>NC_133826.1:20740375-22191625 GCF_047830755.1 Zonotrichia albicollis | reverse complement strand
GAACAGTTTTGGTTTTAATGCGTTGGAATGGAGGAATTTTAATAGTTTAAACCATATTCCTTCATATGTATCTTTACGCTGGTGTGATTAGTCTTACTGATTTAGTCTTAAATGCAAACTTTTTTTCAATATCTTTGGTTCTAGAAAGCCTTACGGCCTGACATGGGCTACAACACCCTTGCCAATTTCCGAATAGAGAAGAAGATTGGCCGTGGGCAGTTCAGTGAAGTTTACAGAGCAACCTGCCTGCTGGATGGGGTACCCGTGGCTCTGAAGAAGGTTCAGGTAAGGATGATTTTTGTATAAATATTGAAAGGATTGGTACAGTTAAATTTGAAAGGCATGTGGCATTCTGATGTGATTTTAATGAATTTTTAAATGTTTAGAGATAGCAGGGAATTACGAACTTTGAAAATTCATACATGACTTTATATAGTATTCCACAAACCAGTGTTTTGAAATTGAAAGTAAAGTCCGGAGTTGCTGAAAAAGATAACATGTATAAATGAGCTGTATTTCCTAACCAAAGCTTGGACTCTAGAAATAATATGAATATTTAGTGGTGTCTAATGTGAAAATATTTTATTCAAATCCATGCATTTTTTATTGAATAAACATCTGTAATCTTTCAGTCAAGTAACCATGCTTCAAAAGTGCATAAATCAAATAAGGTCTGTATGTAATGAAAATTGTAATAGTGAAAAGGAGGAGAGTTACTGTTTCAAGAGACTGAAAACTACCTGAGACAAATACAAACCAAAATTGTGCTTGAATCTGTTGCTCAGAGTTTCCTTCAGATTTTGGGATACAGCTTAGTTCATATGATCATCTTTATGAATAATACATCTGTGTGAGACTCTACATGGTAATTAAATGCGAGTGCACTGTGGATGTAAGTGAATTGTATTGGTCAAAAATATTTCTTGAGGAGACTGAGTGTTTCCAAAGTTCGTGGTTTAGCCAGTAGTGAAACAGCAGTTGTTACAGAAGATGGAAGAGCAGCAGGCTAATTAAGTTACTGTGGCCAAGAAACATTAAGCCCAACCCTTGTAAATTTAAACATAAGAAATGGACTAACTATTTGTTCAGATACTTTGTCTTAGCAATTAACAATTTTAAAATGTTTAAATCAAAAGCAGCAGTTTAAATGGAAACAGCTTTTCAGACTGAAACATTTCTAGTGTCACACAGGCAAAAGACAGCTCGAGCTATGCCTCTCTCCAGTCTCATTTCCAGTCTCTATTTTTGTTTGGAGCTACTCAGAGATGTTAGTTTTAAGACCATTACCCTCTGGATGTACTATGAAAGTTCTCTGACATGTTTAATTTTGAAATCAAAACTTAAATTGACATTTCACTTTTGATCTTGATATAAGTTTAGTATAATACTTGAAGAAGTACTGCCATCAGATCTGAAAGGGTATTTTTACCTTTATAGACTGCAAGAAAATATGTGTAATATTATCTAGATTGTTTTCTAGAGTTTCTGCATTTTAATAGTTTTGGTTTTGCTGAGTTAAATGCATACACTGTAAATTTCTCTGTCATATCTTGACTTGCTGTTCACTTTCTGTGATTTCCTGTGTGCTACAGCACCAGGAGGCAGGGCTAGTCCTGGCAGTCATAAAAAAGGAGACTTGGTTCCCCCTTCTGGGAAAACTGCCAGATATGTACTACTTCAAAAGCTGAAATATATTCTAAGAACTTTGATCAACAGTCTTAAAACATTAGGCTAATTCTTCCTTCATTTTCAGCATGTGAGAAACCAAAAAGGTCAAATGTGACTTGAAATGCATGTCAATTAAGGTGGATGTGGAATGCCTGGGTACTTGAAGAAAGTCATAAAAGTCCAACCATGAAATTTTTATAACAGTGCTTGCATTAAGAATAGAGGCATTTTAGCATGTGTAGTCCTAACAGCATTTCAGAAGTCAGTATGTGTAGCTGTATTCTCACAGCAGACTTCCCCATTTGACACAAGATTTTTTGGATGCCTGAAGATGACATCATCCTGTCCTTATGCAGGTGGTGGTTTCTACAGCAGAAAAGCTTTCTTACTTAATTTTTATTTAATCCTTTATTAATTTTCTAAGAGTATACTTGGTTGTTGGTAGGAAATATTGTTAAAATTTTGTGCCTTTTCCAAATGGCTTTATTGTGACAGGGTTCCAATTGTCTTTAAGTGTCCAACATAGGCTGTTGGTTTTCCAGTTATTACCTAGGGCACATGAGGAGGGACTGTGTTCTGTGTAAAGTCATTTTCCTTGTGGAAGCTTGATGTATGTAGGACACTACTGTCTGAATGGAAAGTGAGACTTGCTTAACCTGGAAGGGGAGAAAGTTCCTAAGCACATGATGACAGCTCAGATGGCAGCACAGGGTGTTTGGCACAGCCATTCCAGCTGGCTTAGTTGATATCTAAAGCTGTTCTTTTTGGACAGAAGACCATCAAATTGTTACTGTGCTCTTGTGACCTAAGATTGCCTAGAAATATTTTTGGTAAATATAATCACAATATTTGATTTCACGATAAAATTTACTTACATATATGTCTTTTATTGAGAGGTAATTACTTTTCAGAGGAGCTGAAGAATGGGTCTGCTCTATGATAGTGCTTCTTCCTTTTGATTTCAGTCATGTTTGATTTTATTGAAATTAAAACACTCTTTTTTCTGATGCCTTTTTAATGGAAGCTCATCATGGAGAAAACAGGAGAAAAAAAAGCTTCTTTCAGTTATGAGAGAGGGGCTTTATTCTGTTTTACACCTGTGCATGGATTTTACTCTCTGCTTGAAGACAGTGTCTCTAAATGCTCTACAATGTGTTAAGTGACATAACTGAGATGTGAACTTCTACTTTTCCACTATCTGCCCATTCTCATCTCACGTTTTCTCACATCTTATATGCCCTCCTTCCTCTCCAGTCTTGCAAGTCATGGCTGTGCCATCCCCTCCCCATTTTGTTTTCCTGGCTGGGTTAGTTGTGTTCCTGTTTCCTTTATGTGTATTTGGTAATGGTACCCCATGTGTGTCTCTGCTGTTAAGGGCTTATTTGGCTTAGAATCCTTCAGTTATCCCCTGGTGGAGTTGCAGGATTTCAGCCTTTATTTGTTCCAAAAGGATTGCCAGTTTTGGGTTCTTATGAAGCTTTCCAACAAGAATGTTTATTTTTCACTAATAAAATTTTATTTGGCTGAAATATGTACAATATTGATAAATGTTATGTTAATGTGTACAAAATGTATGTTTGTGGAATAAAATGTGAGCAGAAGCAAGTAGCAGTAAGATGCTGTGGGAGAAAGGACAAGCAGATGGTGACAGAAACCACTCTTGCTGAATTTGTAGTTGCTGCTGAGTCCAGATGACAGAAAGAAGTAGTATTCTTGATTTGGTTTTTATTGGGGTATGTAGCACAGTGAGAACTGTTTCAGGTTTTTAGTAGTAACTTAAGCAACAGAATTCACAAAATGGCATATTGGATCTTTCCTTCCTGTTGTACTCTTTGTGCTTCATCCTCCCATGTTTGATTTGTGTTTTTGTAATTAGGAAGGTAATGATTAGGTTCTCTCTTTTGCCAGCATGGAACTATGTTTTTCAGATGCTGTTAAAATACTACCTAAATAAAAACAGAAATAAAATAATATCCTCACTTCTGAACTTTTACAAATGTCTGAGCTATATTTTGAGTTAAAGAAACATCGGAAAAGGTCAGCCCCGAGTAAGCTATGACTGTAGCAGTGTAAACTGAAAAGTTTTAAGGTAAGTTCTTTACAGGTGCTAAATCTCAGCTCCAAACTATGCTGCAGATGATGCCTGAGGAAGCAGCAGAGCCTCAGCTCCTGCAGCTCTGGGTAACCCCTGCAGCAGAACACCTGGGGTACAGGGCAGTGTTCTGAGCAAGGACCAGTCCAAGGGCAGAGTAAGCAATTAATGGTCACAAAGCATCTTTAAATGGCAAAAGAGTGGTAAATACCTAAGTCAGTGACTGTAAGGCTGGATGAGTTCACTTTAGGAGCTATTTTTTAAGGAAACCATAGCTACTCAAAATTTCAAGTATGTAAAGCTGCATATTTCAACAAAATTTCAGATTAATTGCATTTCTGCCTTACATTGTTCCATCTTTCTTTTTCTTTCATTCCAGAATTGGAGGCCCCATGTTAGAGATTCAGACAATGAATCCTTTTATCTAGGACGTACATTCATTATTCATTGTACATTGTCAGTGGATTGCTACTTCAGGCCTGAATTACAGTTAATTAATCTTAGAAAAGCACTTGTAATTTCACACTTTATGGAGCTCTATTGTCTCAGCACAGCAGTGCTGTGGTGGCAAAATACTCTAATGCTTGTTGCTGTTCAGTATTCTATCTCTTAATATTTCTGTGCATTTGGGTCTTTATTTTGCTTGCTTCTCTGGAGGTTTATGTTACAGCAGTCATGCTTGTGATGTGGTTTGGAAATGCTTTTTTGCTGGTTTTACTGTATACAGACTTTTGAACAGAACAAATGTAGGTTTATAATCTTTAAATTTATCCTTTTCAATGCTGAAAAGGAAAATCTGGAAAAGTGATGGTCCAGAGCAAGTGGAGTCAGCTAGATTCCCTACTTGGCTCTTCAGATAATGGGTTTGGTTGGTAGCTGGTAATTGATCAGACGCAGTTTGGACGTAGAAGCTTGGCCTTGATGTTCTCCATCAGGTGGTTCCACGTGGTTCTAAACCTTTTTGCTATGCCTGTAGCTTTCTGGGGATGTGTATATAAGAACTTCACTCAGGAAGTTAAACTCAAGTATTGCAAGTCCTTTGTTTGGTTTACACATCTGCATAGGAACAGTTCCCACTGTGAAGCTTATAACAGCTTAGAAAGTATTCTAAAAATACCAGTATCTCTTGACAGTACTTACAACTGACATTTCTGGAATGCTAAAAGAAAAGGCTATAGTCTGTGCTCACATGAAGGTACTAGAGAAGAGATTGAGTGCAAAGTTACCTGAGATCCCTTAGTTGCATAGCACACAGAAGTGTGATAACTGTCAATCTATCTTTGTCCTTCTTCTCTCCCTTTGTACACAGATGATTGCAGGATGAGATGAACAACTGAGAACTAAAAAGGATTATTTCACTCAGTGTTGCTTACTAAATGGGGAAAAAACTGCTAAGGGCTTTTAAAATGCTCCTTTAGATCTCTTCAGCTGTATTTGCCTAATTGTTTTAAGGAGTTTCACAGTAATTGCTAGCTAAAGTAAAAAGCTTACCATGATTAGACTTTTTGATTACCCTCTTTATATAAATTGTCACATCATAAAAATATTTAGTCTATTGTTTACTGCTTATGAATTAGGATTGTTTTAAAAAAACTAATTTTTAGAAATGTTGATCTTATTATAGTCCTTGAAAATAGAAACTGGGGGGAAAGACTTAAAAGTTTAAATAAGAATAAATTACACTGTGCAGTTTGTGCTGAGTGGAATTGGTGCTGACTGGAGGAGCTTACCTCCAAACTGAATTACCCTGTGATCCTGACTTCATAAATGGAGTTAAGAATTGGAATTATTGTTAGTCTGATGAATAGCCTAGCAGTCTAATCTAAATACAGCAGTTTTTATTACTAGCCAGTTACAGTGATGATAACACTGGTTGTCTAATTCCTGCTGGTTTCCAGTAACCAATGTGTGGAGCATCATCAGTGACCTGAGCTCTGCTGGGAGGAGGGTGCTGGTAGTGTCTTTATGGGAGACTTTACTGGGCGATTTCAAGCAGTCAGCTTGTGTTGGTCCAAAAGCTTATTGTTCAAGCCTATCCAAAAAGCCAAAGTTGTTTTAGACTTTGGTTATATCTGCTGGAATTTCCTCCAGACCGTGCAGTTGCACTGAGCCGAGCTGGATCCAAAACTGGGTTAGAAACAGTCTAACCATTTGACTGCAATGACTTAGTTGCAGTTGAGTCACTCAGCTGCAGGACACATGCTGCTACAGCTAAAACCAAGCTCAGAAAATTAGTGCAGTCCCAGGGAAGGCTGGACAAAAGGTTACAAGTCCTTGGGCTGTGTGAGTCTGGGGTGGATGAGACCTGTGGCCTGCTGATAGCCATGGGGGTACTGTCTGCAGTGAAAGTCGTGTGTGTGAGAGAGATCTGTGCAACACTGATGCTGAGGATAGGCTGACCTTTCAGCTGGGCTTGCTGAGTCATGGAGCTGAAGGTGGAATTAATCTGCCTGCAAAGCTGTAAGCTGTTCCAGTTGTGATGGAAGTACTGCCATCCCTCCACCAGTGATGGCCAGTGTGCAGCACATCACAGGCAAAGGGCAGCCTGTCCTGCTGAGCAGCCCTCAGTGCTGCCAGGTGCCCTGTGCAGTGCTGCCATGCACTTGAAAGGGTGTTCTTCAAGTCCTTCATTGCCACTTCCATTTCTCAGGGTGAGACGTTCTTCAGTGTTGAGTCATCTGCTGGTGAGGAACAGGGAGGCTTTTTCCTTGTGTTTACAGTAACCTCCTTGTGTGAGCTGACATGGCTTGTTACACTGGCATCCTCCGGTCTGAACTGCAGCAGTTCGGCAAAATAAAAGATGATCTATTCAGAGAGAATCTCTGAAAGCTTTTTGCATCTGGTGTGATTCAGAGGTTTTGCAGAGGCCATGGATGGAATGACATTTTCACCTTTTTTTTTAGTTGTTTATTTTTAAAATATCTTGGTGGAGGAAGTTAATGTCTGTGGAACTAAAGTTCTAGATTTCTGGGAAATGCTATTTATAGTCTTTTGAGGTTAGATGTGGATTAAAATCTGAGAACCACAAGAATGCTAAACAGTAAATCTTAAGATTGTCTGTATTTGTGGTTGTACAGATCAGATAAGACTTGTTTTTGCTACCTGGCTGTATTTAATTTTGGTAATTTCTGAAATACTCAGTTTAGCTGAAACTGTGGCAAATTTGCAAAGATGCTTATGAAGTGCAGCACAAGTAAAGGGAGTCATGTTTATAAAACTTAAGTCTGTCCTTTGGGGAGAGCAGCTGCTTGGTCTAGTCTATTCCATGCTGTTTAATAACAAATTAGAAGTACTGGGAATACTATCCAGAACACACAAACAAAATTTTGTCTTTCTTTCCTGTGCCTTGATTCTTCTTTTCACAGGCCTGGGTCTAGGGTTTTATTTTTGTTGTTTTGGTATTGCTGTATGAGATGTACTGATTTATGTCCCTAGCAGAGGCTTAGCTTGTAAAAAAGCTTTTCTTGGAAAACCTGTTTGTTTAGGTGTGTAGGGAGTTGTTCCTGGAATAGATAAATTATTGTGCCTCTTGGCATATTGGAACACCCAGTAACAGGTGCAAGCTGCCCTGTTTTGTCACACAATGAAGATCATTTGGTTTGAATCTTGAAACTTTGTTTCTGGTCGTTTTCCAAATCTTACAAGGAGATAGTTTGCATACAGTTTTTACTCTGGAATTCTGTCCCCAGTTTTGATTAGGTTTTCCAGGGTGTTTAGAGTTGAATCTCTGCATCACTTACAAGGAATGATCTTATCTCACTGTTGTCTAGAAGTCAACAAAAATGAAGCCTCAAGATGCTCCTTTGTACCTGTTCCCTTATTTCCCTTGCTTCCTGGTACAGTTTCATTAGTTGTTTTTGGGAGATGCTATATAAATTTTTCTGTTTTCTGGTCTCTCAGGTTATAAGGAAAAATATTTGATTTCATGCCCTCTCAGTATTTCCTCAGTTAATGTGCTACCTGTAATATTTAGGATTTTCTAAAATGTTTCCCAGGAAAATCATTAGACTCCCTCATGACTGTACCAAACCCTAGCACTTTAATGTGTTGTTAGAATTATTAAAGAGCAAGGCTTTTTCATTCAAAGTGCAGATCTATAACAGATACAGGCTATTTCATCTCCTTCACTAAGTTTCCAGCTTGAATTCAGAAGCTCTTTTCCGTTTTCATCAGTGTTACTTATCTTTTGATGCTTGTACCTGTAATTTCACATATAGTACTCTTTTCTTCTACTACATCTGAAATTGCTTTATTTCTTAGTGTTAGCTTTCCTTTCTTGTGCTTTAACTTGCTGTGTTTGTTAGGTCCCTCCCAGTCTCCTGCTTGAATAACTGCTTTTAAGTCTGTTTATTTCCCATCATCCTGGCATTAGTATACAAGTAATTGTGTAGTGGCTTATTCCCTTTCTTTCTTGTTCAGTAGTTTTATTTTATTGTTTTCTTCTTTCTTCTCTTCTACCCCTTTTCTTACTATCCGCAAGTCTGGTATTTGATTTTTTTAGTATTTTTTTTTATTACTTTTGCCTCTTCAACAAGTGAGTCTGGTATCCACTACAGGCTCTTATTTCTGATGCCAGCTCTGAGGACAGAAGATGAGATGTGTGAAGAGAAGTAGTGGTTAGTCAAGGGCACATGTGTGCTCTGTGAGGTCTGTGTTCCATACATGAGGTTTCCAGACTTCCTTTCAGTTGATTAAAGGAATGACAAACTCACTGTGCAGAGTGGTGTAGAAAATGAAGGTGAGGTTCAGCAAATGATGTGCAGACTCCCTGATGTGTCTGAACTTCTCTGGAGAGAGGGAAGGAAGGTGTGGTTGGTGTGAGCAGCCAGGCAGTCAGTTTGAGATGACCTCTTTGCAGACTTTCAGTACTGACACTGCTGTTAGTCCATATTTTGGTTTCTGGCGTTAGTGGCAAGATACTAAATAGAAGTTGTCAGCTGTTGAGCTTTTGGAGTTGATACCTGTGATCTTCACAGGACATAAAGCATCTTTTCTTGGTGACTACCTATCTAGGAACATGATATGCATGAGAAGTTCTAATTGAAAAGGTAATTTTGGAAGTGTTGTGGTGATGAATAAAGCTGAGGGTGTCTGATTCCTCTGGATAGTTCAAATATAATGTGCAGACCACAAAGAAGTTGGAGATTATTTATTTTTTGTTTTGTTAAATTCAGAAGGTAATCACCAATGAGAGAGGAAGGATTCTTAGAGGAAGTAGCATTTTGGTAATTTTAAAGGGAAATAGTCAGTGTATGGAGGTGCACATTAGTGAAGTGAATGTGCACCCAGAGGGTGCACCAGAGGGTGCACCCAGAGGGTGTGAAAAAGAGAGTGAAAACAGACATTACATTAAATATAGATTTGTAGAATTTGGACAAGGACTCTAATGGCAGAAAAAAGTGCCAAACAAAAAGTGAAATTAGTGAAGAATAATTCTCATTCTTCAGGCTAACTGGAGAATGCAAAAATGAGACACATTGTAAAATAATTTGGAGTAGGTTATGAGGTGGGGGTAAAAATGAAGAGCAGAGATGTCTAAGTGTAAAAGCCTATAAAAATCAAGGTGACAGATAAGGGCTTAGAATAAAGGGCTCTAGTACAGATAGCATAACCCAAGTCACTTTTTGCTGGCTGAAGGGAAGGAAATGGGAGAGAAGGAATTGGAGGTGACAATGAAGTTCTGATCCTGAGAGTAAAATAATATGCATTTTTTAGAATTGAAGTGGAAGCCTGTAACAAGACTAAGGTGTAAAAAGATATGCTCAGTACTAAGCAATCAGTTTGTGAAAAAAGTGTGGCAGAATGGGATAGGAGCCTGAGATTTGAAGCATTTATAAGG
Source organism: Zonotrichia albicollis (assembly GCF_047830755.1). NCBI lineage: Eukaryota > Metazoa > Chordata > Aves > Passeriformes > Passerellidae > Zonotrichia > Zonotrichia albicollis. The sequence continues at coordinate 22,182,026 of NC_133826.1, read as the reverse complement.
TTGCTGAATTATTGCTGTGTGTTGGAGCAGATATTCAGAGGTGGCAATTAAGTCATTGGAAAGCTTATACTTAAAATGGACTTGTTTCCTGTGAGGGGACTAAAAGAATGGCCACAGCACTAAATCAGTGCATCAGAGCATTAGGAATATTTCTTACTGTAATAATACATCTTGCCATGAAATGCATAATTCAGGTTGCTTTATGGATACTATGAAATAATGGTAATGATTACTCAATTTCCTGTATTTTTATCACTTAATAACAATGTTTTATCTCTTGTGCACAGATATTTGATTTAATGGATGCCAAAGCCCGTGCTGACTGCATCAAAGAAATAGATCTTCTTAAGGTAAAAGATTTTGTTTAGAAAATATGTATCTGTCATCAAAAAATGTGGTATGTTTTTCATAGACATAATTGAGGTGTCCACTGTTCTTTGTGTAGAGTTTTTTAAATGCCTCACTTTGTAGAATTTTGTGATCTTTATTATTTTAGAAGTTAATATTGAGAAGTAAATCTGTAATGAGTAACACTTCTAGTAAAAGTTTCTGCCAAAATTAAAATACTTTCCTTTGTACAGTAAAATCCTGACTTCAAAAATTGATTTTGCTATCTACTTCAGAAATCAACTTCACTGTTCCAGATAAGTTTAGCATGTATTGGATATATACATTGAAGCAAAAGTCCTCTAAAACTGCAGTGTCAGTCACCGTGTAGATCCTAAAATGCCATCCTGTTCTTGCAGAGTATTTGTAAATGCTTCTTATCAGCATATACTTTTCTAATTTGTATCATAGTGAAATCAATTTTGGGGGTTGTTTTGTATGCCTGAATAAGAATGTTTCTTATGTTAGTCTTAAAACATGTGGCGTGCTCTACACTAAAATGTGAATTACTTTTTGCTTTCTTAGCAACTGAATCATCCAAATGTAATTAAATATTATGCCTCATTCATTGAAGACAATGAACTGAACATAGTGTTGGAATTAGCAGATGCTGGAGATCTCTCTAGAATGATAAAGGTAGGGATTACGTTTTTTAAAAAAATAAAGAGCTTGTAATGTTCAGCTTTGGCTTTTCATTCTGTGTGATCATCACTGGGTGAAATGCAATAAAAATGTCAGGATCTGAGAAAAGTAAGGTGTTTAATCTGATCTTTTGTTTTTTTAGTGTATGCCAATATTGAGGCTTATGTAAGTATTTTTAACACTCTGCTCCGGATGTAAGTGCAGATGGGGCCATAAGTAGCCTAAGTTATATTAGTGCTGGGGAGAAGAAAAAAAAGCTGTAAGGAAAAGCATTGCCACCGTTTAGAACAAACCATTTTAATGGCATTCTGGATATTTTGGCACAATTGTTTTGTGTTCCAATATTCTATTCTCAATAAAAGAAGTGAAAGCAGAGAACTGTGGCCATACAGCAGAACTGTCTTCTAGACCTTGAACTTGATCTGCTAAAATATATTTCATATTTCTTTGAGATCACATGAAGTGAGTTTACTGATATGTGGTTGTGCATTATGGGTTAATTGTTTTTGGGTTTTTTGGTAATATTTAAATGCCTATTTAGCTAATCAGTAAAATTTATCCAAGACCCATTGTATAAAATTCTGTATTCTGAAACTTCTATGAAGTTTTAACTGCCCTTTTTTAATGTTGGTCATTTGACAACTGCTTCCTCTTGTTCCCTTTCCTTTTTCCACTGTGTCTTGGGTCTAGTATGTCCCTTTTAGCATTTTTCCTTGTGTGTACACCAGCATTATTGCTGTCAACACAGCACAACACCACTCTGGGCACAAACAATGCCAGTCAATTAGTGTTCACTCAGCAGCACCAGGCACAGAACACAGTTGGGCTGTTTTGCTTGGGACCTACATGAATAGAGAATGTTAATTTCTTCATTAATGACTTTCATGCTGTTTTTTTTTTTTTTTTTAGCTTTTGAAGAATATTCCTTTCTAAATTGATAATTGTGAGGTAGGACAGTCAAAATTTAGTTCTAAGCAGGTTGACAGCGTCTGTTAATATTTATAGCCAAATGTGATATTTTTCTTCATCTCATGAATTATTAATTTTGTGGGCTTACATTTCATAAAACATAAAGGAAGGTTTGTCTTTTCTTTTGAATGTTCAGTTTTGACACAACAGTTACTAATATGAGTACTCTGTGACAGATTGCCTTATGGCATGTCTGGTCTTATGACCCACTGAAGCTTTTTCTTTTTTCCCTTGCTTTTTTTTTTATTATTTAATTTTAAATCCAGTGTGTGGCTTTTTCAGTGCAGTTGGCCTCATTACACCTTGTTCAAGTCGGTGGGTATTTCTTACAGGCTCGATCTTGGAGGCACTTTGTGATTGTCCTCTTAACACAGGGATCATGTTTAATGTAGCAAACTTAGATTGCTGTTTGATGTTAATGACAGCCTATCAGGCTATTATTAAATATGTATGAGGTGTCACAATGCACTGTCTTCATGCTGCTGGTGGAGGAAATGATTTGGTAGATTACTTTGACAATATGAGTTTAAATGTGGGGCTCACCAGTCTTAAAAATGTATTTTAAAAATTGCCTGGAAAATGAATGATACATAGTAGTATAGAATCTTCCTAGAAGAGTGGCTGCCTGTCACACTCTTAGGGTAAATAACTATGTGTGTTATCAAGACAAATAAACTGCTTTGGTTTCCAGTGTTCTTGCTAGAATGTTGCTCTAAGTTGTTGGGGAATGTGGAGACACCCTCAGAACAATGTTTGGGTACCAGGCTTGTGTGATTTGTAGAGGGGATCAAGGATGTTTCTGAAGTTGTAAATGACCACAGCTTGAATGACACAAAAAACAATGTTAATGTGAGGGAAAACTACTTAATTAGTTTACTTAGGTATTTGTTATGACATTATTGGCACATCAGAGAATACTTACAAGGCTGCCTGCCTCACAGTGCACCTTAATGAATTCTTTAGTTCTTCCCTTAATGAACGACATCCCTACTGCCCCAGCTTTCATACTGTCCCTCTTGTCACCTGCAGATAATGCTCTCTTTGTCCCCTTTGAGTAGGCAACTGAGCAAAATCACTTGGTGTATTCAGATGTATTCTAATAGAATTCATAGAATCTGCTGTGTGTCCAAAAAAAAGCAGCTGTGCATTGGCATTTACATATCACATAATGAAAGCAGAGGTATTTCGTGTTCTCTCTGCTGCTGTGTTTATGTATGTACATACACAGATTTAATCCACTTTACCTTCATTATTTTTTTAATTGTCTCTGTCACAGGGAGATGTTTCAATATAGCCTCCATTCTCAAAAGCTGGAGAGTTCCAAATTGAGAATTTCTTACTGTACAGCTTTTAATGGCCTGTTAGTGTTCTTGGAAGTGGCATATTGGCTTATCAGTAAAACTGAGAGGGAAACATGAGTGAGGAGAAATGTTTGTATTTGACTCCTTGTTAGTTTTGCACTGCAGTGCCTCAGCACTGTGTAACCCCTCTATGGGCATGGTGAAAGAAGGAAAAACTCCTGATTTTTCTGCCAGTGAATTAGATTGCTGGATACTATTACCTCTGAGATATCACAAGTAAATCATTATTAGCTATTGTGCTAAGTCCCGGTTGCTCGTGGTCTGTTGTTTGTCTGTGGTCTCCACTGCAGAACATGTGATAGTGCATGGCTGCCAAGGTTCAGGGTAGTTCATGAGAACTGCTGTTACCTCATAATACAACCTCCTTCTGCAATACAATAATATGTTGTAAGGCAAGATTGAGGCTTGGTCCCTTTTCTTGTTAGTCTTAGTTCTCCTCTGCCACAAACAGTGACAAAGTGAAAATTTTCTGTGGGTTTTTTGGTTTGTTTTCTTGCTTTCAAGCAGCAGTTGATATATTGGTTAAAGAAATTGCCACAGATAAAGAAGAATCTACTAATTGAATGAAGAAAATGCATGATAATTCAGTAAAAAGACCTGGTTCATAAAGTCCTGAAGATGTTGGAACAAGAGAACTTGAATTGTTGTGCAGAATAATTAGCATAGTATTTAAAGCTAAATATAAAATTACTAGGCTTGCAAGAAGGGATGTTATCAAGGCACTAAAATCTTGGGGGTTTTTTAACTCAGCACTAAACTTCAAAGTCTGTTTAATTTCTGCAGTTATTTTTAGGTTTTAGTTTCTTCTGGCAAATAATCTTAGTGCACTGAAAAAAATTGCAAACTTTAAACTGAATATGTCATACAGATCTTAAGGAAGTTAATAATGTTTTGGAAACAAGCATAAAAGCTTTCATCTGAAAAGTTGAAAATATGTGTGCTGCCTTCTCAAGATAGATGGAAAATAACTTGAATTGTACAAAATGTCACCTAGGCACTTCAGTCACTCCTCAGACAGCACTTTTTGTGTGTATTTTTTCAACTTTATTTAAAGATAAACATACTATAATTAGCTGGGTAAAATAACAAATATTTTAAAACATCACTATGCAATTCCTATTGGTATCTCCAGTTTCTATAGCTAGGACCAGTGAGTTCTTTGTCCTTGAACTTGTTTTTTTATAGGATAGTCCAAATGCAGGAATAGTCACTTCTTCCCAAGTAACTGATGCAGATCTAAATTATTCCTTGCAGGAGCTGGAGCTCTGTTCAGACTTGTTTGAAATCTCATGGATTCTAATTTCAATGTTTCAGTAGTGGTGGGTATTTTGGGCTTCACTGTATGAAACTGCATCAGGCAATTTCTCCTCTCCACATGGTCTGGAATGCAGCCCCTGCTTCCCATGCCAAAGTACATTAGCTCTGGAGGTTGAAACTTCTTTGCAGCCCTCTGAGGTTGGCTACAGCTTACCTGGGTAAGGGCTAGCTGCCCTGGGAGCCTCAGAGCCCATCACTGCCCATTCCCTCTGCAGTGAAGCTGCTCATGTTGCAGGGGATGTTATTTTCCCAACTGTTTTCTGGTGGATTGCTGTCCTGGGAATGTGCTAGAAATGTATAGATGCTTTTGCAGAAAGCAGGATTTTCTGATAAATATTGCTAGTACATGGTAGCTATAGTTTGACTGTTTAATTGCAATAGCAGTAATTTTTTTTTGCTGTGATATTTGCAAGAATTTTGGGAGTATGAAGTTAGGGAAGCATCTGTGTAGGGGAGAGGTGCAGTGTCAGAATTTAGCAGGCCAGGTGTTAAATTTTACGTGCCCTTCCCAGGATTTTGGGAAATCCTCAGCTATTAACTGAGGGCTATTATTTGGCTATTTGTCTTTTTATTGTCCAAAACATTGATCTAAAACTTTACTAGTTGTAGGAGATAGTTGATGTTCCTGTTTGGAAAGCTGGTGGGAAAAATGCTATTTCCTGTGTATTTTGAATGGCAGTGTTGCAGAATCTGTTTTCTGCCATGCACACACATGTCCAGCAGGACGAACTGCTTGCTGCTGGGTTTGCCAAATATTTAGTTGTGTGAGAATGCTTTCAGTTTGTCAAAATACAGCAATTTCCTACTAAAATGTTGGATGCCAATGCTTCATTATAATATCTTGCAGCCTTTGAATCTTAAATATTCTAAGCCCCTTTGTGCCTTGAAACAGATGTAAAACTCAGGGGATTTTTCTTACAGAAATGGCTGTGAAAATTTACCTAAATTTTAATTCTTCTAACATATGTGCTTAACAGAAATTGCTGGAGCATAATTCCAGAAATTGAGAATTTCTGTACATGCAGAGCTGTGTGAACCTGCTGTGTCTGTTGGTGCTGACACAACCTGAGTGACTGTCAGTGCTTAGACCTGGAGTAGGGTGGGTGACTGAGGTGGCACTGCCAGAAATAACTTCTTCTAGATGCTTTGGATGGGCTGAACCTTTCCTGTGTCTGGAGGGTGTTTATTCTTTCTAACAGCCTGGGAAAGGCAGAAATCTGAGATGAATGTGGAGAAGAGGGAAGACAAGGCAGACTGAGGAGTAGGCTGGGACAAGGAGCTGAGTGATCCTTAGGCACAGAGAGAGCCTGTGCCTGGGAAGAAGGAGCACAAGCTCACCGTGGCTGGGTGGCAGGGTTTGGGGGAAGGCAGACAGGGAATTTGTACCGCTGGGAGGAGAGGCTGAGGAACGTAAGAGAATAAGAGTGGTGTATTGGGAAATTGTGAAATGGGGTTTTCAGTACTGGACATGGGGACAGGGAGGTTGGAGCAGAGCTGATGTGTTGTTGTCAGAGAATGGGACAGATGGGGCAGGGATCCCTTAGACAGACAAACTGACTGCAGGGAGAGAGCCTGGATGGGTTAAGTCAGACTGGCTGGGAGCAGGATGGGATGTCACTCTGTTAAGGGTGCAGCTACTCTGTGTAGAAATGGTTGCACTGTGCTGCTTTCTTTGCTTTAATAGTTGTTTACTAGGCAGGGAATTTGGAAGACAAAGGTTTTGTGATTAGTACAATTCAAGGTTTTTCCAAAGACCATTCTTACTTGTTCTCTCCCTAAGGGATACTGAATAAACTGCTTCAACACTGCTTTTTGGGGATAATTCTAATTGCTTATTCTGTATTTTTGACAGTGAAGGCAAAACTCTGGATCTTGATTAGTAGAAGTATTGAGCATTCACAGCTTCATTCTGAGTGGAACTGTGCTTTGAAGATGGACTGTTTCATATAGCTGTGTATGTTGAGAAGGAGGTCCTTAAATTGGTGCCAGAATTAATTAACACTTTTGATCTTTTTGATCTTATTCTTGGCCCACATTCTAATCTGTAAAGTGGGGATATTACTACCTCATCATTTCTGAGACCATTTGTGAATATATTTTATTAATTTGATATTCCAACAATGCATACTAGGAAACTGTATCCCTCCCTGAAACTTATATTTAATAATAGGTTATGAATAGTGCACAATAAACAAAGCCTAGAGACATTTTCAAACTGCTCATTAGCTGAGTGTCATGAATGAATGAGTAAAGGGTCTTCTAACATAAAGAAAACAGAACTGAAAATTGCATGCACACACTCTCAAGGGGGAAAAATTATTGTGGCTCTAATTCTGAGATTTTTCTTATACATATATTTATGTCCAAATAGTTGACATAATGGTTTTGGGAAAAGTATTTTTAAAGCAGTCTTTTGTGCATGTTTGTGTAATTTATTTCTTTTCACAATACTGATTTACCTTGATCCAGAATTGCAGATTTTAAAACATGGAATCTGGTTCTTTTGGCTTTCAGCAGTATCCGTGCTATTTTTTTCTTTCCATGACTGCTAGATTTAATTTAAAGAACAAAAAACCCCAGTACCACCACCCCCACGCCAAACCTCCTCACACAAAGTATTTTTATTGAGCATATGGTTATATTTTATAATATAGAACAGTTTGGCACTTTGCTGAAGTTACATCATTGATATATGTTAAATGCTTCAAAATATTTTTTTCCTTAGTGGTTTATTTTTTGCTTTCTGTATCACCTCTACCTTAGCTTTTCTTTTTCCTTACTCATTTTTGAAAAAAGCTTCAAAAGATAGAGTGTAGCTTGAAGAAGCCTTTAATATAATAGGATAGTGTAACACAGAGTGTGCTAATTACAGATCAAAGCTAAACTATTTTTATGTGCCTTTTCCTAAGGGAGGAACCTGGGGCTTTGAACCAGTCAGGCTAATTTTTGCCACTAACCTTTTTCAAGGCTGCTAAAAACTTTTTTCTTTATTTTTATTTTACCTCCTGTAATTAAAAAATAGTTCATCCTGTTCAACTTTGTGTATCTATGTTAGCTGTGTAGCAGGTAAAAAAGCAGGGTGGGGTGTTGTGAGAGGAAGTGGCTGCTCTGTGGATGGAGCTGTGAAGTGTTAAAAGAAAAGTTGAGGGCACAGAGCCCTGGCAGGGTGGTAGAGCTGCATCTGGTAAGCTTTTCCTCCATCCATGTGTGTCACTGGGGTGTCACCTTTGCTGTCACCACAAGTGCCCACAGTGAGAGCCGCAGCAGGAGCAGTGTACCTTGTGTGTGTTACATGCAAGTGGTGGCAGAATGGGAGCTGGCTGGTGCCCCAGTTTGTAATCAGTGGGATAATTGGGCTGGGTAATTGCCAGGCAGCCTTGTTAGTTTTGCTGTGAGTCAGTCATTGTGTGTGGCTGATGGAATAAGAATAAATGGGCAGGTTTTCTGCTGAAATAATTAGACAATCAGCAGTGTTTTGTCTTGTGGTCAGTTGTCTTCACAGGCATCACACCTGAAGGTGTTGAAGTAGGCTGTACACACAGGAAAATAATGGTGTCAGTCAGCTATGAAAAGTGAACCTGACAGTAAACTTCATTGAACTTATAACAGGCTTTGGAGATTTCATCTCCACCTTTGCCCACTGGTTCTAAAATTGTCTGTGAGCCTTTAAAGAGCAGGGAGAGTTGGAAGATTTTATTGAATAATAGTTCTGGATACTTTTACTGTTTGAAATGACCTGCAAACAATACTTGGGGACTAATTTTCATTTTTCACAGAGTTGCATTTGAAAAATTTGCTCTGTCAGTGTTTGTACTAGGTGGATAACTTGCGCAGAGTAGAGATTACACATCTGTCTGCCTTGTTTGTAGAGAAAGGAAAAAAAAAGTTAAAATTATAGCCTCTGTATTTACTGTGTCATGTTTTTTATTAGGAGGTAGATTAATGATTGAAGCACGAGTTTCACCTCTTCATGCTGTACCAGTTTTCCCAAGGGGATTTTTTTGGGAGAGAGATGCATGTAAACAAATACTGTTGAATTAAAACATGTGGCTGTGTGTTTTAAGAAGCCCCAGTCAGTAGTAACAGCAGAGACAAGGAAAATGATGCAGTACTGGAAATTTTATATTAGTGGTTCTGCAAGTACATCAAATTTCAGTAGGTGCTCTCTATTTCTGAGCACTCTGTGTCCTTGCTCTTTTGCATCAGCAAAAACATTAGGTGGAACAGAGGGACTGTAGGTGGGCTGCTCAATAAGGAAAAATAAAACGAATCCTTGCAAAGAAAGTTGGCTAAAAATACATTTATGTAAAGTGACTTTGTCCAGAGCTTTCTAAGGAATATGAGTTTAACCAGAAGTATTACTAAGTCTGATTATTAGCATGAAAGAATATATACTAAAATGGAAAACATGAAAAAAATTTTACAAGGCTTATAATTTCTTGTAAGTGAATGTCTTTTTTGATTTTTTCTGAAATAAAATTCTGTTTGAGAAGATGCTTCTGTCTCAGTTCTGTGGTGTCCCTGCAGCATTCTTCTGGTTTTTGGTTTGGTTTTTTTTTTAAAGCAAAGACCACAGTTCCACAGTTTAATTCTACTGACTTGTCCTTCTGATGCTAATAGTTACTTCTGTTACTACCATTATTTTGTATGTTAATTTTTGTACAGTATCTTAGTCTTTTGTTCTTCTTAATGAAATAAAGTTTGCAATATACTAAGATGACTAATAAAGGAAGATTTAATTTTTTTGACCTTTTTTTCTTGTGAATTCTGAAAGGTTAAAAAATAAATGTATGGCATCTTCAGTAAGGGGGGGATATAAGCAGCTGTTAATGAAAGTTGGAAAACAAACCAGGTAAATATTTTTATTTTCATAACTTTGTTGGCTGAATACTTGCTGCTTTTGGTATGTTCAGTTGATAGATGAAAAATAGTTTGGGTGGGTTTTTTTGGTATTTGTTCTCTTTTTACAAGTAAGAGACAGCTGCTACTCTTGAAATGTAGGCAAATTTGATGACACTGTATATCAAACTGAATGAATGAATCAGGATGTGGTGGGAAGTTCTATTTTTGTTCTGCATAGAAAGCAAAGAAAAATGGCAGAAAACTTGCCATGGTCTAAACAGATGGGCAGGTGAATCAATCAAAGAACAGAACTAGACAAAACTCCTGGCATGCTGTGTTGCTACTAGAATTATGTAGCTTTTAAAACAGAAAACAAGACTTAGGTACAGACTTCCTCTCTATATTTATGAGTCTCCAGAACTTTGGGATGTTGCCACCCATCTTCACTGGCCTGTCTTGCTGACCCTGATGCCCTTGCCTGTTGTGGCTTGTTTCTGTTGTGTTCACAGAGTGGGAGCTTTTGCTTGTGCTTCTATAATTTCCTATCATGGCTGCCTGACCTCCTCTTTGTTCTTCCTGCTTGTCCATATTAAAAAAAGCTCCCAAAGAAACACAGTCAGAAATGGTCAAGAGCTCTATTGTGTTACTCAGAACTTCTGTGTAGTCATTTTCCATCTCTTTGTTCTTGATGCAGGTCAGATTTCTTCCTAATGGTATCTGGTCATTGAATCACTGTGTTACAAGTTTATACAGTAAAGTGTAAAACCTTCTGTCATATATATTTTTGTAAGCTGTAAATGAAGTCATGAGAACAAAAAGTGTGATCAAGATTCTAATGGAATCATGAAAAAAAAGGAAGGAATCTATTTAAAGTAATGAAATCATCATTCTCATTTTACTTTTCTTCCAAATACTGTCTTCCAATAACAGCTCTAGGCTACAGCATGTGCAGGGGAAAATTCAGATATATATTCATGTGGGCTTCTTTGACAGTTCCACAGTTCTTTTCTTTTCTTAAATAATGACACTGCAAAATTGTTTAGATGATCAATTTATCAACTCTCTGCAACAGAAGTTCATAAACATCTTGCTTACTTTACTTCAGTTAGCTTCTTAAACACTCATTGTGTTGTCTTTTTTCTTATTTATTCCTATTTTTTCTCTATTCAGTGAGACCTAAACCAGACTAAATCACACCTCAAAATCCTTCAATACACCAGTATCAGAACTGAATGCTAAATTTTGTCCAGGCGTGGTTATGGAGATGTAGGCAGTCATATCTGAATTTCTACTTGTGTGGAAATTATCTGGGTTCAGTCTCTACTCACCTGCAGGAAATCTTAATTTTTTTAGAAAATCCAAACATAGTCCTGTGTCTTTGCTGTAAGTATTGTCTGAATTGTCCTTTTAAGCCCAGGTAGGACCAGCTGCTAACTGCTGTCACTTTTACTTTTGGAGTTTGACCTTTAAAGCATCAGCTTCAGAAACTCAGTATAATATGACTTCCTGCCTTTGTTGATTTTAGATTTTTTTTCTCCATCTATCTTTTGTTTGTCAAGAAACTGAATGGCATTTGCTGTTTAGGTGCAGGGCAGCTGTGTTTAATTTCATTATTATGCAAACATTTGAAGAGTATTTAATTTTTCTTTAAGCAACCCATTAGAGAACCAGGAGAGTTCTGTTTTTCCACTATGAAACTGCTCAGTCATTCTGTAAAAGGGATGAAAATATGAACTGGTGATACAGCCTGCCTTAAAGCTCTTTAAGGTATTTGATTACCAAATTTATGACCACCAAAATGTCCAGTTGTATTAAATGACCGAATTGAAGTTTTATCCACGATGTATTGACATTTTGGTGACTCTTCAAAGTTAGTTTTTTGTAATTCGTTTCTGAGATGGAGATGGAAGTTTCATGGGATATGGCTTTTGAAACAAACAATTGTTTCAGGGAGCCAGCCTGCTGCCAAAGCGTGCCTGGTGTTCTGTTTACCTGACAAAGCACTGCTTGCAGCAGTGCCCAAATTTTTAATGCACATGTACAAGCAGCTCCCTTTTTGCCCAGTTTCAGCTAGTTTGAGATTGATCTTTCACCTCAGACAGGATCATGTTTTTTTAATGTCACACCCTAGAAGGTCAGTAGTCTGAGGGACATCAGGACTGCCCTTTGAGCCTAAGACAGGTGGAAGAAGGAGAATAATGAAGCTTCGAAGATGAGAGCACTTCAGAGGGGGCTGTATGTCAGACTGCATTCTTCCTCTGGGCAGGTAATGCCAACCTGTGTGCAGTGGGAGAGAGCTCTGGCAGGGTGACTGGGTGCTGTGGACCTCAGGATGCTTCAGGCATCAAGCAGTGGATTAGTTCAGCATTGGCTGTGCTGCTTCTTTGATGTGCTTCAACAGAGGTGAAAAATTATTGTTACAGCATCTTCTCTTCTGCATTTTGGCTTCCCTGTAGGGAGGGAGCAAACACCGCAATTGTTATAACTGCAGTTTGCATTGTGGACTGTTTTAAAATGAAGGAGAAAGGAAAGGATCCTGCTTTGAGTACAGTTCATGTGTGCTATATGAATTTAATTATGCTGTTTGGCATAAAAATAGGTTTGCCTGTGTTTTCCATCAACTTACATTTCTTGTTAGAAGGTAAGGTTCTAAACAGAAACAGAATTTTCATTTTGACTTTCCTCAGAACTAACTGTGTCTGCTGGATTGTTTCCTAAAAGTGTACAACTTGTTTCAATAGCTGGTTTTGCACAGTTCATCTTTTTGGTGATGGCTTTTCATCACTGTTTTGTCTGTTGGTAGACAGCAGCCTAAGAAAAAATTGAGAACATTTTTGAGGGAAAAAGAGTAATTAATTACCAAACAATGCAATGTTAATTGAGTTTATTTTAAAGATAATATAATTATTTTTAAGCCCATACAAATTAAAATGCTACCTGTTTCTTTGTTTAAACATTGTTAGCAAATGTGGCAGCTCTCTTTTCTATCCTCTTTAGATGGATAAATTCTCGGGGGTAAAGTAATATTTTTGATGTTTTCAGGAGGAGGTTATTATTGCCCTGCAAAGTTATTAATGCCTTCAGCAGAGTGAGATCACTTTAAGTTGCATCCTTGCACTGTAAGAACTGAAGCCAATTTTGTAGTGTACATCAGCTGCAGTGCTAGGGATGGCAAGTGAATAAAGTGTTAAAAGAAAACTTGTACATAAATACTTTGAAAGTACACTGCGGTACTTTAGGTAAATGGGAATGGGAATGTGTGATTGAAAATCTTCCCATTTCAGGCATTTTGTGAATGGCATTTCATCACCGCATTCAAGTTAGAAAATAATAATTCAGAATGTTTAAATAAAGTACCTAGTTATAATTATGATAATTTCAGAATGCATTTTAAATCAAGGAACTGTGCTTTCATGTACACATACTTAGATGTATTGTGTATTTGTTTTTAAATGAAAAGAAACCTGGTCTCCATCTTCCTGTTGACATCAAACAATCCTCTGATATGCAAATCCAGCTATGGGGAGAACAGATACACAGGGTTTGTTTGGATTCAGTCCAAGAGTGAAAGAAAATTATATTTAAAGACGTAATTTATATGCTTTACCTCATTTAAATGAAAATGCATTTTGAAATAATGCCTATAACGAAAAACATTTGGTGGAATGTTAAGATCCTTTGTACGACTGATGCATTTTGCTATAGGTAGTTTAAAAGCCTCTCTCTCACACTCCTGTGTTTCTGTAATGTGCAGATGCAGCTGTCAACTTCTCACTGGCATGTTTTAACATAGTATGAATTTTTTTCTTTTTTTGCAATTTAATACATGTTTGCTATGTGAACTTTGTTAAAGCGTGCATGTGTGAAGTCTGTCTGTACCCACAATTAAAATACATCAAGTGCTTTGCTTTCCATCTAAAATTTTGCTAGTCTTAATGTTTTTTGTGCATTTTCTACTTGTGTGGAACTTCAAAACCTGACACAATACAATTTCTTTGGAAACATAGGCTAAACAAGCAACAATTTTTCCATCTTTTTCCCTTTTGCTGAAGAATTTATAATGATGAAACTTCTACATTTTAACATTGGCTTAATTCCAGGTTTTCAGTAGATATCTTTGGAGGACTGTTACTCAGTGCCTGAATACCACATTTGAAGCTGATGCGTATAGCAGAGTGTAATTGTTTTGTGTAAGCTTTAACAGGCCAGTGAACTGCTACCAGTGATCAGGAATGGGTTTTTATACAGGATAGAAAATATCTGAACAGGAGTTACAGCAATGTGAAGTTTTCAGAAATCAGTTCCTTTAATTCCCGTTCATGTACTGCGGAAGTTTTTAAAACTAATGTGACCAATTCTTCTTACATGATCTTTGTGACTGTGTGACACTGCTCTTCTTTCTTTTTTTTTTTTTTTTTTTTTTTTGTTTTGTTTTAGAAAATGAGGATATGGAAATTAATTTTGGTGTAAGGAAGTGTATTTAATTTGGGACGTTCTGTGGCACATAACTTTGTATCTGGCCTTTATTTGTTCTGTGGCTGCTTTATACTAAATTACTCTGACCACATTAATCCAGTAATGAGGAGTGCTAAATACTGTATAAATCCTTTTTTTGGGGTAGGATTTTTATTTCATTAATGTTATTTGTGGCTCTGTGTGTAGACTGACTTATATACTTGCAGTGATGATGCATATATTAATATTTAAGGGGAAAGTTTTGTTTGTCAAGAAATTCTGTTAAACCTTTCTCATTAGATTGTGAGCCTCTTGTATTTTTTTTAATTAAGAATTTTCTGTCTTCTTTTTTTCAGTAATTTTATGCAAGTTTTAATTTTTAATATTCACTAACCATGTTTTTTTAAAGCATTTTAAGAAACAGAAGAGGTTGATTCCTGAAAGAACAGTTTGGAAGTACTTTGTTCAGCTTTGCAGTGCCTTGGAACATATGCACTCTCGTCGTGTTATGCATAGAGGTAATACAGGATCAAAGATGATTTGTCCTTACTATACCTTTGACTATGTGAGAATTAAAGTGGCTGAAATCAAATTTGACAGCTGAAACATTACATGTTTCTGTAAGATTTTACGAGTAATAGAAAACTGAGAGAAGTTTGTGGTTGTACATTTGTTGTGGTAGGCATTTGTTTGATAGCAAGTTTTTCAAAATAAGCGATAGTTCTGTGAGTGATGGATACCCTGCCATAGCTACTTCATTTTTCGGGCTCCTATCTTCTGCCCTGTATTTATTCTTCTATATTTGCTTGTTGTCTTACTCAAGTGCTGCTGCCTGCCTTGCACAGATCTGTCAGTCCATTCTTTACTGCTCTTGCACCTGATTGTCTTAAGAGTATCTGTTCCTGTTCTGCTTGCTTATGATGTACAGACCTTTCTCTGTTGGATTATGTGCAGGTGTGAGCATTTCCTCCAGTTCTCTGCTTCTTTCCACTATTTCCAATCTCTGTACAGCCGCCCTTGTAGTTGCCAGCTATCCCTGTCAGGTACTAAATTTCCTTGGCCCATTTTCAACCTTGGTGATGCTGTCTCCTCTGGATGGGGTCTTCATTTCACCTCATAACTCTTAAGTCAAAGAAAACAGATCATAGTATAGCTTCTTCTTAGATCTGCTATTTTTTCCCCCTTCTGAAATCCCTCTGGTTATGGGATTGTGAGTTGTGTGTGGGCTGTCACTTTTTAGCTTCAGGTGACATTGCCTGTCCTAGGTTGGTGGTTCCCTGTGGTAGAATGTGGCTCAATCAATGCCTGATAGGAACGGTCCCTCGATGTCTGCTGGGCTCTGTTATTTGCAGCTGGAAATGTTGCAGATGAGCTTAGATACTCTTGCCCCTGCAAATGCCCTTCCCTTGTGATTCTCCTTTTTTTTTTTTCCCCTTTGTGCATTTGTACAGATGCCTGCAAGTGTGAATGATACAAAGAGAAAGACATAGAATACAGATTCTTTCCATAGGGTGCAAGTATCTTCCGTTAATATGTTTATAATTAATTTCTGTATATTTTAGCTCATAATAAAAGGATTTCAGTTCCTTAAACTGAAGTACTAAGTTCAGAGCTTCTGGCAAACCTATGGCAAATCTAGTGATTCCATGGTTATATGCCGAAATCAATGGCAATTAAAGCTATTTTTAAATTGAGCTAAATCCGTGTTGGATTATTACACAAAGGGTGATCCAAACTCCTGAAAACTGGGTCAGATAGCAGGAGCACATAATTGGTTCTGTCTTCCTCTAAAGCTTTTAAGGTTTTGTAACTTTTTTACTAGAAACCTGAAAATGCTGGTGCTTGAAGGGTTGTTAACCATTCCTTTTACTGTGCCTGTATCTTATGCAAACTGTAATCCCCTCTTATCAAAGTGAACTGATTTCTGTAAGTTTAGGGCTAGGGTGGATTGCTCTTCAGCAGTGTAAGAGCTAAATTCCCTTGCCAAACAAATAACAGGTCAGTTTATCTAGGAGACTAACAAGGTAGGTATCTTGTTAGAAATCATAGAATGAGGGTCTCTGCTGTTGTCTCTAAGGGATTGGATTAAAACTTAAACTGGATATTACTTGTGAAAAATAACTGTCTGGGGTATACTTCATTATTTTTCTTTGTTTCTACTTGATTAGCCCAATTCCACTGACGAGTTTAAATAACCATTCTCCTGAGTAAACTTGCTTCTTTTTTAATGCCTGCTCTTATAGAGAATCAGTTATCTATTTCAAATAAATGACGCTATGCCACTGTGGCTAATTTGATCAGCAAAAGTGATGAAAAATGCTGTACACTTCTTGAAAACATATTTAGGCTGTTACTTAAGACATAACAAAAGAGATTCTCTAGTTCTAATGTAAGTCTCTCTATGTAGCTTATATGAAATTGTGATGGACTCCCCTGTATATACTTCTTGACTTTGGGGGTGTGGTTTTTTTTTGTTTGCTTGTTTTTTTTAAAAAAATTTCTTTCTGTGGCTCTTGGTTTTCTTCACTTGAGTGATGGTTGTATTGTTAAAATAGTGGATTTGAAATTCTACATTCTGGACCCATTCTTTCTGAGTAGCACTGTCAAATTTTACCACTATTACCTGTAAATAAAATCCTATTGGGTTGGGTCTATTATTAATAGAAGAGTAGCTTTTCTTGCAACCTCACTGTGACTTTGAAAATTTTAAATTTATTTTTCTTTCAGATATAAAGCCAGCAAATGTGTTCATTACAGCTACAGGAGTAGTAAAGCTGGGAGACCTTGGACTTGGTCGATTTTTCAGCTCCAAAACCACAGCTGCACATTCTTTAGGTAAGCTTTCTCTGAGGTACAGGTGTTGGACAGGTAGAGAATTTTACATGGTGGAAATACTGTGCCCACTCAGGAGGAAGAAGAAAAGCGTTAAGACCAGCTAAAGATGTTCTTAAGTAATAATAAAAATATTAAAGTTGTTCTTAATAAAAAAATCGTCAGCACCATGGACAAATACAGAAACACTGTAACACTGAGGTATTTCGTTCAGAATACTTTGGGTATTTCCCCTCCTTTGTTTGCATAATTTAGTGTACATTTCTACCTCTGAACAAGTTTTTAAGACAATAGTGTTGCCTAGAAATGCTAGGAAAAAATAAGGTGATAATATGGATGCATTTTTTAAAAATTGACTTGAACTTTATTCAGTGCTGGGAGGAGTCTCATAATTCTGTGTGTGCCTGCATGAGTAGCATTAATGACCTCTTGGCTACATGGGTTTGAAGGGCTCTCAGAGGGAGTTTCCATTTTTTAAGGTGACATTTCTCAATGTAAGCTTAGGTAGTTGAGGGGAGATCAAAATTAACAAAACCAATTTCCAGAAAGCTTTTTTCTATTCTTGTCTTTCTAAGTTTTTTGAAATGTTGCGTTTGTTCTTTGCTAGCACACAAAACTAGCAGTGTATTATCTCTGTCCAAACAAAATTTTCATGTAATGTGCATCTTTTGAGTAGCATGTGAATACGAGGATTATTAAGAGGCCTTTAAAGAAGAAAAGTTAAATATTTGGCATATATTTTGAGTTTAAAAGTAGGTAACAGATGAATGACAGAATCTAAGAGGATCTTTGTAGAAGAGAAAAGCCTTGTAAATAGAGTAACATCTGCTTTAAAGAGAAATGTTGGAAATATTGTTCATAATTTTGTTAAGTTAGGTTTTTTAGATACAGAAACATTCTTTTCCCTCACTGAATTGTCTGTGTTTGGTGGTTGCTGAACTCAAGCCTGTTTATTGATTGCATGTTTGTACCACATTTGAGATGTGAGTGATACATGTGTTAATGGCTAAAAATGAAATATTTTGGATGGGAAACTTTTGACACTCCTTGTTTCCCTGTCCTCCAAAAAGCCTTTGGTCACTCCTTTGTGCCTCCCAGTTTTTCCCATGTTTGGTGCAGACTGGTGAAGTCAAAGCCATGAGTCAGTGGTGAGGTGCTAATAGGAGCCCCAGACACAGAGTGCAGCCCTGCATTGGCAGGAGGTGAGGAGCAGGGCAGAGCCCAGGCTGGAAATGTGCTGGCCTTCCACACTGGGGGTCAGTCACATGTGACACTGAAGATCTGCTGCTCTCACAGGGTGGCACCCAAAGTGCTGCTGTTCCTGCTGCCCTTGGAAGCCAGGGGCCATCTCTGGCAGCGCTGTGGGGAGGCTGGGTTGGATTCTTGCAGGTGGACTCTGCTCCTGCCTGCAGATGGAAGTAGGTTGTGAAGAGGGAGCTGGAAATCCTAATCTAAGGAGCAGGAGCTCAGGAATAAGGCACAGGTCAGCAGTGAGGGTGGGAGAGCAGACTTGCATTCTGAGGCACAAGCCAGGAAGTTAAAGAGGAGCAGATTGCCTCAACCCTGGATTATTTTGGCTCCTGGCAGGGGAATTGTTGTGAAGGCTGAGCTGGAAATTAAAAAAAGCTGAAGACTGTGCCAGATTTAAAAACAGTGTAATACCCCTGAGCCCTTTAAAGCTCATCTTTTACAGATCCAAGAATTATCTAGAGAGTGGGGAAGGAGGGGAGGATGGCAGCTTTGTTTCTTCTGTTGGTGGCTGTGTCTTGGTAGAAGAGTTGTTATTTTTTATTTTATTTTTTCCCCATCTCTTTATTTCCTATTTCCCTCTTAATTATGGCCTAATGTCAGAATTCAGCCTAGAAAAATGGTTTGTGTCAGCTGTTAACTTAGGCTGCAGAGGAGACTGACTTTCTGATTTGTCGTCACTAGCAGATACCACTTCTTAAATTGATTTCTTCTGCAGTTTCTGATGCAGGTTTTCTTGAAATTTCTTTCAAAGTTGTATCCTTTTATTATTCTATAAACCTTTGGTGCACGTAACCTAGTAAATTACAAACATATGTGTAGCAATTTATACTTGTTTACAGGCTTTATAAAAATTTCAGTAGCAAACTAGATTCAGGCTTTCAGAGATAAAGAAATGTACTAAAATTTTAATTAGCTACAGCTTCTAACTGCTAATTATGAATAATACTGATTTAATTAGAATCTTTACTGATGGTCCATTTGAAACAAATGAAAAAACTGCACTGGACAAGGTTTTTTCATGTTCTTAAGTCTTTCTATACAGCTTTATCAATAATTTACTATTTTCATGCCTATATCTTTTTGGAAATGGAAAACATTTCTTACAAAAGGGCAGAGGAACTGGAGGCATTTGTTGATTTGATACATACTTGACAAAATGTCTTGTTTTCAGAAGACTTTATATTTGAAAGGGGAATATGGTTCAACAAAGACTTCCTACTCCTTTCCCTACAACTCTGTTAGGGTTTTCTTGCTGCTGTTGTTTAATGGCTGAATTCCAGGCCTTATGCTCTTTGGTGAAATGGCAGTTCTAAGACCAGCTCATGGATATGTGTTTTTTTCTTTGTTAGCCATTCAGTGGATGTAAAGAGAAGTATTTTCATATTTCAGTTACAACAAGAATCACTTGATCTCTCTGCTGTTGCAGTGCTGTAAGGCTGCAGTGTGCTGTCCAGGCAGGCACTGCCACCAGCATGGGCCTCCCTTCATGCAGGGCAAAGGAGCAAATCTGCAGTCTTCTGAAAAGGCTCAAATGCAGAGAATCATCTGCATGGAATTCTGGTCTTCTGTGTTTTGACAACTTCTGTCATTTCTGTGATACTGCGGTCCCCAGCACAGACTATGCTATGTGAGGGGTTTGATTAGAAACTCACACAGGTTGTGGAGGGTAAAATACCTTGTGAAAATGTGTGCAGATACTCTCCTCTGCCATGTGTGTCTCTAATGCAGTAGGGGGTGTGCTGAGGTGCTGGTTTGCAGCACCATTCTGTGAATAGAATAAACTCCACTTAAATACCCAGCCATACTCAGAACCTGCACCCTCAGTGTACAGTAATGCTGGCAGGGGAATCTGCAGCTGAGTCATTGCAGCCATCAAGGAAGCTGTGTTAAAATAGCTCTTGTAGTTTATGTACAGAAACATGAGCTCTCTTACAGTAGTTTGAAAGCTGAAGAGCAATGATTGTGTTATTATAAAATAACTCAAGATATTTATAGATTGACTTATGTAGAAGGACTGTTTGCACATTGTGGGCTAGGTTGCAGAGTTACTTTGGATAAGTGCAGTATTTTGACTTAGACATCTCCTATAGCTATATTAAATAAGTACAAAACCCTGAACATTATAGAATCAGTAGGGTTGGAAAGGACCTCCAAGCTTCTTGTTTGTGATGTGGTTTGTCTGTCTTCAGCATCCACATTCATCTTGTTAAGCATGTTGTATTGAACTCTATATTAAAAAGTTGCTGTGGTCTTACGGACACTGAGTCATTCGTAAACCATGTGTTTTGGTTACTGAAATTTGGTCTCTTTAGCCCCCTTCCTGTATTCTGATAGCTATGTATGCCAATGCATGGAATGTCAGTAATGATTATGTGGCCATTTGTAAAACTGTGGTCTGTTAAACCTGTCCTGAATGAACCACTGCATTGTTTTGTACAAGTATATTTAACATTTACCAGGCAAAGTTTTCTCTCAGCCTAAAAATGCTTGATAGCTTTTAGAGCTAGTAACTATTTCAGAACTTAACTGTACTTCATTCCACTCCTTGATGCACTTGTTTAACTTTACTCAGATGCATTGTGAGTTATATGTTTATCCAGGTAATAAGATGGACTGTTGATATCATAATTCCTTTTTCTGTATTAGGTTCTTTGCCTCTGATCCTTCAGATCAGCTCCCTGCTCTGTATTAACCCCAATTCCATTATGTCTATTCCCTCTGCTGGTAACAGGAAGCTTGCATAAGGAATTAACACTTTCTGGATCTGCAGCATTTTTAGAGGGAGGGAGCTCCAGAGCAGCAGCAGATTCTGAGAAGACACTGTATGTGACTCAGACCACTTTCAAGGAGTTTACTGTTCAGACTTGCAGGATATCACAGGTCTACAAATGCAGCAAGCAAAACACTGAAGTTACTTATTTTGTTCTTAAAAATGTAGGCACCTCAATGATTTAGCTCATTTTCTTACTATCCCACTTCGATGTCTTCAGATGAGTAAAGGAAGTGAGGAAGTTGCATATCTCTATACTACTGGGATGCTGTATTTCACTTAACAGTAAAAAAAGATCCAGGAAGCAAATAAAACGTAGAATCACACTGGTAGTTGCTTACCAGCAGCACAGCTATGTCCTGAGAGTGCTCACTGTGTTAAAAGGATCATTGCAATGCTTTCAGTAGTTCCTGAATGTCAGAATAATGAATCTTTAGTGTCATGTTCTGTTAAAATCAGTTTACAAGTAGTAATGATGTCTGAATCTTCAGGTTGTTTGTGTGATTCCATGAGTAACAGAACTAATTTCGATTCCTCTCACTAGTTGGCCGTGGGGGGCTGCAGGTTGCATTGCAGTGGAGGTGTTACACTAGGCTAAACGCTGTAAAATGGGAACATTTGTTCTTGCTTTTCACTATCATCAATCTTTCACGGTCATATCAGACCCCTAATGTATCAGCAGGCTTCCCAGAGCTACTGGTTAAAATTACCTTTGCTTTTGGTAGACTATGAACCTTCAAACCTCAGTGTTTTCAGCTGCCCCCTGTGGATTCTGTGAAGCCTCTTTCTGGCACATTACTCACTGCCAGCCACTTGTGTGATACCTCAGAGCAGCAGAGGCACTGCTGCTGCAGCCACTGAAGAAACACATCACTGTTAAACTTATTTCCGATGCATTCTGCCAACAAAACACCAGAATATACTAAACTAGTGCTTTAATTAATGGATACAAAATGCAGCTGAAATTTTGCAGGTATCCAAGCTCACAAGTCCTTGGGGTATTAAAAAAAATTCAAGAGGCAAATAAAATAGTAAGATAATAAAAGTATGAAACCTGTATAATTTCAAACGCTCAGTTGCAGTTCTAATTTAAGATATGTGTTATTAAGTGCCCATTAAAATACTGATGGTGATACATTAGAAAACTAGATATATCCAGAGTTGCTTCTGGATATTTTGGTAGTTATTTTGGCATTGTGGTCTACCCATCTGCTTGCCTATATTGTTTCACAGGGAAAAGACCATTCTTAATTGTGGGTGGATGCAAACATCCTGTGAGAGTAAATGTCTCCCACAGAACTCTCTGGAGTTGCCTTTTCCCAGCCTTTCTGCTTTTAAGCTGTTACCATTGTTAGTCAGTTCAGAGGTGCACTGAGTGCTCAGCCCAGTGCTGAGGGAGGGGCTCTGGCACTCTCAGCTTTTCCAGAGCAGGAAATCTCCCCCAGCATCTTTAGGGGACCAGATTCTTTGGAGGATACCATGTGAGCATCTTGATCTTTGCCAGTCTGTTACAGAAGCAGTTTATATGGGTTTTCAATGCTGTTTGCCAAGAAGCAGATCAGGTGAAATGATGGGTTACCAGCAGCAGTGGCCTGACCTGAGATAGGGAAAACCTGAACCACCTATCTGAGCTGGGCCCTTCAAGTAGGAAAGTCATTCTCCCTCATCCTTACTTCCTCATGATATAGTTTGACATGCAGCATTTCTTGAAGGCAAGGCACATTGTCAAAACAAAATCCTTAACTTTTGGAAATTATTAGAGTAAAATTATCCGTCTGATTACTTAAAGCTATTTAACCTGATTATTCAGATGTAGAAGTACTTATATGTTCACTGTATCTATGTCTTCAGTATTCATACAGAGATCAATTCTGAATTAGCTTCATATATTGAGAAGAGCAGAAGCGAAACCAGATCCTTGTGTTACAATAATATGTGAAGTTCATACGACAAAGAACAAAAATGAAAAATTACTGATTTTAATCAGTGATAGTGATGCAAGATGTTTAGTTTCAAAATCAAATCAACTTGAATTGACAGAAATCAGCTGGTTTTCATCATCAGGATTCAGTGCTTAAGAAAATATTCAAACAAAATCAAAATAAAAATCTGTATAGATCTGTGCCTTTTTGTGCTGTTAGGCAGTCATTTTGGGGGATACAGGGAGAAAGTTCAGAAACAATGCACTAAAATTGCCATTACCATTATTTTCTGTAACTACTTATTGCTCTGTCATACATGAAACCATCACTCAGCTATTTCCTTGTAATAACATTTTTTATAGACCTGAAACATCTCTCAGTATTTCTCTGTTCCAAGTAACTTGTGACACAGATGGGTAGGGTTTGATTAAAATCAAGGGGAGAGATGTTCATAACATAAATTTACTCTGGGACAGTCCTCATAAATGCTGCTTTTCAAGAGCAGACATTTCCAGAGCAGACAGCTCTGAGGCAGGATTAAGCTGGGACAGGCACAGGTCTGCAAAGCCCTTGTGGAATTTGGTGCTCCAGCTGATGCCTGAGTTGCCCTTAGGAACCTCAGCTTTTGCTGGGCTCGCTGGTTTTCCTGCCCGCATCTCTGAAGGGCCAGAATCTCAGACTCAGCTTTAAATTCAGCTATTCAAAGTGCCTGTGTTTTTTAATTTCAAAACCAGCCTTTTCAGATTTATATATTCTCAAAGGAAGAACAGAACTCGTGAAACAAAAGATTCAGCCCATGGCAGAGAATTTCTAGAGTTGTTTCTAGCCACAGTGCTAAGAGTTTGGAAAAGCAGCAGAGATGTGTGTAGTACTTGCCCTTGCTTCTCTTCAGGAGAAACGAATTACTTATAAGATTCCTTAAAAGCAAAATTTGTAAGTGTTCTACAACTGCATAGCTCTGGTAATGAGCAGTGAAAATAAAGCTGCATTGGATGAAATAGATACTAATTTGTGTATTTTTGTCAAACTGATGTGTTTTAAGTATGAGTTGAAGTTTTAAATGTAGCAAAATGAGAAAGATGAAAAATATTCTTCTACTGGGAAAACGGTAATTTAACTACTTCACAACAACAGAAATTTTCATTCAAAAATACTTGTGTTTTTTTGCAGTTGGTACACCTTATTATATGTCTCCAGAGAGAATACATGAAAATGGTTACAACTTCAAGTCTGACATCTGGTCTCTAGGCTGTCTGCTGTATGAGGTAATACTGATATATACAGTGAACTTAATAATGCTCTTGTACTTCCCCCTTCCCCTGCCCTCCTCCCCTTACATAACTTAAGCATGTGAAATACTTTTATTTGTGTTTTACTTGAACTTGCCTTTAAATCTGCTCGCTACAAAGATTTTACAGCAATTTCTTGAAGACTGGCCATGACTGAAGGATTAGTAAATGAATAATAGCAAGCATATGAAAAATTGTTCTAGGTGTTTTCATGGCCCATGATGGTTACATGATTATTTAATAAATGCATTGAGAAGTAGTAGGACTGATTTGAATATGTAAGTAGTACTTTCAAAAACTGCAATATAGATACTTCAATACAAATTTCTTATTTTTATAAAGACTTTAAATTTAAGTAAAATGATGAAAAAACTTTATTGTACTTACTGCTAATAACTTGGATGAATTCTCAGTTTAACAACTTCTGCTGCACACACATGTAATTTTTCTGTACTTCTCTTGTGATGGCTAAATTGCAATTGCTTAGTTTTTCTATTGGTACAGTTGAGATTGGTAGGTGATACATAATTTTAAATAATACTATATTTTGAGAAAATAAAGGTACAGGGCTCATTGAAATGGAGGCAAATGAGGTGTGAAGAACAGGTAGACTTCTAAAACAAATACATCTTCCAAGTTCTTTACATGTAATTTCTTAATTAGAAGAAGTAACACTTGTGTTGAATGATGCTGGGGAAAAAATGGTTCCAGCAGTGGCAGTGAAGTCTCCCCAGTCATGTTCCAGGTAGAAATGAATCTACTGAAGTCATTTTTGTTTACCTACAAGCCACCTGCCTCAGTGGGTCAGCAGAACTCATTCAGCACACACTCAGCAGTATCAGCACCTCCTTGTTTATTTTAGGATTGTGTAGCAGACACTGGCAGCCTGTTGAGGTTGGATGTTGCTGCCAGGTGAATCATCTCCAGTAATATTTGTTTACTTTCTAGCACTGACATGTTGCCTTGAATATTAAAAGGAAAAATAGCTATACTGCAAGTCTGCAGTTTACAGATGTGTGTATAGCTGTTGCTTTAAATATTGGGGATCATTCAAGGAAGGAAGTCCATCTGCTAGCAAGTATTTACAAGTTTGAATCCTGAGCTAAAACTTAATCCTGGATTCCTCAATACTGACCATGGCAGCTGCCTTGAAATTCAGTTCTCTGCTTTGCACACTTGTGCAAGCCCTAAGGTAGCATAAAGGTAGATGAGCATTTTTCAGTATTACTATTTCTTTGCCTCTGGTTGGTTTACTTGAGGATTTTTTAAAATCTGGAAATAAATAAAACTTTGAATTACTGTTACATAAAACCCCCAAAGTTCAAGGTTAATTTTTCTTTTATGTTATATGATATTAAATTGCTGGATATAAATCAATATTACTTTTCTAAAGAATTTTTTGAGCTTGCTGCCTTAATGCTGGTGGACTATATTAAACACTTATGTGACTATTACATTTTTCTTTGTTGTTGTGGACAATCCCAAAATACATAAATAAACTCAGTCCTATTGATTAACTCATCATCTTGAAATACCATTCTCCTTTGATTTTAGGTGTTTTACCAGGATGCTATTTAAGCCAATATGGGGTAGTGTTTGTTTTCCTTATTTCAAGAATAAAATAATTATTAGGACCCTTGTTGTTGATATATAGCTACAGTATTGGGCATTGTCTTCAGCTATAGCTTTTAATTTCTTTTAGAAGTGCATTTAGTTGATTCTGCAACATATCAGATATTTGTGGTGGGTTTTCTTGTTTTGTTTGGAAGTTTATCTTGAGAATTTATCTCTAATTTTGAAATTTCAGTTATAGCAAATTCGAAATATATGCTCAGCATTTTTCTCACTTAGTATTTTTTCTTAATTATTGGAAGGTGTTTACTTAAGGTTCTTCAAGACTTGTGTGAACTAATGAATGTTTTTTTTTCATCTGTGCACTTTTGTGCTGGGTGTCTTTCTATGATTTGTCTATTGCCTGCATCTTAGCATGTTTTATTATGTTGATTTCATGGTGATGTGTGTTCATATGTACTCTGGATTGTGTCCAGCTTAATTGGAGAAAAGCTGTGGCAAGTTTATCACATCTCAGTAAATGCCTAATTGCCACTAAACTCTTCAGTTACATTTTAATTTAGGTTTAAACTAACTTGTTTTTAAAAATTATTATTTCTCATATGTGTAACAGTCTATTATTCAATGCTAACTGTGTGGCCAGTAAGATTTTGCAGATGTTTTAAAGTCTGAATTTTTTAGAGCCCCAGGTATTTCTGAAACCTCAAAAACACTACCAGTGGAGTTTTAATTGATATGCAACAAAGTAGACTTTACTAATTAAAAGCAAGATGCTGTGCTTTTGCTACATGGACCTTTACATGGAAAAGTAGGTCTTACACATTTCCTTTTATTGTTCATCGTAGCAATTGCATCCTTACAGGGTTGTAGGTTGGTGGCTTACAGTTCAAAAAAAAAAAAAAAAAAAAAAGAAAGGGAAAAAAAAAAGAGAGAGAGCGAGCTGCCACCAGCCCTGAAGACAGACAGTGGGCTTTCGTCCCTCAGACACCCCCAGAATACTAATCAGCAAAGTCAGACCCTGGAGGTCAGGGAGCAAGTCAATCATTCTAGCGATCGTCTCAGTGTGGAGGATCAAATTAGCCTGAAAAATTCAGCTGCTGGGAGGAGAGGGCGAGCAGCTGTCAGGGGCAGCAGCGAGATGCACTAATGAACCAGATGAATAGTGCAAAAGCTTGAAAATAAAAACAGGACAGTTGACATTTTTCATCTGTCAAAGCAGGAGATGCATGAAAATACAGTATTCCTGTTTTAACTCCTTAGGGGACATTCAGAATTTTTTTAACACTCGGCAGCATTCAAACAAAAGTACTTTTTAATGAACACCTAGAGTATGAAAATGAGTATCTGTGCATTTATTTAGAATTTCTGCATGCATACAGACCCTGCAGTTGATTTTTCTTTTTTTCTTTTTTTTTCTTCTTTTCTTTTTTGGTCTTCAGCTTGCATTTTTAACATTCTTTTTAAGGTAAGAGACAATGTCGTGTAAATACAAAAATAAACATTATCTTAGTAATACAGATTGGAAGGAGTGTAGGATGGAGCTGCAGCATAATACTTGTTTTGGGAGCTTTAAAATTTTTTATTCTTAGTTGAAGGTAATATGAAAAAGTCCCGAACTATTTGAGAGCAAATTAGAGATAAAATAAATGGAAGGGAATTTTGGTAATTCTTTTCTTACATTTCCCCCAGTGATATTGATGCCTAGACATGAAAGAGTTAAACTTCTATCTGGAAGACCACAAGACAGATGAGAGCCATTTTCAGCTTGTCCTGTCCCTGCTGAAGCTCACTGAGTAGCACAGCATGGACTAGCTGTTTCACACACACTCTGCCTGTCTGGGGAATGTACACATTGTCCTTCCAAAATCAAACTTATTAGCACATGTAGAAAAGGGTGACTGACTTTGGGGCAGCTCTGCACTCAGAGCACCATTCGTGCTGCTGCAGATAAAAGATGTCTTAGGCTTTGAACAGAATGGAGAGATTTTAAATGAATTTTTAAATTTCTAATCCAGCTAGCCATAGCATTTGTTTCCATCTCAAATGTCAAGTTGTAACATTGTCAGGAAATAAAGGGTAGGTTTATTAATGCTGGTTTTAAGCTGATCAATTACAGAAGTGCTCCACAACAGATTTTCTTAGTTTTGTATTGTAATTGTAGATTATTGCCATAAGTGCTGGTTCTGTGCTTCTGATGGAAGTTTGGGGATTTTTTTTTTGAAGTATTTTTGAGTAACATCCTGAATTGTGAAGATTTTGGGTCTGAGATTCTGGAAGTATAGGTGATAGCTTTTTCTTGCTTTCAAAACCCCCAGTTATATTGAAGTCAAGTGTCATGGCTGTGGAAGGTTACAAAATCTGCTATGATTATCTAGTGTTATCTACACAATATATTGCTTTAGGTTAGATAATGTTTCCCTGTAAGTTACGTGTTTTGTTATAAAAGGTCTTACGAGGAAAAGCACAGGTTTGGATTTTTTTGGTGTCCCTTGTGGTGCAACGACCCTCCACTCTCAACAATATTGTAAACTACTGAATTTCCCCTCATAGTCTATTAATAAAACCCTAGCAGTGTGTAATTCAGATATTGCACTGTAAGGATTGTGACAGCTATGGTTGTACGACATAGAATAAGTACGTACAGTGGTTATAGGAATAGTTTTGGAACTTCTGTTATCATCACTGCAGGGCTCCCTCTAAGCAGAGCATTGAGAGTCATTAAGAATCACTTTTGATTTGTTACTGTTACAGATTTTATGACAAAACAGCTTTACTTAAAAACGCAAAAGAAAACTGTACATTTTCTTTAAACAGATGGCTGCACTGCAGAGTCCCTTTTATGGTGATAAAATGAACTTGTACTCTCTGTGCAAGAAGATAGAACAGTGTGACTACCCACCTCTCCCTTCAGATCACTATTCAGAGGAAGTAAGTAATTTTCCTTTTCATGGGCTGGATCCCCAGTTTATGTAAGCTGGCACGCTTCCAGGGAAGTAAATGAACTTGTGTGATTTTATGTTATTTGCAGATTATGCCTATAAGTGTTTGCTTGTTGAACTCACTCAAATGTTGCTGTCAAAACAAGTCTCTCATGATTTATATTTGAGGGTATTAATGATGGAAACGTCACACTGTTAGATTCCTAATTTCATTGGGCTTCCTTGCAAGTATGACAAAATGCTTTCCCAGAATGCACAATGATATGTTCCACATGCCAGGATGGGATAGAGCCTTACATCTGTAGGGTGTTTTTCTAAAAACACAACTATACACCTTTATGTTGCACAGTAAATTAGTGCACTGGCCCTGTTCCTCTAGGGGCCTGCATTAAAATAGATATAATGTAACTCCGTAGTAAAAACAAATTGTTCAGGTCCCATTTGTCTGCATTATAAAACTGCGATGTGCTGTTCAGTACAATTGAACAGCAGTTCTTTTGCAAGGGAGTGGTTCTTGACAAGACTAAGAGTAAATTTCAGAGAAATACAGGCAGACATAATATAATTGAATTTGAACAATATACTCCTGCAAATCTCAGCAGTGTTTGTTTTAAGCTGAGAGCTAACAGTTCTTACTGTCATTAGTGTATTTAAGGGGGAGTACTTGCTTTTAAAAGCTCTAAAATGAAAAGAAACTAAACAAAATAAGTATTTTTCTTAGTGTAACAGAATGAAAAAATATAAATGCTTGCTTGTTAATGTTCTGAGATGCCAGTTTTGAAATACTTTCCCACTTTGAAAAGAACAGGGCAAACTGATAGAAGCTGTAAACCAAAGAACAGTTATTAGTAACCAATTCTAACTGAATTCAGACTACATGAATTAAAGATTACTTTGAAAACCCAAATAAACACAAGCACTGAAATACTTTTAATAAACATAAAGCATTATACAATTTATAGAGTAGGGGTTGGAATTCTGAACCTTAAATTTTCTTGCATTCACAGACAGTGATTGGACTATTAATAAAATATTACTGCTCAGTGTTTTGTTTTGTATTTATAGTGACAATTTTCCCCTTTTATGAAACCAACTGGACTTAAAAAGATAATTTGATGATGTTACAAAGGGTGAAATAATGATCTATTGTGTAATTTATACACTCTAGTTCTTTGTGGGTTTGCCGATTAGTCATTTTACCTTGGCCATTTTTAATTATTATTTATTGTAGACTCTAAATATGGCAGTTCATCTAACCAACTTCAGAACCGGAGGCCTGGAAATACAGTAGGGTGTGAACAATAATGCAAAATGATAGCGAGAATGTCAGGGGCCGTTCTTTGTTGTGTCATTCATGCTGTCTTCCTTTTTCCATGAAGCACATGAATATTTCACATATCTGCATCCTCATCCTCTATTCTTCTTGACTAATTTTCAGACTGTCTGAATTTGCATTTCACATGGTAGCTGATTAGGAGATGCCGAATGCAGCAGCGAAGCCTCAGCAGGCGGTTTCCATGGTGACCTTCAGCAGGATTTTAATGATGATACCACTAGTGGTTCGTTGAAGTTGGCCTGCCTGCAAGGCTACTTCGCTGCAGCTAAGTGTGAACTGGGAGATGTGGATTCCTAGCCAAGGGGCAAATATCAAAGTCTGGCCCAGATAGAAGGTCTTAGAGTTTGGGTGGGGAGAGAGGCTCCAGCTTTTCCCTACATCTGCATAGATTTTTTGTTTTGCAAACACATGCAAAGCACCACATGTTACTTTTTATGTATTTCAAAGCAGGTATGTACTTCTACACCTTGGATAAGGCAGTTATCTGCAAAATACATGCAAGTTATTCTTAATGAGAGAATCAGAGCTATTATAGGCATTAAGATAGGTAAGAAAACCTTGAAAGAACCATCAGTTATGGAAACTGTAATGGGAATATTTTTTATGTTCTGCTATGATGACTTGTGTCTTTGCTAAGGTATCTGGAACACATACATTTATTACCTATGGCACTATTAAATCATTTTTAGCTTGTGCTGGCATGAACTGTAAAAAAGAGAAACAAACAAGTGTGATCTGTCATATTAGAATACTGTGCTAAATGTTTCACCTCTACTGGAAATATAGATGTCAAACCTTTAACTAGGTGGGGAGGATACTCAGTGAGCAGTAAAGCTCAAGGATCACTGAATATTAAAACCCACTTCATTTTTTATGAAAAATAATTTTCTGAAATTAAAACTTCACTGAGTGGATCTCTGCATCCTCTAATACAGAAGTGTAAACACTTTCATTATGACATATAAGACAAGTACTTTATCAATAAACTTTTTGTAAGTAGATTTTAGTGAATTTTAGGTTGTGACATTTTTTCTAAGTTTTGAAACCTCTGTAAGAGTAACGTGTTAGTAATTATGTCACATCTGTGTCATCAGAGGAGAGTGTGGCAGAAAGATGCACCTTTAGGTGGACAGATGGTTAATGTTTTTAAAACCTTTGATTAGAAATCCTAATAGTCTGAGATGCATTTTCACAAACTATTGCTTCAGTGGTAAATACAAACCAGGATTTTCAGATGCTTAATAACTTTGGATATCTCAATTTTTTAATATCCCTCAAAAACATCTGGTATTCAGAGTCAGTACTCAGCGTTTACTGAAAGCTGTGCTGCTTTTGGGAATTCAAAGCTGGGGCCCCCTTGCCACCTCCAATCAATACTCTTAAAGTCTTGTCAGCTAATATTAGTATCACATTGCTTTCATGATGAAGTTTTAAAATCTTCCCTTTGATTGAGGTGCATTTCTTCTAAAGTCCATTGCCAACCTCCTACCCAGATGTGAAAGCAGAAGGAGCCAGCAGGTCCACAATGGTAGTGTTAGCTGCCAGCAGGTCTTGAGAAAAGCACTCAGAAAAGTGCTTTGAGAAGGTTTTATTCAGAGTAGGAATGGTGTTGTGTGTGGTTTCTTAATCCAAACTTCCCTATATGAAAATTTCTCTATTTCAGCTGGCTAACAACGCAAAGTACTTGCCTGTCATATTTCTGTCTTTCCCCACTCCTCCTGACTTGAGTGATAATTATTTATTTCATAGCTGAAAAACCTGCTAAAGTTAAAGAAAGTGTGTCCCACTGCTCCAGTGCCAGGCTAAGCTCCAGGCTAAAGCCAGTCACTGTGCTAAGTGCACAGAGGAGGTTAAGAACAATAAGCAGACAAAGAAGTTTGCAGCTTGGGGAGGCAACAGGAGGTCCCTCTGGCTCAGTCTGCTCTGCCTCTTGGCCAGTCTGTGCCAGGTAGTAAAAAATCACTTCTATCTCTAATGATAGTCTGATTTTAGACTGCCAGTGCTTCTTCCCATGACATTGGTGAGCTTTTCTGATACATTGGAAATTTTATTACTACTAGAGGGGCTGACAGATGGATTTCAGGTTTATTGAAATGGATATTCCTGTAGGAGTAAAGGATCAGTGCTATAACCAGTGCTATCCAGTGTCCCAGTTTCAGTCCTGAAAGCTGTGCTCCCATGTAATTTTTCATCCTGCATAGCAGAAGTAATGCACCTTCTTCCAAGGGTTTGCTGTTCACTTACAAGGCTCAAAAGAGCTCAAGGATTTTGAATTTACACAGAAATCTGCACTATTGTTGTGCAGTGTCCCAGGCATGGTCAGCTCAGCATTCCTGCCTTACTAGTGAGATTCTGGACCTGCCAGGGGAAGAGGGGCATAGAGATACTGCAGTAATTGCAGTGACTGCCATTTAAAGAGGTTGGACAAGGCTTCTCAAGTGCTCAACAGGTAAATTTCTTGAAGATCTATTTCTGCTGCTCTGCAAACAGTAAAGTATTGATAAACAGCTAGAAAAACCACTCTGCTTCCCCTCTGATGCTGGCTTTGTGGGTTTTAACCCTTGAAGGTCCTTTATGAAAACTGTTCACTGTATGCAGTTTTGTTGGAGAGATGGAAGTCTTCACAGAGAAAGAGAAACATTCAGGATTAGATGTATTTTGCAGATAAATTATACCTTTATTCTCTTCACAAAATGTTTGCTTATTTGACTCTAATTTCAGGCTTGATGGTGTTGGGTGTTCTTCAGTCTTTCCTGTTTTCTGTGCAGGCTGTCTGAGATGTTGCTTAGCAAGCTGCTCATCTCTGCTTACCCTGTGCCTCCTGCTTACCCTGTGTCCCACCCGCTTCTTCTGCAGGAGATTGTTTGGCTTGCATGTTGGTATTACATGCTGGTAATTATTATTTCTTACAGTAGCTAATGATTTCCAGCATTCTGTTCTTCAAATGTTTGGGAGTTATTGCAGGTTAATAGTTTTTATTGCCACTGGCATTGTATTTTATTTATTGACTGCCAGAAGCAATATGATGGCTTTTATAACTCCATTAGTCAGAATATGCTTAATGTATTTAAAATGTAAATAGCAAGTCTGTTACAGATTCTTTTTTTTTAATACATTTCTTTTCAATCCAGTAATCTGACCACTATTTTCAGAACTAGCTCATTTTTAAATATTAAGCTCTTCTTGCTAAAGAATGGGATGTCTAATGACATAGATTTTATACTGTTGAATACAAAATTCTGTGCATTATGTACAGTTTATCTGCAAGGGCTAATGGACAAAGCTTTATAGAGTGGAAGGCAGTGCTTCTTCCTTAACTTCAGGAATTCCTATTCCTGTGCATTTAAATTAATCTTCAGAAAAGTGAAAGGGGTATAATTATAATTTAAAATCCTTCTTGTTCTTTTTCTAAAAAGCAGGAAGGAAACTCTCCAATGGCAGGTTAAAAGAGGCAGCCTATGTTACTTTTGAATAATAAGGGTGATGAGGTCACTTAGTGTTAGTTGCAATAATTACAGATTTTTTGCTATAATCCTACCTAGTAGTACTGGCTGGGATACCAAACTAAATTTGATATATTGTCATAGAAGACTGGATCACAGTGTGTTTGTTGGAGTCTCCTCCTCCCCCTCCCTCCCCAATGTTATAAGGAGGTCCAGGAGGATTTGGCAAAACTACTTAAAAGCATAAAGGAGAATCTTCAGAGTTGGTTAAAATGTTATTGCAAAGCACTGTGAACATTGTAGTATGAAATGTTCATACTGAACATCATACTAAATGCCAGTATGAAAGAGGTTTGTTCCGCATTGCAAAATGCTTAGGAGATGCACACAATTTGAAATAGATGCCCTATCACAAGGTTATCCATACAATATATTAAATTCTAATGTCATAAGTTTTTAGGCATATCAGTGGAGGGAGAAAAGCCTGCAAATGTCCTGACAGTTTGTGAAGGGAATGCAAAGTATGGAGGTGCTGTGGAAGCTCTTTTGGGTTGCCTATGCTCAGTATGTCTGTTAAAAATACCCAAAAGGTTATGGTGCTTCTGGAAACATGGGATTTTCTGGTCATAGTGATTTGTTTATTCCCAGATAATAGATATTTGTTTAGATATTTGTTTATTCCCACAGGCTTTTGTGGATATTTGTTAATTCTGTGCTTCTTTATGTAAAGAACACTATAAATAATCTAATCCTAAGGATGCATATCAGGATGTGGCCCAAAGCTTATTTATTGCAGTATCATGTCATCAGCAGGGGACAAGTGGAGTAACAGGGCCAGCATAATATGGTACTTGCCCAAAATACTTTCTCTGCTACCAGTTTTATGTTCAGATATTTCCTCAAGAGTGGAGTCCTTGTAACAGGTAGCCCTCAGTGGGTTTAATTTGTTCAGTAGCTGAATTGAATGTGTGTGTATTGGTAGCTCCTGGCAGCAGGAGGTTCTGGGGGTTAACTGTGTGTTAGATGGAGCACCACTGCCTTTTGTTTGTTGGGCCCTGTCAGACAGAAATGCCATTTATTGCTGGCTAACTCCTGCATGGGGACTGAATGAGCAAAGCAGCCTTCGTTTACCTTCGCTCTGCGCTCCTTTCAGTCTTCTGGGCTTTGCAGACACAGCCCTCCAGAAACACGGGAAATTTGCTGTAAATTACGTGGGATTGGACTAAATGCATGTCTAAAGTTGTATGTTGAAAGGATTACAACTTCAGTTTGCTCATCACTTTTTCTGGCCAGCAGTGCAAAATGCAGAAATCAGGGGAGTGCGTTGCATAAGGCAGCGTGTGAGCGGAGAGGGAGCGCTGCCCATGTGCTTGTGCAGAATCGCCGTTTGCCTCATTGTTGCCACTTCTCTTAATTTGAATTTGATAATGCACAAATCCTGCTTGTAAGAAGGCCAACGCTCCTGTCATGTTCTCTCCTCTCGTAGCTGCGACAATTAGTGAATATGTGCATCAACCCGGATCCGGAGAAGCGCCCAGACATCACCTACGTGTATGATGTGGCGAAGCGCATGCACGCACACACCGCCAGCAGCTGAACTGCCTGCGAGCCCCACAGGAGCAGCCAGAACCAAGAGCTTGCAATAAATCACCCCACCTCCCTGTGTGTCTTACACTAATGTAATTATTTGAAGCTTACTGTTGTGCTTTGAATTGTAAACCAATTTATATACAAGCTTTGTTGTTTTCTGTTCATTTCTGGGTTTTGTATTTTTTACTAACTTGTGGTCGTACGACAGGTTTAAATATGTAAAGTGTAATTTTAAGATGCTGTGAACCGCTGTTTCCATGTTAGTGGGTTCAAGTATACTTTCTGTAATAACAAAATTGTATTCAGTTGGGCCTCAGTTCTAAAACACAGTTGCACTTTTGCACATGATACAGATATTAGGCTTATTATCGAGAAGCAAAATGTCTGAATCTCTCACCTTTTTAGTAATTTATGGAAAGTATGAATCAGCACAGTTAACTTTATTTTAATCTTTGTTCCAAGAGGAACATAATTATTACAGGAGCTTATTGTATTTTATATTGAATTGTAGTTTGCAGTTCCTGCTGTAAGAGTAGACAAGGAATAGAATTAGTTCTCTGCTTGCCAAATGCAATGGAAAAATAATTTCAGGAAAAATTGTCATGCTGAAATTTTTGTAATGTCCCCTTTTGTTTTGTTAGTCTCTCTTAATACACAAAACATTTGTTGGAGGTTTTCTGGGAAAATTTAAGGTGTTGATTCAGCAATCAGGTCGTTTTCAATAGACTTGTGCAGCACTGCCCTGGGGCAATGGGAGTCTGCATAGTTCAGTCTTAAAAACATGCAGATGCTTCTTGTAGCCAATAGGGTTCTTTTGTGGCTGTCCTTTGAGCAGGTCTGATTAAAAGATGTGATCTTTAGGTTACAACTTCCCAGCTGTTTGTGTATATGTCACTGTTTGTAGATTTTTGTGTCTAAAATAATTTGAGTGACCTTACAGTATATTTAAATTTTAATTTTTTTTTCTAAATACTGAAATGTTTTGGCAAAGATATAATAGTCTAGTATAACACAAAATGTATTCTACATAAATATATGATCTTTGTATACTATATCCTGAGACTTAGCTTTATATTTAGCAGAAGTAGATTATAGCTTTTAAGAGAAAGTTGCCACGCTTTAATTTTGAAAATAATTATATATGCAAACTATCTTACAGATACTTTATTAGTTTAAAAGGAAATGCTGAATATTTTTGTTAGACCTTAGTGCCTTTTGGGATATGCTTATATAATATTTTCATTGTTAAGGAAGGAATGTGTCTTGTTTTTAAATGTGGTAAAAATGGAGAGTGAAATGAAATTCCTTGAGTTTCAAGACTGAACTTTTTTTTTACGGGACTGTCAAATGGTAATTATTATCAGTGATAGCAACTAGGGAGCTCTTAGTGTCAGTTTTTTTTCTTTATGTGGGTAAAAAGTTAGTTCAAATAAAAGCAGAAGTATGTACATACATATGTAGGTTCTAGATGCTGTCACATCCTGCATTCTCAGTTTGGTTTTTTTTTTTTTTTGCCAGTTTGTTTCTCTATGCAGCTGTAATTTTTATTTGATATAATGCTCAAAGAATAAAAAAACATTTGTGGAGTTTGTGTTCAAGGGAGGGTCAGGGTTGTTTTTGGTTCTGTATTTTTTAAAACTACAAATACTATGAAAATTATGTTTGTAAAAAAAAAAAAAAAAAGAAAAGGAGGTGTTTTTAGATGGTATGTGCCAGATCACCAGCTTATCTTAATACATATTTTTTAAATTTTTGGTTCCAGGTTTTGCAGAATAAATTGTATGAAACTGTAGTTTTATTTCTCAGTTTTGTGTGCTTAACCTTATGGAACTTCAGTGGAACAGTTTGTTGGAAAGAAGTATTTGAGAAATTTTGGTTCGTGTTTAGCAACCTCTAGATTTGTTTCATTTATTAAATGGTTATATAATTTAAAACATGATGATTATAATCTGTAACAATGTTTCACATGTCGTAGAACAAA
This sequence comes from Zonotrichia albicollis, assembly GCF_047830755.1. Lineage (NCBI taxonomy): Eukaryota > Metazoa > Chordata > Aves > Passeriformes > Passerellidae > Zonotrichia > Zonotrichia albicollis. The sequence continues at coordinate 22,145,128 of NC_133826.1, read as the reverse complement.
ATGCTTTGTATTGAAAAAGGCAGCATAATATTTGCTTGACGCACAGAATTAGTTCTTAATATGCACAAGTACTCAAATATATTTTTTTTCTGAAATGTGCTAGAAAATTTAAAAATCACTGAAAAGCCCCCAAATGCAATGCAAGCTGTTTGTGTCTAATATTATGCATAAAGCATTGAACTGTTCCTGCCAGAAATGCTGATAGGTGTCCCTCCCCTGGAAGGATATGTTGAGTAAAAGAATCATGAGTTAAGAGTTAGCAAATTAGTGTGCATAATTAAGCATTTACATTTTTTTTAGCAATGTGGAGTTTTTTTAGTATTTATGGTTAAATATTGTGCTGAGGAAAAGAAATAGTTGTTCCTGACTTAAAATCTGTGAAATGAATGGTGCACCTGACTTTGGTACCAAACTCTGTAATTAAAAAGCCAATGTGAGTTAACAGAACTGCTTATATAAGTGAGGACTGTACAATCTCTCCCTGAAGTAAAATACCTGAATGAAAATGATAAGTCTTGTTATAGCACTCCAATGTATGCTATGTGCTTATAAAATATTTTCTTTACTAAGCCACCATCCTATCTTGCATATGTTGATTGTAACATTTGGCACTATTTATTTTAAGCTGTGGCATTATGTGTTTATTTTCTTTAAAGAAAAAATGTTACATTTCTACCCAAAATGTCTGACCAGCTCCTCCTTTTATTTCAATAATGCTCCAGTATTAACTTGTGTCAGGAGTGAACTTTTTGTGCTTTGAATGACATTGCATAAAATCCCTTTGTCTCAAAAGCTCCCGTGCTGTGCAGTAGTCCAATAGAAATAAAACATACAGATATTAAATGTAATGTAAAAATTATAGTGTTTCTATGATATTTTTTCAAACTTTTCTTTTTTAGAGATATATGTATGTTACAGTTGATGCTGCCTATCGTGTGGACAACTTACTGCTTCCAGTAGCTGATTCTAGGTGAGATTTCTTGACTGTAACAAAAGATAGTACACTAAAAAAAATTCATTTTTGTATTATTTGTTAAAAGATTATCTAAAAATACGACATCCAATATATTGTGTGTTTTAAACTAAAATTTTAAGCTAAATTTAAAATAATTTTCAATACTAAAATATGTGATAAAGCAACAAAATAACAAAGAGCTCCCATTATGGCGTCAGCCCTGTCCTGTGAGCTCTTGTTTATATTTCAGCTGGTTTTTATGTAATTTCAGTAATTTTGAGTGAACCACATCTACACACATGAATAAACAGTAATCAGTAGGGTAGATAGAAATGATGTGCCAGCTCACTTTTTGTACTCTCTGTGTGTCACTAGTTTGGTAGCAGGGAATAATTTGGATTTTTTCCCCTGTTTTGTTGCACTCCTAATGATCCAGCTCCCAATTGTATGAGCAGGCAATAGAAGTGTGTTGTCTTTTTGTAATGAGCAGAAACTTTAAAAACATGCCAGTATAGCAGAAGATGAAATGCAGTATTAGAAGTGTCTGAGAAGGCTGGTGTTTTATTCATGCTCATGATTAAGAAAGCTGTAGAGTGAAATTCTTGACAGAGGCTTGGAAATGGAGAAGAACTTTTATGCCAGTGGTTCTCAGATAACTCTGAATGGGACCCAAAATTGCAGTGATGTTTGTCTGCAGCAATCTGTCTGCTTAATCTCTTATCTTTGCTGTTACACAGTGTGGTGAGACTCTTAGCAGCTGAGTTGGAGTGTTGGTGAATGCTGCATTGGCTGTGTGAGCTGTAGGAGCAGGAGGTGATGTGAGGGAGAGCCAGCGAAAGAGAGGTCTTGTTTGGGAAGACATAAAGGTGCTGGATGGCAGAGATCAAATCACTGGTTTTTCATAATTTTTAATAGTCTTTATCTACTTCAATAGTCAAAATTTCCCAACCCAGCCATCTCTCCAAATTACCCAGCTAGTGCCAATGTTGGCAGTGGCCTTTTTAATTTCTGATCTCTGGTTTGATCTGGGTGAGTAAATATGTCTGGCAAGGAAGGAAATAGAGTTGTGGACCCTGCTTGGTGGGGTGCTACTTAGGTTTCTGAATGTTACTCAAATATAGATGTTTAGAGTTGTTTTTTAAACTTTTTTCCCATTCCCTTCTCTGATGCTTTTTAAAAAGTATTTTCCATTCATATTCACCACTAAAGTTCTGTGACCCCTGGCTTCTGCTTTATTAGTCCTGTTGTCAGCCTTACCATCTTCCTGGTTTGAAGTCCTCTGTCTAGTTTTCCTAGTGGTCATTAGCTTGCATCTTTCTTTGTGTGTTTGCTAAACTCAGCCCATTTCAGTGTTTTCAAATTTCATCCCTCCCCATGGGCAAGGCCAGTTCCTTTCCCCGATCAGTACTTTAATCCTTTGTTCTTCATTCTATTTTTCCAGCCCAATGACTGTGATTTCTAGTTTTAGATAGATTTTCTTACTGCCTCAATCATTCCCATGACCTTGTCTTTGCTAAATACTGTTCACTTTATTATCTCTCATTTCTAAATTCCCTTTCTCTGATCACTACCTGCTCTCTTTCAGCTTATCTGTCTTTCTCTCTCCTCTACCCTGTCACTCACTCCTTTTGGGATCTCCAGTCTATTAACCTTTTTGACTCTTTCGTCTTCACTGCTGCCTCCTTCCTTCATTGGCCTCACTTCTTTTTACTCACTGGTCTTTATTTTTATCTCTGTCTGCTTCTCTGTACATGGTTTCTTTGGCTGCCTCTCATACTGCCCTGTCTCCGTTCCTCCCTCTAGATGTATTCTCTTGTAATTTCTTAATTTCCATTCCAGCCTTTCTGAATATCTGAAGAGTGTCAGCACAACACAGCTTTGGACTCATCTTTGCCTTACCTGCTTCAGTGCCCTTCCCAAATGGACTTTTAAAGCACTTTTATCTCACCTTTTTTTTCTTGTTGAGCTTGCGTGGAGATCTGCTGTTCATAGTCATTCTCCATTCATTCTTTATACAAAATCTTCAATCCTGATTTTGTTGCATGACAAGATCCTTTTCATTTTTGTTTTTATTCTCAGGATCTGTTTCTGAGCTGAACTTCTCTGCTTCTTAACTTTGCAAGTTTTGCCCCTTCTATTTCTGTATCTTTTATGCCTCTCATTCCTTTCATTGAATTACTTCCTTCAGTAGCAACTAAGTTTCTTTTTTCATCTATCTTTAAGGGAGTGGCACCATCATCCTAACTGTTTCTGGTTTTTAATACTTTGTCTTTTTTTCTCCCTGTCATCTGATTTCATGTACCTAAACACCCTCTCTCCAGTTTGTTTTTGGGTTTTTTAATGTTGCACTTCATTGAATGCCCCAAAAATCCAGTGCTTCTCCCCCCCATTCTGGTTCTCCCATGGTTCTATCTCTGGATTATTCCTTTAGGATCCAGCCAGCCTCAGACCTTTTCAGATTCAAAGATCTAATTTTTATTTCTGACTCCCTCTAGACTATTTTCTAACATCCCTGACAATTTTACTTGCCTGTTTTCCAAGGCCACAACCTTTCTATCTCTGGCACTTCTCCCATGCCTGCGTATCAAATGTCTCAGAGTTAGATGTATCAGAATCCAGCCCTCTTCACTATCTGTTCTTTCTTATCTTTTATCTTCACTGATTTAACCTCTGTGTCATTTTGGCTTCTTTTCTCCCTTCAAAGTATCAAAATTGACAGGACTAAACTGTCATTGGTCTTTCACTGTTTTGTGTGCTGAAGAAGGAACTCCACCAAATTACTACTTGTTTTGTGTTTTAAAGAGATCTGAATCCCACAAATCTGATCTTATTTCAGTACTGTAGAGTTGGAACAGATTGAGAAATGAAAATCTCTGTAAAACTGAGAAATTTGGCGTTTTGGAACTAGGATTTATACAGCTGAATGTCACATTTGGTGTGGGTATACACACATTTGTTGACTTTTTATTTACACCAGGGTAATTATCTTGCTTTAGAGGATCAGTTGTTTGCTGGCACAAAAAAAATTTCTAGTACTTTCCAGGTTTTATATTTATTCCTTGTTGTCTGCCTGTATCACATTGTGCAGTTAGTTCTTCTACAGCTGCCTTAGTGATGGGTATTGCCCTTATGTCTAATTGCAATTTTCTGTCATATGCAATTAAAAATAGGAAGTTACTTAGTCCTTCCTGATAATTTCACTTGCTTTTCATTTAAACCTTAGCAATAGATAGAGGTGTCAGCCAGGAAGAAAAATGGTCCCCAGGATAAAACGTGTTCTAGGATTCCTTACTTCCTTTCCACCTCCTAGTCCCTGTTTTTGTGGCTTCCCTGGGACACTTGCAGGGAATATGGCACTGCCAGTGTATCAAGGGCCAATAGAAACTTTCTCAGTGTGGACAGGAGATCTCCCAGTTGAAGATGACTAGGAATATATTTGGTAATGTTAGACGGCTGATAATTGCAAATGTGTAAAGAGCAATTAAAAAAATCTGTGTTTGCTGTTACAAAAAGAATTTTAAATTATGCAAAGGCCTTTTAATGTGGTGTTGGTCTTCAGTAGACTTAATTTGCTGCTTGTTCCTTTGATTTCAGTCATGCTGGACTGTTATGAAGATGATTCATTAAAGATGAGTGTTGGTTTTTTGTTTGGAGTGGGGAAAACAGGAGGCGTTCACTGATTTGTTGGTGTTTGGCTGCTGATTGTGCTTGAACCAAATTTTATGATAATTCAGATTGGAATCGACATTGAGAGAAGTCTCTAGTCCAGCTTCCTGCTGAGAGCTGAGTCAGTGCTGAGTTCAGAGCAGGGCTTCAGGCTTCAGCAAGATCCAGAAACCCTCAAGGGGTGAGCAGCTTCTGTGGGCAGCCTGCTCCAGTGCCTTGCTGTAAACCTTGTTTGCCTCATGTGTTGTGGCCATTCGTTGTTCTTCTGCCACTCCTCAAATATTCTTTGTATTGCAAAAGGTAAGTCAGGTATTGGGACAAAGAGAGAACTTAGGATGTTTTATTTTCTGAAAATTTGTTATTGCTAACAAGTATGTTCACGTAGTACTTCTGCTGTATGATGTGTACACCGTATTCATTTGCAACTCAAGTGTAAAATAAAACTTTTGGCAGTAAAACTTGGTACAAATATTCCTTGGTGTTTATGGCCTGGATTTTCTCAATTGTTACTTTTCAAATCTGCTAAATGTTTCCTGGCAGATCACAGTTGTGCCCACCATGGTGAAGCAGGGAAGTTGGGATCCTGAAGATAACTCTACTTCTTTTTCTGGAGCCTTCTCTGGGGGAGGGAGCTAAGCACTGGGATGGATGGAAGAGGATGAAGCCAGCAGGTTTAAACCTTACTTTAAACTCAAGTGTTGGTGGAAACTTACTTGGAGAGATTTATCGAAATTGAAATTTGAGGAGGAAAATGACTGGAGCAGGGTCAGATTTCAGAGCAGTAGGTTTTTTTTTTTTTTTTTTTTGGTAAATTCTGCCCTGTATTAAATGAGAACTTGAAACTTCTGACAACAAACTTCTTGGGAACAAATATAAAATATGACAAATAGATTCAGTTTCAAATCTGTCAAGTTCTTTAAGGAAAAAAATTCTGTAAATTAAGAATAATTTATTGATGTTATAAAATATCATTTAACAGCTACCAGTCTGGCAGGAGGGTGGTGGTGGATGTGTGTAATTATTTTTTGAACACTTTTTAAATAAGTGTTCAAAGGTTAAAAAAAAAAAGGAGTGGTAGATGATTTAGAGATTTTATTCTTGTGGGAGAATATTTGAGAAGGTAATTAGCTAATCTGATGTGCATTTTAAACTTTTTAATTGCTTTTAAATTCAGTATGTGTTTTTATCAGTGATAATTTTTGTTCCTCATTCTGGAACAAGTCATTATTTTAGATTCTGATTTCGGCATAATGTAATGTAATAGGAGTAAAATTGTTCCTGCTGTACTTTTCCTTACTGGGAAAGAGTTTTCCAGAAGTGTAGACAGTGGAGTTGCACTGATTTCAACCTCCAAAGATGAATATCTTGCTTGAGTCTGGGGTGAGCAGTTAAAATGCTGCTGCCTATGGCTGGAAGGCAGCAGCACTGCTGCACAGGCATAAGACAACCTTCTGAGGAATACCTTAAAAACTTTTATTGAGTTGGCAGGGTAGAAACGGATCCTAAAATGTTGTTACTGTGGAGAGTGTTTTTAGTGTTGTGGCTTCTGTTACGGGCTTTGGAAATATGGGAGCCTCCAGTTGCAGGATGCTGAATTCAAAGGAAAGACTCCTTGTCCTTTCTCCTTTAGCTGAGAGGTCTGGGCTGCATGTTTGGGGCTGAAACAGAGCCTGGCTGAACACTCCTGCCTCGAGTGGGAGAGTTTTTGTAGGTAGTTTGCATGAAAGATCCAATAATAATAAGTCAGTAACTTGAAGAACCTTGTACAGTTATCCCATTTCCATAATTCACTTGTTCCATTCCAGAGCATACATGGATACAGAGATGACTTCAACTGCTCCATCCTTTTATCACAGAACAGGACAATGATTCCTCTGTTTTGTGGTTGTATTTTCCTGTGGTGTGTTTTTTTGTTGTTGGTTGTTATTTTTTGGTGGTTTTTGTGTGTTTGCCAAACACTTCTCTCCTTAAAACAATAATAAAAATTGTTCCATAAATGTGAAATTTATATACATTTTCACACACATAAGCCAGGCGTACAAAACACTGCATTCTTCCTTGTAGCAAACCTTTGTAAGTGGATCTGCAGCCACACAGATGCTGTTGGCTGCCCTTGGCTGTCACACGGCACCGTTGTGAATGTGAACATCTTTTCTTTGTTCCAGTCTAAGGGCTGATCCCAGGAACATAAAATGCAAGGTGTATGCCTTTAACAAAAACCTCCTCATACTGCAAAATGAGGCAATTACTTGGCTTTTCCAGAGCCCCGTGCCCTGTGTGTGGGTACCTGTGGTAAGCCTGGCCCAGAGCAAGGCTGGCGCTGGCTCCAGCATCATTAACTGGGAGCCTGCTGACACTGCCCATTGATCCAGCAGCCAGCACGGGGCCTCTGGGCTGCTGCCTTTCCTCCCCCAGCTCCTGCTCCTCCCTGGGGATAACCGGTTGGAAGGAATGACCCACTTGCCTGGAGTTTGGAGAAGCAGTGGGCAGTTCACTGTCAATTGTCAGCTCAAGCAGAAGGGCAGAGGGTCGTGTGGGTGACCCTTATGTGTTACTGCTGTTCTCTTGCTGTAACCTGGGCCGTCCCTCACAATGTCACAAATCCCAAGAAGACCTTGTGAAACTCCACCAGTGCAATAACTGAAAAGCTGTCATCTTTACAGCAGTAATGATACAAAAGGGTGGTGATGGTTTTGAGCTAAAATGCTTTATTAAAAAAGTTCTTCCTGCTCAGTAAGTGTTTATGATGGTAAGCAATCTATTTATATAACTATATTTTATTGGAGAATTGCGTTATTTTTTTTTCTCAGAGCACACATGTTGATGACAATGGTCCCAAATGGATAGAAACAGATGGATGTTCAGGTAATATCCATAAAATTGAACATATTACTTCTCACAGGTACCATATTCTTCCCATTTATTGTTGCCTTCAGTCTTGGATGTTTTCTTTAAACAGCACTGATAGCTCTAAAAACTGTCACAGGTTTTATAAAGGCAACCTACACATACACTGTGCATTCTGACACAGGGTGGTATGAGAATTTTGTGCATGTTTTGCAATTAATGATTTACATTTCTTTTTCTGTATGAAAGTTAAATTAGACACGATATATATTTTTTAAAAAGTAAGAGTAGTATCCAAGTGCCATTATAGTGATCAGAATCCCATTGTAACTTAAGTGGTGTGTCTGTGTGAGAATATTTTCTGTATTGAGCACAGGTACATCTGCAGTGTGTTGCCTCACAGCTTGATTTGGAATGCTGGCAGCCATTTGCCTGCAGCAAAGCACCTTCCAAATGTATAACTTCTTGCTTTATGGGGCTCTTGCTGGAATTTGGCCCTTTTATTTCCTCATGATATTGAATTTCTGGCTTTGTGTAGGACCATCAAGCTACTGCTAAAAGAACTAGAAAAAGAAAGTAGATCATAATGGCAATTTATTTCACAGTAATTGAGCATAAAATTCTGTGCTTAAAATGCAGTCCTAAAACACAACTTCCTTTTAAATCAGAGACTCTGCAGTTCTCTCATAAACTTTAAAATATTGTCAGCATTATATCTTTACATACTTCATAGTTTTATGTAATGAAAACTTGAAATAGAAATTCTGTTTGAGTGCATGAAGTGCCTCAGAGTTTAAATTGCAAGAAATCAATTGTGTTCTTCAGACCTCTCAATAATTGTCTTTATATTCATTCTTTAAGGTCCTAGCTAAGTTGAAATGCAGTATTTCATTCCTGACATTTAATCCATTAAAATGTCCTTGGAGATGTATTATTCCCTTAAAATAATTTACATGTGCCCTAAAATGAACACAGACTGCTGGAGGTATTTCAGAATAATTTTTGCTCTGCTCCAGAACATAGATAGGAAACATATACATGCCTCTTTTAAAATTAGCTTTATAATTGCCGTATGAAAACCATGTTGTTATAGTCTCAGGACTACTTTTTGTTGCCATATTTGTTAAAAATTATCAAAGTCTTAACAGATCATGCTTGCATGAATTAATATTGTCCCTTCAGGGTTCTGGCTTGTATGGCATTTTATTCAGTTTTTAAGTGAGTAAAAGTGGTAGTTGAGTCTGCCCAGAGTTAAGATCCAGTAGCTCTGTCCATCTGCACTGTCAGTGTGACAGTTCCCGACCAGACACTGACCCCTGAAGGAGAGGGAGGCTGATCGGGGGCAGGCTGTGGGATGAGCTCCCCCTCCAGCAGCCGAGCTTGTGCAGCCTCTGCCGGGCTCCTGCCTGGCCTCGGGCTGTTCTGCAGGCAGGGAAGGGCTGGCTGGGTCATTGAGGTGTGCGACATGGGAATACCTGCTCCATTGAACTCCATGGACCATCACCAAGGGACTTGATTATTCACGTGTACTGAGCATTTATTATGTGGATGTGGGTGTTGCAGATGCTTTTAAACTGGGTATCTGAGAAAATCATTTGTCTGTCGTTGGAAAGGCTGATCTGCTGTTCAGTATGGAAATACATGGCACACTTTTACCCTAATGACCTGTGTTGTACAGTTTTATTCTAATTATGTCTCACTTTCCATTTCATTTTTGTGTGCAGTTGCACAGTGCAGGCTTCCATCATGTTCCACACAGATGTTCCCAGGCAGAACACTTCACAGCAATTGTCTGAGTGAGCAGGAGTCCTGGTCCCTGCTCTTTCTGGAGTGGAGCCAGTTCCTACAGTGCTTCTGGCCTTTTTTTAGCATTCCCAATTTATGTGGGATCCTGTATTTGACACCGTGCTTAGCTGGTGGTTCTGCATTTTGCCCTTAGCTTTGCTCCACCCTGTGCTTTGGGAATCTTCTCTTTCCATGTCACACCCTTTTCATAGCACCTGGCTTCATATCCTTTTCTTATTCTCCAGTAATTTTGTGCTTGCTTTCTCACTCACCTTTGCTGTGATTTGAGGATGAGATGGCTTTGGTCATTCCCTTCCCCATCTCCCTAGTGGGACACAAAAAAATCAATTTCCATTCTGGGAATCTGGCAACATTGCAAACTGCTTTGCCAGAGTCCTGTAGAAGCTGGGCTAGGAGCCTCTGAGCAGGCTTTGTTAGCTCAGCTGAGCACAAAGGATGATCACCAAACAATTTGCACATGGCAGCTGTTGGGAAAATTGAGAGGCCACAGTATGGAGGATTTTGAAAATTTGCCTGAGTGGAGATCTCAAGTTGTTCTCCAGGACAGTGTGGGATTGGATTTTATGCAAACACTCTTGTGAAGAGTGTTTGTGCAGCATCACAAGGAACAAAACAATTACCCAGAGGATAGCACCTTTCAAAATAATTGCTATAATTTGGCTAGTACTGGTAAACTTGCTGTTTTTTCTGTATTGTCTCCATTAAGACTCACTGTGGAGCAAAGCAAACAGTGATTTCTTTTTTCCTGAGAGATGATTTTGTTGATAAATGTGGACTGTATAAAAAAGAAGAATTTTTCTGTGCTTCTATAACAAATGTACTTCTCTTTGATTCAGAAGTAATCTTTAAGAACAAATGAGGATCCAGGCAGACTGTTTTTTTAATAGCACTGCCTTTTTCTGTTGCCAGGAAAGATAACTGCATGTTTGGTTATTGTTCCATAATAATATTTTTATTAGAACATGTAGTTTCTTTAGCTTTTCTTCCATCACAAGATCTACTGCCCTTAAAAGAAAGTATAAAGAGCAGCAGTATTTTGCAGAATCATATTTGATTTCAGATAGACGTTGTCTTCCACACAGCTACCAATTCACAAATACTGAAATGCTTCTAAATCCTTGAATCTGCTTAAGAGATTGATACATTACTCATGCTCACTTACTTTTGTGGATCAATATTTCATGGTCTATTTACTAATACAAAATGAATGTTTCTATTTTTGGCTTAAAATGTGGAGGGTTGGTGGGGTTTTTTTCCTTTTTCCTTTTCCTATTTGTTTCTAACAAATTGCTGCTTTTGATTTTTCAGGCTTGATGGGCCACTGGCATTGGCAGGTGGTGGAATGACACAATGCAATATGATATGCCAAAGTAGTTGGGCATCACTTGTCATCTTGTAGACAAGTGAGGCAGAGGAAATAAGAGAATACACGAGTCTCTCAAATATGCAGGCAAAAAAAGGGACATCTTCCATAAGATAGAAATCTTTTTCTAGAACTGCCTTCTTCCATCTTTTCCCCAGAATGTTGCAGTTTCTCGTGGTATTCTATCTACACCGTATTTGAGGTGTTGTAAATGAGTAAGGAACACATTTTACCTGTAATAAATAACTCCATGTATAATTTAACTTTACTTTAGATTCTTTTTGCTCTGCAAAAAGTAGTGCAAATAAGAGCCCATTAAAGATAGTAAACATGTAAATAATGATCTTTAATGTTACAGCCTGTGCTAAATACAGTATATAAGCATATAGGCTGCTCTGAAGAATTGCTCTGTTCCCTGCAGTTTCATGCGGATTGCTTGGCTTTTGACCAACTAGGATTATTCTTTTTTTTTTTTTTAGGCAGAGCCGTACCTCAATCATTTTTCCAGTTGTTCAAAATGCTTATGCATGGACTTAATGGGGAGCTATGAGCATGTTTCTTGGTTTTTGATCCCTCTAGGGCAGCATGGTGACAAATATTTAGCAAATTTCTACCTCAAATTATCTGTTTTCTCCTGAAATTTGAACTCTACAAAAGCTCTATAAAATCCATCACAAGACATTGGTGCAAACAGGATGAGATGGAAGAGCAGCCTGTGTTTGTCCAGCATGTTCTTCCCGTGTGTGTGTGTGTGTGTGTGTGCAGGAGCAGGAGTAAAGGGGCAAATGCAGGGCGGTGAATCCTGCCGAGAGCAGCCTGCTGCTCCTGGGACAGGGCTGTGCCTTCCCCTCGGGCTCTGCTCGGCTGAGGGACACACCTGGTGCAGGTAACTCAGCCTGGGATGTGTGTTGGGATGTGTGTTGGGATGCAGGTTGAGCTCTGTGTGGGAGCACAGATGAGGGGCCGTGGGCTGCCCATCCTTTGCATAGCAAAGGGCACGGAGGGGCGGCGTGGCCAGGTGAGAGAGACAGGGCCGGAGCCCAGGTGTGAGGAGGAAAAGCAAACCCTCCCACCTTTGGGCTGTGGGGGGATAAAACCCGGGGGGTGCCTGCCCAGCTGGGGCTGTTTCTGTGTGATTGTGCTGTGAATAAATGGCTTTATGGAAGGAGGCTGAGGCACTGCTAAGGGCCGGAGTGGGTGAGGTGTGCGGGAACTGAACGGGGCCCATCGCCCCCTGAGCCGCCTGGCCTTGGGAGTGGGACTGCCAGAGCGCCTCGGGAATGATCACGCTGGGGGGTTGCTTCAAATGAAACTTCAGATTAAGGAAAATACAGTTAGGATGTTGAAGAAAAGGAGGGGCCCAGCTGAGAAGCAGAGTTTTCTTTGTGTAATAAGGGTAGAAAATTCCGAAGGATGGTTTTGACTGTGAGTTTTTGCAAAGGTTCCTCCAAAAGTTGATGTGGTAACTTTTTCTCCTGACTTTGACTTTTTCTCGTGCCCTACTTTTGGATTCAGCACACTGTTATGTACTTGAGGTTGTTCAGTTTCTATGTCTTCCAGATTGCATCTGCATTGCTAAAACTGCTGTCTGGTTCCTTTATTTTGGAACTTTTCTCATCTGATCTAAGAGCATAATATTTTTAAAGATCTGTCTTCAGGTGTGTGTACTTCTACAGTTACTTTTAAATAAATTTTGGAACAAACCTAATTTGGAAGGAAAAGAATTCTGCTTTTCATTGTTTTTTTCTATAATGCATTATCTTATGTTTGACCATAGTGAAAAATATTTCTTTCTTCTGGTATATGTTGCTCTTTTTTTCCTTTTGATAAATGAATTTTGCAATTCCTCACAGTTTTATCCAATTTGATGGTTCTTAATGAATCTGTAGTATTTGCAAGTACTTCAACTCTATTTTAATTGCAGTAATGTTTATGCAAAGCTTAGTATTCATTCCAGGTTTGCTCTTTATTACATGCTGTCTCATAGACTGAGGCAAAACCATTGCATTTTGGGTCACAGCAGGTTGGGATTGCATTTTTCTTATGATCACAGGCTTGTTTCATGCTTTGGGGTGCTGCTGGTTTGGAGAGGCAAATGCAGAGTGCACTGCTGCTCCAGAGACTTAGTAGTCAGCAAGGCATCCTCACTTAATCACATCCTTTGCTTTTTGAAAATAATCTTTCCCAAAAGGAGCAGGTGTTAATTCCATGTACCGAGGACAGCCATCATGCAACAATAGACAAACATGTCAGAAAGAAACCCTTGTAAAGGGATTTTGTTACATTTGTGTTGTGAGTGAAGCTTGGTTGCAAACAGTTCCTACAGCCCACGATGGATGTGTTGGTCTTGGTGCTCTTGGTGCTCCTTGCACATTGGCAGTGGTGGAGTTCCTTTAGAGCTCATTTAATACCAAACTATCAATCTTTGCTGTCTTCATTTAACCCAAATTCCATCTCCAGCATAGCTTTAGCAGTAATGTGGGGGGAGAAGGAATTAGGATGTGGCAGCCTCTAACTGGCTTCATTTCCTCGGATGTGTTTGCCTGCACTGGGGACAGAGCATCCCATGCCATCACTGCCACCCTGTCCTGTGGCAGCAGGAGGGCATCCATGCCACTGTGCCCCCTTCCAGGGCATGGGAAGCTGTTCCTTACCCCCTGCAGGCCCTTGGCACTGCCACCTGGATATTCAAAGGTGGGAACCGTTGTTTCACAGAATACTGTATCTTCCTCTGTGGATATTAATTTTAGATGTGCTTTGGCAGCAAGGAAGTTTTCCCTGGTTCCCATACTGGCCTTATTGGACAGTTAAGGAGAAAAAATATCTGTATCTACCAACATTTATCCTTAATGATGAGGAATATAGTGGCAACGTTTCCATGCCTGCATATTATCCCTGCTGAAAATTAATGCTAAAACTGCTCTCAAAAAACTATGCAAAGGAAGAACTTCAAGGGTATTCTTGAAGTAAGCTGTGAGTTGAGAATTAGAAACCTCCATGCCCAGTAAGAAATGGATTTTGTGGTCTCTTTGTACTGTTAAAATTTCTTTTGGAGAGGAACTCCCACTGTCTAAAGTACCATAAGGTTTTACAAGTGTTCAGAAGATGAAATGCTGCCAGATGTTAAGTTCAAGGAGCAAGTTAACTACTGTTGTCAGATGGAAGAGCTTTTTTGTGTTTGGTAACTTCTCCTTACCTTCTCTCCCCCTCTGCCCTCACCCCCTCTGTTCTCTTGACCACAGCAGCAGCCAGACTGCCCATCTCTTCTGCAAGGAAACTGCTGCTTCACTCACACAGCTGAAGGGAGAAATCTCTGTATTGTACAATCAATGGTTGCTCAGATTAGCAAAGTCTTTTACTGAAATGGGTTATCCAGATAAACTGCTGTAGTTAAATTTAGTTTACCTTTGAATGTATATTCAATAAGCAGAAGTCTCTAATAGCAAAGTGAGAATGTATTAAGGGCACATGAAAAGGATTGCTCATGTCCAGCACTCTCACCTTAGAACTGCAACAATGATGCTATTTTTGCCTTAACACTTTTTTTTTTTTTCATAATGTGATTCAAATACATAAAAGGTGCTTGGATTTGAAACACATCAGAGGTCATTTCCTCCTGTGACTCACTAATCAGCTCCGGTACTTTCATATGTACAGCAGGAACTTTCAGACAAAGGTAAGATTAGTAGCTAAGCAGACAAAGAGAAAATGGAGGAAAATAATAGTAGTGGTGAGGACATGCATCAAGTAAGTGTGGCCCAATATTTTTATGTCTTTTTTTGATAGATTGCTTTGGATGCTTCTGGGCAAAACTGAATGCAGCATTTTTTCATCTCTATCCCAGAAGGATTATTCCAATGGTTCACCTTAGATTCTGCACAGAATATTACTTTGATACTGTAATAGCTTTGGAAATGCTCTTCTTTGATGTCAAGAGCTGTATGGAACTGTTCTTTTGATTAAGACACACTTACACACTTGAAAAAACCTAATAATAGATAAAAAAAAAAGAAAAAAAATGATCATCATTTGTGCTTTATTAAACTAGATCTATGGGAGAGATGCAGAACATGTGTGCATCTGTATCCCCTGTCTTGATCTGTTATCTTTCTGTTGGAAACCCTCACACTGTGTCTGTCTCTGGCTTGAATAGCCCAGGAGCCTATTTTTTTTCCCCTCTTCATTTTATGACTTTCACCTTTCTTCTACCAATGAATGCTTGCAGACTGAACAACCTGGCTGACAACTGGATTATTATATCCCCCCTTCCCTCATCCTTAATTGATTGCCAGAGATTTATTGCTTTCAATTTCAGTTTAAAACCTAGCCTGGTCCGTACCAGGAAAATGTGTTCTTACAGTCAAGGGCTATGATTGAACTGGTAGCCAACAATCTGACTTTGTTCACTTGTTTGCATGGGTGCCATTTCAGGGACATAAATGGCACACACTCATGCCAGGTGCCCAGCCCATGGTGCTGTGTCTGCAGCCAGGGCTCAGGGAAAGTGCCTGGCACAGCTCAGGGCTCGTGGGGAAAGGGCCCCTGCATTGCTGTGACACATCTGGGTGACACCCTGTCCACGCAGCAGCCACTTTTGGGTCAAAGTCGTGTTTGGCATGAGTTTAGGAGGCATTAAATTCATTTGTCACTTGAATGGGTATCAAGATTTACTCTGAAACCAAAGATTATTACTCTCTTATCCTCAATAATAATATATTTACCAGGAGTTTTTTAATGCTTTTGCCCCAGACTTATTCTTGGAATGCTGTGCTCCATTTTTGCAAGTTAATCTCGTAATTGTTTTGAGAAAAACTTTTTAGAAACTTACTGGTCCTGCATTGTTGGGAAAGAGGGAGATTGATTCAGTCTCAAGCAATGAAGTTCCTTTTTTAATTCTGTCCTCTGCAAGTAGGCTTGTAAGTTTATTTTGCATTGAATCCAGAGTCTGTGCCAGAATTGGGCTGAGAAATAAATGGGTGAACATTCCAATTCTAGCTATAGGAACACAGTGTACATCAAAGATGACCATTTTAATCAGACATCAGAAAAAAATGAGCTTTATAGAAATAAATACAAGCTAAAACAGAGGAAGTGCTTTTCAGCAAGGCAAATTTGGGACGGTAAAAGTGGCAGTGGAACAATATAGTGACCTGTGATGCAGATTAGGAAAAATCCTCGGGTTTTGGGGATTTGTCTGCCTGTGGCCAGAGCTGTGCTAGGCTGCAGTGGAGTCCTAAGAACAGAGAGGACTGGTGAAATAATTATATTTTCTGTTCCAAACTTTACTCTCCTGTCAGGGAGAGTTTCAGGCTAAAGCTGAGGCTTTGTAGGCTGTTAGACCCCTGCTGCTTCTCGTGGAAGCTTTGTGCGAGAGGGGCAAAGGCAGACATCAGTTCACATGTTCACAGGAGAAGATGTGATTATTTGACTGCCTCTTCATCCCCATGAGCAGCCTTGGCTGCTCCCTTGGAGCTTTTTATCCAGCAGGGGCACCTTTCCCAGCTGCAGGACTGAACTCGGGCTCTCCCTGCTGGCCGGGCACCAGGGAACATCAGAGGGCTGAAGGAAGGCTCTGTGCTCCCAAACTCCTGGCGTGCCCTCAGCAGTGCCTGGGCTTTTGCTGAGCACCCCACTGATGGATCCTGAGAGCTCTACCACAAGCACATCTTGCACTGCTCTCTTTGCAGCATTTGGAGAAGGGTGTGATGAGACACAGCTTGGTCATTATTTTTGCTAAGAATTGCCTTCTCTGAAGAGAACACCTTTAGATTGTAAACTCGGCTTTTCTTCATGGTATGTAGTTATACAAGATTTTTAACTTGGTTTCAAGTAAGAGGTTTTGGGGTTTTTTGAGAGCAGTGTAATACAACATGCCAGACACTGTTGGATGGGGGTTTTGTAGTCTTTTGATATTCTACTTTTGCAACCATTGTTAATTGTTTATATGGCTAAAGGAGCATCCTTTGACTGTTCAGATGGAAATTGTTTTTTTCCTCCTGTTGAGAAGAAAAAACAAGAATAGAAAAAAAATCTTATGAAAAAAATATCAAGAAGCTTTAAATATTTAATGCTGGCCTAAGAGAAATGTAACATAAAATAAAGGAATAAAGCAAAGAAGAACAGGAAAGATTGGCTTTTAAATGACCAAGGTAGCTTAAGACAATCTCAGGTCACAAAGAATAACTTTAGTAGCCAGTATTGGTGTATAAAATAGGTGACCCCATGACACTCACCAAGAAAAGAACCAGACACAAAGCTAGATAATGAAGTAGGAAAACATATGTGCTTAAGAGACATTGAGCCAGTAACTCAAAGATTTTTAAAAAATGGGGGTATCAACTGGTTGGCTATGTTATCCTTTTGGATTTTATTCATATGAGTTGTCAGGGACTTACAATTTGTAGGTCTAAGAGATCACCTGTAGCCTTGCAGTACTGGCATATTTGTTCAGCCTCAAGTACAGATAATGACTTTTGGAGAAGTCACCATGCAGTGAAGAGTGGAGGCAGAGGCAGAGCATGTCTGTGGATGTGCATCCAGGTGGGAATGGAAGCACCTTGGGCTGGCTCAGCTCTGCATTGCATCCCCAGGAGACAAGAAGCAACCCTGTGCAATGCCCCTGTCTCCAGGTTTATTGGTGGATCTCTGCCCCATGGACGGCCCTGGGCTGCAGGGGCACAGCTGCCTCACCATGGGCTGCGCCAGGGGCTGCAGGGGGATCTCTGCTCTGGCACCTGCAGCACCTCCTGCCCCTCCCTCCTCACTGACCTCAGGGCCTGCAGAGCTGCTGCTTTCTCTTTCCTCTCTTCTCTCTCTGGCTGAAGTTTCTGTTGTGCAGTTCCTGCCTGTCCCCTAAATTTGTTATCCCAGTTATGGCACCACCAGTGCTGCTGGGCTCAGCCTTGGCCAGCAGCCTGGAGCTGACTGGCATTGGCTCCATCAGACTCGGGGGAGGCTTCCAGCAGCCTCTCACAGGAGCCACCTGTTGTCTCCCTACCAAAACTTTGCTGAGCAAACCCAGTCCCAGGTCTGGAGTCTCATCAGGCAAAGCCTGCTGTCACATCAACACCAATAAGCCAATTTGCAGGTATGTGTTTAAATGGTATTTCTAATTGCTAAATGTTTTCTTCTTGCCGAAAGTGTTGACAAGCACCAGCCCTGAGCTTCTAGCGAGACAGAGGTGGCTGAAGCAGATCTGTGTCTGATCGGATAAGAACGAACCAGGGCAAGGATTCTGCCAGGAACTGAATGTTTTGGGAGGAACAAAGGAGTTACCCTGATTCAGGTACCAAAATTAGCAAAAAAAGTTTGATTTATGAACTCTTGTCCATGCAGCCCTCTTGGCAAACAGGGTATGATGCCCTCTCAGGCACATCACTGATGAGCAGCACCCTCAAATCCCCACCCCTGCAGCTTGCAAGGTGCTAGCTGTTGTGTCTTAGCTAACTTTATTTTCTCTTCTCTTCTCTGTGCATTCAGGATAATGCTTTTGTTCCATTTTCAGCCCACACGCTGACACAGCTCTCCCTCTCTCTCTCTTTCCTCTAACACTGTTTTTTAAGCATGCTGTAAACTTATTCATTCCCTAAAGGCAAAAGCAGCTATCTGAGCAACACTTTGTCAGCATAATACATTTACAGAATGCATATTTATGAACCTTTGAGCCTTTATTGTTCCAGAGGGCAAATAAAAAACATGAAAAGTAGCAATATAGTGTTTCAAAGGTCCCTCAAGGAAAACAAAAGTAGTTGGAAATAAATTTAGGGGAAAAAAAGTTCTTCTCCAGAAGAGAACCTTGAATTAACACATACAAAATATGGGGTGGGAAAAACTATTCTCTTCTTCCACCTATCCCAGACTCTCCTAATCCAACCTTTAAGAAATTTTAAGCTTGAAAACGGTTTAAATGTTCACAAAATAGTATAAATGGCATCGTTTAGATCTATAATAGTAAACCAGAATTTTTAAAGCGGCATGTCTGGTTCAGTCATAATAAAGTAAAACAGATTTTAAATGGAAATGATCATCTGCATTGAAATACACCACACAGATGATCTGCGGCATGTGCCACAAAATTGCTACAGAAAAAGATAGCTGAAAAATCAATAAAATGACCTAATTGTTGTTATTTTAATTGACTCTGGGTTCTCATTAACTTTACAGTGTATACCTCAACTTTTAAAATTAATGGGTTGCTACTCATTATTGCTGATAATAAAATAAAGCTGGTTAGGCAGTATTTGTGTTCTTACATGTGTCCATTAACTCAGCTGCAATCAAAAGGTAGGAAATAACAGTGTTCCCAGATTATGCACCAAAAAATGAAAACACAAACTGTTGTTTCCCTGTATGCAGAGTCCCATTTTAAAATGAATGTGGCTGCCTGTAGATTTCATCCAAAGCAAAAACTGGAGTGTGTGTCCAACAGCAGAGAGATAATCCAGAACTGTCTGGCTTTAAAACTGCAATAGGCCCTGGGGTGACCCTGCTTGGGCAGGAGGTGGGACCAGGTGTGACCCACTGTACTCCCTTCCAACGGGGCCCTTCTGTGCCTCTGTTATTCTGGGAAACTCAAATGGACTCATCTCTACTGGCCTGAATTAGGGAAGGAAAGCCATGGAGCTCCCATGGAATGATGCAGAACGTCCTGACAGCAAAAACCAGCCTGGGGAGAGCCAGGAGCTGCAGCACCTGTGCCATGAGGTACCAGTGATTTGTGTGGAGGGATGGGGACTGAGGGAAGGTTT
The DNA here is from genome assembly GCF_047830755.1 of Zonotrichia albicollis. Classification (NCBI taxonomy): domain Eukaryota; kingdom Metazoa; phylum Chordata; class Aves; order Passeriformes; family Passerellidae; genus Zonotrichia; species Zonotrichia albicollis. The sequence goes on along the minus strand of NC_133826.1, from coordinate 22,125,744 downwards.
GCCTCCTGGCTCTCACAGTTTCACCAGTGGATCCCTCCTTCCAAAGGGCTGGTGCATGTGTGGACATTCAGGCTGTTTCTGGTGCTCACACTCAAATCTTGGGTGGCTCAAAGGAATGGAAAGGGTTGACTTTGTATGGGACACTTTACTGTGAGCATGGCATCTGAGCTGGAGGTCTTCTGCTGAGAGGGTGGGGTTTTTGTCCTCAAAATGTTTTTGCCAATTATAATGGTACACTAGAAAAAAAGGTGGGAGAGTTGCCATGTGGAAATTCAACATTGCTCAGAGGAGGCAGCTTTATATTTATGTGTTTAGTTGTTTATATATTTATGTATGTATTCAGCTGTTTTCAGTTGTCAAAATGCAGCTGAATTCACAAATTGTTTCACTGCTTCTAAGGCTGCATTTTTGGCCATTATTTGCAAATAACAGATTTTTTTTTTCTCCCCTTCTTTCCTAAGGAATCACTCTGTTTTGCCTTGTGGAAGTCCTAGACATTTAGACCCCAGGGAGGAGAGTGGGGGATGCATTGCCTCTGAACATCACTTTCCAGTGAATTCTAGTAATCATTTGTTAAACTTGAGAACAGCTTGAAGCATTACAACTGCTTAGGAGTAACTGCACAGGTAACTGCACTGCTGCCATGGTCCAGGGACTTTAAAAAGAAAAGAAGTCAAAAGAAGAAGTGTAGTTACGTTTCATTAGTTTCTTAAATTTTAAGTGTCACTGGCAATGTTACTTTGCAGCAGGACATCTATGATACCAAATGGCTATTTAAAAATCACAAAAGAAACTAAAATTAACTTCTTGGAAGTTCTACAAATATGTTTGCCACTGGTGATTTTTCTTCTGATATGGGGAGGATTCAGGCTGCCAAGACTGGGCAGGTTTCTCCTGGCTCTATTCTGCTGTTGAAAAGTTGATGTCTTTTAAGGGTAGGTAACCCCATTTATAAATATGCTTTTAGCAAACACTTTTCTGTTTGTCTTTTAAGAATCTTGGAGAAGTAGAGTGTGCTGTTGGTGCCCCAGCTATTGCCTGATGCTTCAGTTAATTGTGGGAGTCTGCTTTTTATTCCCATTCATGCTGCTACTCTCTCCAAAATAGGACAGTGTTTGTTTTTAGCAAAACAGGAGGTCCTTACAGAAGAAATGCTATGAACATACAAAACCTCTTACTAAGATGAAAACCACCATGAGACACAAAGACAATTAAATTTAAAAAAAGAAAAAAGGAGAAAACTAAGTTTTTTGTTTCCTGGCTTTCTAAACAGCTTTTCAAAGCTTTTTCACCCATGTGAATCAAGCATAGACTATTTACATTCTTGACTCATTGTGAGAAAGACTGATAAATGAAAAGATCCACAAGTTAAAAAACCATATATGACTGCACTGTCATCCTTTAATTCCCTATACATAACAAAAGTGGCAGGATGCAAATATGAGGCATTCTAGATCAAAGCCATAAAAATATGAGGATATTATTTAAAAAATATACAGTGAGTGACAGTAATGATTTCTAATCTAGTAAAGTGAAAAGTCTATAGGAATCTTGCTATTTCAGTAGTTGTACACTGGAGTTTCAGAGTTCCAGATTACACCAAGTTTTCTTTTAGTTAGAGGTGTCTAGCACTGAAATAATGAAAATGAAACATTTTACGTTATTTCTTTGTAATAAAGGAATTAAGAGATGGCTGTCTTTTTACAATTTGCTTTTCTCAAAAAAGTAGTAAAGATGTGGGAAAGGGGCCATATTGCCACTGCAAAACAGAGACTGAACTGGGATTCCTTTATTACCATGAAATTTACTGTCCTAAGAATTTAAGTCTCGTTCCAAAAAATTGTATTTGTGAGTATTTCCCTCTTTTTCCTGGTCAAATTTTTCTTAAATAACAAAATCTTGAACATTATACTCAAAAATGGGTCCTACCTGGGAGTCAGTGAGGTGAAAGCAGCTGGATCAAAGAGCAGAAACTGAGCTGGGACAAGTTAAAGCCTTTTAATGTACCTAATGTTTGCTTTGAGAGTTGCTACAGTATGAGTATATTTTAAAACTTGTAGTATTAATATTGTACTCAAGGTGATAATATGTTGGAGAAAGGCTTCTCACGCTTGTCTGCCATGTTTGCAGTTCAAGCTCAGGTTGGGCTGTCTCTGGTGGCAGGGGCTGGCTCTCAGAGCTGCCCATGGTCAGTGTCAGTGCCCACTCTGCCATTCCTTGTGCTTCTCCTGCTCTCCAGGTGTCACTGTGTGAGCAAGGTGGAAACTGGACCTTTTCAAATGGCTGTTTCCTATGTCCAGCCCCTGCCAAAAAGGCATTTTCCCTTTGAAAAAGATAAAGTTTCTCTCTGTTCATAATCTGGCAGTGCATCAGCGGCTCTGCTGTAAAAACAGTTAACGGAGAGGCTGATGTGAGAGTAAGGCCAGGTCCTAGCACTGCCTGTGTGTGAGGAATGAGTGGAAATATTCCTCCTGAATTACAGGTCTCTGTCTGACCACTTGATGGTCTTCAGGCTGGCTCCTCCTTCCTGCCTCCTTATTTAGGGCCTTTTGGAAGAATGAAGATCTGGCCTGACATTATCGAGGATTTCCTGCAGGATGCATGCCAAAATAAAGGGGGAAAAATAAAACAAAAAATTAGTTTAGAGAACATGTTTATTCAAAAGAGGCCATGCAGTTTTTGTTTTTGCTGAGAGCACAATATGAGATACTGGGAGCCTAAGGTTTTAACAATACTATGCACCTAAGGTATTAAAGAGTCTGTAAAAGAGTGTCCAGCCCTATAAAATAATTTTCCTAGTGGAGCTGGTACCAAGATAAATGACAGCTTCAAGTGCTTGTCAGCTCTGTGGGCTCATTCCTCTGGAGTGCAGCTGGAACTGCCACACCAGGAGGTAGATTATTGCCAATAGTCTCTGCTGTGCATCTGCTTTTTTTGTTGTTGTTGCTTTTCCCCCCTCCAAGTTGGGTCAGTGGCTGCCTTTTTTTTTGTCCCCTTCCTTGCCTGTTTCTCATTTGTGCGCCGTAGGGATACATATTGAATGAACTGATGAAAAACAAGGAAGAAAATTGGTAATCCTGGCTAATATCCCCAGAGTTACCACCAACAGGTTAGATGACTTCTGTGTCAGGAGATTCTAGGGAGTTATTGTTAGCTGGTTGCTTGTACATATCCTTTTTTTTAAAAGCTGAATTAATAGGAAATATGAAAATTCACATTCACTGTTTTTATTTTGGGGAGGGCTCAGTGATGCAGCTTCTTAAGAGCAGAAAATGAGTTTGGTTAGAGGGTAGAAAGCCTTTTGTTGCAAGCTTTCTGCGAGCAGGTCAGTAATACCACCCATAGGCTAAACCAAAAGCATTGTGCTTGCTCAATAATTAAATGAGCTCCTCATTTCAGGGGCAGTGTCTAGCACAGGCTGAATCCAGCGAGCCCACCAGCTGTGTACTTGCTCACAGAAAGTTACTGCTATGATGTTGTACTGAATTTCTCCCAGTCATCCCAGTCTTATTAATGCCTCAGTGTGGCATAAAGCTTCATTCATTATTCATAATAATCCAGTCAGAGGGCACTCTGAGACCTGATAAATTCTCACCTAAATGACAACAGCTGACAGGGCCTAGGGTTTTATAGCCTTTCTCTTGCCATAGCAAGGTGCTGTGGGCAAAGGTCCAGAATGATCCTCTGCTAATGACCACTGTGATATATGAGCAGCTGCTGGTTTTCTGACACAAAGTCTACTCTGCTGAGCGTCCAACCCACCAGCCGTGAGCAGCGGATAAATATCTGACAGGCAATATACTTCAAGAACGGATCACGAAAGAAATCTGTCTCAGGTGGGAGAGAATAAAAGGGTTAATCCTGTGCTGGAGCACTGCAACATCAACAACAACAAAAATATCCTGGGGGCAAAAAAACCCCACAATAACAACAAAAAACCTAATGAGAAGTCTGTAAATTCTGGCTGTGCTGATGTGGAAATGAGAATATGATTCCTACTTCTGAAAACTCTTCCTTTTTGGCCCCCAGAGGGTTGAATAATCATGACTTTAGAAGCCTGTAAATTGCTTTATAAAAATCAATAATCATCTGCTGAAGGATATTAATTGCACTTTTTCACAAAGGGAAAAAGCTTCATAATATTTTATTGGTTTTTAATGGGCTCTTTGATACCACAGGAGGTAAGTGAAAAGCCTCTTTCTTTTGTTCAGGCACAGATCTAGTTTTTCAAAGGAACGTATGTACCTATTTGAGTTTTAACTTCTCCCTTGTGTTATGGGTTCAAATTAAAAGCAGGTGGAGTCCTTTTATTTAGTCCTTCTGTTTTACTTTCACTGGCGAATATTTCTCTATTATATCATCTTTTCTAAGCTATATTGATGAATGTATGACATCTCCTGTGTTTCGTTGCCATGCAAATTGAGAGGTTAACTCTGGAAGTTTGATCTTATTGACACACAGCAGAAAAAAATCAAGCTCCAAGTGCGTCAAAAAGATCCAGGACTGACCTGGCCAAGTCTGATATCTTTTGCTTGTTAAAGTAAGTATAGTGAGTACTCATTTTTCACTCTGCCTCATCTTTGCTTTGGAATAATGAGCCTTTTAGACTGTTTAATGGTGTCATTATTGCATTTTCCACATGCACTGTGCTGGGTCTCTAGGCCATGAGGACAGCTGGTTGTTCTGCATAAGAGCTTTCCTCAATATGAATATCTGTCCACTCCATTCAAGAGGCAAAACCAGGCTCCTCTGGCCTGAAACTGTAGAGAGCTGGAGGTGAAAAGATGGTCTTTGCATGGCTAAAGTTCAAAGCTGGAAATTTTTAGTTTTTCACTGGTGTGTTTTGACGCTACTCTCTCCAGGATTTGTATCACAGTAACAGAGATCCACAAGGTCAATGAGGATGTTTTTCCCTTTTCCCTCCTTGTGGCACCTTCTTGTTAGTTAACACAGACATGGGCTTCACCCGGCTCCTAGACTGAACCAGTCGGTGGGGTACCACCAGGCAAAAGTCAGGTTAGAGGAGATGGGTCATGTCTGGCACTGTTGCTCAAGCTCATGTTGTGTTGTGAGCTCAGAACTTCTGTGCATTGTGGCTGTTGGGACACTCCAGGACTCAACCACTGACAGCTACTTTCATCACCCTAATGCTGCAGCACTGTGACTTACTTCAGGGACCAGACTTTGAGGGCTAAAGGCCACAGAATTTTACCATCTACTGGAATTATCGGAAAGCTTGATTATCCTGTCTGAAGTAATTCTGGTAACCTTATTTGGCCTTGTTTGGAGAACAAGTTTCTCTAGTATTTCTATTAACAGTGACACAGACTATTTACATATGAGGTGTGCCTGAACTATAAGAAACTTCAATATATTCCAGACAAGTCTAGGCTTTGTTATGGGCAAACATTCCTGGAATGTCCTATGGTTGTCAGAGCAACTTGCAGCTGTAACCAAAACATTTATCACTTTTGCTGGGTTCTTCTGTTGGCCTCTGCAAACACTTCTTCCAGTAGAAATAAACAAAACATGACCTTTACTTGGAGTGACCCACACCAGTGAGAATACTGACTTGTTGAAGGCAGCCTGACCTGCAATTTGTCAGGCCAAGCCACTGGAAGTTGTGCTTGTTCTTGGTTGTCTTCCCTGATGTCTTCATTCCATCTCCTTGCTGCTGCTCCACTGGATGAACACAGCTGGCCAATGGGTTCTCTGTTAGAGTGTTAGGAAGGTGAAGGGAAAATGTTCTGATGGATGTGGTTGACCAAGGAAGACTTTTCCTTGTTATATTTTTTTTGTTGAGGTAGAATAGAAAGGTATGCCATTAATCCTCATGGACTCAAAGGATTTCCTGTATGATTTTTTTGACTGTGCAGTCAAATAATCTCTAATGTGGGATTGTCTCCCTCAAGAGTCCATCACTGAATGTCTCCTAAGTTGCTGACAACCCTGGGGGTTGTTCCAATCCCTGGGGATTTACTATCACAATTTTTCAAATGCTTTTCTTCCTAAGTGTGAAAATGGTGGTTTTCCTTGTGGTTTTGTGGCTTAGTTCAGTTTTCTTTTTTTTTTTTTTTTTTCCCCAGTAGAATATGCATGTTCAATTTCATCTGGAAATTACTTTTATTCAGTTGACTCAAAATTTACCACTCCCATAAGCAAGGGTAGACAAAATATTAAATTGAATATTAAAAAATATTCAAAAAACAAACTAAAAAGCATTGCAAAAATAAATGTATTAGAAAATAAAGCTGTATTAGTACATTCATCAATTTTAGCCTATGCTTTTGAAAATCAAATTCTATATTTAAATGTAAACATTCACAGAATCATGGAATGATTTGTATTGGAAGGGATTTTAAAGATTATCTGGTTCCAGTTCCTCTGCCATGGGGAGGGACGCCTTCCATCTTTCACTAGGTTGCTCAAAGCCCCATCCAACCTGGCCTTGCTTCATTCAGTTTACCATCATTAAAATCTTTGTCCACAGATCTCAAGTTTTCCTACGAAGTAATTTGATAATGAAGGAGAGCAAAAGAGGAGAGGAAACTACACCTATCAAAGTTGTACTCAGAAGGAGAAGACAGCTCCATCCTTAGTGCTCTCTTCAGAGTGAAGATTTTGGTCTCATCCTGCAGGCATCATGTACACCATGGAGCAGGAAACAAAAGGACTTGATTTTCTCTTGTTCTCTGGCTTATGGTAGGAGTCCTGCAGAGATTTACTGGTAAATATTTAGCAAGGGGACCTCCCCTTTTCTTTTATGGTCTCATATTTTGTAAACTGACTAACATAATAAGGAAGCAACAATTCCCTTTGGTTACAGCCCTTGGTTCCTCACAACCGGGAATTCTGATCCTCAGCCATTTCCATTGCAGGGCTGTCCCAGTAAGCAGTTTGGTTTGCCTCAAGTGGAAAACAAATCATTCATTTGGCAGGAAGGAAATCTCACAACTAATCTCACAATTAGAGGGACAAAAAGAGCTTTTTAAACAATCTCTAGACAATATTTTTAATTTTTGTCAGTACTAGAGCTCCTGTAATACATATCAGCCATCTAACACAGTTCTGTAATGTGCCCATGGAATGAGCTCGGTTCCACAGTAATTCCCACATTGACGTGTGGTGGCAAACCCAAGGGAATATTTTACCTCATAGCATTTATCACTACTAATTTTCAGTTAAATTAAACATTTGAATGAGGTTGCCATACCATCAGAGAAATCAAATGTTCCTGGGGTGTCCCCAGGTAATCCTTTTCTTCTATGGACGCTCCATGTAGATTTTTGTGTTTGTGTTCTCTAGGAGCCTCTGTGTGGCCATCCCAAGCACACAGTGCCAGCAAAGGTATTGTTCTCATTGTGCCCACTCTCTCATCTTGCTAGTTAAGAGGCCAGAGAAATTCCTGGCACTCATAGGGGGCCTACAGCTATTTAAATGAGCACCTGTGTAGGTATTTTTGTTTTCTGGGAAACCATTGCACAACCTCCATGCACAAGCTCTGTTGGAGCTGGGTGTTTCAAGCACCTGACAAACAGGGTGTTGCTTCCAGCTCAGTGTGATGTGCAAGCACCAGCCTGTACCCTCTGCCTGTGTGGATCTGTGGCTCCCAGGGAATAACGAGTTTACACCAGCCTGAGCTGAGTCTGCAGCACAGATGAACAAACTGGTCATGCACAGGTTAAAACCTTGCTCCATATGGGTCATTATGTATTTACCAAATAGTGTATTCTTCTCTACTGCATGGAGGAAAATGCAGAACAAAAACTGAATTCCAAATTTAAATTGGGTCAATCTGAGTGGGTGCTTCCCTGGCTCTTGCCCATGACCAGAGGTGGGATTGTTTGAAATTGGCCTCTCTGGTGTCACAGAGTGTGCCAGAGCAGTGTGGGCAGTCAGACACACCAGTGTCTCATGTTGGTGCTCTTGGGGGCAGTTGTTTTTTCCTGTTTCCTTTAGTACCGCCCGGTGCTGTGAGTACCAAGCTGTGTTTTTTGTGCTGTGGGTGAATGGGGAATTTTCATTTTGAAGATTCTGGGAGATAAAAAGGCAAGTATTTTTTGACAGTTCTGTAGTTTGTCTCTAGGCACATTGGGTGCTGATTTTCATTCCAGTTACATCAAGGCAACTGTCTGAACTACAATCCAAACAGAAATTCCTCCATCAACAAACCACTAATATCACATGTAGTTCCAGTTGTTCACACTTTCTTGTGCTCTGTCTTTCCATGAGATCTCACGTCCCCAGCCCACTGCCTTGGGCTAATAGTTTGTAACAAAGCTCAATCTCTAAAATGTCCTATATAAATGGAGAAGGGAAGATCATAAAAGAGAAAGATGAAAACATTTACCACTCCAGCTCCCACACTCAGAGTCTCTCTTGAGTTTCCTGATTCATCAGCCAGTTAGGAGGGCACGCAGTCACCCATGCTGCCTGGCTGCTGCTGCTCTCTCCAATGCTACAGGGTACCATTCATCACAGACTGCTAGCTGAAGGATGCAGTGTCAATGCTGGCAATTGATCCAAGAAAACCTGCACATGTTATTGTACCTCACTAAGGGCCCTCTTCTTTTCTGCCTTTCTTTGTAACTGAAAAAATTAACCCGTGAGGTGTTTTTGTTCAGATTGGAACAGGGAAAATAGTACCTGCAGGGGGAGGAAACATTGTATGTTCAGCCCATCCTTATGTCCTAATCTTTATTTAAGGCTGTAAATTAGGGGGGGGGGGGGGGGGAAAGAGTATTTTCTGTCTTCTAGCATATGTGATTTAGAAGAAGGGAGATCTGGAGGGACCATCAGCTTGTAAGAGAATGTATTCTTGTGATAAAACTGAATTACCCAGAAGACAAAAGAGGCACTTGAGATACAGCGTTGATCTTTTGTACCGCCATGTGCATGATTATGTTATACCTTGGGGCAAATCCCAGGCAAATTCTGGGGAGGGACAAGGCCGAGGTGGAGTCAGAAATCTTGCTTTTCCTAGGCCAATAATCCTAAATATAGTTGTTGTTCACAATAACACTGTAACTGTATAGCACCTATTCATCCAAACCTATGGGATACTCATGAAGTAAGGTACTATTAAACAGGGGCTCATGCTTTGACTCTGTGTTTGGAAATCTGGAAGTGAGAAAGGAAAGATTCATTGGTAATTCAGACTCCCTTGGAGTGGGGCAGGAAATGCAGAAGCAGCCAGTCTATAGGGCACCAATTTAAATCATCCCAAGTCAATCATATCAATGCACACTTTGGTGTCCACTGGCTTAGCTATGTGCGTACCTCCAAGTAATTTGCTGAATCAGGACTGTCAGCAGTGTCCTGTCTTTGGTCCCATAAGATACAATACCAAAGCAGGAAGTCAGGCAATTTTGAGGGGTTTTCTTTATAGCAAGCATTACATTTTATAGTGGTTTTCATTGAAAAATCTCAGCAAGCTAAGCTACAGTGATTAATTAAATTTTACAGCTACCTTGTGCACTATGTAAACAGTGCATTATTATTTTTTGCTTTAATAAAGAGCAAATGCAGGATGCGGAAAGGAAAGGATTTAGAAGTGTATCCAATCAGCTGGGGTGGCTCCTTCTCTCATTTGTAATCTCCCCTCTGACGCCTGGTAGGATCAGTATTGCTTTTTTTGGTAACTAGAGTCAGATGGACAGTTTCATCCTCAGCGTGCTGGAGATCAGAGGTAAACTCCTGGACAACAACCAGGACAGATATAAATCTAACCCAAAGGAGAGCAAATTCCACTTGTAAATGTAGTTAGGCTTTTTTAGTTCTTTTCTCCCTAAAATGAGCAGATTTTGGAGCTCATTGTAATCAGCATGTCTATTTAGCCCCAAGGATATAAGTCTGAGTAGCAGATGTTGGAGGAGCCTTTGTGCCTGCTGGATGTGAGCTGTACCTCAGTAAAAGCTCTCCCTGCTAGCTCTCAAAAGAGCAGGGATAGCCCTTCCTGCCTGCCTGTGGCCAAGGCATGGAAGGTATGGGAGAGAGCTCCCACATGAAGTGTGTTGGAGGAAGGGCAGACATGGGGATTCCTTTGGCTCAGCAGCTTCTGTGTGTCAAAGTCCTTGAACAGAACACACTCTTCCCATCTCAGAGAGAACACAGGGGATTTAGAAAAATATCACCAAAACCAAACAAAGAAAAAAGCAACAAAAGAGGGTCATTGAATGTTTCAGAAATAACATGAATGTTTTCTCCATAATCCTTTGGTAACAAGATAAGCATACAACAGAAAACTCTTCTAACTGAGGGAACAGTTCCTGTGCTTTGTGCTATTTTGAATGAATCATTAGGGAAACACCAAAAATTCTAAATGAGCATCATGATTCTGGAATGGGTGGGTATCTAGTAAGGGGACTTGGAAAGAGTGAGTGCAATAATGGAAGGCAAGTTTCCCTAAGGTTTTTTAAATAGCAGGGCACAAAGGTCACTCAGAAAAAGGGAGGTTAGCCTTTCCCCTGACCAGACATGTGGCTGTTTCTGTACACAGATAATATCCTGTACCTTAGAGTAGACTTTGTAAAGCCCTAGCCTACAAGAGGAAAGAGTTAGGGCTTTACTTTAATCATTGCAAGTGTCAACTTCAGCTAGAGTGGCCAGTCTAGAGCAGCTTCTTTACTTTCTATTTCCTAGCCAGCATCCCTGCCTGCAGACCCCGTACGAGATGATGAAAACAGAAGAAAGGCTGCCCCAACATGTGCTCTCAGCTGTGATGAATTTTGGGTTGACTGTAGCCCTCAAGGAAGCAGATGCACAGGTGAGTGTAACCAGCTCTCATCCAGTGACTTTCTCTGCTGCCTGGGAGCAAAGTGTCACTGCTCATGCTGTTGGTGGACACTCATCTTTGCACCAGGTGTTTGCCTCTGTCAGCCAAAGAAAAACTCCCCTGGCAGAGCTGCCTGAAGTGAGTTGAGCTGGGAGCTGTTCTTGTCATTACTTACATTCAGCTCATTGAATGAGCACACCTGTCACTGGAGGGGGTTTGTGTGCATCTCTGTATCCTGTGTTCATAGCCAGGCAGCTTGGCCTCTCCAGGCCTGCTCCTTTCCTCCACTGCGCCTACATAGGGTGTTTTTTGCCCTGTTTGTTGGACTTTGAGGTACTTCCATAAAGCCACATGTGCTGTGCCAGAGAAGAACACGGAAAGATGCAAAGGGATTTCATAAAGCATGGGACAGGTAAGTCCTTTCTGGCAGTTGAATGCAGCTTTGTCTGTGTGTGGAAAAGTTTTTGCTCTGAATCTTGGTAACTCATCACACGTTAGCCTGGCAAATGGAAATGTGTCATTGTGGCATGGTTCAGGTACAAAGCCCAGAGCTGCAGCTTTCTTTCAAGCAGGACAGAAGGAAGGAGAATGGCTGGGAGGTTGACAGCAGGGTAACAAGAGAGGTAACAAGGAGTAAAGCTGTGGAGTCAGATCCCAGTTTCCATGGGATGCAGGTGTGCAAGTGGCCTGTTTCTGATTGCTTTTTTTCCTAGAATAGAAGCAAGGGGTTCATGGGATCGTGGATACAGGGACAAGCATCCCCCAGATGGCAAAGGACCAAATGATATTGAATGTGGGAGGATTTGGCAGCACTGTAGTGGAATTATAGGTCTGATTTGTCAGAGCTCTCTAGGTGAAGTGCTGGAGTTCCGAGTGACTGTGGAAAAGCAGAGTCTGAAATGTGGCAGAGGGAGTGCTGGAAAATGCAAAGCTCAGCCATCGGGTTTGATGAGCAAGACGGTTTTTTTGGGAGGGCAGGGAATTTTTCAAGTAGGAAATTGCCACTGAGGTCATTCTGGCCGTGCTTTAATACCTTGCTTAACTGAAATATTTACTTAACCAAAATATTATTTTCCATTTTATTTTGTTATGGTCTTAATAATTCACTGTCTTAATACAGTGTTTGAGGCTGAGTTTTACTGAGATGTGGCCCCAAGATGACTGGCACTTAGGTCCAAAAGAAGTAAGTCCTTTGCATTTTCAGTAGGAAATTTGTGAGACTTAATTATTTAAACCTGGAAAACATCAGAGAAATTAATATTAAATGTTTTTTATGAAGTGTGGTACCCAAAGTGTTTTGTCCTGTTCACCTTCTGTTGTAGTGCTGCTTTAAGGATGTGACTGCGCAGACATCTCTCACTGGTTACAGGCACTACAGGGCTGAACCTGGAGAGATGTGCTTGCCATCACAAGGCTGTGTGACCTCTGTGATTTTTGGATCCAGGTTTCCTGGGCATGCCACACTGAATGGGAATGCCACACTGAATCCTTTTTCTTGTTCTGAATTGGCTTTGGCTGCTCAGAGCCTGGTACGTGGTACCATCTGCCTGGCCTATTGAATGTGTGAGGGTGTATAGCTGCTCTGGGAAAAAGGGACATATGGAAAATGATATTTGGTGAATCCCAGGAAAGAAAAGTCACGGGAAACCACCTAATTACCAAGGCTTAATAGCCAGTGAATCCACAGTAAGGAGCTTGGTCCTGAGGTCCTGTGGCATAAATGCGTGATTACGTTAACGCCCCACTGCTACTGGGATACTTTTGTGTTTACAGGCCTTTCTCCCTTATTGCTGGAGGCCTTCAAATCCCAGATAGTCAAAATCTCTATTCAGTGCTGCCTGCTGGGCGTTTAACAAGGGTCCTTGTAACGGGACTCAGTACAAGTACAAACATGAATGAAGAGTGCAGGGGCCACCACAGCACCACAGGCTGCAAGGTAGCCAAATGGAGGCAGCCGCAGAAAAGCAGGATAAAGTAGACAATGACCCTCGGTGCCTCAAGGCATTGCTTCAAAAGGTGTCAACACCAATTAAATTGTAAAGGCTCTGTCAGCTTCTGAAAAGTTATCTAGGCAGGGACAGAAAGTACAGAATCAAAGGAGCTGCAATGAGGTTTTGTGTGTCTGGCAGCAGAGCGGGCGTACACATGCTCCTGGCAGTGTGGGATCCGGCTGGGAGCCTCCCAAAGGCAGAGCCATGCTTGGGGTGGAAAAGAGACAGGACAGCCAGTGTGGGGTCTCCTGTGCCACTGGTTTTTATCAACAGTGCAGGGAGTGTTTAATAACATGGACCAAGGTTGGTTAAAGAAAAAGCTGAACATTTCTCCTGCTTCTCCGTCAGGGGTTAATACGTTTGAAAACTGGATGCAGTGTCTTCCCTGATAAATTCACTTTCTGTGTGCTCTGAGCATTTTAAATTTGCTTGTAATAAATAGCAGCCCTCAAATTTATTTTATTCATTGCTGTATAAATTTTCTCATTAGAAAAGGAAGTGGTGTTTTAGCAGCTAATTTCTTTTTGTGGTTAGATATGTATCACCCCTAAATTCTCACGCTGCCTTTCCCCTTTACTCATGGGACTGTGACAGAGTCCCATCCTGTTCTTTTAATGAAATGGTTGGAGGTGCAGGGTGGAGGTACACATAGGCATTACTCTGTGCCTTATTGATGAGGCTGTTGTGATGCACAGAGATGTGTATTGTGGTCTTTTCAGTGTGACAGCCAAGCTGTGGAGCCTAAGGCACAGTGAAAGGGGGTAAAGACTCAGTTTGGTGCTCATACATGGTAAGGGGGAAGAAACACGTGTCTTCTGTGTGTAGTGCCTAAATTTCTGTGCAAGAATGTGAAATGCTTTATTTATAAACACTAGTTCTAATTGCTTGTACTAAAACAAAGCTTCTAACTATAATATTTATTCTTGTCTTTTGCTCATAACAAAACTGCAAAAAGCTGTTTATGCTGTCTTTAAAACCCAATTTAAAATGTGAATTAAACCAAGGAATTCTAATTGGTTTTAGTCTTAGAGTTTGCTCATGAAGCATTGTTACTGCAATTCAAATGGCTGGGTGATGTTGATATTAACTCATCTTTGTAGGTTTACACAGCAAATCAAAGAGATGGTTCATATTTTTTGTACAGTGACTCCTAAATACGTTATTTTGCCAAATTCCCCTTGGTATTGCAACAAATTGTTTAATGAAAAAAACTATTTGGGAGGAGAAATCTGAGTTGAAAGGTTTGGGAATACTGTTTAAATGAAAAGATATAGAGCTAAGGGCTCCTTGCTGCATTATTTTAAAGCCTTTTCCAGAAAAGTATGAGAGTTCATGACAATAATATAAAAGCAACAATTAAATTTCCTGGAATATATTCATCTATCTACAATTTTTTTTTTCAATTTCTAAAGTCTGGATGCTGTTTGTTTTTCATTATCTGATTATTATCATTTCTTTGGAATTAATAATTTTTAAATGTCCCAATCCCTGAAAAATCAAAAGGGCATTTCCTGACGAAAATGAAGGATGCATCAGAAATACTCTGAGTGCCTTTTCCTGGATAGCAGCTCAATTTAGCAAATAATATAGTCTTTTGAAACTTGAGCAGAAGTACTGTGGGGGTGGGTGGGAAGTCAGGCTGTATGTGGCAGTGTTAGGCGAACGGCAGAGGAAGGATGCTGAGGATCCCCTTCTCTGGCCTTGCCAAGACCAGACACTTCCTGGCGTGTGAGAGGAGAGCAGGTGTGTTTTGTAGCAGCTGTGAGGATGATTTCTCGAGTGTTTTGGGCAGTCAGCCATGCCCCGTGGCTGGCCCAGCTGTGCCAGTGGTGGCAGCAGCTGGCTGCCCCAGCTGAGCAGCAGGGTGGGCTTTGGCACCAACGCCCAGCTGATCTCCAAAACTCATCTGAAACTGAGCAGCCCCAATGAGGGAAGAGCCTGTTCCTTTTCCTGCTCTTATGGAAGAGCTGGCAGGGGAAGCTGGCCTTGGCAGCCAATTTCTCTCTGTGAGTGGGGATTTCCAAGCTTTGCACAGGAGTCAGGACAAGCTTTGGCTGTGGCACCACAGTGCACCTGAGGCAGCACCCCGTGTTGTAAGCACCTGAAATGCACAGGGAGCAGGAGATGTGAGTACAGCTGTGTGCAGGCAGCAAGGAGGCTGCCAGGGAAACTGGAGCATGCTTGGACAGGTGCTGATTAGTATTTCTCCCCAAAAGATGATGAAAGTGTGGCTTTGCTTTGTGTGGGGAATGAAGAGAGGGATGTGCCAGGGCTGCCATGTCTGCAGTTATCACAGGTGCTGCTGGTGAGTCCCTCCCCACAGGTGTACCTCATGGGGAAGAGGGATCATCACCCCAGCTGCAGCTCAGTACCAATTTCATCCTGCCCATTTGTCAGCTCTTTCTAGGTAGCTGCCAGGTGGGAGTGGAGAAGTGGGATTATTTCCACACTCCCCCTTAAAATGGTGCATTAAAAATTGCTGTTCTGTGCAAATGGGGAGAGTCCTCCCAGCACTGCTCTGCTGCTGGCTCAAAGGAAGCATGGCTGGGAGTTGGGCTGTGCTCCTGTCAGCCTCTGTATCCAGGAGACAGCACAGATCCTGTGCCTCACCTCCAAACTCCTCGTAAGCAACTTGTAGCAGGCTTCTCTAGTTTACAGGAGCAAAGGATTAGTGAGCAGAAGGCCACCAGATTATGGTAGGAGAGTAAAATTTAGTAAGTAAAAATTTGCTGAATTTTGGGGCAGAGTTCTTCAATCTATTGCTGGTTTGCTTTGTACTGATTAATTTTTCATGTAGAAAAAAAGAGCTGAGAAGGAAGATATAATTTCCATATAGTGTTTTGCTCTATAAAGCAAAAGCATTGAGGAATGGTGAGAGCATCAATTGTGTTGGTAAATAACATGGTTAGCATTGCATTTGTTGCCCTTCTGTGGACATAAAGAAATTGTGCAAAGAGATAATGATTTTACTGCAAAGATAAAATACTGCTGCTTCTTTTAAGAATTATCACGGTGTGGGCACTCCTTGTCGTTTAGGAAAGCTCCTCCGTCTCGTCTCTCCTGGCCGGGGAGGAGAAGCGGGACCGCGCCGTCCCTCGGCCGGCGGGGCACGGACTCCTGAGCGACCGAGGGTGCTCCCAGCGCTGCCTTTGTGCAGCCGCGCAGCACAGAGCACGTTGTACATGGCTGAATGCATTGTAAACTCTGTCACTTCAGGGTATCGCCCACTTAAACAACATCCTCATCATTTTTCTTAGGAAATGATCTGAGACAAAATATTGAATTATTTAGAGTACCGCTGGGAGAGGGAATTGATTCCTTGCTGTATCAGAGAGAAATAGCTGCTCTTTTGTGGCTTGATCCAAAGCCTGGAGAAGTCAATGAGAATCTTTCCATTGATTTCAATAGGCTTTAGATCATGCTCTTATTCACTCATCAGCTATTTCTCTTTAGTTTGAACAAAACAATGCAGCCTTTCCTTTCAAGACACTTAGTTTGCTGTACCTAAAGGAAATACATTCTGTCCTGTTCTGCTGAATATAAAAATCACTTATGGCCTGCCAAAATAAGTAAGTAGCAAACAGCTTCTTAACACTGCTGAAACTTAAATTTATCCCCTATGCATTTAGAATTTTTCTAACATGTTCACAGCTACTTGCATATGTACATTTTAAACTCAATATGCGATCTTGTGTTCATGTTTTCTTTCTTTGCAATTAATTCCTCTTGTTTGGAATCAGAAGAAGCAGCCTACTTTTTCTCTTTCCAGGCTTTCAGATGTGTTTCAGCCTCTTTGCTACCAAAGGAAAAACTGGAGTAGGCTTTCATTAGTTTCCACTTTCTATCCTGTTCCTGGGAAAGTCAAAATGCAGCATCTCCATTGGACAGCGCTGAAATTTTCCATTTTGACACCAAGTCTGAAAGGAGCAGCCAACCTAGGGCTTTTGCAGCTGCCAGCAGCTTTTCCAGTAGCCTCTTTAAAACAGAGATGCAAAAGTTATTTTCTTGAATGTCTGGCTTACACCCTCTCTTTTCTTGTGCCATGCATATTTAACCAGAATTTAGCCACATGCAAAAACCACCATTCCTAAGTGTGCTTTCACAAGGGAGCCCGAGAACAGATCCACAGTCCAATCTCAGTTTAACATATATATAAAATTACTCCCAAATAGACCTAATACAAAATATAATAGGAAAATAAATAACAGTGAGGGCCACACTCAACTTTTGAGCTCTTAGGTTGTGCTGGAGTCAGGAGCAGGGTGGATTCCTTGTTGACCACGGGCAGTGTGCCTGCTTCTGAGCGCAGGCAGCAGAACACACCTGAGAGCTCTTCTGAGGCTGATGGAAATCCAGCGTAGGGTCCAATTGAGAGAAGGTGACAGCCCTGAGCTGAGGCTCAGCCTGCAGGGGGGGCTGAGGGCTTGAGGCAGGGTGAGCCAGGGCACCCCCAGGGCAAGCCTCGGCCTGGGGAGGGAGCCAGAAACCCCAGCCAGCCTGGGCTCTGCAGCAAGAAGCACAGCTTACAGAATTAACTTCTATTCTTCAGGAGAGCAGTCTTTTCACTTTAATAATTTAATGGTTGCAGTAGGTTTTGCTTCTTATCTTGAAGGAAGTATTTTCAGCTACATAATTGTTCTCTTATCCAGAGGGACTCTAAACAGCAGAGTTTTAGAATGCCCAACAATATTATTCAGAAAATGGGTTGTGTCAATTTGTAAACATTTCAAAACATAAAGAAATCATGAAAGCAAGATGAGGTTATCACAGCAGGGACAGAGACAGTGTGTTAAAGCACCACCTGTGAAAATTCCTGCTTTTGGGAGTTATCTCCACAGTCAAAGGCTGGTGAAGAATTACAGACCTTTTAAGGATAAAAAATTGAAAATATTGTTGATACTGCCTTATGATGCCTACCTATATGCAGATTAATGGGAAGACTGGACTGGGTTGAGGTTATTTTTGTTTTTAAGATGTGTGAAGTTAAAGTTGAAAGAAGAGAAGCAGAGGGTGATTTCAGAAAATGCCAGCCAATTTTCAAAACCAGAGGGTTTCTGGGAATAGGAAAAATAATAACTTATATAAAATTCTGTAGTTTTATAAATATTTAATAATACCAAAATATCCATCAGAATCAATCACAGAATTGGTAACAGGAGCACATTTAAGTCTTGGTACAAGTTCTACTTAAGGTAATCTGATTGCTTGCACTGATTTTTCAGGGAGGGATGAGAGCAATGGAGATATTGCCAAAGATTTTGGGAAAGAAACCAAGAGCTTTCAGTTAGCAGTCCTTCCAGCTTGGCAGTCACAGGGCAAGGCATGGAGGCTGTAGTACTGAGAAATGTTGTTGAGAAATTCTAAGAGCCATTTTGGGGGAATTTATCAGCTCCCTTTGTCAGTGAACTTCATCCCTCTGCTGAGAGCTAGCAGAGAGCCTGTTTTGTATTTCAACATTTCTGATGCTGCAGAGAGTGGATCATAGCCTGTTAGTATGATATAAGCATGTTGATAACTTTATCAACAAGAAGGGAAAGAAATTAATTCTCTTTGGATAGGATAATTAATCTTTGAAACCCTAAACTTGCCAGGATGTGGTTATTTAGACAAGTGAATCAAGAAAGATATAAACTGTTAAATAGCACAGTAATATTATAGAACATTTCATGTTCAATGATTTTAATGAAAAAATCTGAACCAAACACATTTATTTAAAAAAAAATTCTTCAGCATTTCGGATGATGGTTATTTCTGTTACCTCTTTAAATCTGGAACTTACTGCCAGGAACTTTTGTCATTTTTGCAGTAGCTCAAATCTGCTTTCTCTTTAAGTAGGTGATAGTTTAGCAGATAAAAAAAAAGTTTCTTTCCAAGAGCAGGAACAGGAGCAGTTGTGGCAAGAGAGTGGTGGGTTCATTTTCCTACCCCATTCCTGCGTAAGCCTTCTCTTTCCCCTTGCTGCTTCCCTTGCACTGCAGTAGAGAAAGCAGAACAGCTTTCAAAACAAGCTGACAAACCTGGTCTCCAAAGCAGGCTGCCTTTATTCTGAGACTTATTTTCTGCTAATTAATTGTCCTCTATTAAGAATTTTCTGTCCATGCTGGAGACTGAAGTTTGCGGTATTTGAATGAACCGTTCTACACGGATACACAGGCAGACTGAATTTAGAGCAAAAATAGCTTTGTCATAAAACTGAATTTACTATTTCCTTGAAATATGAGATTAAGAAGATGATTACCAAACCAAGAATTTGGAGACGTGCGCCTGAGTGTGTGGGTAATCAGTAGAGTCAAACTGAATTTCCTGGGAGTCAGCAGGGCTGGCTGGGGCTGAGCCAGCCTGGTGCTGCGGCTGTGCTGAGATCGCTCTGGATAGGAGCTCGCAGGGTGGGAAGCACTTGAGTCTCTGAACAGCACAAAGCCAGAGCTCTGATTTGTTTGCTTGTAAAATTTCTCCTTCAGAAAGAAAAAGTTCAGAGCATTCAGTGGAACTAAAAATCTGTCAGTGACTGATATTTTTGTAAATATAGAAAGAAATGAAAGATAATATTAGACTCAGAGATGTCTCATCATTTTTTTCTTTCTTTCTTTCTTTGACTATATTATAAACTTCAGCAAAACTGTGATTAGCCCTGGTTGTTTGCATATCTTGACAGCTATAGATATGTATTTTGTTATCCATTTGTCAGCTTAAAACATTAAATAAATGAGCAGAAAATGGGGTATTTATTTTACTACTCCCTATTATATATTTATAGTCAGTAAAGTGGAAGCTATCTGGGTTTTTTACTCATGTTTTTAGGAAAGTGTTCCTCCCAAGGCTTGTAGAAATTAACTTTTTTGTTAACATTTCAATTTTAGATGGAAGTGTTAATTAAACTAGAGAATCCGACAGAAATTTTGATAGGGATGAAATTACTTTTAGTTCTTTCCTTCCTCTATAAGGTTAAATCTTATTCTCATTTAGATTAAAGATGTAAATCCCTCCATATGAAAGCAAACCATATTGATTTTGGCGTTTGGGGGATTTTGGAATTTTTGCCTATAGGAAAGAAATTATGTGGGGAAGGTTTAAAAATCCCTTGTTGAATAGATGCTTCACAATTAACAGCTGTAATTATGTCTCTGAACAATGACTAGAATTCTGCATTGTGATTGTTGGTTATAAGAAAAATTTTTGCTCAGTCATCTGTTTCCTTTTATTGTCTTATATGCAGTTATTTTCATTAGACTCTACAATTAATGAATTTGCTGAGTTGAAATTCCTTGATCTTGGGAAATATTTCATAATTACAAACATTCATGTATCTGTCCTCCTATCTTTGGCATGTTCGACTTAAAAATGTTCCTTATTATTTGTTGATGAATAATATTCAGATTTGGTTGGGCCAACACTGCTGACTTAGACCCGCTGCCATTTTCAAAAATATGACTCTGAATTTTTTGCTGCTGGAGTCCATTTCTGGAAGGAGACCTAGATCATTAGCTGACGGGAAATGGCATAGTTACATTGAAAACAATTTTCACTAATTGATTATCTGGCTGATTCAATTTCCAGTCTTGGCTCCCACTTGGACCAGATGCAATATTATCTCTCAGTATAACTCATGGTTAAATTTTACTGAAACTATATCCCTATGAAATTTCTATTTGTGCAACAGACTTAGTATTTATCTATCTATCTTGTTAAAATCTAAAATAAATTGGGGCAATCCCATCCCACATTCAGGAAAGTGTCCTATTTTTGGTCTCCATGCCAACTCTCTGGAGAAGTGTCTACTATTTTGTACCATCATTATGAGAACAATCTCTTGTTACAGATAATAAACCTGCTCTCCTTTATATCGCCCTAGTCTATTCATTTAAAAATTGTTTCATTTTTACTACACTAATGTTATTCTCACCAGCTTGGCAACCCTAGGATAATAGCATAAATCAGTGAATTATTATTTTTGTTTAAGGCATTTCTAATTTTTAATTAAAAAGAAAAGTCAGACTCTTGCTGATCACCTACAGGATTGTGACTCTCCATGGTTACCTGTCACTCAAAGAGATCTAGCTCTGAGGAATGCTAATTAGCACTGTTAAAGCACTGGTAATTGAACTGTGGAGACAGCCTGCAGAAGGAGGCTGTTTGCATTCAGCACTGCTTTGCCATTTAAATGGACGAGTACAGTCATGAAGGTACGGTGGATAAAAGCGAAAAAAGCACTCAGGCTGTAATTTTTCATTTTGACTTCAAAGTTGTTTACCAAAGTGTTTCCTAGAAACGAGTGCCCGCACCAAAAAAGTGTCAGGCGTAGCAACTTGGCTGACAACCTACGCCTAAAAAGTGCACAATGCCCTTCCTGTGCAGCTTCCCTTGGTGCCTGCAGCAGCTGCTTGGGGCACTGCAGCTCGAGATGCAGCCTGGGATGACCCACGCTGCTCCCCACTCAGCGCTGCCATGCCAGGCCAAAGATTAAATATTAAGGAAGCACCAAATTGAAAACAAGCCACAGAAAAAGCCTGAAGGAAATTAGCATTCCCACTGAGGTTGATGACTTATCCAGATATTTCTTTGACTCCCAGTGCTGTGATATCCACATGTCCTAGAGTAGGGCACCTTCATGGGGTTTTCAGAGGCTTGCTGAGGTGAGGCAGAATGTCTCTTGGTACAGAAGAAGTGAAACTCAAGGGTAGGCTGACTGTCTGGCACCTTCAGATGGGCTTGATTTTTCTCTGAAGGTAAATACTCAGCATCTCCTGAATATCTAATGCTTCTCTTAAAAGCACCCCAGAAGTGACGTAGCCATGTCGTGCTGATCTTTGTCATCTCTTTGCTTGTGTGATCTCTGTTCCTTTTTCTGTTGTACAGCCTAATGTCTCAAACTTCTCCCCATGCCTTCAAAGACTTGAATGTTTCTTTAGTTTAGCAAATATGAACAAACTCATTCAAAAGTATGAAGCTGTACAGTGCAACACTTACATGAGTCACGCTTTGGGAATACTGATTTTAAAATGTGTCATTCTGCTAATAGAATCACAGAGTATCCTGTGTTGGAAGGGCCTACAGGGATCATCAAAGTCCACCTCCTGGCCCTGCAGAAAGCAACCCAAGAATCACATTATGTGTCTGGAAGTGTGGTCCACATGGATGAAATCCAATTCTTCTGTTTGTCAGGTAAGGGTGTGCACATTATAATACCTGCAAGGTCATGAACCGGTCACTTGATTATGTGAAGTGAGTATTTGCAGCATATGCCAGTTATACTTTAATAAGCTATGAATATTTCAGAGACATACTAACTCAAGTATTTCAGGACACTTTTAAGTAAAAAAGTGATATGATAAGACAGGAAGTTTCTAGGTGTTATCACCACTGATAACTTAAATTTGAAATCCCTTTTCTCTTGAGTGGAAGACCTCATCTACACTGAATCTCAGTGATTCAAATCTCAGTGAGTCCAGGATTTCACAGAAACATTTCAGACATTTCAGTGAAAATGTCCAATGGAAAGCATGCAAATGCTACCTTTATGTATTCCCACCTTTGCTTTTATTTATCAAAAACTGTTCCTGTGAGAGATGTTCCTAGTGTTTTTCATTTTAGTAGCTTTGTGGAAAACAGTATGGATGCACATCTTCCATGTTTTGAGGAAACAAAAAGGTTGATATTTTCATGTTCGTGTGCTGGCACATTCACCATGTTTTTTTCTCACTGGTGTTTCACAGGACACATCTCTTTTAGCTGCTAACTGTGGCCTGTCCCAGCTGGGTGGAGAGGGACACATATACCTTTTCACACAATTTACACTTTGTTATTCCAAGATACTAGGGAAAAATTCACATCCCAAGGTGTTCTCAGGAGTATAATGGCAAATCTCTGGCTTTTAATCTGAATCGTGTTGTGTTGTTGCCTTGGGAGCACAATCTTTTTTCACTTATTTGCAGGTTGGGTCTGAAGGGGGTACTGTCTTCCTCTCGTTTATGTCAAGCTGTTATCTGCTTAGAAATTTCTCATGACTCTTTGTCTCTGAAACACTTCTTCCATGCCAGGACCCCAGTGAAATGCGGGCAGGGTGCAGTGTGTGTTGAGTACAGGGCATTGTACAGGGTCCAGACGCCAGTGAGGGGCACAGCTGAGCTCTTGACTGGTCATTTTGCAGCATGGTGTGGTGCCCCCACTGGTGATGCCAAGCTGAGCATCCCCACTGTGGAACTCTCTGTCAGGAATGCCTCAGGGGGCTGTGGAGCTTTGCTGCTTCTCACCATGACTGGGCACCTGCTGGAGCCTCTGGCAGCTGTGCCCACATCCCTGTGTGCTGGCAGGCACCTGAAAATCAGAAGGAAGATTGCCCCTTGCTCCCACCTGTCAGTTAAGCCAACAAAGGAAAATCACTCTCAGAAAATAATGTTTTGACTTAGCTACCCCAAAGAAAGGCTTTTGCCTCATTTTTGTGGTCCAGCCATCCAGCCCTCAAATGCAAGACATTATCTATCCCATAATTTTGAAAGCCTCCTAGCTATTGCATAGGTTGGTTCCTATGATGACCATATAGAGGCTTGACTGGGAACTGGGCAGACAAAGGAATGAGATGCTGTGTCAGGCTCTCCAGAGGCACACAGGCTCCCACAAGCCAGTGCTTGGCTGGCAGGTGCTGCTGTCTCTGCAGCACATCATGGGCTGGAAGAGTGACACAGCACAGCTCTTGGGTTGTGGTGAGGTGTGGTTTTTGAGACTAGACCAACACTGACCTATCAGCAAATAGACTTCAAGGTCATTTCAATCAGATAGAGACCTGTTGCATGTCCCAGTCATTCTAGCAGAGTGAGCTAATGTAGAAAGACTGATTTTTGGAGATCTCTGACCACTGCAGGTCATCACGTGCATCTCTGCAGCACTGAAGGTAAAATGCTATGTTAAAAAAAAGAACTTCTTCCTCTCTGGCTTGAAGGTAACAGTATTGTATCAAATGTGTTTTTGCTCTTCCTCATCCATTTCCAGAGAATTACACTGGTTGGACTCACACAAAGGACCTGAGTTTTGAGCTCAGATAGTTTCTAAGTTCGCAAACAATTTGCAACTGTCAGCATCAGGTGCATTGAGCAGAGGAGCCATAATTCTGTGGGGAATGTGGTAACGTGGAATGCTGGAGCAATAGATATCCTGTTTATTTTAATCAGTGTTAAGAAGAAAAACATTTGAAATAGGAAAATTAGACAGTGACTATTAAATTGGCATTTTGCCTCTACTGACTTGCCAGAAAAAATATTGGTTCTGCTAACAAACCCAAAGGCAAAAAGAATAGGTGACTTACCTGCTGTCACTCAGCAGGTGAAAACCAGAGATGAGGCACTCGTTGTCCTAAACCCATGCCCAGTCCATTAGTTCAAGCTTCCTGACATGTAGGCTGTTAGCAGAGACAGATAATGGGAGGAAGAAAAAAATCTGATGATTCATTATTTGTATCTGCCTAATCTTTTCCAGGGCAGAAAAGCCTTTTGCTCCTTAGGACTTGTCTGCAAAGGGATATTTGCTGTTATGATTCTGGCAGTGTAATAATTATATTGCATTCAAAGCAATTTCATCTGAACTGCAGATAAATACTTCAGTACTGAGAGTTGCAGCAGTGTGACTGTAGCAGGTTAGTGCCCTGTTACAGGCAGGATAATTGCCTCAGTAAATCTCCCCTATGTTGACAGACCCTTAGACAAGTAGAGTGTTTCCCATAAGTGGCCACATTTCAGAGCACTGACTTGCCCCCAGTGCCAGTGACACTGACAGTTGATTTTTGAGCAGTAGTTTATGCAGACACTCCTGAAGCAGCACGTGGCTGGATTTCACACCCACGGCATGGTGTATGGTTGGGTGCCTTGCTTTGGGAATTGGGCAAAGCAAATCATACAACGTGCTCCATAGGACAAACCAGTACAGTTTTTTTGCACCAACAGTCATTTTCCAGTACTTTTTGCACCAGAGGAAAGGTTGCAGTGTGTCCATTTTATTTGAATGCACAGAGGATGCTGGTGGCTGGATCCTTTGCTCCTGTAAACAGACATTTCTTCATTCTCTTTGGTGCCTTTATGTTATGCTGTCACTTGATAACCTTTGGTTTAATTCTCTGGCAAAAATCTATAAAAGCCTTCTACTTTTGCAAGTGAACACTAAGTAACTGTACCAGTTCAAAAATAGCTTAATATGAACACTAAGAACCCTTCCTCTGCTAATCACAAACATACCTGAGTTTAGTTACATATATATTTGTATTCTCCTATCAGTGGAGTTTTTGGGAACAGTGGTGTTTGAGATGAGCTGGGCTGGATGTCTGCGCTGGCACCCTTAGCTGCCCTGTGCAGCAGTGCTGCCCTGCTCAGCAGTGCAACCTGCCACATCCTGCCAGGCTCCAGAGAGCCGTGTGCCTCAGTTCTGGGATGGTTATTGCCTGATGTGCCAGCCTGATGGAACTTGTTATCCTCTTCAAATGGAGTCTGCTCCAGCAGGGAGAAGGAAGGTGCAATATTTAGAGCTGCTGTGTCCCTCAAAGTACTGCTTTTTGGGGTGTTCATGTGATGGAATAAGTGGAACCTTGTGGATGATTGCTAGAGGCTGCTGGGCAGCTGGAGTTTATGGAGACGTGCTGGGGGATGCAGCTGCAGCCAGAGTGCTGCTCACCATTGACTGCTGTGCTGGGGCAGGGACACCAGCCCCGGCCCCCTGGGCTTCTGTCCCCCAGGAGCTCCCCCACAGCCTTGCTCCTCACCAAAGTCAGCAGGCAGAAATGTGTGACTTCAGCAGGTACTGGACCATGCAAAGCCACTCAGTGCTAGAATATTTGCATTTTGTTGTTCAGCGCCGTTAGAGCAGATCTCGCCCCATCACCTTTATTATTGAAAAATGTAGCCATTTGATTTGAATATCACATTTCCTCTTCTGATTGTTAAGCCATTCCTAAAATAGACTTGGAAACCAATTTGCAGTTTTGTCCCTGGAGCTCTTACACGGCTTGTGGGACAAAGGGCTTTGTGTCAAAGAGATCTCTACCTCCAGCACCAGGCTCAAAGAAAAAATGATAATAAAACACTTTAAGGAATGCATTTCACAGTTTATCCTTGGTGTGAATTGTTTCTTACACTGTGAACTTTTTGGACCATAGGGCTGAGAATTTTCCTTCAAGTCTGTCATGGTTTACAACCAATAAAGATCTCAGCGCAGACATGGCAAAGCTTCTGCTCTGAACTCCAGAGAACGTGGAAATGGAACTCTAATGAGTCCTTCTGTCCTGTGACAGCTTTCCCAGCAAAACAACAAACTGGCCATGCTCTGGTTGAGGGCTGGAAACCCTGAGGGGATACTAATATGGCATGTACTCACTTCCTGATTAACCATACCTGCTGAAAAAGCTTTTTTGTTCTTGGGATCTTATGAATTGCTCCAGTCTGAAGGATTATATTACAGAGCAGTTAATCAGTATGGCATTTCCTGGAACTTATGTAAAGAAATATGGTGCAAGTGCATATATTGGCATAAAATCTTCAACCTTCGTGTAAATTGAAATATTACCAAACCCAGGAAACAACCCCTACAAAGAAAAAAAGCCCCAAACCATTAAGGGTCTCTGAGGTGTCTAAAACTAGGTGTGGACTAGGTCATAAAGTGCATTTTGTTAGTATGATACTTTCAGCTTGCTTCTGAAATCAGTTCAAATTGCTGTTATACAGCTTTATGTTTCTGGGTTAATGCTGACATTAGCTCAGTGTTCCATTCGAGGACTTAGATGCTTCTTTGCAATGAAATGCAGAATTTTGACAGGTTGTCCACAGCTCTGTGGTTGCACATTTTTAAGGTGTCCATGCCTCTCAGGTTGAATTCAGTAGACTCTGGTATTAATCTGAGGGAGAGCTCCTATGGTTTTGTGAATATAGTTCAACCCTCTGGCTGTTCGACAGCCTGGATACCTTTTGAGGATTGTTGTATAACTAGCAAGTAGATATGAAGCCTTCTGAGGCTGGTGGGATTTGTTTTCTTCACCTTCTGTGGATGTCTCTGCTGCCAGGTGACTTCTTTCCTCCTGTGCCTTGTGCAGCCCTGCAAGAGGAGGTGCAGTAAAGCAAGGGCAGCTGCCGAGGTGAAGGAGTGTGGGTTGGGAAGGGCTCTGGAGGGACTGTGTGTTTTGGAGCACAGAATGCAGACAGAGAACTTAAAAACATTTTCAGACTAGTTATAAATCAAAATATGTAAGTAAACTCTTGAGAGAAGGTCCAGCAAGCAAAGAGCTGTTCACAAAGAAATAGCTGCGATAATTTTAAACTGAGGGAACAGAAGAGAGTTGTGGGTTTGGTGTGGTTGCTTATCACCAGGGATAGTGGCTAAATTGCAATACTATCTGATTGATTCAGCCTTGTTTTCTTCATGTGAAATATTAATGAAAATTCACACATACCATATTTATATTTGTCCAATAAAATTCTCCCAGAATTACTTAGCTGCACTTCTAAGGGCTGAGCAACAGTGCTTACAGTGAAAATACTCCTTCGGGCTCCAGACCAGTCATTGCAGCTCCCTAATATTATAGAAGCTGCCTAAACATCAAGCAGCTGCAGGTACAGGAAAACTGGCAGTGTCAGCAGTTCAGAAAGCCATGGAGTGGTGCTAAAGGCATGTCCCTCTCTGCTGAGGTGTGGTGGCGGCAGCAGGGGAGTGCCAGCCTCACGATTCCCCCACGGGGAGCAGAAGCTGTGTGGAGGGACACGTGCTCTGGAGGTCTTGAAAACGTGTTTCAGTCACTAGCCTAATTACAGCATTTCTGGCTAAACAGAATCCCCAGTGATATCCTACTAGTGACACAAATGACGTTCATTTTCCAAAGCCATGCCAGAGAATTTAGTTTTCTCCTTTTAAGCAGCTAGTTTTAAAAGGATTGTATCCAACTTGAAGCCGGGAGCAAATTGCATAGAAAACCTGTTTTAGTGAGGAGAAAAGTAAAGGGAAACAGTCCCTTATTGATAATGAATGAAGTAAATGTGAATGAATGAAATAAATTATTTAATACTGCTGCTGATTACTTTTTCCTTGCAACTGCATTGTGTAACATCAGCTCCTTGTTTGTTTGAGCAGAGCAGCAGCTGCAGCTGGTGTATTTCAGGCTGACTCCCAAGCAGGTGGTGGCTCCTGTTTTGTAACTTTCTCTTCTGTTTTAAGCAGGCACAGGATGCTGTTTTAGTGAAGATGTTGAGTATGGTCTACAGACACTTTGGCACCAATTGAAGATCATTTTTTGTACTGGTGGGAGTTAGAGACCTCATGTTTCAACTAAGACTCCACAATCCTTGATATCCTGAAAACATAAGTGTCTTCCTTCTACATGGGCACAGCCCTGTCACCATGGAAAGCATCAGAGGAAACTTCTTGCAAGCTCAGAGGTTTGGCAATGGAACATTGGCAACAGGACTGTGCCAGTTGTCTGTGGCCTATCCTGCCCTGATGTTTTGTAAGTAAGTAAATAATGAGGAGGAGCAGGAGGATGGATTCATACCTGAATGGATTCATACCTGAAGCTCTTTGGAAACTGCGTCACAGAGAGACTGCCTACAAATACAGTTAGTTTTCTAATATTAAATAATTACTATTGTCGCTTCCATTTTACAGGCAAGAGATGGAGAAGCTATGTAAAAATGCAAGCTTACCATTGCAGTGTTTCTCACAGAGCTGAAAGCAGATCACAAGACCCCTGAGTGTTGTACCAAGCTGAGGGACGGTCTGAAGAGGCAGGGAGGTAGTGGCAGCACACCACCAGAAGAGGCATACAGAGCTGTAAAGTGAGCAGTGCCCATCATCCCCATGCATTACTGAATCAAAAGGAGCCTGGAACTTCACAAACCTGCAGCCAGCCTGAACAATTGCTCCACAGAAGTAAATGTTTTTTATTCAATATAAGGAAGAAGTAAGTTACTGTAATTGTACCTTGAACTTATTTACCAAGACTTTGAAATGTTGTTGTTCTCTCTTGCACAGTTATTGTGCCATTCACAGTGCAAATCTGGGCAAGGCAATATCAAGGGTTAAATTTTCCATTTGACTCAGACCTGGGGTTTGTCTTCATGTCTGAAGCAAAGGTGTCTTCCCTCTGGTCTGGGAGGACTGTGGTAGTTACTAGGCTGCTACAGACAGAGCAGACCTCTAGTTTTCCCTTTTCCCCCACAGTTCTTTCCCTGTCTGTGGAAAATTTAGCTTTACCCTGGCACTAGGCCTGGAACTGTGGTTGTGTCTCTCAGGTGACAATCCAAAATCTCTCATTACTGTCATCCCAGCTAAAATATCTGCCATGGGTCCATGTAAGCACAGAAGAGCATGAAGAGCATCTGGAGGAAAAGATGCTCATGTAGAGGGCTCTGCCACGGTGGTTTGGGTGCGCTGTTGAAAGGGCAGGTGTGGGTTCAGGGTGCCTCCTGCCCTTTGGAAGAACGGAGTTATTACCAAGTGTGTAAGTGGCCTACACATCTCCTTTGATTTATAGCAAGCAATTATTTTCCTTTCTTTTTACCACTTGGAAGTGAGCTACACTAGCACAGCAGAAGGGCAGGAGAGAGTTATTCTGTTTACAGAAAGAAAAAGTTAAAAAGAGTTGAATTCCAAGCAATTCCACTGTTGTTTTCCAGTCCAGTTTTCAGACTGGAAACTGGCTAAAAAGTGACAGCACAGCTGGACATGAGGTTGTATGGCCCACGATTTTTTAGAAGAGCCACAAGCGATTTTGCAGGTTTTCCATCAGAGAGTTGGTACAGACGGAAAGACTTCCACAGGGATTTGCTCCAGGTCTTCCCCTGTGCCTCTTGCAGGTGCCATGGGGAAGCCTGGAATAGCTGAGCCTCGGGGATGATTTAATTCCTTGCTTCTGCCCTGTCATTTAATCCCTATTGTTCTGCCTTTTCCCTGTGAATATGGCTTCTGACAGTATGTTTGCTGCCTTCTGCATCAAGATCACTTGTGCCTTGCTCTGGGGACAAGTGACATAAAGCCCTTCTTGCTCAACAAGCGAGGCCCCTTGTGCTGCCATTACAGAGCTCTGACTGAATGCAAAACCCAAGCTGGTATTGCTCATACTTAATCAATTGTGTCACTGCCGAGGTATTGGTAATTCCTGTGCCTGCTAGGCAGGCTGGAAAAATAGTAAGGAATGGTCAGGAAGAAAAATCACTTTGCAACAACCAGACGTGCAGAGTCTGAAGTGGCAAAAATTTATGGCATCTGCTCCTTGGGCCTGAGACAAGATGACTCCATGCAATGCAAGGTAAGCTCGTCTTTTTACTTTTGTGCTGCTTTCCTCTCTAGATTTCAAACATCAGAAACATTTCAAACTTCAGTGCCATGGCTGAAACTGTTGATTAAATGCTCTCTTCTGTTGGGAAAATTTCTGGTTTTTGCACAGTAGGACCGTTGCTTCTCAGAGCAATACTTCTTTACTGAACATTTTAATTATTGCTTATTGAGAACAGGATAAATGGAGCTTGAAGTCCATAGCGCTAAAGCTATCCACAGAGAGCCCAACTGTGCCTGTTACTGTGCTTAGATGATGTCAGCAGCATACCATTTACCTAACCCATAAATGTCACTGATGTGATTTGTGCTGCTGAAGAAGATTTGGGGAGAAATTCTAACATGCAGCGAAAGAAAGAAACCTTTAAGGAACAGATGGACAGGCAGGATTTTCACACTCA
Organism: Zonotrichia albicollis; assembly: GCF_047830755.1. Classification (NCBI taxonomy): domain Eukaryota; kingdom Metazoa; phylum Chordata; class Aves; order Passeriformes; family Passerellidae; genus Zonotrichia; species Zonotrichia albicollis. Next base: position 22,095,283 of record NC_133826.1, on the reverse strand, counting down.
CTGTTCATATGTAAGAGCACAGAGAAGCCCATATTTAAGGCAGCAGATTTCTGCTGGGGGTGAGCACATCTTGCACACCCTTTGGCACCTGTGCCAAGGAGCCACCTTCCCATGACACGCCGTGCCCACAGCAAAGCCCTGTGTGAGCCTGGTGGGCCTGAAGAGGTGCCAGGTGGGTGCCAGCTCCCTGTCTGCCCAAAGAGTTATCCTGCCAGCAGGGCTATGGATGGCATGGCTGGGCCAGGGGAAGGGCAGACACCCAGACACACCAACTGCTCCTTTGAGCAGAGCTTGCTCCTGCCTCTGCTGGAGCTGTGGGCTCATGCTGTGCTTTTTCAGGGATGTAGGGCACTGGTGAGGGACAAGGGGAAGCTGCCTCTACCAGCCCTTGAATTCCAAGTAGAAATTTTGCTGTTTGAGAGGAAGAAAAAAGTCTTGCAAACTCTTGTGCCCTGCCTGCTCTCAGCCTGTGGTTCCCTGGGTGGGCTCAGACCCCTGTGACTCTGAACTTGTGCTGCAGCAGCATCTGCAACTCTGCCTGCAGCTTCTCCTCTGAGCTCCCTGCTGTGCTGCCCCTGGGTCCCCCTTCCAGCCCAGGGGATGCCTTCTCCTGCAGAGGTGCTGTAGAGGGCAAGGGGAGGTCAGAAGAAAAGCTGGGATATTTTTGATTTTTTTATTTTTTACAGTCTCACAGTCAGCCATGAGACAATGTAGGTCAGTGACAGGGCAAGGCTGGGCACATTATAGGTGTAGCTGCTCTTTGTGCATCAGGGTGCCACACAGCCTGTTTTATTTTTGGAGGGGTAGTGTGAGGGGAAAGTTACACCCTCTGAATTTAATTCCTGATTTATGTGTGTCAAGTTGGGTGTATGTTTTTTTCCTTCTGTTTTCCCCCCTCCTTTCAGGGGATAAATTTATACTTCTTTCTGGTCTCCATCCTGTTTGATGAATTCATGGTGCCATCTGCTGATTAGAGATGGAATTAGCACGGAGTTCTCGTCTGGGATAGCATTCTGCACTACAGTTCAAAATAGAATTTAATTGTGATTAAACAACATTTTTAAACATGGAAAGCACACAATACATGGACTTTCTTTTTCTCACCAGAAAAGCTCAGCACCTCTAAATTGCCTTGACTGCTTTGGCACATATTCCTGTCTCTGGAGGAGCTGGAATAAGATCTGTACCTCCAAAATGTCATTCTAAAAGCACAGTGGAGGCTGAAGGACTTCTCCTTGCCCCTGTGCTCGGAGCATTTGTATACTTCTGCCCCTGCTCCTCCTCTCAGACTGAGAAATAGCTCTCAAAAACATTTGAGCTTTTTGTAAAAAGGGAAGATCATGGTTTTCCCCTTTTTTAAAAAAAACAGCAGTAACAAAACCCAGCAGAGCAAAATGTATGCTTTGAATATGTTTGTGAAGCAGACAAATTCTTTCCCCTTTTATTTGAAATCAGCAATATTATGCAATATGATCACATGGGCAAATCTGCAACTTAGAAACCCCAAACAAAAAAACCACCAGTGAGTGAGGCAAAATTGATCTTGTCTTTACATAGATTATTTCTAAATTTCAGATTTCCAAAAGCCCCCAATCTCTTGACTGGGAAACAAATAAATAATTTGATGGTTCTACTGATGGTACATGAGCAGGGATGAGCTTTGCTCCTGCAGATCTCTCCTCCAGCTGTCTCGTGCTATTATTGTCTTTTCTGAGCTGACTGCTCCTTCTCTCCCAAGCTATCTATTTCTCCTGAAGCAGCCAGCTCTTCAGGAGTTTTATTCCTGTCCTGGGCAGATGCACAGCATCGCCAACCTGGCAGTCAACCTGGAAAACAGGGTATGGGGCTAGAGTTAGGGATCCTCCCATCCCCACCATCCCCAGGTGACTGTTGTCTTTTGACAGGCTCTCTATGAAGAGTGAGCAATAGAAAATGTGTGGGAATCAAGGGGAAACATCTTTAAAAATATATGTACTTCACTGAAAGCAGAAGAGCTGAGAGGCTTAATTGAGATACTTTTGGCTTTGCTTCTGAAGTATCTGTTTTTTTTTTTTTCATTAGAAGAAAACACAAAATGTATCCAAAATGGCGAACATTTCCCACAAAGGCTTTTAAAGCACAGCCCCCTTTCTGCCCTTTTTCTGTAAGCACAGTGATTGCTCATAATAGCTTGCCTGTGTTCCTAAGGTTAATAGATAAAATAGATAAGAGATAATAGTGTTCCATGTAGCGGTGCTTTAGGGAATACTGTGAATATTGAGGTAATTGGGGAAGTCTGTAATGGGGAACAGGGGGTCACTGAAGAGAAGTCAAGGTAAGATTAGAAAAGCTGAGCTGCAGATCTCAGGAATACTTGATAAAGGTCAGAACTAGAGGCCACTGGATCACTTTCTCTTGAAATACAGAGTCAAATGAAAAAAGGAGAGGGTAGGACTAGAGCAGCACCCATTATTTCTGACATCTAATTATTGTATACATATTGTTATTTTAATAGGATTAGCCAGCAGTAATGGTAAAGCAGAAGTCCCTTCCCTTTATATACCTGAGAGATTAGTCAGCCTACCAGCAGTGCAGTGACATGCTTAGAGATGGGCATAAAAGATGATGGATTAGTTAAGAAATAACTTTGATGGTTTCCTTATCTCTTTGTACAATTAGCTTCAACTTTGAACAAGCTGTTAATGGCAGGTGGTGGTGAGCCAGCTACAAGTTAAGAACAGGCTTGAATTATGCTATAAATGGACAACCAGTATTTACATGAAGAATGTTTGGAATTTGGATGGTCATTATTTTTAATCCAGGTCAGACCTGTTAAATTAAAGTCTTTCAGTAAAAACAATGCAAATGGGATTTTTTTATAGTGGGCCTTTTTAATACCACCCCAAGGATAAACACATGGAATATTTTTGGCTTTCTAGTAAGTGTAAGAGGGACAAGTTAGAATTACCTATGGCTTCTCAGTTTAACATGTTCCTCAGTCATTATGTTGTATCAAAGCCCATACAAACTCTGTTGTTTAACTGGAATAATTTGTGTTTGATGACTCCTGGGTACCAAAGCCGTGGAGCAGGACTGCAGTGAGGCTGGGACTTGGAGCTGAGGTCAGAAGGGTGGATGGTTTGTGTCTGCAGGAGTTGGTAGCACAACGTGGCAAAAGATGAATGGGGAAGTCAGAACACAAAGAAACAGAGATGCTGTTAGTTAGTAGCTTCAAAACACAATTCTCTTTTGCCATGCTCTTTTGGTAGGACTACTAGGAGTGTAGAGAAGGAAAATGAAGCAATGTGATGTGTATCTATGACGAATTCCTGTTAAAGAAGGAGAAGGCATCAAGATAATTATTTGGAAAAGTAATTGGAGGATATTGGAAACTGGATGCATAACTTAAGTGGAAATTAAGGACGTTATGGTGGGAATAAATTAGGGTACACATTAGACATAAAGAAAAGCAGATTGCACTTTGTGTGAGAAAAATCTTGGCCTGATGAAAATGATAAGCCAGGAAAGTTTTGGAGGGCCTTATATTTTTGGGTTTTTTCACTCTTCACAGTGGTACTAGTGGCTGTGCCAAAGAGACTAACCAAAAAATCATTACTACAGCATGCCTGCACTCCCTTGGTGAGATACATATGCTTAATTTGAGCAGAGATCCTGTGAAAGACAGATGAAATCTGTGTACAGGATTATGAAGAGATGACTTCAAGTTTTTCAGTTATGTCAGCAGTGTGATCTTTGTAAATAAGCCTTCTCTGCCTCATTTTATTAGAACAAATACACAAAAAATATAGGGTACCCCACTGGTGTGTGACAGTCCCCACTGTGCAAAGGAGCTGGATATTGCACACCTAGCAATTTCCTTAGGGCAGTAGCCTGAGGCTTTAAGTCAAGAACTGGACCTCCTACAAACCCATGCTGTTGGAGTGTGCCTCCTCTCGTTTATAGGTCTGTGTTAACATTGCTCTTCAATTCCCAGCTCTTCCATAGACACGCTGAAGTCTGAACACCAGGAGCAGCCTGTGAGGTCAGCAAAAGCCTCTGTCTGTGCCACTGATGTTCTTTTCTCCACAAACATTTGTAAGCACTGCAGTGCCAGCTCCTGGGCTGACTCCTGCCCTCGGCTGCTGTTGGTGCTCTGCATGCTGCAGTCTTACACGAGCTGCTGAAGGGAAGCAGGGCACTCAAACACAAACTCAGGCAGCTCATGCACCTTCACACTGATCTTCACCTTATGTGGACCTGAATTTACCTGGCAAAGGAATAGTTAAAAGACTTGGAGCCAGTTGCAGATGAGTGAGAAAACAAAGAGGCTCATTAAACTTTATGTCTGCAAGTCAACTGTAAACTGCATAGTGCCATTTTTCTTAATGCTTTGAATTTTAATTGCATGCTGCTTTAACTAGTAAACATTTAATCTTACCTTTTCCAAATGGAAACAGAGAATGAATCTCAAGTTTAATTAAAAAACTGCACAAGATTTTGAGGGGCTGGTATCCATGTTAGTGTGTAGGATACAAGTTTGCTCTCCATTTCAAGGACAAGGAAGATATTTTCACTCTGAAGTACATCAGGGACTTGATTTTACTATCCACAAAGCAATTAATAGTATATTAGTATATATGACTATATTCAATGTTTGCTGACAAGTCCACATGCTTCTGTGCACAACATATTTTCTTCTGAATACAACATTCTTCTTAACCACCAAAGAGTACAAATATTGGTCTTAGTGCTTGAGCAAGTCACATATCAAACAAGTGAATCATTCCTAAACACCATGCTTTACTGTGGAATTGCTGAATTTCTGCGCAGATCAAAGCTGTGACAAATTTTCATGTTTCACTGAACATGGCTGTACCCATTTGTTCTGTTCAAGCAGACTTGGTACAGAGAGTATTGCAGTGTGCTTCAGAATGAGTTCTCTTCATTAAAGCTATTAAAGCTATTCACATTGAAAATAATAGAGCACAATTTTAAGCTTGAGCTGATTGAAAAAGTTTTCATGGAAAGTTCTCTCAGAAAGTACCAGTTTTCCTGAGAGGCACTCCCACTTTGAAATTCTCTTTAGTTCTCTGGTGTCACCCTGCAGCCTGTGTCATTGACAGCGGGCTGTTTTGGGCAGCAGAGAGCCTGCACACAGACCTGGCACAAACTGTGACCATGCACTCATCCTTCTTGTGCCTTCTTAGGCTGGTGACTCCCTCCATCACAAGGTGTTTTTCTTACTGAATCTAGTTTCAGATAGGAGCAATAGCATCAGAAGAGCAGCAGATGTGCTGGGGCATTGTGCAACAGCACAGAAAGTGCCTCAGCTGGATGCAGAGCTCACAGATTTTCACCCTGTTGGTATCATCTGACTTACAGAGATTCCCAGCAGCTGACAGTCAGGCCTTTGGTGGTTTTCTCACAATAGTTCTACAAAAACAAAAGTTTGGAAGGGGTATTTCCAGGTCTAAAATCCTTTATGATGAATATTGGCTCTGTTAGGCAGTGATTAAGTGGAAACTGGTGAATCACTAAGGCTTGAATTTGACACAAAAAAGTAGAATAGTAGTTTTTGTTTATTTTTCCAAGGTAGACATATACTTCTGTTCAGAAAGAGAAGCCGAATGAATAATGAAAATTACTTGAACTTCTTGAATACAAAGGATACATATGGGATGTATATATTTGCTCATATACATAAATGTATCAGTCAAAATTGTAGAAGTTAGTAGGAATTGGAAATGAGTGTACTTATGGAAGTGGGTGAGGATTCTCCAGACTCTTTACCTTGGAGTAAATTATTGTCTCAATGTCACTTTTGTGGGTGACTCCAAAGGATATGGAAGAAAAATGGTTTAAAAACAGGAGAAAAGTGCTGAATGCTAATTTGCTTACTCCAGAGCTGAATGGAAAAGGCATTAGGGAAAATACTCTGAATGGATTTGGCAGCCTGTGCCATAAGAAACATTACCCATAGCACATGCAGACAGAGCAGTTAAATGTCAAGAGGAAACAATACTTTGGTTTTTTCCTTGAAACTCGTCTTAGTAGATATGTTGTTAAGAAGTGTAAATCTGTTATAAGACACAATTATTTCACTTATTAAACATTCTTTGCTTCTGCTAACAGCTGGGAAACCATGTGTAAGAGGTAAAACATATCCTCCTGATGCCTGGGGAGCCAGGTGTTTGGAAAGTCAAGGCTGTGTGTTCATGGGCTGGTAGAAACAGCAATGTTGGTGTGGGGTGCAGGGCAGCCACCCTTGGAGAAGAGACGTGGATCAGAATTCATGGCTGGAGCAATTCTGAGCACCCACATGCCCTGGCAGTCTGTCCTTGCTGCTACATCTCACTTCTGTACTTGGAGCTGCTTCCACACTTCACCTTTATTCCATTTAAAACACAGGTATGAGTCATCCTGCTGCCAGCAATGTGACTGCTCATTTCCCGTGAGTAAGTCTGCATGGAAACGACACTGACACAAAATGCTAGATTTATTTGCCAAAGACACACATGGTTAGATTACATTTATGTTAGATATCTGTTTTTTCTACCCGTCTCTTTTCTACCATTAACCAGTGCCACAGGATTGTTAAATAAATATTTACATGAAATACATAGAGAAGGTTATACAAATTAGGTTATATTGACATTGATGATCTGTTTTATATTAATATTTATGCTCTTTGGTTTGTTACAGGTGAATTATAAATACTGTGTTTCTTAAAGCAAGGTTTATTTAATAGCAAGTTTTGAGGTAATTTTCCTGGCATATTTTGTGGAAAGCTTGTTTTGGAGCACAACTCTACTCAAAAATCCTGTATTTCCAAAAGTGATAGGGAAATTTGGTAGCATATTGGATTCTGATGTCCCTGGAAATCAATCAGATCTGGGGCCAGAGGAACTTCCAGGAATCACCCAGGGTCAGGTAGTTCAGTTGTGGCATATCTTTCATGAAAGTAATGAGAAATCTCAGGAAGGTAATAAGCTTGCAAGTCATCAGATTTTCCACATGCAGTCATGTAGTGCAAATGCAACAGAGTGTATTAATAGTACTCCAATGTAACATTTTCCAAGTGTTTTGTAGTAATACTGGTTGGGTCATGTACTTCTAACAAGCATTAATGTTCCTTGGGGAAGACTCAGAGTATAAGTGCCTTGTAGTACCATAAAATGTGGAATAATCAAATCTGTGAAGGACAGGCCACAGCGAAGCTGACAGGAATACATGATGCTTGTGTATTGTGGAACAGACATCCCCTCTATTTCAATGAGGAGCTGGAGGAAATTACTTTGAAGAATATGCAATGTATACATTAAGCAGAATGTAATTTCATATAATGCTCAAATTTCCTGCTTAATCAACATGTGGCCGTGGGGGGCTCCCAGAATAGAAAAGACCTGCAATTGCTGCTGTTACCCCAAAATCTTTGCCTGGTGTCCTTTGCTCCCCTTGTGTTTATTTTCAATAGCACCTGGCTCTGCACTGAGTTGTTGGACAGTCAGGGCCATGTTCTTTGCCCCAGAGTTTAGAGAAGGCCATGATGAGGTGCCACATGGGTACCATTCCCATGAGTTAGTCTTTTGGTGAGGTCATGCTAGAGTGCAGGCTGGACTTGTGGCTGAGGCTGAAGAAGAATTGTGTCTTGACAACATTTGATTAGTCTGCATGCTGTTATTTTGAGAAACAACCAAACCCATAGTTGAAAGATGCATCCAGTTAACAGAAGTTCCAGGTGAACATAATGTATTGATGGACCACAGGGGTAAGGTTGATTCTTCCTTTTGTAAGAACTGTTCAATTGTTCCTGCTCACATGTCTTTAATTGATGGCAGAATTACCTAATAGCTAACAACCAGTGCTGCTGCAAATGACTTTATAGCCTAACAATGTGTTTAAATTTCAGCCCCAGACTCAGTCTGATGTCTGCCCAAATTTGTGCCCAAAGTTTGACCCTGTCCCCTGCTGCAGGGATGCCCAATATATCCTTACATATAGACATCTTCCCTGCTTTGTCTGCAGTTAAGGATGCTTCTGGGCAAGGCTGTGTGTGAAAGTATGGATCTGCAGGTTCACATCTCCTGTGATTGTATGTCATGGCAGTCAGTTGTCACCTGCCCTGTGGTGGTTCCTGAGCTCTGCAACAGCAGAGCATCCTGTCCCAACTTAGAGGGAAACATTCCTCACAGCCCTGGAGCTACAAAATCTTTCAAGTCAGGGACTGAAATATTTTGTTCTGTTAAAACTTCATACACACACACTTATACCCTACATATGATGATTTACAAGAACAACTTATGTTTTACAGATTGCACGAACTTCCAAGTATATTTTAATATGGAAACATTTCAGTTAATATCATAATCCATGTAATGGATTAACATCTGGTTCTGATTTCCCAAACCTCGGCTTCCAAACTCTTCAGAAATTAATGGGAAAGTCAGTAGACAACTTCAGCACAGAGTGTAGTATTAATTCTTCATGTCTGTTTCATTTTACTTTATTTAGACTTGAAAGATATTCTGTCTTACTGGCATGAGTTCAGAGATCTGCCCTCATCACCCATGAATGGGAACCACATCACTACATCCTCATATATTATAATTCAAAGGAGAATTTTGAGGGAGAACAGCCAGAGAAATTCAGCCCAATCCATGTCATGAGCTGTATGAAACAGTTCTTGTACTTTTCACTGGTATGAGCCTTTGTTGTTATTTATGACCTAGTTGTTAATTGAGATACTTGAATCAACAGATTTAGAATTTATTTATTAATACAAGTCTTCATTTCCCAACAGAAAGAGCCTTATTAACCCCTGTCCTGTGAGCCAGTGAAGAACTGGGCCAATCTAGGAAACTCAGGTTTGTTGTTTCAGTCCTAATATATCACACTATGGGAGATTTGCAGTTGATTTCCATGGTAATTATGAAACAAAAGAGGAAGGTTTATATAAGTGCTATCTGTGTGTGGCTTTCTGTGTCTTAAAATCTGTTTGTGTTGTGACATGTGAGATATTGCCATTTTATTTGGCAACTGCATTGGTGCATACTAGGTAATACAGTGTCAGGGCACTGTGAGGACTGGGGGCTCCCGTGGGTCTGGGAATATCCCCAGGAGATGAAAGGGCATTTGTAACCATCCCTGGTAGGTGACTGCTCATTCAGAGTAACCATTTTAACCTTTCTTTTATGCATTAAAAAAATTTTGAAATTAACCATCTTTTTTTTCCTTTTGCATGGAAGAATTTTTTGCCATTAGCATGAGTATGTAACTGTCACATACAAGGTATTTTGTGCCCTTATAAACTCAGCATGTGCTTTTTTGGCACTGCAATATTCCCTTGCTGCAGCTGGTAATTTATGCTCTTCGTTCAATATAATCTTGCCAAATTATATGAAGTCTAAGTTTGACCCTTACCTCTGTACATCTAAAAGTGATGGTATGAGCAATTTTTTTATGTCCAGAAGTAGGACTGAATGTAGAGGAGAGTAAATGCTCAGAGTGCTAAATGCTCTCAGATTTGTATCTTGAGATCAAAGACCTAATCTTATCAAAAGAATTCATTTTTCATGAGCGGTAGCCACGGAGTAGCCAGAGTTCAAGAACTTAATCATGTTCAAAAAAGTTTCATAACCTAAGACTTGGTGAGTACCTCAGGTATGCAGGTGATAACAAGGATACAGGCAGGTCATGGCTGTGACTGCAGGGCAGAGGATATTTAAATAAGAGATGTGTCCCTGGCCATTAGGACCAGAAGGGTAGACAGCCTTGAAGGCTTTGCAAGAGAAGCAGTTGGTGAGAGAAGACAGATTTTGGCAAGAATGAGGGAGAGAGGGATTGTAATAAAAAGAAGCAGGGTAACAAGGAAGACAAACCTTTATTTCATGTAACTTGGGTTGCTGCCCACCAGGCTATGGCAATTTTGCTCTCACCATAGGGAGCTGGGGGTGTTTTATCCCATGCAGCTGCCAATGGGAGCTCCATTGCTTCAGTTCTGCAGCTGAACCTGCAACATTTCTGTATGTTTAGAAGTGAGAGCTGGAGGCAAGGGTGCTGAGGTAGCCCAGAGGGAACAGAGCAGTCTGAGCACTGCAGTGAGACCCTGTGAGGGGTTAGTGTTCACCTTGGTGACTCTTTAGGCTCACAGATCTGTGTTTCACAGCTGAGCACTGCACTGGGGCTGCAGCCATGACCAAAGCTGGAGGCATGTGCCCCTGGGCTGTGAGACAGTCCTGACTGTCCCCAGCTGTGCAGGAAGGTGCCTGCATTGGGTCCTGCACAAGGGCTGGCACTGGAGTGCCTTCATCCTCTCAGTAAATCAAAGCCTATCACACATTGATTCAAAGCCCTCCTAAATAAATGAGCCTTTCAGCTGATGTCAATAGGATTTCTAGTTTCTTTCCCATTCCTCAGCATCCTTGGGTCCCCAGGGAATATAATCAAGCACAGGAGACTGTAACAATCAGGGCTTGGAGATTATGTGGTATCCAGGCACAGCCTTGAGGAGTCGTGTTTGCTGACATTAGGTTGACTACAGCTTTACGGTCATTTTACACATGACAGCACGTCAACTGTGTAAACCTTGCTGGAACAGGAGATTGCCTATGACTAGCTGCTGTGAAATGGAAATGATTTCTCTGTCTCTACATGGACTGAAAATCATGGCTGCTGTTTGCTAGTCATTGCCATTTCTCAAACTTCTAATTTAGTGTAATTTTGTACTGGAGACAAGGCATTAAAGGAGCTCACAGTGCAGGTGTGTATCAGATCCCCACTTGATCAGTGCCTCCTGTCAGACTGAATGGGCTTCACCTTGAGAGCACAGATCATATTGTATTTTCACAACTTCAGTAGAATTTATTCCAAGGGAAATCTGTGCTCCTGCACAGAGAAGTACTACCCAAGGTTGCTTAGGGTAACAGAAATGAGCTGTAGCTGATGTGATTTCTGGTGGACAACCTGTGGATTCAGGATTTAGCATAACTGGTGTAGAGTTTGAGCCCTTGGGTTCCTGTGCTTTCAGGGAAACTGTATGGAAATAATACATGTGCTAGCCTGCCCTCTGCACCATAGCAATTTTGTAAATAATGATTATGCCTGTTCTCATTTTTCAGATTTAACAAAGCTATATAAAGTTTGTGGTGCAGTTAAATTTTAGTATAATAATTTAAGTATGGATTTAAGCATAGTTTTGTACAAGTTAACTACATTTTGCTTTAAGCTAGCATAGAAAAATTGAAAATGCTTTGACCTATTATTTTTGACCAAAATCAAATGTTCCTGTATGGTCCATAACCTGACCACTCCATGTGTCACAAGAAAAACAGAACTGTTCCATTTTTGTTTTTTGTGATATTCTATTTCACATGACTTGAAGCACAGTAAAGATTAGGATAAACAGACTTTATGCAACATAATATCCAAGTACAGAACATTTTATAAGACAAAAGGAACAAAGACTCACACTGAAAACCTGCTGGTGCCAAATAATCATTTATTTTGCTGTTGTTGACTTGTCCCTGCCTAAATGACAGGGGCTTAGCCACAGGAAACAATATTCCAACAAATGCTTGTGAAACCCTGTATAATTCCTGTCACATCAAAAGCCTGTGTGAAATTGTGTGCTTTTGGCTTCAGTGCTCTTTTTTTCTCACACATACAGAAACAATACACGAGAAAGTATTTATGCTTATCAAGAAAGAAGGCTACTTTGCTTTGCAAACACATCAATGAATCTTAAACTGCAGGTCTGAAGTTTGGGTGAATTTCAGGGCTGATGTCAAATATTGTGCTCAAGAGCTTTTTCATCATGCTCTCCATGTTCTTGTGGTAGCTGCTTGTGAGGTTTCGGATGGCTTCTGTTGTTTGCTCTTCTATTTTGGCAGAGAGGTTACCTTGGGAGCCCATTACCTGAAAAGCAGAAGACCTCTGAGCAAAATGAGAGGTTATATATAACCATGTTTATTGTACTTTTCTTCATCATGTAGCACAAGCATAACACTAACACATCATAGTGCTTCTGAACCGTGAGGGTTTGATCGGGGTTCAACTGGAGGCATAAAAACAGGATTAAAGGCAACTCTCATATGCTCATTAGCAATGGGAATCTCCCTATGTAATGAAAGTTTCCCAGCTCGCTGTGGGAAAAACATTGTGTATGTTTTGTCTTTTATATGGCTCATTTTAATTTGGTTTCTATTTTAATGACTAGGCAGCTAAGTTCTATCACTGTGTGCCTTCATTTGGCCTCACTGAGAGTGCCTGTGAGTGCAGCTAAGGACCAAACATGGAAAAGCCTTCCTGAAAATGCATAATTACAATTTCAGAGTACTTGAAATGTCTTCAGCAGTTAGTGATGTATAACCCTCAACAGGCCTCAAACAAGGTCTTTTAATGTTACATTTTCTTATCTGGCGAAATACCAGACAGCTTCTGGCACAGTTAATATCAGGACATTCGCTTAGAATTTAATTGACTCTGGACTCACTGAACATTTTAGCAAGGTTATGTTATAAACAGATGCACACGTTCCAAATCTGTGACTTTGCTCCCTCCTCCCCCACTGCCCCAACATCCCTTGAATTCTTCCCTTATGGAAAAGTCCTTCAGATACCAGCAGAGAAACTGATTTCCAGCTAAAGAATTCCATGTGGAGAGAAGACATTTGTGCATGCTGGCAGAGTAAGAAAGGAATAAGTAACACATTGTACTTGTTTCTGCCACGGTCCTCTGGGGTGGACTAGCAGGTGGAGCTAACCTGTGGTATATTAGTGGGGTACCTAGAGCATGACCAGAAACAAGGGAGGGGTCATTGACTCTATTTCTCATGTGGTTTCAGCCCAACTTAGCCCTTAAAAGAAAGAAAAGCATCTTTTGCATAGACCACCTTCCCTTTTCCATTTATCAGTATCTGGCAACATAGTAAGACATTTGTCCATAATCCACACGTAAACCATTTTTCAGTTTGGAAGAAATGTAGTTTGTAGACATAATAATAAGTATTGGGAAAGGATTATATTTTTCTATAATATCTATTTTTAGCTGACATTTTATTATAACTTTTAGACAAGTTGCAAGGGTTGCATGTGGGAAAGGTTGTACAGCTTAGACCAGATTTATGGAACTGAATTTTTCCACTGGGGAAAGTAACTTTCTAGAGATCCCAGATGGTTGCATGTTATTCAGTGACTAAATACTTTTGAAAAGTCTCAAGAAAAGTATTATAATTTTAAGAGGAGCCTCTGCAGACCCGCTTTCTTGGCTCATGCTAATGCTGTTATTTGAGGTAGTAAACTCTTACACTTCTATGTGTTTTCCCTCTCTTCTTCAGCTTCTGAATTTGAGGACATTTTTCTTGCAGAATGCAGGCAATGCTCTGCTCGCTTTATGATTTTTGCTTGAAGGTTTTTCCCTTATTTTTCCCGTACATGCTTTATGCTAGTGTCATTTCAAAGCTGCTAAAATATTACATTGGCTCTGAAGCCACAAGAAAATTCAGAACTAGGCTGCACATCTCTAGAGTTAGGTGACCTCAATGAGTGAAAAAAACAAAACTGGTTTGAGATTCAGGCAAAAAATGTTGCATGTTTTGAAAAGAGATGTTGCGTATTTCATTCTAACCTCAATATTTATTTTTCTGTTGTTCTTAATTATGGATGGATATGAAGCCTCTCATAGTATAAGAAAATTTCCTCCTGTTTGGATACAAGTGACGCAAAGTATGAGGAAGGATGGCTTTAGAGGAGACTGTGACAGAGAATTAAAAATCCTTGTGCCCAAATACCCAAGAGAGTAAACTGAACCAGGCATCAGAGCTCCCCCTACACTGCCTTGCTGGAGCTCCTGGCTGCCTCCAGACACAGGTTAATAATGATGGCATTTGTCTGGGAAGGTGAATGTTCGACATAATGGGGTCAGGGAACGTGGAGGAGGACTGCAAGTATCTTGTACAACATGCTGTCATTTGAGGAGCAATATGTGCTCTGTCCTGCTCATGTGAAACCTTCCGTCGACAAATAGTGGCCTTTCCTGCAGCTTTAATTTGGTTGTGGTGAAAAAAATGGAGTTCACAAAAAAGCAACATCTTTACTCTTCTGCTATCAGGACCTAGAACAAGAACTCTGGCTTGACTGAAAAGGTGAACAAATGTTAGAGGTATTTATACTTTATTTTGGTGTCAGTAAACAACAGAAACTGTACACTTAAGACATTTTTATCTGGCCTGCCTGTGTGACAGTGTGTCTGGGGGTTGGCAGGGTATGATACCAATACTGTGTGTGTATAGATGTTCCTAAGGGTTGTGATCCCTGCCAGAAAAGGTTTTATGTGAAGTGTGACTGAAATGACAGGTTGGTAAAACAGATTTTCTTTGACCTCTTTGGCTTTTTTTTGCTTTTTGTGCCTGCTTTTGCACAAAACTTTCCTTGTCATTGCATGATACAACCTGTGAGGAAAAAAACAAGACCAAGAATGTAGGAGGAAGTCACCTGGTGAAAAGAGAATGGTTTGTGAATTCATGGAAATACTAGAGAAAAATGCAAGATGCCATAAATGTATAAAATAGCTTTATTCAGATAGGAAAATATCGAGTCAGACCACTTTAACTATAGAAACAGTGAAAACCTCTAAAGTTTTGGTGACTTGAGTTGACAAGGGATGTAGTCTTATATGTAATGAAAAGAGACAGCTGAAGTGGAACAGAAATGGAAAGAAACATTTTAAACTTTTGTTTTTACTGACACATCCATGTTACTGAATCCTCCAGTTTCAGGACAGGAACTACATCTGTCTGTGGTTACAGAAAAAGGACCCAAAAGTATTTTTCCTTAAGGGACATACATCTTCAAAGCTTAAACACGAACCAAATATGGAATCTGGACCATTTTAGTGGTGAATGTCCACAATTTCTCCTACAAATGCATTCAAAGCCTGTGAAAAAGTCCAAATGAAGCATGTAGACAATGCAGATGACACATCCTGTGTTTAATCTGTATGACCACACTGGTTTGCATGAGTCTCCAGGTAATACTCTTGGAAGCAATTTGGTTTACCATTGAGCAGTTTGGTAAGACAAAAGAACACACAGAGATTTCTTACTTACGTTTGTTTCCTTGTTTCTAAATTCCTTCTCCCTCTGTAGTCTGTAGTGGTCTATCTCAGCTGTGGCTTCTTCCTTGGCCTGCTTCAACCTTTTACCCTTTCCTAGAGGGGCAAGAAAGAGGCATTTATTTCATACCTTCCCTGTATCCCCAAAGATGAATCTCTCTAAATCAGAGATATTTTAGCTGCCATAGTAGAACACTGACTTTGGTGAAAGTCTTGTCCATTGGATTTATTTGCACAAGAACGGTCAAAAGAGACAAAGTGATTTATTCAGAATACTTTTTGACTGCAAGCAAGGGGTCATGCAAGTACCCCTCTTCTGAGACTAACTTCCTGTGCAGAAGCACACCTCAAGTGAAGAGCTTCTGACAACAGAAGTCTTTCTGCAAGTAGACATCTTCCTGCAACACAAATGCCTTTTTTCTAATCACAGCTTGGTGTTTAAATAAATATCTATCTTTTCTTCATCAGCAATAGTAGCAGCCAGATAACAGATTTTAGTTGTCACGGATGGGAAAAGACGTTATTCTGTAAGATTTCCTGTATTGATTGGTTGCCAGAATCCCTTCATCCCACACCAACTGGATTCTGCTTAGAGCTGGCAGATATCCAAAACAATGCAAGATGTCTTAACCACTACCAAACTGAGTTGCAACTTTCAAGCTTTGTCCTTTCTTCCCCCACTCTTTTCTACTAACCTTTGTTAAAAGCAGAGGTGGGTGACTAAGAGAAGAAGGTCAATTCTTTGCCAGTGCACAGAAACCATGAAAGAGATTAAATGTTTTTTTGCTTTTCATTTTAAACAAGAAGGAGATCTGTAAAGTGACATTTCAGGGTGTAGTGGAAACTAGAGCCTTCCTCCTCACCAGGCTTGCTTGCATGCCTAATTCTGTTTGCTGTGAATAGTTTGTTTTAGGTAAAACACTATGGGCTTGTCAAATCAAGAGCGTGTAAGTCACTGCAGGACTGGACATAAGATCCTTCCTGGATCTAGTAGGGTTGTCATGTAAAGAACAAGAGTAAATAGTTTGATGGAAATGTGATGTTTAAGGTTCTACAGGAAGGAGCTGTCAAGCTTGTAATGAAACCCCTGTGGGCTTCTCTGTCATTTATAAAGTCAGTAAAGTTGCATGGAACTCCTCAGGATTCTGCTGCACTACCTTGTGAGGAAACAGTAATTTTCTAAGTGTACACCTCTTGCATGGAATGTTGGTATGCTATACTTGATACCTGGGCTGGTGCTGATTTTTGGGGTCTCTTTCTGCTGTACAGCTAGAATTTTAGGAGTGGGAGGAATACGGTTGGTCCCTTTTCTTAACAAGAGAAATATCTTCAGTGGCTGAAAAATTGCTTAGTTGCTTAAATTAGGATATCACAAGAATGTACGAGTGGCGGCCTAGGCAGCTGAAAGAGCCATCTTGATCTCTTGTGGCACACTGATTTATTTACTTATGATAACAACCTATTTAACACCATTGAGCAATATGAACTTTTTTTTTTAGGCTCTAAATTCAAGCACAGAAGACAAAAGATACCTTTTCTCCTTTCCTGAAATCCTACAAAACATTCTCTGTCTAGACTAGGAAGTCGAACATAAATATTTCTCATTTTCTTTCTCCAAGCTGTTACACTGGTTTGGTTACATCTGAGCTGGGCTTCTCAAGCCTTATCAGGTGTGTCATATAGCAACTTGCTCCCACTGAACACGGCATAATGAGGAAGCTGAAGCTTGGGAGGAAGACTGTTTTAATACATCTGAGAATCAGCAAAAGCCTGGGTAAAATACCTGATTCAGCAGGAAATTACTTCTCCACCTGATTGCTCCTTCCAAAATAATTATCTGCAGATGGGTGAGTAGAAGCAGAGAGATGCAAAACATGGGAATTACCTTTTAAGTCTTGATTCCTGGACTGCTGGCTTACTGTGGAACCTTGGGGGTGGCATGTACACAGGCTCTCTACAGGAAGGAGCAGCCTACTGAGGAACTAGATAGCTTTATTGACTCCCAGTCCATCAGTGTAGGGCAGTCATGTGGGGGAAATTATATTTCTCAGAGTCCTTCTCCCATTGAGGCACTGTGCTTATGTATGAAGGGGAGACAGGCTGTTTTAAACTTAATGGGTACTTTTCCAGAGTTTGTATTTGTTTGAAAAAGGCTGATTTTCCCCAGCTTCTGCCACTCACTGTATGAAGTGTTTGGACCAGGATGAGCGAACTGACAGATCTGTGTAAGAGCCTGACATAAGTCTGGACAACAAAATTTGGAACCAGGTTCAAGTCTGTATTTTGAAATTTCCCTTATTCTCCTCTCCAAATTTGGAGCTGATCAGCCTTTTGTAGAGTTTCCACTTTGTAGGAGTGGAGCTGGGGGGTGATTCTCTGGAGCTGGCAGTCAGGGGGAGTGACTACGATGAAGCTTTGCCAATTTCACCAGCTGAGGAACTGGATCTCTATAGCAAATTAAATTATTTCAAAATCAGTGGGATTTTAATTTCAAATTCCATCTGGGGGGCCATCTGTAGTAAATATGTTGCATATTTGGCCACCAGATAGATAAATATATCCATTTAAATGCAGAAAATGGAAAGAGATTAACTATAAAGCAACAGTTCAGTTGCCTCTGACAATGTAGAGAGTGAACCAAAGAGTGTATATATACACACATACGTGTCAGCTCTTGACAGTGCTCTGGTGTAAGCACAATACATAGGGTGTCACTGGAGGGTGGCAGCCATTTCATTTTTCCATGATGCCTTTAGGATTGGCACAGCAGGAACCTGCTGCTTCCTATTTAATTAAGTGGAAAAGCTGTGAGTAAATTACTGCTAGTCCAACAACGTTGTGGACAGAATCGGCAACTGCCAACATATGCGATGGTGCATATGCTGCACCTGATTAAGTTAAGCAGAAACTAGAGCTTAACCTGCTGTTCCACTAGGGACAAACCAAAATTAATTAATCAGTCTGTTGTTAACCACTTGTCTGCTACCGTAGCTGTGCAATACAGGGCTGCCTTTTCAAAGCCTTGCTGATCTGCTGGGCTGGTTCTCTGCAGAGCACAGCCGAGCTGAAATCAACCCTTACACACTGAAGGGGGTGGTGGAGCACTGAAATTCAGCCAAAATCATGCAAAAAGAGGGAAAGAAGGGCTGGAGGATGGGCAAACTAGCCTGGCCCTATGACATTTCCTCAGGATCACAGAGGTGAGGTACAGAAAACCCCAAATTTGAAGAGATTTTTTGCCACAAAGGTCATGCTGTGGGAGCCAGGATTGCTGGCCCTCTGTCCCTCCTTCCATCCTTGAAGATGGGGAGCAGCAAAGCAGCTGTGCTATGCCTGGTTTCCTTGTCCACAGCCTATAAATTTTTAGGCATTGTGTTAAATTGGCCAAATTTTAAAAAAAACTTACTGTGACCAGTCAGCACTATACAGGATTTTCTTGCCTAACATGGCAAGGTGTTATTAGCATAGAGAAAGGCTGTATTCTTCTTTCTAGGTATTTCTATGATGTTCATTAAACACTTTGCTCTGGTTAGATCCACAAGAACTGGTGTCTTTTAGGTTGTTGGAGTATTTTAGATCTTGTAAGAAAGACAGTAGGAGGCAAAAATGTTGCATTCTAATTTGTACAAACACTAAGTTATCTTACTTTCCAAAAACTGCAAGGCTAAAATTGGAGTTTTGTTTTCAAACATACCATCTAGGCTCCTAGCTGAATTTCTGCATAGAAATCAAGTCGTTTGAAGAAGCTGCCAAAAATTAATCATATTTTCTTAAAATAGAACCATTTCAGTTGTCTTTGGTAAATTGTCTGGAAAATGGGATTTGGGGATGTGCATTGTGAGAGATTTTTTACTTTTAATAAAACAGAGTAGAGGCAGCTGAGCATTTTGTATAGCTTTCTCAGTAGATAAAATATGTCTTGGATATTGTCCAAGAGAGTGCCATGGATATAATTCTGTTTACAATATCTTATTTTGATTAAAATTTGGTTTTAATCTGTTTTTTTATAATCTTTCATCTGAGTTTTCTTTTTATTAGGCATGAGAAATTCAAGGGAATATATAAAAATCTATAGGAGAACAAGTTTTGCTAAGCCCAGTGTTCATGACACATTTGTTTCCCTTGTTTTACCCAAAAGGATTTTCAGTCTTGGCGCTGACAATGCTCAGTTATTTCTGGGATCTAAATTGTGCTTAAAGTAAAAATGATAGATAAAGCAGCACCATGTTCAAGTTGTCAAAGGATTGCACACTGGTTTGGCTTGTGCTTAATCAATCTAATAATTTCAGCCTTGCACATGTTCATTTAATTAATTATTTAAAATATTAACAAATTTTCAGGTATAAATGATATCAGCTAATGATATCATGCCAGAAAAAGGGTATTGAGCAAGAAGTAAGAAAAAGCATGTATAGAGGATCTTTAGCATCATTTTTTTTTGTTTGTTTTGTGTGTATCAATATAATTTTATTCACTGATTTTTTCAGTTATTTCAAGTGGCTTTTGCATTACTAACAACTGCACATATGTCAGCAAAAGCTAGGCCCATTAACTGTTTATACACAATATTATGTGTGTTCACACTACATTTTGATTGGTTATGTGAGTATCAACTGTAAACACGGAAGGCTTTGCACCAGGGTAGTTTTGCTAGTCCCATTTCCTTGCAAACGCCTTTTCCTGGTGTGTCCCAGGAAGAAGCTGCCAGCTGCTCCCCCAGTGCCAGCACAGCCGCCAGACCCCCGGTGCAGCGGTGTTGGGCAATGCCTGCTTGGGGTGACAGACGAGGTCACAGGGCTGGGAGGGCTCAGTGCTCTAGCTGGCAGCCCAGAGCTGCAGAGCAGGCCCTGAGCAGCAGCTGCTGATCCCAGCTGGAGCCAGGTGGATCTGAGCTGCCCATGCTGGGCTGAAGCAGCACCTCCCTCCTTGCTCCACCCAGCTGAGTGTGCACACGTCAGCCAACTGCACTGCACAGATCTGCTGCATTTCATGTACTGCTTTTCAGCTTAGCTTTTATGCTCAGAAACAAACTCTGCAATCCTTTGTTTTGATCTAACTGCAGAATCAATGTGGGGAAGACACTGCTGAAGTAACTCCAACTTAGAATAGCCAGACTTGTCTCTAAAATAATCCCTTTTGCCCTTGTCCCACAGTATTTAACTTATGCTGGCATAGTTATCTAAGGTGGTGTAGTGACAGTGCTATGAAAATACTTAAATCAGGGACAACATGGGCAGTTTGTTTTGTAACTTCACTGCAAGCTTCTTTCAATGTTGAATACAATGGTTGTCCAGGTATATTTATGCTGATTACCTATAGATTACCTTTAACACTTGGTTTAGAACAAAATCAAGGGGGAATTTATTTAAACTGTTTGTCCTTGATCAACTAATTTTGGAAATTCTTGAGGTTTTTCATGGAATCACACTGAAGTGCTGAGGCTGGAAGGAGTCCATAGGACACAGTTCCTGATGGAGGCAAGGGCAGCTTGATTGGGGCCATACCCAGTGGGTTTTGAATATCTCTGAGAATGGAAATTCCCCAGCCTCTGGGCAGTCTGTTGCTCCCTCACAGTCACTGGGTTGTTTTGTTATGTTGAAATTTGTGTATTGAAATTTAAATTTTGCTTAATAATTTTTATAAATGCAAAAAAAATTTGTGATCTTAAAAGTAATAGAAAAGAAAGTCACAGTGATGATATATTTTTACTATGAATAATTTTACTGATAGTAAAATTCTTAATAGATGTTTTTCTGTAGCTGGTTAATAACTCCTACACTGGTGTGTTAGTGTTGAGGTAAACACTGGTAGTGGTTTAATTCAAGTTTCTGACTCAGAAGGGTCTGGAGATACTTTATCTGTAAGAAATCCTGTTCTTATCACAAGCACTCCAAGTGAGGCTGAGGTGGTGACAAGGGAATGTGTCTTGCAGAATAGAGTAAATGCATCCATAACTGTGTCTGGAGTCTGCAAGACATTCATCTTTGGTCATCAATTTTATGTTATAATTGCTCTTTTCATTTTTGGAGTTTCTCAATTTATAGATTTATCCTTTTTAAATGACTGTTGTAGAAAAAGCTAAAGTGACTCTTCTGGTTTAAAAACAAACACAAATCAAATTAAAGCTACAAAAAACCCCCTCCAAACCCAAAAGTAATCCACTTCAAGCTAAGACCTGATTCTGCAGTCTGCGTTCAGGCCAAACTTCTTCCACTGTGGCTGTGGCTTTCCAGACAGTGTTCTCTCTTGATTTGAGGGGCAGTGTTTCCTTTGCCCTACATGAGAAGGGAAAAACCATCCCTCCCAGAGCTCCTAGTTTGGCTGTGTAAGAGGTCAAAACACTACTTAACTATCCCCTGCCTTCAGGTTTCTGCCTGAGAGTTCTGTTTTATGAAGGTGGGAGGATTTGCTTTAATCTCTACTGTCCGCAAGGCACAGGCAGTGCCTGGGTGCTTAGGGAGGGGACTTGCCTTTCTATTTATTTTTGTGTGCTGCTGTTCAAATTGATACATCACACTAAAGATTAATGAGCATACAACAATGCTGATTCACATGCAGAAGGGATAGGGAAACTACACAAATTATTCTGTTTAGCTTCCATTTCTCCACGGAAAACAATATTCCTTTAATTGTGCTCTTGGCTCCACATGGCATCATTGACATCCATTTTCTTTGTATTCTGCTGCTGGTTTCTGAAGCAAGATCACTCCAGAAAACAGCATTTATGTTCCAGTGCTAGTGCAGGTCAATGACTCATGGGGTTGTACCTGCACTCAGGAGAATAATTGCTTGTACCATGTAATAAAACTTCTGTGAATGATCTATTACAGTATTGAGAGTGCTCACAGTTTTACTGTGACTTTGATTACTATCAGGGTGTTGAAGTCTCCCCTTAGTTTTCATATAATTTTTTGAAGCCCAGCTTCAATTAGGAGACAAGTTACTGGATTTTGCAAGTAAGAAGGAAGACTTAAAAAATCTCAGCAAAACCTATTAAGAAAAGTAAAGAGTTTGGAGTCTAGTCCTCCAGAGCTGGCAGCCAAAGGCATGTAAGATTTTAATTTAAATAGCAAGGCAGTAATGGCATTAACAACACTGAGATAAAGGAAAAACAAATGCAGCTGACAGGATGAATACAACAAAGAAAATATTTTTTAATGTAATAAGGCACATGTACACGTAGACACAAGCACAGGGGATTTTAAGCAAACTCTGAATATTCAGGTTTGAGTAAGTGCCTGACTGCAGTCAAGGCACAGCACTAGTGCATGTATACAGATGAAATAGTCTTTTTCTGTGAGCTACTGTTATTCTGAAGGGCTTGCACTTGAGAAGTACAGTAAAACCAGGCCAACTACTTACTTTTTTTGGCTTCCTCCAGTTTGTCCTTGGCACGTTTTTCTGCCTGCAAAAGCTGCTGGATTCCCTGAGACTGGCTGGTCATGCTGCTTGCTGGGGCTGGTGAACTTCTGTGGAGACTGGAGCTCAGAGGGAGTTTTATACAGCTGCCAGGCTCTTCCTTGTGTTTTTTGTTCTGTGTGTTATTGCAACAAGCTTCCAGATTGTACCAACCCAGCTGGCTGTGCCTGGATTGCTGCTGGGCACACAGGCCTGGGAGTGCAGTCAGAAAAACACGGCAGTGAGGCTGAAGGGAATGTCCTCCTCTCCTCAGGGTCACAGAGAACCTGAAGTCTCTGATTAACACATTGGGGCAAAAAAGAGCACTTCAGATGGCTTGTATTTTAATGGGGATATTTTCTTTTTTAGGCTCTTATTTCTGAAGCAGAATACAGTTAATCTTGTCTAGGAACTGAGAGGGAAAAATATTTTCTTGGCATTTCCTTTAAATAAAACTTCCCCTCAAAGTGAAAAATCAAGTTCAGTTAACAATTAATTTTGGTTGAACACCAATAACTGCTTGCAGGCTTCTGTTTAATGTTACTTCTCAACAGTACTTATTGGGCTTTTCACTCTAAAAAAATATACAATAGGAATGAATTCATTGGGGACTAAAGTTTAAAAAAGTATTTAGTGATTGAGGTATGCTCTGCCTTGTAATCTGCCACGATGGAGGTGAGTAGAGATGAGATGGACTGAGAAACTCTGGGATTAGCTCTAAGACCCAGACTCGTGCAAGGTATGAAAAGTGGGCTAGGTTTTACTTTCAAGTCATAATGCACACAACAGTCGAATGCCTGTGCGTGGCTGCAAATGTGCATTCCACTCCCTACAGAAGGGAAGAGTGGTTTGTGAGCTACTGCATGAGGAAGCAGCATGTTCATCTTCTGAATCCTCATTAAAAAAACCAAAAAAATCCCAGCTGTTACAGGTACTTCAGCCATTGCATAGGAAAGGTACATGTCATGTTGCATAATTAAGATAGATTTATTTTTTGTAAAAAAATACCTCACAGCATGAGTGAAGTTTATTTATTTCAGGTTCTTGATAAAGCTCTGCCAGGACTGGAGATGACCTCCTGATATAAAAGTTTTTTTCATGCTGCAATTCTATACACATAGTTATATATTTATACATGTGATACAATTTCATATATTATAAAATACATTTATATAAAAATTATTTGTTGCTCTCTGCCAATGGCTCTTATTCTAGGGCCCTTTGTTTTCTGGGGCTTCCCAGGGCAGCTGTGTCATGTTCCTACTTTGCTGTGCTTGGCTGTTACCTGATCCTGATGAGGAAATGTGTACTACATGAAGTAGGCTATGAAGTCTTTTATTTCCCCTGCCAAATAGCTGTAGGTTTGAGAGAAAATGGAAGGAGAACCCTCTGGCCCTATTATTGTCTTTGGCAGTGCCCTGAACGACAGCAGCACTGAGACCTGGAAAAGGAATTTGTTTTGGTTTTTGTTCTATTGTTTCTGTGCTATTGCAAAGTCAAATTTCACTCAAGCTCCGCCTTTCTTACAGTGTACAAAACACTGCGTTTATTTCTCAAACACTGAGTTTATTTCTTCATCCAGGAGCTGTGTGACATGCTTGCTTATCTCCAGCACTGAAACCAGAGGTTCACTCTAACTGCAGGACAGCAGACATGGCACTGTTTTTAGAAGATTTTAATGCGTAGCCTTGAAGTTTATTTTATTCAGACACAGAAGAAATGATGATCAATTCTACAGAAAATGTAGAAACTGTAGGGTTAGGAAGCCATTTGCCACTGTGATTCAGCTACCAGTGATATTATTGGCAGAGAAAAGCAGAAGTGGAAAATGAAAATAAAAAATGAAGAGATCTGGTTTACTTGGGGCAGGAAACTTGAGCTTCGAACTTTAAAGCAGAAGTTACTTAAAAATTAAATAGGAAGTGGAAATGTCAGGCTTGTCTCAGACATCAAAAGTAAATCCCTTTCCAGGCAAAGGGTCTCGTCAAGCAAATCTCACTGCTGCAAGAAATGTTACAGAACTACTGGCAAATTAAACTGCTTCAGTTTCTGGACTTGGCTGAAAGCATTATGGGTGAGACCCTTTGAATCTTCAGAGCAGTTCTCAATAATTATAGTATTTGGGCATCACTAATGATCTGAATTTTGACATTTACAATCTATTAATTAATTTTTCACAGAAAGTGATTCTATATGATGAATTTTTAAGGAAAAAAGATACAATCTTCAAGAGACTATAAAGTTCTTCCATTGTGAAAAAATTAATATATTCCTTAGGCAGATCATTTGAGCTGCACATGTCACAGTTCACACTTTTAATATTTTTCTGAATTTAAAAAAAGTATCAGTTTATAATTTTCCTTGTGGCTGGTTTCCATGCAGTGGGGTGGCATGCCATGCTGGCCCTCATGGCATCAGGCGGGTAGTGGCACACATCTGCAGGGGAGAAGATGATAATTTATTTTGGCTGGTGCTCATACACATTTTGTTAGACTCCACACGAAGTACTGCCACTTAGAGCTAATTTCAAAGCTTGTCTGATGATGCTGGCGATGACCTCAGACTATGCTGACATGGCACCTCTATGTATCCCACCTCATGGATAATTCATTAAAATAAAGTAGGTTAAGCTATGGACTGGCCAAACAGGCTCCTACTTCATCACACAAACCAGTAAGAAACTTCTCTGTGTTGTAGTTGCTGGCTTTCTTTCCAAGTCAGCTCCAGACTCATTTAATTAGAGAAGAGAAGCTGATGTGGTGACTGGTGATGGGGGCAGGAGAGGTGTTACCAAAGTGAAAGATGGCAGAAAAGGAGGTTTTTTTTAAAGTCACTTTGTTCTTCTCAGCATTTTGTCTATCTGTCTTGGCCTCCAGAATTTCCCGAGCCTTTTCTGGTTATCCCAACAGACAGAAAGGGAAAAATGGGCTCAGTTCTGGCATTCTTACTCCTTCAAAGCAAAGCTTTAGAACAAGAGCTCTTGAAGAGTGTTACAAGGGATAAGAGACCCTGCTGAGCTCTCCCTGCTGACCCACAGCTTGAACAGCAGAAACACTCTAAATCAGGCATTTAGAGTTTAGATGTAGGCTGTGCAGCTGCTATTTTATCTCTGCAGTGGGAAGGCCAGGGCCAGTGGCTGAATTCACCCCAGATAATTCAGATTATTTGGAAAAATCTGTTTGCTGTAACTCAGATTGAGCCTTATCTAGCATGAGTTTACCGCCTTCTCAATCCACCTACTACTGAGCAGCCAAGGTAATGCTGTGGCATCCTTTTATTGTGGTTTAAGTGTGCACAGACTCTCCTGTATGTAGGAGGGCAGCAGGCAGAGTTTCCACTGAAACATGTTGAACTTGAAGGTCTCCCATGCACTGTCTCTGTGGCTGTACTTCCCAAGGCAAACACTTTTGAAATCTCTTTTTTTATAATTAGGAACTGAATTCTTTCCAAATGAGCTGCTATGACTGCTAAGTAGCACACACTGCTCAGGCTGCAGATGTTAATTCACTGATAAAGCCCAAAGATCAGCAGTGTGTCAGGCAGGGCAGCTGCCTCGGGTGCTTTTTTGTGTGCCTTTTGTTTCGTTGCTCTAGAAAGGCCTAAGTGAGGAAAAGCAAGGTGCACACCTGCATGGCTTCTGCAGCACGGTGGGGGCTGTTCCTCCTGAAAATGGAGCATCTTCTGATGCAGTAGGATCTGTCAGGCTGAGAAAGAGAGACGGGCTCCTGTTAGCATCAACAGCAAAAGGTCTTTGTACACAAACATGGTAAGTATGCAGTGAAAACCATCACACGTATATGAAAATTCTGGCCTTTTCTCTCTGATTCAAAATCCCTGTTTGCTTACATTAGAAGAAAAAGTTATGAAGTTTGTACAGAAGTTGTAATCATGTCTGCAAGCTAAGATTCTTGCTGCAGCCATTTTCTGACATTGAGAGTTTCACTCTGATGACCTCACCACAGCTGAATTCAGCAGCCTGAATTTCGCGCATCAGCCTGAAAAATATGGGAACAAAAAGGTATGCAAAGATGAATAAATATTAAAATATTGCTAGAGGCAGCTTGCTGTCACACTGTCTGGGTGAGCTTATTGACTGCTAGCCAAGTCTGCAACACAGCTCCAGCTTCAGCTGGTGTAGCACTCTGATGACCCTATACTGAACACATACTTTAAACCAGCTCATATTTCTCCCTAAATTTGGCCTGTGTCTTAATGGAAATAATTTTTTTTTTGCAACTATAGGAGGTTTCACATTCAGAGACAGCCAGTGTGAGCTGTATATTTAATGAATTTTCCTAAAAATCTCTTCAACGTCCAGGAGAAAAGAATAAAGAAAGTGTCCTTTCAATAAATCTCACTATCCATGTGAAAATTTAGGTAGAGCAAATATTAATTTTAAAAAAGTGCAAAAGAAACTGCAGCAGAAAAAGAGCCATAGTTTCTGTGTCTGTAACTTCCAGGTTAATTTATAATTCCGCTGTCATTATGGTTGTGGTTATTTCCTATTCTCAGTTTATGGTGTGATCACCTCAGCCAGCACATCCCCAGCCAGTAGATCACATATTCCCCCACAGTGGCATGGAGGAGAGAATCGCAAGTGCAACAGTGTGAAAATGTGTGCGTCACAGTATAAAAGCAGTTTTAAAATGAGGGGAAAGGGTAGGAGGACACAAACTGACCAACAAGAAGTCACTTCTGACCTCCCACAAGCACAGCAGGGCCTAGTCAGCCTCCAAAGAGGGAATTCTGAGGAAGGGCCAAACCCCAGCTCTGAGGCTGAGCTGGCACTCTGTGACACCCCTTTGGTCAGCCCGTGCTGCTGTCCTGGCTGTGCCCACTCCCAGTTTCCTGCCAGCCCCATGGGGCACAGAGCTGAGGAGCAGAGAAAGCCTTGACACCCTGCAAGCCCTGTTCAGCAACACCTCCAACCCTCCAACACTGGTGTGCTATCAGCACAATTTGAGTTGCAGGCTGGCAAGGTGCAGGTTGCAATGAAGCAATTAACTCCATCGCAGCCAGCCCCAGCACACAGCTTCATTGCAAGGAGTTTTTTTTTTCTTCTTTCCTCAGTGCAGCTATTTGCTGTTTTCTTTCCCATTCTTCTGCACCATGACAGTGCCTCTTCCCTTATTATATCTTCTCTATGATTCTTCTCATTGCTGCCTTTCCCAAAAGAAGTTTGCAATGTCATCAGTGTATTTGTGCACCCAGGCAGGCAGGGAGGGGAAGTGGGGAGCCGTCTAAGTATATTTTAAACAGTGTAGGCTAACCAACAACTCATATCCGTGTCACAGCTCAACATTCACTTGAAGAAAACTGAGCGTACTATATCAGAAAAGTTCAGCTCTGTCTCAATTTAGATTTGACAAGATCAATAAAGATACCACAAAGAAATTAGTTCAACTTTGCAGCCTAGAGGAGCTGAACCTATGGTCCTCTGCATTGTACTTCAGTGCTGTTGCTTCGTGTATAGCTTAAGGTTGTTTAATCAATTTTCTAACTTGTAACAATACCTTAATTTTCTACTCAGTCATTTCATTGTATTTCATTCCAGCTCTGAGCATCACTAGCTTAAACTAAAAGTGAGAAAAAGGAGTAAGAATTTCCTTTCTTGTAGTGAAAGTATTAATACCTCAATAGGAAGAAGGAAAGCTTTATTTGGAAAGGTAAGAGAGAAAAGATGGGATGGAAAAAATGAGAAATACTGGCAACCTTTCCCTTTAGACTAGAGTAGAAGTTGTTTTAGCTAAGGTAGTCTGTAAATTTTCCTGATGTTATTCTGATACAATTCTGAAGGTGAATGGGGTGTTTTTCTCCTTACTTTGTAAAATCAATTTTTAAATAGTGCTCCCAAATACTAACATGTATATGTATTTGTGTTAGTACATGTGAGTACTGAGATTTAAAAATCTCTACTCCACCACTTTCCAGTGACCTCTAGGATTTTTGGTGTAA
This sequence comes from Zonotrichia albicollis, assembly GCF_047830755.1. Classification (NCBI taxonomy): domain Eukaryota; kingdom Metazoa; phylum Chordata; class Aves; order Passeriformes; family Passerellidae; genus Zonotrichia; species Zonotrichia albicollis. The sequence goes on along the minus strand of NC_133826.1, from coordinate 22,066,843 downwards.
TTTAAAAAATAAAAATAGAACTTATCCTCTCTTTTTAAAAGAAATCAGAGCATTAACTAATTTTAGCCTATCCACCACCTTACATCACGTCTCTGGTATTTCTGTTCCTTGTTTCTCTTGCTTGTCATGTGGCTGTGAGAGTAGTGAGTCTTGTCTCAGGCAGTTCCTCATTTTAGAGGGGGAAGGATTTTTATTGTTAAGCTTCGTGCAGTGCAAACACTTTTTTTTTTGATTCATTTTTTTTGCCATTCTCTTGGTAGCTCGTAGGGACTTGAGTTTTCCTCTGCAGAAGGTAATTCTGCGGGGGGGAGATCTCTGTATGATTTAACGTAAAGCCTCTTACAGGCTTGAAAAAGGTCAGAATTCACGATTAGTTCTGCTTTTCTTTCAAACACTTCACTTGCCAGTACCGGCAGAGCCTGTGAAGCCAAGCACCACTACAGCGTGTTAAACATGTCCGGAAGCCTGGCTGCCCACACGGCTGTGTGCGGGGCCACGGCTGCGGCTCCCGCCTCGCCTTCCCTGGCCCCGGGCGCCCTTCCCGCTCGGCCCCCGCCTGGGGCCGGCCGGCTGGGGAGGGAAGGCAGCCTGGGGCAGGCCGGCTGGGGAGGGAAGGCAGGGAAGGCAGCCTGGGGCCGGCCGGCGGGGGAGGGAAGGCAGGGAAGGCGGGCGGAGCCGCGGCCCGGCCGCGCTGCAGGCGCTGGGAGCGGGGTGGCAGCGGAGCCGCCGGGGAAGCGGGGCCCTCACAGCGCCTCTCTGCAGGAAGGGCCCGCCTCGGCTCCGGACTGTGCTTCCGCCCGGGCTTGTTTGAAATTGTCCTTGGCTGGGATGGGAAGTAACAGGAGTGGTGATCCGAAGATAGGTCAGAGGTGGTTGGTGTCATTGTCGTGGAATAGACTGAAAAGGTGCATTTCGGACAATAATTATGCTTACAACGGTGAACCGTGGAGCCTGGGCCACCGTGGGAGAGCTCCCTGTGGGCCTCCCTCACAGCTCCTGTGCGGGGAGTTTGGCTCTGTATTTCTGTGGTTATGGCACAAAAGTTCTAGGGGTCAGACTTTGTCTGGGAGAACAAAGAGGAACAAAAGATTTTATAGAAGAACATTTTGGAAGATCCCAGGGAATATTTTCTGGCTCTGCAGAGAGCCGCAGGATTTTTGCTATCACACAGCATTTAAAGGGGAGCCTCACTGCTGTCTGTTCTATTTTGAAGTCATAACAACAACGAGCTGGATGACTTAAAAAAAAAAAAATTGATATGAAATGGAACTTCATTTACATACAGTTAATGTTAATATGAAAAGTTTGCTCTAGTAAATATGGAGTCTGGTAGTAGCTGCTGGAATCAAAAATAAAGGCAAATTATTATCAATTTGGTAATTCTGAGCAGCTGCCTATTTTATCTTTTAAATAAATGCCTGGATTTTTTTTTTTTGAGAAAAAATTTGAATTAGGCTACTAAGAAAGCACAAAAGTATTTTCTCTATTTCTGTCTGAGTATATTGTGAATATTTGCACTGCTCTTTTTTGCTGCTATGGGTAATGGCAGAAGCAGCATGGATTAAACCTTTCTCACAGAGCATGGCATAGGCTGTAATAGAAGTCTCTCAAAAGAAAAAATCATTGCTTTGAAAAACCTCAAAAGATACATTAAAAAAAGAGGCTTCATGCTTATGGGTATGGTAACCCTTGATAAAAGGCTACACTGTCTTGGCTCTCAAAACACTCTTGAAATGAAATTAAATCCATTGAAATTCTTTAGTAAAGGCCTAAGAAGTGATAGCTTTTATTCTGTCAGTGTGCCCTACTGGATCTTTGCCTTCCAAGCCACCTGAGATCCTCCTCTTAATAGCAAAGATGATTGTAGACATGTGTCCCAGAATCCACAACATTACAGCAGTTCATCTGTCCATTTCACTTCTCCCCCTCTTCGAGGTAGGGGTGAGCACTGTATGCAAAGTACTGAGAGTCTCAGAAATTACTCTTTTTCTGCCTCTTTCTGGCCACTTGACTCCTCTTCGCCTTTAGACCAAAACCAGCTCTGCTTTCATGAAATAAGCTGTGACAGTACACATCCATTCCTGCATTTTGCCCATGCCAGCAGCTCCCTCTCCGTGCTGCTGCCCAGGGCCTCATGCTGAGTGTCCCCAGCTGCAGGTGTAGCTCTGCAGCCTTTTCACTGGCTCCTACAGCCATGTTTTTAATGAATCCCACGTGGGAAGAAGAGAGACAGACATGGTGATGAAAAGACAAGGCTTTCACCTTGCGAGCTTCAGTGGGGTGCAGGGGCTCACCTGCATATGTCAAATAAATGTTGTGCTACAGTGTCAAGTGGGGATGTTGTGCAAACTGACTGTAATAGCAACAGGTTGATATATTTTTCATAATGTGCATATTATGTCCCATATACTCCAGGAAAAGACCCCAGCAGGAATGTGTGCTGTTACCCTTGGGGACTGCTCTGAAGCATTACTGGTAAAGCACTATCATTTCCTTGAAATTTCCAAGTATAAATTACCCCCTCTTATTGTAATATCTTTGATATCAGTGTTTACTTCTGAGTCTCTCACATTTCTGTTTTTGCAGCTCTGCAGTATGTGAAACACCTGTTGTTAGAAGTATTGATGATACTGAAGAAATAACAAGGCTCTGCAGCATAGAAACCTGTGTCAATAGGTATGTGAATTAAAGGGTAGGAGGGGAGCTGACGGTAAGAAGTTCAGAAACCTGACTCTTTACAGTAACCCTGACTTCCTCTATATAAAATATTGCTGTTTTGAGGTTTGCAGGTTAAATATATAAAGGGATGACTTGGCTGTGGGAACTTTCCCCTTCCTCAGACAGTATCTGATAAGGTTGCTATTGACAAATCAAAGGTTTGTATGAAAATATGCTTATGCCTGTGGTTAGGTGTGTGTTATCCTGTTATTTGGCTTACAAATCTTCATAGCAGCTTTGCAGCCTACCTTGTCAAAGAACCTGTTTGTTTTAGAAAACTGACCTAAATAATAAATTTGCAAGGAAAACCCCTAGAGTTCTCTGCAGGAGCATGTTTTGAAGACATTGACTCCTACTTGAGAATGAAAGTGGTTTAGTTCCACACCTACCAGCAGTTTGCTTGACCCCTGAGGCAGCAGCACAGAGGCATCCTCAGCCCCCAGGGTCCAGAGCAGTGAGTGCCATGGCATGACAGGGCCTTTACTGCAGTCTGTGCACAGCCTTGTCTGTTACCCTGCCTAGAGAGGATACAGAGTTGACCCTGTCCTTTCCTGCACCCCTGATGTTCCTCAGGTTGTCTAACAGCTGCAGGTAGCAGTGGGGAAAAAGTGGTGAAGTTTAATTTCTAAGGTTTGTTCAAGGAATATAAAGAGGAAAAACTCCTGCATACATCTAGGCTGTAACTGCTAGAGTTAGTGTACTCTAGCTTGCATTAATATCCATGTTGGGAAATGGAGAGGCCTTAGGGGCTCTATTTCTTCCTCTGTAATCACCCAGAGCTCAGTTAAATGTTTTCAGGCTCGTGGTTTTCAGTCATTTTACTGAATCACAGGCTCTGCATAGCAGCCATACAGCAGCAGGCTTTAGAAGTCCAGCAGAGGAAAGTCTAAGTACTGGGGAATGGCTTGAAGATTTCATTGCATTTACTGCAGTGATTACACAGACTCTGGAAGTTCAGTTTTAGGAGTAGGTGAGGTGGCAGTAGGCTCTGTGTTCGGAGGAAACCCTCATATGAAAGAGAATGTTTCACAGCAGAAGTGTTTCAGACTCCCATATAAATAGGAAATAGGATCCAGAGTGGCATAAATGGAAATAGATTCCCTGTTACTAAAGGAGGTGAATGGAAATGAATTTAGATATTGTGTAGTCTTATCTAACGTCTTGGGTGTTCTTACCCAGGATATTAGATAAGACTAAACAATATCTAAATGTTCTTCTTACATGGGCAAGCATTGCCAGATTAAAATATATTATTGTGTGTAGGCTGAATGATTCTACAGTGTTTAGTGGGAAGTGATTTCTTTGATGAAGTCTAGAGAGCTCCCATACAAAAACATGGGACACTCATTCTGCTGTGTTTTACAGTGTGGAATCTTTTTTCAGTGTATACTGGGCAGTTATGGATCAGGGAACAATCTTTATTGGGTGTGTGGTGGTGGGGTGTGCATGTGCTCATGCATCATGTCCACAGCAATGTTGATGAAAAGCTACCAGTCCTACTCTGGTGCAAAAATCATTTTCAATCTCTAGCCCTCTCTCTGAAACATCTTCAGGATAATTCCACAGATAAGGAGAAACACAAAGGTAGGATTCAGAAGGCAAAAGTTGTTAATAAACTAGAAGGGCAGTAATCTTTTTAAGATAAATAAAAATCCCCCAAGAAAATAAATGCATTGATCACTTTGAACTACCCAGCTAGACCTGCTGCTTCTGACTGTCTTGGCTGTTCTACTCCTCTCTTCCTGAAATATCATTTTAGTAAGTTCACAAAGCTGATTTAAAACATAAGACACCATGGAGTCCTATCTCAGGGAAGCCTTAGCTGATGATAGCAAAGAGTGTGTTTGTTTCAATGTATTCTAACTAAAACTAAGAAGGATGGGAGAGCCTTTTCATCTGGATAGCTCTGTGTGGAATGGTGCATGAATATACAAGCATATTTATGTGTCTAAATAGACATAGGAATAGTCATATAAATGTCAGAAAAAGCTACTCAAATACATGGCAATTGGTCTTTAGTGTTTATTTGGTGCATTATAAATACAATTTTTCTTTCATATAGACTGTATTTTCAAGTTCCTTTTCTTTCTGTCCTTCACCTCACTGGAGTATTTCCACCTAAGACCAGCAGGAAGTCTGTAAAATTGCTTTTTTTTCAGTAAGAACTATAGGATTTGTTCTATGGTTTTAGTGTAGATGAAAGAAATAATGGATTTCTTTGAAAAAAACCCAAGGAAAATCAGGACCATTTTGTTCAATACTACACCACTGTTTTCAGTAATTGCCTTGTACAGTTTGCAAGTCTTTCCACTTTATGTAAATACATTTACTTCTGAAAATCCCTTCTAGCTGTGAGGTGGGGCCTTTTGAAGGAGGTGTTCTTTTGAAGGTTTGAGGGTCTCTTAAACACACATTTTCTTTCTTCAAAGGAAATCTTGTAGACTCCCTGTCACAAATCCTTCTTGTTAGGAATTCTGCTTGAAGAGCTGTTTGAATTTCAATATCAGGTATTTCAAACAAATACATCTAATGCCTCAATACATTTTTCGTAGGGTCAGTAAGTGGCCCTAAATAAGAAAGGGAACCTCTGATAATTTGAATTCTATTCCCAGAAACTCTTTGAAGAAAAGAATAAAATAAAATCTGAGCTTTTTTTTATAGTTAATCCTGGAAACCAGGAAAGGGGAAGTAACTGTAAACTTCCAATTTGTGAAGCTGCTTTCTCTTTATTTTGTGCTCCCATTTCCTATATTTTTGAAAGATGAGTGAGAGGTGAAAAGCTGTAACAGAAAAGAATGCAATAACTTAAAGGTAGGTTTTGGTCTTGACTCCTAAACAGAAGGAATAATTAAGTATAAACATGAGTGTTACTATCAGTGTAAGCTGTCAAGTGAATAACAGTTATATTTGAGTTTTCTGTAGTGAAATCCTGTTCTAGAACATTTTAATGATTGCAGGACAAGTGGTCTGTTTACACATCACTGAAAAAGTGAGTCCATAAGACTGTAAAGCATTTACCTCTGAATTTTTATTGAAACTAAGAATTGATTTTTTAAATATAAATTTGAGAATTTGGAAATATTCTGATGCAAAGATTGTGAAGGCTACAAATCAAGAAAGAGAAAAGGTACTTGTAAAATTTGGATATGGAGAAAAAGAATATCATACTCTCAAGAAATGTGCATAATAAAAGCTAGAATTGTGCTCAGTGTCTCTGCATCTGTGGATGTGAGGAAGTACATAGCTCATCTTGGTTTTAAAGCCTTTAGCTATGAGACAATTAAGGAAGAACATAGATTTCTTAAAAGATTGTCTGGTTTTTGTTACAAGATATACAGCTCAAGGACACCTTGTTAAGAAAACCAGAAGTGTACTTTCTTCTTTAAGTCCAGCCTCATTTTTACAGTCAGGGTCTCCAGGAAATAAAATCATAAATCTGGAATGTTATAAAACACTTTCCCATAATTCAAGGTCAGGTTATAAATCTAAGTTGCCGTGTCTCCTGCTAGATATGTATTTGCTCTGGTTCTTAGAGCTAAAAGGTTGCAAGAAGAGACCCTTTAAATGCTATTGACATTAATTTTAGCAGCAAATTTGAACTGTTTAATTTAGCAGCAAAATTGAAATGTTCCTTGCTGAGCTGGGCAGTATGAGCTGCTTAAAACAAGTATATGCTCAGAGGTTTTTGGGCAGCACGGAACACAAAACATTTTAAGGATCATCTTTACCTGATAACGCTTCCATTGAGAAATGGCAACTAGTCTGCAACTTCATGCTTCTTTACATAGTCATACACATGTTCCTGTATGTACCTACAGATACACTGAGAATCCTGTGGATCATTGCCCTTTTGAACACTTCTTGGGACTTCACAAATGCCTGTAGAGCTGAGGGTGGGGCCCAGCAGCCTGACGTCTAGGTGGAGCTGGGTGTCATAAAAGCACATTGCGTTGTACTGGTGTCCATGCTTTCTCTGCTGAGATTTTTGCAGCATCCTGCTTTGCATATGCACAGCTCTCAGTGACCACCACTTCTTGCTCCATGATCTGCTTTTCTCCTCTGCTCTCCTCTTCCCTCTCCTCTCCTTCCCTCCCACTCACAATTGCATTGCTTGACCAAAACACGAGTGTGCTGCACAGAGCTGGTGGCCGAAGGGTGCTGGCACCTGTGGCAGGCAGATTGGTGAAAAGGAGCTTGGTACCTCTGATGTACAGAATGAAAGCTGAGATATCAGATAGGTTGTTCCCAAAGGATCAATCTTTAAATCCAAACAATCCAAAGGTAAGAAGGCATGGACTCACCTCAGGTGTTTCAGTGTGTTAAATTGAGGTTGGGGATTGAGGGCCAGGATATCAACACTGCTGTTTTCAGCTCCCAGAGTATTCCTTACTTCAGGGACCCACAGTGGGCTGCATCAAAATGCCTTAGCTGATCTCCAGAAAGTCCATCTGCAAAGAGAGCTACCAGAGACAACATAAATGAAATTGTGGCTTCACTGATGTAGCTGGAATTTCACTTAGCTGGAAAAGAAGGTTATATTCAGTTCCTCAGTTATGACTTTTGCAGCTCTGCACCATTTCTGGGCCTTGGTAATTATCATACAGGAACCACAGAGTGAAACCAGCTTGGAAAGCTGAGAACAGCAGCGATTTATGGGCCAAGCTGAGGCAAGAGCAAGAAGCAGCAGTCAGAAATGTTTATTGTTTTTCAGTTATAGCTTTATTTGGTCTAATAGTCTTAATCTGGCAATCTTGAAAAACACTGCTGGTGACCTTTCACAACAGTAAAGGTATTAAATATATTTGATGTTGCAGTTAAACAAAACTTGCTTCAGCTACATAGATTTTTTACAAGTACAGCATAAGAACTACTGTCAGTAGTTTAAGTGGGTATCTGCTGGGATTCAAGATAAATCATCTATTTGACAGGATTTTGGCATTTTGTTTTTCCTTTTGAGCTCTTACTTGTTCAATAAATGGTTGTAGGTGGTTTGGATTATTGGTAGATAATTTATAAAACTGGTTTCACATAACTTAACTGTTGTAGATCATGAAAACCAAACTGTTTTGCTCCTTAATTAGTCTGAATGTTAATGAAAGGACAGAACTATTTAAAATAGGTAAATAAGAATAGATGCATGATCTTCAGAGAGATCCTATGGTTGTATACATACAAAGAATATGTACATTTTCAGCTGCTCAACTTTCTAACATGAGCTAGGACATGTATACAGCCCAGGCTTTCTCAAAACTACTTTTTCTACTTCCTGTTACCTCTTGGAGTAGAGCAGAGACCATTGTGGAAGCAGCAGAGAAAAGCTCTTCCCACCTTCTTTTTGAACTTCTCTTTTCTCACCCTGCCTGTGTTCCTCATGCAGAAATATGCACGGAGCTTGTTTTCTTCAGGACTGGTGTTTTGGTGCCCAAAAATTGTAGCAGTATGTGAAAAGTATTTCCAGCTACAATACAGTGTCTGTAAGTCTGACCTTACAGATTAATGATTCGAGAAGGTGAGCTGTCTGTGAAGAGTAGTGAGACAGTTCAGGATTTTTTTCAGACTGATGTGGGAAATTTGGAGAAGGGAAGGTTCTGAGAGCAAGGAGTGGCACCAAGGATTCTTTGTTCAGGGACAGTGGGTGGCAGGCAGGTCATGTTTTGTTTGCTATCATCTGTCTTTAATTTGTTCCTGTTTACAATAGAAGAAGGAAAGGAAAATGAACAGGTTTTTTGCTTTTCCTAGACAAATTTATTTGTGAATTTGTATTTTTCCATGGCCTCCTCCATCTAAAATGACCATGTGCTGATGGAGTGGGTAAAGTCTCTCAGAAAATTCACCCCTCCAAAAAGTGTCTCTATTGATCAGTGTGGAGCAACTTTCTGAACCTCAGTAAACTGAAAATTAGGCTGGGCTATGAAACTAAAATGAGGTTCAGATTGCTCAGCATAGCTTTGTCTCAAGGAGAAGCCTTACATTTTGTTTACCAGGTTGTAGGTTTGACAAACTGACATTGTTCTAGGAACTGGCACTTGATTTTTGGTTTGCATCAAAATCAATTTTAAATAATGCCTCTGTATTTTTAACAGAGAATCTCATAAACTCTAAAGAGGATCTTCTTATGAGAAGAAGACAAAAACAGAGGCTCTTGCTAAATAATTGTTGCATGAAGTTTCATCTTCTGTGATATTTCCTAACCTACTAAGTGTAGGAAGTAACACTTGCTGTAAAGCAGAAAGAGGATGTGCAAATATTTTATGCTGATCTGGGGAGTGAGAGCACATTACCAAATTAGTACATCAGCCTGAGCTTGGTATGGGAAAAATGAGCTATTCTTGATAATAATTTATATTGCCATCATTTTATCACTTTTTAGAATAAAACTGAAGAAACAATAGTGATACTGTGTTTTTTGCCTTTTTTTTTTTTTTTGATAGAGATTAGATTTTTCTCATTGTACACATGAACACATGTTATAAAACAGTTGTGAAATTGTGGTGTTTCTTAGGGTCCTGTTTTATGAGAAACATGGAAAGGTTTTTTTTTTTAAACAAATGAGTCTGATATTGTTTTGTTTCTCTTGTGATTCAGTGGTTTATACACTCTGAGAATTCCAGGTGTTTGGGGAATACCACAGCATGGGATTACCAACCTCCCCTCCACCCCTTCCACCATCCTTTTTTGGTTATTTTTGGCTCTTCCATTGCACTGTATGCACAGGTTGTATGTATTTATAAGGCCTCAACAATATGATTCTTGAGCTTTGTGACCCAGTTAAAGTAGCCAATTTGTGCTAAATGTCTTTTAGTGCTTATTGTGAAATGTCCTTTCATGAAATAGAAATTAGCTATAAAACCCAAATACCAAAAAAAATCTATTTATTTCAGTGCTTGTCTTCCCAATGCAGTCTTTTCTCTTACCTGTTGTAAATCATTCAAATATTTGCTTGACTCTGCCAAAATTTGTCATGCACAAGTCTACTGTTTACATGATTGTTGTTTTAAAAATAAATATCCAATATTTTTGCACCTCTCTTAGCTGACTCTAATTATGCCCATTAATAAGAAGTGATAAAGAAGTCTTTTCAATTACATGAATGACTTTTGCATTACTCTTTTTCTTTAAAGTTTAGAATTTATTGCCTTTGCTAAATATTCTGTTGTTTTTTTAGTGTGAGAATAAACCAAGACATCCAGTGCCTCTTTAGGCAGACTTTTTTTGTTTTTCCAGACTATCAGCACTATGAACTTGTGACATTTTAAGATGGTTTGTAGTGTGTGTGAAACAAATAAACTGAATGGCTTGAAGGCATGGAAACTGAGGGAGGGAGATACCGACCCTGATGTACAAGGTAAATAAATCAGTGGGATCAGTTTGGGTTCCTAACTGTTTCAAATTCAAAGATGATTATTGTGAGTTTAGATTATACAAATCTCCCAGACTCTTGTAGATTTATAGCAGTAGTTTCTTGACAAGCCACTGAGGGAGAAGTAATGCCTGCCACATGCTTGTTCTTGGAGACTTCTCTCTAACCCTTTTGGACAGCCCCAGAGAGAAAATCATGTCCCAATGTGAAGAAGGGCAGGAGATGGGCTATCAGAAGATGACCGACAGCCTCACTGTGAGCAGACCAGCCTTCTAGGTAAAGATTTGTGGTTTATGCTTATAAATACCTTGCTCAAAGGCATTTTGGGCTTCTATACAGTAATGACTACAATCAGCTGTGGGACTGCATGTCCATCCAAAACATAATCATAGCTGGGATGTTAGAAAAACATTTGCTATAGGGTAATCCTGTGTTTTATTGGAAAAATGCACACAAATACTCTTGGTTATAAGCACTGTCATCTGACAGATAGTGAAACACCAGGACAGCTTGTAGAGCACAGCTAATAGGGTATGACAATCAATCTGGCACCCCAGGTGAGGAGCAGTCTGGGTGGAAGCAGGATACAGTGGTAGAAGCAAAGAAAACAGAAGTTAAAATCACAGAAGATTCCTGCTTGGGAAAAAACAGAAAAGAACTCACAGAAAGCAAGCTGGTCTGCTCATTTACAACGAAGACTGGAGAGCAGTTAGCTCAGAAGTAGCACATCGTAGGAAGATAGTCTGAAACATGGGTTCAGTAGCCTACCCTGACCCTGGTCCTGGCTTGCTTCAGCTGAAGTTGAGCATTAAAAAAAGATGAAAAAAAAGAGCCCACCCTGTGTATTACCTTCAGAATAAACAGACTGATCATTGTATTTGGTGCAGAGCACACAGGAAGCAATATTCAAGAGATAAGGGAATACCCAATGATCTGCAATGAAACCAGAATCTAAAGTCTTTGGAAAAGACTGCAAGCATTTTCTTCTTTTTCTGTGTGGGTTCTTTTGTGTTGTCAGGTGCTACTATTGCTTTGCTTGTGTTCCGTCAGGCCTTCTGCAAACATGGCCCAACTGTGACTTTATGGTGCAGGTAAGATAGCATTTACTGCAGAGTGTTATGTAATTAAGTATAATTCTGCATATAATTTGGGAAAATTAACCAGCAGGTATAGCTTAGCTAGTACCAAGCCATCAGCTGAAGGCAGGGTGGGTTTTGTGAACGTGATAGGGGAGACCCTGCACAGAGGGAGCTTGTTTAGTACCTCCAGCTGGGGTGGAATTCCTGAATTTCAGCCAGATTGTTCAGAGGACAATGCTCTGCCTAGAATTCAGCTCACTGCCCTTTAAAATTGTGGTTCTTCATTTGTTGAGACAGTCATATGAGTGCCTATAGAACCCAGAAGTTGGTACTAGGAAATGAAACTGGGGGGGAAGAGGAAAATCGGACTAAGAGGAGGAAAAAATCTGCCACTGTTGAAGAGCTCTTCAGAATGAGAGTTCAAGAAGTGGTCCAGGGGAAGCAAATACTCAATTAATTGTCATACTTTCTTTTCATTTTCCCTTTCAAAGTGAATCATGGAAGGATACAAAGAAAAGATGCTATGGGTAGAAATGTTTATTTGATGTTTTATAATGTAAAATTATCTCATTCACTGGGCAATATTTGAACACCTTATGCAAAGCTAAATCCTGAGCTGTTCTCAGCATCCAGCACCCATTCAGAACCAGGAAGCAGAGCAGATGGTCAACACAAATCTAACAAATCCCAGGATTTATGGATATGCTGACACTGTTTAAGGGTAGCAATTCTAAGTGAGCATGTTAAAAGGAGCTATTCAAGAACGTTCATTTCACAATAACTGAGCCCACTGTTATCTTGCATTGATTTATGTGTAAGCAAGAAGTAGGTGCCTGGCACTTCCAAGAGCTTCTTGTAGGCTTATTGCTCATTTTGGGCCAGATTGTGCAGAGTGCCTCAGGGATACCAGAATACGTTCTCTGTCCTGAGCAGGTACAGCACAGATCATGCAGGCAACATATGAAGTGAAGATGTCAAATCATCCTTGCCTGAGGGTTGATAGCAGCAGAGCAGTATGCTTGCTCAAAGAGCTCTATTGTTTACTCTTGACCTTAAAATAATTTGATCCAATGTGACACATTAAGTAGAAATGTTTTCTTTCTTCAGGAAATAGTTCTTGGCAATTGAAAACAAGCCTGGAAAAGTATGTAAAAAATAGATTTCTTAGCAAATGTTCAGTGAAACATTAAGACTGTTATAAGATATGTTCTCTAGCATGAACAATGTTTTCACAGTAGGACTGTCAAATTAATTTTACTCGATAAAATGCATAATGCAGGTAGCCCCCTTGATTTAAACAGAGTTGCCCTTGGGATAAATTTATTCTCTGTCCCTTAGTGTTTGCAAAAGCATGTGACTTCAGTTTCTGTGAACTGCTAAATTCTGATATGCAGTGTGCTGAGCATCACTGTAACTGAGCTGAGTCATATGAGATGACTTCAGTGCAAGGGAAATTATGCAAAAAAGAAATCTGCATTACTTTAAATGCAAATGATGTATGGACTATGTAGAGAATTTATTTTTTATTTAGTTACATGCTTTGTAATTTATTCTTTCAAGGCCTCTGAACAAAAGGAAAACACAGGTGAGTTCTTGAGAATGCATTGATTGAGAAAACTAATTCATACTACATTTTGTAAACACATTAACACAAAACAGCATTAGGTTTAGGTACCAATGAAGAACACCATTGCCTGAATTAATCCTCCCCCTCCATGCCATTATACCCTCCAAAAACCAAATAAATCCCAGTTAAATTCTTGGTGATGGATGCTAAAGTGAAACCATAATGACTTTGATAATCTGGACTCAGAAGCTGTGTTGTGTGAGGAATGTGACTGCTGCAGTATTATCTGGCTAAACTCTTAGGGAAATGAACACAGGGTGAAACTGCGCAGCATGAAAACATATGAAGAGAGAACAAAAAGAGTGAGGTTTCACTAGCATCTTTCAGTCCTGCTTCCTGTGTTTAATATGTGGCATTAAACACACTGAGCACCAATGGTCATTTGTGGGTGGCACAGGCCCCGTAGGTGTCAGAGTGCAGGAGAAGTGTGGCTGTTGGTATCTGGTGGCAGATGCAGGGTGGGCCAATCTTTGGGGGCAACCTGTGACAATCAAACCTGAGGCACAGATTTATTTGACTTGTGCCTGTATTAAGATGCTGTTTATACCCTGGTTACTGCTACTGTTGCCTTGCTTTAATATTTCCAGTCTATTTCCTCCTGGCTCAGTAGTACCAGGCAGAGATAGGGAATGGTTTGGGGAACACTCTTGGAGTAGAAAAAGGGACTCTCTGAATAATAACTCATGGTTGAAGAGTTCATGCTCTTCCTTCTTTTAGGGTAAATAGTGGTGAGCTTTATGGATGTTCTCTACTTTGCTCTACCATTCACTGGAATAGGAGGCAGCTCCTTGGCTTCTCCCCAAAGAATAGTAAGGTATTTTTTAGCTTCATTAGCATATGGTGGAGCTGTTCTGGGGCAGAAGTGTCATGCATTCGTGCTTGCCCCCTTTCTCTCTGTCACACCCTGCAGTCTGATGCCTCTGGGCCACACCACTTACCAAACAGAGCTACAGAAACACCTCCTGGTAGAAGGCAAGTTAGCAGGGACTGTGGAGGCTATGAGAGATTTGGTGTCTCTCAGCTAGCTCAAGACTGTTTGGAATCTGGGCAGAGCTTTTGCACTGTCTAGCATCAGTCACTGAGCACCTACAGCATTTTGCCTGCTGTCTGATGAGAGGCTGTGCACGTAGATGGGTGTGTGGAGTGTTTTGAGGATCACAGCTCCTGGCTCCAGTGCTGTGGTCTTATTAGCAGTGAGAGAACCAGACCCTCCCTCCCAGGTTACCCAGGGGGATGAGTACAAAAGAGAAAGACTTCCAAAGAAATGGGTAACTTTAGCAGCTGCACATTTTTAATGTCATTTTAGAAATCCTTATTAATACAAATGGATGGTTCTGGCTTTGATTCTTTCCAGGACAGGGGAAGTATACTGCTGTAGTTACATACTGACATAATCATGTTGGCCAATTAAAAATTCAGGCTCTGTCCTGAGAAAGGATTTATTTTAACAGTCCACTGTTTAATGTGCAAGTGGATTAAATTAATTCTCTCCTTCCCTCAAAAGGAAAGTTCTGGATTTAACCTTGGGAAAGGAGACTGCAGTTTATGTCTGGAAAAAGACTTCACGAGTTCTAACAGAATCATAGAATGTTAAAGTTGGAAGGGCCCTTGAAGATCATGCAGTCTCAACCTTCCTTTAGTGGGCAGAGAGATCTCCACTAGACCAGGCTGCCCAAGGCCTTAGCCAACCTGGCCTTGAACACTGCCAGTGTTTGAACATCCACAACCTTCCTGGACAACCTGCTCCAGTAACCACCCTCACACTAAAGATTTTCTTCCTAATGTCTAACTTAAATTTCCCTACTTTCAACTTGTACCTGTTATTCCTTGTCCTGTCACTACAGTTCTTGATGAAGTGTCCTTTGGCTTCCCTCTAGGCCCCTTCAGACAAGGTCTTTACACAACTTTCTTCAGGCTAACAGCCACAACCTTCCCAGCCTGTTTTCATAGGGAAGGTGCTCCAATCCTCTTATCAACTTTGTGACCCTCCTCTGGACTTGCTCCAACAGTTCTGTGTCCTCCTTTTGTAAATTTGTAACTTTGGTCATTAATTTTAACAGCTGATAGTTTATGGTTAGCAGTATACCTAGAACAGTGGGATCACTGGAGAGTGTGATGTTTTCACTAAATAATATATAGGGCATGGTGCAATATTTCAGGGCTGTGGAAGCTCTGTAGATATCTCACAGCCAGAAAAGATCCATTCTGCAGGAATTTGTCTTGGGGTTGCAACTAGAGTTGAGTGGAGATTGTATAAAACTACTGGGGAAGGTCAGGGGGAATGGAGCCTGGTTCTCTTTGAGAACCTTTATGAGAAATTCTTCACAGGCTGGCATGCACTCTGCTTATCAGATGGCCCATGTCAGCCGTGCTGGTGTCCTGCTTTTGTCTAGGATAAAAGGGACTAAGATGTCAGGGCTGCAGGCAATGTATGGCTGTAGTCCAAACTTAATTTGTGATGACTCCAGCCAGGATGGTGAGGTTATTTTATATCAAAATTAGAGTATCTGGAGTGTCAATATCATTGGATCAGTTTTGTTCTGAACACATTTAAAATATAATTATTATTACAGCCACTTTGTATGAAGACATACTGCTTAATGAAAGATAAGATTTTGGTGTGTAAGACTTGACTCAAAATTGTAGAAGATGTATTTAATCTTCTGAGGAGTTTGATTCAGTCATGTCATTTGTGAATTAAGTGAATTTTTGCAACCTTTTCCTGTGTGTTGTTAGAAAGTCTCTGAAGGACTTAGGAATAGGCAGCACAAAGGTATTCTCTTCCTTATCTGTCTTATGACAGAGTTCTGCTGGTTCTTTTAGAACTTTGGAGATCTTCAATAAGAGAAGCAATCAAATATTTCTTCCCCTTGTAAATTTGTTACCAATTTGTTGAGAACTGCCTCAGTGCATGCAGTGAGGGAAAAGGCCTTTGCTGTACCTTGTATTAAGTCCATGAAAGCAACAACAATTCTCCTGCACTACCATGGTAAAGAATTGTATTGAGTTCTCCAATTCTAAACATTACAGAAAACAGAACTTGACTGCCTCTATCCATTTGTTGTGTATGACTGTCATACCCAGAAGAACATCCTTGTAGAAAGATTCAGAAATACATCCCACCAAATCACAAAATAATTAGGGGTTGGACTGGGCCTCTAGAGATCATCTAGTTCAACCCCATGTTTCAATGGTTTTCATTTAATCATCATTACTTCACCTGAGGATGCATTTTTATGAAGGCCTTGTTGTCAGAACAAGTGTTTTTGGTGACTCGTGGTTAGGGTTTCTCTTTCTCTCAAGAGAAATCTCAAGAAACATACATAACATATATGGGAATCCGTGAATGTGAGAAGGAAAGTGCACATGATGGGAAAAAAGTGACTTTGCTAAATCCAGTCCTATGAAAAGTGAAGTCTTGTGTAGCTCCTAAGTACAAGGGGACAAATAGCTGAAAATAATCTACTTCTGTTGAATTAAGGAAGCTAAGTATTACTGCAGGAACCTAAGAAAAACCCCTTTGACTTCCTGGAAACTGAAAGAAGTTTTTTTGAAGAAGTAATTGTCTCTGACATCACTACAGTGCATTGCGAGTTTGCGAGTGGTTAGTTAGGGTAACAGAGGAAGCAGCTCCTTCACAGATAAGCAGGCAGTGCAATGTATGTGCCTAGTTAGTCTCCTTCTGGGTTCAAGTTTTGTGAAGAAATTCTTCTGCAGACAGATAACATTTATTTTGCTTTCCAGAGAGACACATGCTGTTTCATAAGGATACGCCTAATTTCCAGAAATAATCATGTTTTTGTGGCTTAAACTCTTAGCATTTGGTGTTGCATTTCTGGGACAGGATGCTTTTCTCAAAGGTAGGTTGCAAACTGATCTTTCTTTCTCTCATTTTGATCCCTCAGTATCCTCTGTAGATGTAAAACCAGTGAAAAGCTTTGCAAAGTGCAGAAATACCATCTTGGTTCAGAAATTAGAATGCAATTGTATGCAGTGGTATAAGAACCTAGGTCAGGAGGACTGGTGCATCATGTACGAGGCTAAAATGTCTCCCGCGTGGTCCCATGTGAGAGTCAGACTGACCATTTAAAACAACAACCACATTTGTAGCTGAATTTGAAAAAGAATACATTTAGGTCTCTTCTATAAACCTGTTCCATGTAGTTTTCATGTTCACCTTCATCTCATGATGTAGTACTGGTTTTCTGTGTTTAAATCCTTCAAGAAAAAAGTCTTCCTATCAATGTTAGCCACTCCCTGATCACAGAATCTGCTTACAGTTCCTCAAGTTTTGATTTTTTGTACTGCAGGAGGTTAGTAACAAGTTCTGAAAGTTGTAAATTAATCTCTACTATTGGTAAATTACTTATTTTGTAAAACATTATTTATTTTCTTTGTAAAAACTGCTCCTTAAATAGTCTTTGGAATATTTAATTACCTTAGTGCTGGTGAATTTGTTGCTTGACATTTTAAGAGAAAGATCGAGCTCAAGAGGATGATCCTGCAAAACATGTTAGATGTTACAGATAAAGTGTAGCAAGAAAAGCAATTAGTCTTTAGGTAATACTTAATGTAAAGAAAATAATTTTTTTTCCTGTTCAAGAAAATATTTTCTTCAGAAGAAAATGCAACATTTTATGTATATGTACCTTCCATCAGTTTAGCTAGTAATGTAATTTGAGATAGTTGATGGCAGACACAAAGTGGCTTGAAATATTTTTTCTGAAATGGCAGCCAATTATATGCAGAGCTGAAATATCTTTTCATTTACATTGAATTTATTCATGCTTCTACCCTCATGTTCACTATAGTAACTCCAGGTTTGTACTGATGTAAGCAACAAAATGATCTGCCTTTAGTTGATAACCAGCTAAGAAGAGCATTTGAAGCCTGAGCATTAGCTCTCTTGTCCCTCAAAGTCTCTGAACAGAGACAGCACTACATAAATCTGGTTGATAGCTGCTGGAGATTATAAGAAAACAAGGGAATGCTGCACTGTAGAGGAAGAGAACAAAAGCTCTTGCTTTTCCTATAGTTTTTTTTTTTATCTGCTGTCCTACTTTTCATTTTGTAAGTCCTTCTGAGACTTCCCACTGCTACCTTTTCTCCAGAAAAGGCAGGTTACTGTCTGCTCTCAGCCACCTCCACAGTCAGTCAACATGTTAGCTGACAGAGAGGGCTGGAAGATAGATAAATGGGTCGTAGCTTTTTATTTCAAGTAATATTTATTTCTCTCTGTTCACACACAGTAGTCTGATGTGAGCCAGTTCATCCCTACATTTTCTAAACTGAAGAGCCTCAAGGAAATATTTTAACTCCTCTTTACTGCACTTAATTAAATCTCATGCTGTAGTATCAAGTACAGGGTGACAGAGCCATTATACTTCATATTTGCTGTGCAGATTCCTGTGCCTTGTGGCCAAGGGACACTGGGCAGTCTCTTAGGGAGGGGTTTGTTAATGGAGGAGCAGCAATTTGAAAGGATGGTGTAGGCTTTGGTTTTATGGCAATCACTTATCAGGCACTTGATTGTAAGTGTTTGATGGGCATTTGGACTTTTGTTATTACTAAAATTATTTTCCAGCAACCTATTGTACCTAGTGATTTTGAGAACTTAGCAGGAGAAATTTCAATGTTGTCTTACTTCCTCCACAAGCTCAGACATCCTATAGAATATCACTTAATTTCTGTAATCACCAATCCACATTTAAGAGCATCAAACTACATTAAACCAAACAAAATAGAAGTTAGAGCCTGCACAAAGGCCTTTTCATGGTGTAAATCCCTCAAATAAAGAGCATGTGTCCAACTAATTTTTCTGATAAGAAAGAGACATAGTGGTAATCAAAAACCCTAAAAAAACGACTAATACCCCAAAGCCCTCCCCCAAAAACCCCTAACCCAAGCCAGAAAAATCAGAAAAACACTTTTGCTTCCCTTTAGAAAAAAGAAATGCTAGCAGAACAAGCACTGTTTCCATTAAATCATTATTTCAAGTTTCCCCCCTCCTCCACAAAAGTTTTAGCAATTTGACAGCTTTCAAAAGTGGCCCAGTTTTGAGCCACTTCCTTTATTTCAGGAAACTAAATAATTGCTTGATAGTTTTGGGTGTGACTTTTTTTTCCCCCCAAGTTAAAAGTATCAAACTTCCGGAGGCACTCTGTGCTAGTTTTGTCTGGGAAAGTGTTAATTTTGGACACAGTAGCTAGTATGGGTTTGTGCTGAAAACCATGTTGATAATAGAGGTAGGTAACCACCACCTGCCTTCCCATCCTTTGGTGTAATACACAGACGCCACTGCAAAGTGTTCATGAGATGTCCACCACACCTCCATTGAGTCCATTTAGTCCATGACTTTGGGCTCTGTGTTGTGGTGATACTCAGGACAGGAGAGGTGATTTGTTTTGTGGTTATTGGGCATCAAAGCCAGCTCAATTTGGGTTCCTGATGCACTTGCTCTGTTCCTTGTAAGGTTTTTCCTCCATAGGTTTGGGTGGTTCTTGTTATAATAATTCCTATAACATGCAATTCAAATCACAGGTTACAACAATTTAAAGGTATTTCTACTACAATCTCTTACCCACTCCCTATTGGGTTTAACAATGCAATGAACTCTTCCCCTTGCCCTTATTCCAGCTTGGATTTACCCACAGACTGCAGTCCCTTAGGGTTGTATGTACTCCAGGTAGAGCCTTGTCTACGAGGCAGTCTCTTCAGGGTCACACGCTGGTGTATGGGGTTATCCACAGCCACAGGGGCTCTGAGGGGCAGCTATTCCAGCACAGCCCTGTCCACAGCCCTGACCTTTGGAGATAGACCTGCCCCAGCACGGCCTCACCCACAGCCACTGTCCCCTCAGAAAGCAAACCTGCCGAGCCTGGCCTTGCTCTTGGCTGCAGTCCCTGCAGGCTGTTCCTACCCTGCTGTGGGTTTGTCCATGGCCACACCCTTCGAGGTGTCCAGCAGGGCCCCATGAACAGCCGCTGGTGCTTCAAGGTGTCCCTGCTGCAGCACAGAGCTGGCCTTGGACCCTGAGGCCTTCAGGGGTGCCCCTGCTGTGGCACTGACACAGCCACCGCCCCAGCCACAGGCACTTCCAGAGGTACCTGCTCTGCTGTGGACTTATTAATGACCAGAGAAGGTTCAGGATATCCTGCTCCTGCGTGGGCTCACCCACAGGTCACAGTCCCTTGGACTCAAGCTCACACTGGAGTTCCAGTATGTCCAGCACTGCGGCACAGAAACAGCAGCGATGCCCTGGCCATGTGCCAGTCCCTGTGCAGCACCATGGCTGTCCTCAAAATGTCCCCAAGCACAGCAGAGTGAGGGGATCAGCAGCACCACAGAGGGAAAGACAAAAGCAGCCACAGATGAGCACTGCACTGATGTACTGTAAGGCATCAAGCCCAGGGCAAGCACAGGAGCTGCCAAAGAGCAATAACAGCTATAAATTCCATCTAACACATTCCAATCAAAGCTCTTGAACCTTCTGAGCCGCATCTTGGGCATCAAAAGGAGCTGTTGTGGTTTAACCTGAGGTGGTAACTCAGCCCTACACAGCTGCATGCTCACTGCCTCCCAGTGGGATTGGATGAAAGAGTAAAAGTGAGAAAAATCATGAGTTGAGATAAAGACAGTTTAATAGGTAAAGAAGAACAAAAGGTAAGGAATCAATTCACTGTTTCTTCTGGGCAGGCAGGTGTTCAGCCATCCTCAGGAAAGCAGGGCACCATCGCATGTTACTTGGAACAAAAATGCCATCACTCTGAATGTCCCCACTTCCTCCTTCCTTCAGCTCCCAGTACTGAGCATGATGCCATACACAATATCTCTTTGGGCAGTTGGGTCTCTTGCCCCAGCTGTGTCCTCTCCCAGCTTGTTGTGCACCCACAGTCTCCTTCCATAGTGCGGTGGTATGAGAAGCAGGAAAAGCATTGACTGTGTAAGCACTGCTCAGCAGTAATGAAAACATCTCTGGATTATTAACCCCATTCTCATCACAAATCCAAACATTGTCCCAAGATAGGTAATGTGAAGAAAATTAACTCCACCCCAGTCAAAACCAGCACACACCTGAAATTCTGGTCATGTAGTCTCCATGCTCAAGAGCTGTGCAAGTTTCCAGCCTGAAGTGTTGCATTTTCTTTTCAGATAGCTTATCCTGTGGCTCTGATTTTCCATGAAAATCTTTTTCACAGGTCAGTCTATACCCTGGGAAAGAGTCCGGCCAACTGAATTTTTTAAGCAGTGGAACTTAGTAATATTCGTTCATTTTATGTG
Organism: Zonotrichia albicollis; assembly: GCF_047830755.1. NCBI lineage: Eukaryota > Metazoa > Chordata > Aves > Passeriformes > Passerellidae > Zonotrichia > Zonotrichia albicollis. Next base: position 22,045,779 of record NC_133826.1, on the reverse strand, counting down.
TGGGATAAAATATAAGGGGAATTGCTCTGGCAGGAGAATGTATATTAAGGTAGGAGAAAGTGAAGAGCATCACCACTGATGCTGTCCTCTTACAGATGCCCCACTGCAGGTTCTGTTTGGGACTGTTCTGTTTTGTTGTACTGGTACACTCGAGGGTTTCAGAAATGCATACCCCAGAGTCCTGTGCTTAGGAACCTCTTAACCCTTTACAACAAACTGCTTTACACACTGTGCACCACCCCAGTGCTTTATTCCCTGAATGGAGGCAGGGAGAGGTGTGCACACAGGTGCCTGGCAGCTCTGCTCTCTCCCTGGGCTGGCCAGACACAACTGCTGAGCTGGAAGGAGTTCAGTTTCATTATGGTGTCATGCCTAAGCTACAGGCAGGACACAGGTTGGTTGGAGCTCAGCAGAACTCTGGGTGAACAATGTACTTTCTGGAATTAGATACAGATTTTGACTAAATATTTGATTTATTTTTATTCATTAACCTAGACCTGTTCAAACATAGCAAGCAGATGGCTGGGTTGTGGATGTGCTGTAGGTGTATCTGTTGATGCAGACAGCACAAGAGATACTGGTTCTGGACTAGTGAGTCTTTCTTACATAGTAAGGAAAAGACATGTTCGGTTCATTTTTGTTCACCCACATCAGTATATCGATATACTAAGAATATTTTACCAGTGTATTCCTAAAGCCAAAAGAACTGTCATGCAGAGACCAGTTCTAAAGAGGATCCAGCTCTTGGTGGTTTGGTATTTGGAACCATTTCCTTTAGTTTCAATTTGGTGAACTTTTATTTATATATTAAGGTTCTGAAAAACAAATCAACAGCAAGCATGTTAGAAATACTGCATATATAATGAAATAAGGCAGAAGAAATGGAGGGAGGAAACAGGATGAAGTGATTTTCCAAATGTGCTGAGTGTCAGGAATCAAGCTCTGTTTTTCTGACTCCCATGACCTCTCTTCAGAACTGCCTGCTAGTCCAGTAGCATGTGTATGCATTAAAGCAGCGGCAGTCTCTGCGCTGAAGATAGGAATACATTGTATATATTTTGTTTTCCTTTGCTGTGCAGCTGCATTGTGGTATTTATTGAATCCTGCTGGGAGCTAGGCTAGGAGAGAACAGCAAACCATGGAAATGTTTCTTCTCTGTTTACATTCTCTATCTACTTTAGGAGTTAATATTCAGAAGCATAAATCTGGTCTGCCAGGAAGGCAGAAGAAATTCACCCACGTTGAAGTCTGCTGACATGGCTTGACTCTCTGGTGTAACTGGTGTAGTTAGCTTAAGTATCTCTGAAGTGTCTGCGTGTCAGAGAAGGGCAGACTTAGTCATTCTGCCTTCTTTGGGAGGCTGTTCCTCCTCTGCTGCCAGTCCTAGGGTGAGAACCAAAGTGGGGAGAGCGCAGCGAGGGGGTGGCTGCAGAGATGGAACCCAAAACACCAGAGGAGTGAGAAGTGCTGCAGGAAGGTGTGAAGTGCTGGACAAGGCCTGCTAGCATTTCAGCTCAGTGGCTGTGAGCTCCTCTGAGCCCCAGCAGAGGCTGTGTGTTACAGGAGTGCATGGCTTAGGCAGGGCTGGGCGGGTGTTTGTGCCTGCTCAGAGCAGATGGGCTCCCCGAGCTGGCTGCTGGCGCTGTGACTGCCACTCTGCCTGTGAGACAGCGACTGTCCCCGAGCTCTGCTGCTTCCTGCATCCTCCTGAGACACCCATCGCTCACACTGATTTATCTTAAGTCCTATACAACAGAAATCAAGCAGGCTTTTTCTTTCAGACAAACGTATGAAGTGCATCCAGTATATTTTGGAGGAAGTAGTTGCCTCACAAAGCTCAGTTTAGGCCCTGAAACACTTCTGTGCAAAAAAAAAAAAAAAAAAAAAAAAAAAGGTGAGAAGTTTTGAGTGGCAAAACTCTGACTTCCTCCTGTAAATATCAAGATTAAAATAACAGATACAGTTACAAAAGTTGTTTATTTCCCTGCAACTTGACTGTTATTTTAGCCTGCATGTCCTGATGTATTTCCAGGCTATCCATGCACTTGCAAACAGGTCTTTTTCACTGGTGTTTCAGTAACTGTTGCAGCATTTTATCTATTTCTAGGCTTTTTTCCCTTTCAAGTAAAGCAGTTTGGGGCCTTCAATGCCAGGATTTTAGAAACTAGCTGTGAGCACTTCAGTGCTAGCTTGTATTATCCATAGTGTTGTATAGCTAACAGGATCCACTTCTTTTCTTTTATACCACTACTTTGCAGTACTGTTCTTGCAGTTATTCCCTCTGTGTCAGTGCCTTCTCGGCTGGCCTGCTTGCTTAGGTTTCTATTCTTTAGTTTCAAAGACTTCTCTCACAATCTGTCTGTTCTTCATTCATAATCCCACTGCCTTGCAAAGAGCTCTAGAGGTACTTTTTTTAGGGCATGAATGACTTTTTTGTTGTTTCAAAAATGTGGACTCCATGGAGGAATATTTTTAATTGCCTTTTGAAATAGATTCTTTTCCTGACAGTAAGAGAAATAATCAAAATAGCTGTCTAATAGAAAAATGAAGCCATACAATGAAGCTCTTTGTAAAATATATAAGGAAATAGTAGTTAGTTAACTGGAACATATGTCCTGTATGAGTTCAAAGATTTTTACACTCAGAGAAGTATATAATACAGAGCCTCAGCTGAGATGTAACAAAAATATAAGGCTAGCATTGCCTTTCCAGGTAATCATGCACACTGCAAAACTGAATTGAATATTTAAGATAGTATTAAACTCTGAACTGTTTCTGGAGGTTTGTAAGTTAAGATTTATGTAGGGAAAAATAGGGTAAGATAAACAACAAAGCAGAGTCAGGCTTCTAGAATAAGATCTAAGAGACAGAAGTCAACTGCAGTCTTGGCTGTCTCAGAAACTCCTGGTGTGAAGTGTTGCTTTCATTTCTCCAGACTTCAGTTTCATCATCTGTCAGACTGAAGATAGTAACACTTACCTTGCCGAAAATGTAGAGTCCTAATTCCTTAAATATTTACAGGTATGCTTGTATCTTGCAACATGCAAACTACCACCAATTAATGCGATGCAACTGGCTGTGGATTAGAGTATTTTGGCTAGGGTATCTGAGCAAAAAAAGCAAAAGTATGGGGCAAATTACTTGTACATAAATTTATACCTTTTTGTCAGTCCTAAGGCACAGGTATTGTCAATGGGGAGCTGATAGTTATGTGCTGAATAAAGAACAACCCATATTGTGCTTAACCCTAGCAAATCTGAAATTCTGTAAAACATGATCACGTCAACTTAGTGTCCATTTTACCCATTACTGGGTGAAATATCTGAAGCTGCTCAATGAGTTCTTGGGACACCAGAACAGGACCACCAGCCTTTTACTTCCCATCTCTGTGGATGAGCTGAGGTGTGCTAAACAGACCACAGCTGCAAAAGGATTCATGTAAGAAAGAATCCTCCACACCTAAGGGTAAATACAATAGGAAGCCTGTGTAGTAAATTAGGTGTTTTAGGAGTCTCAGTGGTAGCAGTTATAACCCTGAACAACTGTTCTAGAGAAGTGCAGGCCAAGTTCACTTTGTCAGCATATAATGTAAAATTGTACACTCACGTGACCAAAGGAAAGATGACCAGTGCTGCTACTGCAGCAGTTTGACTAACCTCTTAAGATAGACCTCTGATGTCTAAAATGAATGCAAAACCACATGTGTATGCATCTTAGAGAAATCTTCTGGTTTTAATGAGTTTTGGATAGAGTATCTGGAGCATTTCTTTATTCATATCATACTTTCTTGGAAGACTTTAAATGATGAAACGTGTATTTTTTAAATTATGTGGATTTTTTTTTTATTCGATCCTTGATGGCAGTAAGAGATGATTGCCCTAGATCTCTTGTATGCAGTACACAAGGTCCCTCCTCCCAAAATGCAATGTGTGAATATGCATGCCTGTGCAATGTGTGTGAGTGGAAGAGTGATAGTTGGGATATCTCAGACTGCTTAACAAGTACAGAAAAAACTTGACTTGGTTTGCAGCTTCATTAATGCTGCTGTGCTCAACTGTGCTGCCTAACAGAAGTGAAAGATCTTTCTACATCCTGTACACACCTGCAGTCTGGTGTCTTAGTCTGAGGTAAGAAATGTGGTTAAAGTTTGAGAGAAAGATGTGAAAGAGCAGAAAGAAATATGCGTTAGTAGACATTAGTAGTGTTTTTGATTTTGCTGTCTGTCTGCTAATGAAATGACAGAAAGAAATGTTTCTGAGAGACATCCAATATTCCTGCTCTTAGAAAAAAATGTATGAATAATAACAGTTTAACCCAGTGTCAGCTTCCTCTCTACAGTTTAGAAGGTTTACAGTGGAATGGTGCTGAATACAAGGGAGGCGGCTCAAGGAAGTGAATTTGAATTCTGTAAAGAGTTATATAACCTTGACAGTAACGGATCAAGGCTTTGTAATACTCAGACATGAAACTTTCATAAAGTCCTGTGTTGTTTGGATGCCAAATTTAGCATTTTCTACTTTTCTGAAGACTGGTTGGTTCGGCCATGAGGATTTTGAAGTGATAAAATATTTAAGTTTTTTCTATGTAGTAAGATATTATTTATAGAAGCATACAGTTCTGGAAGTCATCTACAGATGCCTTTTGAATCAACACATGATGCATTAAATTAATTAGAAATCATCGAACAGTTCAGGAGAAAAATGCCAAGATATGTGCATCAATTATTGCAAAAGATAATAAAGAAGCAACAGCTGCATTTGTCTTCCTCCTGTAGTTAATGCTCAGTTCAGTGGCCTGCTAAGATGCAGTTTTGCACTGCCCTGAATAAATAGGCAAGTGTTTGGTGCAGTAGCTGGTCGAAGTTTTTGTGTTAATATTGGAAAGAAAACCATTTACAACGTGGATGACATCAAGTGTGTTGTCATTGTGGGAGGGTGCCTTAAATGGCGAGTGAAGGACTGCTTGCAAACCATGGCTTCTAAAAACCACACTTTTCACCAAGCAACGGGGACATTTTCATAAGAAAATGCATGTCAGTAATGCCATTTTCAGTTGCTCTCACTGCAGGTGATGCTCTCTGTTTCTCTTCACAATAGAATTGCTGCTCACCTGAGTCTCACCTCAGTGGTGACATCAGTGGAAACTCTGAAAAGGCTTTTCAGTGTCCTACAGAATTTATTTTATCTTTCTGGTTTTGCTGGTTTGGGTTTTGGGGTTTTTTTTTGCCTTTTTTTTTTTCCCTTTAAACCTACTGGGGGTCTTTGAACTTCAAGTCCCCGAGAAAGTTGTTTGGAAAAGATACCCCTGGCTTTGACTGTAAGCTCCAAAACACTTGGGAGCTGTTTTTATATAGAATAAAATGATCAGATTTTCAGAGGACCTCCATGTGTTGGTCACTGACACAATATGAAAAATTGTGGTGTTCAGCTGCAAGTTATTGTTTTCTGAAAGTTTTTCTGAATACTTGGAAAGGAAAGAAAGAGCTACTTGGGAAGTCAGGAAGGAGCTGCTCCTCTGTGTGCTTGTGACTGTTTTACTTCTGTGTTTCTAGGAGGGCTCTTTTCCATAGCTGTGGTCTTGCTGGGCCAGGTGCTGGACAAATGTAGTATGAAGTCTGGCCTTGTCCTCGAAGAATTTCTGATCTGATTCTGGATAGCATGGATATTTCTTAAAAGGGAATGCTATAGAGGTGAAAGGAAAGACTGATAATGGAAAAAGTGATAGCAGCATATGCAGCCAGCCAGAGAACTTGCATAATCCCCGTGCTGTTTATTTCCTTTTCTGAGAAAGGGACATACAGCACCTCATTCAAAGCAGCATGCAATCAATTATTCCCAGAATTCAAGATAAACTGTCTTACACAGGCCCATGTATTGCACATATCATCACATTGTGCTCTTAAAACCTTTACACATGGCAACAACTGGTGTAAATATTCCTGGGATAACACTTAATGATAAAACTACTGTGGGTAAAAAGGTAGCTTTTCTCTTGCTGTGTGGAAACAATAAAAAATCAGGTCACATACAAAGGCACTATATTTATTTGCAATGATTATTTTCTCCAGCTGTTGAATCCTTTCATTAACATATTGAATTCCCCCACCAGTGCGTGAAAGACAGTAAACAAACAACAGAGTGTGTGGATGATGTGTTACAAACACACACACACATTCACTGTCTGGTATGGGAGAGCATGTAGTCCCACCCTCCTGATTCTCAGTTCTTGTAGCTGTTGCTCTACCTGCTGGAGATGAGCTAACATGAACAGCATCTGGATGGGCAAGAGAGGTTCCACATTCCACGTTCAGTTCAAAAAAATTTCAGGTTGCATTCAGCACTTTCATATCTAAGTGCTCATAAATAGTAATAGCAATAATAAATTATTTTGACTTGTAATTGATCTAACTGATTTATTTAGACTGTAAAGAAAAAAAATCATATTTCCTCATTATCAGAGGGTATATTCTGTAGATGCAAGATCTGTAGATGCAAGATCTGCAATTAATTCAAGTGTGACCTGGATCTGTAATACAGTACAGAATATCTTTTTACAGATATCTACTGGACACTACAAAGGGTTGGGGGGTTTTGGTTTGGTTTTTGTTTTTTTGGTTTTTGTAGAATTGGTTGTTTCTAATTGCAGTGTAAGATTTCAGGGTCATAGGGATTTTTGGGTCCTGGATGGCGGCAAGTTTGAGTGAAAAGGTTTTGTATAAAATGTTAAGCATTTGGAATGGCTCTGTTTGCAAATGCAGTAGTTGATGATAAGATACAGCTGTAAGCAGAGCCTTGAATGGGGTTGTGTTGTGTAAGATGTGTGTAATAACTGTTTATTAATATAATCTTTCTGTAAAATCTGATCTCTTCTGTTATGACAGCCTTTCCTCGAGATAATGAGTAACCATAGGGGGAAGGAAACAGGTACAGTAACCCTACACACTTTTAAAAAATTGCTTTAGATCTCTAAGGTAGTGTTTGAAGAGCACTGCAATGATATAGTGATAAAGCTGACATATGGCTGATACCAGATCTTTGCAGTGGTGGTGGATGCAATCAGTATTTTCACTGAAAGAAGTTCTTCAGAACTTCAGAAAGAAGTTTTCCCTTTATTGGATTCTCTTTTCTGTGAAGAGAATGAAAACCTGTTCAGTGTTTTATATCTCTGTTGCTCAATGTACAGTTCAGGCCATATTTACACAATTGCTACTGAAAACTTTCTACAACTAGAAATACTTGTTTCCTTTCATGTTTTTTGAAGCTGCTGGTGCTGATCTTCTCTAGCTAAGTGCAACACACGTACAGATTTTGATACCTGTGATGATAAAATGGCCCAAAGAGAATATCAGTCTAATAATCAGAAAAATTAACTGAAGTTAGGGGTGCTTTAAGGAGAGGGGTGCTTGTCTCAGATTGATTTTCAGTTTTGAAAGGTCACCACTTCTGTCAGTCAGACTGGTATAATTAGGAACCTGTTAAATACAGACCAATTATTAATGTTTGCTGCATGTGAAATTTAGTCTGAGTACATTATGTAACATCATGCAAGAATTCTTTGATGAGAGCTGGAATATTCGTCCTGATACCTAAGCCACCAGTTCTCTACTTAGCTGTGAGATCTCTGTTCTCAGGGCTCTTTGCCTCCCTCACTCCATGGCTCAAGCACAGGATCAGCTCTGCAGGTGAAAGGTATCTTCACCACCTGCTCTGGAGCTGTGTTCTAAGCTGGACAAAAGAGCAGTCTGGGATCATGGAATGAAACCTTTCTGTGGATGTTCAGCAGTGTTAGGAAAAGAAAAGGACTGGCAATACAAATGGATATTTGCCAGCTCTTGAGTATTCACCTTTGCTCCCTGGACAATGACTTTGGAACAGCTTATATGTGTATGATTTTGTTATAAAAAACAGCCTTGATGCTGGTAAACATTTGTTAAAGGAAACGCAAAAGAAAAGAGCCTTGGGACACCTGTTCATCATAGCAAATTGTCACCTCATGGAGCTGATATAAAATATTTCTACTTCATAAATGGACTTCAGTGCACCTTTCTAAATATCTTACTGTTTCACAGAGCTCAGAACACTTTATCAAGTAAAGGTTATTTTACTTTATAAAAAGACATTTTTTTCTTTCCCAGTAAATCAGGAAGTTTCTCATGAAAGAGTAAATTAGTACTGCAGGCACAATCACCTTTTGGCATTAGTCTAAAGAGGATGAAACCCTACTGGCTTGTCTCCAGCATTTCTTCAGTGATAGCATTTTTTTTGCCCTTTTCTCTTTTTTGGCTTTTTTCTTTTTTAAAACTAGTGCTCAGCCCATACTCATAGCTGTCAGAACTAGTGCAGAAGTCTTGTATATTACAGCGACCTTAGACGGTCACTGTGGCGAGAGAAGGACGAGAATCTTGTTTCTTGATCAGAAGGCTGATTTATTGATATAGGATATATAATACATTATAACTATACTAAAAGGAAGAAAAAGAGAGGTTGCAGAGAGCAGCTATGCTAAGAATAGAATAGAAAGAATGAATAACAAAGTTCTTTGCCCAGGGAATCTGTCCCTGAGCTGCTCCTGTGATTGGCCTTTAATGGTACACAAGGAAGATGAGCCAATCACAGGGACACCTGCTACATTTCACAACAGCTGATAACAATTGTTTACATTCTTCTTCTGGGGCCCTTTGCTTCCCAGAAGAAGGAGAAATCCCAAAGAAAGGATTTCTATGAAGAAATGTCTGCGACACTTGTTAGCCTTTCCTGACTGATTCCTGCTCAGCCCTTTGTCCCCTGCCCCCAGCTCCAAAGCCAGGGAGGAGCTGATTGGAGGGCCACAGTGACAGAAGCTGTGGAATCTGCTACCATTGTAATTCTGAGCATGCTTGGAAACAGTCATGGAAATAGTGCACTTCATTTTCTTAGTGATTATATCTGATCTGTTTTTGAGGGAAAATCACTAACACTCTTGAACTGATTCATTAGGATAGGTAGCATCTTTGTCTCCAGATGAGTATGAAAGTTACCTGACCTTTGATGGATATTTTGATAAAAGCAGACACACAGGCCTAGGCACAGTTTCCAGGAAGTGTAGGCAGAACATTCTCATTCTTCCAGTCTAAGAAAGAGTATAGGCAATTCTTATAGGTGTAGGGGGAGGAATTCTGCTTAGAGAAAGGATTATAGTGCTCATGGAGCTGATATAAAATATTTCTACTTCATAAACAGACTTCAGTGCAACTTTCTAAATATCTTACTGTTCCACAGAGCTCAGAACAATTTAGTAAGTAATAGTTATTATTTCTGTGTTAAATGGAAACATTCAGATAGCTGACTTCCAAAAGGTCACTTGAAAAGCTGCTGAAAAAAAAAGAAAAGCCCTTACTTTTGCTGAGTAAGAAGCCCAAAAAAAAAAAAGAGGGTCCAAAATGAAGAAAAAAGGAGTATTTTTAAATCTAAACATTGAAGTTGATTGTTTGTGACTGTAATTTCATAAAGGAAGTCACATAGTTTGCAGAAAACTCAAGCAAAAAGCTGTATTGAACAGCCCAAACTGAGAGTATAACACTGATTAATGCATGAAATGAACCATTAATTTAATGAACCCTCTTGGTCAATCAGCAGCATGGTAGGAGGCCTGTACATCACCTCAGCCAGTTGCAGAAATCCTGGGTCAACCTTTTGCATAAAGTACTTGTCATCCAAGTAAGGGTGGACACAAGAACTTAATGTGAAATTCGGCAAAGACTACTGCAGGAGGACTTGAGGGCATTAATCCTTTTTCCTGGGAGAGAATTTCTTCATCTTCAGAAGAAAATTTCTGCCTTATTCCACCCAGAGTTATTAAATTGAGCACAAATAAAAGGGTTGTTTGGACAGTTGGGTCACATCAGAGGGTGGCATTTTTTAATGAACATGAGCAAGAGTAAATCAAGACCAGAGTGATGTCAGTGATGTCTCAGTAATTTTATAGCAGGGCTCAATATGTTTAGCAGCTCTGTTTATTTTCTGATCTGGAAATATTGTGGCATTGCAGGAGGCAAATGCAAATGAGAATTAACATGATCAGGGTGATGGTAGGTCTTAGTGAGGCAGATTGTTATAGAAATTACCATGTACCTTGCTTGTGAAATAAGTCTAACCCCCAAATCAAAACAGCTGTGCTGGTGATGCAGAGTCCTGATCCAGGGCTTAAGTCAGAGTGACACATTTCTTTGAGTCCTCTTTCAATCTAAGGGACTGTAAGAGCCTTTTCACTGGAGGTGGAAGGTGTTGCAGAGTGTGAGTTGTTGCAGTGTTGGTGCAGTCATAGAGGAAGATGAAAAGCCTCACTACAGGAAATGTGATCATTAGGGAAATGATCTGTCACAAAATTCATTGTGATGCCATGTTTCAGAACAAAAAGTGCTTCAAAGCTTTTGGCTCAAAAACAAGCTCAAATCCAAATCCCTATGACTTCTTGTCATATAGAGACAGGAGATTTCACTCATAATAATCCTGGGAATGGCTGACAGTGTGTGATGCTGAGTTTTTGAAATGTTAGATGTTTCTTGACCACAGATTCCGTCTAGATGCTTCACAATGCAGTTGCTGGAGGAGAAACCAGTTTGATTGCAAATACATCCTAGCTTGGTCTCTCTACTCATTATCTTTATGGTACACTTGCCTTTCATATTCCTGCTGTTGTTTTAATATCGAAAATTCTTTCTGAATTTCAGCTCCTTGATGATTCTTTGCTAAAAAGAATTAGATTTAATATTGTTTTATTGTCCAGTGCTTGCAGTCTTACTGGGAGTCTTTCTAATATTGTTTTGATGGATTTATTAATATAATGATCAAGTTGGCAAGCATCAGCCCAGTTTGTGCCTTCTTCACAGGTGAAGCCTTGTTATGGGGAAAACAGAGGAAATAAAAGAGATTGCTTAGTTTCTCAATTTGGGTAGGAATTGTCTGCATGCTACAGAAACAAAAAAGAAATTTAAACACCCCAGTGGGCAGATTTTCCACATCTGGGAGGTTCAAAGGGTTTTGTGGAGATGCAGGGGTTGTTCATCTTCTGCGAAACAAATTCTGACCACTTTCCTGCTTACAATTTCAAGGACACACCCAGGTCCATTGCACTACCTTTGTGCTGTCAGCAGATTAATAATTAAACAGAATGAATTTTCTTTATTTCTTTCCACTGCCATTTATGATCTGTCTGTCAAGGCATCTTTATTGAAATCAACAGATTTTTGCTGTTTTCTAATATTTGTAATTTTGTTATGCAGATATTTTTTTTCTTTAATAATAAGGGGTTTTTAAGTGTAAATTAGAGAAACTGATTAATAGGGATCTTTTCAAAAAGCTTAATAATGCAAACTATGAAATAAAAAGAAATCTATAAAAATGATAAGGTAGGAGAGGAGTATGGTGTGACATCCTTGCCTGGCTGTCAGCCCTCTGGCTGTCCAGGAAGTCACCCTGACACACGTGGCTGCTTCCATCTCTTCTGCAGGTTTAGGCTTCCTTCATGTAGTGGTGCAGATGGAGGTGCTTTTCCTTTGGTGTCAGGTGCTTGATCTGGACCTGCAATCTTGGAAGCATTGTCAGGATTGTTGGTATAGTGATATTCATCCAATTCTACTGATGCATGAAGGATGGAACTTGAGGGCATTTGGATGCCTTTCATCATACTCTTGGGCAGTGTGCACTTTTTCCAGTGATTGATTTGCTCTTGCTGTAGTAAGTCACCACTTTTTACCTAAAAAAACCTCATGGCTTGGTTTAATGTCATGTTTGAACTGATACCTTTTCACAGAGGATATATTCTACTTTAAAAAAGCACAGGTAACAATGTGCAGATGCAGTAATTTTCTTAATGGTCTGAATAATCCTCCATTCCCAGTGCTTGGGAGTGCACACTAATTGAGTTTGCATTCTTCTTTATGAGGACAAGGCACACATTTGTAGAATCTCACTGCAAACGCCATTAAGTTAGACTGGAAATTGGGCATACAAAGAAGAGTTAATTCACTGAGTTGTATCAAGCTCCCAGCATACCTAACCAAAGGACTGCTTGCACAGTTTAAGGCAGTGGCAGAGATACACCATGAAGAGCTTCTGTATTATGAGTAGTATTTGGAGTTAGTATTGTAAAAATATATGCACACTTAGAAAGTGAGAGATGTGAGCGTGTTACATAAGTGCAATGTATTGAAAGTATATATGCTATCTTCTGAGTGTAATTTAAACAGGAAAAGTTACATCAAAAGTTACTCCTTTGAAATCCCCAGTGCTATTTGTGCAGAATATGAGCTCTAGTCTTCTTTGGACAAGAGTTTAAAAGTTAGCTCTAGGAGAAAGCATTTCAGAATGTATGGAAAGAAAGTATACAAATATAAACTGAAATCCTAGAACCTGTCAGGAAATTATGACAACACACTGTGCAAGTGTGTTAGGCTAAATGGAGAGGGAGCAGTAAAGCCAGAGAAAAAAATAAAGGCTGGGTTATGAGTGTTTGTGTAGGTAGGAGTTGTTTTCTGAAGATCAAAATCCATCTAAAGAGATACTAAATAAAGATATCTACTACTGTGGATAAAATTCAAAGTAATTATTACCAAAATGAAGAAATTAATTTAGGAAATCATATAAACCATAATTAATTAACATATTATTCCAATGTATGAGAAAAGCTGTGAATAGCTCAATGGATTTACAAAAAGTACTAGAAGCAATAAAACTGAAGACTAAAGTGCCTTTTTACCAAGTTTTCATGCAGTCAGCCCCAGAGAGATTCCTGTTCAGTGCTGGAAAGTCTAAGGCAACAGTAGAAGGCAGGATTGGCTACAATCTGTTAGTGGTGTGAGGAGGGGGCCCAGCAGTTTAACAGCACAAGGTGTTTGCTTCTGAGAGCACTGGGGAACAGCAGAAATGGGACCTGTTGCCTTCTATTCTTTTAATTTTTTTGTAAACTAATGCTAGATTTTCTTTTAGGAAAGAAAAGCTTATGAATAAGCTTATAAAAAAAACCTTGTGGATGTTGTCTTTAGGAAGGAAGTTTCAGAGCTGAATGGTGTAGAATTCACCCAACATTTCTTGAAGGACTTATGAATATGAAATTCCAGTTAAAAAAACCCAAGCAGCTGCCTGAGCATCAGCTGCTATGGTAGAGGTAGCCAGAGGATCATAATTTTAATAATGGTGGCTCTTTGGACTTTAGATAGACCAATGAAGTTTCAGTAGTTAAGAAATACTTGAAATAATAATAGCAGAAGGATAAAAGAAAAAGTACTTAGGATGTTTGTACTGGGCAGCTCTGCTCATCCTGGCCCAGGACAGTCTCTGGATATTGTGTGCAGTGCTCACAGAAGGGAAACGACAGTCTGTTCTTAGATATTTGCCATCCCATAGGGTACCATGAAGTTTGTGTCATTATGGTGGTTGCCTGTGTTGTGCTTTGTAGATAAAAAAGCACTCTAAAAATGAAATCCTAGAACCTGTCAGGAAATTATGACAACACACTGTGCAAGTGTGTGCCTCAGGCTAAATGGAGAGGGAGCCAGAGAAAAAAATAAAGGCTGGGTTATGAGTGTTATTAGGGCAACTACACTTTCTTGTTCTTTCGTTTTGCAAAATTCTGTGTCTTCAAACAATGTAGGCTGAAGTGTTAATGCTTCTGTCCATTGCCACCATTCCCCTTAGCTCAGTGAGGAAGTTTACTCATTTGTGGGTTGACAGGCAGCCTTGCCTGGGAATAGGAAGGTGCTTGCTGGCAGTGCAAGCTGAGATCTGCTTTGCTAAGTGCAGACCAGTGCTCTGCTAAATGGAGATAAAATTCAGGCACCCACATCCTGTCACACCACTTAGTTCTTGCTGACTGCCATATACCAGGAAATTGAAATTGAAATAAGTCCATTAGTTCCAAACACTGTTAAAAACCTGCAAAGACTAAAAAGTTATACTTGATATGCTTTATACTGTGCACGGTTGAAAGTCTGCCTTGGTAGCTTAACCTCTGCTCAGACAACTCTTCCTGGTGACGGCAGAGGAAGAGCAAAGCCAGCTCTGGCTGCTTCTCTGCCATATTAGGTTTGCAAGTGAACAGGAATAAATTCACAAAACTGGTAGCTAATGCAACTCTTCTTGTACATCTGTAATCATTATTTGCTGCCAGTCCCTGTATCTGTTACCCTTGTACCAAAGATGTTGAATATGCAGCTTAAAATTATTGAAAAATTTAACTGTGTTTGATTTTTTAAATACATATATGTTTCAGATTAAGTTATTAACCAGGGAAGTAGGTATTCTCCTTTTATTACTCTATAATGTTAGCAACTTTAATTGGACTTTAGCAATAAATTATTAAATAGGGCTGAGTGGGTCTATTTTGGAAATTCTTCTGAAATCAGTAGGTCATTTGAAAAGAAGTACAAATTTTAATTGAGCTTCTTAGTTGACTGAAGTCAAACCTTATTATCCCCGTGAAAACTGGTCAAGACCAGGAAGATAAACATAGTAACATGGTTATGCATCACAGGCTTGCTGGGCAAGCAAATCTGAACTACAGTCTCTGTAGGAGATTGAACTAATCCTTGTGATCTTATCACCTCTGAATTTCAGAATTTCTGATCCAGTTGGAAGAGAGATAGCAAACTCTCAAGGTTCCTAAATGGCAGTTTAGGTGGCAGGTCTGAAGCAGCTGTAAGTTCCTAGTGAAACTGGTACAAGAGCATGTCAGTTTTTGACTAGTGTTAGACTGAACACATCTTTCAGATTGTGCTGTGGAGGCATCATCAGAGTTGTGTTTCCTGAGTGTGTTGTAATCAGATGCACAAAAATAAGATAATGAGGAGCCAGGCAGGTAGGGACCAGCCTCCTGAATGTGGGGCCATTGCAGTTTAGAGGTCATCTGCTGAAAGAGCATTGAGTCAGGAGCTCCCACATTGGCTGGCAGGGAGGGCAGAAGGCAAAAAAGAGGGCAAAAAGCAGCCAATCACATACGACTTTTGCAATTTTAAGCTGCACAACGGAGAGTAGCATTGTTGGGTGGCTGTGCAGAAGGCACTGGAGCCCTGCAGGACCTGCCCAAGCCCCCTCTCTGAGCCCATTCACATGTTAGCCGTGCTCCATAAGCTGTTGTCAGTGTCAGCATTAACACAGAGCCTGGGAAGGAACAGAGGCAGACATTTTGTCAAACTTATGCTACAGACCAAACACATGTAGCAAGAATTTTATCTGCTTTTAAGTGTTAAAATAATTCCCCTGCCCCTCCCTGCTGAGGTGGTGGACTGCAGTGGGTTTTATCTGCTTTATGTGATGTCTCTATATCTCTGCCAAAGCAAAACTTGGAGCTGACTAATGGATAAATACCTGCATTGACTCTCAGCTTTGTCCCCTAAGGTCTGAAGGCAGAAACAAGACAATGGGAGCCCTCCCATAGTTAAGCCACTCAAATCTAATCTGAAGCTGATTTAAACTGAAAGGGGAGTTAGATTGTGTGGCTGGCTGACTGACTGTGATGAGTCATAGCCAAAAAGGACAGGATTCCACAGTACAGCAATGCCAGCAGAGAGGCCCCTTGAACAAGCAGTAACAGCTACTGGCGGAAGCAGGACTTTTACAGCCGCATTCAGGAGTGCAGTGCCAAAGCTCATTAACTTTGATGAGGTAAAAGATGACTTTCATTAGCAGCTGCCAGTAACTTAAAACCGAAAGACAAAACAAGCTTGGCAGTTAAGCTGTTTTAGCTCTGTGCACCTTTGCACAAGTAAAAGCACTTGCACTCCTGGCTGGAGGGCCGATGCTCTGGCAAGAGGCCGGTATTCCTCATGTAATGTAGACCAAAGCCATGGTCAAGTAGATTGCAGTGGTTCTAATGTGAGAAGTTCCTCATGATCCCAAGTGCTGTGGCATCCCACTGAGCCATCAGCCACTCATCTCTGCAGAGCCAGCTCCTCTGTCTGCCAGTTCCCAGTCACTCATGATGTGGGATTGAGCAAGGGGATCTCAGCTCAGTGTAGGAGATGTTGGGGACCATTAGTGGCACTTGTTACATTCATTGGACAATTCTTTCAATAAGTTCCATTTCCATTCATCAGAGAATCCTGTTCCTTTGGGGTGGCTGTTGGCCTCATACATGTGCCAAAAATGAATTAATAGCCTTTAATTCAATTTTCTGTTACACCATCTGCTGTGGCCCTGGAGGGTTGGCTATTTGTACCCTAACAGAAACACATTATATCCTTGGTACAGGGTTCCATTCCCTGATCATTGTGTTCCTTATTTTCTTGAAACTTCAAAAGTCTTTGTAAAGCTTTCTTTTGACCCTGTCAACCTTAAAAACAGTTGGACATATCTTTCATTGCATTATTTCAGACTGCTTTGTGCTCTTGTCACTGCAGATAAGGTTCATTTGTCCTTAATTTCTTTGGGTCTTGCTTATGTAAATGTATATAAAGAACATATTTTATATCCAAAAGGAAAGAAGGATTACATTGTGTTAACAAGGCAGAATTTATTATTTGTCAGCAGATGAGCAGAGCATCTTGACCATGGAATTTCTTGACCATCATCCTTGACCATGGAATATCCTACAGAAGGATCTTATGTGGCAAAATGGAAATCCAGAAGCTAGAGTTTTACTTTTTGTAGATTTTTCAAAGCTTATGCTCGTTAGGGTATTCTTGACAATCCTGACTAAAATGCTACAGTCTCCTTTTTTTCTCAGTTGCCTTGCTGATGTTGGGCACCATTAAAAATGGTCTTTCATATTTTTAATATTAATTAAACTACCTTGAAAGTTTCTGTTTCAGCATCAAGTATAATGAAAACTGAAAAACTTGATAAAGAATTTGAGTGAGGGTGCTGTAGGTTGTGCAGCGGTTTGCTCATAGTTGTTTATCCAGGTACTCCTAACAGTTTACATGCTGGTGCAGAGCAGCCCATGGAATTCCAGGGGATCACACACTTGAGTTGGTCTCTGTGCACCAAATGGAGGTACAGAGAAGGCTCATGTGCTTTCCTGAGCCAGCAGAGCTGAGTGCTGAATTAAGCACTGCCAGTGCCCACTTCCTGCTTCTGTGTGCTGCTGGGGTTTATTAAGAGATCTGTTACATGCCAGACTCTATAGAAGTCTTGATTCACATTATCTTTCTTCAGACTATGATCTTTTTTCAAGTTGTACTTAATTCCTACCGAAGTAAATGACAAGTAACAAATTTCTGTGCTTCCTTGAACACCTACCAGAAGGTTTAGTCTTTTTTAGTTTGTATTATCAGTTTGTGGGGCATACATATGAAATGTAAAATAATAGGTGCTGAATAATATCTTCAAGTGCCTTAGTCTACACAACTGAAAAAAACTTATATATTTCCATATTAAAAATGAAAGAGCAGTAAATGTTACCAGTTCATGTGGCCATACATTCACCACTATTTCAACCAAATACTGTAAAAGTATAGACTTAGAAAAGCCTTACCCACATTTGCACACACTTCTGTCTTTCTGCTTCAGCTTTTTCGTCTGTCATCACAGCAGACTATACACACACTAATTCCAAACTGCTCCAGCTGGGGATGTGTGTGTACAAACTGATGCTTGTGTCACAAATCCAATTGGGTTTCTGACCTCCCACCTCCAAGTGGGAGTTGTTATTGTCAGATAGGTAATGCTGCCATATACACATTTCTTATTATTAGACATAAGAAATGTTTACAGGTCTGTGGTATTTCCCAGCTTGTGAATAGCTGTGCCTATATAAAGAGTGTAAAATTATTTGGAGCATGAAATTGGATGTTCTCTTAACTTTGGCCTGAGGGCTTTCTGTGGGCCCCTATGCATTGAAAGGTCCATACAATTCTTTTCCTAAATAAATTCCTGTTTAGCATCCTTATTCTTTTATCTTTCTTTTATTTCCCAGACCATTCATTTAAGACTTTTAAAATAAAAAATTATAATAAAAAAGGAAACTTGAAATCCTAATGAAAATTGCCTTCCACAGGCAAAAGATGGAAGCACAGACTATTTTTGTTCTTTTTGCCTTGGATAATTAAAGAGATACTGAAATCAGTCTTGTTCAAATCTTGAGTAACACGAGCTTTAGATTTTTGCTGGAATCAGGACACCACAATCCCTGTGAGCAGAGTGGAGTCCTTCCGTTCTGTGCCTTTATTTCTATTTCCTGAAACACTCAGCATACAGTCTTTTAGAAAAAGATGATCAGCACAGGATTTAAAGAAAAATTAGATGAACTGTTTTCACCTCTCTTTGCTTGTGATTATCAGGTGGTTCATTAAACTTGGATCTCACATCTCCTGTTTGTTATAATGAAAATAGCAAATGGAGAAAGAGGAAAAAAAAGGACACATTTAAAATGCAGTGAAAGGCTTAGTGCTGGGTACCAAAATTACTGATCTGCTTCCAAAAGAATAAAGAAGGAGAGGAGACCAAGAAATCACTTTCACTTAACGTTTTTATTGAATTCCAGAGGAGTTGTGTGGACTGTGCTCTCTTCTGAAATCTGTTCATCATTGCTTTTGATGTGACATGAAGTAAGGGCCCCTTCTTGACCTGCTCAGCTGCTCAGCTTCCCTGAAGGGACAGAGCCCAGGTTTTGCAATCCAGATTTTGAGATAGTGAGAAGCTTTTGTAAGTGTGTGCAGGACATTCTGGGGAGCTCAAGTTCAAGGAGTTTCTCTCTTTGCAGCCTGTTCCTGTTTATGCAATCAGACGGATGTAGGCATATTTTTTTATGTCAGTTTCAGGTTCCTTGTCTGTGAACTTCATAATTTTAAATTAATTTCTAATTGCAATATGACACTATCTCCACTTTACATGGGATGTTAGAGAGACATAGACATGGAGGGTACATAGAGCCACTCATTCAGCTGAGTGAGTAGAAAGTGGAATTCCTGGGTAGGACTTGGTCACAGTTCCAATTTTTTTTACTAGCTGAGGACAAGATGGATTTCAGGCCACACATCAAATATAGGACATTTTGATTAATTTAAATAGTGTAATTTCTGCTTTTCACAGAATCCCAGAATTAACTAGTTTGGACAAGACCTTTGAGATCATTGAGTCTAACCTATGACATAACACCACCTTGTCAGCTGGACCATGGAATTAAGTACCATATCCAGCCTTTTCTTAAACACCTCCAGGGAAATAATAAAAAAATGAATGATAAATTTTAACAGGCAGTGTTCTGGAAGATAATGATATGCATCACTGAATGATTTACTTTTCAAATGATTTTTGCATGAATAATGCTGGTAGAATCTGACCCTTATATGATGCTTCCTGTCAACATTTTGTGTGTATAGATTACTGTGTTTTAAATTGCACCCTAACAAGAATGCAGTTGATTTAGCTGTTGGTCAGTGAATCCTGGCTGTCAGAGTATTTTATGAGCAATAAAAATGTTATTCAGTAGCATATTTGATGAAGGATATTCAATTCTGATAAATTTTGGCCTGAATGTCTGGAGGAAAAAGTGAAGATAGTAGCCAAGTAAAATCAGTGTCCATTGAAACAAAGAGAGTTTGCTGGCTGCAGCTGGCAGCCCTGGGAGGGTGAGGAAGCTGCCCAGCAGGCAGAGTTGGTATGGGAACAGTTCTCCACTGAGCTGCATGATTTTCTTTCCCTCTGTACTCTCTATCCTTTCAAGAAACAGAAGCTAGTTGTCTATCAGCCAGTGCTGGTTAGGATCTCTTCATGCTGGAAGAAATCTGGGCCATAGGAGATGACTGAGACTAGCAGGATAGTTTAGAGCATTGCTGCTTGGAGATGTGAGGCTGGGACTTCACCTCATGTAGCACAGGGACTGCTGAGGGTCCTGTTAAGCTTGGAGCAAGAAGTCACAGAAATACAAATGACAGATCACTGGAAAAGGAAATTTTTGTGCCACATCTTTATTCTGTTTTGTGAATCTTTCAAAGGCTGAGGCTTTGCAGGCAGAGTAACTAAGCACAATAAAACCCTCAAGTGACTGGAGGTACTGAGCAATGGCTCATGCATTCTTTACTGTGGAATAGAGCAACTAGTTTTCTTTAGGCCTGAACTGCACAATCATCAGATAATTCAATTAAAATGTAGTGTTTAATTCTGTGAGTAGATAAAGGCAGATTCTCACTCAGATCTTCACTCTGACTCCAATGTGCCTATTTGAACCACGAGACCTGTTCTCATCCAATACAGCAGCTGAATCCGCCAGCCCCAGCATTTGACTCTGTGATAGGGTTGTTTCAGAAGCACCAAACATCACTGTATCACTCAGAGCAGCACTCTTTTGAGCCAGTTGCCATCTCCTAGAAGTATCAGAAATGTTTTCACAGGACTGTCTGAAAAGTGTGATTTTTGCAGCAGTACTGAATTACCTTGGTGAAGGGAAAAGCTCTGGGAACGGTATAACTGCAGCTGTACATTCACCTGTGTCACTAGGCCAGAGGAGCTCTGTGACTGCAGCCTTGGGGGCTCTGGATTCTTTCTGTCCCCAGCTGCCTCTGCTGAGGGGCATGACACTCAGGTGCTGTCGGTGCTGCTACACCTTTGCAGCAGTTATTCAGTGTTGCTCTCTGGTGGACTGTTGCTCTGTCATTTGTCACACTCTGGTCCTGCTGGCTTGAGTCTGTGTGCCACCACTGCTTACCTTGCCCTCAGCCCTTGGCCAAGGTGAAACCATGGAGCTCCTGTGGTACATTTATATATCTTTTATCAGTAAAAAATCTGCAGTGCAACAAAGATTTTTTGCAAAGGTTTGGTAGGGTGTTTAACATAGCAGTGGATCAGAGACAAATATTATTATGAAAGGGAATAACTCACAGGCAGATGTCAGTTCTTGAAAAAAATGTTCTTTTTAAAAAGCTGAATATTTTTGAAAATCACTGATTAGAGTCTTCACTGGCATAATGCTCCCATTAAGTACAGAGCTGTTGATCCAAGGATTTCATGCTAATAGAACTCTGAGAAACAGAAGGTATTTCTGATTTCAACAGGCTTTATGTTATCAGTGGCTAAAATGCTGATCTTAGAATCCCAGACTCACAGAAAGATTTAGGTTAAACTAGACCTTCAACATCATTTACTTGCAGCCTCCCCTACTCTTCAAATGGTACTAAACTGTTTATGGTTTGAATTTGAGCTAATGAAAGACAGTTGAGAAGTATTTCCAAGTTGATTTTGTTTTTTAGAGCAAAGGACCCATTTTTTATTGCTGGCAAAATGACATAAAAGTTATAATCAATCAGGAAGATGTACAAAACCAGATAATGTTTTAATCTTGAAGAAACTCGAAGATATCTGTCTCTGAGAAGCAGAGAAGCGAGTCGGATATTCAAATAAGCCATGGTCCAATGAAGGGATTGAAATTAAGTTTGCCCCTGCCTCACACTCTTCACCAAGTCAGTCAGTCAGGCTGCTCAGCTGTAGCCTTTTTTTCCTGATCAAAACTCTTGAGAACTGAGCTGTCTTCTGCTGTTCTCCACAGCTTCCTGTGACCAATAGAGTCAGCAATTGCAAAAACCGTGGGAGTACAAGTTGAGAGAATGATAAAATAGGTGTAAGTTCTTACCTCCTCCTGCTTGCCATAAACAATATACATTCAGCAAATCCAGAACCATTCTGTCAGTGCCATTAAGCAGAGCAATATGGAGCAAGTATTTCTGTTCAAGGTAGATGGGGGAAAGGAAGATCAAGGAAGGATCCAGCAGGGCTGGAAAAGTCATGACTGAAGTTAGAGGCACTGGCCCTGGGGAGCAGAGAAGTTTAGCATGGGAACAACATGAATCTGGCTCAAGACTTTCCGTGCACAAATACTGAAATTATATAAAGGGCAGAGCAAATATGAACACAGATTTTTTTGCATGTTGCATAAAGTTGCCAAACAAATATCACAGCCAATCTTTCATTCCTCATGCAAAGGTGTTTCTTAATGACTGTGGAGAGTACCCAGCATTTCACAGCTGAAGGAACTGTTACATCAGGGTTTGATATTCTCCTCTCTTGCAGACAATTCAGATGGTGACAAGGACTCCCTGCAAAGCAGTTTGGACTTCATCCCAAAGATTGCCACCCCTCACTGTGTCATATTAATGAACCTGTGCAACTGAAAATAATTACAAATGCAAATGTGATGAAAAGGAGTTTAATAGGGACGTTTCATGACTGCACTAGAGAAGTGGTTTAGCACTAAGATAAGTCTGATTGCTTGGGCATGTGGGTGCTATGGTAACTCCGTTTGCATTTGGAAGCACTTAAGCTCAAAACCACAGTATGCTGCACCCTCTTCCTTTTGAGCAGGGTTCTGTAGAAGAAAGGCAGAAGTAAACAGCATGAGAGAAACCACAGGGCAGCAAAGACGTCGTTAGCTGTAGCTGTGTGAGTGGGTTACTGCAAAGCCGTCCTGTGAAGGCTGAAAATGTCATTTAAAGTATGGTGCAAGTGATAGAAAACCCCTCCTTCTGACTGCTAAACACACAATAGTCCTGGGTATTTATTTTAGGTTTGTAGGAACTGTGTTGGCAAAAAGAATTTGATTTGCTGCTTTTGGTTTTTGTTCTACTTCAGGTTTATGGTTTTGAGAAATTCTACATATCATTGGTAACAAGTATTACTTCCATTAAATTAATGTTTCTTCAGGGAAATTTCTCTTTTGCTCTGTGTTTTTATTTTCCTTTGGAAAAAATATACTTCTATGTTTCTTTTGCATAATCAGAACCAGAAAAATACTTTTTTTTTTTTAATTGTCAGAAATATTCAACACGTATTATAACATTGTGTTCCTCCTCGTATCAGTCAGTTGTGAATTTTTAATTCCCTCCCTTTCTTCTGGTTGTTCCCTTTGTAATTGATTGTTGGCTAATTTGAATTTTTTGCCTTCTCCATAGCTGTAAATGCTGATTAATGCTCACAGTTGACTCTGAACTTGAGAAGGATAGGGGTAACTACAGTCTTGGAAGGTGGACAGCAAGGAGAGGGATCTAGAACAAGCATTAATTTCAGAGGTCAGTTTTCACTGCAAGCCTAACACCACATCCTATCACTGGCTGTCGTTAGAGCAGCTCTCCCTCCTGAGCTGGGCTCTGCAGGCAGACCCCGCCTTCCCACTGCAAGTCAGCCCTCAGCACTGGCAGGTGCTTGGGAACAAAAAGGCCTTTGACTCTCAGATAATGCCTGAACCAAAGGATAAAGGGGCAGGAAAGAGTGCCAGGATCAGGCTCTTGGGAGTGATGCACTGTGTGAAGGAGTTGCTCTGGGAGGCAATTAGTAATGAACTTGTGCAAAAAGAAATATTTTGAGAAATCAGATGGAAACTATTTTAATTATCATTTTGACAAGTCAGAATGGACATTAAACCCAGATATCAAAAGCAAAAAATTGGCATTTCTTAATTAGAACACTTTAGAATTTCTGTTAAATGAAAATTTACAGTTTCAACATTTTATCCCTAATTTCTAGTGAAAATAAATGTTGTCAATATTGCCTATGGAAAAGAAATTGTAATGTTTATTTAGTTCTAACTTCTATGATTGCTATAGGGCTATGAAGACTTTTACCAACTAGACAATGAATAAGTTAGAAGTGATTTGATGGCTTCATCTTCAATTGACCACAAGAATATATTTTTATTTTACGACCCTCAGACATGTCTCTGTCACCTGAGAAAATTCCATACTGTAAATCAAATGATTAGTTATTTTTTGACTCAGAGCATGAAAAATTTCACATATTTTTAATATGAAGTCTATATGGCATTCTTTTACTCGATTTCCAAAAAGCAGCAGTTCATCCAGAAACTGGGAATATTATCAGTTTTTTTCTTCCCCAGAATGAGAGATAAAGAATAAAGTGTAATTCTGTAGTCTCTGGTTATGAAAGCATTTCAGCACATGTGATCCCACCTATAAAATTTGAGGGCTCCTCTGTGGTATAGAATTGCTCAGATGTTTAAATGTTTGTTAGTTTATTCTTACGTCTGCCCAGATTTGGTTATAAAGTAGCAATGGATCCCAGTTTTGTGTTTTCAGCAAAATTAACAGTAACATCTCTGGCCTGATGCTCATTTACTTTAAGGTCTTGTTAGCTGGTTCTGGCAGCACAAGGGAGCTTTAAAGCAGGTGTGAATTACATCCTATCCCACTTGAAGTTTAAAAATAAATCAAAGGGCGGCTGGCAGCATTTTGTGAGGCTCCTTGCCTTACTCACCCTTCACCTCCCACCAGGAACTGTTCTTTTTTTTGCAATTTAGTGTTGGCTGGCAGGGGAGCTGCAATGTCTGTGCTGTTTGCTAGGAGACCCCCTCAAAGAGCTTTACTCCATCTGAACAAGTAGACCACATCCTGTTGCTTTCTGTGCAGATGTGAAGAGCCCTGACCCTGCTGAAGCAGTGCTGTTCAGCTGTGAAAAGAGGGAAGGCAGAATCTGGACTTACATTGGTTGCTTGGTGTAAAATGCTGCCTGGTGGGGGTTGCTGGGGTCTGTCCAATGTACTAAAGGCTGGAGAGATCCTGGGAAAAGGGCAGCAGCTCTGCAGAATCAGTAAGCATTTTTCCTGGCTGCAAAACGCGGCTGCCAACTGTTTTACAGACACGAGGCTGAGAGGAAGGATTACTTCCTCTGCCCCCTCCCAGCTCTGGCAAAGACATGAGGAGTGCAGCTGGATGTGAAGAGCCAGCTGGTGTGGCACCAGGCTAGATAAAACACCAAATGCACTGTTAGCAGAAGAGCATCCTCCTTCCCACATTGCTCTGTGCTGTGTGTGGAGGAATGCAGTCCTGCAGCAGTCCTGCGCTCAGAGCAGACAGCCTGAGCTGCTGCCATGCAGGCGTAGCCTCCTGGCCAGTCCAGCAGGAAATACAAAGCCAGGTCCATTTTACTCACTGTGCAAATTAAGCAGTGGAATAGAATTAAAAGACATGTTCCATGTCATCAGCTAATGGATTTCTGCTCCTATAAACATGATAGCATTTTTAGGCTCTCATTGCTGATTCAACAGGATCTCCATCTTATCAGCTGGAGTTTGTGTTATTAATAGCACATGCACACAGGAAATGAGTGCTGGTTCTTCCTACTGCTCAAGAAGATCACACCCTGGACTTCCTTGAAACATATTTTTATCTTTTAGCATATTGTAGGTCCTAGTTGTCTTCTGTTGAGTTGCTTGGTCCTGCCAAGTGAAAACATTTTTCTAAGACAGCAAAAAGCTGTCTCCTTATACAACTGGACTTCTTATACAGGTGCAAGCACAGCACTGCAGTGAGTGCAGAGTCAGTACTGCAGAGGGGATGCAGCAGCTCCTGTATCTCCACATGTGACCCAGAGAGCCTCCTGTCCTAGGGGTTTGAGAGGCTGGCTTTTTTTTTTGGTGGCCTGGATTCTTTCATGATTTTTCCATTTGCTCTTCTTTTTGAACATCAAAAGTACTTAATAACACAGTATTCCCATGTTTCACTCACAGGGCCAGTACCTATTTGGGCTTTCAGGAGAAAGAGTGATGAATTCATTTGTTTTAGGTGTATTTTGTTGTCATCTCAAACCTTTCTTTGAAGCAGCAGCTGCATTCTGTCCACTGACTGGTAGGAAGGAGAATGAAAGTGATTAGCCAGGCTCCCAGCTGCCCGAGGGATGAGCTGCTGGTTATACCTTTTTCCAGGGCATGTGATTAAGGCCAGATCTGCTCAAACATTACTGATGAATCATTTGAAATCTTTTAGGTATGTCTGCAGGAACCAACTAGTGGCCAAATCAAGAGAAGGGAGAGGGAAGCTTAAAAACTTACTACAGTAGTAGGAACTTTTTCTATGCTCTAATTCTTCCTTATGGGTTATCTGATGTTATCCTTGTTATCCTACACATATCATCTTAAGAATGTCTTGTGGTTGGATGCAGTTTAAGCTCTGAGAAAAGTTTTGGGGTAGTTCCCATTTAAACTCAGACCAACTTGCTTAGTTTGGCAATCATCAAGCTTTTGTACTGAACAGCATGTGTTTGGGGGATTGGACATCCTCATTACATTTTAAAGATATTTTTGGATTTCAGCTTTCAAGTTTCTAGAGTTATGTTTTACAATATAAACATGAGCAGACAGTTTTGTCTTGGTTAGTCTGAGGTTAGCTCAGACATTGTTAGTGTTGGGACATGTTTTTGAAAATTAAGAGTAGCAATATACCTATTAATCTCAGAGTAAGTCTGGAGTGTTGAGATTCTTCTTGATTTTCCTTCATTTTACCCAGTACCTCTCAAAAAGGTTTCATGGGGAAATGCATTTGCTTTTCTTTTTGAGAGGATTTTTTAGTGTTCTGGTGCCACCTATTGAATTCTTTTCAACTGCATCTTCTTCCATTGCTATAATAAAGCATATCAGGGAAGGGAATCACAGGAGAGCAGGAGACCCTTGAAATGCTTACAAGGGCATAAAACTGCCATGAAGTTCCGTTAAAGTGATAGTTCTTGGTTATAGGCAGGATAAAAGGGCAATCTCAGACTATTATTTCCCATATTGTTTTAAGCCACTGCTCTGAGCAAGGCAGTGGGACCAGGTGATCTCGTGAGGTCTCTCATAACCTGGAGTTCTATGACTTTATGTAATGTTTAGGTTCTCTCAATGGGAGTGAGCAATAAACCTGACACTCTATTTAAGCTGTTAGCATTATTCTAACTTTACAAGGGGAAGGATGGGGAAAATGATTTTCACAGGAATCTTGAGCAAGTGAATGAGGCAACACAACGCTGACAAGCTTATGATCCCTCTTATATTATCTCACTTTACTTGGAAGAGGCAATCTTGATGTGTATCATTTTGTCTCTATTATGAGACATCAGAGATGTCTACATCAGAGATCAGTAAATAGCTTGAAAAGTATTTCTGAATGTTTCACTAATCTGGGCAGAGTTTAATTTAGAGTTTAATTTTTCTGCAACTTCTTTTATTCTGTTCAAGGAAAAGTTTTTAAGTGAAAGTTAATCTGTGACAATGCTCATGGAAAGTTAATATTTGGCTTTAGGTATATTTGATGTGCTAAACCAAACTAAGATTTGGAAAAGGTGGCGGAATAATTGATGACTAACTGCCAGCTTTCAAACCCTGAATTGAAAACCATGAAAATACATTGAAAATTTGTTGTTTATGGCCAATACAGATGGATATGAATGTTAGCTTTCACAGGGTTCCTTGGCATTTTAATTCATATAGTTAGAGATCATGCAGTTGTTGTAAAGAAATGTTGCAGGCAGGAGGTTTCAGATGCTGAAGGTACATTGAAAGTTCAAAAGATCACTTTTCAGTCTGCTACATTTTAAAGCTTACATTCTTTCCAATTAAGAGCAATGTTATTTTGACAGTTTCATAGGATTTTATGCAAACCTCGTAGACCCATATCCTCATCTCATGGACCAGATTTTAGGCAGCACCCTTCCCTACTTCTGTAAAGAAATAAATGCTGCATTAGTGTTTTTAGCCAAACTTCATTGGACTTCTGTTGATGCTTTTTCTGTAAGGTATCAGGCTACTGGCTTTTTCCAAATTGTCAGCTGCAGTAAGAGATCTTGCATATTGTACAGTGCACAACAAATTCAGTTGCTGACTAGAAAAGCATTTGCAAGACTTAAGCTTTTGTGTACATTCATATTCATATCATGGCTTAGACACACTTCATGACAGTTCTGAGCACCAAGAGATTCTAACTCCCTGCAGGTGATGTTACCATCACTGGTTGAGTGTTTTTAATGTCTGTTGCCAGCCTTCTGAACTGTCCATGACAGGTGGAGAATCCATGGTGGCCGCTGAGCAGCCAACACTGCTGCTGTTTGTTGGGTCAATAAGGAGAAAATCTCTGGAGTCCCAGGGTATCTGCTTATGTTGATCTTCTGTGTCAGAGATGAGGGACATGATTTTGATGCTGATACATGAACAGGATATTATGTATCCCTCACAAGTATGGCAGTTTCTCATATAAACCTGGCTTTTTGCTTTAAAGGTTGAAGGAGTTTATTTTCAAAAGAGTAAAGATACAGCAGTTGTGAAGTGTCATGAAGTGTAGCTGAAGTAAAAGAGAAATTATAAACAGGGAAGTTTTATCTGAAAAACATGTGCCACAAGAAAGAGATAAATAAATTCCAAGAAACAAACATAGTAGGAAAGATCTGTTAGAAAAAGAGCAAAAGAAGGAGGAAGGAAGAGCCAAACAGGTGGCTGGAAGTTTGTTGGATGGGGCCCTGAGCAGCCTGATCTGCTGGGTGGCATCCCAGCCCATAGCAGGGGTGTTTCAACTAGGGGATCTTTAAGATTCTCTCTAACCCAGACCATTCTGTGATTCTGTGACCATATACTTGATATTTTGGGCATCTGGTTGTTGTAATATCCACTAAATATAACTTTAGAATGTGTAATTTCCTGGGGAAAGCTTAGCTGATATTTGGGAGGAAGGAATGTGTCTTTATATTTTTTGGCAAATTCCTGGAAAGTTTAAGTTACATTTCTCTCTTTTTCTCTTTTTCAGGGGAGGAGACAACAATGACCACACCTGGTACTGGTAAGAAACAATTTACCTGGCAGAATTGCATTGATTTTTTTTTTCTTCCTTGGCAATTTCTTCTTTCATTTTCTCACACACAATTACCTCACAGAGTGTATAATGCCTTTTCATTCACCCACCAAAATGAAATATGCTGTCTTAATAGGCAGGAATATCAGACAAGTCTGGTTTTGAGTAATGTATTTAGGTATATTTTAAAACACAGCATTTAACATGAAAGGCACAATCATAACAAAAAAAGAATACACTCACTGGTTGTTCATCTGACACCTGTTGAATCCCCTGCACTTTGAATGTTTGATGTGCCTTTGCTTCGTTAAATTTTGCCAGTGTGTCAGTATGGGAGTGCTGCAGCACTGCACCCTGGTGGTGTGGGCAGCTCTGTCCCTCTGTCCCTGCGCGGCCGGGCACACCGGCTGGAGCATGTCCGACCCCGCTGTCCCTCTCACCGCAGGTGCCAGCCTCGCACACAGCACGCACCTCTCCCCGCACGGCACGGCCCCGAGCAGCCCGGCCCGCAGCAGCGCCTCCGCTGCGCCCACCGCACGCACTCCCTCTGCCTTCGGGGATGCTCCTGCAGGTTTGCTCTCCCCTTGCAGCCACGCGCTGCTCTCAGAACTCTAGGGGAAAACGAGGTCATTCAGCACCAGGGTAGCCTTTTCCAGCTCATTTTCATCAAATGGAAAAGGTGTCTGCGCTTTGGTATGGCGGCAGGGCCAGGGTAATGTGCAGGACCTGGTATCGGAGGGCCGAGTCTTGCAGTCACCATATTAGCATCAAAATGCCAGCTGCTGCCGAACAGTGGGAATGAGCCTAAAAGAGAATATACAGACTGGTCAGAGATTTATAAACAGGGAGATAAATAATGAAGTATAGTAAAAAGTACAGTGAATGAGAAAGGTACATGACCCAGCAAAGGAGCACGATCTAGAGTTGCTGTTTGTGAAACAGCACAAGCACTGTTTGCAATTGTGTTTTATTATAAGAATATAGCAAAATGTTCTAGTTTTTCCCAGTTCACAGATTGTAGTACTGTTTTTATTTTGACTTCATCTTGAATTATGACTGTGTTGACCAAAAAAGAGTCATTGTACATAGCAAAATTCATTTGTAAGTGGTGTAGTCCGAAAAAATTTGCTTTCTATTTAAATACTCTTTTAAAAAAATAATATCACTTTTCTTTCAGCAGTATACTCTAAATTACAGAATTCCCCCAAGAAACAAAACAAAAACAGAGAAGTGCTGTAGTGTAAGACATTTCTGATGACAAAGTCATATGGAAGAATGAATTTCACTTTTTAATGCTGATATGTTGTTTATTTTCTTACAGATGATTACAATTCAACATCCTTGCACAGCACCACCTCATCAGTCAACACGCCAGCAGGCACTGGGATGAGCCCCACTCCCAGCTCCACTTACACAATAGGTGACAAACTTGCACACAGTTACCACAGTTCTGATACATCAGGCACAGAAAATGGATTCGAATGAGGCTATTCATTTGGAATGTTTTCAACCTAAGCATACAAATTAGACATACAACTGCATTAAACTTAAGGATGTTTTTAGGAACCCTACTAAGTGTTTATGAGAATATTAAAGATACCAGATTTGTTACTTGTCAAGCAAGTGCAAAATAGAAATTATTTCCACACAGTGGCATATAATAGGAGGGTAAATTTGTCAGTTACTGTGTCAGTACTTCTCTTGTTATTCACAGAAATTAGCCAAGCAGCAAAAAAGTGTGAATACATCTGAGATCTGTGTGCCTTTCTGTCTTCCAATGTCATCCCTTTGGTTTCACACAGCAGTAATACTTCCTTGGAATCCAGTAGTTCAAGCACTTACAGTGATTTTAGTTGCCATTGGGCAGTAAGGAATTAGTCAGGTCAGCAAAATATATGTATGTGATTGTGTAAAGTACCTCCAGGAGCTGGACACTTTCCATTTTGAACTGTCCTTCAAGTAGCTGTAGGCTGCTGTCTGCTCTTTGACAAATTGAACTTAGCTTTTCCTTGTGGCTGTTTTGCCCCTTACAGTCTTGGTGACTCCCCAATGGTCTCTCTGTTTGCCCTCTCCTTAAGGCCACCATCCAGCTGGTGACTCCCAGCCTGGAGGCAGGAAATCTAGGGCCTGACTTCTATGAAAAAATTAGATTTTGGTGTGTTTTAGTGACACCTTTACCTTGGGATATATTAAGTAACTGTTTTCAGAATGAAGTCCTTTGCTCTAGCTTCTCTACAGAAAATACCAGTAAAAATTTCTTTTGGGTATCCTGGTGTAAAAGTAGTCACTAAACAATCTGTACTGTTGTATAAATCTCTTTCCAAAGGTAAGATGGCAGTGCAAAAAGCAGGTAAATTTTGTTTCTTTGGTGACATTTTATACAACTTAGTTACCCATTCCACAGCATAGATATCCTGGAAAAGTGCTGTAGTTTATCATACTGCTATGAGAGTATGTGATTTTGGAATATTCTTGTGTAATTTTGTACTCAGAAATGTTGCTAATAACCAGTTTGATTTCTAGTTCATTGATGTCTTTGGAAAATTGTGAAAGGCACGTGATCCCTAAAATAACTAGTTAAAGAATGATGTTATGTATAGCTGATGTTTTCTTCCCTATTTCAAATGTGAGAAGAGTGCTAAACACCTTTACTTGTATTGAATATATTGAAAAAAGAGTTTGGGGCAGTACTGGTTACCCTTTTCCAATGCTTTGTGGAAAAAATACCAAATCTGTTATGACAGACCTTCATATTGTTTTCTTTTTTTATAGAATCTACCACAGTGATGCCTGAAATAACTTGTGGTAAGAACCATACCCCTTATTCTCCTTCAGTCTTGAAATATGACCGAATAGTAAACTCAAATACAGAAAATTGGTAAAGCTGATAAAGCAGCAAAAACAATAAAACTGATCAATTAGCATATAAAACTGGTGATTAGTTATTTTATAAAATGTCTTCCAGTTCTGGAAGAAGTAAGATTAAAGTTATTTAACAATTCTGGTATTTCCAACTCCATTTACAGTAGCTTTTCTTTTAGATATTATTGGAGACATACAAGACTCTAAGAACGACTTTAACATAAGTGAAGTTTTCCTGAAAATTGACACAAACGACACAGAATACACTATTCAGGGGGATGGCGGAAGCAAAACTGTGAGTTCCAGCAACCATTCAGTAGAGCTTCGGAATTGCCGGAGTTACACTGTCCAAGTTAAAAATGGCAGGTGTTCAGATGGTACTTCTTCTTTTCTTGTTCCAGAAGGTAGGTGTACAAGGCTTTTAGTAGTTTCTTTTCTTCTTTTTTTTAAAAATTCATTTTTACCTGCAGGAATTCAGCTTTCCTAGATTTCTTTGTCTATTCTTGTTGCTTTTCAGAGAATCAGACAGAAAGTTTTTCATATTTTGTCCATGGTTTGCAAGCTATTCTGAAATTGTATATTAGAACTTCGCAGTATTTTCTCAAGGAACAATGAAAGCAAACAATAGTTTTTTCATTCTAAAGAAAATGGGAACTTTAACTGCATTGGCCATATGCATTGTGGTAGACAATAGCAAGACCAGCCTTCAAAGCTGGTGTTTATGCTGAATGTCTGCACTAAAACATTAATTTATTATTTGAATACCTGTGTGTCTTTATCTCATGAAGGCTTTTTAAATTTTTGCTTTCCATTTCTTATTACATTCTTTGTATATAATTCTATGCTGATTGTATCTTCATGTTGTAGAACAAGTCAAAAAATATAAATGAACTGTTACTTAAAGACTCAATATGGCCAATGTCACAATGATGTATAATATTCTTCCATTCCAGTCACCAGGGAATCTCTTAAAGTTGAGGACTCAACTAACACATCTGCCACATTATGCTGGAGTAGCTCACTTGCCTGTGCTACGGTGACTGTCACCTGCAACGGGACATCACTTCCATTACATCCAATGCGTTCTGAATGTGGGTTATTTCTTTATTTCTCTTTAAAAGCATTGTTGATGTTGTCTTTTGGTGAAAGACCGGCAGATTTAAATTAATTGTGCCAGTCTGAGGAAAAGGTAGCTCAGAATTCCTGGGAGTGCCAGTTGGAGGACTGTCATCCCCACAAGTGCAGATCTGGGAAAGTTCAAACCCAGAGACCTCTTTTGCTGAGTTCAGCAGTTTCAAAAGTTGCACGAATTCTGGAGATTTTGAGGTCCTGTTTGATTTTCTGAAAGGGTGCTGAGCAGTTTGGAAATGCCACAGTCTGGGCTGGTGCTGTGAGCTGGTCCCCTGCAGGCTGCCTTGGCCAGTGGCTGTGCAGGCTCCTGGATGGTGTGAGGCCAGGCTCTCTGCTCTTGGAGTCAGCCAGCCTGAGGACATGCTGGCTCAGAGGCACCTCGTGTGATAGGGCAGATATGGATGCTGAATGGCCTCATGTGTCCCAGAAAAATGGGTGATGAATGTCTGGGGCTGGAGATTTCTTGCTTCAGGGAGCTGAAGATCTAGGAAGCCATTCCAGGGTTCTGCCAGACTCCCCATGACATGTTCTGATTTCTGTAGGAAAGCTGTTTCCTACAGAAAGTAAAATTTTGACCTTTACTGATGAGAAGTAAAGGTCTATGCAAACTAAGTTAGTATGTAAGAACCTAACATCTAGTCATTGGATCAGGTTGTCCATTTTTCTGTTTGGAATATCATGATAGTTTATTACAAATGATATCAAATAAATGTGGTAGGGAATGGTGCCACATACTTTAGGAGCTGTGAAAAATATTGATAAAGCTCTTCTTGTGTCTACAGATCTAAATTCTAAAGATAAAAATCAAACTTGTGAAGTGCTGAAAATTTTTTTGCCAAACCGTCTGTATGACTGCATTGGATCCATACATTTTGAGGAAAACATTGTTGCCAGCCAAAACTTCAACATACATACAGACTATGGTGGTAAGTGTAATGCTTACTTTTGGTTTACATTTCACATATTTCTGGGAGCTCCTACTATGAAACCCATTCTCTGGGTTTCCTGGGGTTTAAGATACACTTTGAGCAGCATTCTCTGCCTCACTCAGCTTCTCTGTCAGCTCCTCCTTCCTGGTGTCTTGCCCTAGTGGTTGTTCTTTCATTGCAGTCACCCCCTCAGTCTTCCAGCCTGAGGCTTTCTTTCCTTCTGTCAAAGACTGTGATTATTTTTTGTTGTTGTTTTGGAGACTGAAAACATGGTCAGCTTATATGGAATTTTGAATGAAGATGCACATACAAAAAAAGTGCAGACCTAGTCAGAGACAAGTCTTAAATTCTTGATTTGAAGACATAGGACAATTTTAGTAAAATGTGATGTTGCTGTATTCACCTTGTCCTGAATTAAATAAACGTATGAAATTACTGTAATATGATGCTTTTACATATACTCAGTTTATACTTATGTATACCTTCTTGAAATAGAGTACAAAAAAAAATTACATGTTGTTGGTATCTTGCTTTAGTGTGTCAGATGAAATTTCACCTAATTAATCAAAATAGGTCAAAAGAGGAATACTTTTATTTTCATTCATTGCAAATTATTGTTATCTTTCTTTTACAACAGTCCCAGAAGCACCACAAAACATTCAAGTAGTACATAAAAATATGACAGGTGTAACAGTTCATTGGACAGCACCTGGGAACACTTCCAACGGTCCCATAGATGGCTACTTAGTGGATTTCTGGGAGGAAGGCAAAAGTAAGTAATTAAATAATTCATTGCATGTACATAATTACAGAGCACCAGGCATAATGCACTGGTCAAGTCCTATTGGACTCTCTTTACACTGCAATTTATTCTAGACAAATGTTAAAATTTCCTTCATTTAAGGTAGTTCCAGTTGAATTTTCAGTTGAGATTATTCAGTTTACCATGTCAGGGCATGACCCTGTTTCCCTTCAGTCGGCACAAATGCATGGCAGTTAGGCATAAACAAGTTTAGATGGTTATAGCCAGGGGATTGTCTTTGCTAAATGGCCACTCCTTCCAGATATGCTGGTCTAGGCCATCTTACATTTCAAGGAATCTTTATATGTAAATATTCTCTTTGTATTTATGTATTTCCTCTTCTTCCTGAGCCTTCACTTAGCATTGGTAAGCAAAGCAAAGCAACCAGAATAAGGTAATTAAAATAGAAGTACACATGACAGTGGTTTCAGGTAGCTCTGATAAAGTGTAAGAGTTCCTGTGCTCCTAACACAGATTTAATTAATTTCATTAATTTCATTTTTCAGAGTTTCATCGCGGAGAAATCAACACAACTAACACAACTCACTATTCTTTCAATGGATTTAAACCTTATACCAGTGCTTCTGTATCTGTGACTGCATATACAATCAACAAACGCAAACACCGTCTTGAATGTAGAAGCAAAAGCCGTGAATTTACAACAGATGCAGGAGGTAAATCTTCTTGCTAACTCTTATGACCTAGGCTGATACTAATACAAAGAATTTGTACTTTCCTAGTGTACTTCATTGTATTTCATACATAGTATTACTATTAGCCAAGAAACTGATTAAAATAATGGTACTGACATTCATATAATTAGTGTCCCTTTAAAAATTACTTAGTTGATCTATTTTTTATTATGCACTTAATATGATTATTTTTCTTTTATATATATAATTCTTAA
The DNA here is from genome assembly GCF_047830755.1 of Zonotrichia albicollis. Taxonomy (NCBI): domain Eukaryota; kingdom Metazoa; phylum Chordata; class Aves; order Passeriformes; family Passerellidae; genus Zonotrichia; species Zonotrichia albicollis. Next base: position 22,010,638 of record NC_133826.1, on the reverse strand, counting down.
AAGAAGATTTCATTATTTGAAAGTCATGTGAAGTCTTTAGGAAGCATTCTATCCCAATATAAATTAAAAAAATTGAATTAAACAAAAAGATAATAAAAAAGTTTAATTTTTTCTTTGTGGCATGAAGACTTCTGTTGTGTAGTTACTTATTTGCTTGAAGTATGCCAAGGCTACACCAACACTGTCAATTTGTAATGGATATCAGTTAGTTTGGATGTACCTGTACACAGCTTCCAACATTAGGTTAAGGATGAAAAAATGTGTGTCATCCCTTCTGCTGACAGAAAGGTCTGTGCATCTTTTTGGGGCTATCCTTTCAAATGTATAGTTTGAAGTGTACAGGGATCAGAATTGTCACCTGAAGCCCCACAAAAAAAAAGGTGATAAATTAATTTACTGATAAATATAAACAGGTTGATCTGAGGCTTCACTGCAATACAAATTTAAATATGGCTTTAATTTTTAGGCAGCCCTAATATGAGCGTGACTGTGGTTCTTTTCTCTGCAAAAATCTAGTTTGAGCATATTATCTTTTGAACCCCCCACTTTCTGCATTCCACTCATTTTAATAACGCATGTGAAGATTAAAGTCTTCAAATAAGTTTATGGATGTGCCAACAACCTCATTTCCCTTATTTTTTACAAAAATAATGCGTTGCATCATGAATTAATGGTATTGATCAGACCTTCTCAACTGTCACAACAGTTAATAATGAGTCAGGCAGGATGTGGAAGAGTTTTATGGCTTCTTGAACTGAAGAATATAACAGTGGAACACTGAACTGAAGAATATAACAGTGGAACACTGTCCAACAAAGTCCTTGGAAGCAGGAAAATCCCTACATTTTATAAAAGATGTTTTCATCTTCAACAAACATTGCCTCCAGAAATGTTCACTTTCTCCTTGTCACATCTCTCTCAGCAGCATGTGGAATAGGAATCTAACAGATCTGCCCTGTGGATAAAATTATCAGCTATGATGTAACCTCACATTCAGACAAGTCAAATATCCTGCCACTCCTCACCTGGGATATTTGATCTGCTTTTAGAGCCTTATAGGTCTTAGCTCTTCACATGAAGAAAAAATCAGCTGCAGTTTTTTGGTTTTATTTTTGCTCAATATGCTGTTTTGCAAGTTGACATGATTTTGTAGAAAATTTCCATGGTGGTGTTCTACTGAAATGTGGCTACTGAGATATGGCTTCTGAAATGTGGCTGCCTTACAAAGGTTGCCTCTTTTACTTCCTGAAAGGTTTTACCAGCTCACAGTGAAAGGTCCTTTGGCTGTGCCCCTCAGTCTGAAGCCTGCAACATTTGCAGCAACAGAAGAAACTAGAGTTTAAAACCACAGATTAGACTTAACAGATTCTGTATCATTAACAAGTTCTTGTGGCTTTAAGCCAGACTTAGGTGTAAGGACACTGTTCTAAATATTAGAATATACTAGTGACTTCTGGGAGAAATTTCATTTAAAATAGTTTTGAAACAAATATTCACATGGAGAGCTCTTTTTTTTCTCCTGTCTTGTCTGTTGCCCCATGTTCCTCAAATGAGAAAGTGATGTCAGATGTAAGAGAGAGTTGCCATCACACTATTTTTGCAGTCTGTCAGTAGAGCATTTCATTTCCACATCACATCTGTTTCAGCTTAGATAAGCTCATGATTAAGTCAAAGTTGATTATTTATCTTGTTACTTATTAAATTGGGACTGAAATTTTTAAGCAAGAAAATATGATGAGAATAGAGCAAGTAACCCTTTTTTTTGTCTACAGTACCAGAAGAAGTGAAGCACGTTAAAGCAACATTGATAGATAATAATGCTGTCCATATTACATGCAAAAACCAAAGTGTGTTTGGACCATATGCAGAATTTATATTGATTTGGGAGAATGAGGAAAAACCTGAAAAGAAAAGCAAATGTGAATTTAAAAGAGAAAATCTCCTTTACCTGAAAAACTATACATTTGAGGTAAGTTAGCTTATTGCATTAAAATATATAAAATATTGCTGCATTTTCACTGTGTAAGTATGTTATGCTTGATTTTAGGGGAAAAAGGTAAATTTGGTGGCAGAGAAGTAAATTTTTAATCTATAGGCCTCACGTATAAAAAAGTAATTATTATTTTGGAACTAAAATGCATATGTGCCTAACCTATCAAGCAATCCCTGGTGTGCTATTCCACATGGGTTCTAACAGCAAGAAAAATTCAAGAAGAATAGATTGTACTTGGCTCATAAGATTAAAACACTTTCTTGAGTATGACAGATATTTTAGGTTTTAAAACATATTCCATTTAAAGAATGAAGATTTTTGGTTCTTCAGGGCCTAATTAGTGTAAAGCAGTTCAGATCCTTTTGCATGCCATTACATCAGCCTCTTACAAGCCAGTCCTTGTGTCCATACAAAATATAGCATCCTCTGTTTATGCCTTCACTTTGCTGCAATTTTCTGTCAGCCGTTTCACCCTTTTGAGGTTGCCTGCAAAACCAATGGTCTTGTGTGATTCCCTTAATATGGCCAGTAGGAATATTTCTTATATCCTGATAGCTCCTCTCAGTTAAGTTTAGGCAAGAAAGTAACCAGTTTATTACTTTTAGGAAGCAGTTTCGCTTATTCCCCACAGTCTTTTCCTCCTTCTCTGACTTGACCTGCACAAATGCAGTATCAGGGAACTTGAGTAATCTCAGTTTCATGTCAATATTTTGTCAGGCTTTTTCCAACAGATGCTGCTCAGAGAGCTTTATATTTGAAAAATTACGATGTGGTCCTGTAGGAGCAAAAGATCCTTGCATTGTCCCAGTAGCACAGAACCACTGTGCCATTTAAAGGTTTTTGTTCACCACTTTAAGTGAGCAGTTTTCCTTACAGGAGTAATTTGTTTCTGCACCTCTAAATCCTGGCTTCTGCTTTGCAGATATTTTGCTTAATTCTTTCCCAAAAACTGGAGAAAGCCTTATGGGCTTAGCTGGTAATGAAAAGACTCTGGTCAAGTTATAGGAAACTCACAAGGAAAAAAAAACCCAGTGTGAAATATTTGACTGCAAGCTGTCTTTTAGACCTGTCAGGAATTTCCATTAAAGAAATATAAAAGATCAAATAAATATTAAATATATGACAAAACAAACACAGTTGAACAATGTGTTTTAACACCATTTAAAGTACCCAAAAGTTAAAGATGCAAGAAAACACCCTATTTAATTAAATTTCTATTAATTACCTACCCATACATAAATTTGAACTAACACCATCAAATTCAGTGGACTATTTGTATATTTACTACTGCAGCAAATGAGGTTTTTATATATTGCACAGTTATTTTTCAGATTTAAGAGGCTTAATAAAAGATAAAATTGATTTTACTTTGAGATGCATCTGTTTTTTATTTTTTAAAGTGTGTTTCCTATTTTTCTAAATTCTCTTTCCTGTCAGCTCCGTATTTTTGAATCCAGGTCTTGCTGTAACTTGGGTAGAAACCTGAGCTGCACCATAAATGTCCATACAGAGATTGACAGCAGACACTGCTGTCAATGATGTTGTCAATAGAGGGATGAATTTGAAAAATCCATTTTAATTTGTTTTTTAAGAATTGTATGCAGAAATTTTTACTTGTTATATCTGAACATCTCTGTTATTGTCACCCATTACATGCAGATCTTTGTCTTTAATGGCGAACACAATGGGACAGCAGTGGTGGGGAGTATAAAAACCAGATGTAAGTAAATATGTACAGCATTTTTCCCTTTTGATTTTAGCATAATATAAATAATATAAATTGTCAATTCAGTTAAATTATTCCTAATTAAAAATCCAAACTTCCTGTTTTATAGTTAATATTTGATCTGCATTTGAAAAATATCCCCATTCAGTATTAATGTAGCAGATCATGTTGACAAGTCATTAATCATAACTCAGAATTATTACACAGCTGTGGTTTCTTCAGGAAACATTCAAATGCAACTAGAAAGTAATTTCTCTGACTGACATGATTCACTTTTGGATGATTTTCCTGTGTTCGGATCCTGCATTTCAGGAGCTGAACATCTGTGACTTGGCAGAGGTTCCCAATTCCCAGATCAGGAACAGCTGTGAGCTGAACTGTACAGGTCACACAGAGCAGGAGACAAGCACAGTAATGCTGAGCCAGTGAGTTGTAGCATTTTGGCAGGTGGACATGGAGAATTTAAGGGAAAGTTTTCTTAATGAAAACATAAAATTCCCTCCTCTACTTTGGTATAGCAAACTCAAACCTGTTTATTTTTTTTCTCTAAAAGGACCCCAACCCAAAAATTGATGAGCACTGGTTCTAGGAAGTATACAGGTTTCTTTTTTTAAAAGTAATTTTAAAATAATATATGTAATTTTTTTCTGTTGGTAGATAATTCTACAGCCTTGATTATATTCTTGCTATTCTTGATCGCTGTGACTGTAATTGCTTTAATATTGGTTCTGTACAAAATCTATGATCTTCACAAAAAAAAGCTTAGGTAAGCTTCATGTTTGTCTCCTTCTCTTACATAAATGGAAGGGCCATGGGTGTGGCTTTGGTTTTTCCACAAGATTACACAGTGGGTAATGACAAAATGGTACAAATTTGATGTTTCATTAAACCTGGGAAAAGGTATCCTTTTACCTTTAAATCATTTTAAAAGAAACTAATTTTTTGGTGTTTGTCAGCAGAACAAATATAGCGAAATAGATTTAAAATCTCACTGCTCTACCCTTGTTTGGGGTGCAGAACAAAATTACTTGTCCCTAGTTTTGTGGAAAAAAAAATCACAGATATCTGGAAAACATTTCCTTCATGATTTAAATCAAAAGTAATGAAAATAATCCACACTTTCTTGGAACTCTTTTAAATACTTGTTCACTCTAAACAATAGCTCAGGGAGGTGTTGTTATTACAGTGCCCTCTCGATGGCTCAGCAGCTCTGTAGCACAGAGGATGGCAATAGAAGGATGGCCATTGCATTCCCTGATGCCTGTGGCTACTTAGCATTTCAATTTCCTGTACTTTGTGTATGTGTTAGTTTTCTGTCACTAGCAAGAGAAGAGAAGATGGTGTGAGCAGTCACTTCAGTGAAGAAATTAAACACATTTGTTGTAGGTGAGATAGGCAAAGTCATGCAGGCACTACAGGTTTTTGATGTGGCCACCTTGTTTCTCTGCCTTGGGGCGGGAGGGCAGGAGGACAAGGATCCCAAGCACCTCTGCATAATCCCAGGTGTAGAACTCTTGTTTCACTGATTTTATTAACTTATTATTATGTATATCTTACTAGTCAAAGCATTTACAGGTGCTTTTGCTTCTTCCAGCAATTCTTCGGAAGGCGTGAACCTTGTTGCAGGTGAGTATATCTATATATTTAGCAATTCATATTTATTTCCATTTAGCAAATGGAAATAAAATTAGGCTCAGGTCTTGCTACGGACTTTGGGTTATTTGCATTCTAGGTTGCATATACAGATTACAGATATCAAAATGATAACACCTTATATGGTGGACAAAAATACTTCAGTAAATACATAAAAGAAGTATTTATACTTGAGTGAACTGAAAGTTCATCAGTGTTTGAAAAATTCTTATTTATTAGTCAATTAAAAACCTAGTTAGTTATCCCAGAAAATGTTTGTGATATGTTTAACAGTGAGAATAAGTCCAGAATAAAATCTAGTTTAAAATATAATTCCCCTTTTCTGTGCACCTTTTTCCAAAACAAGAGACTGAACACTAGCCAGTTATTTTTTTTACTGAAAAATTTTGAAGTCTTTTAAATCCCAAAGACTGAAAATTTTGTGCGCCTTTTTACACAAGATTTCAAAACCTGTGAAGAAGGACATGATCAGTCAATACCAGAAAGTTTCAAGAAAAAAATAATTTGGAACACTAAAATTTGCAGCAAATAAAGAAAGCATTAAATGGAAAGTAGGACTTAGTTGAAATTCAAATCCATATGCTTAGACACAACTTTTCAATGTAAATGAAAAATTAATATATGTCTAATAAGAGGTGTTAAAAGTTGTTCAATTGTTTGGTTTTTTTTTCATTCAAGATGATATTGCAGATTATTACAACTCAGAACACAGATTGGAGAAAATGTGGAAAGTTAGGTGATGCATGTGGTTCTGTTTTAATCACTGACAAAGACTGAGCAGAACTGAGGCAGAAGGCAAGGCTGTGGAACTGTTGTGGCTGCTGAGGTAGTTGCTGTGCCCTGAATATGGCAGTCACCATTCTGTGCAAAAGTATTGATGTGCTGTCCCTGCATGTGACCTCCTCCAGAGGTGTCTCCAGTCAGGCAGCAGAGCTGGAAAAGTTCTCTTATTCCCACAGCCTGTTTGCTCACAGCTGCCTCAGGCAACACCAGTTTTATAAAAATAACTTGGTGTATCCAAGCTAAAAGAAAGAGTTTAGTTCTTTTGTTCATTTATCTGGCAGTTTTAGAATCACGTTTACTGAAGTGTAATGAACATTTTCAACATTAGTAACAATAAACATTTGACTTATTTACACAGTTAAAGATGATGACAAGCAACTTCTCAATATAGACCCAATACCCTCAGAGCTATTGCTGGACACATACAAGAGGAAGATTGCAGATGAAGGAAGGCTCTTCTTGGAAGAATTTCAGGTTTGTCATTCACTCAAAATATACCACAGGTTTTTATCCAGATAGTTGGAAGAAATCCATCCCAGAGCACGTTTGAAGTACATGTACTGTTGGATTTATACTAGTTAGAAAGAAATTATGTAGAAAGGTCAAATAGTATAAGTTAAGGTCAAATAGTCCTCAGTTAATTTTGCTACCAGTCTCTCCCCATTGTAAGATGAAAATACTCTTTTTTTTCCTGAAGGTGTTCTTCAGCAAAAGTATAAAGTATGCACTCTCATCCTAAAGTGCCTTTTAATACATATTTTTAAAGTTTTGTCTTACTGCATAGCCATGGGGATATAAATAATATTTAATTGTGGAGATATATACCAACTATATTAAGGAGAAGGTTTTTTTAAACTTTAGATATAAGAAATGTATGAAGTAATATCTTATGAGGTATAATGTTACTTTCCAGATTCAGTAATTCCAAATTATTTCCATATTCATTTGACTATTTTAAATCTAGGCTTGACTAATAAAATAAATTTTGTATTTTACAGAGTATTCCTAGAGTCTTCAGTAAATTTTCTATAAAGGAGGCCAAAAAGAGCCATAATCAGAACAAAAACCGTTACATTGATATTCTTCCATGTGAGTATTTGTAATAATTTTAACATGGTTTATATATGTTTGATTTGTCACTGCCTTGAGATAATATAATTGTTTTGGTTTAAATTATTTAAACAGATGACCATAACCGTGTTGAGCTCTCAGAGATGCCAGGAGATCCAGGATCAGACTATATCAATGCAAGTTATATTGATGTGAGTGACTTTTACTTTAAAAAAGTCTTAGACACTATGGAAGAAATCCTGTAGGCTGTGCATTTGAAGCATCAGTACCTTGGAGGATTTCCATTGGGGTTGCTTTCACCTTTGTAATGTATTTGGTATTATTGAATTGTTGCATATTGAATTTATTTTTAAAGTTGCAAACCTTTTATATTGTAGATGATTTTTTTCTAAAAGTTGATAACAATGTACTTCTCACAGGGCTTCAAAGAACCAAGAAAATATATTGCTGCACAAGGTAATTTATAATCTTATTCACCCATTTTTTTAGAGTAGTAAAATCCTATTAGTAATCTTAAAGGAAAAATTAAGATCTGACATTTTGAAATTTAATATGACAAACTAGTCAATGAGTTTTTGCTTAGGGAATTTTGTGACAATTAATAATGGGTAGTTTAAAGACAGTTTTCTCATGTTATATGATTTTACACCAGAAGTTTTCAGATTTCATAGCTATGCACTAAAGATACAGATGAGAGTTTTCAAATGCCATAGCCTAGTGGCAGCAGCCATAATGAAATCAAGTGTGTGACTGTTTTTTGTATGATTTCTGGTTAGCTATTCAGATTGCCTGACTAAGCATGAAGGTGTTTTTCCATGTGGCTGCACTCTGAAAAAGTCCCTTAAATTATCTCCTTCTAGGCCCCAAGGATGAAACCACAGATGATTTCTGGAGAATGATCTGGGAACAGAAGGCAACCATTATTGTCATGGTGACTCGCTGTGAGGAAGGAAAGAGGGTGAGAAAGATCTGTCCTTCCCTCCTTCTATTTTCCCTCCTTCTTTTTCCTGAAAACCAAGTGGATTGCTGCGCTGTGCTGAATTACATACTCTTCTTAAGTACTTTTTTTTTCATTCTTTGCTGTTCTCTCATTGTGGCAGAACCTGTGTTGGAAAGCATGCCAAAACAGTGTTGCCTCATGAATTACCAGTCTAACCTGAAAATATCACTTTAGTCACAGCAGTATGTAGCAGAGGGTGAGCTTCCAAATTATGGCTAATTAATCCAGAAAAGGGCTCATGGTAGAACTGTAGCTCCTCATAGATCTGTCAGAAAAGGTATGGTTTCTATTTTTCTCCTGTCTATTCTTGATAATCTGGCAGTGCTCTCAGTAGATCCTAGAAAGAATATTTTAGCTCTGTTGCCTTTTTAAAGTGGATGGCTGGGTGCTTCTGGCCTGCTTTTGTTCCTTATTCCAGGTACAGCAGGAAGAAGGGGAACTGCTGTTTTAACTGCAGTTAAAGATGTTGACAGCCTGCAGATCTACAGCACACCCAAGCTGATGTTATAGGCAGGCAGGAGCAGCAACCCTCATTGAAGACTGAAAAACAAGGCATGGAAGTAGCTGCAAATATTTCTCCAGCCATCAGGCAACAGTAGCAGTCACTCTTCATTGTTTCACTAATGTACAGGATTTTTTTTTCTGCACTATACATCTGAAGTTAAATACCATGGCCATAAATTTCAGGTCAGAGACCTGAGTTGTTGGATATTTGGAATTGAAAAGTTGGAAAACTGAGTTGCCATTTATTTTAAATTAGGTTTTTTTTCTAGCTTTCAGTTCTCTGCCACATCACTTACTTTACTTTATCTCTCTTCACAGAACAAATGTGCCCAGTACTGGCCATCAATGGAGAACGGGACTGCAACGTATGGGGACATCATTGTGAAGATCTATGAAAGTAAAACATGTCCAGACTATGTCATTCAGAAACTGCACATCACAAATGTAAGTTGAGTCAAAAGTGTGAGACTGACTGGAACTGGAGTGTCAATTTGGAGTCTGTATTTTAAGAGAGAAGAGTCAGCGCTCAGTGGAAGATGCTCTGCTGACTTTCCTAAGCATCATGTAGCTTAAGGGAAAACTTAGACATAGATGTAATTTTTTGCAAGAAATATGAGTTAGATATATATTTCCCAACTTCAAAAGGTATTTTTCCTTAATCCTCTGGAACCTGTATTTAGGATTATACTATTAATATGCTGCCACGTGGTAAAAAATTAATATATACACTGTGGAGTATTTATATATTTAGTTTGTTCTCTAACACAAAAAAATTGCTGCTTTGTGTGTATCTCAGCATAACCCTCTGCAACTACAATCAGTGCAACTCATTGGTAACCATCATTTCCCCTTCTGATAATTGTACAGTGGGACAATCACAAATTCTGGTGATCTCAAGTGTGTTTATAAATATAAGTGTTTTTAAATCGCCATTTAGAAATGTGTAAAGTCATTAAGGGTGGTTAATTGCTCTTTTTCACACATCTGAAGTCTATGTGTAATTGAGAACAAAATTTGCCATCAAAGGCTAAATGCTCAGCTCAGGCCCTCTGCAAAAAAATTTCATTGATAATAAATGGAGCCTAAATCATAGCTAAAAGCATTCAGACTCAAAGAGTAAATCTGCTGGCAGATCTTCAGCAAAGCAACAGAATCCACCCATCTTGATTCATGATTGCAGCTGGAAATACCTATTCTGCTGTCTCGTATTGCATTAAAATTCACTCAGGAAGTGGTCTGATTAAAAGAAAACTGTAACTTTGTGTGGTCAGTGAGCAGATCAGGATGTTAAAAGTTACCTATTTACAAAGACATTACTCTGTCCCTTAAGAAATGAAGGATTGCAGCAGGTTGAGGGCAGATATTTTTAGAACTGTCTGCTCTTTGTTCAGCTGACATCATATCAATAAAGATAAAATGGATATTGGTTGGGGAATTGAAGAGTGGTTCATGGCAAGAAAGTGGAGACTTCTGTAGTTCTGGTAGAATAGTGATGTGTAATTACTGAAACCATGGCAAACAACTGCATGAATAGCCACAACTGGATAACTCAACTATGAGTAAGAATTTTGAGGTCAATTAATGGAAAAATGCCTGTACAGGAGTATGAAATCTTGGCCAGTAAACAAATGTCATTGAGGGTTTTTTCTAATTTAGTTTTATAATCATGGTTATCAAAATTTATGTCCTTTCTTTTAGTCTAGCAGCAACATACCAAAGTCCACTCAATAGTCTCATGCTTTGGGCTTTAGTCTAGTCATTTAGATTTATGTATACATCTGTATACATATACTAATTTATATATAGGTTGATATATATTAAAAAAAAACACACTTCACTTTTTCTAGGGAAGAGAAAGGACAGCTGGAAGAGATGTCACTCATATCCAATTCACAAGCTGGCCAGACCATGGAGTCCCTGAGGATCCACATCTCCTTCTCAAACTCCGACGCAGAGTTAATGCCCTCAGCAATTTTTTTAGTGGTCCGATCGTGGTTCATTGCAGGTAAATATACATTATTCTTTTAAAAATTTGGTAATGTTAAATGACTGTAATGAAGCTATTCAGAACAGGGGTCTGGCAAAAGTCTTTGTCTGATCCCAGATTTTATGGGGTCACTTTAAATACTTGAAAATGAGGCAGTAAAAGATACACCAGGCCTGTTTTTGAATGATATGAAAGAAATTCAGGTTGATAAAACCTGAGGATACACAGACTTTTGAAAAACAGCCAGATCAATGTTGAGCTGCTCTGGCTATATGCACCATATTTGGCCATGTTGGCCTTGCTTTCACTGAAAGATACTAAAAATGCCAGCTGATGATTGTTTGTGTTGCCAATCAATGGCATTGCCTGTGGATAACCAAGTCCCTCTGTGCACGGCAGTGCCGGCGTTGGGCGCACGGGGACGTACATCGGGATCGATGCCATGCTGGAGGGGCTGGACGCAGAGGGCAGAGTGGATGTTTATGGATACATTGTGAAACTGCGCCGGCAGCGATGCCTCATGGTCCAAGTAGAGGTATCTCCCTGCAACTCCTGTCACCACTCTCCTGGTCTAGGGCTTCAGCAGTATTGCTCACAAGGGCATTGCTCAGTTCAGTTGAAGGTGTTCATAGAAAATAGAGCTCTGAAAAGTATTAAGAGGGAAAAAAACTTCCAACATAATTTTTCGATTTTAGGAACTGCAACTCTTTAAGTTCATACATTAGAAGAGGAAGCCAAGGAGAAAACAGCTTTTTGGCATACAATTCATAAATGCAAAACTGAGCTTACAGAGTCAAACTGGATTTTAAAAATTCTAAAATACCTCTGCCCAAGTGCAATTTTCATATGAGTTGAGTACAACAAAAGTTATGGACTGATGCATTGCATGTTTTTAACTTATTTCACCATTTTAAAGTTTTAACACTTGAATTTGATATCTGTTTAATATTAATGCTTAATATTAATAACACTTATCACAGGAGTAATAGCTTTTAATAATGATTTTAAAAAGTGTTATGCTTTTTTTTTTTTACTCTTTAATAACTTCATGTGTAAACTCTTCAAATGGGAAACACCAGTCACAGTACATCCTTATTCATCAAGCGCTGGTGGAATACAATCAGTATGGAGAAACAGAGATCAGTCTCTCAGAACTGCATTCCTCCCTTAACAATCTGAAAAGAAAAGACCACCCGAGTGAGCCTTCTCTGCTGGAGGCAGAGTTCCAGGTAAATAAGCTTTGCATTCCAGTTGCCCTTCCTTCCCACTTATGTTAAAAATGGCCTTGCACAATAGTCATGAGCTAGAGAGATACCACAGGTAATAGATCATTTAGGTGCTATTTTATTTCTCTGGCACAGAAAGTTTCTTTACCTTCATGAAAAAAAGCTGTATGCTAATGAAGCTTTATTTCTGCTTTGGTATTAATATATTTAAGAAGGATGGAGCTCACAGAATGATTACTTGTGTGTGTGTTCATGATTTCCTGTGCCATTGTACATGATGTAGCAGGCATTTTTAAACGGTAGTTCAGATGTTACCAGAGTTTAAAGAACTAAAGTAAGGAGAGAGGCACTGCGAGATGAGGGCTGCGTGTGAGAGTCCTGAGGGGAGACAATGATGTCAAGAACCATTTCAGTTGAGTATAATATCAAATATCCTCTTTCTTCAGCGATTGCCTTCCTATAAGGGGTGGCGGACACAGAACATTGGGAATCGGGATGAAAATAAAAGCAAAAATAGGAATGCCAACTCAATTCCTTGTAAGTATTTTCCATTGCCTTATTTTATCTATTTTCTTCTATTAGAAAAATTTTGAAAAAAATGAGCAAATCACCTTATAGAGTAGTATTTGATTACTTTTCTGAACACTGTGAAATTCTAAACTTCTTATAGTGATTAAAAAAGAAGAGATGATTTTTTACCAAAGTGAATTATTGGGAATGTTTATTTCAAACGAGGTGGCCTTGGTTCTGCAGTTTTTTGTGAAAGGGCTGGCCTTTTCTATTCCCTGGCCCCCACAAATGCCATACCCAGGGCGTGTGCTGTGACAGCGACCCTTTGTCTCACACAGATGACTTTAACCGGTGACACTTTGTCTCACACAGATGACTTTAACCGAGTGCCCATCAGGCACGAAGAAGATTGCAGTAAGGAGGCTGAGCATGATTCAGATGAGTCCTCGGATGAGGACAGCGACTGTGAGGAATCCAGCAAATACATCAATGCTTCCTTCATAACTGTATGTATTGAGAGGATCCACTATAGGCATTTCACAAGCTTTCAGGTCGACCTCTTACTCTCTTGTTGGCATCACAATAGAAAAGAATTTAGTCAAATAAGGGAGATGGAACTGAGGGCTGATTGGCAAATCCATCTATGTTTAAAACCATTAGCCTTCACCTGGCCTCATGATAACATATATTTCCATTAGTGGGCATCTGTCTACAGGTGGAACCAGGTTAATATTGTCCCTTTTAGTGAAATACGACTATAGTTATTCACATAGACCAAACCCTACCAGTGAAAATTGGAGCCAACAGTTTTTTGGTATCATTATATATCCAAAGAAGAACAATTATTGGTCGTAAATGAAGTCACTGATTTTAATGGAATCACTCGCTAAGTTCCATTTATCTGAATCCTTTGAAATGCTGCACAGTTAAGATACCTATTCAGGGTAAATGTATCTTTGTTTTTAGGAAGCTCAGTGTGAATTGACTGGTGTACCAACTTTGTATGGTGTAAACACAATTTCTTAGTGGCAAAATGAAATGGCTGTGTGAAACAGAATGTTTTACCCCTTGAAAATATGCTTTTCAAAAAATGACAGGGTGAGATCTCAGCCACTGCAGCATCAATATATCTTGTTGTCAGTCTGAAGTGATATTCTTAGGAGGACTGAGGTTAGTGTCATTTGGGTAGTAGAATTCCTGTAAGACCAATTCCTACTGTGAAAGGCATGTTTTCCCTATAAACAGACAGCATTAATTTATTTCACAGGGTATTCCTTAAATGACGAGTTGTATTGTTTGACAATCATATTTCAAATTAATTGAAGAAAAAAATTCTCTCTTTTATAGGGTTACTGGGGTCCAAAAGCCATGATTGCAACACAGGGACCACTGCAGGAAACTATCTCTGACTTCTGGCAAATGGTGTTCCAAAGAAAAGTCAAAGTCATTGTTATGCTGACAGAGCTGAAGGAGGGAGATCAGGTGGGGGCATTGTCTGCACACTGACACACTGAATATCCTCTACATGCAAACAAAACACTGCACTGCACTCTCTCGTTCCCTTGCTCAAATGTTTTCCACAGGGTGAGGAATTTGCATTTTCAATATATTTTCCCCTATCATTTACCTACTTAATTTACTTTCTAACTAATTTTTCAGGGAAAAGTGTATGATGCTATATTTTAAAATACCACGGAACTCCTTTAAAGTCAGTACAGTCTCTAAGTGCACGTGGAAGGCAAAGTAAAAAAGGATTTATGTGCTAATCACTGACTTCTACTTTTATCCATTTTAGGAACTCTGTGCACAGTACTGGGGTGAAGGAAAGAAAACGTATGGTGGCATAGAAGTTCAAATGGCAGATGTCAACTCTGGTCCTAGCTATACCATACGTGCATTTGATGTTGCACATCTGAAGGTGAAAGTTTCTTTGCTGTTTTCAAGGAGTTTTTAAATTTAAAAGTAAATTTATAAACTTAGCCTCAAGAAAGAGAAGAAACAGTTCCCTCTGCAGTTCTAGGAGCTCCTGCTCTAAGAAATGGAAATATTTTTCTCTTCCAGACCAACAGTAAATCATGAGAAATGCTATAAATTATCTCAAGTTTTCTGTTTAGTGAGTTGCTGAGATGGTGGTAGGGGAGTCTCAGGAGATCAGCTGCCTTTTGTACTTTGAACAAAGCTTGGATGTCTACCTACCTCATATTCATGAGGCAGAAGTATCACCCTGCAGGTCCTCAGGAACATAGTTCTTCCTTTGTTAATCCACAGCAAGAGTTACTGTGTGAATCTGTATTTTATACTGAACATTAACCACATCTCCACTCCTGTTTTGCAGACAAAAGAAACTCAGAAGGTGTATCAGTATCAGTACCATCAATGGAGTGGCTGTGATGTTCCAGAAACCCCCAGAGATTTAGTCAGCATGATTCTCAATATCAAACAAAAACTTCCAGCCAGACCAGTCACTGAGGACAGCAGGAGAACCCGCAGTGTCCCACTGCTTGTCCACTGCTGGTGGGTCTGAATTCAGCACACACATTCACCTAGCTCTAAGTTCTGGGTATACATAGCAACCATCATTTTGGGATGCCTACCTTTTCTCACAAGCCCTTCCATGTGTCTGGAGACTCAACTCTCCCAAGAAGATTCCTTGAATTGCTCAAGCTTCGCCTTTTGGATTGTAGTGATGAAAAGAAAGCACACTTTTCTTGGGCAAATGTGGGCACACAGCAGGTGCTATGAGCAGCTCCTCTTGGCTGGTGCACCTATTTTGTGCTAGGTCAGAGTGCACTTGTAGGACGTACTAGTGAATATCCAGTAGGGTTTTTAGGATCATTTCTCGCTCCAGGATAGAAGTGCACTTTTCTAGGATCATTTCCAGGAATAGCCTTGCATCCCATCAAAACCAGAAGATAATCCTGCTAACAATAGTTGAGACTGTAAGTCTCAAATTTTGAATTTCCCTCTTCCCTTAAGTGGTACTTCAGGGATAAATTATGTTCTGTGTGAATCCTTCATGTATACTTAATTGTGACAATTTCAGTCCAGTAAAAAATACTTTGGAAATATAATTCAGTAGAAAGTTTTAAAAATGTATCTAACATTTAGTCAGAAGACTTCTGATTTTACTTTGTAAATTTACATGTGTATTTTGCATCATCTTCTAGTGATGGATCACAGCAGACTGGTTTATTTTGTGCTTTAATGACCCTTTTGGAAAGTGCAGAAACAGAAGAAGTAATAGATGTTTTCCAAGTAGTAAAATCACTTCGTCGCACCAGGCTGGGAATGGTCTCCACCTTTGTAAGTAAATCATATGAATTAATAGAAAAAAAAAAGACATTACTTACCATGATCACTAATATCCCCATAACCTTGGGCATAGGTTTCTGTATAGGGAGCACTGATTCTAATCAGAACATTCACACTCCACCATTTGGGCAGCAGCACTTGCTGATAGGAATGAAGGAGTCTGTGATATGCAGAGCTGCAGTTCTGTACTGCCTTTGCAAAGGGTGTACAGTATCAAATTACAAATGGCATAAATTGCTGTTCCTACAGGTGGTTCATGATGTACAAGCAGTGTCCTTTCTGCAGCTGGGAGATGAACTCCATGTGCAGGCTGGCAGCCACTGACTGTTTTGTTTAGTCACTCCAGAGGAACTGTGGCACACACTGTGCAATTACCACAAACCAGACCTGGGTGTCATCAATATGGACAGGTTATTACATGGCCTTCCTGACTCAGTATAATACATGTTATTTGCAACTTAGGTACTCTAAAAAACATATTTTTGGTACTTTATGAACCAAAAGGGCACTGAGTGACAGCTTGGAATATTTGATGCAGACAGTTTCAGAGATGTTATGTACACATGAAGTCAGAATAAACCATAGGAACGACACTCTCTATGCCAAAAACTGTGGAAGTGCTTCATATGCAGTCTTGCTTGTCCAAATACATGCTACATTTCTAAAATGTAAGAGGAAAAAGAAAGAAAGGATTAATTCTTGGACTCAGAGCATTCCATTAACTAACTTCTTCTCTTTATTTTTAAGGAACAATACCAATTTCTGTATGACACCATTGCCAGTACCTACCCTGCACAGAATGGACAAATAAAGAAGAATAGCCAGCAGGAAGATAAAGTTGAATTTTGCAGTGAAGTAGGAAAATCAGATCAGGAAACTGATTTGATCACAACTGATCTTGCCCCACCACGGCCAGAGGAAATTGAGGCACCTGAAATATGTGATGGTTCTAAGGCTGCAGATAGCACTAAGGGAACAGAAAGCTCTACAAATGGCCCCACAACTGCAGTTCTAACTTAGAGCTAGGTTAAAAAAAAGTGCTTTTTTGCCAGCAAAAAACGTAAGCAAAATGGGAGGTATAAGATTTCTTCTTCTTCCCACTTTTTTTTTTTTTTAATTTTAGTTTTTTTTGGTTTTTGAAAGGTACAAATTTAAAGGAATACTTGAAACTTGTAGAGAGTGACAAAGAACTGTGGAATTTTAATTTTTGTGTAGATTTGCATTTAATACTTCTTCAGAAATCTTCACTGTTTTTTACTTTTCCTTTTAAAAACATGTACAGTTTAATACTATGCTGAGGAGCGCAAAGCAAAATTTTTTATTTCTGTAACAAGGAGGAAAGCAACTCAGAACAAGATTATTAAGTTGCAAGAACAGGTCTATCCTCAAAACTACTAGCAAGTAAGTAAACCTATAGGTAAGCATATATTCTAGTATTTCAGGACTAATGAGAGCATTAATAATACTCGTGGGACTTGTGGGAGTTTGCCAAACAGTTTTAAGAGTTTATAATTTACATCATGTGGTAATTCCAAGGAATTCTGACTTACAAAGGATGTGTAAGTCCTCCCATATCAATGCAGAATAGCAATTTTTGCATTTTTCTAAGTGTCCTCAAGGTGTCCTTGTTGCTCCACATATATTAATCTGATACTCCTATAGGAGTTTGGAGATTGGCATTTGATCATTGAAATGGTTCTGGTGGAAAACACATCCTGTTTACTCTTAGAGCTTAAAATACTGAGTGCTTTTATATCTGTTTCTTATGCTTACATTTATTTAAAGGACTATTCCATGAATGCCTCCAACCTCTTTTCAGAATTGAAAAATACTTTGATAATTATATGTGTAGATTTTAATTGGTACAGGATATTTTTTTTCATAATGATGTTTTGTATGTTACAATTTTGATATTTTTACTATTTCTTGCTGGATTTTAGCCAACTGTTTTTAGAACAAATAAAAAAGTTAATTAACAGGTGACAAGATTAAAATTATTTTGCTTTTTAGTACTATGCAAACTGATAATTTACTTCTAAATGTATAAAATTTCGTGCTGTCCCATACATGGATAAAATTTACAAATGTCAGTAGGAAAACACATCATTTAATTCTTCTAAAACTGTATGTGTATCCAGGTAAGTGTCATGACTCTCTCAGAGCAGAGGAAAGAGGCTTCATTTTATTTTGCTTGAAGCCATCAACAAAATAGTCACGCAACAGATTCATTGCTCCAAGTTTCTCACTGCTCATTCCTAATTTCTCATTACAAAACATAATTGAAATCACTTAGAGAGCTGTGTAAACAACATGTACAGTCACCCTTGGTTAAAGCCCTGATTTAATTGTGCTGTTAGCCTAGATCAAATATATCATTCACAATTATCAGCTCAGCCAAGTGCTTGCTGGCAGCCTTGCTTCAGAAAGTGGCAGCGAGCAGACACGGAGCAGGGGGACTCCCCTTGGCTGTCAGCTGAACTCCCTTTTCAGCAAGGAGTTGTGTTAGGTGATAAACAAACAAAGCTGAAGGGGTCATGGGTGGAGGGACTACATGGGACGATAATCTAAAATATACTGCAGGCCCAAAATCTGTTAGCTAGTTTTAGAGGACCTGAAAATAAAATTGTAAATTTAGCATACCTTGAAGATCAAAAGTATAAAGACCCTTTGGTGCAGATTGGTTCACTGGTGTTCATTGCATGTCAGAGAACAATAAATTTCTTTCCCTTTGTTTAAGATTTGGCAACTGTAAAACCTCTCACTTAGAAAAGCTAAAAAGTGAGTGCTTGCTGTCTATTGTAAGGCTGTGGAGACAGAGACTAGTCACATTTTTAAAAATAACTGAAAGTGTTTCCCAAATCAAAAATTACACCACACGTTTCTTGTTTTAAATCTGAGGACAATCATATACTTCAATTCCTTGAGAAATGATTCGTATGTTTTTTAGGCTCCTGCAGCACTTAGGCTGTAAAAACCTTATGTAATTATGATTTATTTAATTTTTTTCTAGAATGATTTCAATGTGCTTTTGCTGGTATTTTTTAAAAGAGAAGAATGCCAAGTTAACTCTTGACTTCTGCATGTACTTTGAAAGAAAAATCCTTAACTCTGTTAAATTTTCCTTCATGTATATCTTCATTATTAGAAGAATGGAGCTTTACACTGAAACTGCCCTCATGTGCTTAGTGTGAACCACTTTTGCAGTAAAGTTCCTTGCAGTCACAAGGAGGTAAACTGAGCTCTTGGCTTTTAATTATTTTCAAATTAAAGAACCTATTGTAGAATTAAACCTCATTAAATCCCAGTTCAATGACTGAAGGAGCCTGTCTTAACACAGTTTAGAAGTTCTGATTGCTTGCAGGAACTCTCCATGTGTGTGCCAGGGATGCTTTTTTGCCTTCTGTATTGTCCTTTGTTTCCTGAACATCCATGAGGGGGTGACACAGAGCTTGCAGAAGGTGGTCCTTATGCTGGATGCTGCACAGTCACTTGGCTGATTCACTTGAAGGATTAATGTTACATTCCCCAGGAACATGGTAAAACATTTTACAGGTGAGACACGAACCCTGAGCTAGAAAGCTTTGCTAGGAACTGCTTTGGCTCTATCAGGGCAAGAACAATAGTGTAGCTCACTGGCTTTGCATAGCCTGAAAGTTGAGAAACAGTCTCAAAGTAAGATGAAAAAAGTTTATCTCATGAAGTGCCAGTAAACCACAGAAAATATGCTAACCACTGCCTCAAGCTGAGCAAACCCCTCTTGGAGAATGGTTTAGAATCTGAAGTCCAGGATAAAAACAACTAAGCAACTGATGAGCTGAGAGGACTTTGAGCAACAAATAAAGGTAATCAAGTGCTAATGTGACCAGAGGGACTAAATTTCTCCCACGATTTTCTGGGTAGATGCTGACATAAATGTGGGCATGTAAAAATTACAGTGCTGTGATAGTGGAATCCAGTGTGGGAAGATGGGGAAGAAGGACCTTAGAGTCTACACAAGATTCTGCTCTCAGGTAACTGCAGTGAGGAGTGAAGTGTGAGTGTGTGCTTTTGTTTAGCTTTTTCCTGTTTCTCATGCTCTGGAATGAACAAGGCAGTTACATTAAGACTTTTCAGAGGCTGAACATTATGATGCAGCACAAAACAGGGCCAGCACACAGAGCCCTGGCAGTCAGGGTTCTGGGAGATGGCAGAAACCGTGCTGCTCTCCCACAGCCCAGCAGCCAGTGGTGGATTTGTGCTCCTGAGGAGATTTTTGTGCCTGCTCCTTTCCCCCACACTGGTGCAGTCAGTGTGCACAAACCCGCTCTCTCCACTTCGAGCCGGCTGGTGCTGCTGCAGCACACGCTCCGGCGGCACTGAGCTCACTCCCCCTGGGAAAGGGAGGGCGTTCTGCCCCTTGCCCCCAGGATGGGCTGGGCACAGCTGGTGGCCACAGTAGGAGCCGAGGGTCGGGGCAGGCCTAGAGGGTCCCCACCCGTCCCAGCCGTGTGCTCCGGGTTACCCCGAGGACACCCCCTGTGCAGGAGGGCTGCTGGGGGAGTGAGGCAGGGAGTGTGTTCTGGGCTTTGCTGCAGGCCAGGAGAGCTGGGTGGAATAATCTGGTGTGAGAGGCACAAACTGTGCTGGGTAAAGAAAAATCCTGCCATCCCATTGTGAGCTGTTTGTTTGTGTGAGATAGCAAAGAAAGTAAAATGAGTGGTGCCTCCAGACAAGTGTTTCATTAAGCAAGAAGTTGTATATTTAACATTCCACAGAAAAACTATCCAGCACCAATGCTTATCTCTTTGACAAGCAATCTTACTTCTGTAAAGGCCCAGGTTTTTTTCTGACATGGTACATTCTACAGATTGCCTCTAAAAGAAAATCAGAAATTCCCTGAGGGCTCTACACAGCTGTACCACAGCTATTTTTCCATATGTAAAGCAACTGTTTGCCAACTGTTTGCCAAGGACCAGTGTGCTGGTTTTGGACTAGGGAGAACTACAACAGAAGAAAAGGGAGTTTCAGTTACAGAATACAGAACATTTCTGGGTACATCAGATCTGCTTCAGAAAAACCTCAAGCCTTTGGATAAATATAGTCCAATTTTTTGGAAGGTACGGCAACAGAGAATATTTTATACAAAAGCCTAAGTCAATTTGTTTTTTCAATGTAAAAGCAAGGAACATGATTCCAAAAGTAATATGCAAGTAGATGCTCAAAGATCTTCTTTATAGTGATAAAAAATTATTTAGGAAGGATACTTACTACAAATTATAGTAAAATATAGCTTTAAATATTTTTAGCTTTGCATAGTTATGTCCTGAGACTCAGAATTGCCAGCATCAGCAATGCATACTGTTACTAAACTTTCTAAAATTAAGATAATAAATCATTTTCAGAGGAATAGGCATAGATTTACTTACAGCTGGGTGTCTCTTCAATCCCACATCTGTGTAGTGCCCTGGCAGGCAGTACTAACATAGCCATAAGTGTGACTGTCTGACACACAGAGGGAAAAATAAAAGGAAGTTTATTTTGGATCAGTTTCAGCACTCAGACTCCAGTTTTTGCTTTTGGAGATGAACCCCCCGATAGCCTGACCTTGCCTGGCAGTCAGCTGGGAGTCAGAGCTTGCACATGTCAGTGCTGCACAGAGTCCTTGGGGCGACCCTTGTGTATTTCCAGAGCTTCCCGGCAGGCTGTGCTGAAACTCTTCAAACGCCTTCTGCTCACTTCCAAGCCTCCTGCAGTGCATCCAGCTTGCTCCATTTCAGTAGCATGGAGCCATTTGAGGTAATGAACATGGCATTTGTTTATGCAGCACTGCAGAGCTTCTCTCCCCAGGACCAAGCTCCAGTTCAGACACAAAGCTTGTGCATGTTGTGTGTGTGTGTTTGCGTGTGTGTGTGTGTGCATGCATTGCTCATTGCCTCAAGTGTGAGATTCCATCCCCAGCCAGAAATCCATAAGCTGCTGATTTGGCATCTGCTTGGCTTAAAGGAAGGAAAATTGGAGAAACAGGAATGATATGGTCATCCTGTACTAACTTTTTTTTGTGGGGCAATGCAGCTGGTGGTCTTTATAAGCTGGTTTTCACAGATGAATTTGCAAAGTAGATTAAAGGTGAGGTGCAGGAGACTGCATGGTTACAGAGCACTCCTGTTGTCACAGACCAAATCAGCTCTGGCATCAGGGGCTACCAAATACATATTTGTTAGCTCTCCTGATATTGCAATAAAAGTCAGTGTGCATGTTCTTCAACTGCAATGAAAAATGGTAAAAAAATGACAACAGAAAGTTACCACTGGAAGATGGTGTTCTTGCCAAATGCGGACATTTGGTAAGAAATGTCAATTTTGAATATTTTTTCTTGAAGAATAATAAATAATTTTAATCCTATTTTTGTAATGTTAATATTTTATTTTGAGAAAACCAATATATTGTTCTGTGTTTAGCACTATAGTTCTTTTTACTCCTGCTATTTTCTGAAATACTTAAATATATTATTTTTAATACATCATTATGTCACTGATACCCCTTCAAGACTAAAACAGTTCAGTATCATTAAGTGTTTCCTTTTTCTAGGCTGCTTTCTTAATATAATTTCTATTCAGCAATAAAATGAAATTCTGACTTCATATATTGATTTAGCATAAATAAAATTCTCACAGAACAGGAATTCAATTTCTTAAATGGCATTAGTAAATTATTCCATAAAGAGTTATGTCTTGTTTCAAAGAGAGCAAGGCATTTCCACTCTCAAATAACACCTTGCAGGTCTCCACTTGCAATGGAAATACTCTTTCTGTGGCAGTGCAGGGCAGACAAGGCTCACGGCACCCTCACAGGAAGCTCTGCTCTCATCTTCGCAGTCCAATTTGTTGAAGACTCTGACTCTTCCTTCTGTAGCTTTTTCTCAGTTACTGAATTGTGATCTCTTCCCATCTGAATAATTTTATCAGATTTCTAGGTTTTCTTCTGATTTGGAAGCTCCAGCATTTCACTGACTTGAAGAGCTGTTTTCCACAGCAGCTTTCTGTTTCCATCTCCCAGCCCAGCCCTGTGCCCGTGCTCCATGTCCCTTTCCCCCATCGTGGGTGCCAGGGAGCAGCAAGAGCTGCCTGCCCTGCCAGGGAAGGAGAGCCCAGCTCGAGGCCAAACAGGAGAGGGCCAGCCCCACATGGACAAAGTCTCACTGTGCTGAGCAGGGTGAGCAGAGCAGGGCTGGACAGTGACCAGCCTCACCTGTGGCACGGTGCACAACTCCATGGGCCCTGCTTTACTGCTTCAGAGAAAAATGCAGATATTTTAGGTCCTGTATGTGTAGATGACAGAAAAACTACTGATTCCTCTAAAATCAACCTGCCACAGGTACCAGCTTAATATTTGGACCTAAACTCCAAATTTTATTGAGAAAAAATATTAGCTTGGGATTACCTGTGCAGGTAGAGGTGAGAAGGAAGCAAGTCAGCTAAATTTATTGTCTTACAGATATGATGCTCGTCATATTTTCATTCAAGGCCCATTTCCACACAGAGCTACATCTGCATCTTCTGCCTCTCTATCATATGGTCAGCTGAGGTTTTATTCTGAAAGTTTGTTTCATACAAGATAGGAAAGAAATAGCCACAAAGTAGATATCTTGTTCTCTACATTTCCATCATGCAGGAACAGCTTTCTGTTGGGGTTCTGGCTTCAGGCTTGCTAATTTTGAATTCCTAATTCAAAATTCTAAAGTCATGAATGGTGAACTGCTGCACAGAAATGCATTAGAAAGGACCTTATCTCATTTTCTGGTCTTTTGTTGAAGCACAAAGTTATATAATGTGCTTTATAAATGCTGCTGTTTTCCAAGACAGCTGTTTCCCCCTTTTTGGTTTTAACAAATGGGAGAGTGGGGATATGAGTTACTTGTCCTTTTCTCCTCATTCTGCCCAGACAGGGAGGAAAAGGTTCCTTGTCCCAACAGATGTGTGTACCCAGACAACATCACAACTCATGACAGGCTGCACTACAAGTAGGTGGTTAAGTCTGGGCTGCACTACAAGTAGGTGGTTAAGTAAATTTTGGTCTTTATCTGATTTGAGTTTTAAAGGCCTTGAAGCCTAGGCTGCTGTTCTACTTTAATACAGAGTTGAGAGGCATAGCTATGAACTGACAACATGTGTGAAATCGTGGTCTCTGCCCTGTTCATACAGGAAAAGTCTGTTCTGCTGTCATGGCAATAGCTCTGAAAATCAAACTGTGTGTCAGCAGCCGAGCGCCATGAATGTTGATTGGTTTCGAGGACATCAGAACTCATTTACAAGGTTGTTTGTACTTGTAAATGTCATTTTTGGTGCATACATTCCACAGCCTTCCTGTAGGCACCTCCTCCTAGTGAGCAGCTTCCTCAAAGCGAAGCAGAGCCGTCCTGAGGCCAGCAGTGGTGCCAGCTGCATGGCAGGATGCTCCTGGCAGGAGGCACTGTGGGAGAAGGAGAAAGGCAGCTTGAACTGAGGTGGCCCCACGCTCACAAAGAAATGCTCTGGAGGCATCAGATGAATGCCATTAGCAGCCAGTTCAATCTCTTCTCCCTTTTCTTCTCCAGAGTGTTTGATGGAGCAGATCTGTATGGTCTTCTGTATGTTTGTGGATTTTTTGTTTTGCTTTAGTTCTTTTCTGCATTGCATTTTTAAAAAAAATTGCATCTAGCACTCTATTTAAGCTTTTGCTAGTAGCTAAAAATATAAATAAATCAGTAGTTTGTTTAGTTTAATTCCTGCTGCAAGTTTTTGCATCCAAGTGTCATTATGAATCAGTTCTTTGCTCAAAACCATCAAGTATAACAGCATCCAAGGTAAATACTTAAATAAATCAAGTTTGATAAATTAGGTAGTTAAAACTTCAGAAATCTAAGATAAATAGGAAGGAGAGAATATTTTTATAAGGTTTATTCAGGTTTCCTTGGCAAGACCTTGATCTACAGTAGACATCCCAGCCAGTACTTTCCCCTGCAACCTGACACTTTTGGCTGGGAGACATCGCAAACACAACCGAGTGACCATGTGATGGTAACTGCTCTGAACAGCTACAACTGTGTGCTGATGGCTCCTCTGAAGTGGTTCACAAGCTGAGATCACATGTAAAGGCCAGTTAGAAGGTAGCCTGGATAACCCAGCCCTGGAAGGAGAACAGGATATGTCTCTGTGGCAGGGTAGCAGGCTGTATGCAAGAAATAAATGCAGGTTTCCAGCTATTCTGCTGGACTTCTAGGTTGGAAAAAAAATCACACCATATTTAGAGAGGAAGAGTTCTCTTTTTTTAGCCAATTACATAATTTTATAGCAGCATTTAAGGGAAAAATGCAGTGTGCACTAATTATTTTTATAGCAAATTAATAAAATCATCTGATAGGAAGGAACACATTCTCTCCCTTTGCTCCCTCAAACTGGCTCCCTACTTGCTGTCCTGTAAAACTCCAGCATAAATACTCTGTAAGGCTGCCCCTGATCCTCAGAAGATCAAAGCAGCCTCTTCATAGAGGGCTGAACTGTGCAGGGCCAGCAGTACATGCTACAATAAATATCTGAGCATCCATTGTTTATCAAGGACTAAGGAGAGCAGAAGGTTATATTAAAGAAGAAAAGAGAAAATTTTCCTGCTGTGAATACTTTGAGGTAAAGGACAAACCCAATATGTCAGAGTTCAGCGCTGGAAAGGAGAGCTCTGGAAAGAGAAGATGTTTCTTGCTGTCCAAAGAGGGGATGCTGTGACAGTAAGTGTGTCATCCTAGTCCTCTGTTAAAGAGCATTTTAGATGACGTTAACCAGACTTCGGAGGGCAGCTGTTATGAAGCACAGCTCAAGAAACTGTGCTGCCTCAAGGCCTTGGAGCAGCCTTTTTACTTTTATATCTTGGCTAATGAATAGGCTGCCCTTTGGCAACTGTTATATAAGTGAGAGCTTTTTAAACCCAATGCATTTCACATTCTCTTGAAAAACAAAATTTTTGACCCAACAGGATAATGCGTAAGCAATTCCCTGAGTTATAGCCTTCTCTGCATTTTCCCAGTGTGGGTTTTTGCTCCATAAAGCACATTGTGAGCATGGGGAAAGCAGTTCCATGGGCAAACTGCTTTTGCAATATTGCTTAGAAGTGTCCAGTGATGTCAATATGATCACAGCATTCTTCTGAGCCAGGACTCTGTCCTACATCAACTGAAATTAGTGGGATCATTTCCAACAATTTTGCTGTGCAGTAAGTTGGGATTTGAATAAGAGAAGCAAGTATGAATAGATTATATTCAACATATTTTTCTCCTTAGTACCAGAGAAACTGATACTCACAAATACTTCCTCTATGCTGAAAGTTTTCCGTCTTTAATAAGCTCTTTCTTCTCCCCAAAACTAAGGGGAAAACAGGTCATCCACATAAAAATGTGCATTTGGCACACTACTTGTCTTGAAACAATTCAGTTCTTGGATTCTGCTGCCCTGTAAGTGGAGAGCAGATCTGGCTACACTTGTAGTGGACTCTTAACATTCATGTTGTGCTTATAAAAAGGTAAAAATAATAATCTGTTTCAAGTTTTACCTGGAGCCCACTGTTAAATTGGTCTTTGGCCAATGGCAATCTAAGAATATGCTTTCCTGCTAATTTGGTTCAGTGATAAGGTTGCTTGCCAGCAGTACACAGTACACAGTGGGGGAAACTCAATGTGGTTAGCCCTGGTCACCTGGCAAACAGGCATGCAATTTGAACAGCCAGTGGGAAATTCCTATTGACCTGCTTATGCTGCTTTTTGGAGTCATACACTTGTCTCTTTTTCAGTGCTCTCTTCCTCTGCATTAGTTGTTCCTAGGGATTATTTTTTGTGCCTGTAAAAGATCAAAGCAAGAAGCAAGCTGAATTTGCTCTTAGAAGTGGCTTCTGTTACATCAGGATTGAGACCAGTAGACTAAAAATTCACACTCAATTAAAAAAATTCCAAACCCCACCATCACAGCTACAACTTCTGGTGCCTCATGGTTTATTTTTGGAGAGAGACAATTACATGAGTGTAGTTGGAGGACGCACAAGTACCTGTTACAGTGTCAAAACCAGGCGAGTGTAATTAAATGTGCTGTTCTGGTGGGCTTGAAACCTATTTGCAATCAAGCGAACCAGTGAGCTTTTCAGCAGATTTGGCTTTCTCCCCTCGGGAGAGGTTGAGCCCTGGGACAGTAGCCACGTTTCACTGCTGCTCCTGGCTGAGGCACGTTGACAGAGACGTGTGGGAGTTTACGCAGGGTCCACTTGCACCAAGCCTTGTTCTGGCCAGGATTAATCTCCCATTTTTATGAGCACAAAACTTCACTAACATTTACCCCTAAATTTAAAAAATATCAAGAATGTACTACTAAAGCAAATATTTTACATAAATAAATATTTATTTAATCTTTGTTGGCATGGATGAAGAGAACGCAGTGTTGGAGCCAAACCCTTCATGGCCTCCTGGATGTACCTGGTATTAACTCTTTCAGAGGAAAGGGGAAGCGATGAGTCACCCACTGATTTGCAGTTTCTTTTTATTTCCCATCTAGCTTGAGCAAAAATGCCAAAATCTTGAATGCTGTTAAGAGTCTGAGTACATTGTATGTGAAATGTGAGATGCAGGCTCTGACAGTCCTGCAGCAGAGCACAGCACAGGGGCTCCCCAGCCAATGCAGAGCCAGTGCACTTGGAGCTCAGCAATCAGATGCAGTGTGGCAATGCTATTCCAGCGGTCTCATCAGAATTAATTAGCCTGGCTGAGAGGCAGGACAGATTTTGCCTGAGCAGACTGCACAGACAGAGCAGCTATAGAGCCTGGTACCTGAGCCAGTTTATTTGCAGCAATACGGAAGTGCTGTCAGTGCTGAGAAAATTGCACTGACTTAAATGGTGCCAGATCACACTGTTTATTAGATCAGTTGTCTCAATGACATATGCAGAAGGCTGTATCTAAAACAGGTTTGCTCCTATGCTTTTCCTTTTTGGTGAAGATTCACGAGAGGGAAGAGTCTGAGTATCCTGCTTGAAAAATCATTCCCTGTGAATTCAACAAAAAAGGTTAAGTTGTAGTAAAGCAGTTCCTCATATGCAAGCACATTTATTAAGAATGGAAGAGAAGTAGGAACATATAGATATGCATTAAAGTATCAGAGATCTCCAAGATTAATTCATACACTCACTAATCTATAATAATTCTATTTTACTTAGTAGAACCCTTTAAATGAATGTTTGGCAAACAGGATGCCTATATTTTATTCCTGAAATCTACACAGCTAAATAATAGTTAAGGATATAGAGTCACATTCATTAGCTTCCAGGAGAAAGGAATTTGGGAACCTAATCTGATGTTAAGACCTTTCCAGGTAACGTGAGCCTTTCATCTAATGGGGTTCTTGTGTATATGAGCTGTTATTGCCAGGCACAGTAACCCCAGCTATGAGCAAGGGCTGACCTGTAGAGTTATCTGCTCCCCAGGGAACACTGGTGGAGGACTCAGCTCCTTCCTCTGCCCTTGCCTTTGCTGTGATTCTGGGCAAGTCACTGGGAAATAAGACACAAAGGCTATTTGGAAAGTGAGGAATATAATACTTTCAACTAGGGGTAAGCGTTAAGATAAAAAACATTGAAAGACTGTGAAGTTATCTTCAGTAACTGAGGAACAAGCAAGCATTTTAGAAAAAAACCCTACACTGTTACGTGGCTTGGTTTTGTGACAAGCAAAGAGGAAGCAGGACAAAAATGTGAGTATGAAAAAGTATTTTATATACACATGAATACCTGTAACTGATGGGATCGGGAGAGAGGCACTGCTCTGGCAGGCTAATCCCTGACTGCATCCTTCACACTGTACAGTTACTGCTTGATCCTACAACAAAGTCTGTGTTCACAGGTGAGATTTCTGTATGGCTATATACCACATACAGCTGCTGCTGTTGCATTACAAAGTGCTCAGGGCCAGATGCTGCTGTAGTTTGGCAGAGTGGGTACAGAATAGGAATTAGGGCTTTCAGAGCTATCCATTAAATTTACATGTCTGTTTCAATTCAGTTAATGGAATGAAAATCCAAGACTGAAGATCTCAACTATGAATCCCTGGAGAAATACAAGGTAAGATTTAGGTAGCTCAGAAAGGAGCAGATACTGTCTGCAGTTTTCTGTGCAAAAATGTGCTGTAAAAATTCAGTGTTACCTAAAGGGGTAAAAAAAAAAAAAAAAGAACAACCCAGAAAAAGAACAACCCAAACATTTTTTGAGAAGCAGCACTAATGGGGGGACATGTTAACAGGAGTGCTGATTCATATCATTAATGTGGGCAGGCAGTAACCGTGGAGAGGGAAAGATCTGTTGGAACATGCTTCTCTTGAGAACACGCCTAAATTAAGAGGCTGTCAGAGACATGTGTTTCACAGTGTTGGCAACCCAGGTGTAACAAATTTCCAAGATGACTATTAGTGAGTACTAACAGCTATAAAAGCACTTCTAATTTCTTGCTGAATATGGAGGCTTAGCTGGAAGTGGTAACTGCAGGTAGAAGTGAAGAACATTTAGGATACATGTGCCGAGTAAGGGCCATTGGCAGGGAACACATAAATGGCATGATGGGGTCCAAATCAAGTGATTTGATTTAAGGAAAAGAACCAGGAATTATGAGAGTGGAAAGACCACCTCACACTATCCACTGCAGAACTTTTAGCTTTCTGTGTCAAGCATTTGCCTTTGACACCAGATCTTGGTTTGTTATGGCAATTCCTATTGTCCTTTCTTTGCTTTTCATTTGAGACGTTTTAGAATAATTATAATTTCCCTGGGGAAAAAAATACACATGCTCTCTTACCATTTTTATTTTCTGAGTGCTACATTTCTTTTAATTTATGGACCCATTTTTGTACTGCAAAGAAACCAAAGACTTGACAGGATTTTATTTCCTGAATATGACTGATGCCTGAGAAAACTATGTTTCTATTTCAGTAGGGCTGCTTTGAGGAGCAGAAATAGGAATTAAGCGTGACTTTAAAGAATTTAAAGGTCTTCAACTTCACTAATCTCTTCATATAGTTAGTAGCCGATGATCTGCAATGGTAGAATATTTAAGCGCATGACATGAAGGAAAACAGCTATTTGTGTATTTTTAATAACTTGTAGGTATCTTGCTAGTAAAGGACATTCAGTCCTTTCACCTTGCTGAATTTTTAGTAAGGGTGGAAGAGAAAAGGTAAAATGTTTGATGCTAAACATGGAGACAGGGTTCAAGGATGTTTATTTTACCAATTGGCTTATAATTGGCAATATTTATCATTGAGGTTGAAGTGACACTTTGGCTACTTTCTTTTCAACAAACAACCCCACTCCTAGTTGTACTTATGGCATCCAAAGATCTGAGACTGCTTCATGATACTGAATAATGAAAAACATTTTCTGGTACCTTAAAGAAGTGTTTTCATGGTAATTATAAAGAGATGATCTGTTCACAAAGCAGGGCATCAGGGCAGGTGAAAATGGTGCAACACAGACTTTGAAAATGGAAGTCTCCAGACCACATCTGAAATGCATGAAGTATTTTTTCCAGAAAGCACTCTGTCAGTCACTGGTGCTGGTAGCAGAACTCTGCCAGCCAAGGAGATCAGGTAATGTCAGCTCCATGGTAATCAGGCTTGAACAAATGCTGGTGGGCTTTTTTGTCATTGCTTTTTTTAAACAATCATTCTGAACTCCACACTTATGTAATTATACAGGTTTTATTAATTTACGATTTCATTGATTTTATCTGATTTGTAGTTTAATTAACATTGTGTCTGGGAACTGTTTGGAAATGCACCTTATTTAGAAAAAATCTCTAAAGGACACAGGAACATTAATTCCCATGAGTTTTCCATCTCTCTTTCACATGATTGTTTGCAATATGAAGGAATTTATAGCACCTAGATCTGTGGTTTTTTCTGCGGAAAAGACAGTATCAGAAATTAAATTACAATCCACTGTGTTGCATTGGTCGGTAGGGGAGCATTGGGCAGTATTTTGGGGGTATATTACCTGAGAAGGTGCTGGAAGCTTCTCTGGAGCCAATGCCAGCCACCTCCAAGATGGATCTGCTGCTGGCTTGAGGCCAAGCAGGAGAGGACTGCTGGGTCCCACTCTTTCCTCTCATATACTTTCTAGATAACATTTGTCATGGGTGACTGTTTCTGGTTTCAATGTCAGGCTTGCAGAACCTCATAATCCCATGGCTATTCTTTTAGATGGATCCACCAATCATGATGTGACAGAATAAACTTGTTTTTTTTTTTTTTGCTGCAGGATACAAATTTATGATGGGTTTGCACTGCCCATCTCACAGAAGCTTTTGACAAAAAAAAAAAAAAATGCTGTTCAGGGTGTTTTGACCCTGAACTGTCTTGGGCACATCAAGAATGAGCAGCTGGAGTAGGAGGCAAAAGGCAGGCAAAGAAATGTCTGCTGTGAGCTCCCTCAATCAGCCTGGGCGGCCCAAAATGAAGGAAAGCCCTCACCTGCCTTTGAGGAAGGAAGGCAAAAATACAGGTCTCTGACAGAAGTAGAAGCTCTTGACTATTGCCAGGAATTTTGCATCGTTTGCTGTTTGACATGATGTCTGCTGAGTGTTTGCCCATGGGCCTTAGCTCCAGGATTTCTCCCCCACTCAGAGACAACAGCTCCCAAGCAGCTGCACCATTCACCTCTGTGCAGGCACAGGCAGTCCAGGAGAGGTATGCCAGGACACCCAGCCCCTGTTTTGGACAAAAAAGGGACCAGCAGGCAACATCTAAGTCAGGCAGGAGTCAGGAGGTGAGGCAGGATCATCAGATCAGACTAGGAAAGCCTATGCAGTATGCCTGTGGAGCAAACACCATGCCTGATGTTCCCAGTGTGGATGTGTTTAGAATGTCTTACGGCTCTGAACTTTAAAGTATTTTAAAGGGATTGCATTATATATCCTTTCTAGTACTTTATGAAGCTGTTTATAGTAGTTGAATGCCAGGAGTTTGGGATTAAAAAACCAAAACACCCAAACAAAAACCCCAAAGCAATTCTAGATGTAGCCTTTATTTTCTTCAGTCTTGTGGTTCTGTGTGAGATGGATAACACAGAGTTAGCCATATTACTACTTCATACTGGCATATTCTATTGAAAATGAGTCAGGAGCTACCCTGGAATACCTCCTGAATCCAGCAGAGCTAATGCAGATTTACACTAACATTACTGAGAGGAGAATTTGGCCAATTTTGGACATCAATGATTTCTAAACAATGAGATACAACATATCTCCAACAGGGCTTCAGAACCCCTCCTTAATGAGATTTATGAAACTTGAAGAGAAAACAGACTGCTGAGCAACAACTTTATTCTTTGAAATTTGTGCAAGCTGGTGATACATACCTTTTACATTTAATAACAAAACTCCTGCCTGGAGCACCTTTTACACTTTAGCTTGTATGTGCATTGTGTCATAGTATTTTATTCCAATTTCTATCAGATAACTCTACTGTCTGTATACAGGAAGAGCTTTTAAAATGCTTAGTGAAGCTCTGAGTCCCCGAGACTGGATTTTTAGTTCCCAAGTAGGGCATTCTCTGCAATAACTTTCCCCCACTACATCCAACATTCTTTGTCTCCTTTGAAAATCATGGCTGATTAAAAGTCTAATGCAACAGCTGTTTGTGATCATATGATTGATTGATATGTTTCCTAGACAGATGCTGAGTATTAGATGCAGAAACATTTTCACAGTGCTCAAGAAATTTGGAATTGATATTTTTTAAAGTCACAGTAGGACAGAGCTGCTAGACAATGCAGATTCTTTACAGACATAATTAAGAATTGCTGTAACTCAAAAGATTGATCACACCACTTAAAAAACCCACCCCATAGGTGGTTTTTCAGGAGGCAAAATTATAAAATTATTTTCACTAATCAGAAAGTACTTTGAAAACTTCTAAGATTGCACTATGCCCATAGATTACTACACAATGTAATTTCTTTTTGCTGTTTAATATCAGAAGTGAACTCCCATTGTGAAAAAGCTTACTGGTTAGCTCCCATTAGCTGGACACTATGAGAACAGCTGCTCCTGGCAAGACCAGGTAGAGCACAAGTAGGGATGTGGCAGCTAAACAGTTTGCTGTATAGGAGACATTAGGTTTTGTAATTGTCTTTAAGATATAAAAAAATTATCTTTGTGATCAATCAAAGATTGACTAATCAAAGGCTGCATGATAGCTCCAGCCTGGGGAGGCATCTCAGGGCAGTGATCCTCATCCACAGCCCTGCCATGAGCCTGGCACTGAGGGTGATGCCTGAGAGAGCCTGACCAGCATCCACTGGTAGCACCTCTGTTACTCAGGGCCCTGAGGCCCTGTGCCTGTGCAAAGAGCCTGGAGGGGCCGCAGCAGGGCTGTGAGATGTGACACGGCCTGCAGTGAGGCTGCCTGGGCTGAGGGGGGGCACGGGGACCTGAGGGGATGCACCTGAGGGCCAAGGGGGGCTGCTCCTGGGAAGTGAGGGGTAGCACTGGAAATTCAGGGGTGGCACTGGGACCTGAGGGGATGCACCTGGGCACTGAGGGGTGGCACTGGGAATTGGGGAGTGGCACCTGGGGCCTCAGGGGATGCACATGGGAATTGAGGGGTGGTACAGGAATCTGAGGGGATGCGCCTGGGACCTCAGGGGCGGCACCAGGACCTGATGGGATGCACCTGGGGACTGAGGGGCGGCACCAGGACCTGATGGGATGCACCTGGGGACTGATGGGATGCACCTGGGGACTGATGGGATGCACCTGGGGACTGAGGGGTGGCACCAGGACCTGATGGGATGCACCTGGGGACCTGAGGGACTGCTCCGGCAGGAGCTGTTCCAGACCAGTTTCCAGCCCGCAGCAAACTCTTTGTGAAGGGTATCCAGGACTGTCCTGTGAAGAGCTGGAGCACTCAGGTAGGCTGTTGCTGTTAGTTTCCCTCAAAGCTCTGCCTTGCTGCAGGATTATCTGCGTGGGTGGTGGGAGAAGGGGAGGGGAAGATTCCTTTTCTTCTTGGAGAGAGTTGGAGTTTGAGGTTTTAAAGGTTCTGGCTTCACACTTGGCTAAGGCTGCTGCTGTGTGTGTTTGGGAGAACCTCCCTGGGTAAGCCCAGGCTCTACTGTCTTGCCCTAGGCTCTTCACATTTTGGGGAATCAACACGGAGAGGAGGCTTGGGCTTTTAAAGGATGTGGACAGGGAAACTAGGGAAAGGTTTTTCAAAGGAAATTGCTTGCTGAAGTGATTCCTAACAAGTGTTAATGAGGGAAGTTTGAATGTGCCCTCACCGCCTGTATGTGCTCTTGGTATCCCTGGTTGTCTCCCAAGGATTTCTTTTTCTGGTGCTGTCACAGATCCTGAGCTCAGGTAAGATATTTTTATGCCAAACTGGGCTCATAAAAGTAGGTGAAAGTGTTTAAAGCTTTTTAAGGAGGAGAAATCTTTAGTGGGATGCCTTTCTTTCTGGAAGGTGTGTACTTTTGACAATCCAATTATACATGCAGTTTTTCTTGGTACTAGTAAGACTTTCTGGTTTTGGTTTTTGGGTTTTTTTCCTTGCCAGTTCTACCTGAAATCAAAAATTTTTATCACTTCCCTCTGTGTCATGGACAAAGAGAATATAAATGTGCAATTACTTTACATCAGTGCTGCACCTGAAACTAGTTAGTGGCAGTTCCTTGGATTGAGGGGGGGAGGAGGGGAGGGGGAAGCAAGTTTATTCCAATTTGTAAAGTTAAAGTCTGTCTATGGAATTTTCATACACTGAGACTAAGGTCAAAATATAGTTAAGTTTAAGAACATAGTCTTGAAATAATCAAAAGCTTGAATAGGTGGTGTCTATCCACATATTACTCTTTTCCCAGGAAGATCACTTTCTCTTGATAGGGGAATTTGGTTACAGAGTGAATTAGTGAAGCAAAAGTAATATGGTAGTTACTGGCTTAGGGAGGGAATTCTGAGTCTGAGAAAACTGCAATAATTTATGCTCCTGGCCATCAGTGTGTGTATACCATGGGAACAAATAAAAACCAGCATATGAAATTAACATTCAAAGAAGGCCTTGCTCTGTGTAACATGCAAGGCAAACAACTTCTGTGTGTTAAATCTGTGGGTCATTAATGTAAAACTGAAAGAAAATATATGTTCTTGGTAATCAGCTCTTATTTAGTGTTCAGCTCACTTTAAAAGTCTTTTTAAAGCCATCACTGCCAAAGACCCAAATGCAGAACCAAACAAATTCTTTTCCCACTTAGCAGAATCCAGCTTCTGAAAAATGACAGAAGAGGGTTCTGAAAATGTAGGGGACATGGATAAAAACACCCAAATAGGCAAATGGAATATTTTTGTATTTGTGAAACCATGTTTTTGGGAAAGAAAGGGCTCTGTTTCCTCCAAAATTGTTGTTAGTTTCCCTCTAAGAAGAAACTGATTACAAACATACAAAATAAGTGCAGAGGACATGATATGCACTCAGTTTGTGTCAGCATGGAAGCCCCTTCTAGTAAATGAAGGTCAAAAAGCTTTAGCCAGGAAGTTGAACCAATCTATCAACACATACAAAAATAACCCAAGCCAAATACCAATTAAACATCACATATTGTTGTTTGCTATAAAGGAAAGCAATATATTTAGTTCATTTTAGATTCTCTGTTTTGAACTAGAAAATGTCTATGATCTACAAGTAACCATATATTAATTAGCCCTTGTTATATCTGTTTTTATGCCTATTTTATTATATGAGTTGGAAATATTTGTACAGATTCCTAAACTGCAAAATATTCTCAAACTTTTGCCTAAGTAGTACTTTAATTGAACTATGTGTAGTAAGCCTTATATTTGTTTAGATGATCTATGGTGTATTTTCTTTAGGTATTTCTGCTTACATTAGTAATGTAAGGAAAGGTTATTATTGCATTAGATCACAGTTATGTTGCTTTTAATACCAGGAACTAAGAAAATGGGCAGCTATGTAAGCTGAACAATGTCACAGAGTTTGGGCTGTGTGACAGCAATAGTGTCATTGTAGTCCCTGTAAAGCCAACAGAGCAGTGCTTGTCTTGGGGCTGAGAAACCCCTTTGGAAAAAAAGGGGGTCAAGCTGTAAAATAACTTAGAGGGAACATAACTTCCCTGAAAAATTTCAACAACTTCATTTTAGATTCTTCCGTGCTTCATCAGGATTATTTCCTTTAAGCATGGATGCAACTGTAATTTTTATAACTTGATAGGATTAATGTGGCTAGATGAAATACAATAAGTTTGGGTGTTGTTTTCTATGTGGGATATCCACTAATTGTAAAATTCTCATGACACAATCAGGGCTGATTGGCTGGTTGATGATTTTTCTGTGAAAAGAGCGTGTAAGCATCTGGGCAATCAGGTGGTGCCTGTCCTACATGCATCTGCAAGGAGTGGAAAGCTGCAATGCATGTCTGCACTGCTGAATCCAGGTATTTTGGCTGCCCGTTAGCATCTTCCTGTAGCTGGTCCCAGCTTCTGACTCAGGACTGTGTCCACATTGTAACTTTAAAATGCCACCTATGAGAGCTCCAGCAGTTAAAGCTTGAAAGGCTCTTCCTAAGAGCTTTCTTAACCTCTAGTAGATTCAATACAGCATGATTTAAAGCAGGTGTTGGATTTAGAGCATGGATGGAAAAACTCCAGGGAAACAAGAGATCCACAGCCATGTCCCTCTGGGCTAGATGGCTAAACTGAAATGAAGCACTGTCTCACAGGGCTTGTGAACGTGCATTTACAGTCTCCAATTTATAGATGTATATTCTGGTATGGGTGCAGATGTACTCTGCCACAGAGCTTTCTTTATTAAGCAAATGTGGGTTTTGAGGGAGACCTAACATTGTGTTCATAAGGACAGCTTTGCTGTAAAGCTGACTCTGGCAATTTAGGGCATATGTTTGTTTATTAATAGTGTACTTTGTTCTATGTATATAAAGAGAGGTCATCAAAAAGTGCATTTCTGATTTGTAGCTTGAAATGCAGATCTCTGCTAAAGCTTGTTTCTGTTCCAAATATCTGCTCATAAAGATATATGGGTATGTGTGCAGTATAGATATTGTGAGATTAAACTCTCAGAGGCAAACTTTGGTGCTCTGTTTATTAAGGGACAAAAGCACTGTCTGAAAATTTTACAATAGAGGAGTAGTTCCAGACAGACAGCAAGGCACCACTGTGGGGGCTGATTGCTCATTATATTTATAGATAAGTAAGGAAGCAATGTGTGAAAGATTGCTTTAAGGGCTAAAGTTTTCTAGTATAGGATACAAAGTACCAGTGGCTGTTTCTGAGAGCTGAGAACACAGATTTAGAAATGGGACCCTGTTTTTAACAGCTGCCTAAAGATACCAAGTGAGAATTCTCTCTTCTTAAAGACCTTTTTTTAAAGTTGTAACACTTCTTGTTTTGTTAGTGAGGACTTACTTCATTAGCACCTAACTTAGAATGCCTGATGAGGAACCAGTGAGCCCTTAAATAAAGATTTCTCAGTATGTTGCATAACCTAGTATCTGGGGTTGCTAATAATCAGCAGCCCTTTGACTTAACCTAATAATTTTTTGATTTACTTTAAGTAATGCTCATTTGAATCCTGGTGGGCAATTTGATAAAGAGCTGGCTTCCCACTTGACCAGTGCAACCCACCGTGTATTTAGATAATACTTAAAAGCTGGGTGATCAGTATTATATCTGTGTTTTAACAGGGTCATTTTCTTGCTTGAAAAGTTCTTAAAGAGCAGTAATTTATTTTTTAAGAGGAAGCCTTATGTATCATTAAGTATGATTTGAGACTTCAGACTTTAATTTCCATACCCTATTGAACCTGACTAATTCAACTTGGAAATTGAACTTTTTTCCCTTAAACCTTGCATAGCATTAAAATTGCTGTAGCCGATACTTTAAAAAAGCCACAATTTAATTTTTTCTTTTCAACTTTGCTTTCCATGTGTATTTTTCAGCCCCTTCTGTAGAGAAAGACTATTTGGGACTATATTTCTCTTCCAATAACATGTCAAAATATAGGCTTAAGAATAGTGTATGCCACAGGCACTCTTTTTCCAGAATTAGCATTGAGAATTTGCTATTTGCTCTGATTTCAATAGATCTATGACTTATCTGAGGTTCACAATAACATTATCTGTGTTACACAGTTGTGCAGCTTCTGCTTAAAGATCTTTGGAGAGTGTCCAGTCTGGAGCGCAAGCTGGCAGCTTTCTCACCCTCACGCCTTGTGGTCTGGGAGCTGGCTGGAAGGTCAGCAGCCCCCAAGGTGCTGAGGCACTCCTGATGGACTGACTGAGGCTCTGCACAAGCCTTTCCTGTTTCATGTGGGAGCAGTGATAGAGCTAAATGTGCCTGTGC
Source organism: Zonotrichia albicollis (assembly GCF_047830755.1). Taxonomy (NCBI): domain Eukaryota; kingdom Metazoa; phylum Chordata; class Aves; order Passeriformes; family Passerellidae; genus Zonotrichia; species Zonotrichia albicollis. The sequence goes on along the minus strand of NC_133826.1, from coordinate 21,972,475 downwards.
ATCAGGGTCTTTCAGGCCCTCTTTCATAATAAGGTCACTGCTTGCTGTGATCCCAGTGTGATGCATTTTTATTTTCCTTTGCCAATTCATTAAAGTGGCCTGAACTGCAAGCTTACACCTTTAATTTCCCTGGATGCCCAGAGTATTTGGGTGCTGACTTGCTCAGTCAGGGTGAGCTTAGGCAGGGTGTGAAATGATGCAGCTGCCTCAGGTAAAGCCAGTGCAGGCACTCTCACTCATTCCTGGGGCTACTCTTACAGTCTCAGCCATCCATAAAATCAATGTTTTAAAGATGTTGTCCTGTGTCAGTTTGGAGAACCTCACAGCTAATTTAATGGCATATTGTGCATGATAAAATCTTCATTGCCACCCAGGTTCGTGTCTGTCTTCTGCCAGGTTATGCACATCTTATATGTAAGGATGTGTTAAGAAACTAAGAGTTCTTATTCTCTTTGGAACCATTGTGTGTTTACATTTGCCAAAGAATCTCTACCTACAGTCTCATGTTCATTCATTCCTTAATCTTAAAACCCCTAAAAACACACCAACTTCTTACCCTCTTTCCCTGACAACTTCACACCCCTGAAAAGTGAACTGCAAGCTGCATTAACCAAGATGTTCATTCCAGTCTGGGCTTCTGATGCCAGTCCATGCTCTCTTCTGTTTTCTGCTGTGCAGGTTTAGTTGTCCTGTGCTTGTATGTGCTATCATTTGGCAATTTCATATCAAATGTATTCAGATAGAATATTGAATTGGATACTACACATAAGGGAAAACCCTTTTCCAGAAACAATGATGAAAAGTATTACTGATCTCATTTCAGTTTCCAAATTTGGGGTAAAAGGTAACAGCTTTGGAATGTGACTGAATAAGGTGGTTTTTCCTTTGTAGTGGAGAGCAAGCATCTCATGTCACCAGGTTTCTAGTGCCTGAGCAGGTACCTGGAAGAAAACAAATACTGGATCCTTGGAGCTAAAATAATGGATTTAATTTATCTAGTTTTCCTGGATTGCTTCATTGCTACTTGGAACGCTCAAAGATGACTGTCATGTATTCAGTTTTCCCTCCTAAAACACTGGAAATCAAAGGTCAGACAGTAAGTGAACAAACGAATAGCAAATTTCCTGTGTTTCACACAGACAGTTGAAATTACACTCCAAAATATTTTTTAATTTGCCACAACATTTTGTTTCATTCTGTATCTAACACAGCAACTCAGGTTGCCTGCAGAAATCATTGTGAGGCATGTTTCTATATTGCTTCTTGTGCAAGATAAAAGCTTAGCTCACTCTCATAAGGACCAACTTTTTAAAATTAGAAAACATAGGAAGCAAATTAATTTTGAGCAAGGTGCAAGTGAATAAAAATGCTTCCCTATATCACTTAGTGCCATGCAGCCTCCCCTTAATCTTGAAATATACAGTATAGTTACAAGATGCTATGTTTTTTGATCAAGCTACTCAGATTTTATGTAGATTCCCTCAGGAAGGAAGAGACTTGCTCCTCAAAATGCCTGGAAATTTTGAGGAACGAGAGTTGTAATTAGTGAGGAGTGTGATTGAGTGCCATCATTTATAGTGATATCTTCACCTTTCCTGCACTTTTTACTTGGACTCTATTATGATTAAATACTATTTTTGTGTGTAGAACAAACACCCATAGATTCTGGCGATGCCTCAGTCTGAAGGAAAGTTGAAGCAGTGCAGGAAATGCTTTCTGTGTGGACACTGTCTCTTTTGTGTTCCTGTGCTTGTATGTAATGTTTACAAATCAGACAGACACCTATTTCCCTTTCCTCGGTTGTAGTCCTTGGATCCAATGAAACAGCTTGTAGAATATAATATTTGGTTTTTCTAAATGGGGAAAGCAGCAGTTGAGCTTACAGGAGTGCAAGGTGTGTTGAGGAAGCAAGAAAGCACCTCGGGTCTGTCTGAATTCTGCAGCAGGTCCCTGACGTGATGCTTTGTCCCCATCAAACTTTCTCTGCCGTGGTGTGCACAGAAGATGAGCATGGATTCCCTCCCCAGCCTATCAGGTTGGTGTGTGACCTCTGACAACAGCTAATCAAGTCCTAACAAATTTAAAGATGGTCTTTGCAATATAAACACTGCTTAGCAAAAAGCTTTACAATCCTCCAGTTATATACGTGCATCCGAGCACAGATGTTAAATAAAGCCAGACCTTTACAGTTCAGTGATTGAATTCATGCATTTGAAAGGAGGAAAGGGGAAATGGTTTCAGGACAAACCAAACCAGATGGAAGGAGGTGAGGCTTAGCTTTCCTATCAGTTTTTTTTGGGTGAACTCAAACACATAGTCTGAAGTTAATGCATTAATTTAAGGATCATTTTATATTTTTTAATCTATATTAAGCGAGAGATTTTTAGATTAACATGTTCAATGTATTTCTTGAAAACACTGAATGAAATTAATCTGAAATCCCAATTTCCCCCTCATTTTGATTCACTGATGATGCAGTTAAGAAATCACAAAATACTTGTTCTACTATTTTATGGTTAACCCATTATTTTATTTAGGGGGAACAGGACATGGAAGTCCAGTTACACAAAATGTTTGGACTTTATTGCATGTTTAAGTGCTGTTAAAGTTTCTTCAAGATAGAGGATCTGAGGGAAGAATGATTTCCAAACCAGAGTTGCGCTGAATGTCAGGTCTGTCCATATAAAACAATACAAAAAATGAACCTGTCACATGGCCTTTTAAAATTTTTCTCCAATGTCTCATTTGTGGGTATTGAGCTTTTGGCTCAATATTCTTTTAAAAAATTTATTGAGATACCGAATTACTGTCTCTTTCCTACATTGTGTACAGTAGTACTAGATTTGGAAGCATTAATTTTTTATTTCAAATAGAATTTTTTATGAGAAAAGAGCTGCTAAATCTTTCAGATCAGCAGAAATACCCACTGTAATTCTAATTTTGGAGTCTTGGTTATATGATAAAGGCAATATTCACACATACAAGTTGAGGGAGCTATTTTGATCCCAGTCATGAAAAACCCCTGCACAGACTGCTGCTATATATGAGTGTTTACCCAGAGCATGACGTGAGTGGACAGTTGGAAAGGTTAGTGCTGTGGTTATGTACTGAGTTGTGTACATGCCACTGCAAACAGAGATGTAAAAAACCTACACAGATTGTTTCTAATAGTGGTGAATACTGTGGTTTTGGCTCAACACATTTATGCCTTTCTAGATGAAAGTAGAACATAAGTTTGCTAGAAGCCAGAAGATTTTTTTATGAACTCTAACAGTCTGGGAAAAAAAGAAGTTGGCTCAAAGAAAAGAGAACTGAGATGAAAAAAATTAACTCCCGGAAAACAGTTTTTGCTGCTTTTAAGAAAATCAAAAATGCCTTTATTGTTATTTTGTTTCTATTTTTTTGCTAAGTTTTGAGGCAGAAAGCAAAAGCAGTCTGACTATGGCTGTCTTAGGACAAAGCAACCTCAAAGTAGTATTTCAAGAGGATGAAAGAATTTAGCCAGGTACTGCTGTGAGTTGTTGTCTAAGGCCTCCTGGATGAGGCCCATTCTGTTGTGCATATAAAGCATCACACAGTGAAGAGTTTCTGCAGCATAAGTATAACTTGAGAACGTTTCTTAAAACAGAAGAAATGAGAAATCTTGATTAACTAAAGTGGAGAACAAAAATTGACTATTTGTTTTGATACGGCTATGCAGGCGACTGCCTGGTGTGACATGGGATCAGCAGCTCTGCATGGACATGGCTGTCTGAGCATGTTGGCAGCAATGGGATATTCATCCTCAAAAACTCCACCCAGAGACAAAACATTTCAATAAATAAATAGAGCAATGAAAACTTTAAGGCTTTTTTATCCTGGTCTGGCTACAAAAGAACTAATACTGATTTGCCAGAATTCACAATGCATTTCTCAGACATTATTTTCCTCCAAAACAGCCAACTCCTTCAAATTTGAGAAGTACTCACAAGGAGGGGAAGAAAACCTGGTAGCTGTGAAAGCAAAATGTATTGCCATTTTTGATCCTTCTAACTCTCAGTTCCTATTGCAATGCTAGAAGTAGGAAAGCTTATTTTGAGAGTAAGCTATCAAAGATTCTATGTGCTCCATCACTAATATCTCACCCAGGGAGCAGGACAGGTGCCTTTGGCTGTGTGGAAGGGAATAAGACCAGTGACATGTCAGCTGCTGCCAGTCTCTGGTCCACATAAACCCACCTTTGAGTGGACTCCAGCCCAGAGTCACAGCAAGGCAATGGGCCCAGATTGCTAGGTTAAACATGAGGGTCTGGAAAAGATGGGTGCCTGGGTTGGTAGGGCTGTTGCTGCAGGGGTAAACCCAGCTGGCTCTCGTTCTGCTATCTTTGTCTAAACCAAGGGCACTAATGATTGCAAAGGTTTGTTAGCAAACATGGATGTGAGCAGGGAGAGTTCCAACACTGCATGCCAGTTATTGGGGTCCCTCCATGATCCTTTTTCTGAGACATGTACTGGCCTGTTTTCCCCATTCCTGCAAAATATCTCACCTCCTTTTGTTGAATTATATTTTTAATCTATGCTGAGACACCATCTGATGCTTCTGTAGTCTCTCTTACTTTTTTTTTTTTCAAGTTTTGGTTTCACACAACCATTCTAAACCTTTTCTCACTGGAATCTGTCTACGAAGTGCTCCTTTCTCATCTATCAGCGCTACAATTCCTTAATCCTCCTCCCATTTCTGCCTGATCTAATCCATGCACACCATCCGCCTGTGCCATCGGTGTCACAGTGCCTGAGCCACCTGAGCACATCCCTGCTGTCCCAAAGCACAGCTGCCTCGGGACCAGCAGTGATGCCTGCAGGCTTCCCTGTGGGACGTGTGACTTGTTCCGTTCCACTGTTGGTCTGCAGTGAGAAAGGGGACATGTGCTGTTGTCTACAAGTCTTTCTTCAGTTCTGATATACTTCTGCTCAAGGAGGTTTTCTTTTCTACTGCCAAGTGTCCTGGTGCTGACAGTGTCAATCATATGTGAAACTTTCTAATCTCTCTGCAAACTTTTTCCTGAAAAAATGCCTGAAAGATGTGGTTCCAAGGAAAGATTGAAAAGCTTAGTTGGAGGACTGATGATGCCTGGAAAGAGGAACAATCTTTTACATCTTTAAGAAGTGGGACCAGGATAAAGGGAGTCACATCATTGTTTGTCTCTTGGCTGAAGTTAAATTCCTTGGATTAATATTGGAATAAATGGTCCAACTTTTAAAAATCTCAAGGGATGTGAGGAGAATGAGTTGTGTTGAGGATTTCTAAGGAGCGGACTGTAAAATTTCCAGTACAATGGGATAATAGGTCTTGAGGAAAGAGAGCACCAATAATGTAGCCTTGCACTAGTAAGGTTCAAGGCAGTTTTCAGTTATTTGCCCTCCAAATAAAAAGCCATTGAGTGCGGTGGGAAAGCTTCTGTTCCAAGTCAGGACTAATTAAACAAGTACTCTGAGAACCTGATGTTGTATTTGAGTATCTTGGCCAGCTTTAGAATGAGGGATAAAATTGGGAAAAGGGAGCTTGCAAGTATGTTGGGGAACCATAGGTCCCTTCCTCCATCTTTCATGGACTAATCTTTGGGACAGTCCTATGCAATTAAACATCAGAAATTCGGTACTGCTCCCTTGTGTCATTTTACATTATCAAAATGCTTATATCTTTATATGGGCTCATGAGGATCTAGTAAATTTAATTGTTCCAAACTAATATTATTTTCATGGTACTTGTTCCTCTCCTTTTAAGAAAAATCCTAAGAAATAGTGAGGTGATGTAATGGTTAAAGAGATAGCGTAAGAATTGATACTAGTGCTTGTCCCAATAGGAGAACATTTCACATCTGTTATTTATGATGTGAAGCACCACTGGGGACAGCTTCAGTAACTATGTACATAGTAATACCTTTAATTAGACTAACAGAATAAATATTGCACACAGGCTTTAGGGATTTCATAAAAGCTCTACCCCTGATGGAGAGGAAATTGGTTCAACTGGAGAATGATAACTGTAACCTGGGAAGATCACTATCTCCTAACTTCTTGTGCAGCAAGATTCTTGCAGCACTTGTGGGTAAACTTAAGGTTCATCTATGACCTTTCAGACAAAACCTTCCTGTGAACCTGGAAAGCTTCAGAGTAAAATTTACTTGTCAGTCAAATGACAAATGTCAGATGACCTTCTGCTATTACTAGGCTTATATTTAAGATTTAAAGAAAACCTCTCCAAATCTCTTAGAAGTACTACAGAGATTAGATTATTAGAGCAGAAAAATATACCTGAGACTGTGCTGCCTCTCTTCTGGGCTGCACTGCCTGAGGTACAAAGCTGAAGCTTGGGGTATGAGGCTTTGAAGTTAAAGCATAACAGGCTCTTTGTTTTCTCTGTTTTCCTTGCCATACAGAGCACATGACTGCAGTGACAGAGTTCAGTGAATAGGGGCTTTACATGGCTGCCCAGTGCAGCACCTGCTGGCAGCTGAGTGTGACACCCCTGCAAACCTCTACCTGTGGCACAGGCAGGGACACAGAAACCCCTTGTTCAGCCTCATGTTTTGTAATAGTCAGAAATATACATGTGCTGGGTTGCATTTTCCTCCTTGAAGCCAGTTTTTCCATGTGTTTCAGCCAACACAAGACCTGCAAACAGAAAGAATAGTTTTCCAGTTCAGGACTTTGGAAATAACTATAGCAATGCTACAATGGAATAGTGACACCTTTAGCTTGTGGGGCTGCTTTCAGTGTTTGTAGTGGTCTGCAGGCATAAGTGGACAGGGTATTTTAATAATCTGTGGCTGTGGATTGTGTCTTGTAGCTTGTGTCTATCTTGAAAAAAAAAGCCAATGGTTCAGTCTCCAGATTAAAAAAAAACCTGATTGTAAATTTAGAACTTTTTGCATGGTTGTCACAAATGAATACTTTCATATGAATGTCTATTAGGGGCAAGGGAACTGAGGTAACAAAAAGTGAATTGCACCTTGTGGATGCAGAATGTCTGCTCAAATAATGAAATAGCAATAGCTTCTGCTATTGTCGAGAAATAAGTGAAAACACATGAATTACCAGACTGGCTTCAACTTGTGGTGTTATCATTTACATGCCTTGGTCCATTAACATTACTGCTTATCTTCTTCTTACAGTACCTTTCTAAATTACTCTGTCTGTGGGTTTGGTTGTTTTAGTTTGGGGTGTTGTTGGTTTTTCAGGTTTATTTTTTTTTAAAGGTCTATTTGTCCCTTGAAGAATTATAGGATCTGCTCTTACAAAGAACATGTCTTATAGCCCCTGCCAGATCTTCTTCTGATTTATTAAATGTTAATTTCCAAATGCAAGGTTTGAAAAAACAGCAAAGCGATGTATTTTTTACAAATAGATGCCTCTGAGCTATGTTTGATATGAAGTAGCTTTTTAACATTCCAATTTTATGTCAAGAGTTAATAATTTATCCAGAAAAATTCCACATAAAGTGAAAATTAGTGCCTGTATTTTGCTGTTTAAAGTTTTATCTGAAACAGCACTTGTGGCTATTGCCTGAGAGGCAGGCTAAAACCTTATTAAAAGCTGAGCATCTACTGCAATACTTCATTCTCTATTTAGCTTTATTAGTAGTTGAGAGCCTTCTTGGTGGGAGATGTTTTGTTAACCATAAGAAAAAATTCTATACACGTATAAATAAAACTTGGTGATGAAAAGTAGGTCAGTCCTTCAGTATGGCTTTTAGCTACATCTTAAAGATTTTTCTCTGCAGTGATTTGCTGATCCAGTTATTCTTAATATCATAATCCTCAAATTTATAATCCTCAGTGATAGTTAATGATTGCTAACATGCATAATTTTCCAAATCCAGTGTCATCAGTGGCAGTGATACATTTGGTCACGTGTTTATAAGTGGCTGTCTGTTTCAGAATCTGGTTATTTAAAGTGTATCTAATTTAATTACCAAACAGTGAATACACTGCCTGCAAAAGTCACTGACCTAGAATGTTGCCTCTAAGCTTTTGAGCATGGCTGATAGTGGAATGATGTAAAATGACATGAAAGCTGAAGACATAATTGCTCATTGTGAATCTTTTTTTTTTCAGTAGCTAACATTATTCCAAAGATGAAAAGTGACAGTTATATATTTTTGGCAATGTTTCCCTGTAGGAAAGGAACAGGCAACCTACTTATTTTTTCTACTGTTAGGGCTGACTCAAAATTATATTCATAAGAAGTTTATTTACTGACATTTTAGACTGAATTTTTGAGCAGTCTGTACCGAAGTACTAATTTAGGGCTCTTGTAGTCTAGGTATGTAGTCATGAAAAATGAGCTGTTGGAGGTTTAGCCACACAATATCACAAGATTACTTCAAAGAGCAAATGCTGTGTTTGGGAGTTTTAAAGAAAATAAAACCTGAAAAACAATGAAGCATTCAAAATTCAGATGTTCTTTCTGAATATCTGGCTCTACAAAACTTAAAAATGCCATCTGGTGACAGCTTTACCTTCTCTCAGATTCCATCAGACTGAGTGTGTGTTGTTCCCATTGCTTGCAAATTTACACTTGTAGCTGATGGGAATTGTACATATGTGAAAGCTTGGAAAGCAGTTACTGAGCAGCCTTATTTCCAAAAGAGCTGATAAAATGTAGCAGCCAACAATCTTAAAGTGAGCCCAGAGCGTGAGCTCACATTGCAGTGCTGTGTGCAGGCTCTGGGCTCACTTTAACAGTGCCTCTTACAGCTTCTGATGATGATCAAGGTACATCAGCTGTAGGCAGCTCAGGAACCCCCCCATGTCTGGGTGCCATGCAGGGATACGGAGTTCTTTTCTCAGCAAGTGAGAGTTCTTTTCTCTGCCTTTCAGCTGTGAGTCCTCCTCTGAGAGGAGGGTAGTGGTGCCAGCACCTGGGACCTCAACTGCAGGAAGCTGCTCATGTGATCTTACTGATTTGGGATCCAAGTCAAAACTTATTTGTAGACCTTATAGATATATATATAAACACTTGTTATATATAACACTTTATTTGTGGTAGAAAGAAGGCAAAATAATCTGTTTTGAGAACTACAAATAGTCATTAAAACATGATCTATTATTTGTAGGCACTTTGATTAAATCGGTTCTTAGTTTCAGTTCATCAAAGGATAGTATATCCTCCTGGCAAATCTGTCACGAGTATACTGAGCTAATCTGATCTTCTCACAGAAAATGAATGAGGTAGAAAGATTTCTGTTTTGGGAAAATATAACTCTGGTGCTCACCTAAGTAGAGAGGAGCCTCTAGTGCTAGATGCTAAGATGGGAAAGCCACACTCCTAAGTTCAAGCAAGAAACCCTTCTGCACAGGCATGCATGTCTCAGACTTGGGTTACTCCTCAGCAATGCTCCTGACTAATTAGCAATAGACACAGCGATGCCTTAGAATCTCAATACAAGGTTTGAAGCTGAAATCCTGTTCCCATATAGATAGGCATCTCTGTAAGGAGGAAGGAAACGTAATGTTTTGTTTGGTTTTGTTTGGTTTATTTTTCTCCTGCGAGGATGAAGTTTCTTAAATGCTTGTCTGCTTTCACAAAAGGCATTGATGGGATGGGTGATGTAGCAATGGAGAGATGAAAGAAGGGGAGGGTTTTTTGTTTGGTTGGTTTTGTTTTTAGAATTCACCCTTAACAGTCAGTTTATGGTATTCAATTTGAGCAGACCTGTGGTTTGATTATCTCATTCTTGATACATGTCAGCTAGTTCCAGAAGGCACTTGCAGTCAGCACTTAGCAGCATTTGTACATGTACCTGCATTGCCTAAATTGTGCAGAACATAAATCATGTCTGGTGAAGGCTGATACACATTTGAAGTCCATATGTAGCTCTAGGCCAGAGAGGGATGCCAAAAAGCACCCAAACTAAAGAAGCCTCTGGGTATTGTGACAGGAGGTATTTTAAAAGATGTGATAATGTTTTGCTTGGATTTTTTTTTTCTCAGATGCAACCAATGAGTGGCTTACTTTGCTAGCTCTGTGTCAAAATAATGGGAAATGATGGAAGTGCACAATGTGAAGGGAGGGAGAGGAAACAGGCTGCCATTGCTTCAAATATATACACTTGTGCTGTGGGAGCCATCGCCAGCCAAAAATAAGCCGTGAGCTCTTTCCCACCCACATAGCTCAAGCTTTGTGAAGCTGAGGAGACTGTCATGTGGTGGCAAAGGCCAGATTATCATAATGTGGGTGAGATGTTTCTGCCCAAAAATACTCTCCTGCCTGTTGTGTTCTGAAGCTCCTTATTTGTACCTGCCAAGCAGTAATCTGCACCTATGGAGTAGTGAAGTGTCCAAGTGCTGTTTGTGTGGGGCACCCACAGTCTGGGGGCAGAAATGCTCTCTCTGTAGGTGGAAACTGGTGTTTTTTCAAGTACATGTTATTTTGTTTCTCCTCTTCCTCCTCCCCCAAGAGTGACATCTACCTCTGCATTTTTTCCCTTAGTGTAGGATGTGTGGGACCATACTTCTTTTACAGTTCTCTTGTATGTTGGCTTACCAAATCCTCAGCTTGCACAAACTGGCATAATTTTACTGAAACTGTTGACTCCAAAACCAGCAGGGAATCTGAATTCATTAGGTAGCAGACCATGATCCACATGAACTTCTGGAACAATCTCCTGCTATTGTTTTGGGGATGTACAGAGATATTCCTGGAGAGTCTGCAAAGATTTCTTTTAAGATTTGCTGTAGGCCACAGCTGGCTGTTGTCTATAAAGTAATGTCTTTTTTTTTTTTTCTCCTGCTATCTCCTACAGTTATATCCTGAATATCTCTCCAAGTTCTTCAGTTTTGCTGTCCCTCTAGCAGTTTGTGGCCTCCCTGAAGTGTGTTCACTGTCCCTGTCGGTGGGAGAGCCTAATTTCCTCATGTCTCTCAGTCTGGTAACCAGCAGCATGTTGATACTGAGTGGACTGGATGGCATTTAAATGTAAATCTATTGTCATGAACTCGAGGCTTACTATGGCTCATTATTTTGAGGCAAGCAGAGTAATTAGCACAGGGTGTGCTCTATGATAATTAGGAATGTTTTACACATCAGATGGTGATGTTGACTTTTGAGGGCAACCACCTGGACTCAAGCTAAAACAAGTATTTTTGTATTTCTTTTTGTTTCAATATGCCTGTGGTAAAATGCTCTAACTGTTTAATCAGTAAATAATAGATCCATGCAATCAATTAGCTGAATAGTATGATTAGTTGGACAAATTGCTGGTACCCAGAGGTGACACAATAGCTGAGATATGCAGTTTATGTGTGTTGTGATTTCCCTTGAATGCAAGGTGGAACTTCCGCTATCTTGAAAGCCAGGCACTTGTTGCTTTCCAGCTCTCCCTCCTCTTTACCTGACCTGGTATTTGAACCTTCTGAACACTGGTATCATAGATTTGTGCTATCTGGTCCATTTTTGACATTTTTTTTCATTATAAAGAGTAGTGTGACATTCCTAGTGAAAAAAGAAAGATTATTAAAAAAGCACTCACAAAAAACCCCACCAAACAAAACACAACCCAGATATCTATATCATCAGGTCTCATTATAATCTCTTTGTGAACTTGTTAGATTAAAGCAGATTTGTTAAAACATCAAAAATTTTAGGGCTATGTTGGAAGCAGCTCCATTTCATGAAGTAGAATCAGGAAAGATAAAAATATGTTCTGTGGACCTAAATTCTATCTGCAGAACTGGAGGGATTATTTCTGATTTATGTTGAAATACAGGCAGTTTCTGTTCTGTCCCTCATGGCTGTGTGGATTAGTTTCTGTACCTGAAGCTTTCCCTAAATTTCTGGTGTTGGTTCATATCCAAATCGAGGAGGAAGAGGGTGTTCTCATTTCTAGTAGCAATACAAAGGCAGGCTCATAAGAAGATGTAGAAGCTGGGCATTTCTGTCAGTTTCCATAAGAATTGTATTTGAAAGCTGTGCAATTTGAAGACTTACCATGTTTCCTCCTCAGATCAATAATTGCTAAACTCAAACATGAACTTTCTGTTATGTATATTTTTATTCAGTGTGTGATAACTGGTTGTTATGAAGTGAAGGTTCTACCACAGCCATGGAAATACTGAGCTTGTAAATACCCTTTAGGTGCAGACATCAGGAGAAGTTAATCATTATGCTTCTGCTGCCTCTTTTTCAGTTTGTCCTCTTAAAATAATGTGGGAGAAATGCAGAAATGGAAAGTTTAATTTTTTAAAATTAAATTATTATAGGCTTCTGCTTGTATTCTAAGTTCATCCCTGCTTCTGTGTGTTACCATGTAATTTCTGACACTAATTTTCAAAATATTGGTGATTTGGGGAGGGTGAGGGAGGAGGAAGAGGAGCTATATTGTGAAAAAGAACCTCTTAAATTAAAAAAAAAAAAATTGCAAGTAGTGCATTTCAAGGGGATGAAATAATCTATTTTAAACTAGGAAAGAACTTGTGGACCCTGTATCTATGGAATAATGTTAGATAAATTTAAATGTGTTAACTGTGTGGTGCCATTAAAAATGCTTTTTTTGGCTGAAAAGGATCAGTGATTTCTTGTAAAATAAAGAGACACCAGATTATTTCAGCTAGCCCTGGCTGGGCTCTTTGGAATGTGGTTGAAGTTTCTGGCGCTTGCACTTAAGGAGGATGTATGGAAAGATAAAAAAACAACTAAAGTTCAAACAAAATTACACAAACCTAAATAAAAGAGAAGGCAAGATGTAAAAATTATTCTGTAATGGGTGTGACCATTCAAATGCTTGGAAAAATAATTGGTTACCATTGTAACTGTGGCAAGGAACCAAGATATATGTTAATAGGGAAAAAAAGGTGGTTGGCAAGAAAAACAGGTATTTACATGAGGTACAAGTCAGGATTGCAGGAGCGTTCTTTTATTATTTTCCCAGAAGACATGGTTGGAGTCTAAAATTGTCTCGATACTGCTTCTATTTCAACTATAAATGACTTCTATATTTAACTCTTTAACTTACTGTGTCACCTCACCATCTGTAAAGCAAGAGATGTTAAGCTGTGGTGTCAGCTGTGCCAAAAAGCAAGTCTATCATATTCATGCTGCCATGGTCCTGAATATCACAGACTATTTCTAGCATAGAAATTCTTTGACTTGTGGTTTTAGAGGTACAACCAAGTGTGTTTCTGTACTTGCTAAGCAGAAGTTATAGAATTGATACAGAAGCTGTTGGGTTGGATGTTTTAAATCATCTTATGCCAGAAACCAGGGAGAAAAAAAGAGCTTAGAGGTAATTAAAAATCCCAGCAACTCCAAATCTCATAACAAGCCCTTAGTGGCACCTGTGCTGTACTCAAGCACGGTGATGGGCACGCCGGGGAGCAGCAACTGATCCCTCATGGATGGCAAGTGCATCCCTCTCCTCTTCCTCCACTGCGGTAAAAGCAGTGCTCCTATTATGTCAAGGTCCATTGCATTTACTGCAGCTTTGATATGCTTGACCTAAAAATATTGCTGTGAGTGAATTATTTACAATGACAATGAGGAGCAATTTTCTAGAATGTTTCTGTGGCCTGTGGGCATTGTACCGAGTACATATGTATGTTATTAACAAAACCCATGAAAATTAGCATGAAACCTTTCCACAGTATATCAGTTATCGTCACCAAATTGGGATTGTTCTGTGGCTTTAGAGCATAAGGAAACATATGTGCAAGCCAACATTTCTTGTGGGGAGTGGAATAATGGAATTGTTTTCCAGTGACTATTAAGTAACTAGTCTGTAGAGGTTGATTTCAGGTTGTATGAAGTGCTACGTGTCTGTGCACTAAGGAGACATTTTTTCATTTCTATACAAAAACACAGTGTAACTAAAATCACTGATAAATTCCCATGCTAGGCAGCATTAAAAAGTCATTCTTCTCTTCAGAAACCAGTAAAAACTTGCAGTCAAGGTGGAAATATTTCATATTTGCAATCTGTGCTATCTGTGCCTAGGTCAATGCTGGCTGAGGTTTCTGCACCCTGACTTAGTGGAGTATGAATAGTTCTTCTTCCATTAGTAAGCATATGGAACAAAATGATGACTGAAATCAGGAGAGATGTGTGTTTTGAGGGAAAATACTGCCTTAAAAAAGGGTGTAACATTATCTTTTTCTTGCAGTGGAGTCTGTCCCTCCTCAATGCTAATCATTCAGGCATTATCAGTTAGCAGAGAAAATATATACACAGAAACTACTCATGTTCCAGGATATTAGCTCTTCCCAGTGCTGAGAAATTCCAGATTCTTCTGTTTCAATAAGTGTTTTCTCTGTTAAAGGCACATAACACATCTACAACAAGCATTAAGTGTTTCGCAAAATGAAGAGTTGGTTTTTAAGTTTCAGTAAAGAACTTTGTTTTGTAGCAAAAACATATTAGCTACAATTTAATTTGTAATTTTCTCTTTCTAGACAGAATGTATACCTCTGAGTCTTTTAATATGATCTTTATCTCCCTGCAATATGTAAGTCTGTAGTAATTCAAATTCCCATTTTTGTAGAAATGGGTAAACATAAAGATACAGGCTTATCTGTGAACAGCGTTGCTGAGAATTCATTTATCCATAGCAACTCTTCCTTTTAATGCTTTACTCCTCTGTCTCTGACCAGGATAGCATTCAGTGAGCAACAGAGCATGTGGGTTCTTCTCCAGTAAATATTGGAATAAAAAAAGATAATCTTCCCAAATACCACTTTTAAATAATGTCCAAATAATTTCCAAATATAAATCCAAAGGATTTATATTGCTAGTGTGGTTATGTTTTTTGAGTCTATAAATGTTAGTTTCACGTGTGACAGAGGACTGATCTCTTTCATGATTGAACTGCTGAAATGCATTCCTACCATTTAATTAGACTGATAACGGTTCTAGAAGTGGCTGTAGATGTATTGTCCCATGATAGCCTTGACACTTTTCTGTTCAGTTCCTACACAGAGAAACATGGATAGACCAAGCAAGCTTAGTACACAAGAGTACTTGTGTGACTAATGTGCTGAGTAAACTTTGTAAACAATCCCACTAAAGTACTGTTTATAAACATTGCCATAATGAGAAGAATGATATGAGTGATATGATGGTATGCTGTGAGTTTTCCTGATTTTGTAAGCAATTTCTGCTGCAGAGTATTTGAGTCTAAAGGTAGAACTTACCTTGGATGATTGTGTGAAGTGAGAAATGCAGACTGGTTCTTTTGTGTGTCTGACCAGGTTAATAAAAGGTTGTAAAGAAATAAGAACACAGTTGTGAGCTTATTTACACTTTATTTTCTTATTGCAAAACTCAGAGCATGACATAGGTACTAGGTTTACAGTAACTTTAAAATTTAACCGCTTTTCCATTATTATTTCTAGATATGTTTCTTTGTCATCTTTCAGATCCCTAAAAATAGCAAATGCAGTAGTATTTTTGTTCTTAACATCAGTTTAATGTAAAATTAATTAATATTTTTGATGTAAGATTTTTATCCATAACAGTTAAATCCCATTTGTTCCCAATTGTGTTGTCATAAGTATACAATAAACTTTTGAACTCTTCAACATTGCCTAGTTAAACGGCAATTAAATATTCTTTCCTCTTATGTCAGAATCCTTAGGAGTAGATATACAGAGCTTCCTATCCTGTTATTTTTTCTGCATACATACTAAATAAGAATTTTCACATTTTCAATGGTACTGAACCCTGTGAGGACAATGCTCCAGAAAAAGGCAGCAAGTTTTTTTCCTAGTCAGCTAAGTTAAACACACTCAAAACCAAGCAAGCACAAAGTGGATACCCCCAAGTGTTTTTCTGACCAGAGAACTGTAGCTTGTAAGAAGTGTTTGCTTCTCACTATTGCCTTCAGAGCTGCTGCTCCTCTTAACAGCAGCTGTACAATGTGGGGCCACAGTTGCATTCATTGTTCAGTGAGCTTGTCCACATAGTTAAACCCACCGACAGCAATGAATGTTGATTGTGACCTTTTTTGTAAAGCTTGGCAGGGTGAGGGAGAAACATCATAAGATGGTTAGGTTGCTATCTTCGGTGTTAAGGCCTGAAAGCATGAAGTAAGGAGGAGGATGGTTAGCTGGAGGGTACAATCAACGGTCGATGGTTTTCACTTTAATTCCAAACTCACCGACAGCGTTGAATGTTCACTGAAGCAACCACTACAACAGAACTCCATTGACTTGACTGCATCCTCAAATCTCTGAAAGTAGGGGGGAAAAATCACAATTCACACAGTGATTTTAATTATACAGATGATGCAACT
The DNA here is from genome assembly GCF_047830755.1 of Zonotrichia albicollis. Taxonomy (NCBI): domain Eukaryota; kingdom Metazoa; phylum Chordata; class Aves; order Passeriformes; family Passerellidae; genus Zonotrichia; species Zonotrichia albicollis. Next base: position 21,956,212 of record NC_133826.1, on the reverse strand, counting down.
TGAATCATTTTTCTCTTACCGACACCAACACCCTTCTCTGCTGATCATGTTTCAGACTTTCTGCAAGGAGCTGGCAGTTTCCCAGACTTCTTTCTATGAAAAGAAAATATGTTTCTCTTACTCAGGCTTTAAAAATAAAGGGTAGAGATCCAGGCAGGAGTGGATTAATGTTGTCTGTTATTTCACAAGACTGAACTTCACAGTAAAACAAAACATGAATTCCCATAAATGAACAGAGCTGGCTAAGAGTTTTAAGAATTAGTGTTGCCAATTAGAGATTGCTCAATTGAGAAAAATTTCTTCTATTGACATGGTTCAATTGGATAAAAACTTGTTTAGGATTGATAAAAATAAATTTTCTTTAAAGAAGGCTTAATTTTTCAAAAAATATCTCAGAGACAGTAGGCCTTTTTTTCTTTACAAATTTTCACACATGCAGAACTTGTTGTGATAGTTTTCAGGAGGAAAAAAGGTGACTGTATGTCAAGGCTTGACCTATATTTATTGTCATTTTTTTTTGTGTCAGCATGCTGTGCACATCCAGCTGATCATCCTACAGTAAAGTCCTTATTCTTAAAAATTTCCACAATAACACAGCACTTTTTTCCTAATCTTCTGAGCTTTCCAACTCAATTGTCCTAATTATTATTAAAAATAAATAATACTTAAAAATTAAGGTTGTAGGTTTTGTGTTGCAGAAGAATTTTAGAAGCCGGATAAGAAGACAAAACATGATAATCCAGAAATTTTACCTTATTTTCATTTGTGAGCAGAGTTCTTATGCAGGTGTTCTTGAAGCTCAGCTTGTCAGAATTCTTTTCTGCTAGGTCCACTCTTAACTGTGCTGAAATTCCGCGACTGATTCATTGACTTACATGAATTGCTGTTTGTTTGTTTACCTTATCCTTTGGATAAAGATGCCCTCTACTCTCTGTGTCTCGCATCCTTTGTTATTTATAAAGCTTTATAAATGTTTGGGTTTTGTCTGTACTTGTGTTAAGGGAACCCACAGGTAAGAACAGGAGTTGATCAATGTGCTGCCCCAGCCCCTTTTGCAAACAAACACTATGACAAGGACTTGGTCCTAACTGTTTCTTTCAACGAATTGCTCTGCATGTAGAGGTATTTATTGCATTATTTGACTCAACTGTATTTTCCATCGAATACAGCTAAAAGAAAAAGTCATTAATATAGCCTACTGGAGAACTAGACCAGAACAGAATCAACTATTATGGTGGCTTAGATGTGTTTTGTTTATGAAGGCCACTTTGTTTATGAATATAGCTAAATCAAATACATTTTAATTCAATGTGGCAGCCCACCTTCCTTTCCCAATACAGCAGCACAGGATATTTGCTGCCAATACTTTAGCTGTGATTATTTTTAGTTCTCCATTTATTTGTACTGAAATTTCCAAGGTTTAATTCCATGGATGTTAGGAGAAGACCTCTGCACCCTGGCATGAGTGATGAGAGATTAAGGCTCTCCAACTCAGTCTTACATGCATCTGTTCAACTTTGTTCTAGCCAAATGAATTAACTTTATGATTAAGGGTTGCTCATATTTAAGATCTACCCTATTATAAGCTTGTTTTCTGTTCTCCATTTCTTTCAGTACTCATTCCTATGGCCTTATTCCCTGCTTCCATCTGTCACTTCATATTTCAGTTGGGGGCTTGCCTGGTTGATATCTGGCAATTGGGATGGGGTGCAGGGGAAGGAGGGGAGCTGCGTAGAGCTTGTGGCTGGGTGGATTTCATCTTGGAAGGAATTACTTTCGCAGGTTGTTAATAATACCTCCCCACCCCCCATAATGGAAATCCTCAGTATTTCCTTGGTCACCTAGCCTGTGAAATGGGCTGAAACTTCTAAGTAAAAAAGGTATTTCTGGATTCCAGCCCTGATTCCTGATGTGTGCAGGTTATGCAGGGTAAATATGCTTTCATCTTCTTTCATCTGGCTTTCATTTTTTTAAAATCCTTTATTGGGCTTAGCTAGCTGTTACAAATGCCAGCTTTATTTTAAATTTTATTTCAGATCTGCAGGCTTATGTGAACATTCAGATTGGATGTATTTTTTTTTTATTTAAGGTTAGTAGGTCATAAATAAACCAAAGCACTTTCCTTGCTTTGAGCAATAGGGTCATGATGTACATGAAATATCGCTTTAAAAAAACTGCAACCTAACGTGAATTGACAGAGGTACATGAGGAAGTAGTTCATCGTGTCGCTGCAAAGGCCATGGGGATTTGGACTGCTAGAGCTGCCTGTCTTAGGAATAGATTAGATATCTTGTCTGATGACCTGTACTTAATTTAAGTGACTGCCTTTGCAAGTCCTTCCAGAGGGCAACTGTGTGAAGTAGAGCATCTCATCCTCAGTCTTCAGTCCTTTTCCTCCTCTTGATGGCCTGACCTAAATTGGAGATATGGTTGTTGTGCTTGCACAAATAGACAATTATTTCAATACTATGTGAGCTGCATCTTCAGTTCTAATTAATTACCTTTTCCATTTTGACCTTGCTATGTTGAATCAAAAACCAACATTCCAACTTCACTGTAGTGGTTAATGCTGGGAATACAATGCACTCATGTTAACAACTGCCTTATGTAAAATAGAAGCAAAAGCTCCCTCTCCCTCTCTGTTTAGAAAAGCTGTCAAGTACTACTCTGCCCTGCTTATTGCCCCACCTTTTCCCTTCTTCCTCCTCTCTCACCCACACAGATGAGATATGGAAGATGTCAGCCAGATCACAGTCTGGCTTGCAGGCCACTTCAAACAGCTGCCTTAGAACTGTTACCACCTTTACTGCTGGTGTGCAGCGGGGAGATTGCTTAGGAACAAATGCCTAGGTGAATACACAGAACTTGGCCTTGAGGCTCTTGCAGCTTTAGGTGCTTTTTCTAATGGTGCATTAAAACAATCTATGTGTACTGCTTAAAATACTATGTTAGCAAATTTATGAAGTAGATACTTCGTGTGGTTTACAGCATCATTTTTCTTTCACTGACACGGAATTGTTTGTTAGTGGAAGGTGGAGTTATAGCTTTCTGAAGCCAAATATTCGTTTGTATAAAAGGAAGACAACGGAACAGTGCTCATACTGATACTGCAAAGTTATCTCATGGATGCAGTTGTTGGCTACTTCCACCTCCCACTTGCCCTCTCCCACAGACTGTCAACAGACTTCCAGTTAAACACTTGGGGACAGGAAGAAATGCAGTGTGTGCATGTGTTTTTTTTAATTGTCTTGCAGAAGTGAATTCCAGGGGCAATGTCTAAAAATGGCAGAGGCACACTTGGGATCAGATTCTCAGCTAGAGTAAACTGACACAGCTCCATTGATGTCAGTGGCATCTGGGTTTACACCAGCTGACACCTGGATGCTCATCTGGAAAAAAGTGAATTAGAATGATCAGTTATTGATTCTTATAATATAAATTTTTTGTGTTGTTGATGTGTTCATCATTTTTATTAAACCTTTCTAAAATGACAAATTTTCATGTTGTATTGACATTTTACTTTCAATAAATCAGCAGTAATACTAAATCCCGGTAAGTATTGACACTGCTGTGCTTCCACTGAAAGGAATTAAATCCCGTTGACTGTAGTTATTAGAAATTCAATTTGTTCTTAGATGCCTTTGAGTTGTATGCTGAAAGTAAAGAATCTGTGCAGCTATCAACAGGACAAAATGAAAAGTATTTGTTTCTTCTGTGATCTAAAAATCTGCAAGAACAGAAGCAAATAACAATCACTGTAACCTAAGACACTGTGTTCTACAGACAATAACTGCAGTTGTTTCTGCAGTGTGCTGGAGTGTAGCAGCAGCTCCTAATGCAGTATATCTAAGGCTGATGTTTTACAAGAAATCCAAACACACAATCACCATGTTTTCATGTTGCCTTAGACCTATGGAAACATCTCTGTTTAACCTCTTTTGGAAAAAAAAGTTTGAGGGAGTATTTCACCATTTACTGGAGTACAGCCATCTCTGGGGAAGAGGAGCAGCTGTGTAACATCTTGAAGCACTAGTGCATGCCAGCCTGAGACAGGAGCAAAAAGTTGTGATTGCCATGTTTAAATTCTACATTCTACAAGCCTGCTTTTTTGTACATTCCTGGTTCTTGCTCATAGAATAAGAGAGTGGAAAAACAGAAAACACTTTCAGGTGAAATATTGTCCACAAAACTGGTTTTTAAACGAAATCAAACTTGTTTGACATGCACAGCCATCACAGAGTGATCTGAAGTTCTCTGTCTTATCAGTGTTCTGATGGCCTAGAAACTGTGACATCTCCAAACATGCTGCTTTGTGTGTTTGTAGGCTTTGATGAAGTTTTTGAGTAAGTTTGCTGTCCAAAAATTGACTTTGCTCTTGAAATGAAACCCATCAGCTAATATTACATGTTTACAACACATGCTATGAGGTGGGATACTGATTAGCCAAGCTAATTTAGGAACAGAACAAATGTGAGAAGCAGCAGTGATATTAGTTCAATCAGATATTTGATTGCGCTTCCAGAAATAATTTAATTGCAGAGCTCAAAACTATGCTTTGCCCATTAGAGTTCTACCTGATTGGTATTTGGTTAAATCTTGCTACTAAAGAAACTTCCAAGTCCATATTTAATGTGAGAGCACACACAGTAATATTGGCTTTTTGCTTACTATTTAGATTTATTACATCTCAATCAATATAAATTGCTAGTCTTACTTAACAAATCATAGTTGCACTCATGTTCTAAACAGACTTTTGTGTCTGCCCGTTTGAGCCCAACTGCAATTTATTACTGCATGTTGTTAGTCCTGTTTGACATTGTAAGCACTTTTCCAGCATACAGGATTCAGGCCCTGGCTCTATGAGATTTGCTTTTTATTTAAAGCCAAGAAATTGGTAAATAAATTCTAAAACTGCCTGCAACTTCCCAATCTTATGGATCACAATTCTCTACTCTTGGTTACTGGAACACATTACTATTTATGGAAGATATGCACGTATTTCAATGTCCATAAATCATATGCAAACATCTGTTCTTTAGATCAGTAGATGGAGTATGGTAACTGGTTCTTACATTAATAGCCATGAAGTAATGATCACCTATTGATGTTATACTTTAATATTTTAGCAAATATTTCAGTAATTTAACTTTTCAGGCAATATTAATCAAAACAGTAGAAATTGCAAGCATAGTCTGGCATAGAGTTCTGTGTAGCCTGTACCTGAAAAATGCCAAGTGAAAGTTGTAAGATAGCGGGTAAATATTCACAGCAACATGATCAATCTGGCTAAAACACAAGAAGTTCTGTTAGTAATTCTCTCTGCACTCATTGCTGCCTTTGAAGAGAATTTCTTTCCCTCCCCCTTCCTGTGATAGTTTTAAGCAGGCACCCTTTTCTCATTTGATGAATCTGGACTGTGTGTAGTGGTCTACATTGTTGTCTTAGTAGTATGATCTATTTCCCACGTGACCCTGCAGGCAAGGTTCTAAGGCCGATAACTGCGAAGCTGTGCTCTGGAAACGTGGTGTGTGTGGAAACCAGGGCTGTGTATGAGGCAAAATGTAAGAGGTGGGAAAGACAATATTGTAGGATAGGATGGGCACAGGATGGAAAGGCAGAGGATAAGAGTTTTCTTATTCTGTCTTCAATCTCAGTGTTTGGATTTTTGGATCAAGTGATTTCAGTTGTAATGAGAAGAATCTTCAGCAACTATCCTGTCTAGCATTTATGTCAAGCCTTTATTTGGTTGTCATATATACTGTGGATACATTGGTTGTTTTTCAGCATCTCCTTTGTGTTTGTGTTCTTTTTCAGGAGCAGAGACTTGATACTTTGAGACTAGCCATGTAAATGTTAGCATAATTGAATTTTCATAGGAAGAACATGTGTAAAAATGGGGAGCAAAAACATTCTATATTTTTAAAAGTTGAGTCCTACTGTAGTCAGCCATAGGACAGGAGACTGTAGTTCTTTTTCTGCAGAAAATGGACTTGCTTTTAAGTTACCTACTAATCTTGGTATAAAACCTCCCAAACTGCTTCAGAATGAATTCAGAACCCCCTTTTAGGATTTCTGGACTACTTCAGTACCATTTACATGTTGTCCTTTATGTTCTTCACAGTGAACGTGTTAAATAGATACATATAGAAAAACATGCTTGTGGGCTTTCAAAACCTTTTGTTTAACTTTTGCTCCTGATTTTTAAATAACTTTCTATAAAAGGTGCTGTGAGTGTAGGTTTGCCTAAGAGATCCCCCATGTGTCCATCTTGCTGCCAGCGCAGAGTGCAATAGCAATTGGCTTTAATATCCCATCCCCCTCTTCATTCTGTGTTGCCATAGGAATGGTCTGCGAGAATTACCAAATTCAAATAATTATAGTCCTGCTGCACAAAGTTTCTTTTGATCAAGAGCAAGTCATTTGAACCCTGATGTTTAGTGGGGAATACTTACAGCCTCATAAAAGTGTAGTGATGGCTGATATCTCATAGTGCTTTGAACATGTGAAGTGCTATATAAACAATATAGGGCTATTGCACACAACTCAAGCTATTAGCATTTCAGGCACAGTGCCCCAGGCCCTCGGAGGGGAAGTCACGTCTTCACTGGAAAGGAGGCACCTTTTTGAGTTTTGTCTGCTTCCAGATTAGGTATCAGGAGCTCTCGAGGTAGTGTAGAGATATGAAAGGCTTGTTTTTTCAAATACTGTGTCTACTACTCTGCACTGGATTCTAACAATTAGAACTGTTATTCTAAAAATGTGTGGATGGTAAATCATTGCCTGGTTGCATTACTTCCTTTGCTGTAATTGTATTTTGGCATTTCTGCATTTTTTTTCCTTTGTGAAAATTCTGTATGCTAATCTATTTGTTACTAACAACCTCGGTATTCTTCATGTGTAATTTGAAACAGATGAGAAATTAGGCTTCATCTCTGTTCCCCAAAGCATCACCTTACTTGCAGAATTTAGAGCACAAATGCAATTTGAGAGTGTGTAGAGCACCCCATGAGTGTTGGTGTGTACATGTTGGTGAAGCCTTGTTCTTAAGGTAACAAATCAATGTAAGAAAATAGGCCAGGGGTATTTGCCACACAGCTGATATTAGAGCCTGTTAGAGCTGAAGGTACTGCTCAGATGGGAACAGTTTGCCCAGGATTGATGGAATTGCCTGATTTGCCTTGTTTTGACTCTTTTCCACATTTTGCACACTCTGATAAACAAGGGCTCCTGCTTAGGACCCACAAGAGGCACCTCTCCTTGCAATCACTGCAACACAAACTCTGGGGCAGTAGAAAGGCTCATGACTATCTTCAGGGAGAAGAGGAAATTCCTTGAAGTCTTTTTATGCCAGTCATTTCTCCAGTTTAAAAACAAAGCAATTCTTGGTCCAGAGTTGGCAAAACATTCTTTTTGCTTTTTGATGGTGTAACTTCTTTTCACCAGTAGAGACTATTCTAAAGGATTGCATTTTTCTGCTTGCTTGTTGTGTGGCTTTTTTAATGTCTCAGGCTAAGCTCTTAGGCATGTTAAATGATGTAAACAAGTTTTGGATTTTTGTTACTGTTATCTAGGAGCAGCCATTCAAAACAAATATGCTATTGACTCAACTCTAAAAAGCTCTGAACACAGAATAAGCTCAGACTTTGAAGGACTGGGCACACAGTTTAAATATTTAGCATAGCAAAACCCATTGCAGTACAATTGCTTGTACAGGATCCAATGATTTACAGCACAAATGTGAAGCATAATCCCATGTATTCAGGGAGCAAATGCCTAGTCAATTTACTGTTTTCTGGTGGATTTTTTTTATCAAGACTGACACACACAAACAAAATACCTTTTACTGCTCTGATGGAGGCTTTTTAAAGTAATGCATATTCTCCTAAAGAAATAAATAGATACAAATTACCAGAACTGTTCTAAGGCCTTATCTTTATTATTGAAAATGGCCTAGCCTTTAATGGTTTGTAATCTGCCTGTGTTTTTGTGGCTTTCTCAACATCCTCCTCCTTGTCCTTGTTGAGCTCAGCTACCCTTTGAAAAGCTTTTTGCTCTAGTGACCACTTTAAACTTTCTATTGACAAAATAAAGCTGGACTCCTAATTTGTTTTTCCAACAGAAGGTGTGAGTTGAAAGTGGTCATTGGCCCAAAAACCTATCGTGAAGACAAAGTTGATTTTAGTGGGAAAGGGGGAGTGATGTCTGGTTTCCTTTTCTCTGTCCTTCAATTCCCACCTCCCAGAGTCCCAACCTCACAGCAGCAAGGTTTCCCTTTTTTGCAGACTTTTGCTACAGCAAGGAAAGGTAGGCCAGGAAATTGTATTTGAGTCCTCAACTCAAATTGGTTTGTGAATCCAAATTCAGTCTTTTAAAACTGTGGGAAGACTGACTGGGGCATTGGCAATGAAATAAATGAGTGAACGGGATGAGGAAAAGCATGTACAGCCAAATAAGTTAATAAATTAAACAATTCTCTTTGCTTCATATGCACTTGTGCTTAAAAATACATGCAAGCATACCTGCAGACATTTTAATGTGAAAAAAGAAAGGGAAATATCTCTTTGTTTTGGAGATTTAAACAGATCAGTACAACTGCAGCACCCAGAAACCTCAAACATTATCAAAATGGGTTTTTCAGCCGCAGGGTCTTGCTTTTTTGCAGTACCCAACACATTTAAATAAAAATTCTGAAATGAATTAGTAGGTTCAGGAGTAAGTGGATGGCATTTTAAACAGTCAGGACTTTCTGTAAAAGTCTCAAGAGATCCCCTATCACCATTGTGGTAACCACTCCTAATCACAAATCCTGATCTGAACAATCATAGGTGATACTGGCTATTCTGAGAAGTTTTGTTTCTGCATCAATACCTGCCTGGATTTATAAACCATTCTTGTGTCAGTGCCTGCCTCTTTTCTTGCTGAAGGTAATCAGGGAGCTTGAGGCTCACAGATTACATTTTCTGTGCTGTTCAAAGGTGTTCTATTTGTATTTTTATTTAGAAATATCTGGATGAAATTCCATTTGGAGGGAAGTTCCATCCCTTAAGCCCTATACACTGAACACCTAAAGCAGAGACATTGTGCTGGCTCTTAGCAGATAGGGTGGATTTCATTCTTACTGAATACGACCCAGGTGCTAAAAAGCTATAGCTGAGAGTGCTGGGTTAAAAGCACGAGGCAGCTAGGTGCATAAATATTACATGGCTGTATCTTTAATGGGTTCCTGTCATAGACTTGCTTTTGTTTAAAGATTTCCATAACCCTGCTGATTTATTGCATCTTTTCTAGAAGTATGCTGTTAGCAGGAAACTCAGTTGAAGCACTTTCAATCATGTTGGAGGATCATTATACTTTCACTTGAATAACTAATTAGTTGCAAGAAATTAACCACTGCTGTTTAGCACAAAAACACTTTCAAGAAGGGCTTTCATTTTTGTTGTGGAAAATGACCTCAGGCACTTGAGGAGGTGGGGCAGAAAGGAGAAATAATGATCCTGCTGTCTTTTAATATAACTTTTGTTTTCAATTCCACCCAATAACTAGCAGGCAGCATAGCTGTCTGAATAAGGAACTGCACTTGGACTTTGGATAAATGTGTTCTGATCTTTCTGATCCCATGGATCTGGCAGCTGACCTGAACCTATTGATTGACACTGGTTTCAGGTTCTAAAAGCTGTCACTGAAGGCTTGGGAGATGGAGTACAAGACTGAGGAAGAAATAAATTAGTGAATAGGATGGAAGGAAGAATAGAATATGGGCAAAGAAAGGTACAACCAGTCTCATGTTTCTGAAACTTAATGTTCATATTGTGAAATGTAGATTTTACAATATCTTTTTACTTGGCACATAAAGGTCCCTGTCTTGAGCTCAGTATTATTGTCACATGGTGTTCACAGCACTACTAATCTAATGTCAAACACAATGAGGTGAGGAAGGAGAACAAACAGCTCAAATACTTAGTGATTCACCCTACTTCTGTGGTAAAAACTGGGAGGAATTTGAAGACAAATGATTTCTGAGGTCTAGTTTCCTCTCTAATGTAAAATTCATTTAAGCCAATATAAGTAGCAGGTCCTAAACACTTTTTTGTCTAGAACTGCAATTTTGCCTGCTATTGGAGAAATATATATATGAAATTGATCTTAGTTTATCAAATAAAAGCATAATAGGATGCACTTACAAATCAGTTACCTTCTTTTAGTCTTCTCTGTCTAGGAGGAGAATTCTTCAGATATTTGATAAAAACAAGAAATATTGGCCAGTAAGGTGAGGACAAGGGTGAAAGGGGGAGTTTATTGGTATTTTTTGCTCTCCTTCCTTTTCTCTAAACACACTTACAAGATTAGAAACTTGTCTTTGATATGTGTATCTGAGATTTGATATGAAAATGCTGGGAATTATTCAGTGCCAAAAGGGAGTGGGCTGCTCATGACAAACACCACCTGAATATAAAATATAAAGGTTCCTATAACGCTTTTAGCACTTTAACTGTCTCCTCTGTTCTTTGCATTATTTTCCGTCCTGAAGCAGCTATTTTGGGTATTTTAATGTCAGGATTAGAACCTCATTCAGCTCTTTATGATTGTATTGGATTACCTGCATAATGTGTCTTCTGAAAATATTTACATAAATGTAGTACATTCTGGTGGCTATGGTTTTTGTTTTGTTTGGGGGTTTTTATGTGGTGGGGTTTTTTGGGTTTTTTTTGGGGTTTTTTGACTAAATTTGCAACATTTTGGTTTATGAGAATGCAGGAGTCAGAGGTTTGCATATGTGCATACCAGGAAATCTAACTTCTTGCTTTCTAGAGAATTCCCTACCAGGCTTTTTAAAACAATACATTACTCTGAAATGGCATGCAGAGAATTTCAAAAGGACCAAGGGATTTAAAAATTCTCCTTCTCCGATGCTCAGGGGAATTGTTTCTGATAATCCCAGTGCTTTTCTTTTGTGCATCACTGAAGATTGAAATCTGAGTGTAGGAATATCACAGGAATCTGTTCAATGCCTTGCAGTTTCTCTCAGGTGAACAGTGTGCAATAGCCCAAGATACTTTAGTTCTACACATGGTGAGAGTGTGGTGCAACCACCAAAGCTGTGGGTTCAATCCCCCATGGGTTGTTCACTCAAGTGGGACTTGCTGATCCTTGCGAGTCCCTTCCCATCCAGAATATTCTGAGATATAAAAACTCCTTCTTTGTAGTAATCACAGTTGAGTAGCATAGAACTCAATAGAAGCCCATTAAGAGACATGCAAGTCAGATGTTAATGACAGATATCTCAATTTCCCTTTCCCCTCCCTGAGCATGTTCTCTGCTTTGCTCTCATTATCTCATTTTGCTTTGCTTGCTCTTTCATTTTGATCTGTTACTGTTCAATGAGTATAACATGTCTTCAAATAACGGGTGCTGACTTTGAGGGTAGTTTCAAGTTTTGGTTCAGACTTCTGCCTGTGGTTCTCATTGGGTGCATTTGCGTTCTTAGATCTAAATCTTAAAATTCCTTTCCACTTGGATACTCTTATTCATGCCATACCAAATACTTTTTAATCTTCAGTCATCCCATGTCCCCATCTCATGAAAACTATATGGTCCTTAGTCTTGTATAACAAAAAGTATTGGAAAATGTGGAATCTAAAATCCCAGCATATCTAGGGAGAAGAGAACATAAGACTCTTCTTTAAATAAAAAACCTTTGAAATACATTAAAACACATAGACAGCTATGCCTGTTCTGCATTTACACTTCAGTTATTCAATGATCTGCTCTGATCACAAAATCAGAGCAGATCATGAATGAATCGACAGCAGAATAGCCCTGGACCTCTTTACTGAGAAACTGCCTTGAATACATTACAACCCTGAGGGAGAGAAATATTACTTTAAGTGGATTATAGGAAAAAGCATGTAACTATGTTCCATTTTTTCCATCTAGGAGGCTCCTATGTATTACTTGTGTGTAAATGTAGCTAATTTTCTATTTTCAGTAGCTGTGGTCACATGCAGTTGAAAAGACGAAGTGAGAAAGCGGGTTGGGCTTGTAATGTAATTGAGAATCCTTGCTTTTATTGGGCCTATGCCAAGTAAACCAAATGTGTAGAGATTAGCTCCTAAAGCACATTGCAGGTGATTTCAGGCAAATGGAAAGAAAGTTACACTGTGGGAATTGGAGAGACTGTGCTTGCTGGTCTGGTATAGTCCAGAAAGATTTTTTTTTCTTTTTCCTCCTGTTTCTCTGCATTTCCTCCTCTACTGAGGATATAAACCAACCTTATTTGTCTTCCTTTCCTTTCTAGTTTACTAAAGTGTGAGTCTGTAAACATGTCCCCATGCTGACAAGTAAATGTTTTTCTGCAAAATTTTACAGAGCACAAGCTGTATATCTCATCAGTTAATGAATGATGACGTTCAGCACAAAACATGTCTGCTTTTCTCAAATGGTCAGCAGTTCTCCATACAGAGCTGGTGGTGGGGGATTGAAGTTTTCAGTGTTCAAAACCCCTTAAGTGCAGTGAATGAACATAAATCCACTGTCTTACAATTAGAAATAATCATTGGAATTTTGCAGTTCCTGAGTGGAATTAGGAAGAGTTCCACTGGTCAAAACAAATCTGTTCTTTTCAGATTATACCGTATCTCATGAAAATGAACAATTAATAGTCTTGCTTGCATTATGGCTTCTTTTTTCTAATACTTTTATATATATTATAGATATTTGGCAGAGTTGCATAGTCAGAAGCTGAATGATGAACAGAATCTGCATTCTCTTGGCTTTGGTATTCTGCCCAGGATTTTTGCTTCACAATCCTTATTTGAAAAAAAAAAAAAAAAGAGTAGGTCTTAAGCCCCAAACCTACTTTATTTCTTATTCTTTCTTGTCCTGTCTTGAGCATTTGTATAGCAATAGTATCAATTATTCAATCAGTGTCTTTGAAAAGCACCTACCAGGCTGCCAGATTCCTGTTGCAGAGAAGCTAGATGGTGCCAGAAATCAGTCACTCTGCTAAATATTGCTGCTGGCTCCACTCCCTGTCTCTCAGAGTCGGTAGAAGTCTAATCTACTGTTCTCCTGTGAAAAGATGGCAGGATGTAAAAATGCCATGTGAAGTTGCTGTTATGTAACAAATGTTTTGCCATCCTGCATGGTTAAGGAGTTAAACTGGTCTCCGGTCTTAAAGTGTGGGTATCTTCTGTTACATGGAATGCTTTTATGTTCAGCTGATGTGGTATTTGTCATTTAGTTCTTCACTTGCCAGACCTTTAGCTCTGTGATTTTAGAAATTCCTCTGTTTTAAAGAACTGGTTTGCTTGCAGTCAAGTCTAAGCAAGGCAGATATCACACTGCCTTGCACATGCACAGAAAACCACCCAGCAGAGTTCCTATAAAGCAGTTCAGCTACCCCAGCATTCACCACCCAGATGACGCTTGTGCACAGTTGCCATGCTGAAAATTAAAATGGTGTAATATTAAAATTATCTCGGAAAAAGTAATTCTGATGGCAAATGTGCAAACAAATTTGTTCATAATTGCAGATGCATCTTCATGGCGTTTCCAGTTTTTGTAGAATCCAGGGACCTTTCTAAAAGTGCTAAGAGCCATTTGTTTGTATAAGAAGAAATAGAATTAATTTTTCAGTCTCACTTAAGATATGCAGTACAAGAGCCTGCTCCTTTGTCAATTGGCAGAGAAGTGTTTTCAGGGCCAAATTCCAGGAGAGAATTTCTGGCCATATTGTTTTAAGGCCAGCAAAACTTTAAAGGCTGCAGTTCTATGTCTCTGGCTCTCATTAGTCCCCCAAATAGTTTAGGAGGATTACCTTCAACCTGCTGGCTTCTGAGAGTATTTTTCTGTGTGAAGTTTTTTAGGCAGCTCTACGTATTGCCTAGATATACATCTCTGTGGATATTTTGGGTATGGATCCTTGGAAGAGAACTGCAGTTTTTAGCTGACCTTTGAGTTCAGAACTTTGGTTGCTCTATTTCCAGGACTCTTCTAATTAGGAAATGGCTGCAATGACTGTGGGTTGACTCCTCTTGTCCTTAACTAGGAAGCTAATTTATTCTTTGCTGGGTGCTGTTATTTCCTCCTAGGTCTAAGTTGATATTGCTCCTTCTGCTGAAATGACAGCTCCTGGGTGAGGTGTGACACTGCACAACCAAGAAATCTGCATGCAGGATGTGTTTTCTCCAGCTCCACAGCTTTCCAGGAAGAGGTTTAGCAGGTAAACCAGAACCCCAAAATCTGTTTCCATTATCAAAAAGCTTAGGTTCAACTGCTAATTCTGGAAATATAAAGGCACGAGCCTGGTATTTATGCATATGACTTTGATAGCTGAAAATGTTAGCACTTGAATTTGAGGGTTTGAAAAGGATTTTTAGAATGCAAATCAACTTTTTGCTAAATCTTACACTGAAAGTTAAACCCGAGAATATAAACAAAAATAATATTTATATGTAGCAAACTGTAGGGTTTATTAATCTGTCAACAAGACAGACAAAACCAGAAGGCTTGTTGCATCTTACAAGTTCTTTTTTGGAGATAACATGTTGGAATACAGCTCTGAGAGAAATTTCTTGTTTTAAGATTATTAATATGTAGAATTACTAGTGGGAGCAGCCTATGACCTTTAAGGCAGTTTTTCTCCTTTGATAACCTTTATTTTGGATGCTATAATTTACCTTTAGTGTAAGAGAGTTTTAGCCTTTCCTATCTGCAAAGCTGAACCTTAAAAAGTGCGATTTTCTTCTATTCTGTGTATGTCAACTTGAGTTGGCCTAATTAAAGGAGTACTTTGCTTTTCAGGTGGGGATTTCCTAAGGTATTTTCCTTTTAAATTGACTTTGAAAGAAGTGAACTGAGTTTTGAGCTTCCTTACTCATGTTTGACTGCTTTATTACTGAAACTTTATGCTGATTTTTGTTTATAGTTCAGAAGATCAGGTAATTGAAATTAATTTAGTTACTCTTCTCTAGATGCCTTTTGGGCATACTTGGAAAAACTACTTGTACAAATGTGCTATAGTATGAATCTTGCTGACTTTCATTTGATTTTGCATTCGTTACTTTGAGACAAGGAGAACAAAGGTTGCTTGTGTAAAATGAGAGCGCAGAAACATAGCAAACATGCCTATTCTTGTGAGAGGTGTGGTGTGTAATAGCTTCTGATGAGGTGCATTTGAAGAGTTATTATGACTAAAAAGATGCTGCCTAATACACGGGTCTGGTAGAACTACTGCTTCTGATTGTGTGTTCCCCCTTTACTTTCCTGCTTCTCCTCCCACTGCGCCACCATTCTGCATTTTCCCTTCATGGGGGAGGGAGTTTGTGGGGGAAAACTGGCTGCCAACAGAAGCGTGATTCCAGCTGGACTCTAAAGATAAAACTCAAAAATATGTTGCAGAAATACACTGGAAAAAGGGAAATAATAGCCTTGGGAGCGCTCTCTGTTGTGAACTGTGGCAGCTGGGCAATTGCATTGCAAGGGGTTATGTGTCTGTGGCTTATGACTAGCTGGTAATTATAAACTGAAGATAATTCGGTGCACTATTTATATAATTTCTTGTTGAAATTTTCATGTATGTTCACTTGTGATTCTGTTTAGGTTTGGCATTTTCATTTTACTGCATTTACATAGTTTCCAGCTTTTCTTATGTTTGGGAAAATTATGGTCAGAAAGCTTTTCCTATATTAGCTATTTTCTCAGGACCAGAATGCAAGTATAGATGTTTCTGTGAGTTTGGAAATTTTTTTTCTTTTGGAGTTGGTTTAGGTTTCTTTGCTCTTCAGGTATTCTCTCCATATTTCTTCAACTCAAACATAGGCCCTTAATAATGAAAACTGATAATGTTTCATGTGCCAGATATTTGATTGAAAATGTTTGTCCAAACCTGCAGCTTAAAAAGAGGTGTCTGGATGAACAGCAAAACAGAGTTGTGCTAATTCATGTTCCCTCCAGAAGATATCTAATCATCTGATTTAAAAAGTAATTAATTATTGATCTGATATGCATACTCTTTCTCCTGTAGTAGCTTAAATTTTACTCAAATTTATTAGATTTTCGTATCATTAAATCTATAACAGTATTTAAAAATCATAGATATGGTAGGCCTGCTGCAAGTTTCTCTACAACCCCATGGATTTGAGTGACGGTGAGCAGTGAAAAGTGCGGACAGGAGGAATAGTTTCTACCTCCTTGTGTCCCCATCAGTCCCATCACATGTCCCTGGACATAGGTGGCTGCTTCTTGACTGTGCAAGGAAATGATTAAACGTGTGCAGCTGGATTGTTGTCGATAGCAATTAAGCATTCCAGACAGTCAGGCTATCATTGTATGCAAGTTAGAATTAGAAGACGTGGTTGAAAGAGTTTATCTGGAGAAACCAGGGAAATGGCTGAAAAATTTGTAACTCATGAATGCACAGAAATATTTTATCAGGAAATTCAAAATTTGGTTACCAAGAACATGACTGAGTGTTAACTGGTCTGAATAAAAGAGGGTCTTTGAGACACAATATAATAGATTTCTCTGATGGTCACGAGTGGAAAAGGATTTTTACTGTGTCAAATATTTTTGTTTGCTGGACTTCACAGAGCAAAAACTTTCTATGTAGTTGAGAGGAAAAGAAAAATATTATTGTATCGCTTTTTGTAAAGGCTTATTTGTATCAGCACTCCACCAATAATATCTGCTAAACATTTAATTTTGTGTTTTTCTATACAAGTATTGAAGAACACATGCTTTGGAAATGTAATACACCCATTTCTTTGTAATACATCCTAAATTGTGTAAGAAAATGGTGTTTTCCTTCCATTTAAAAGGAAAAAGATATAAAAAAATACAACAAGGTGTAAAATGGAATGCATTCAATCATTAATATCCCTGAAACGCTTGGAAATCCATAGTCTAATGTGGGACTTGTGACTTGTAAGAGGGAATACAGAGGGTACTGATCATTTTCAATTTGGTTTTTGTTCAAATGGAGTCCACTTCCTCTTGTCAGTGAATTTCCTGTTGCCTCATCAGTAGCACATATCAGTAAGTTTAAAAATGGGCCTGATATCCCAGTTTGGAGCACAGCATAGAGTAAAAGGTATTCTAATTTTCCCAAGTTCCTTCATTCTATACCTGAAACACAGGTCACAGCCAGCTGATTTTGAGTAAGAATGAAATGTTTGCCAGGCAATACCACATCTTTTGAAAAGATGTGTGAAGAGAATATCTGGTATTTAACCCTTATTTAAAGGTCAGAGATCAACTAAAGGAGGCAAACTCTGTGCAGAAGATCTCCTGTTTCTGAGAATCCAAACTGCGTATCTCTTAATAGATTCTTTTGGGGGGATTGTCACATTCAAAAGCTTACAAACAGTGAGTTGTTCCAGGGCTATCTCTGGGCTAGACAGTATGTCTTCAAAGCAGGTTTTGAAAGGGGCCCGATGTTACTTTACTTTCCTCTTAGTGAAGTTAAATGGAAATTTCGGTGCTGAGTTTAGGAAAGGATGTGCAAGGAGGACTTTCTGTGTGAATTGTCAGAACAAACCATCAGTACTTGGAATGAATCTAGTCTAGGCTGGCTCCACTAGCTCCTTAAGGGCTTTTGAGGTAGCTGTTGTGAATGACATGAATTGAAAAGAAATTAAATATTAGTGGGGCATTGATAAAAATATGGTCAGATTAAAAAACTGAGAGTATCTGCAAAGGATCATCCATATCAAGATTTGGTGATTGTGCCAAGTCACCTAACACACCATTATCTAATGGTCTAGTGTAAATTGAGTGCATTTAGCAGTAGTTACCATGGGTAGTATCTGACATACCACAGCTGTTTATTTTCACAAAGGAGAACACATGTCATGAAGAATAGTTAAATATTACAGCTAAAATGTGCATTTCTTCCAATTCAGTCATTGGCTAATATAAGGTCCTATGTACATTTTTTATCACATAAGTATATAAAGTTTTGCCTTGTATTATTACTGACACGTGAGGAGAGGCTGCTATCTTCCATCTTGACGATACTTCAGATTTGGACAAGACAGCGCAGGGTAAGGCCAGGTTTTCCTCAGGTTTGAGTAGCACACTGGGCTAGGTGAGGGACTGAGGTCCCTTCCTACCTCGCTTATGTCCAGTGCCTCGGTATCTGAATGATACTGAGCTTTCTGTTCTGAAGGTCAGGAATAGGAAATGTATCCTTTTGATTATTGACACATGAAAAAAACCCCAAACATTTGCGATCTTGCTATGTATGCGTGAATTTCTCCAATGCCTACAGTGGGGTGGCCTTTTGCTGTGGTTTGACTGTGAGAAAGGATGAGTGAAAAGCTGGGTGGAATTTTGTTATGCTTCCATAATCCTCTGTCCAATGCCAAATCACTGTAACTTGGGATGATATTGAAAATGGAGTGTAGGAGGAGATAAATCACATCACGTTGAGGGGAAAACAAAGAAATAAAGAAGCTACATTGCTAAGATATTAAAAGTTTTCTCATTTAGAAAAAAGTAAACTTATTTCAAGATTTTGTAAGAAAATTGTAGGCTGCTTTGTCTTCCCTTGCTCAGAAGAAACAATTGTAAAAGCTTAGTTCAATTGCTAAATATATTCAGTTGCTCTAGATGTTCTTGGCAAGTTTAGAACATGCACGAAAGTTTTCATGAATTCCTGATATTTGCTCTTCTGAATTGAGACTATGCCTTTAATAAGCAAAAATCACTGCTGGTTTGCATATGGCATTAAAAATAGGCCAATACAGAAAAAAATAGCTAACTTAATATTGTGTATTTTTTTCTTAATGTGAATACTTTGAGAATCTGAGTGCTTGAAATGATGAATTACACATGCAGAAAGTAGGAAATAATGGAGTCTTGAAGATTGTTCCATATATAAATATTTCATCTCAAATGAAGATTGTCCATTTGAGGGCTACAAGCAGCAGACCAGCTTATGGGAGCAGATGTCTCCCCACACACCCCTCAGGAGTTTTTTGACCTTGAAATAGCTTGCTTGAAGCTTTTGAGATTGAAAAAAGTTTTAAATGCTGGTTAAAATTCTGAATTTAGTACCCAGCTCTTCAGTAACTTGCTATGACCAGTTTAGCTTTTTATTAGTATAATTTAGATAAAGAAGTGTTTCTGGTTTAGTCATGAAATTGTTCAGTAATGTCAATATATTTTCTTTTAAGGTTCTGTCAAAGAATAAGTTGTTATTTAATCAATATTTGTCATTGTGAATAACTGTATGTAAAGGTCAATACATACAATATGATGGTTCTGGGAAACAGTATTTCAGTAAATATGAAATACTTCACTGGAAGTAAATACAAAAAATACCTAATACTCAAAATAACCCAAAAGAAATGAGAAATCTCACCTGATATATTTTAGAAATTAATTTGAAGCATATTATTTCTGACTCCCTAGCCATATTCTGTATTTTCATTTTAAGTTCTCAATGGCTTTTTTTATCTGCCTCTGTACTGTTTGTACGTCTAAAAATTTCATTGCTGTAAACAGGAGACTTGGATATGTGATGAATGAAGTGTTGCAGCTGCCTGAGTAAGAAATTTTTGTGGAGCTAAAGATAGACTTGTCTCTTGTATCTATCCTTTGGCAGAGAAAAAGGGTGATTGAAGAGAAGTAGAGTATATGAAAGCACAGCTAAAACACAGACACACTGACATTATAATACAGTGTCTCATCGGGTGATGTGGTGTTTTGACTACATGGCTGCAGCAGGTCTATAATTTAAATGCCATTAATGGCACACAAAACAATAGTGTGGAGACAGGAATACTGTAAAATCTCTGGGTCTGTACTTAAAATGCAGATGAAATCACCCTTTGAACTTGTAATGCCAAGTGTTGTCCAAAGTTACCATTCTTCCATGAGGAAAGCAGTTTGTTTTTGTGGTGTTTTATGTCTTCTTCTCCTAGCACAGACATTTTCTGTTTAGATTGCTTGGCTTGTGTCACTGCAAAAATCCCAGGCCAAAGGGGGCTGGTTCTATTTTGCCTCACTCATGTCCAGTTCACACATTCGGTACAGAATTCACTATTGTCGATAGTCATGACTGTGTTTTCTTTGTGCTCGTTGTCTTTTGAATATGCTTCTTTATCCTTTTCCTGAAGTCACACACAGCGCTAGTTTCACCAGAAGCTCTCGGTGCTCAGCTGTAACAGAGTTACACATAGTCCTGTGACTGAACCCCAGCTATAATATCTCATTTGTTTCCACTTGGCTGTTGTAATGTTTTCTGCTGCTTAAACTTCTTGTCCTTTCCCTTGCTCTCTTTTTTCCTTTTTCTTTCCTGATGCCATTTAAAATTGTATCTGACTTAGTTTTTCTTATTCAGTTTAACTGTGTGTAAGCACATGTTTCTGTACCCTCACAGATTTAATGCACCTTGGTGTAATGTTTGCTCTAATTATTTGCCAAATTGGAGTGAGTCTTTCCAGAAACAGTTCCTGATCTTTGAAAACCTTGAAAAATGTATACAATATGTTAATTGTGAAGCTTTTTTCAGAGCATATTTCAAAGGAGAAGAAATGCTGTGTAAGTAAAACTCGTTCAAAGTGCTCCCTCCACCACTTCTAACAGGAGACTGTTACAATAGTTGCATTATTTCTTTATCCTGATCAAATGCCTTTGTAAATCTCACTTAGGCTCCCCCCCCCCCCCCTCTTTAAACTGGTTCACTGTGTAGGTCTGGTACTATACCATGTAAATACTTAGCTGTTCCTAATTTTGGCTAAGTGAATGAACTCCTTCGAAATATTCATGCAGTGTTAACAAAACTTAAAGCCAATTTATACTAAATGAACTACAACAAAATATTAAAAGTTGTTAAAGGCATAGGTATGGAGTTTCAGCAAAGTGGTTTCTCTTTATAGTACAAGTCTCAAATTTGAATGTGGGTAGTTAGGTATGCCTTTCTTTTCTCACTTAAAAACAAATAATACATAATGTTCAAAGCATATGGAGTAGACGTGGATCTACTTAATATTGAAGGTAAATAGAATTGAAGAAGAATAATTAATTTATTCTTATTAATTTTGTATTAATTTAGCAACTTTGCATCTTAGCAGAAGTAATTTATTGGGCATTTTTTTATCTAGTGTGTCTCAAGTGTTTAGAAACAGGGTCTTTCAAGTCTGTGATCATCAAAATGGCTTTCTACTAAACCTGGGCATTCATAGAACAACTCAGGTTCTTCCAAAATATCGATGCCAATATGTACGAAGATGGAATCTTATGAATGGCACTGCACTCAATAATATTAATAAAGGAAGATTTTATGTAGGCCACTATTCTTGGCTACTGCAATCAGTATTTTCAGTTTTGTCTGAAGTGAAGCTAATAATTTGTCTTGCACTTGTTGCCACAAACTCTGAGGAGTAACATGAAACCAAAGCAGAACTTGAGAGAAGTAATAGGTAGCATTTACCCAAACTTGTTCTTAGTTAGATAAGAGTATGAGTTAGTGAAATAACTCTCCTTAGTGATAGGTTTGGTAAAATCAGTCTTAGTTATCACACTGTTTTCCTACCTAGGAAATAATTTCTGAAATGCAAGGGAACTATTTATGCTCAATGGGATTTAAATATAGAGTGAATCTGCACAATTTCTCTGTGTCAGAAAAATACATTATGCACTTTGACAAATTTTCCCTTATACCTTGTACACAAGTAATTTCTTCAGTACCAGGATGGTTGTTAGTTTTCTGTGATCAGCCCCAAGTATATTTTATAACCTGAGCACAGTTCATTTCCTGACATAGCAGTGCAGTCCCAGCTGCCCTCACAAGAACAGAATTCCAGATGTTCCTGTTTTGCTCTGTGGAGCAGTGCTGTAATTGTTGGACAGCAAGGATACAATTTGGCTCTCTGATAATGCTGTATCTGTAGAAATAATTTCACTGTGACTGTAGGAATGTATGTATACATTAGGAAGGAAACTCTATTATGGATTTCAGTCTTTAAATGCATTCATATTGCCCAGGTGATTGCAAGAACCACTTGGATTTAAGAATATAATTATGACATTTTAAGTGTCATGTAAGGAAGGAATTAGCCATTATCTAAAGCAGCGTACATGGTAACACAGCCAGTGATCTGAACCTGTCATTCATTTAATAATTCACATTGGAAAAGGCATGTGAGATCATTGTGTCCAACAGCAAACCTAACACTACCAGGTCTACTACTTAAGTCTTGTCCCAGAGCACCATGTGTGCATGTCTTTTAAGTACCTCTAGGGATGGTGACTTCATCACTTCTCTGGGAACCCTTTTCCAATGCTTGACAGGCTTTTTGGTGGAGAATTTTTTCCTAATATCAAATCTAAATGGCCCCTGGTGCAACTTGAGGCCATTTTCTCTTATCCTATCACTCGTTACTTGGGAAAAAAAGACATTTGATACTCAGATATGCTCTGCTTCAGCTGCCTATAAGGTACTTATAGAGAGTGAGAAATTCTCCCCTGGGCCTCCAGACTTCATAATCCCAGTTCCCTCAGTTTGTCCTGGATGGACTTGGGCTCTAGACCCTCCAATTTAATTGTGCAACTGCTTGCTCTAGTCACGATTACAGTTTGTATCTGTGTAAGAGTTTCTGGCTATTCAGCTTTGGTGCTTCTCCTGCTGTTTCATGGAGCTGTTTTTATAGGAGACTAAAAGCTTAATAAAGCTTAGAGTCAGTAAAAACAAAGCATGTGAGAAGACCTTTAGTTGTGGTTGTTCCCATATTTTTGGTATTATTTCAGAATATGTCCTACTATGGTCTGTTCAAATTTCTTGAATGTATTCATGACTGGGTTGGAAGCTAGTCCTGGGTTCCTTTCACACTTAATAGCTCCATTAAATACTGTGAGTACTCTGGTTGTGAGTTATCCCATTTTAAATCATCTCTACAGAATATCTAAATGCCTTCGTGATCAATTGGTTAGGGCAGAAATCTTCTCATGTACCAATTATAGTTGCCACTTGTGGCAGAAAAGATCAAATGTGAATTATTTGTGTTCTGAAACTCTCTGTGGCCATTTCTATTTTCCAAATTGGCTTAGGCTGAAATTTACTTTTTTTAGCAAAATTTAGCAAGACAGGTTCTTGATTTCATGTGATGATAATGATGTTTTATTGTAATAGGAATATGTAATCGAGATTATAGAAACTGTTAACAGTATGCAGTTCTGCCTTCAGGATAAGAAAAATGGTGATGATTCCTGGAATCCTACTTTGTGGGAGAAAGATTGGAGGGGCTAACAACATGAACTTAGGAGTGTGGAGAAAAGGATCTTCTCTCCCTTCTGGGCAAGAAGAGTAGAACATTCAGTTTGCTTTGTGGTCTAGGTTTATTACTAAACTCCTGAGCAGGCCTGGAGGCATTTCCTAAATGAGACTGCAGCTACACAGCTTTTAAACTCAATTAGCCCTCTCTCCTGTGCTCTGCATGCCCTGTCAGTTCTAATGGACTTGGCTTGGCTCTGCGAGAAAGGGAAAGTGTGGGGGTCTGCACCACCAGCCCCCTTCTTCCCCCAGACTGGGTGCAATTCCCACATCTTATTGTGACCCTTGGACAGCAGCAGTTTAAAGGTTCTCCAGAAAGCTAAAATGTTCATTTTGCCTAAGGAGGAAGGCTGGGGAAAAAATGGGTAGTCATTCAACAGCAAAGAAACAAGTTAGCTTCTACTACCTGGTGTGAGACTCCTTCAGGGTGGAAGGAATGCCACACTGGGCTGGACTTTGTGTCATACCAACAGAATGGGTTGGCCCAGTGTCCTTGTTTCACAGTGATCTTCTGAGTCTTGTGGTCTGCAAAATGCAAACATGAGAGAAAGCAATCCTATCACAACTAATGCCAAAAGAAGTGTCTTAAGAAAATTGCTATTCCCAGGAATACAGATTAGAGTGCATTAAATAGAGGGGTAGAAATTATATATTACCATTTTAAAAAGTAACAAAAATAAAGACAAAACACCTAATGACTACCTTATGGAAAATCTCATTTGTTAGTCTTCAGGCACAAGAAAATATTTGACCTGTTTTGAGCAGCAGTGTTTTTTTATAACATGCTTTTGGTGGATAGAAATCTTTTTTTTCCTTCTGTTTGATCTAAAAGTCCAACTGTGATAATTTAAAAAATGAATGTAATGCATTAAGCTTGTAATATGATTAAAGGTATTACCAGAACTTTATAGAAGTTTTTTTGTTTTTCTCATTCTGTTGGTTGCAGTTCCATGCAAAACTGTAACTACATCTGGTTGAAAGCTTAATTTTTTTTTCCCTCTCTGGGGAAAATGCAGGAGGTTTTGAAGAAATTCATATTTTAATGGAAGTTTTTCTGGGAAGGCCTTTTGTGTGAGGAAAGGAAAAAAAACCCCTTGCTGCCCTAGAAGGGTTGATGGCCTGGTGTTTTGGTGTGCATCCAAAATGTCAGAATCCTGTTGTCTTTGGAGAAGGGCTTGGAAACCTGGGTTTCTGATATTTTCTGTGGAAGTCTTGATGATCAGATTATCTGTCTGGCAAGTGATGGTGCTTCCTATGTTTTCTCCTCCTCTTTCTTTTATGATAAGCTCCTTTTCCCAAAAGAAAATTAAAATAACTTAGACATACTCCCCTTTAGTCTAAAAATAAAATTTCAAAAATCTTTTTATCGCTCTGAGAAAGGAATATTATTTTCTGATCAGTCTTAACAATAATGCATAGATCCATTGTTTGTGTTGTCCAGTAATGAGAAAAGTATGATAAGGATATAGTTTGCTCTTAGTAATGAAATTGAAGCAACTGTATGTAAGGAGGATGCTGTGGCTGGAGAGCTGTGGAGCCATGGAAAATTCTTGTGTTTATTCTACTGAGTATTGCAAAGAAGCACCTTGCTGTCTGTGCACTTGTAGGTGTACTTATTTTACTTTATGCATAGTGGAAAACTAGAGCTTATGTTGAAAATGTGAGAGCTTCTTTAAAAAATTCAAAACCAAACAGAAGTAAACAAGTTTGAGGGGAAAAAACACCTCTTCATAAAGCCACAGTGACTCTCTATGGAAGATGTGTCTGATGTCTGTGTCACAGTCTGATGTGTCTAGATCTCTTTTCCATTCATACAGAAACATGAAAAAAATCTTAGCTGCTCTGACTTACATCATCTCTTTTGAAGTACAAATGCTAATTGAAATCAGTCAAATATCTGTCTAAAAGCATGCGTGCTAAGATACTCCAGATCATTTTTTCATGTACTTGAATACAGATATATCTGATTTTCTCTAAAGCTTCTATCAGTGGGGGAAGAAAGGTGATCCTTGAATCATGCTCCCTTGATCCTCACTTTTATTACTTCATGTTTTAATGTTTACCACTTAAATGTGGTTTTGAATGTGCTTCTGAATCACTATTTTGCAAAAAGAAACAGACACTGCAGTCCATCTCCATCTGATTTCCCACCTTGCCTAAAGATTGGTGCTTTTCTCCTTTATTCTTTAGAAAAGATATTTTAAAATTAGGTTCTGCTTGCCAGATAAGCTGCTCTTCACTTTTAATTCGAGGGAACAAGAGGTAGCCATTGGTGTATGTTTGATCTCTTTGAAATATTTCAGTCTATGTCATTCATTCAGATGTTTGTTGGATGGACTTGAAAGTATGCTTTGGTTGCTGTTTAGAAAAATCCAGTGCCCTGTAGGTGCAATACATGATAAAAAGAAGTAATGCCCAAGACCTATTGTGTGTGGATTGCTGCAAACTGCTTTTTCCCTTGCTACTTTTAGCTTGCTGACCTGCAGAAAAGGTTGTCTCCATGTTTTCTTCCTGCTATCGATGTAAAATTCTTCATTTCAAGTACTTTTTTATTTTGCTTTGACCTGTTTTTATAGTTTTTAGTGCTGCCTGTTTAACACGTGTGCAGCAAACTGCTGCACTGCAGAGTTCCTGCAGATGTTGGGAGCCAGTATGGCTTTTATAACTGCCTCTACAATGTTCGGTCATGGAAGCCTTGATTTAGGAAGAAGAAACCCAGTTCAATGATAAATATCTTCAAAGGTCCTGACCTACACCTGGAAAAAACAGTACAGCATTTTCTTGCACTTTCTGCGTGCTGAGCTGTCTGGGATAGTTTACTTTTGTGGCTTTAAACACATTAGGTAAAGTTTGGAGCCATGCAGTAAGTGCATGTTCCAAGTTCCTTTTTGCATCTACAGCAATCCTGTTAATGTTACCTCTTTAAAATTCTTTGTTAGTATATATTATCAGATAAAAGGTTCTTTTACTCTGTATTTCTGCTCTGAAAAAGTCCATGAAATGAACACAGTCTTACCAGCTGACTTCTGAGTTTAGGTTTTCTGGGGCTTTTAGCAGGTTGTTAACAACTACAAGTATGGCATTTTTAACCTTCTGATTTGAGGGGAATTTTGCTTATCAGATCACCTCTGTTTTCCTGATTCCTCTGAGTATAAACTTGCCCTAAAGGAGAGCCATCTCTGGCCACATTTTGTTTATTATGAGTTCAAAAACCTGGAAATCTGAAAATTATTTTAGCAAGAGCCTTCCACTGTTGAAACAGTGGCCAGAACAGTACTATTTTTCATCTGTATTTTGCTATATTAATTTCATATATTTAACAAATGATAATTTTCATTATTTTCAAGACAAATGTCAGAAAGAAAAACCTGAAACAAAGCCATATCGGTGCATTTTTCTGGGAGTGAGGTTAGACATCAGGACTGTGTCACAGCCCGTGTGCTAGTGCCTGGAAGGGGGAGTTAAACTGTGGGGGGTAACCTTTCACAAGTGTGTGCTAGGCAGTGTTTGCAGGACATAATATCTTTCTTTATATGTTTGAGCTGGGTTTTTTCTCCCTGCTCTGGAAAATAGCGTTTTCTGTGATATATCATAGACCTTTCTCATTACTCCCATTTCTACCATCATATCCTAGGTATAAATGCAAGATTTTTCTTTCTTTTTATGGCAGTTTCTAAATAATGCTGACAAGTTTGTCAAGTCATATATTGTTTGTCAAGTCATATATTGTTTGTCAAGCAACCAAACCTGTACACAGTAGTTTTTTAGAAAGTGGGATAGAAAGGGAAATTAAATCAGCACTACTGGTCAAGAATTGCATGGAGGTGTTTTCCAGGGGAAAGAATTTTAACAGTAAAGCCAGGACCCATTGGTCCTACTCTCTGTGCTGGTTCACAGATTGTTTTTGCCCCTTCCTTTAGGCCCACCAAAGATCTTGGCTGCAGGCACCTCCTGTTTGGGGTGGGGAGGGGATTAGAAATATAAAGATTTAGTATTCACTCTTTAAAGCTGATATTCTAGCCCTTTTTCTTGCTAAGGTAGAATGAAAACCATAAACTATTGGTAAATGTCAACTAACCACTAGACTTGAAAGAACCAGCAGCTGCTTTCTGCTTATGAAGCAGAGAAACTGTGTGGGAGGAGATGTAAAGAACCTCCTCAAATCCCCACTATAACAGAGGGGTGGGGGAGAGGCTGTGCTGAATATGAGGTTTAACCTTTAGAATTCTTCTTCTGTTCTCTCATGCTCTTAGACTTGTATGAAAATGCAAAATGGCAATTGATTTTTTTCAGGTAAAAACATCAGACAAAGGCCCCATGCCACCTAAAACTAATTTCTGATAAAAAATGGAGTACTCAGCTTGCCTGTATCAATTTTGTGTCTGTTAAAGATTTATGGTATGAATCTCATAAACAGTTTTCAAATGTATTTAATGAATAATTGTTTGCAAAGGGCTTGAGTGTGCCTCAAATCAGATGCAATGTTTCAATGCAACAATATTATTAACAGCATCGTTAGTGTAGTATTGAAATGGCAACACTTAAAAATTCATCTACCACACATCTGAAATGATGAGTTTGTCTTGAATACAAATAAGCATAGAGGAAATAGATTGGGAGGTAGTCATTCATGATGTATAAAATGAGATCAAAAATAGGCCACAGGTTTATGTTAATATAAATTGAGACAAATTCTAGCTTGGCAACACTGACCTAAAAGCTGTCTAAACAAAGCAACTAATGTTTATTCTGCTTCTAAAAGGAAGTCTGTATCTGCTGTTGAGAAAAGAAAAAGGGTTGTTCTGGGATGGTTTTTGGGGTCTTTAAGTAACGTATTTATAGATCCTTCATCACTTTCTGATATGGAAAAAATATGCATAGCCTCATTAGCTCATGGCAAAAACTATTTTTAGCCCTTTTAAGACTATTTATGAAAACACACCAGAAAATGTAGAAAGAAAAAGGGTTGGATTGTTAGGGTTTTTTTCCCCTTGAAAATAGTAAATTACAAGACACTTAATAAATGTATCTGGAAAATATGGTGGCAATCTGGCTTTCTAAATGGAGACCTTTCTGTAGCTAGATGCTGACTGTACTGGGCAGATGAAACAGCTCTCAAGGAGTGATCAATATTGTTCAGTATGAGAAGACTAGTATTTTTTTTTTATATGAGAGTTGTTCATGTAAAAACAGAACTTCAACTCTGTTATTTCACCTGCTCTTCTTTTAAACATGTCCTTTTCTGTTTGCTGACTACTCCCACTATGAAGCACTTGCCACAGTCCTGGGAATTCCTACTAACTCCCTAAGATGGGGGTGGGAAACTAGAACTGGTGAACAAGGGCTGGAAGGGTACCAGCTGGAGGATATTTGTGACAGATCAGAATAACAGGAAGAGAGTAAAAAAGAAATGGTCAGCACTTTTGGCTTTTTAAAAGTGGGGTGCAGATGACTTGCTGTTATGTTTTTGCAATGTCTTGTTTCCAGACTGCTGGCTTAGTCAGCCACGTCTTTAATTTGCCCAGTTTATAACAGCTGCTTTGGCTGCTACCACAGAAAGAGAAATTGTAATTTCCAAGCCTTCATTTCATCCCTCTTACCTATAATCCTCAAGTTCCAATCTGTCTGACCACTTGACTAGACTTTTTAATTAACAGATCTTCTTGGGGGCCCTTAAATGTGTTTTGCATATACAGGAGCACTAAACAGCCTTGGAAACTCTTGATGAGATGAAAAACATCCTGCTGGGAATATAAAATGGCACATAATGCCTAGAATAATGATTTCCATAATTGAAATTTTCATGTGCCGTATTAAAAGGCATCATTTACCTGGGGTCCTGTTCTTTTGAAAAGAAAAATGATTTAGTTTCGAGAACTTCTCTGTTTAACTCTGTCCCTACAAGGTTCTGTTGATGCCTCAGAAGAAGGTTTATGAGCTGGGCAAAAAAGGCACAAAGCTGAGGATGAAAAGTAGCATTTGAATATTTTTGTGCAGTCGGTGATTCAGATGTACTTACTTGATTTGCTCAAATGAGGCAGGTGGTGGAGTTCTGTAATGATCTTTACTTTGTACCTGGGACCACATTTGGCTGAGGTGGCACATTGTTAATGATGTGTTAATAAACAACAGCATTTGGGAAGGCAGGCTCCTCGATGGAAGGTAATAGTCCTCCCTGCTGCCATTATCTTAATGTAATTGAAGAAAAGGTCTTGTTTTAAAAATTTACTAATTGAATGGCACAGCAACTTGGGTCTGGGATGTACCTTGGAGACCCGATCACGTGTGTCGTCGATTTCTGGGGACACAGCACGGATGATGTTGGTCAAATTGCCCTCAGCTCTCTTCATTGCTGGTCTGTATCACTGTGGTGATTTGTCTAGAAGGTAAAGAAATAAAGAATTTTGTTGGATACCTCAGGATATGTCCAATAGATCAGCCAATAATTGATCTTGACATTCCCCTAGGAAAAATCACTAGTGTCACTGTAAAGGTCTTAGCGATTTTGTAGAATCTATACTAACTTGTTCTTTAGATAAAATGTTTTACTTCAAGCCAGCTCTATGTGCAATTTGATTATTCAGAATATTGAGATGTGACACAATACTGTCAGTAATCCTTATATTTTCAATAGTTTAAACATCATAAAAAGTTACATCACTGGTGTTTTTTCCATGCTGTTCGGGTTTGCTGTTCATGTAGGATCATTCAGACATATGATACAATAAAAAATTGTTAGAAAATGAGCTCCAAGATTATTTTGCAGTACTACAGATAAGTGTTGGCAAGATGAGTTTCTGAAAAATCAAATACTAGACCTGTGTATGTTGGTTTTTATCTCTTACAAAAAATTAATCCTGCTTAACTACTGAAATGCAGGTCCAGGTAACAGTCTGACCTTTACTGCTGACATGCATCAATCCTAATGAAACCTGCACTACTCCTGCAGTTTTTTAGTAGCTCTGAATATTATTCCAATCTCAGCCTGTGATATTCAAAAGCATATGAGGAACTACATAAATGCTTCCCCTGTCACTGAAGTGCAGCAGGTTAGGTAATGGGATTCTCAAAGCCGTCTAAATTCTTGGCATTCAGGAAAGAAAATGCCAGGGCTCAAGTAACAAATATTTGAGTTGCTTCTCAAAGCCACTTTATTAAATTGGACTCCTTTAAACAGGTTTAGTACTAAGTACAGTATATTAAATCTGGAAATTTTTTTTTCAAATCTATACTTTTTAGTGGTCTAATGGTTACTTTTTGAAGAACTTGTGGCCTTGCAAAATACTGTAATTACATAGCATGTTCTCAAAAAACCTGGTGTCTAGTATTAACCATCTTGTGGTTTCATGGAAGACATTTTGAGAATTTCGGATCCATCTTGTTCAGCTACGCCTCCTCTATTATGGTTAATGGGGGAGCATGCATGTTTGAATTCTTTGAATTGCTTTAAAAAGTCTCACATTTTATATTTGTCTGTTTTATAGGACATGAAAAAAGCTCCATCACCCCTCAGGGCATTAAAGCACAGTGCTTTAATTACACAATGCCCATTAATGCTAATAAATTTCATGCTAAGGACCTATGCTGTACCA
Source organism: Zonotrichia albicollis (assembly GCF_047830755.1). NCBI lineage: Eukaryota > Metazoa > Chordata > Aves > Passeriformes > Passerellidae > Zonotrichia > Zonotrichia albicollis. The sequence continues at coordinate 21,925,345 of NC_133826.1, read as the reverse complement.
GTGCCAAGGAAAATATAAGTCTCCTTCCTTTTCAAGCCCAGTGCCACACACTGCCTGGACGTGAGGCCGTTAAAATGAGCTCTGTGGCAATGGCAGACATTAGACATAGATGCAAGATTTCATGTTGACTTTCAATAGCTTCTATTGGTTGAAATAATGTTAACATTTGTTTTTCAAGTAATCTTTAAAAGTATTTAGATAGGAATAGTGTTAGGTGAGTGACAGAACATGTGTGAAATCAAGTGATAATATTTTTCACTGCTGCACTCTTTCTATAATCTGATTATAACCTGAGTTTTGTCTGTGAAGATTACTTTGTAATGATACTCTGAAGAATGAGTTTACCCTCTGTATAAGATAAAGCATGTTTGTAACTGTTCATAAATCTTATTTCATTCTCTGCTCTTTCTCCTACCTAGGTCATTAACTGCAGCCCTCTTTTTTTCTATATAGCTCTTCTCTTAGCATTTCTAGAATCTGACCTCAGAAGTAAATCTCTTTTTATCTTGGAATATTCCTGGAAATCAGGCAGTCATATTATTCTTGATTCATGTGTACAAGTACAGCAGTTCTACTTTCAGGGTGGTGGGGTAGGGGAAGAGTTTGGGATTTAGTTGGTGAGAATTTGAAGCGAGGGAAAAGTGGCAGTAGGTGTATCTGACTGGGAGACGCAGACTTTTATTCATCTCTGCAGTAAGATAGCATCTACGATCTCTCTGTAGTAACAAAATGAAAATGGTGGTTTGGTCTGGTTGAGAATGGAGACCAAATGGACACAACAATGCATTTAGGAGGGGCTGAGTGATGGTTGGATGGTAAAATGCATAAAAACCCTCAAAATAATTTAGATACTGACTGGCTATGAAGTGTTAGAATATGCCTAGACTTACCAAGTGAGAGGATAGAGGGATCAACTAAAGGAATATAAAGAAATTTCATTAAAAATAATGTGGATTTGTAACTCAATGGGCAGTGTTCAAGTTTTCTGGTGTTCCTGGTACTTCACCTGAGATGTAATGTGGAGAATAGGGTTGGGTTTTGGTTTGGGATGTTTTTTAATAAATAGTTCTGGACCGTCCCCAGTCCTTGTGTAACAATCAGTGTTGATATCCTGAAGGGGATTCATTAGTTAGTCAAAGGATTACCAGCCCTTTCTTAAGTCTTTTGGCAGAGCAGTCTTCACGAGCAGAAGGCAAGAGAGGCAGCACTGGGGCTCAGAGTCAGAAATGTGCCACATTCTCATGGGCTGAAGGAAGGGGAGCATGAGGGTGAACCCAGCAGAGAGCTGAGCTCTCTGCCCATGGCTCTTCCTGCAAGGCAGAGGGACCTTGAGGGTCTTTAGAGAGTGTTCTCAGCAGTTGTTTATCCTCAGTCACAAACCTGTCGATTCAGGGTGTTATTCACATTTTCAGAATGTTTATTATGTAACACTTTCTATGTTCTGTTTATACTGCATTAGTGTTCTACTGCAAGACTGGAGGACTTGGGCTGAATTTGAGTGCCTCTGTAGAAGCAGCCTCCCATAAGACAAAATATATTACAAGTGGAGAGTTTGTAAGAATGCTAGATGTTGATGAGCACTAATTATCAGAGCTGGAAGCATTCTGAAAATCTTTCTGATGCCTAAAAACTCCATTTTACACCTCTACTTCCTAAACTGCCCATCTGGTGGGAGGTTATGTTATTTTTAACATAAGTAGTTTCTTTTGCCACTGAGTCCTAAAGGACTGGAATCACACTAAAAACAATAGTTTCTAATCTTATATGCAGTTGTGAATATCCTTTTTTATTTTTAAATTAGTGAGAATCTTGAGTTGTCCCAAATCTTCCCCACCATAAATTGGACTTTTCCCCCAGCTTTGACTAGTTTCAAGAAGAAATCCTATTGTTGCTTTTTCTCCTGCTCTGCTTGCCTGCATTCACCTCACTGCTGCTCCCCCTGCTCAGAGGCCGACCTGTTCCAGCTCAGTGAGGAGCACCATGAAGGTAGTAAACTTGTTATGAAAAGCTTGAAAACATGGATGTGCCTATGTGCCAGGCTTTTAAACTCATTGCAACTTTATTAACAACACCCTGGGTGAAGCATCTTTTAGTAGTAAACATAGTTGAACAGATTTGAGCTAAAAAACTGGATTGACTTTGTTTTGGTTGTGTACTACAGCATTATCAGGAGATGATTTAGAGGAACAGCCATGAACTCTTAGTTTGAATCGTGTTAAACTGAGGGTTCTCCATGACTGAAAATCTTTTCCTGTCTTTATGGGAGCTTTCCCTCTCCTACCCCCTGTAGCACTTAGCAGTTTAAAGACAGCTGTGTATCAAATAGCATTTGTTGAGCTTACTCAATAAGCATATGTAATTTCACTTTTTCTTGAAACATTCATTCCTGCTCTGCTTTTGAGATTACAAGTGTTCCCGTGTGCTATTCTTCGCCCTAGTACTTTCTACATGAAATCTACTTTCCCTGAAAAAATGGAATCTTTGTGTCTTTGTCTCCTCGCTAGCTTTCAGGCATGTTTTGGCAGGGGCTCTGACTGTCGAGGCACTGGAGAGGAGGGGCCTTGCACTCATTTGTCAGCTTTTCTTGCATCTGTAATTTTTGCCCACTCAGCAGTACTGGAGGGGCTTAAAAAGGGGGAGAACTTGCAGTTGTTGAAAGTCAAACTCCTGAAATAATTGCCAGACTGTAACAGTTTGGGGAAGAGGTGTGTGTGAGAGAACAACAAATGCTTTGGCTAAAACCAGCTTTAGCTTTAAGGTTTTAGCAGCTCTCCATTTCATGTAATTGCATGCCTTTTCCCCATAGATCTTTACAGGCAATGGTACTGTGTTTTTATAGATTTGCTCATTATGAGTTGATAAACTGGCTTTTCTTAATGATGATGAAAATAATTTCACTGGTGTTCGAGACTTGGTTGTTTCCGACCAACAGTTTAATTTAAAATGCTTAAGTCTTCTCCAACCTCTGTCCTAATCCTTTCCTGCAATCTCCCTTCGGAAGCTGGGTGCTTTCATCTCCTTATGTAATGTAACTGAACAGAAATTAGTTAATTTTTTTATTATTAGAAGACAGATCCCTTCATAGTAAGGAAAGCATTTTTCCTCTTCAGCTTTTTATGGAATATTAAAGTTGATCTCTCCTCCTCGTTTCAGTAGGCTATTTAAGCTCAGGGCTCATACTGTGAGCTGTTAATTAATCAGTGTGACAGATGAAGAAAGTATCCAACTATGAAAGGAAACCTTACTTCAGTGACTAACAATAAGGATGTGAGCCCGAGTGATTTAAAGGATTTTTTTTTGTGAACGTGTGATAAGGAGCCTTAAGCTGTTTGAGGTAACGATGGGGGTTTTTATGCTCAGATTGTGTCACTGCACAAACATTAAAGGGCTCATCAATATTTTGTCTTGAAAAGTCTAGACAGGAGTTGAAAGACCCTCTCCTACAGTTTGAAGAGATCCTGTTTCCCATAATTAATAACAGGAAGCAAGTAAATAAGGCTTTACTGACAAATGAAACAGCAACAGTAACATGTACCCAGAAACATTAGCTCCTGGCTGAGAAATGTAGCTGGGGTCTGTTGGTTTTAGTGTACAGCAAAAGATTGCTCTGGAGGCACAGTAGAGCTTTGCTCATGTCTAATTCAGTTATGTGATAGCAGACTAAAGTCAAAAAGTAATGATAATGCATTGTAATTATTGAGAGTGATTCGTGACCTTTGTTTACATCCGTGTTACAGTCCAAGAACTCTTCCCCTGTCATTATTTGAAATTCTTTGAACTCAAAAGGAGATTTTCATGTTTATGTAAAAGCTACCAGAAGGTATTTCAGACATTTCCTGGAACAAACTGTATATATGTATTTTAGGAAGATAAGAAATGAAAGGAAACTGAGGAAAAGCTTTCCATTTTCTTCCTTTTTGAAGACTGCATTTTCCCTTCAAAGATACCTTTTCAGAAAGTAGTTGGAAACCCTTCTCTCCCCCTCCCAATTCCTCTTGTTAAAATCAGTTAAACAACAAAAAGGGGAGTTAGACCCTCATCTCTTCTGTACCCGTGTAAAAACCAGAGCAGTGCAGTTTATCTCTCGGAGCTGTTAAGTACATTTCAGTAACTCCACATTGCACAGACAAAAATTCAGCCTTGCCCTTGCCTGCCATACTTCTGATTTCTTTGGTTTTTTGGGTTACCCTGGTGGGGGAGGTTGGAGGTGCAGGAAAAGGAGGAGGTTTCTGTCTCTGTGGCTGGGGGATTGGTTGTTTTCCTAGGGAGCAGCAGTGACTGAATGCAATATTCAGAAGTACTAGGAAGCACATTTAACTCTGTTTGTGCTGGACCTTAAGTCTGGGCTTGTTGAATTATGGGTTCATCGTCTGGCATGCTGGCTACATGATACAACTGTGTAATACAGACTGTTTGTCTGACCTTGAAAAGAGAAGTGAATTTGTTTCACTGATTCTTAGATACACTGGACAGTAAATTCCTGCTTTAGCTATTTTATTTCCCCCTGTAGGTGAGCTGTTGGGCTTTCAGCTAAAAATGACAAGATAGGACAAAATAAGCTTGTTTGTAGAGCTGATGTTTTTTCCTTTTCTGTATATTTTAGAAGATTAACAGCCGTTACTCCACAGAAGCATGGTGATGAATACTAAATAGTCCACCATAAGGCATTTTGGAAGGAATTCAGTAAATTCAAAGACACCCCAACATTGTATTCCATAACTTCTTCCACTGACTGTAGCTTGTACTATGACAGCAACAGACTATATCCCAAAAGAGGACCATGTTGTTTACAATACCTTGTCAGGTTAAAATGTTTCCTGGCAGTTACTCTTTTTTTATTGACTGATTAAGTGAGATATTTGAGCACATGCATATAACCTTAAGCATAGGCTTCTCCCATTTTCCTCTATATTTCCACAGTTCATAACTGGACTTCTGTTATCTTCTAAATGCCTTTCCCTCTCCTGCTAAGTACTGAGTTCTGTCCCTTTGAATCATGCATGCCAATATCTAGCTAGACTTACAGCTTTTAAATGAGACAACCTGTGGAATGTGGTGCTACTTGACACAAGTGCTTGGCTTCTTACTGAAAATAAATAGCTCAGATGTCACTTTAAATGCCTATTGTAACAGGGAAAAGCCAGAGACAACTGTTGAAGCTGCACTTTCAGGGCACTATAAGGTATTTTATCAAGTTTTTTCCCTAGCTCAGAGCCGTAACCACTCATGAGCTCCCAATAAAGTTTGTTTTGGAAATGGCATTTTCTTTGCCATGAAAAAGTTACCCTATACAGCAAAGCTGTGAATAAAATGGCATTACTTTTTCATTTATTTTGGACCTTTGAAAATCACGTGTCTAGATTGGTTATGTGCAGCATATAGGGTTAGAAATTTTTCTAATTAAAAAGGAAACAATACACAAGTCTCTTTAATACCAAACTTGAGTATCTTCAAGTCATATCCCAAAAAATATTCTTATATTGAGCCTGATCTTTGTATTCAGTTTTTGGTGTGGTTTTGCATAAAAAAGGTGGAAATTTCCATGTTTAGGGTGCTTCTTTTAGAAAGAAAGGTGATCCATCAGTGAACAGTTTAAATTCTTTGAATTGTCAGATTATGTATTACCAGCGCTGTGTGCACTGGTACATGTAGGTTGTTTAAATGCATATTTCAGAGAGATTAATGACTATAGGAAATACTAGACCAATGTAGAGTAAGATTCCTGATATAACCTCAGTTTAATCTGAAAGGTGCTGATATGAAAAGCTACAGTTCTAACAAGATTAGGTATTGGTGGCAACATTTTGCTATCTTTAGTCTTATAGTACATATTTCCCAAGTGGAACTCTTGATCACTCGCAGTTTCCATGTTATTATCTAGATTTCCTGTTTACTTTATGTGGTATTGTAAGGATCATCTTGTGCCCTTTTCCAAAAGAATGAAGACTCTTTAATAGGGCATTATCTAAACCCTGCTCTGTTAAAGCTGCAAGGCTCAAAGTAACTGCAGGTACCCTGATTATACCTCACCTTTTAATACAATATTTTTTCTTGTCCTCTAGGATTTTTAATTACTTTTAGCATACTTTCCTTTATGTGTGTGCTTGTGATTGGACCTGATTCATCCCTTCTCCATATTTTCTACTTTAAAGATTTATTTCTGATTGAACAGAAGGCTCCTTATAAGAAACCTAACTAGAAAATAGTACAGGAAAGTGAATTTTCATTCAGCTTCAAATGTAAAAGTTTTTAATTACATTCCATACCATTATTTAAATATGTTAAGAACACATTTTTGTGGTGCTGCACATTTACCGTAGGAAGTGTTTGAAAATCCCTTTAATTCATAGAAGTTGGGAAGCTCTGCTTATTTCTTTTGAGCAATAGGCTTACTTTGGCATACAATTTAAAGAGGATATGCCTATTCATCCTCCTCTTAAAATTAAATAAAGATTGTATGGGTAAAAATACTGTAAATTACTGTGAAGGTGTTAAAGTAGAAGCGAGCAGATGGATTAAGACTTAAAGAATTTGCCCCAAATTTCCTTTCAGCATGGCTGCTATTGGCTGCCTCTCGGAAAGTTTGGCCTACTGTGTGCAAAAGCTCCCCAGGCTGTCAGGGAGCAGAACAGAAGTGAAATAGAAAAAGTGTTCTGAACTGCCATCAGGTAATAAAACCCATGGATAGCCAACAGGATATGTGAGTTCAGGCATTCAATTTTCAGAGGGGTTCACTTCAGAGATTCAATTAAAAAAGAAGTTTAGACTTTCAGTTTCTTCTTTGTATAACAGGGAACAGAAGACACCTGCTAACATTAGAAAACATCTTTGAAAGGGGCAGACACCTACTGCTGCATTAATTCAGTGATGCTGTATAGTGAGAGGCCTCCTGGCTCTCCCAAGTCTTTCTGTCATGCATACTACAAGGGGTTCAGAAGGAGGGGAAAGTCCCTGAGAGTCTTCACTGTGCTCTCACTATTGTGACATCAGTATTGGGAGTCAGAAATGGAGAGAAATTGTTCAGTACTTCACCTGCACATTCTGGAAGTTAAAACTTTTGCTTTACCCAGAACAGTAACTGAAAAAAAAAAATCCCGTAATGCCCTCTTTAGCCATTAGAAACTCAAATGCACCACTGTAATCAGAGGAAGAAATAGTAGAGTTGCATTTTTTTGGCAGCAGAGAAGTAAGGGAATACCTGCAGCTATTATTTCTCGATGCCCTAGTTTAAGTTCAGACTCACTAAATCAATGTGCCTCATGTTCTCACTCCTTTAGACACAGCTACCTGTATCTTTTTGAAAAACCAGGAGATAGGAATATGAGAGTACGAAACAGGATTTTTATTTGTTTACCTGAATGTTCTTGTGAAGGATTTTTTAGCTACCATGAACTGCACCTTTCCAGAAGCATTATTTCTCCCAGGTGACCTAAATATAATGTAACCAGTTAAATGTATTTTTGGGGTTTTTATGGTAAAGCATATAAGGACGTAGAATAAAAAAGAGTGATACTTTGCTCTTCCACTGCTTTTCCCCTGAAAGGAGGTAATTTCCTATTCTCATAAAGAACAAGCACTATTCTTTTAAGTATCCAGTGCTTTTACTTTTTTTAAAATTCTTGTTTTTTACTAGACTGTATTATTGACATAGGTGTAGTAGAAGCCTTCATTTATGGTACAGGAAGGGAGTTCTGTTAAACAACTTTCACCCTTTTTTTGCCAGGCTCTGTAAAGTAGCTCCTCCCTGAAGTCATCATAGGAAGAGGGACAGAGATGGCCAAATTGTTTCATAAGTATATAATATGCCAAATAGTATTTTGGTGTATGCAGTGAGTTGTTTTTTTGAAGTAGTATGTCATACAATCCTTCATTTTACTAATTAAATGAGCATCTATAGATATTTACATTCAAATGCTTCTTGTCTGCAAGTTAGGGCAGGTTGTACTTGTCAAAGCTTCTTCTCCATCTTGTTTCACTTTCAGAGTTTCGACCTGCTTCTCACCTGCAGTGAGGCTGTGGCTGGGACACTCTGGGGGTGGTTCTGGCTGGCTGAAACCATTTGGCTTTTGTTTGTTCCTCCACCACAAGGTGCACTGGCAAAGGCAGCCCAGCAGTGCATGGCCTGGGCGGTGCCGCTGCTGTGCAGACACTACAGCCTGGCCAGTGGTGTTGGTTCATTGAAGAGGTTTCAACAGCACATGTTAGTGCTTTTCAACTAGGGGGAAAACTTTTAAATTGCTCTCTATCCAGCAAAAACATTTTGCCTCATGACGCTGAGTTCTGACGTAGCAAAGGAGTGCTTTGACTCTGCATTTTGAATGCTTCTAGACAAAATTTCCCTGTGCAAAGACAAGCAGCTCACTTGGTGAACTGAGACATCCTTTGTGTTCCTTTTGTTATACTTTTGGATTGACTGTTAAAACAATTTTTCCTTTTAATCACTAAATGCAGACTTGCATATTCATTTCTTGAAAACTGAAGGGTTACATGGATCCTTCTGCCTTAAAATGTGTTGAGAACCTTTTGTAAGAATTCATGTAAGGAAAAAATCAACAGCCTAAAGTACCAAGATGATTTGAAGTATATAAAGCTGTGTGCATTAAGATTTTAGTGATGTTTGGCTTTGTTTTTTGGAGAGGCTTTTGTAGGGGTTGTTGTCGTTTTTAATCTGGAGATCTCTAACCTTATTAGACTCCATTGAAAGAAGAAATTTTAGTTATCCTCCACCTTCTAATCCCAAGCATGCTGCCATGTACTTGGCTTCCACTTGACAAAGGAAGATAGATATTTGTTAAATATTTGTGTGTCTCTCTTTTAATCATATAAACCTTTCTAATTGAACGGTATTGTCTTTGTAAAGAAATAACTACATCTTTTGTTGGATAGTATTTTTTTATGATACTGCAATAAACAAAGCAGTATTTCAACTTGGGAGGCAACTTCCTGGTGTTAGAAACCAACAAAAGCAAGTCCAGCACATGATTCACAATGACAAATTTCTCTTAAGGGATTTGCCCTAAATTTGATGGTAGCTCAAAATGCTTAAAGGTTTTGAATTTTATTTTTTATTAATTCCGCAACTCAAACAGTCAAATCTTTGAAGACCCTTTGAAACATTACCCCCTCCTTTTTAAAATTTCTTTTTATGTGTAAGCCTTGCCCTCTTCATAGCTTTAAAATGGAAGATGAAGGCTGTGCTAAAAGGCTCTTCTGCTGAATTCCTGTGGAACATGGAGTTTTCTCCATGAGAAATCCTCTACAATCAGTATCAAATACCACACTAGTATGGCTTGGAAAATGGAAGTCTGCAGTAACTTTGATAAAGGCTGAAGATGTTTCTCAGAGAGAGAAGCATCTCTTTAACATTCTCATCTACCATGATGAAGGTTTTGAAGCCCAGCAGAAGGGTCTCAGGGACCTTTGTCAGCTGCACATTTGCTTAGCTGTGGTCATAAGAGAAAGGAAAGGTCTTTATCTTCTCTGGCTTGTTACAGGTGTCACCTGTTTTGTGATGGTGGAATCTTCTGGCAGCAGAATTATTTTTAAAAACAGCTGAATCTCATTTATTTTCCTCTTCCCCCTCAAACTGCACTAATCAAAGTCCAAAAGCCATCCTTGCCCTCCCCTGAATAAATTTGCATAACTCATAGCAATTGCAATTCTCTATTAAAACACCTGAAAGTTAGCTTTGGATCTGGGATTGTGATGAATATACTTTATCTGAGGGACTGATCTTAGGGCATTGTTATGTTTTATTAGATGGTTTCATTCGATATTTAATTGGAAAAGTTGGGATAAGTAGATGCACTTGTCCAAAATGGACTAAAAACTTTTTATTAGAAATTTTTTAGGCTGGTACTGTTGCACATAAGATTGCTTGCAAATTTCCTCACAAATTTTGTACTTAATTCTATCTTGAGCTGTTAATTATGCCAAACAACTTTGAGGTACTTCTGGCCCACTACATTAAGCACTAAATAACTTAGTGGGAGGCCACGTTGTTGTGCTTGTATGAGGGTGAGATAAAGTAGCATTACTCAATATGTTGAATACATGTGACCACTGAATGCTAGGTTGCTAATTTATACCAAGTCCTTCACATAAAGAAATGAATCACTGTATACCATTCATTGCTCTTTTAACTGGGAAACTGATAAATATTTCATGACCACAGGTAAGCAGAAAACTCACTTTTTCCAGCCCACAAAACTTTGAGTTCAAAACTAGTCCTGTTCTACTTTGAATTTCAGTGAAATTTGGGAAGAATGAGGAGATCTGTCTCAAATAGTGAGTTTACTGCTAAATGTGAAACAGCTATTTTGGAGTCAGTGTGTCTGTTTTTTGACTATAAATTCCCTTCTAATCCCTGGAAATATTTTCTGAAGGAGTTTTCTTTTAAAATGGTACCACGCCACATGAAGTTTAACTTTATGAATCACCATCCTCCAGCTTGACAGAAAAGCCGATATTCAAAGACTGCAGTACTTGTGAATAAGGAGTCAAACATGAAGTGAAATCTTCTTACGTTTTTGGTGAGAAGTGGCACTTGATCCTTGAGGCAAAGAAATTCACTTCAACCTACATGACACATCACATTGCGAGCAAGTGCACTGGCAGGGCTATAAGATGAAATGCCATTTTCTGTTAAGTTAAAAGTAGGACACGTTTTTTCCATTTCTGAGAGTTCTATCACTTCATATAGTTGCTTTTGGAAATGAAAAATGGCAACAGCCCTGTACTGGAGTGGCCTATGAATTACAGAAAAGCAGCTTATGCTGAGTAGTGTGGCACAAGAAGATGCCAGGCATTTCATGAGGAGAAAATGCAGCACAGTCATGTGGAGATTACAGAGCCCACAAAATTTAGTTATGCTAAGTCTCTTTTTCTTAAATAGAGAGGAGAATGAATAAAATATAATTAGTTATTTTTTTTAGCAGGCTTATAGATGTTCAATATACTTGCAGAACATGTGCAGTAAGTACAGAGAGGAAAGAGATAATATGGGGGGTTTTAAGTTTGCTAACTTCAGTATCTGATCTAAATTACTGCTGTTTGAGGGTGATATATAACTCTGTGTATCATATGCCATACAGAACTACCTGGATTTCTCTGTTACTCTATAGCAGTGTCCAAAAGATGGTCTGCTTTGGTTTATAGTGGAATGAATAAAGGGAATAATCCTAACACAGCTTCTCACAGCTCGGGAATCAGGGAATAAACAAAGAGGAGTTTCTCATATTACATCATTCCGAATCTGGAACAGGAGCCCATATGAACCCTTTACCAGTAGCTTGGTTTTCCCTTAAGGAAGCTAATAAAAATGTTTCAACCTACATTAATAGGTTTTGTTTAATTGTCATTCTGGCATTTATGTTGGAATTGTGTTCTACATGTGGATAACAGCAACTATAAGACCATAAAGGTGATGAAATGAATGAGGAGAATTTTATTCTTTGCACCATAGTTTTATAAATTGCCTTGTTTTAAGATTTTTGTTATTGTTTTAATAGCTTTGAGGCAATTTTATTTTCAAGAGTTTGAATCAGTGGAAAAAGAATAACAAAGACTTAAAAACAAGGAATAAACTGCAGTGAGGACTGTAACCCTATCTCACAAAAGCTTTTGCTTATAATAATAAAGACTGGAGTTGTAATTAGCTTTTTTGGAGTGTTTTTCACTCCAGCTGCACTAGACAATACTCTGACTTGTAGTTAATACATACAGACATATCTACTTATTTTCCTTTGCATTGCAGCATGTGTACTTCCCTAATTGGCAGCTTGCCATTTATATGTGGAAAACAAGATTGAGTTAGCAAGATGGAGAGAGAGTGAGATATCAAATATCTGCAGTGCACAAATTTCTGAGTTAGATTACTGAAAAGAGAGGAGATTTAAATTGGAATTTAGTTATTTGAATCACAGTGCACTTAGGCTGTAAGGCTAAACATGAGTTACAAATAATCAAACTCAGATCATAGAACTCAGACTGCCACTGTGAGATTTCACTTTAGGAGCACCCATTACTTTCTTTTAATGTGGAATCTAAGTGATATCCAAAAAGAATGGATAAATTAAATAAACTCACTTGAGTTTTCTCTTAGTACTGAAACTTAGGTCAAACTGCTAAGACACTGTTCTCCCCTAAAGAAGGATGGGACTGTGAAGGCATCTGCTTTAGCTTTTGAATTTAAACATCATAGGTCGGGACAAAATGATGGAGTACAATGATCTAGGAAATAAATGCTCCTTATGCCATATAAGAACTAAAAATTAGCATTAATGTCCCACACATTTTTGTAAATTAGAGAATTGATGTAACAACAAGAGCTCTATCAGGTATTGTATCGCTGCCATTTTAAATGGATGTACTGCTAATCTAATTGAGGATCAATTTCATATGGTCTAGCTGGGCCACCACAGTCTATCTTGAAGTAAAGCATTAAAATCAATTTTATCTCCCTGGGAAAGGCTTGCTATGTCTTCAAATTTCTCTTGCTACGTCTTAAGTGAAATTGATCTTGAGTAGAACCAACTGCAATTCTGGATCTTGTCTGAGAAGTCCAACTTTCCACTAGTACAAAATACTTACATAGAAGCAACAAGTTTTAGCAAACTTCCTAAATTCTAGAAGACAGAATTTTAGTTCTTTGTAAGCATAGATCTTGCATGTTTTAAGACATTCATGGCTTAAGGGCACAGAACTAAAATAAATTTTTAAAATGCTTTCAGAAAGACTCGGTTTAGGACTTCGGTTTCCTTAAATTCCTTTTCTCAGCATCCCTTTTTCTCTTCCGTGTATGACAAGAGCTTGTAGTAATTCAGGTGTTGCAGATGGATTACAAACTGAAAAGTATTGTGTGTTTTGTGCCTGCCAACCTAAGGAATTAAATGAATAAGTTTTGAGTACTCAAAAGCAATGCCTTTCTATACAGAGTACTTGAATTAGACTAACACACTCTGAAGACTTTCTGACACAGGCTGTCTGCTATAGCTTGCATAAATCTGTGCTGAATGAATACTCAACCAGAATTACTTGAAAAGAATTGATGGAAGTACTGCCAAATGAAGCAAACACTTCTCTTAGCTCTGTAAAACTTAGATGGTCATCAGTGAACATAGTCACTGCTGTATTAAGGATTTAGTTATTAAAGGTGATAGAACAGTGGAACACAGTTAAAATCACCAAAGTTTGCCATCTCTATTCCAATCTTTCGTTTTATAGTTCTCATCCTGAATTTAGGGAATTCAGTAGCTTCCCTGATGTAATCAGCCAGAAGTGACTCTGTTCAATGCATGTAATCCACTGCCTTAACAGTCTGTATGATCTTCACAGATTTTAAAAGAATTTCCAACTGATGGAGCTAGCCTTCAACCCTGCTTTGCTGGGAGCTTATCCAGTTTGTCACACAGGAATTCATTCAATTCCATAAATCTGGACACATCTTTCTTTGCCCTTTCTGTTTATTAAATATAGTAGCCCCTATCCTCTAGGCAGGTTTTGTTAGCTGAAACACAGCAGGTAAAACAGGTAGAGAAATTTTCCAGACAGACTAAGTGATCATTAAAGCACCAACAGCACCCTCTTAAAAACTTTTGATTTAGGTGTTTCTGTGAAAATCCTGATGTCTTGTGATCCACACATCTAACTTCAACTTTGAGACTAGATCCACACATCTAATCTAACTTTTGAGCTGGCTAGTTAGATGGTGATATTAAATAAGACATACATATCAATAGAGTTTGGAAAAAGTTGGATGGTGTAATTGCCTTTATCAATCTTTGCAGAATTGTCTTCCCTAATCAGCATGTCTACAATGACTTGTTACACAACTCTGATTCTGGCCTCACAGTTTTGAGGATAAACTTTTCATGATCCAGCTCCAGAGATATAAAGCATGTCTGCCGTTATTCGTTCCACTAAAAAGGTGTTTTCCTCCAAAATATCTCTATTTTCCTCATCTTCCCACCCTTGCAGGTAAAACCAGTCACTTTCCCAAGTGCTCTAATGAAGCAATATCATTTCATTAGGTGGTTTAAAGAACAGCTAGAAAATATTTAAATACCTGCTTACACTTTTTTATATAATTCTCTTTTAGTCTGAAATAAGTTTTTATTAAGTTTTTATAATAGGCCACTTATTGAACATTTGTTCCTACTAGGCATCCTTTAAGAAATACAAAAAATTGTATCAAGATCAGTGTTACAGGACACTGAGTCAATTATCCTTATGAAAAAATAACGTGAGAAAACTATTTGAATCAGAAACATTATTAACTGAAAATTGGATTTAATTTGAGAGTCTATAGAGAAATGAGATGTTCTTTCAGCATCACTGAGATATAGTAGTGCTGGTCTGTTGAGGAAAGCACTTACACTTAAGGCACTTTGTTTTGGAGACTTTTTTGAATTTTGCTATTGTCAGTGAAAGGTAGAGTTACCAGCTCTGGAAGGCAAAAGTGCCCAGCTCCCATTTGCCTCAGCAAACTTCTGCTTTTGTTTTTAATCAATCTGGAAGTAATTTGTGTACGAAAATAATGAGTATTCTCATAAAAAATCTGTTTTAATGCTGCTTTTAACTGTCATGTTTAGGAAAAGCTAGGTATTCTGGTAGGTAACAATAGGAATGGTGCTATATGAGAGGGACATTGTCTCCTTGTCTTTCTTAGAGCAGGATAAAATGTGAGGCTTCTGAGGCTGTGGGAAATGACTTTTGCATACATGAAATGTTTTGACTTTTAACTAAAAGATTGAGTTCTACAGTGCCACCATCTTTTAAAGATTAAATCCACATGGCACTATATGGAATACAATATCCATTGTTCATACTTCTTGAATGACTTGGAATCATGTGTTAACATGATGAAACCAGATGGGATGTTCAAACATTAAACTCCATTCAGTGGTAGCCAGATGTCTTTCCAGGATAATGGGGGAGGGATCCTCCAAATAGAAATTTCAGAAAAGATTGCAACTGTCAAATTTTGAGCCATTTATTCAAGTTATAAATATGTTATATTTGTGATACAGTAATTGCTTATCTTTTCTTAGGCAAGTTTGAGCTCTCATCTTTGCTTCTGTCTTCAGATAAGGATGCATCACCTGATCCATAATGTTTATTCACCTCTAGCCCGATTTCCCCCTTAAATGAGGAAATAATAGTAAAATAACTTGGCAATTAAGCTGGGAGATACAGGGTTTGCTTTTGTGGCTCAGCTAACGTCTTACAAACAAAAAAAATTTGAAAAAGTGAGCAGCAGAGAAAAGTTGGTAAGTCAAAAGCAAACTGCAGAATGTAGTACTAAATTTTAAAAAAGTTCATAAAATGGTTAGCAGCCACTCAAGGCAGTTTGTGTCTCTAGATTAGATTAACAAATATTTCTATTTATCAGCCAGCTATATCTGCAGCTAGATTTGCAGAAAATTCATGGATATCTCCTTGTGTCTTAAAAAACAAACCAAAGCAAAACCTCTTCAGTTGTGCTACTTTTGACCCTTAGAAAAATTCCACTACAATGAGCTTGCAGGCGAGACTGTAAATATGTTTAGACAGGTGGTACAGTCTGAGGCCTTCTCTAAGGAAATGGAAAACAATACAGAAGGTCTTCATTTGGAAATATTCTCATATAATGAAGCATGCCCAGTGTCTTTCAGTGCAGAATGCCTTTTCCAGTGAATCTTGCTGCTTGTCATGAAATAAAGTACAAGTTTTCAAACAGAACAATTGAGAAGCAGTCTCCCCCACGTTTCTCCTTAATGCTATCTTAACATCACTTATTTTACATTTGTGCAGTAAAAGAAATGACAGCCAATTTAAGTTTCTAAATTTAAAGCTACTGGATGACAAATCTTTGGCAAGGAGGGGTGCACAATTCTAGTCTTCGTTATGCTTGCCGCCTCCTGTTGTAGAGAGCTAAGGAAAAAAAGGAGCAGGAAGCTCATTAAGATCTTGTAGCCAAAGGCCACAAACCCCTCTCCCATAAAAGTCTCAAATTTTCTTGACTGTCTCCTCTTCCTTTGCAACATCCAAAACATGCAGTGAATCCTGAGGGCATCCAGCAGGAAATCATTGCTGTCTGTTCTGTGTAAATCCCAATGAAGGAAAGAAAAGGACAGGATATAGGCACTACATGGTGAGTTACTCATCAGAGAAGCATTGCAGGAGGAGAGAGGAGAGACCATTTCTTAATACAATAAAAAGTTGGGAATTCAGCCAAGTTCCACTGGTCCTTTCAATGGCCTTGATGTTGTCACAACCTGAGCAGGCAAGGCATCATTGTGCTTTCCCCAGAGTGTGTTGGGAACACGATGGAGCCTGCTGGGATGAGGCTAGAGGAGATTGCTCTGCTGGCTGCTACAAAGGTACAAGTGTGTTGCCATCTCCTCAGAGAAATGCAGTTGTGCATCTAAAAAGTGGATTCATGAACTTGATGCATGTTCAGTGCTGGTCCCTGTTCCCTTTGAACTATTTCTTAAAGTTCAGGATTTTTTCCTGTGGTATAAATTTAAACCAGTATCTCAGCAAAAACCGTCTTGATTCCTCCTCGGAAAGGACAGGAACTTCACCAGCTTTTTAAGTAACTTGGGTTTCACTTCCTTCATTAGCAGGACGATAGATTTTAGGTTTTTTTTTCATGGAAAAGACCTTAAGTTACCCCAAATTTAATACTGAGCCTGAAAAATTCAGCTAGAATATGGATATGGAAAGAATAGTCCTGATTAATGATTCACTAAATGAAGTTGTGTAAAATTTATTCCTTGAATATAATTACAAAACTGGCATGGGATAGTGGTTAAAGGGATATTTTCTCCTCTTTAGAGAAGACCCCAAAAACAACTAAAATAATCCATGTGTTTTGTAGATTTGACTATAAAATAAAGCAGTAAAACTTGATGATAATTACAGTACAACTGAAATATAAGTTTGCCAGTGAGGTGAGGAAAGAGGAAGCTGGGACTTAGAAACAAAATGTCAGATGAATCCCACAGATTGAAATACCAGTGTCCTATAAGTTGACTTAGCAAAATTTCATGAGATTCTGCTGCTTGCTTTACTGTACTATTTTGTGTTTTGAGAAAATAACAAAAACTAACCAGATTGCAACCCAGTTTTTTGAGGTTTCCACATTAATGAAAACCTAGATTTGAAATCATGATCTTTCCTGTGTCAGTTTAATGAAAGTATTTCTGCATCTTCAAACTGCTCCATTAAAAGGCACTATTTTACTTGCATCTATGCTTTCAAGTAAAATTTTTAAAACTCTCATATGTAGAGTAACATTGTGTATTTATGTAACTAGTTTCAATTTTTACATCTTTACATTTTGCTGTTTGCAGAGGAGTACAGCAATTCAGGGCAGAGTTGTTTAGAGACACAGATTGGATGGGGGTAGAAGAGATGGGTAAGAAGCTGCTAATCAGCAAATGGATTTCACAAGAGGAATCTGTCTCTAGTTTTAGAATTTTGTGAACTGGTGCTTTGAAGCAAACCTGAACCCTGGTCCTGACATGAAGAGAATCTGGAAAGAAGGATGATTCTCTTCCTTGTCTCTTATATATTAGGAAATCAGTTACTTGAAGAAAATGGGAGGATTTTTAAAGTATTATGCAAGACTGAACTATTACATAAGAATTACAGAAGGAGACACCTGGCTGTTTGACGGTTTTTTGTTATGGCTTTTTTCAACTGACATGAAAAAAATTATAATGAAGCACAATTCAGAGATGTTTTGCTTTAATTTCCTTTCTTCAGGTAAAATGTGTAGTGAAGGCACTAGGAATGATTGTAAGTTAAAGAATGAGGGAACCGTATTCACAGGAAAAAGAAGATTCAGTGGACAATGTTTTGTATTTTAGGTGCACGTATTGCATGTAGGAGAGACTGATAATTTATAAGAGCAAATGAACTGAAGCATAAGAATAGTATCTTATTTCTGCCATGCAATTTTTTTCAGCAGATTTAGTTTTCTATCTGACCATTGTAACAAATCAGTTTAGAACTTACAGACAATAAGACTGAGTCTCTTCTGAAAGCCATGATTGTGATGTTCCAAAATAGCAGAAAATGAATGTATATTTTTGGTAATGTAGTTTTTATTTACTTAAATTAGAATCTTGATTAATTTCAGTTTTTTATTCACTTTTATACTTGTAAGCCATTGTAATGTCAGTTATTTGCAAATATTGCAAAACCTTCATCATAGGTTGTAGTCCTGAAAAAAAAATTGAAAATAGCCCTCTAAAGCAAGATAAATGAAACCACTTTTCTAGACAGAAGATCCTGATGTTCTGGGAGTGAAGGACCCAAATGGCTGCTTGCACTGATTCAAAAGTGATGATCTTGACAAGATAGTAGGTGAAAACTGTGAGAATTTACTTCATTCTGTTTATTTCAATTCCAACTCTTCAGTGCTCTGTGTTTTCTTTACAGAAACAATGTCTGTTTTCAGTCTGCAGAAGTAGTTGAATTCTCAGCTGTGCAAAAAATACAATTATGACAAGTACACTTGACCTTCAGTGAAATTAAGGAGAGTACCACCTGCACTAAATATGTCTTGTAAACAGTGTTGGGAGCAAAGGGATACAGTCTGGCTAGAAATCAAATCCAGTTGCATGGCTTGATGCAGTAACTTTTCAGGTTTCTAAAGTTTTGACTTCTGATTGTACCCTACTCTTAAACAAGGAGTGCTGATGAGTTGCCAGCAGCTGCATTGTGAACAGGAGCATTCTTTGTGCTGAGATAAAGCTGCCCAGCTCTAGAAATAATCTGTCATTCAATAAACAACCTTTTTTTTCCCCCCCACCATTATTCTCTTGTAGTTGCAGTGTTACAAATTAAATTGAAAAACATAAGAACACAGTTTCAGGATACACTTCCAGAATATTTTGACCCCTTCACCTGTGCCTACTCCTGGAATAAACTACCTATTAAGATCCAAATTTTGTTTTAAAGAAAAATTTCCCCCAAAATCAGACCCTGTAAAACGATCTAGGTAATAAAGATGACCTAAGTTAATTTTTATTTAGCGATGTCATAGGAAAACACCAAAATATTTTTTTAGAGAGGCACAGTGTCCTGTAACCAGTACAGCTGCTCAGTGGATCTGAAAGGTAATCCAGTAAAATAAATGTTTTAGTCCAGATGCAAACACATCTCTGTCATAGCAATTCCCTAAATATAAACCCTTACCTGAGCTCTTTTTTCTGTGAGTCTCACCTTGAAGTAATGCTGTGCATAGATGATGTCTTATCCTGGGTTATTCTGGCTAGACCAATAGGGTTTTCCATAAAGCCTACCTGCTGCTATTCACCTCTTTTTAACCAGTCCTTTTCCTCCTTTCTTGTCCCTCAGTGTAATGAACATTTCTCAGCATGGCTCAATGAGGAAGGAATGTGTGGAAGTCAGTCAGCTATTTAAAAGTTTTAAATTTCTAAACGAACTTTTAATTTTGGGGGGCACAGTTAGCTAGTGTGGATCACAAAGTGCAGGAACCATGACTGGACAGTCTTGGATTTGCAGTAAACTTTATGCCACTGGAGAAGGGTGAATTTTAGTACCTGGTGTCACACATTTAGTACCTGGTATTTAGTACCTGGTAAACAACACAACATCTCTAGAAGATGATGGTACCCAGATTATACTTTCTCCTCAGAAAAGTTAAATTGTAGACCTCAAAAATCTTCGCATCTATCTACTAAACATAAAGCATAGAGAAATAATTATGTGTGTATTTTTATATTACCCTCATTACTGAAAACTGTAGAATTTATAGATTTGTAGCAGTCTTTATTTTTTAAATCAAAATTGAAATTGTACGGACCTTATGTAGTTTAGCTCTTTTTATCATTACTTTCTAAAACTGTTGTTTTTCTTTAAAATTTATATCACTCTGGATCTAATTAATAACTCTACAAGAAATCAATTTTTTTTCCTGAGGAAAGTCAGCTGTATTGCCTTGACTATTTTGAAGCAATGGGTTTTGTTTTTGTCTTCCATTTCCATAGCAAAGAGAATTAATTTAAGAGAGATCAATAGCATTGCCTGCATATGTTGCACACTCCTGGTATAATTCACAGTGCTGGTGAGCGTGAGATGAGTTTATATTTAATTTTTTATCTTTTTGTATGGAATTATGTAAATCAAATACCCTTACAAAGAAGCTTTTGTTTTTATTAATTTAATACAGTAATACTAATAAGGGGAAATGTATAAAACAAATCATCGTGTGTACTTAGGATAAAAAAATTTACTAACTCTTGATATTGGGTAGGCGTAATGGATGTGTAAAGTGCTCCGTGCACTTTTCAGTGTGTGAAACCTGCAAAAACTTCCAATAATGTTAAAGCACTTGCAAAAATGTTGCACCTGGAGCAGGGAGGAGTGAAGAGGGCAAAGGTCAGCATTAGGCATTAAGACACTGACTAAACAGACTTTACACTCGGTGAAAAGTCCAGACAACCCCTGCAGTGTCATCTTACAACTCTGGTTTTCTTCTTTTCAGGACATAGTAATCCATAAATACACTCAAGTCACCAGCAGCTTAGCTCTTCCCCCGCTTCTCCCCCTTTTTAACTCTCCTTTCATTTATAATTCTTACATAAAGATCTGAATTTTTAACCCTTTCCAAGTCCTTTAATCAACCTTGGGAACTGCTTTTCTTCACTGTTGTAATTTGCTAGACTTATCTTTTTAAATCCTTTTCTTTGCGAATTTTTCTGTTAGAAAAATGGTTTCAAATAAGCTGAAAAAAATAATGCTTGAAAATAGTAGTACAAATTCAGTGTATGGATAAGATATTCTGGGAAATTATCAGATTTTTACTTCTAAAAAAAATTTAAACTCTGTAAACTCCTTAAAAGCAGTCTTTGTTTCTGAAGCTTATTAACCAGACACTCTATGTAAAATATCTCATGGGATGTGGTGTAAAATTTTTTTCTGCAACTACTTCTGAGCTTATTTGTTTGGATAGATGAAACTAGTTTCAGCTGGGATGCTGCAAGAGAAGAATCATCTTGTTTGCCATTGTTGTTTTTTTCAATCAAACAAACAGAGAAAACCTCATCCATTTCTCTAAACTGGAAAAATGCAGAGGTAAAACAAAGAGGTGTTTGTGCTTTTATTGTACAATTAAGTCTTTCAGTTTTGCATCTATTACACTTAGCAGATGAAAGCATGAGACCAAACTGATTTTAATCATTTTATCTGATCCCATTATCCACATCCCATGGCTTAACAAACTGGATAGACTCCTAATATAGTCTGGAGCCTCAACAGTAAAAATAGGCTGGTGAAATACAGCCCATGAGTGTTGCATGTAACCGTGCACGTTTTGCTCACTTCCTCTCCTTGTTCTGAGCACTGCACGAGGCTGTATTTCCATGCAGGATATTTTCCTCTCACCCTCTTTTCACTTCCCTACCCTTTCTGTAAACCTGCTGAGATGTTCAGCAGCTCTGTCACATTGTCTTTTTCATTAAGTTTTGCATCTGGTGAGCAGCACTGATACAAGATAGCCGAAAGTCTGAATGTTCCTTTCGTACTGTATATGAATATTGATTAGTAACAACATTAATAAGAAAATGTTTCATGTTTTTCTGTTTTGCACAGAGATCCCTCATATTTCCCCGGGGAGAGAAAGCAAAGTTCCCAGTTCCATGTGTGTGACGTGGTCATTACTCAGTCACAAAATGGTGGCCTCAAAGGGTTTCCTGTCAATCTCTTGGCCAGTGCAGGCTCTGATTCCTGTTCCTGCGCAGTGATTTTTAGCGCTGCTGCTGAAGGGTTTCTAACTTGGTCTGTTCAGTGGTGGGACTCAAAGCACCATCAATAGAAACAGAAAGGTGAACGTGGCAGCGCAGTTTAACAGTGGCAGAACCCAGCAGAGGTGTTTACTTTTCAGGGCAGTGTGCTCTGCAGAAATGTAAGGCCTGTTTCAGCATGATGCTTTGAGCACATGCTGAGCTTCGAGGCGGTTCTCTAGGCGGCCTTCAGGTTTTGTAAGTAAGAAAACGCTCGACGCCATTTCAGGGTCAGCTCCTTGATGCAGAACACCAGGGGCAGGACGTGTCTAGGGCCCAGGATTGAACTCTGGTCATGCAGCGCAGCGTTTCACCTGCTCTGTCTCACTGGTACCTTGGGGCAGTCTGGTAAATAAGCCATTACTGGAGCTTTTTAGTGGTAGGCCTTGCATGAGTGTTGAATCTGGAGCATCTCTACAGATGGAGCAGTATCTTCCATTTATCCTATATTCTGATATTTTGTTGCAAGTTAGTAAAAAATAAGAAATGAAAGTCCAAGCACATGAAGAACTTTTACAAAATTAAGCATGTACTGAATGACGTTGATCTCTTGAGAAAGAGACTTTGTATCTTGTCTTTTTGTATCATTGTTGTTATAGAAATACCACACCAAAAACGATCTCACTTAATTACAAAAACAAAAGATCATTTTTCAGTCTAGTATTTTTTGTTGTTTTCAAGCATCTGAGGTCTCTCCTGAATCCTTTTCTGTGGTATCTCATTGCTGACCTCATAATTATAATCACACATTCAAAACTTAAATTCTGATAATGTGACAGAGATGAGAAGCCAGGCAGTTAAATGACTTGCCCAGGGCTATGAAACATCTTGCTGGAGAGCTGAAATCAGACCTTTTACCATGTCTGCCTGGCCAGACCCAAGGTCTGTGCTTTGTTTTATGTTCTCAGGCATGTTTCTTCATGCAAATGTTATTTGGACTGCATGCTTGGCAAATAGCAAAGGCCATGCTGCCCACTGAATTTTCTCCTGGATTGCTTTTCACCTTAAGTTTAAAAATTATATGGGTTTTAACAAAGCCATTTTCATAACTCTTTTTCAGAACTTATATTCTACAGGTGTTGTTTATTGATTCAAGCTTATAGTGACAATATGAAACTACCAGCCTTTCAAGCATAATGTTAAACTAAACTGTGAGTAGAATGAATTTGTACAAAATAGTACAGCCATAAGTCTGTTGCTACTTTGTTTAACCAACCAAAGTTGCTTCATATTGCTCTCAATTAGTCTTTTTCCCCACCCCCTTTTCTTCTGAAGGATTCCTTTTACCCACTTACCTTATCCATGGGCCACGTAAACACATAGGTAGGACTTTGTGCATCCTTTGCATACTCTACTTGTTAAATCTCAAATATTGTTATATTGCTTCACACACATCTCACTAAATGCAAATAAAATAGTAGGTAAGGCTGCAATGATGTCCTCTGGGTGTGTATTTCTGTAGGTAATGTTTGTGTGTGATGCGCACAATTTTTACAGTCTGTACCTCACATGTAGATCACACAGGCTCAATTGAGGCTGATCACAACCAATGCAGTGTGGGTGGGACGTGTTTGCATAAAATCTATGTAGGTAAATTTGAAGTATTTGAAGATTACAGATGTTTTAAGGGTCAATATTTTGGACAGTGGAAAAATACATTTTTCAGACTCTTCTAAAATGTGCTTTTCAAAAAATTCTTAAAGTACCATATCCTTTAAATCTTCCTTCATTAGGAAAGGTAAAGCAGTTCATGCTTTAATTCACCCACACCTTTCAGTCTTTTTGGTCATTCTTTCCTTGAGTTTGTTTTGGGAGGTCTGTTTCCAGTTTTATAGGGTTTTGTTTTGTTTTAATATTTGGCCATTAAATGATGTCTAGTACTTGCTTGTCTGGTATCAGACATACATCTTCCTTGTTACATGCATTTCTAAAAGAGGAACGCATGAATTTTGCTTGAATGTTAATAGATTTGTTGCTGTACAAATAATACAAACGAAATATACTTAATTATTTTAGCTCATACTAGAAAAGATTCAGGACAAAGGAGAGATTGATGCAGTGTGCCTTACAATGGTCCTACTGATTTCTCTACTGGCCTTTCCTCTGCACATGGTCAATTAGAATTGAAAATCCTGTGCTGATTTCATTCGCTGGAATTTTTAAGCAGGTCAGGAAGAAAGATGTTATTGAAAGGAAAAGTCTCATCTAAATAAGAAAAGAACACGTGGCCATCTGGTCTAACTGTACCATGCTGAAAGTAGTTTTGACTTTGCTCTAGTTTGAGCTTTGCAACAGTTTGCTAAAATATCGAACAGAAATACATATACATTAAAACAGTCTGTGCTTTTTATCTACAAAAATGCAATGTGCAGTTCTCTTCCTATCTGTAATGCATGAGCTCCTTTGACCCTGTTACCTTATTGAAACTGTCTATGTTTCTGGTAGGTTCTCAAGTTACTTCAGCTCTGTAGAGGTATAAGTGAAACACCAATCTTTTGAAAGTTTTGGATGTAATTCTCAGTGCTTTATTCCTAGGACTAAAAGTCACACCTCTGCTAGAACTAGGAAAGGCTCAAACAAGCCAATGCAACAGGAAGCATGGGGGGAAGAGGGGAGAGGAGAGTTTAAAAAAGGAAATCACTTGAAAAAAAGGAAAGAACTTGAAGTTTGTGTGAGTAGCACCGTGGAATTTGCACAACCAAATGTAGGCCACAGGCTAATAGACAAGCTGTAATACATATCAAATTTTTAAGGAATGGAGTCATAAATATGCAGGAGCTTCCATGATTTCATTATTTCAGCATCAACTATTAAAAAGTTTAAAGTCAGTAAAAAACAGAGCTCAGCAATTTTCACGCAAGGTAAATAAATTCTTTTTGCAAAAAAACTGAAACGCACAGCTCCAAATTTCAAGTATGTGAATAACAAACACACAGCTCCAAATTGCAGGTATGTGGATAACAGCAGGAGAGGATAATGCCATTTTTAAAGCAACACTGGTCAGGTATCTCCTCCCTACTCTAGGCAGAGCTTTTGTACCCAGCACTCTCAAAACCCAAGAGACCTTACTGGGAGAAGGGGACAGTGTTGAACTAAACATGGAGGCAAAGACCCTGTATTCATATTCTCCAGCTTAATGCTTATCTCTTATGTGATTAGACATTACTTCTACACTGACAAACATTGCATAAATTGCCAGTTGAAACACCCTTCTAAGACAAGATAGTGTGTAAATCACTTCTGAAGTTTAGAGAAATTGATTTGCATAGGATTTCAGCCTTTAGGAAAGGATAAAAATATGATTGCCTTGTCATAACCTTAAGAAAATGAAAGTGAGCACTTCATAATTTAGCTGTAGGCATTATTTCAAAACACATTTTTTGAAACAAGTGACAAATTTTGTTTTAAAACATAACATGCCAAAAAAAGTAGAAAGGAAATTATCACCTTAATATTGCTGAACATGTCTACATATAATTCACAAATGCATACTCCTCATGACCATTGTGTAGAGTTAGCTTGTATATTTCATATAAGCAGTGTAAACTGTTCCTTTAGAAAAGCATTAAATCCCTTATTTACAAAAAACTAAAATGCAGGAATAAAAATTTGACCACAGCCCTTGATTAATTAACTTAATTTTCCTGACATCTCTATTCAGGAATTTTTACTTTGCAGTGGATATTGCTGCCACTACATGCAATCTTTTGTTTGCATGTCTCCGCTGCTATTTGGAAAGGAAGTTTTTTTAAGATTAAATTTATGGGATACTTATGCTGGGTTCCTTTTCTCATAGTGTTTCTAAGCAATATTAGAGAAAAAAAGCTAAAAAATTTCTTATATTTCCGTTAGGATACCTGTTAGAGTGATTAAAATATAGTTTAAGCATTTTCAGGGAGTAAATTAACAACACTGAACATGTGTGCATGTGGTTGTGTGCTTTAAAATGTATTTTCTTTTAGGTCTTTTTCATACAAAGTTCACGTTTAAAAGCAAATATTATTCATCATGTTTATCACACCATAATTAGTATCACAAGACAATGAAATTCCAAAGAATTTAGAAAATAGGTCGATCTGCACAGCATACATTTAAAAATTAAATAGAATACAGGCTTTGAATCTGCCTTTCCCCTGTATGTCTCTGCTAACCCCACCCATAGCCACACCAAATGGAGAGTAACTATTTTGGGGAGTGCTGCATTCCCAAGCCCAACTTTGTGGCACGATGGCACTGGGCCACTCGGCGTTTCCCTGGGCTGTGGCAGCAGCAAGGCCAGGGCTTGCAGGGCCAGCTCAGTCCCCTGCCACGCTCCCCTTCTTCGCTTTGAAGGCAACCTATTCACAAAGCATTTTGCTACTGCCTCATTTAAAACTATCATAAAACTGTCTCAGAGCTCCTGCTAATCTCTTTAAACACAAGTATTTTGTAAGATTTCTGCTTGATGGGCATTCAGGAGCGGGTATCTGTACAGTAGCTACTTGCCTTTATGTAATATATCGTATGCACATACAAAATCATTACATATATTTGAGCTACACAGCAATTATGTAAGTGATGCATGAACTTAACGTAAAATACTGCATTGACTGTAAACCCAGAGGAAAAATCACAGTAAAATGGGAAACACTGGATGTCCCTAGTTACACTGTGTTGGAAAGTGTGTGTGCCTGTGCATATGTTTTGTACAATAATGTGTATATATGTTTACAAAGTTTCTTATTTTGGTTTTTATTTTTTTGCAAATCACAACAAAGTTGAAACTGAGCCTGGCTGACATAAGGAGGGAAGGCTTGTGTTTGTCTTTAATCTTTTCTGCAGCACGGTTCAGACTTCTGTCTGATCTGCACATAGCAGAGCAAGGGGCTTGCCGTGCATTGCGTGCAGGCTCCTTGATTGTGGAAGGGAAAAAAAAAAAAATCTGGCTGGAATCCAGACAGGCGAGCGCAGTGCTCTGTTGATCATTGTGTCTAGCCTTCAGGTGTCTCAGCTCACAGTGGGCGGCGGGTGGGGGAGGGGGAGATAACAGGAGGGCAGACAAAGAATATAACAGTGTATTTACCAAAAAAAAAAAAAAGAAAAAAATTCATATGTGGGAGATTCACGTCAAATCCTTTTTTAAAAAATGCTTCTTTTAACGTTCCTTTCCCTGCAGTGGGAGCAAGCAAACATCTGTCCAGGAAGATTTATTTAAGCCATAATTAGTAGCGTCTGGAGTCTTTCAACAATTTCTCCTTATTGCACTTAATTTTTTATTTTTTTAAAAAAAGAAGTCTGCTCATCTTTCACTTAGAAACTGTTTTCACTTCATGCATTATTAGAGATCCAGCCCAGCCAGGACCGAGTCAGATTTCTATTGTCTTTGCTTTTTCCCTTCTGATCGTAGTTTTCAGAATCTAACTTTTAGTAGGGAAGGGGGGGTGGGAAGGATCGTGCAGGCAGGGGGGAAAGACCTTTTTAAACGTCTTACAAGCATGTGGGGGCAAGAAAAAGAGCAAAAATACAAATCAGTGCTGTTTATTATACGGTTATTCATTTGGGCTGAATTTCTTTTCCGAGGAAGAAGAAGAAAAAAAACGCTGCTTTGTCTGTTGCTTCTGTTTGAGAACTCTCATAAATCTTGCCCAGAAAGCAACTTGGGCTTAAGGAGATCTGGCCAGTAAAGCTTTGGGAAACAATTTCAATGTCTCCTGCTATGGATATTCTCTTCTTTCTGCCCCCTTCGTCCCCGCTCCCACTCCACCCCGACCTTCTGACGTTATACCGAAAGAGACCCACACCCTTTCCCACCCCATCAGGAATCTGAGTGAATGCAAACTGCAATCTAGAGGTAAAGTTGCTTATCAAAAAGCCTCTCCTCAGGCTGAGTGAGTCCAGATATTGCACACTAGTTGTGTGTTTTCAGTCCAGCCATAGCCCTTTCCTAACACTCCCCCCGTTGCCTTGCCTCTCCCCCTCCCCCCCGTGGAAGGGGTGGGATGGGAACCTTGCTCGACTTCATTGTTCCAAATGTAAGAGCTATTTGCCCCAAAGTGTCTTCGCTGTCTTTCATAGCTAATTATAATAACTGTCAGATGTCTGCAAAGTCTGGGCTGCCCTTGCTGGCGGAGTTAAAGTTTGCCTTTATGTTTTCCCCTTGGGGACAGATCAGGCCTGATTAGACACAGAGTACAAATAAAAGTGAACAACATACGTGTGTAGGGCTTTTTGTCTTTGTTTTTCTTTATGAACAAAGCAGCACGCTGGCTATGTCAGGAAGCAGTGTGTCATGCAGCGTGCATGCAGGCACTGCCCTGGAGGATAACTCGCTTTTGCTTTTTTTTTTCCTCTTTCTTTTATTGAAGCATGCAAGAAATATTTCTGAATTTGAATAACACTTTACATACTTGTTCATCTTATAAGAAAAGTAATCCCTGATTTAGGGCACGTAGCATTTTTACATTTTTAAGAGATTTGCTTTTCTGGGTGAAAATAAAAATAAATAGAGCCTGTACTCACAGTTTTGTTGTGCTGTGCAGGTCGCTGTCTCCTTCTGCAGCGACAAGGAGGGTTGGAGAATGTCAAGGGTGCAGAATCCCAGATAATTCAGGAGAAATGTACAAATGAGCTTCCTGAAGTCGCCTGGAAGTCAGCTACTTGTGCTCAGACATCCCATTGCTGCTCTGCACGCTATACTATCTGCAGTTCTGAATTGAACTAAATACTGCCCATGTGAAAGACAGGGGAAACACAGTCATGTGGGACACACAAATCCACTCTATTGGCTCTGAAGGCACAACTTCAGCATTCTTGCATTTCCACCATTGGTTAACAGTTTGAGCTGAGAGAGTCTAGGTCCTCCTAGTGAGTCCGTTTTCCCTTTATGCTGGAAGAATGACTGTAGGATTTTACAGTGACAGGATTAGTTAAGAAAGGGACTGAAGTCATCCCTTTGACTGAAGCTGGTGGGTGGGGATTGGAAGCTGTGCTTTTCTCAAGTCGACGTTTTTCCTTTTTCTGCCTGCATTCTCAGCGTCAGGAAATGCTTGCAGTTAACTTGGGCGGCACAGAGAAACTGAAGTGACTTTTTTGGGTTCGGGGTTAGGGACCTGGCTTTAGAGTAACACAGAGTTACAGACAGTACACTGATTTTCATGGGAATAACTAATCTGGTTTACTAACTGGTTATTTTTCCCCTTTTCAGATTTTTTTTAAGCTCAGAAAGGGCTATATCAATATTATTTATCCTGAACTTTTGCATCATGTAAGCCAGATAAATGAATCCAGCAGTTTGAAAGCCTAGACTGATAATTTGACAACAGAAGAAAGATTTTACAGAACTATTGGACCTCTGGGGAGTGTTATGATATGGTAATAGTAATATTTTGAAAGAAGCAACAAATTCCAGAAAAACTGTAATTGCTGATATTTGAGACTAATGAAGATATAAAGATTAAGTAGGAGGGAAGAAGTCTGACTATCCCCTATTTTGGTATTCTGTCATTTGTCTAATTTAGTTATGCCAGCATGAGCAGTAATTCGAAACGGTACTCAGTCATGTGTGACATAGTTCTCCAATTAACCCTTATTAAAAAGACCTTTCCCAAATCCCATATGCATGTTTTCCTAGAACTACAGAAAACAGAGGTATGACAGATTTACAAGGTTTGTGTCCATCTTCCTCTCTGGGCAGATTTATTTCCTCCCTCATTTTTCCAGTGCTATGTCGAGTGTAGCTCTAAACACACCCAGTGTGTGACTCCTGTTGGTGGACTGTTGAACTTGGGGCCCAATTTAGCAGTTGAAGTGCTTAAATATGCTTGGAAATTTCCCAGAATAATTAATCTGGAATAGGAAATTCATTGTATGTTTGTGGTGTACGCAAGGCCAAGCCCAGACTGCTCTGCTGGCAATTGCAGCGTGTGTGAGATCCTATTTAGCAGCTTATGCCTGGCCCTGGCTGTCAGGGCATCTTTTTGTTTCTTCCAGTCAGGCTTGTTCAGTCCACCTTAAACCAATGCTTCTCCCTCCTCAGAGTTCAACCTCTTAAGCTATTTATAGACTTTTATCATCACCTCACTGACCACCCTTGTCATCACTTAGCTGAACACCATATTCCAGGTGTAGCTGGGTAAGATATGGGAACATTCCTCCATATCCTGTGACCTGGTATGGCTGCAGCAAATCAATATGTGTTTGCTTGATATGTGAGCAGGAAAAATACATCTCTTAAAAATAAACTGACACACCTGACAAATGGGATTTTAAAGAAGATGAAGACAGTAAATATTCTACTCTGGTTAAGAAGGCCTTGTGAAGACCTTCTTTGCTTCCAAGTGCTAAGAAGATGGGAGAGGTTTTTTTCTTTTTTTTTTTCAGCAGGCTCACTTATAAATGCCATTTAGTAACAATATATAAAAGGTGGTTTGGTGGGCGTTGTTGTTTGGCTTTTTAATCTTCATGAAGAAAGATAGTTGTCTGGTTTGGATAAAATAAGGCTACAGCAGTAGCATCAAAACTTTCTTTCCAGCCTTCAAAAATGTTTTCAGCTCTACTAGGCTTTCCACATCTGGACTCCAGAACACTGAGGGAATAGAACTGAAAACCCTGGGAGACATTTTCTTTTTTTCACTGTGCTGGTGGTCTTCATAATTTTGGTTGCTTTTTTTTGTTGTTGTTTAATTCAATTAAAGAGGGAAGAAATACTAATAAAAGAAAAATTACTCTAGAGAGCAGTAAACTCTTTGGTTTTAAGACCAAATACACAGTCTTGTCTGAAATACATCTTTTTCATTAATGTCAGTTTCTGATTTTAAAATGCTGAAAAGCTCTTTACAGAGAGGGGATAAACATCTGGGTTCATTTATTATTGTTTAGCTTTTTCCTCAAATAATTCAAGAGCACATTTCAGGAAAATCTAGGGACTCTGAAGCAGTGATTATTTACCTGCATTTCTTGAACCATGAATGAAAGAGCTAGATGGTACAAGCAGACATTTTTGTGACTCACAGTATTTTGGAGACCAGAATAATACTTTGCATCATTGTTGCCTCTAGAGAGAGAAGTGTATCTTTATATGTATTTGTGCATCTAAATGGACATTTTGCTCTTCCTGTCATGTCCATTGAAAAGAAAACAAAATAAAGATTTAGGCTACATCATATTCACTCTCCTTGAATAACAAACTGCTTCTTTTGCCACTATTGTTGGTAAAGATATAGTCAAAGAATAAGAGCATCATTAAATTATCACTGTGTGGAAAATAACGTTGCTTTGCTGATTCTGTCATTGTGATGAAGTTTCACACATGAGATAAGATGCTGCATGAACTGAGCTGTCAGAGTCTGGAGATCCTACTGCTCTGTGACCCTCTGTTACTCCATCCTTCAACACCACAAGTCTCTGTTTCTGGGTTTGGGTTAGGGTTTTGTGGTTTTGCAACTTTTCCTCCCTGTCTAGCAAAGATTGAGGGACACTTAACTCCTGTCTAATAGACATTCTGTTCCTAAGAATTTCTACACTTCCCTAGCCAGGAATACCAGGAAAGAAAAGACATAACTGAAGTTAGAAATTATAGTTACCAAAGCAGCATTTTCAATATTTGGAAGCACTAGAGAGCAGATGGTTGGTGTGAGGGTGAGGAAAAGTAGGATGGCCTTGAACATCTTGTACAGGGTGCATTCACAAATAACTTTTAAAAACAGCTATTGATTTTTTTTCATGTGGAAATATAAGCTCAATGTCTACTTGGAAGGAGGAGCAGATTTGCCCCTTGGCTGCTTCTTACTAAGTTATACAACATTTAGAAAGACAAAAATCAAAAACTGAGATAAATTTCTTTCAGAGACAAGACACTAATGCAGTTTGCCTGTTGATGTGTTGCATGGATATTTCTGAAAGTCTGTATTTTAACTGTTCCTTTAGACAATCAAATGCAGTCCTATTATGTGTATGATGCAGATTTCATGTTGCCCAGGATTTTTAAGCCTTTCCAGTTTTTTTTCCAGTGGAAAGTAATTGAACTTCATAGACTGTGTATTTGCTTACAACTTTGCCAGAGAATTTTTGCTGTTGTATACACCTTTGCTTTTTGTTATTCAGCAGTAGGTGGTATTTGCTAAAGTTTCAAGCTTATATTAGTCACTGCTAGTAAAATCCCTTGAGATTGGTAGTGCATAAGCAAAGAAGAAATCAGACAAAAAAATATCTCAGGAGATATTGGAGAAGCCAGAAAAAGGCAGAGAAGAAGAAAAAGACATTGAAAATCTTTGAGAGAGCAAGTGGATGAAGGACAAGCAAAAACCATTTCATGGAGAGAAACTACCAGAGCCCAGAAACATGCACATGCAGTGTGTGCACGTATTCTGGAAATGGTTCTGTACCCTAGTTAAGCACAGCCCAAAGCTAACACAGGGAGTGTTTCAAATGTGTCTGGTACAAGAGGGTTGTGAGTAAAGGTTTGTTCTCATCTCCTGCACCAGGAGGGATGAAAACAGCTGAAATGTTGTCTGAGCAAATAATCTTTGCTGTATTTGACCTAGTTGGGCAGGCTGCAATATCTACCATTGCCACAAAGAAAAATGAGTTTAGCTGTTAATATCATAATGGATTTTGTGAGGCTTTGAGTGGGGGGTGGGAGTGTATGTTTTGCTTTTGTTTTTTTCCAACTGAGTCTTATTCCTTGGTCTCCTCTGTTTCTGTTGAAGAAGTGAATGAAACCACACGAGATTCTGGGAGGATTTTTCAATAGTCAGAGAGGAAGTTGGTATTCCCCCACTAGTGAAAGCCAGAATGACTTACTCCTCTTTCCTCTGCAGGTCTTCTGTCTGCTTAGGGACAGCTTTTGGTGGCTAGCTTAGATAACATAGCTGTAATTTAACCACTATAAAAAAGTGATCTTGATATATTGATCTATGCACTGGAATTCATGCATATGTTGAGCTTGTAGTTGTTGTGTATTTATAAACCTGATTTTGGTTACAGGACAGTAAGTGAGGAATTCAGATCTCATTCAGGTGAACTTAATACAATAGGAAAAAATGCAGGATTATTAACTAATTGATCCTAAAATTTTTGTTAATTTATTCAAATGAAAATTGAAATAATGTGTTTAGAATTGTATTTGTAAAAGTAAAATTCTAGATAAAACGAAATGTTATTTAAACAGTGGCTTAGTGACTGCAGTATACCTCAGATCAAATTGAGTGACATGAGTCTTTTAAAGCTTGGCTACAAATGGGCTCACCTTAGAATGAAGCTACCCAGAAAGACTTGGTCAATAAAGCTAGAACCAACCACACTTTTGAGCATATAAACCTTAAAATGCAAGTTAGGTAAACAGCTTCTATATCACATCTGTGTATTCCAGAAAGTCTGGGCATTTCTTTTGAAAAATGCTTTTTTTTCCTTCCTGGGTAATTTCCTTAATTTTTAAAAATTCTTCCATTTCTTCCCTTTTCTTTAATAATTTGTTCTCTTAAGTCCTTTCAGAATAAACAATTTATTTTCCCTAAAAGATACTTGGCTGATACTCAACTGGCTCAATTTTCATCATAAAAAATGAAGGCTTTACAGGGACACTCAGACTTGGGGACCATAATGGGAATTTTTCCCTCAAACTACTCTTACAAGGTTATGTAGCTTTTTCTGGTTTCAGATGCAAATTGTTTCATCCCTAATCAACCCATAGTAATATATCTACATATGTATTTTATAAATTATTTATCAAACTGTCATTTCCTTATACATGTCTGCAACTGGCACTTCATATTTTAATTTTCTTGTAAAGTAAGATTGGTTTTAAAATCTAGAATTTATCAAAATTAAGTGCAATCCAGTATTTTGTGAAGAATAATAGTATTTAGCAGTTCATGTGTCAAATGTAGAAGTCTTTTCATTGAAAAAATCCTACATGGTCTAATTGTGAATATTTTTTATTGAATCTATTATTCCCTGAGATAAATCATCTTTCTCTTCAGAGAGAAAATAGACGAATGCTTAAGTATTTCAAACTATAGGAATTCACTAAATTAAATAATGTGTTCCCTGCACTGTCCCACCCCTAAAGCAGTGGCTGCACAGTACTGCAGTATTCTAGGTGCGATTAAAGCATCACTAGGACACAAGCCTATAGCAGTTGCAACATCTTTTTTTTTTTAATAAAAATATATTAAACTAGAATATATATTCCAAATTTTTCAAAGTAATATAGTGTTTGTGGACCAATATAATAAATTTTGTAGATTATTTTTCTTCTTTGACAATAATTTTGGTGTAATGGGATTTCCCATTTTTAATTCGTAGCTCTTGTCTGGTATCTCAGTCTACAGATTAAGACTAAGATTAATTTTCCCCATTTCTGTTCCAGTTTTGGGTGGTCTTAAACCAGGACAGTTTCAAAAGGATTTGTTTCTTTAAACCATCTGCCTTCCACATTTTACTCCTTAATGAAATAATTTATTTTTTTGTTTGTTTAAAGGATGTTAATACTGCATAAAAGCAATAAGGACACCATAGTTTTCCTTACAAGAAGCCAGACCTGTTACTTTAAGGAAGTGCATTTTTCCTCTGGTAGCTTATGAAAATTTAAATTAAAAGGATTTAATAATTTAAGCAGCATAGTTTAGTGACTGAGTGTTGAAGAACAGAAGAGTTTGAGGTTGCTAGCAAAACACAAGGCATTTCAGAGAATATAGTTCAGTACTGCCTTCAGGCACTGATCCTTACTAGGTGCATGCAGGGTACAGATGCTTTCAGAAATAGATTATTGTATAGTTGAACAGAACTGCTACTCCAGGAATGACATTTTATATTTAATTATATATTTGGTATTGATTAATGAATTTCTTACACTCTACAGAGCAAATAATTAATTTACCAGGAGGGTTTTGATCTTGGCTAATGAACAAGGTGTAGACAGAGGGGACAAAAGTGGCAGGGCAGAGGGAGCAAGTCAATGCACTTGTTCAAATATTTCCGGTTGCAAAAGTATGTTTGCATATTTGTCTGGTCCTTGTAGGGGAATAAAATCCTACTCTGAGCCCTCCTGCATGTCATCCTACTTAAAATAATCTCTATTATGTTTTTTACCTTTTTTTTTTTAATAGAGCCATCATGATGATATCTAGATATTCTACTACTCTGTCCCTCGCTCTGTATCATTTGTTCCTTCACATTGTTTAATTATGGACCTCATTTATGGAATTATCACAAGCTGAACTGGAGGTTTCTTGCTTGAGGGACCTTGACTGAGATCCTGACCTTAGTGAAATCAAGGAGCAGAGTGGGTTTCAGTGTCTTAAGTGGCACCGGGATTTCCCTCAGACTTTATTCAGGACACCTCTGGACAAAGGGAACAAGGAAGAATGAAGTGCTTGAGTATTAAGCCAATTATCTCTTCTAATTGGAACATGTATAGTGAACTCTTAAACTGAAGAAAGGGTGAAATCTGCTGAATAAATTATTCCCAGTAAATAATGCACCCAGCTCTAGTCCTGACAGAGATAAAGCTGCAGTGGCATCAAAGTGTCTGCTCTTAGAGGGTGTTGCTCTGACACAGATGTCAAATGACAAATCAACATGAGGTGAACACATGAGTCTTATTCCCTGCCTTGCTCAGCTGGAGAGATTACAAAGGGGGTGGTCAAATAAGCTCCAACAATGCTCTTATAACCTCCTTTAGCTGTAAAAGATAAATAAAACTGGCCAGGAGGTAACTTCTGTAATTCCTTAAATCTGTTTTGTAGATACTACAAAGTGTAGACTGCAAATAGCTTGGGACCTTTTTCCACAGCATGGAGGGAGGCAGGGAAATCAGTGAGAGCTTGTGGCCAGCCCCTCCAAGACCGAAAAGAGACCTGAAAATTAAAACCAGCTCTTTTTGTCTGGTGAAGTAGGTGTTGCTAAAAAGGGGTTTAGCTCTGGTTCATTTCCCAGTATTGAATTTATCTCCATACCTTTTGCTGGGCTGTGGTGAGATATCTCTGAGACTAAGTAGCAGTGATGGAAATACTGAAGATATTAATAAAAAGTGATTGAATCCCTATGCTGGGGACAGTGTTCTGACTGTCCATATTCTTGAAAAATGCCATAAAAATCATATTTTTGTTCAGGCTTCTTTTACGCTGGTGAGTGGCATAGGTACTCAGCCTGTTTCCTATAAAATTGAGTTCTTAATGAGGAAAAAATCAAAAGTATTGAAGAAAAAGTGGTTTGAGTGTTTCCTGAGGACAGGCATGTAGGGAAGGGCCTCATTCATAATGTTCATAATTCTTGTAGGACCCTGGTAGAACAGTTTGAGCGTGTGCTGCAGGAACAGGGCAGTCTACGTGCAGAACCTGCCGTGGCAGCTGGGGCACATGGAGTCAGGCAGCAGCTCCCGCTCTGCAGCTCAGAGAGGAAATCAGAGAATTCAGATCCAATGCCTCTCTATCCATCAAGATGTCATTCATGCATATTAAATGGCATAACACTGATAAAGTCTAATTTTAGCTGAAATAGTCTTTGCAACACCAGATTTTACTTCGGGTAATAAAATAGAATGTTATTAAAAAAGAAAATATTTTTTCACTCATTTCTTCAAAAGGACAGGAAAAAAAAAACCTAAAACCAAAACCCCATTACTTTTGCTTGCCTTTTCTCCCTCCTTCTCAGACAAAGAGCTACCTTTATAGTCTTTGCCCTAAATGTAACATCTCAAGCCATAATTTAAAAGCAGCGTAATTTTGTATCAGATTTTTTGTGTTTTTAATGCACTTTTACTTAAACTCTCCAGTGAATCTGAAATGCAGTTTGTAGTCCTTTAAAACCGTGAAAATCTTTTTTTTTGCAGTGATGAATTTTCCCAGAGTAAAGAGGGTAATTAATGTATCTTGGTTAAATTTCTGTATCTTTAATTCCAGTAAATTTCTAAAATTTCTACCAACTAGTATCTATCACAAAAGTAGAATTATTCTAAAGATTAATTTTATCTTAGTGTTAAAAACTCTACATCATAGGCAAACAATCCATGTAGAAATATGTGCTTGTTCCTTTGAGAGAGGTGAATAGATAAACTGTCCAAGGTACAGGGAAATAGAGCATGGATAATGCGGGTTTGAGATATTCTGTTGCTTAAGTGATGCATTAAATCAATATTCTGCAAAGCTTTTCCTTGTTAAGTTATTTACTTGGCTGCTGTCACAATTCACCATTTAGGTCATCATCTTTTTAAAAAATATATTTTCTTGTGGCCTAATTTAACTTCATCTAAATACTCCAATTCCTCATGTAATGAAACTGCTTCAAATGCTGAAACTAGATCTGTTTTAATGCCAATATTTACACTTATGTTCCTTACTTGGTTAATATATTAAGGAAAGAATAGAATTTCAAGTGAATTACTAGTTTATCTGGGTGGAAATCTATTACTGCAAATTAATATCAGAACGAATAGAAAGTGGTCGTAACAATAAGAAGGGAAAATTCTTTAATCACGTTCTGAAAAGAGGCTCATGAAAAGAAAGACAAGTGTTCTTTCTTCAGCTATTCTTACTTTAACATAATGTATGCATAAATGAAGTGTCAGAAGTTGCTTCATTTCAACAGTCAAAAGCATTCAGAAGCGATCCTGGAGATAAGCAGTGCCTTGCTGTAACAGGAGCTGGAGGTTGTGCTCGGTGAGGGCACCTCAGGGAAACCCTCAGCCCTCACCGGGCTCAGGGAGAGCTGCCCAGCCTCAGCACCCTGCAGGGACTTCCTTTGGCAAAAAAAAAAAAAAAATAAAAGAAATAGGCCCATCCTGGATTGTGAATCACCTCTGCTGGGCTGAGGTTCTTCTGAGCACCAGATAACAAAATCGTTTTAGACCAAGCAAGCCATCCAGTAATTTTTTTCCCCTTAATCAAGATTCAAAAGGATAAGATCACTCGCTTCCCTTTGTAAACTTTGCTAATGGTCTCTCATCTGTACAGTGCTGTCTGTGAGATACTGTTTATGTAAAGGGGAATAAGTGACAGGGTCTACACAGGCATAGCTCAGTCTGCACTTCAGTTTAGATGGTTTTGTACTTTTTAAAAGAATTTTTGATGAAATTAAAATTACACTGTGGTTTCGGTTTTCTTTTTTCTTAGGAGTTTCATTTAATTTTAAACTAGGCTAAGAAACAGTGTTACCAAAGAGAATTTACTCATCCTTTTTAGGGTATTTAAAAAATATTGGTTGTTCAAATGGTGATGAAAACTGTTAAGTAAATGCAGGGCATTTATTTGTGTGCAGGAAAGTGCAGAGATTGTGATAGATTTTTAAAGAAATTATAAGTACTGAAGCTTGTAGAAGAGAGTTTGGGAATGTCTGCATTCCTTACCTCTCACAGGGGATGATTTAGCTTGATCTGAAGAGATTAGAAAAAGATAGAGCAGATTCATTAGTTATGAGAGGAGGTACCTTTTCATACAATGTGTCGTACAATTGTGGAGCTCACTGTCAGGATTACTAAGGTTAAACCTGTCTTAATTGCTGTATGAATATCAAATGGTTTGATGCCCTTGCATTTTTTTCTTCATAGTCTCTGCCAATCCCATCAAGTTTTTTTATCTGTTTCTACAAGCACCTGTCTTTTCTCATGCACCTTTTCCGGTGTGTGGGAACTAAATGCAAAACAAAACATCTACTGTGTTGCCACTGCTGCTCTTCAAATTGCAGAACCTTTTAAAGAACATACACAGATCAGGCAGCATAGTTGTAGTTCAGTGAGGGAAGTTAAAATTTTCTGGAGTTAATGCAGCTACTTTTCAAATTAATAAGGGAATGAAGAACTACTTCTACAAATGTATGTATATATATAAACACTGAATAAACAAAAGTGGCAAGATCATCCTTGATTGTTTTCCCCATCAATAAGGATTAGTTTAATACCTTTTATAATCTTTTAGTTTATAAACATGAAGTATGACTATCAAAAGCAGTGGAACTCCATGTCCTGTCCAGATAAACGGCCTAATGAAGCACAGTGTGTGTAATAAGAGGCCTTGTAGAGTAGAAAAATGCATGCAAACTGAATCTCATGCCAAACCTCCTTTTAGTGTGTTCTTTATTGGCCTAAGAGGGCCAGAGCATGCTATCACTGGCATGGAACAAAATTACAGAATACCTGAACTGATGAGAACAAGAAGTTCCAATGAACAAAAAATTCACCAAATCCAAAAATGTAAAGTACTGACCCCCTTTGACCCCAACAAGTTGTTAATTAGCAGAGGATTAACACCCTTTTCATGTGGTGGCAATCACTAGAAAATAATGTGCATGCATCAAAGAACTTTGGGGCCTTCTAACAAAAGATTAAATGCAAAAATTCTGTGGATTATGAAAGTGGAATCTGAAAGGGTCGCTACACTGTCCAGTTTGCAATTTTGAACACATTATTGATACCTTAGAAAGTAAAAAATATTTTGGGAAGAAGAGGACTTAAAACAGATTTTTGTACAAAATTTTATACAGAAAAATTATTTCTATTGCATTAATTTTTCAATTTGGTGTCCTTAGAGATTTTAAGCAAGAGTTATTAGAGAAAAATCTTGGCATGTTTTAAAATATTGCCAGTTGAGGTAGACAAAAAGGAATTTTATTTTTTTAAGTAATTCTTCAAAAGGGATTTAGAAAGTTTAATTCCTATTATAAATTACTATGGACATCAGGTTATTCAGTAGTCTACATAAAGCCACGACCTAGGATGAGTACTGTAGAGCAAGCGAACAAAGCCAGAACTTTTTCTAAAAGAGAAAGCTTCTCTCTAAAAGTTGGTTACTTCTTAATCCTGAAAATATGGCTAATATTGTGAACGCACCTGCAGCAAAACAGAACTGACTTCCTTTCAAGGTGCACCAGTACTTTGCAGTTTACTTCCATAAGAGGTTTTTAACTTGTGTTCTGAGTGGGGCCCCTGAGGCCCTGCGGGTGTTGGGGTGTCCCTTGTGCCAGTTTGCAGGTCACGGACAGGGCACGGAGGGAGGGCTGGTCCCCGCTGGGTTCTCTGCTCCACAGCCTCTGCAGCAGTGAAGTGCACACCTCAGTCAAGGGGAGAGTGTGAGGAAGCTGAAACCCTGTAAATTTAGCCAAGAATTGTTTGGCTCTCACTCCTCTTAGAATTGCCAGCCTCAGAAACTTCTGCAAGTCAGCTGTCCATTGGGGAAATTTATGCACAGCCCTGCCCCCATGCAAGCATGTCATTTACAGCAGGAAGCAGTGGGCTGGGTAAGCACCTTCCTCTTGTCATAAAGACCCTCTCTAATTTCAATATCCAGACAAATATCTGGGTCACTAAACAAATGAAACTCTTGGTTTATCTAATCACTTGTGGCTAGTGAGTGCAGATTAGTTTTGTTGTGAAAGTGTATCTCTTCCTTTATAACCTAAAGAGTATTTTTGCTTTTAGAGGATGACAAATGCTTGTTAGACAACTTTTGCTGGTTGTGTTTCACCCAGATCTAGTCTCATCTTATTCAAGTCCCTTTCCTTTTGTTCTTTCCACATTACGGATTTGGCATATTTAAGGCTTCACAATGGACAGGTTATGGAGTGAATTGTATGACAAGAGGCAGTAATGATGATTCCACCTGCCATTTTTAGTGGTGTGTTCATAGTTGCCCTCATCTCAAAGGATGCTTGGAGAGACTACCTAGAAGGGAGGCGAGACAGAGTAAAGGATAAAGGCAGGTTTTTATTGGAAGTCCTTCATAGGGCACACCTTGGGCAGTGCAGGAGTCTCACAGAGACTACACCCAAGATGGATGACAGTCACAAGTTTTCAGACAGAAGTTTGGTCTATTTGCATATCAGAGGTTAATTGTCCAATTACAGCTTCAGGTAATGCAATCACATTCCCCCCGTTTGCTGCCCCCAATTCACTTTCTTCTGAGTTCACATTTTTTGGGGCCTGAGACAGTAAGATGTCCTTTAATTTCAGGCCTAGAGAAAAATTGTTTTCTGAACAAAATGGAAGAACAGTCGCTGACAGGCCATGGAGTTTTAGAGTTATACCCTAAAGCAGTACTGTTTTGAAAAATATAAAAGCTAAAACTTAAGGCATCACAAGGAGCCCATGCTTTGACTTGTATACTTAAGGTCAGTCTCACAGGGCAGACAACTGAGAAAAACACCTTTCAGACAGATTGAGTGAATTGGACCTGGAAGTTTCTGAAAGATCATAAACAGGAAGCTTTGCAACTTTCTTAACAGAGGCATAATTGAAGCACAAAGGCCTTCTCTCTGTTGTGAATTTGATCTCCTAACACTTGTAGTAGATTCTGTATCTCCAAGGAGATTTTTCATTCTTAATTATACTCTGATGCTGACTAGAACATGTTCTCTTTATATGTTTGGGTTGTGTCACTCACCTGTTCAACTAGTGAATAAACTGGAGCCTCCTTAGTGCATAGGTCTGCCAAAATATACTATATTGACCAGTTAATTCCCTGACTTTTGAAAGTGATTCAGCTTCAAACTTTCTATGTTAATAGTTAAAAATAAAATTAAAATATCCAAATTTCTTAAGAGGAAATTAGCATAATGGTCTCTAATCATATCCAACTGTATATGATACAAGCTATTGGTAGCCTAGATAATGAATGTATAAATAGGCACTAATTTAACTCTTCTTATTTCAGGTAAGTAGGAAGTTAATTCAGAAAGGGATCATATAGCTCAATGAAAAGCATGATTGTGTTTGATTCTTTATTATGCTTACTTCAGGATTCTGATTAAATACTGCCTGTCAGTTATGTCTCTAATTAGATAAATGTTTCAACTGTAATTCTTGGAGGGCCAGACTTAAATTGTGCTTCCAGAGAAGTTCACAGAAGCAACTTTGACATTTGCTTTCTGCAAGTGCTCATGCCAGCAGAGTTGGTTATTTGAATACAGTTGGAAAGCAAGCAAATTCAAATATCTATTCATGAAAGGTGTTCCACTCTCAGATTTAGGAGCCAAGAGTACAGAGCTATATTGTCTTGGACTTTAGGCTGAACAGCTGGAACTGTTTCCAGCAAAATCTGTATTGGTTTATATAGCATTAACATTCCCTCTTTTTTTATCTAAGACAATGATTCTGTAAATACCTGGAATCATTCAATCCCTGCCTCACTGAAAGGCAGCACTGCCCTTTCCAATAGAAATAGAAATAAGTAACTGTGGATGGGAGAGGTGAGACTTTTCCTTTCCTTTTGCTGGTATAATTTTAGAGTGGTGTAAATCAACCATGAACTTCACCTTAGAGTTGCATAGAGAAGGAAAAAACATAACCAGGTATATTCTATTAATATGATTTCCTACCACTTAAAATTAGATGAAATAATTTCCTCAGAGTTCCCATACTTTCAAGACTTACTCTTCAAAGGTCACAAGCAGCATGACAAAACCTAGACATTTGCTGACAATAACTAAAACTCATAAGTACTCTCTAAAAATACTCTAAACTGATGTATGAATTTTTAAGATCCACATTCTTGGAACTAAGCCT
This sequence comes from Zonotrichia albicollis, assembly GCF_047830755.1. NCBI lineage: Eukaryota > Metazoa > Chordata > Aves > Passeriformes > Passerellidae > Zonotrichia > Zonotrichia albicollis. The sequence continues at coordinate 21,883,078 of NC_133826.1, read as the reverse complement.
GCATTTCAGTGCTTGCTGTTTGTGTACAATCCCTTCTGTTAGCACACACAAACACAGTTTGCTGCAATAACTAAAATCCATGGGCAGTGAGGCAAGGACCAGTTAGAATTACTTACAATAAAGATGGTGGCCACAAATATACTCATAGGTTCCACTGGCTCCCCTTTTTCCTTGAGCACTGGATCACATATGTTGGATACATTGTGTGCTGAGGGGAGGTAAAGCACTTTTCATGTCCAATAAGAGTACAGAACAAAAGTGCTTATATGTGCATGGCTAATGAGTCTATGAAATCCTGAGCCTCTCTTCTAAAACAGTCCTGCAGAATTCAGTATTGAAATGACTGTGAAATGTGGGCTCAGTTCAGTTTTGAGACTGTGAATCAGTCCAAGGTTTCTTTCTTGGAGGCGCAGGCTTTCACAATTTTGCACTCTCTTTCGCTGTAGAGGAGTGGGAGGGGAGTGAAGGAGCCCATTTCCTTGTTTTTCAGAAGTTGAGTCATGGAAAGCTGAATGGATCAACAGAAATTGAAGTGTGGGGAAGATGTTGATGCATAATAACCCTACTCTTCTATGCTCCTGCTAATTCCAGACTTACCTGCTGCTTATCACATGGTGGGACTATTCTCACTATTATTTTCCTTAATGCTGTTCATGTTCAAAGTTAGATTAGCACTGTGCATCCCATTTATCACAAACTCTGTATGGAAAAGCCATATGGTGATCAAGGCTGGGAATTATGCCCCAAGTTTCACACTAAATGCACTTATATGGTCTTATGGCTACTTACACTTGGTGCCCATCTGTTAGGATGGCAGGGGGCCCACTGCTAAGTTGGCCAGACAATTGCCCTTGAGAATAGTTGCCAGACAATGTTTGAGCTTCTGTGGGCAACACAGCAATGGAAAAACCACCAGCTCTGCTAAAACTACCTCCTTATACCAACAATGGCGTCTCACACAGTTACGGCTTCTACTTCACATAGAAAATGTATGAAGTAAAAACGTGGAAATGATGATTTCTGTCCCCTGCAGAGACACCGGTTAAGCTGCAATGGGCAAATGTAAAAATCATCCAGGAGAACTGCTTCGAGTCAGAGTGCAGTAAACTACAATTACATATGTACAGTATGCAGGAGATTGTCCATCAAGTAGGAAACTACAAAACAGACTGATGTAACACATCTGTGGCAAAACTAAAGGTGGGTGTTCTAAAAATACTTCAGGGATTTAGCACTCAACATCAGAGAGAGAAGATCCTATGACTCAAGTTGGTATTCACCATGTAGGAGGTGGGATGATCCTTGCTATTTCAAACAACCAAACATATTTTGCTTCATACTAAAGCTAGGGAATGAAAGTATTATTTTGGGGAGAAAAAAATCCTTAAATCTTTACAATTGAAAACAAATTTAGATTTTGAAGACAGTTCATGAAAGTAAAGGTAGGAAGAGAAACAGTAAGGAATAATGATATGAATGGTATAGCAAATGCATTTTGCAGAGTATAAAAGTAGAGGTTAAGCTATGAAAAGAGAAAGTAGGAATTAGGCAGCATCAAGAAGGTATCAGAAGCAGGGAGAAGAGAAAAAAAAGCAGGTGGGTTTGTTTATATCAATTTTTAAATGTACATTGTACACAGTCTTTGGTTTGGACTTGGAATTGACTACATTGAAGATAAAAGCAGTCATGACTTCAGGAAGGAGAGGGAAAACATAAGCAGGAAAAAGCATTCAGTCTAAGAAAGAAAAATAAGCTTTCATGTGAAGGGGAACTGGGAAAAAAAAAAAAAACCCCAAGAAATGAAAAGCAGGTGTTAGAAATTGAAGTTCAGCTCTTCCATTGACTGTGTAGATTAGGCCTTAGAATCTCGGAAGGCTTGGTTCCTGAACAGTGTTACTGAGAAAAAAAAATAAAATCTGCTTCTCTTAAGTTCTTTCTGGTTCTGGGCAGCTCTCTTGTCTCTAGAAAGTCTGCTCTGTCAGAATGTGATCTTGGCCTATACAGATGGCGATCTCTTCAGTAACACTGCAAGTTCTGTACCTGTAACTTTTCTAGGGGCATTAAATTCTCATTTGAAAAATCAAATTAGGCAGATTTTGTGTTACTGAAAAATAGCAAGATCTTGACATTAAGACTTCTCGCAGGAGTCTGAGTTTTAATAGAGATTTTATTGGAAAAGATTTGTGTCCAAATGGACAAAACTAATTACGATCACAATTTGGTGGTCAGAATAATTGCTTATGATGAAGAAAGTTGCATGGCAGTTCTTGAACCTGATTCATTCCAGGAAATTTTGATTTCCTTTATGCCAGACAAGTGCACTGGTCTCTGAATTTTCTGAAGGAAATTATCACCTTTCCTTATCTTGTTTTCACCTTGTTGGGGATAGCTGGAACACAGCATTTTTAAAAAAACCGTTAACTTCGAATGTTGCAGGTTAAAGAGGGCACACTCTGTGAAGAGGAAATGAATGTGGGCTGTCACAGACTCTGGGCCCCACAAGGGTTCAGCAGGTGAAACTGGTTGTAGATCCATTGCCAAATCTCCCACTGGAGTTTTGAGAGGAAGGTTTAATTTCTGCTATGAAGGTGTTACTAACCAGGTCACCTTTTCAGTCTGAAAGGGACACCATCCTCTGTTGAAACGAGCTGGCTAAGGAAATGCTTGAAAGAGAATTCCTCTTAGTGAATCATCTCACTTTTCTTCCATTTCTAACGTTTATTTAATAAATGCATATTTTCTAAAGTAATCATGGCAGATACAGTTGTGTGTTCCAGAAGATTAGGTTAAACGTGCTATATGAAAATGGAATCATTGAAGTAAAACAGTAGTTTTTCTTAGAATCATATTTTTGTAAGCCACCTTCACTCTGTAAATAATTTCAGTTTCTTTGTGTTGGCTTTATGGCATTTTGTAGTGTTCATAAGATTAAGAGGCTAAATCTGCAATCTTTAGTATGTCTTTTGGCTGTGTAACATTCATAGATTCACATTGGAGGTTTTCAGATGTGAACAGAAATGTGAATTTAACTGTGATCTTGGCCCAACATCTAAGATTAACCCATGATAACCCAGTTACATAGTTCATTCTGGACCTGAGCTCCAGCAAAAAACTTCTGTCTTTTAAGTTCCCCTAAAATAAGTGAAACTCAGCACCTATTAGTAACCAGATGTAATTGAAGAAAAATACTTTCAGTTTTAACAGATGGGCCTTTCAAAACCAACCATATGAAACTAGTTTATTTTGAGTGTTTTGTTCCTGGAGGGACAGCATTTTATTTAGTCATCATAGCTCTCATTTGCATATTGTGTTTCATTTGTTTCATGACCACATTAATTAGAAGAAAAGACTATCTTGCTGTAGATGACATTTCAGTTCCTGAATGAACAGGGACATGAGCTTCAGGCAAGTTGCATTAATTTCCTCTGTATAGAAATTAATAACAAGTGTACTTCAAACTTTCCCTTCAAAAATAATAATTTGAATATTTATGCATAAGAAAAGGCCATTCCTGACCCTTGGCCAAGAGATTATTTTGTTGGTTTATCCCCAACAAAATATTTCATGTTGACAAGCCATTACATGAGTGATTTTTTTGAACAGAAACAGAGCACACAGTTCTTACAAAGCCTTGATCAAAAATTTATTTCATAGAGGTTTGATTATGACCTGAGAGGCTACTCTTGATCATGGAAATGAAATGTCCAACGTTCATTTCCACAAAAGTTCTAGGCAGAAATAGCATAGTCCCTAATAAAAATCCCAAGTGTTGGGTTGCGGGTTATGTAATGGTCAAAGGCAAACAAGAAAAGGAGGCATGTTGATGTAGTAAAAAGGTATTTGAAACGAGAAGGGACTACACCAAAGTTAGTCCAAGATATTCCTTTTGAAACTGCTTCCAAAACTACTTGGATAAATGTCTCAAAGTGAGGATTCCCCAATGAACTCCCTCTTACAGTGACTACACTGAAAAAGTGCACTATTGTAGGGACATGTGCACTTCAATGCCATCCTTGAAGAGGGAATTCTGATGGGTAGTGCAAAAGTAGACAAAATCTGTTCAGAACAAGAAATTTCATCATGTGTACCTAATTTCTGGAATGTGAACCTTAAAATCTCAGAAGTTTTATTAGGTATTATTGATAAGCAAAGTACATTCAGAGGGCATAGCTTCAACAAGAAACCTCAAGCAGTCTGTAAAGCTGTGTTGACAGAAATATTTTTTTAAGATATTGCAATCTCATGCTTTCCATTGGAGGAAAAAACTCCTTTTCCCCCTCCACCTTTAATGAAGTGCTTTATATTTGCAGACTGCATACCTTTTAAGGTCAAGGAAAACTACAATTGTCCTTTTATCTCTGGCTTTCCAATTATTTGCCTGGACTTAGGGTTAAACATCCTACTCTAAACTTTACAAGTTTGTTCATTCTTATGCACTTTAAATTTTAAAAGATCTTATCTCTAAAGTTTGATTAGGGCTTATAAATATATTGTGTTTAGAAGTTATTTTTTATAACAGTTCTGATTTTGGCAGGGGGAAATTTTATAGCATCTCCATGTTTTGATTTTTTTCACAATATCTTATTTCTTCCCTTCACTTCCACAGGTATTTCAGGAATTTAACTATATTCCTACAATGGTGTCTTTCTCAGAATCATCTCAGAAAAGGCAGATTTAATTTTGGCTTTGAATTTTCATTAATATTCTTTTTTTTCATATCTTTTCCTTCAAGCTTATTTTCCTAGCAGTTCAGTAATTCTAGTCCCATTTCCAGCTCAGCCTGAATGCTTTGAATTTCAGATGGATTGCAAACCACCTCCTAGATTCTCAGAGGGAATGGCTTGAGTTACAGAGAAAGAGGCAGTAGCTTTTTACACTCCTTGGTGTACCTTCTCCTGACCTTAATCTGAAGACAAAATGTCTTAAATTTGATTATGATAATAATAATTTAAAAAACCATAGCTCCTTTCGTGTTCATTGCAACAATAATTTCTCTAAATGAACAACATAAAGAATCAGCTAAAATAGTACAGATGGGTTTATTTGGCAATAATGGTCCATCTTTTGCACTTGATTTTACCTGTACAGTCAGCAATAAGGGTGCCAGGTTATGGCTGCTCAAACAAGGGCAAAACATGATTTGTGACTTATTTCCTGGGCAGCCCAAAGGAAAGCCTCAGACATTGGCAGCCCCTACTTCAGCACTGAAGTCACTGACACTTGCGCTGCATCTGCAACAGTTGCATGAATTCCATTCATTGACCTATATGTATTTATTTTGTCTCATTCCAGGTTTCTCAATACATTTCTTGCAAATCGCTGAACAGCTTACAAATCCAGTCTATTAAAACAATTGTATCAGGTTTTGCACCCAGTCTGTCTGGGTCCCTATTTAATCTTAGAAAATGAGCTGTATTGCAGAAGCCATTATGTTGTTAATGCAAGCAAATGATGTTTAAGGGAGCTTGGGTACCCCAGCAAATCTCCTTTTATTCTGCAGCTCTTTTCTTGCTTGAGTTTTGTTAATTTTTTGAGTGCTGCTCATGAAGCCAGGAAAGCAGTAAAGTCTTTGAAAAGCATGAAATAAATTCTGTTCAGTGAGTGGGTAATTGTTCAAGGTCATCTGTTCGTTGTCTTTGTCTTGATTGTTTGAATTAGTAGCTAATAATGGGGCTGAACCGTGAATGAATTATTATCCATAGGGCATATTTTGGGGAGTGTCAGGAAATATTACAGGGTAATTAAGGTTATCCAATAGCAAGGCTGTGTTACCAGCAGATGTCTAGTAATTACTATGTTTAAAAAGTGTGGGGATTAAACTAAGATTATAGCTTTTATATTGACTGCCTTTACAAGTCAGACTTGGAATTTATTCAGTTTATTCTGCTGCCCTTTTTCTTTTGTTCTGATTCTGTCACTTAAATTCCAACTTAAACACAGGCCTTTCCTGCTGAATTAAAATAAACATCAGCAGATGGTATGCAGTACATGTGTATACAAAATAGCAGTGTGGCTATTGAGGACTACAAAGATAACTGCATTGAGAAATACTGCTACTATTTATTTGTTAACAAGTTCTGATTCCATTCTAGGGCTTGTGCATTAGGTCTTTCAGGTCCTAAAATAGTGCAAAGATTCCTTTCTCTAAATATTTTTCAATACTGTAACAGTGTTTAATATGAAAGGAGAGCTCAATTGTTCATTCAAATTTCATTTGTTGATTTGGATATCTTCAAGCAAAACCAAAAGTCCTGAGTTCAAAGTTTTGTTGTTATTACTGACCCTAAGCTGGCTTAGTGCTACCAGAGGCCAGGGAAGGGGAAGCATTTGTTTAGTCCCCGATCCAGCAAATTTGATTTTAGCAGATGGGCTGAAGGGAGATAATGTAATGGACAAGTATCTGTGGCATCTGGAATGTCTGGATTTAGCACAGTTGACTGGCACTGGGGTGGGGAGGGCAGCGTGGAAGCTGTCTGTGCACACTGAGCCTCAGAGGGAATGAGAAACCTCTCAGGAGAAAAGGGTGATGACTAGGAAGGAAATGTAGGGCATTGAGTGTTTATAGCCATAAAAAAGGAAAAGTGGGAGGTTTGAAAAATGGAGGAGAGCTACAAAATGAACATGACAGGAAAGGGAAATGTGGACAACAGTGAGTAAAGGTTTTGAGCAAGTGTTTATGTGGTATATGGGACCTTTTCAAAGAGGAACGCACTGGCAGATTTGTTTTTTCCTTAGCCATTATTTAAAAACACAATTGAAAAAAGAAAGTTCACTTTGCAAATTGTATGTAACATCCCAAAGTCTAAACCCCTTTGATTCTGGCCTACCAAGTCTCTGCATAATTTTTCATCTGACTAGCATTAAGCAGGGTAAGCTTTTTACTTCTTTATTTTGCATGCTGCTGGCAGTGCAAGAGGGGATTACACAGGAGTGCTATGGATTTGGAAGTCTGGCTCCCATGTTAGTGGTTTTTGTTGGTGTGGGGCTACCAGCAGGTGAATCAGCCCATGGCAAACTCTGTTCGTTGTTGCAGACCAAGCCCTGCTCACTCTGGCTATAGCTATCTTATGCCAGAGATACCCATTGGTGCACAAGCTGTAATTTCAGAAATTATTATAACCACACTAGAAGGAATCCACTAATATTTTCTTGTCAGCTTCTTTGGTTTTTCAGTTAAGTACAAAGGCAAATGTTACATGTTTATGGCAAATGATTGTTCTGATTCAAAAATGCTGATTATGGACGTGCATGTGTGAGCAAAGAAAAATAAGCAACAGTAACCTGACATGTCAACGTGGGAAAGTGTGGACACAGCACTAGGATGAAACTTTGTCATGAACTGTCTAGGATGTCCAATGTACATTAATTGTCTTAATTGCATGTGGGATCTCATTAAAGTCAAAGGCATTTTTCATATCTAAAATTAAGGGCCATGTGAAGTTTTTTACTTGGCTAAAAAACATTCTTACAAAGTTCTCGCTTGAAGAAATTAATGAAAGCTAATACAGTTCAGAATCAAATCTAAAATCTTCTGATATTTAAAAAGTTACTATAATCCAAATGGATTTTCTTTGATATAAATTTTCAAAAAACCCCAAAATTAGGACTTTTCACGAATTAACCCCTATTGGAATTAATGTTTGACTGGTGTAGAGGGAAAGCTGAGAACATGGAAGGGGAAGGACAGGGAAGGGCAGAAACAACTAGCAAAACATTTGAGATTTGAGATAAATGATACATTTGAGGTAAAGATAGAGGTGTAATATGAAGTGTCTCTGAATGTTTCTGCTTGTGATTATTCTGAGTTAAAGTTCATACTCATCCATGCACATTATAAAGGGATTTTCATCTGTTTAGGTTTCCTCACTTTTTAAAGTGCAGACCCCTCATCAAATCAATTAATAACCTCAATACCTATTAGTCCCTTCAGTGAAATACTGTAATGCTTCTTATTTGTATTCCAAGTCATTGATATCCATATGTTAACATGATAAATGGTGAAATCTGATGCAAAATGCTCCAAGCCTTGTGGAAGACATCCATATTTCTTGGTTGTCTGGTTCCTACCATACAAATGTCTGAGCCCGAGCCTGTTTAAACTTAATGAGAGTATTTTTATGACCTCATTGTACTTTGGGTGCAGATAGAAAACTATATAACTATTTTCTTTGTTTGTTCTTTTTTTTGATTCTATTGTTATTGGTTTTATTTAAAGAAAGTAAGATTGAATTTTTTTTTGTGGAATTAGTTTAAATACAGCAGTAGGGAAAAAGAAAGTTCAAACACCTAATCATACCTTTTGATCTGATTGTAAATTAACAAATAAGTAAATGCACTGCTGCTTTTATAGCGTTTTGTATAGCTGAGAAAGGAGCTTAATGGAAAAGCTGCATTTTACCCTAAAGCTTTTCTTTTACTTTGTAAGGAAAAGAAACACCAATGATCAAGTTTCCCTATGCTGAGTTCTCTGTTGCAGCAGTAATGCTTTTACTGAAATCTCAACACTACCAAACATAAGCAACAGCAGTAAGCACACAGGGCACTGCATTTACTCCCTCCAGTGTGCTAATAATGACCTTGGGTACCTCAGAGAGGAAAAGCAGACTCTGCAACTTTGTGAGGCTCTTTATACAAGAAAGGGGATAAAATCAGACTGTTCATTAATAATGAAGGAATAACCAGTGTAATGAAGATCTGTCATGTGTGAGACCTGAACAAACCCAGTAAAGATGGAAAGTACAGTGCTAGTCATGGTCTGACTTTAGGACATTTGCAGGTTTCCTTAACCTTAATCAACATGGGGCAAAGCCAGGCTTTTGCTTCCTTTTCAAAAACTATCTGTGTGCTTCTTTAAAACAGGGAATCTTTTACACTCAGATTAATGCTCAACAATCTTCAACATTTGTAAGAAAAACAAAGATGTTCTTGTCGTGGGAGATCTGGTTAGAGACCTCAGAAACTGACCAAAACACTAAAACAACTTACCAGTAAAAATTGATTGAGCTAATGAGGTACATTAGGGACTGTGCAGACTGTGCAGAATGCATTTAAATGTATGCTAGATTTTACTGGCATGTGCCATTTTTTTTTCACATTGATGCTGTTAGGCTAAAGTAGATGTTGAGAGGTTTTTAACCTTTATCGTCCGTCTTTTCCAAAATGAAAATGAAGGGTGCAGAAGAAGATATGCAGTGTCAATACTTCACTGTATGATTTAAAGTAGAAGAATGATCATTGGTGTAGTCCCACCACATTTGAGTCTCAAGTGCAGTGAAAGGTTGCTATAAAACAGATGTAAAATAATGAAGTTAAGAAATTAAGGAATTCTAGTAGACAAAAAAGGATGTTTTAGTTTTCTTTTTTCAGCATTGGTTAGATTTAAGAAATGGGAGAACTTTGAACACCCTGTTTTTATTTTAACCTCAGAACAAACATTTAAAAGCTGTAATTTTGGGTGGATGATTACTAATGACTTTCTTTGATTTAAACCTTAGATATTTCTAAAATTATCTCAGCAGACATAAAATTAATGGTGTATGGAAATGAGTGAAACAAAATTGCTCACATATAAGCAGCTGAGCATGTGCTGGCACGAGTTACAGAGATAGGGAAGTTGTACTGGAGCCCTCAATTTGCTGTGCCAAGGTTTTTAGGATTGTATAAAATGTCTTTTCTGTCTGCAGTCTGGGCTAGTGGAAGGTGTCCCTGCCCATGGCAGAGGGGTTGAAATTAGATGTTATTTAAGGTCTCTTCCAACCCAAAGCCTTCAATGAGCCTGTGTGTCCTAAATGAGTGTTTCCACACTGACCCCATGGCATGGGCCAGCCCCTATCCCAGGCTTAAACCCAGACATTTACAGCTTGAAGCTATTCATAATCAAAATGAAGTTTTAATAAAGGTTAGTTTGCAAATCAAATAAAATATTCTATTACCATTTGATCTAGGCCTATTATTTATTAAAAGGTTTTGGTTAGGCCACTCAAGTAAGACTCCCATTTTTCAGTTTCATTCTTAATATCATTGCATGGAATTTGTGGCTGTAACTCTTGCTCTGAGAACTGTGCTAACACTACAGCATGTCTGGTAATTCCTCATCTAAAACATGGACTCCAAAGTAAAACATGGTGTGAAAGCCTGTAACTTTAACTGGTTTTAATTTCAACGCCTTTCAAATTATTACAGCTTAAATCTGAGGTATATTGAGCATTTTTGTGGACATTTGTTTTCTATCAGTCAAGAATGCATGCTCCAACATCAAATCTTATAAGTAGGGGAAAGAATTTGCTGTAATTTCTTCAGATCCTTTTCTACTTTTGTAAATATCTTTAAAAATATTCCACCTAAAGATTGCTCTCTTTTTTTACTTCATATATAACTACTTTTAGATGGGAGAAGAAATAGTTTGATGTTTATTTTAGATCTACAATTCTCTCATCTGGCTCTGGACTTCATGAGCAGTGTGGCTGGTGTTTATTTTTAACATGTTAAATCAGAAAGGAAATAAAAATGGTCATTTCTTGAAACATGATTTGCTGAACTCTTAAAAAGAAAAGGGTAATTTAGTAGGGTATCCTGTGACAGGAAATAACAAGCTGCCTTCACCCTGGTATATTGATTTAGGAGGGAGATGCTTGTGCAGAAAAAGCAATACTTGTTCAAGTCACTGGACAGTCTGAGGATTTGAGGAGGAGGCGGGGAGGGGCTGAGGCTTTACACTAAAAAGGCTGGAGTCATCAACTTTAAAATAGCCTGTGTGGCCTTTTTCAGTGAAAATAGAGAGTAATGTGGCTATAAAAAGCAAAGTAAACTACTAGTTGACTGCCTCTTTTATGCCATACACATCTCTGAAGGTTAAATTTGTTATTTTAGAAAAACATAGGGTAGGTTTGAAAAGAAAACCCAGGTTGTTTGGCTTCAGTTTTTTATTATGTGAAATCAAAAAGTCATCTCACACTGAAGAGACAAAAAATACTTGCCTTTAATGTTGTGTTAATGAACAGAACTGTGCTATCCTTTAAAATTCCTTCAATAACATTGTCTAGTGTTTAATACTTAAGTGTAGTTTGTAGACATAAATTTGACTGTCATATTAACTTGCAAATATAAAAAGGAAATTCACAGGTTCACAAGAGTGTGAAGAACTAAATGTCCATGCTGCAAACATTTCCAGTTTTTAAATTTTCCCTTATTCATCCAGCTTTCTGAAAAATGCTGGGATTTTTTAATATTAATGTTTTTCAGATATGAGAAATGTGCAAATCAGTAGTGACCTTTTGATTTTATAGGTTTATTGAAAGAAAATAAAAGAAAAAGGTGTACAGATTTGAAGAGAAAAATGAAAGTAGGCATCTTATTCTTAATATGAAATATCTGTAATGTAGGCAAGTCTTATAAAAGTTAGAGACATCTCTGGATTGCCTGAAATAATAATGCTTAAAATATGGTTGTCTCATTTTGTTAATCTTTTTTTGAATTTTCTGTTTCTTTATCCTAATACCTAACATCATGAGGATCTTTTTTTTTCTTTCTGTTTTAGTAGCAGTGGAGATATGTAAAGACATGTAAAGATATGTAAAGATTAAAGACATGTAAAGACATGTAAGATATGTAAAGACAGAAATATGAAAATATTAGTGTACAATAAATATCAGATTTGGAAATGGGCAAAAATACAAGAAACCTTTAAAGATCTAATTTTATTCATCCAGTGTTGAAAACACACTGCTTGCTCTATTTTATCACAGCCCAAATCTACCAAGTTGTTCAGAAGTCTAAGGACTTCAGCTCTTTAAAAACCTCTCTTCTCTCACTGACTGGTCTGGAAACTGTCTGTCTTTGCAAGGACTATTCTTTGGTTTCTGTAGACATTTCAGCTATTTGGATCTCAAATCACCTTTGACAATTAGAATTAGTAACTCATGTTCTTTAAGCTACACAGTACAATCACCCTTGATTTCATTTACAACATTCATTTTGTTTAAAACTTCAACAGTTTGAGACATGATTTTGTAGATGTGATTTTTTTTTTTACAATTAAAATCATTAATGATTAAAGCTGTTTCAGGCAATTTGATACTGTTCTATCAAATCTTTCCCTTTCTATGCCTCTACAACCCAATGTATTTCAATACATTGAAAATGACATTTTCATGGATTCATGTTCCTTATCTTTTTTCCTACTACAGCTTAACTGCCACCCTCCTTTCTTCTATAGGTTATTCTCCATACTGAAAGTGTTTTCTAATGCTCAGAAATCACTTACTAAAATATAAGGTTTATTTGGGGACCATTTGAACTGTTGGACAGCAATATCTTGTCTGTCTGAATTATTTTCATCTACATAATTTTCTGGCTACTCTTCATGTTGCCTTTCCTTCCTTCCTAAAGAAGCTTGTTTTTATATCTCAGGCCCTTTTCGAAATATCTATATACACATACAAATGAATTTATAGAAGAACTGACAGCTTGTAATGATTTAATGAACACACACTGTTAAAAGGCAACTGAGTCATAGCCATGGTATAAAACATTTGGGTGATCTTGCACTTTTAACTTTGGGGAGTTGAGTAACTAATCAGTTCATTCACAAATTAGAATGCTTTTGGGTTTTTTTCAAAGTATGTTTATAGTTTGTTCTATTATTCAGTTTCCTATTTCAAAGAAGCAATAAAATTCTCAGAAAAGCTTGTTGAAGTGAGTGTAAAATAGCTTGCAAAAACACGTTCACCTGAGGAAAGTAGCTGGAAAAGGAGCACAGTGATACAAACACGCAGGGAGGAGAAATGTTACTTCTTTTGGAGACTGTTGCACTGAGAAGTTCCTCCCTGCTAATATTACATTGTGAGCTGATGTTTGGACATTGGTTCAATGCAATATGATAACCTGAACTCTTCATGTCTGAAGGAAGTTCATACATCTGTTAATTAGTTTAAAATATCTGCCTCAGGACATGAAATCAATTAGGCTGAACATCTCACACAGCAAACTGGTAAATAAACATACAGGGGTTCCAGCCAGCATGCAGATTAATAAGAAATATTTTTATTATTGAAAGCTTATTTTGAGTGCCTCTGTCATTGACATAAGGTCGGGGCCAAGCAGGACTGAGGGGTTTTCCCACCGGTGACAAGCAGGGAGTGCTGCCCAGTCTGTGTTCCCAGAATGGGAGGTGCTGAGCCTAAAGTGAAAATATCCCTGAATATTTTCAGGGACCAGTGGTGGGAGTGAAGAGGCAGCAGTCCTTGAGCTGGGCAGACAAAACAGGAGAAGGAGGGACAAGCTGGCCCAAGAAATAGAATAGTGTCAAATATTTCAAATGGGCTGTGTCTAATGACGTGGGATGACCGTGCCTTGCTGAGTAGGCCAGGCCAATATGAGAGCATAATCCAGCATTCAAAAGATGATGGTGATCATCATCATCTGCATCTGTGCCTGTCTATTTTCACAAAAATGAAACAGAGTATCTTATTTTCTCATGTAAGTGATATGGGATAGTCTTTTTCTGTCTTTTCCCTGTATTGTTAAAAAATCAGGGGTGAGAAGTTTTTTTAGAGATCTCTGAGCTAATAAACCTTAGGTTGTTGCAAGCCAGAAGACTATAATAGAAAGGTGTGGCTACTTGATACTAATGTACTTCACTAGCATTTGTTGATAGCCAGTGCTGGAAGCAAGCCTGAGACCACAGCACACTGACACCACCCCTCCAGCACGGTCACTTTACCTGCTAATAAACAGACCTGTCCCACCCAGACTAAAAGGAGATGGCTGGTATGGTAGGGAAATTGTTTTCTCCAGGTTAATACTGGAAAGAATCTTCCAGGTCAGAACATTTAGCCAGGCGCTGTTCCATGTCTAGAGGGCTGAGAAGGGTGAAATTTTGCAATAGCTGAAAAAGAGGACAAGAAGCTGGGTCTCCTATGGAATTTCTTACAGTGAAACAGAAAACTAAAGATGAAAGAAAAAGATGAAGCAATGGAGGAAAAAAGCCACAACCACCACCAGCACCAAAACTTAGTACACCTTCCATATTTAAGAAAAGAATGTGGAAAGATTTCTACCCTTCCAGGAGTCATTCCTCTTGGAGTACTCTGTAACAGGGCGCTGTGTATTGCACCACCTTTTTTTTTCTCGTCCCTTTTGTTTCGGAACGTTTTGGGCGGCCTGTCAGTCTCTGCTTGTATGGTTTCATGTACTTAAAGAGGTCTCACTAAACTAAACAGCCCATAGTACTGGAGCACTAGAAGTTTTTCTTTGAACCTGCCAAGTGTTGAAGTGCCACATTGTGGGCAGGGTGACAGACTGTTCTGAAAGCAGAAAGTCTGCCAGGAAGGCGAAGAAGGAGGCAGCTGCCTGGCTACAGCAAAGGAAGGTCAGAGGGATGTGGGATGCAGTTGGGAGGACATGGAGTGACAGAAAGGTACCCAAGCACAGCTGATTTGTTTAGTGTCCCATGGAGGAGCTGCTTTTGAGGCTGGATAACAAGAGAGCACAACTTGGGTTTTGCCAGACAAGGTGAGATCTGTGGTTCACCAAATGTACACAAAAAAATGATGAATCATAGATGATGTGTGCATTTTGACATTTTCCCACCTATAAATACTATTTTTACCTTGCAAAACACAAACTTTGTTGTATTCTGAAACTAGAGTCCTTTTTTCTTCATGATCTGTCTTACAGATTTGATAAACTCTCCCTCAAGACCCTGTAAGATGATATTAGCTAATAGTGCTAACATCAAAGGTTCTTTATTGAATATGATCAAGGAACCTCTAATGTCAATACAAGGGGTGTTTGTTTTGCAGCTGGTTGGCAGCCAGCCACTTGCTGTGCAGTTATGAAGCTCCTTAATGCTGAAGTGCCTTTAAAAGTGTGGTGAAAAACACTGATGGAAGGCCTACAGCTCTAGAATGTGCAGGAAAGGGATTGCTTGCATATTACAAAGGTAATATTTTTTAGTTCATGTTTAAAAGGGGTGGAAAGGAAAGGAAAAAATGAAGGTAAAAAAGCAACTCTGTATTTTTTCAGCTGTGTATGCCAACCTGGCAACCAGTGCAAATTAGTGAAATGTTACCAGTGACCCCTTTTCTCTTCAAAGACGAATAAATTAAGTGAGGTAGAAAATTTAACATTAAATATACAGTAGAATAGCAGAAACTCTTGTGACCCTCCTTGCTAGGAATTTCGTGCCTCTGGATTTCAGTTCTTGTGGTGGCAGGCAGAAACACGAAATACTTCAGCCCTAACTTGATTCACAGAGAGAGGACTGAAAGTGGCAGCTGCCCATGTGAATGACCAAGGGTTGAATTTGTCCACTGTAAATCATGCATTCCAAGGAAGCTTAACAGCAAATTATTTTGGAATTTGTCACATTTATATCCTAGGCTTGTGAGATCCAGCAGCACACCTTGTTTATGGATGATCCTTTCAGTACCATTTGGATAAATCACCCTAAAACTGCAGTGATGTTGTCAGGCATCTTATAGTGATCTTGGAGGTGTGGAGCTGGCTGAAGGCTGTTTTGATGAGATAGCTGAAAGACAAAGAAAAGTTTTGTCTCTGCCGTGAGATTTTGGAACAGTGCTGCAGGACTCAATGTATCATCCATCTATATAAGGATCAGATACAGATGGTGGCATAGAGTAGCTGCAATATGGACAGATTATTTTTACTCAGTTTTCTGTGAATGGATTCTATTCAAGTTACTGTGTTGTCTCCTTGGATTATGTATGTTAATTTTTTACACTGAAAAAAAGTGTGTATCTCTGTGTCTGCTAATGCTCTGTCACCTATACAAAAGAAAGTGTGTGAATAGTAAAACTCAGTCTTCACCCTGCTTTCCCAGCCCAAGACCAAAAGTCCCACAAGTTAAGACTTTAAGCTACCCTGAAGTGAATGAAATAAGACTCCATTGGTTTGGCACACTATCAGCTGATGCTATTGTTACCCATGAAAGCAGTGATGAATTTTGAATACCACAGAGCATGGGAGCAGCGAGTGGGGCCTGAAAGCAGCGTCAGTCAGTGAAAGCTCCTCAACTTGCTGCACTCACTGACACAGAAATGAGAAAAGTTTGGTTTATAATCCTCATGCTTTTATACTAATATTTCTTAACTCTGTCTTAACATTGCAGAATGGGTTTGCAGAGAGTCTGAAGTGCAGGGTGAAAGCTGTGACCCACAGCAGGTTGTGGAGTGTCTGGTGAGCTGGGCACGGGACAGGGACATTGGCTGCAGCGCACGTTTTACCGTGGAGGGAGGGAGGCAAAGTGTGATAGCTGAGAAGCTGGAGTTTGGTGTTCACACTGACAAATACATGCATGTCTACAGATGGGAAATTTCCAAACAATCTCTTAGGGATGCATAAAAATAAACAATCAAATGCTTACAGTCTGATAAAGGCCTCTGATTTAGAACAAGTGTGTTGGAATCTGATTCTTGTTTTGTTACCAACAATGAGCTATTTCTAATTTTAGTGGTTTGCATGGTCCTTTTTTAAAAAATGAAACTAAAATGTATAAGATGGCTGTTTCTTTATGAGGCTATTTGCATGCATAGTTTAATTAAGATGTGGTAATTTTAAGATTTTTACAAGAAAAATAGTCTTTGAAGTCTTTTATATTTGGTGAATATACTCATTAAATGAGAAAGATCATGAAATAAAATTTCTAATTAAACCAAAATGTTTAAATAGGTTCTTAGTGTCTAAATTAAAATTTTGAATTGAATTTAGGCCATATCCATAGCTTTAGTAGATGTAAAAGTATAAAACTGGCAAAAATTAAGTAACTGCTTTTTTGAGAATAGGAAATGCAAAAAATCTTCTTTTTGCAATAGAAAAATTCTATACATGTTCCACATTTGAATGTTTGATTCAAATCTCATACGAATTTCTTGCATTAAAATAAAGAGATGTTTTATTAATTAGAAAACTGAAAAGAAAACATAAACCATAGGATGAATGTGGCTGTTATTTCAACTCAAACATTAAGTAGCTGAACAACATTGACATCAAACTAAAAAAATCTATAGTTATGTATTGGCAGTGGAAGTAAAGCTATTTTCACTAAGTTCTATAAAAACATTGCTGATAATCCTCTTCTAATTGTTACTTGATAAAAAATAGAAACCTAGGATGTCAGAATTTTTGTTTGAGGTACTCTCCTAAATAAGTAGAGGAAATAAAAATAGTCACCTACCTATGTATTGTCTTTGTTGCATCTTTTTGTGAGTGGTTCTCGATACTGTTCCTTTTTCCCTCCTACACTAAGTTCAGTCTTTTGTCTCTTTCTAACTCTCCCAAATCAGCATCCAAAACACCTTTGTGAACTGCTGTAGCAGTCAAGTAAGCCCAAATGGTTCTTGTTCTTACACCACAAAAAGCTTTCTAATATTAGAATTAACTGTTAATTTCCTCTTAGATTTTAACTGTTCACCTAACTTTTGATATTGTCCTATTTCTTTACAAATTCCATTTTTTATTTTTCCTGTACTCCTGTAATAGGAAACCTCTAACAAAAATGGAATTAATGCATTTGAATCCATGCTCTAGCCACACAAACTGAATTTTCAGCATCTCATTCTCAGATTAAGACATATTGCTTCAAAAGTTTGGATATATTTTACATATCCAAATGTGAATTAGCACACTTATTGATATTTGCAACATAAAAACAGTGTTATCAATCTTATTATTAATGCATTTGTAATGTTTTTTGTTGGAGGGAAAGGAGATGCTGGCTGTTGTGTTTGTGCAGTGGCACAGCCATCCCATAACCAAGGGATGCTAATTAACACAAACTGATTAGAGCGCTCCTTTTCTGCTCTGGCTCTGTCAGAGCCGCAGAGACCGACCTTGAGGCTGCCCCACAAACCATGGCGGAGGCCCTGGCTGGGCATGGGTTTGGTGCCAGAGCTCTGGGCTCTTTGGATGGAGCTTCCTGGATGATCCTCTGTAAACCCTCAACATTCATTTTGCTATTTTGTTCATGAATACCTCAGAGCTAACCTTTCTGGGAAAAAATTTTTTTTCTTTTTAATCTAAATTTAATCTACTCCACTCTATGATTAATTTGACTGAGTGGAATCCTGTGGTTGTGAACAGCCTTCTATTTTCAGCTGGGTGGGGAAAAAAATTGTTTTAAAATAGGTCTTTTAATGTTTATTTTCCCTTTGATTGCAGACAGTGTCCTTACACTCAGTAAATACTTCTGTAGCACTTTTCAACTTTAGTCCTTGCAGGCTATCTACTTAACATTCTCTCAGTGATGTTAACCTGTGCTTTCTGAGGTCAGAGGATATCAGCAATGACTTTATATTATATCCTTTTTTAGCTTTAGCTATTGATTAACTGATTTTATAAATGCATTTCTGTGACATTTTGTCATCAGTATCTTCATGATTTGATTTAAAAAAAAAGCACTTCTCTTTTTTCAGGAGCGGAGGTGGCAACCTTTAGCATTCTGTGTGGAAACTGATTTGTATTTTCGTTAGAGGCAGGTCTGAAAACAGGTGGCAGTTTACACTTTTTGAATCATGTAATCATCTTTTATCCCAAATGAAGTTTGGGAATATTCCATGAAATAATGTTCTATATGACCAGTTACCAGATTGCATTGTGTACAAGTTCTTGTGCTGCAGCTTTCCTTATTTTCTTTCTTACAAATAACTAAACCAGAGAAAGTGTATAAATTTATAAAAACTTAGAGTATACGTCACTATTAATACACACTGATTTTCTAGGCTGTTCTGATACTCTCAGTTACTATCTAAAGAAACACCAGTTAGTTAAATATTTTACTGCAATTTTGAATAATTTTGTAGCTGAATAATTACCCTAATAAGGTTAAAATATATTGTTGGTAATGCAGTGTGAGTTTAAGTTGTCAATTCAGTTGATTGCCAGAGTCCTCTGAAAAATGAAACAAACATTAAATTTCCCAGAAAAGTCAGCAGATAGTGACTCTTGGAAAAAACAGAGCTTTCGTATGTTTTGTAGGTTTCGGGAAATACTTTTTAAACTTTCTTGTAACTCAAAGAACATGGGATTATTCAGAAAAAAATGGACTGTATATAACTGTATTAACTCTTCATCTTATACTGCATGAAAAGAGAATGTTTATTTTTTTCCTTGCTGAGAAGTTTTTAGTAAAGATCACTGTAATTTTAGCATGGGAGAGGGTATATATACTGAAACTTTTGGTCCCATCTGCTGCCTCCACACACTCAGGACCGTTTTTTTTTCTCTAGACAAGAATTGTACGCATAATTTTAAGTTCTTTCAGATACTATCTCCTTCAGCAGCCTGGTGTGCAGGTATTCATAAACCTTCTCCCAGATGAGTATTTTTTTCCTTTTTTTTTCCCCCTTTTTTCTTTTCTTTTTCTTTTTTTTTTTTTCTTTTTCTGGCAAGGTGGAAGTGGTGAGGGACCGTTAGAGCCGTGGTTTAGAAGGTAGGTGTCTGTGGGTATTGATGGGAAACAGTCGTTAGAGGAAAGCTGCATCACCACACAGGAAGAAGCACAAAACTCTTGAAAGCATTTTCTCCAGCTGTTGCGGAAGAACAATTTAGACAGTAGAACTTGAAAGCCACAGATCTTATACCTCATTTCTAGCTGAGAGGGTCCTTCCAGAAAAAGGACTGATTAGCTGCAGTCTTTTAAAAGCTCCCTCTCAAAGGCTCAGCAGTTTCACAGAAAAGATGGATCTAGCAGCAGGGAAACAATAAATTGCAAATGTGTAATCAAATTTATATAGGATGGTCTTCAAATTTTGCAATGAAAAACACAAACTATGAAAGAAAATACTGAATATCTTATTTTTGAAACAGAATGTGTTTATTACAATAATAATTTATTGCAAACCTGCTTGCCAATAAATAGTAGCTAGTGAAACTTCTGAAAAATTGCATTTAAAACCATTTCTGAGTGTAATTAACTTTCTCCCCCCCCTTACCCCTGCCCAGTCACACAATTTCTTTATTCTTTCGGCTATTTTGCATTAAGGGCTGAGCAAAATTTCCCTCTGACTTGGAGTCATTCAGTTATCTGCAGGAGCTGTGAACTGAGGGCTTGGTTCCTCCTTCTTGCCCCGCTTTCCTTAGACTGTCTCAAAAACTAGACAGACTATTTTTCCCAAATAAATGTCCAGTGTTCTGCCATCAAGTAATTTCATCACTTATTTCCCATGACATATTGTTGGTAGCTATTCCACTTCTAAAGGATTGCCCACTAGCACCCTTGGAATAAATATTTATCAACTTTTCTTTGAAGTATATATTTGGAGACAAAGCAGACCAGCATGAGCTTTAAGGCAGTATTTTTCTTTCAAGTGAGATTTAAGGGAAGCAATATTATAGTTTATAAGAGTAGTACATGATTCACTTAACTGATGGCACATTTTATAGTCCCACTTCTGTTACTGACCTGTTACATCACCATAGGCAAGATATTTCATCTCTGCTTTTGTCCTTTCCAAGGCAAGGGTGGTCACTATTTTTTTGTTTAAGCTGTACATTTTGAAGCAACATTTAGTGAATTCTGTCTTGTGTGGTGAATGTGTGTTCATGTGTGATGTCACATCTTGCAGTTATATCTTTTGTCATAATTTTGCAGGATTTAGGGGGTTTTTTTGCAACAACTCAGAGTGACGTTTGTCTAGGGAAAGCAGCCTGTCCCCACCCAAACCCCAAGAAGAAGCCATGGCCCATTGGTCTCAGAGACACCCGAACCCAGGTGTCTCAAGCACACAGGAACTTCTCCTCCTCAGTGACAGAAAATTTGAGCTGCACTTGGGGTGTCAGGATTTTAGACCCATTCTGAAGCAAAGAAATGTCCCAAAAATATTTTCCAAAAATTAACTACCTTCTAAGCCTGTAGCAGTCTCAAATATTCGAGTGTTTTTTTCATGCTCCCTCTGTGGTGCAAACCTCATGCTTCTCTCTGTGCTATGTATTTCCATAACTTAATTTATAATAGTTGGGTTTGAGCTGCTTGTGATATCCTGAATTGATAAACATTTGTAATTTAAGAGGTATACATTTTATCTAGGAGCAATATGCATAATTTCATATGCTGAAGGATGAAGAAGAAGGTAGAGATGTGATAGTTCACACACATACAGAGACACAAACTGGCAAATTGTGCTAGAGGAAGAAGCTGGGGGTCCTAACTGAGAAAGGGAAACCTAATGATGGCAGACAGGATTATTTTGATCATCTTTGGTATACAGGATATGAAGGCAGTAATAGACAGGAAAGTTCCTCTCTATATGTATAGGTAACTTCATTTGCAAAATAATCTGTACTTCTACTGTAGATTACTTTGGTAATTTCTACCTACAGTCATAGGAAATGAGGCACATGTGGGTTTTAGATGATATTGTTTTGGTGTCTATCTTGAGAAGGGGGAGACCATGGTACAGTTGTTTAAAAAAAGGCTCCTGAATGGCAATAGTGATCCAGAAAGCTTTGTCATGGCTAGACAGATCTAAGCACATGTGTGGCAGCTGAAGAAAAGGACCAGGATAAGGTAGAACACTGAATAGTCTGGAATTCTTTATTATATTCAGCCTCTGCAAGAATAATCTTTGAAAAGGCAACTTTTCTATGGTGCAGACAACCCCAGAACTATAAAAATACATAGATGATGATGCATTTGGTATGCATTAGCTTGACTTTAATGTTGTGACCCAGAAACACTCTTTCTCATACTGACAATCTGTTTTTTATGTGAAGGGGAAAAGTAATGGGGCTGGTATATACCTACCATAGTGCAGATGTCGCTATTTGATACAAAGAACCAAATTGACTATGCTGTCTTTACTGGAAATCCTAGTTAATGTTTTGCTTGTGTTAATATTTCCATGTGCTGATCCTCTTGGGCAACACCTCAAAGTACTTGTGTTTCATTGCTAAAAAATTTTAGTCTCATTGAAAATCATTGGGATTTGAATTTTTGAGGTTGGTTGTTATGTTTTGTTTCAAGTTTCACCAATTGCTACATCAGAGCAATACATAAAACAAGGGATTTAACTTCTTTGGGCAGATATCCAAAAGGTATGTGGTCTGAAATGTGGGAAGCAAGACTTGACTCTCTTCTCTGCCAGAGATACCAATGTCATTTTGAACAAGCCTTTTAATATTTCTGTTCCTCACATCTCCAGTAAGGAAAGGAAAATTGGGGTAGTTGTCTGCTTGGAAATACCACCTTTCAGAGGCCACTGTATTTATGCTTGTATGTCAAACATCTTTGGTTGCCTTGTTTCCTAAACAATCTGTTCCTGCATTCTGAACCAGTATTGTAAATTTGCAGAAGAGAGTTCTGCTGAGGTCTGCACCTTGGTGGGTGCATCAGGTGCTAATTCTGTTGTGAAAGGGTCATCTGAGAAATATTTTAAAAGGAATGAAATTCTGTGTCATTATCATTTTAACTCTTCTAATTCAACCCCCAAAGAAAAATGAGTACCTAGACATTTTTCCCTTCCACAGTGGGATGGGATGGGATGGGATGGGAGGTGATGCTCTTGTGTGCCTGTGTACTTCATACATGAGTACAGTGACACACTGGAGATGTATACTTTTATATGAGCAGATGGTATCTGTCCATAACTCAGGCAGCCTGTGAAAGCCAAAAAGCTTCTGAAAATCTTCCAAAAATAATGACTTGTTCTCCAAGACAAACTTACTCAGGATGCAGTTACCAGACAGAACTCAACATTCTGTATTAAGAGAAGCTGTTTGAGCAAAGGCAGTTATTACAATGCTATGACATTTTGAAAATGAAATTGATGGATTCTTCTCACGGCTGGAGCAGACACTAATGGAAACTCCTGTGAGAGTGCTGAGAGCATTTGAAGGAGCCGCTGGAGAGCTGACTGCTGAAACAGCACAGCTCCACAGCACAGCTCCTGCTCTGGGGCTGCTGGTGCATGACTCCTCCCCACACCCATAAAATCATCCAGTGAGGAATCTTAGTTGTTGCCAAAACATTTAAGGGGAAAAAAAAGATGATGCATGCTATTTCAGCCCCCTCTTTTTTTTATGGTTTAGAGCAAACTTATGGAAGTTTGCTTTCAAATCCCCTTCTTTGAAAAACTGGTGGAAATTTAGTGTCAGGGGAGTAACAAGATTAGGTGACCACAGATATTTGAAGGGTTGGGGAACACTCATATTCCTTTGGCTGCCAATTTTTCTATAAATTCCCTTTGAAACATTGCTCAAGGGTGTAGGCAGACAAAATTTTAGTTGTTAAAGCAAGCAAAAGAGCGTTGCACACTCTTGTTGTCCTTTGCCTCTGCTAACTCATTGAGCCCAACTTAAAGTAAAATTCAAATACTTGTCTGCTGGGATTTCAAATAAACCATCTGGCTAAGCAATGTGATAATTAAGTGTCTTGTATTCCATCCCACTAAATTGTCATTTAAAACAACAATGACAACACTTTAGTAGTTGAAGTTTTTTAAATATTTTTTTAAATTCTATGCAGATCATATTTAAATCTCAAAGCCTGGGTAGCTTGGCTATCAGACAGACTCTTCATTTTGAAATGCTGACACACATTAGTTAAAATCTCACAGATACTATAAGGGACTGAATAATTACTCATTAAACAAAACTAAAACAAACCAGAAAATCCCCCAATACTAAACATAAAAACTTCAACAGGCCTTCTTTGGAAAGTACTCTTGGTTTTGCACAAGTATTTATTATTCCTTAATTTTACTGAATGGGTAGGAAAAAGAGTTTCCTTGTACTGTTTGCAAACTGCTCATAAACTCTGTGCAGTTAAATTTGTTTTGTGGTTGTTCCCTGTTGACACTTAGATCTATTTGAAAATACATGGCTAAAATTCTGAATTTTCCAGTACAAATGGTGAAATTTGGAAGAATTTAGTATATTTTAATGCTATATAAATATTGTGGAGTAATAAAGTTCCAGAGCACTGACCAAGCATTGGGCAGCTCTGAGCTAGAAGATAAGAACACAGGGCTGAATGCAATTTCACCAAAGTTTCCTCTTTACACAGACCCCTCTGAACACAGTACAAGCTGTTCCTCACAGTACCCCCCGATGGAGCAGTTGGAGAGTTGCTGAGTGACTGAAAAGTGCTGGCTTACTCTAATAATTCTAATAAACTTGGTGAGGAAACTTGTGATAAAGTGTTACTGGAAAAATAATATGTTTACCGTTTCTAGTGATTTTTGTGATTGGCACAATGAAAAACATAAATATTTTTATTTTCTGTGGGTAGACAGACATAGGGTAAGAATAGGTATGAAAATCTCATATATTTCATTCTTTAGCTGTAGTGAAGTAGAGAAGGAATGGATAGATACTGCAAAGTAAATTTATAACAAATCTTTTTCTAGGGAAGAGTCACATGTTTCAATCTTCCACATCATAATTGAATGCCCAAACCAAAGGTGTCTATAGAAACAACTTCTTCTGTAGCCCAATAAATTTCTGAGGTCAAGAAACTAAGTAGCTCACTGCTTGGCTCTCAACAAATGGGAGCCATGATCTCACTTGGCATTGGATAAAATGAGGGAGCAGCAGGCTGCCAGAAAAATAGCAGCAATTCTTACTGGTGCTGGGACTGCAGCTCTGAACAAATGTTGGTGAGACAGTCTCAGAAGTGAGATGGAACCAAATGAGGACACATTATTAGGAAAAACACATTGCAATTTACAGTCTAGTCCTGAACTGAATAATTATCATATGGTGCTAATACCCATTTCACTCTTCTGTGAAGCAGGTCTGGGATTTAACATCTTGAGATTGGCTTAATCTAAAACATATGTGTTTTCTTTTATTTCACATATGTGTTCTGCATTTCCCTTTTTCCAAGAGCTAGGATCAGCATGATAATATGCTGTGATGAGAGAAATACAGAGAGAATTGTTGTGATAGAGCTACAGAAACAATATGGGACCGACAGGAAAATGCATGCGTTCTCTTTTATCGGTTTATTTTGTGGTCCAGACAGTGCTTCTATTAAGATTAGAAAGAAAAGTTTCCCCTGTTGGTCATGCTACATGTGTATATATGTCCCATCCCCCAAAAAAGCTTTAGTAACTTAACTGAACATTTACTAAATTTGCAGCATAGGTTGAAGCATCCTGAAATGATAAACCCTAAACATGTGTCTGTTTTCTACCATGGGAATACTGTAAAGGAGGATTCTGTCACAAAGCTTGGGATCACTTAGATTTTTGTGGGTCTTTGTGTCTGGATCTATTTAAATCTAGCATTATAAGACAAAGGACTGAAATAGTTTTTTTAAAAAGAAAAGGATGATTTATAGCATTAGTTTATCAAAGTGGAATAAAAAAAATATATATAACTTGAAAAGCATTTCATGGAAAGATGTCATTTCCTTTCAGTACTAAAATATAAGTCTATCCCATAATATATTCTTTTGTTATGTAGGGCTGCACTAGACTATACTACAAAATAAATTAATTCCCTGTCATTACAATGTGGTATATGCAATTCTTGCAGAATTGTTTGTCCAACACAATTTTCTTTCTAGTCAGAAACCCTCTAACTGTCACGCTGAAACTGTCTTTTCTGGCAAAAGAGGCTCCCTTGATCAGTGCTACATACCCACAAGGGATTTTCTTTTGTCTTCTTTGGTCATAAGGTTGCCTTACTGTGTGAAACTAGTTCAGTATGGTAAATGAAGTCTCAGCTGAAAACTCATTAGACATCATTATGTAGCACGGTGCCTCTCCCCAATGTGTTGTTTCCTTTTGCTAGAACCTCTGCTTTTAAATAAGTGAATATGGAAAGTACATTTGAACTATAAATAGTCTGTAAAGGAAAATCCAGAAAAGATACTTGCTATCTTTTCTAAAAGGAATCAAACATCTTTTATGTGTTTGAACCATTGCATTTGCATGGAAACTCCTCTTTACCCTCATGAGAATTCTAGGGAATTTATTGGATGTATTTGAGCATGCTCACGGGTGTTAGGAAGTAATGACAGAGGTTATCTACACAAAACCTCCTATTTGATCTAACTGACAGCTTTCTTTAGTCTTCAAAAGACTGCAAACATAAAATTCTCTTTTATTATAACATGCATGTAACAAGTCGGGGAAGAGCATTAAATTCTGCTGTGTAATTAATATTGAACATGGAGTCTCTGTGCTGATACTCTAAATGGAAAGAGTTGGGAAAGAAAATGAATGATCCTGGTATCAGCCTGCACAAATTGAGTGGAGGAAAAGTTTCAGTACCTGGCTTTAGGCAGACACTTAGGTGGTCGCCTGCTGTGCTGCCCAAGGGCTGAGCCTTGTTGCTGAGCATTGACCAAACACAGTGAGGCAGAGAGGCCACAAAATAAACCATGCAGCCACACCTTCACCAGAATGTGACATATATAATGGGAGAAATGTGCAGCAGTGCCAGCTCTTCTCTTTCCTTATTTTTTAGGGTGTCATTTCAGGGACTGAGTCTTACTTGTATAGATCAAGCTAGAAAAGTCTAGCCTAGATTGGCCTCAAGAACATTATTTTCTGAAGCTTTTCTGCATCTAAAATGGTAATCCTTATGCAGCCAGCACTGCAGTGCAGCATGGCCTCTGCTGAAAGAATAGTACATAAGCTGTACATTGTTTACCAGTAGTATACAGTGATTAATTTGTTTGGTCTGAGATGATACTCCAAAGTGGCATTTGCCAAATAAAAGTGATTTGCATTTTGGTCTTAAGACTGTTACTGCTCAAACAGAGGAATGGATTCTTTGCAGCACAGTCTCTAAATCTGCATTCAGAGACCTTATAGAAACATTCTTCAGATACAGAAATTCACAATTAATCTTTTGTTGTAGTGCTACCCAAATTGAATTTCTTTGGCCACTGTGTTGCATAAAGTATGAACATATAGTTTTGTTATTCACTGGACAAATGTTTGAATTTTATTGAGCAAGTGGATTATCCGGTGCAGAAATGCATGTTCTAAAGATGGACCAAAATCTATTGATTTGTGTACAAAGGGAGTGGGTAGCAAGGAAAGTTCAGTATCGTTTCTTCTGGCTGACTATTAAAATGTGCAAGCTTAATTTTTTTGCCATTGTATTGTCATTTGACTTGAAAACATTTAATGATGGATGGCTAAGCTTGTGTTATTGTATATACAAACATGTTTGTCAATTTCTTTGTTCTCTGAAATGAACCAAACAGGAAACTGCATGTCAGGTCCTTTGATGGTGTGTCTTCTTATCATAAGTAGGAAAGTCTGCATTCAAGTCAGTATTTTTTCCATCACCTGTATTCAAGTTCTATGTCCAAACCCCCCTACATTTTAGAAGTCAGCATAAATCTATCCCATACAAATATTTCATTTATGTTATGAGAAAAGCAACAAAAATTAGTCTTAGTTATTCTGAGTTAAAACTGTGTTTTAGCAAAAGGAAACAGTTCCAGACAAAAACATAAACATTCTTTAATATCCATATGGTTTATCTTTCTGAGAAGCTAGGGAAAGCTTGATGCCTTACATCCATTTACAAGTACTTAAAAGCCTTCTAGCTTCTAAACTTTTCAAACTTTAAAGCCTTTTTAACTTTTCAACTATTCAAAACTTAAATTGCAGGCAACTGCCTTGGCAACAAATGAATAATTTATGTGATGGGATTCCATGTTCAAATTCTGCGCTTCTGCAAATTATATGTGTGATGTTAGGAAATAAAGCTCTTCCTTTTAAAGAGGTTGTTTCACATTGGATAATAAGGCATTTCAACAATTGTTTTTAAGCCATCTGTTAAAATAGAACGAGTTGTTTCAGGGTTGGTATTTCATAAGCCTGATTTTGCTTCAGCCTTCTCTCTGAAGAGAACTGCTGTGCAGGAGAAAAAAGTGGATCTATATGGAAGGTACTGCCAAGAGAAAACAAAAACTAAGAACAAGAAAGAAATGTTTAAAAAATTGAGAACATATATTTTTCTTGTAAAGAGAGTGCATTCACAATTTCCAAGTTTAAAACTCAAGCAAGAGAAGGACCAACTGGGCTGTCAGACTGACAATTGTGTAACAAGCAGTTAATCCAGGCTGGCCCGGGGGACATCATCTGCTCCTCCTCTCAGAGACTGCACAGCACTTCTAATACCCTGTAACAAGCTTAAACCCATGATAAAAGATCTGTGGTCACAATTACAGTGTGCCACAGCAAGAAGGCAGGAGACTCAGCAGCTTTATTGCTCTCACAGGCCATGGCAGTGGCAGGGACTCGCTGAGTGAAATTTCCAGGTGAGCCTCAGGTGTGAGGCTGGCTCTGTGTGAGCAGGGGAGTCCCACAGCCCCACTTGTGCCAGGCAGTGATCCCTGTGGGGAAATGCCTTCCTGGCTGCAATCTGGCAATCTGTAAGTGCCTGAGCCAAGCATCACACAAACTTCAAGGATTTTTATATCAGCCAAATGGTTCTGTTCCTGTTTCTAGCTACAGCTACTTTTCTTCAGAAAAATACCCCAGGAGTTAGCTAATGTGTCACCTTGGGGAAAGTGCTGGGGGAGAATAGGTGATGGAAAGAAAAGCTGCTAGGTCCTGCAGCAGTCAGTGAGAGTGCTGGAGCAAGGGGGAATACAAGCTTAATACAAAGGTCCTATTGAACTGTTTTGTCACCACCCTCACAGGATATACTAACAAACTGTGTGGTTTTAGAAAAATGTGTTCTGTCTGCAGAGAGGTGCCTCTTGCTCCATACCCCTCCCCACCAAGCAGTTAGGTCAGACATACAAGGCTCTCTGGATTTTGGTTGCTGTGGCCATGAAGTATGGGACTAGAAAGAGAAGTAGGAAGGGGATTTTCTATGTTTTGCTGAACATCAAAGCCAATCCACATCTAACATCAGCAGCTGGCTTCTGTTATGGTTGAATGAAACAAAAAACAGAATTCAAGAACACTTGTGTCATTAGGACAGTCTCCCCATTAAACACTTCCCAAAATAGTCAGGTAATAAAAAGCTAAAAATAAATGTTAACTGCAAATTTGAGATATTTAAGTATTAAGCATTTTGCTTTGTGCATATTTCTGAAAGAGGCCTGCTTTGGAATAAATAATGCTTGAACAAATCAGTTTTAAGGTTGTTGTAAATCATGCATATGTTAGCATTGGCTTGTTTTAATTGATACTTCATTAAACTAGTACGTATTAGCCTGGCTTTGGTCTTTCTAAGCTGCTCTGAACTCTAAGAAAACAGATGATCAGGTCATATACTAGGCCTTTATTAACAACACCTTTGTAGCATTAATACTGAAGTTGAGCACCTTTTTATACCTGACACTGTGCATTCCTATTTTTCTGTTATTACCTTAACACGTGGTAATAAGACTGACAGAACCTCACAGCCAGGCTCTCTGCACAGGCTGAGAAAACAATAGCCCACTAGGTTTTATGCCTCTCTCACCAAAACACTGGTAATTTGAATTTACCCTTAAAAAGTTTGATGCCTCTTTGATTGTTAAATCAAACCCTGTTTATTAAGCAGTGTGTGTTTGATAGGTGTCTGTCTCCAGATGCCTGGTTCTCATTACTTCAGATATTTAACTTGAATGATTGGTCAATTCCCATGAATGATTTAAAGAATTTGATATAAGCTGAAATAAGTTAAATGCCTAATTTTAAGCATAGATAATTGAGTGACCCACTTCCTTTCTGCTTAAGATGTTCAAAGAGGCTTAGTTTCAGTTTCTGATGGATGTGTTGCTGTTTTATCCAACTCTCTTAATCCCAACCTTATATAAACCCCATACTGGTATTTCTAAGCAGAGACAGAGATGGGAGTTTCTGTGTGTATGCTCAGAGGGTGAATGTCATTTGGCAGCAGCCTGATAACTTTGAATCAGACTTAGTGGTGTTCTATGGGCCTGAGAGGGGTACAGCCTCCTGTGGAGGGGTGCAGAGAAACATTCCTTGTGCACTGTGTGCCAGAGGGTGATGGAGCTGCTGGATAAAGCACCTGCTCTGGTACTCCAGTCCATTCAGGCCCAGCTTTCACTGTGGCAGTTCCCAGGCCTTAACCTGCTCACTTCCCAAGTGAATTGCTGCAGAACTCAGTGGGGTTTACATTCAGACAGGAATGTTTTTATCACTATCTTAAAGAATTACCCTTTCAGTGGTGCTGAAAAAGAACAGTGGTCCTGTGATCCTTGTCTTCAGTAATGTTATGTCCTCTCCACACTAGCTCACAAATTATGTAAGCCCAGGACCCCGGAAGGTCAGCTCTGAATCCATTCTTTTCCCAGTGTGAGAAGCTCTCTCCTTGGATTTCAGCTCCACCCACTCTAGAGATAAAGGCCAAATGCTAAGGTTTGAGAGGGACTGGGCTTGTACAACTGGAGCTGGGTGATGTATAATAGTCTGTGACTGCTTTCCAGTTCTAAAGATAGTGATTCTTGAGCTTTGATGGAAATAATTCTGGAGCACAGCTATAACTGGCATTGATCCAGTGTGGCTCAGTGCATTTTAAAGGATTGCCTTATTGGAAACTATGCCATCCAGTATGTGGCTTACTCAAACAAGCTTTTCTATGAACACCAGAGTGCAACTTTATGGACCCTGTCAGTCCAATGGATTTACATTCCACATCATTAAACTCCTTCTGCTCTTATTTTTTTGTTTTCTTTCACTTTCCCTGCTTCTTTCTCCATGACCCCTTTGCTATGCTGCCAGGTATCCCTCCATCTCTTCACCTTGCTGGGCTGAAAATAATTCTGCAGAATTATTAGTATATTTGGTTACTGTGAGTGTAATGTAAATGATAGTATAGGTTTTCATCTCTAAAAATTTAATGCAAATACCAAACAAACTGAAATATACTACAATTTTTCTGGTCGGCTTTTCAATTGCCTTTTCCCCACAATCTTTGAGGTGGTTGCAGTGCATCCAGATCTTAAATCATAGCAGCTCTGAGTAAAAGAAACAGAGTTGTGAAAACTGAGAATATTGGAAAACTAAGCAGCAAATAGTTTGCTGCAGCACCTAAGAGCAATGACTGATTTAGAGAAAATGTCTGTCTGCTTGCTGGGGGTGGTATTAAAGCACTTAACTTCTCCTGCTTTATTGGAAGGAATGAGCAAGTTTTGATATAAAAGTGCTGGCACTTTTTCAGCCTCAGTAAACTTTTACAAAGCTTTTGTGAGTTTTAATATAGCCATAAAGCAATGGAAGTTTATACCATATCCTAAGTTTGTATACTGTATCTCAGGTTCAAGTGATATTCTGGAAGCCCTCAAGCTTATTCAGAAAATTGACTTGGTTTCTTGTGCATGAGCACTTTTCCAATCTGCTTTACAGTAAACTTTTTGATTGCTGAGATTTTTTGTCCACCATGACTAAAATAATGTTAGGGTTTTTTTTTTTTTTTCATTTCTTGTCTATGCCAATTCATTTCATGTTTGAACCAAGATGCCATTTTTTCCAAAGGCTGTAGATGCTAGCAATGTCAGGACTGTAGGAACAGCAAAAATGAGATCAGTTAAATAATACCAGAAATAAATTTGGTCATAGACTTCTACCACAACAACAAAAAAAGACTTTATCTTCATATAGAAAGGTTCTTCACTACCACTATGTCAATAAATCGGTTTATTCTTGTTTTCTTTCTTTCCCCCTTAAGGCCTTGTGATTATAATTGTATTCTCTAACACCTAAATTTAGTTCTGAATCAAGTACAGTAGCTCAATAGAACACCACACATTAAGATCCACATTGAATTTCACATGACAGGCTTTACATTTGCTGAAGGCTTGGGGGCTGTGGTTTTAACAGTCATCTCACATTTTGGTTGAACACAGTTTGATGCACGTCTATGAAATTTGTGTTTTGCTCACACAGGGGATGATTCAAGTCTACAGCTGTCGCAAACAGTATGTAGGACCTAATTCATGAATAAGCTGTCAGTTACTATAACCCCAAAATAAAAACAAATTACAATCACAAGAGGAAATTGGTATGAAATGTAAGAGTGGAACAAAAAATTTATCCCATTAGTATTAAATTTGGACACAGATTCACCTTAAAAATTAGTGTACCTACATCTGCCTCAATTTGTGTTATTGCAATTGGATCTTTGTAAAGCACACCTCACTTATGAATCTAGAATTCAGAACACTTGAATAGTATTATTTAACCTTAAAAATATATTAGTTCATTTACAGTCCTGTTAAAATAGCTTTAATGGTAAAAGCAATGCAGTCAATCATGCTGTTGTCCTTGTATTTGTCAGCAATCTGCATGTAAGACAAATACTAAAAAATACCATGTGAGGAAGTTACCCCTTCATAGCTCAACTCAGGGTTCCTCGAGAACTTAAGAAACCCAGCAATCCTTGTCTCCTAAGGCTGGGATAGAAGCATCCAACACAGAATGTACTTAGCAGCAGATTGAATTATGTCACTCTTCTGTGGGCAGGACTCTTCCCATTTGGCCATAATAGAGTGTTATTCATTTATTTACAGAAGTTTACTGATGTAACATTTCAGACAGTCAAGTGACATTTCTAGTCTTATTCCAAGGGTGAAAATAAGCATGAAGTGCCAATTTATGGAAGTGCTGATGCACTGAAGTATTTTGAAAGCTATTATTTGATCCCATTGTGTATTTCAATACCCAGATAGTAGTAAAATATATGTATTTTACTCAGACAAAGATGAACCAGAGTTAACTATATATGTGTGATATATAACTAATATATATAATAACTAATTCTATTTATATTATATATAACTAATGTATCTATAACTCATATATATAACTAGTATATATAACTAATTAATAGTTATATTAATTATAGCTAATTAATATAACTAATATACTAGTACTTGGTGAATAGTAAAAACTTACAATGATTTGACACCAAAAAGATGTTGTACAAGAGTAGACAGCCATTATTTTTACTGAAGTAAGGAAACTTCAGAAAATATCACAAGAAGCCTACTTATTTAGTAGTAGTACCTATGATTTTTGATTTTTTTTTTAGCTCTCTTATTGCAAATTTTGTCCCCTAAAAGACCATTTCCATTCATCTCATCTTGTATCTTCAATTTCACTTGGGCTTCTCTGGCATAGTACTTTTGGCTGTGTGAATGTCATCAGGCTTGATTTCTGAAACTTATTTTCTAATCTAGATTCCGAGCATCAACATGAATGCAATTCCCCTGGTTTTCTTCTGTGTCACCTGAATAACCATCTCCACCCTTAGCCCATACTTTGAGAAGAAACTTTTTTTTAAAGCCTCTTCAGCCAGAGCTTCAGAGGTACAAAGGTGGCTCCTCATCACATGAGCTGACTTTCCTCTCTCATGCTCAGAGCCTGTTTGACAGCCCAGTGGGACTGAGGGGCTGTGGGTGACACATGTGCCTGGGCTGCTGCAGGCTCACATCTCAGGGGATGTGTGTGCCCCAGTTTATACCAGCTGTTGGGTAAGAACAGTTGAATACTAATCTCATCATTATTAGCTCAACCTAAGACTTACAGTGCAAGATATCTGGCTGGTAGAAGCAAGTGCAGTTCATAACCATCAATTTTTTGTATGGGAAAGATCTATCTGTAGCCATTCCTGAATGGCATGTTTTGTACAGGATAATTGTGTGGCACACTTATTTAAAATAATAAATTAATGCATTTAAAACTAAACTAAATCGGAACGAGCCTGGAAATGAATATTTCCATGTGAAGTACCTGTAACCACATGATAGCAGAGTAGTTTTTGTTGAGGACAAAAAGCATGCAACCTGTGTGCCTTGAAACATACATGAAATAAGAACTTTGGAAAATGGAATATCATTGCTACAAACAAGGCCAAGGAATTGTTTGAGGTAATTAAAGCTGCACCGCACAACAGTTAATTCGTGTATGTAACTTCACTTCCAGTTCAACTGTCTCTGTGTACAGATCCCTCAAGTGCTCTTATCTAGTTTTCTCCAAGCTTGTTCTGGCAAGTTTGAATAGTGGTGGTTTGTTCAGAAGCAGTCAGTCCTTCTGACAATGCAAAGAATTAATCTTTTGTCAGTGCATACCATGTGCAACAAAGGCGCCATTCTGCACTGCCTGATTCCGTGGCTGTTTTTCAGCAAGGCTGATGACTGCATTTCCAAATTGTGAAAATTTAACACTGCTGGCATGGCTAGAGATTTATTTTTTCTCATGTGCTCAGTGACAAATAAGCTCAGAGTTTAAATTGTTACCATTTTAGAGGAGCTCATTTTTTAATTATATTTGTTGGATTTTAAGACTACGTGCCTTACTTTACGGATATACATAGTCATACTTGGTTTTATTTGGCATTTAGGGGAAATGTCATACCATTTTCTGAAATGTCTTGAAATATTTAAAAAACACTTCTGGCCATAGTTTATTCTTAATTCTCAAAACCTTTAATTTATATTTTTGTATTCAAAGAGAGAATCTCAGGGAAGTCACAGATGATTATAATAATAGTTATTGGTTTATTTTATTTTAATCAGCTTTAACATAATACCTATTTACTTTTTTAAAGTTACACAGATTGTTATTTTATATCTAAATGGAAATTGTAGCTTTTGATTCTTTAGATCCCTATTTTCATAATGATATGTGTTCCTACATCTGAAATTGACAGTACTTTAATTTTATTATGAAGCCTTGGGTGGTTTTACCTACAGATATATGAAATATTCTCTGTCCCTGGAAGCCTCCAACCCTTGTGAAAGATCTTGCTGTAGCTCAGGAAAGACTATTACCTATAAAATCATATTATAGGCTGTAAAGAAGTATAACTTGAAGAGATATGAAATATACTGTGAAACTTTAATTACATAAAATCTGTCAGACACAGGCTGACACAGACCAAGCTTTATTAATAATTTGCAAATGAAAACCACCAAGGAACCTGAATAGAAAGATGGACTCCTAAACTTGTGACTGCAGGTATAGAGGGGATTCCAGGCAGAGAATGATAAGCTTCTAGTAAGGATAGAACTTTTAGTTTCATTTATTCTAGGTTGTTTTTTTTTTGTTTGGTTTTTTGTTTGTTTGTTTTAATGAGATTTGTTTTGGATTCTGAGGATGCATCTGTGTTCACATTCCCTTGAATTATGTCTCCATTTTGCACTGGTGTGAGTGATTGAGCAGTGTCTGCAATGAGCTGATGTTGAAAGGAGTGTTTGGTTTCCCCTCCCACTTAGTCCTAGAAAAGACCATTGTGGCTCTCAATGCCTGCACCCTGTGCATGTCTCTGAAGAGAGAGTGTGCTATAGGTACCCTTCCACCAGCAAAGATTTAATCATCTCAAACATCATCTTGGCTCTGTTACTGTACTTGTCCCCAGAGTGATCTATTTGATATCAATCCTCAAGTGCTGAGCATTATATTTCTTCTATTTTATTTCAGAATTGGTTTGAAAAATGAAAATTATGTTGGAATGTCCCCAAACCTTTTCAGTGTATCAGAAAATGATAACAATAAAAATTCATGGAGCAGCATAATCTCCAAGTTTCTTTAGTTTTAGTATCACTACTTCAGGTGATCAAGTGGACTTGAAGCTAATTCTTCCCTCTGGTGAATGGACAAAATTAATGACTCAGAGCTATCACTTCCACAATCTGTCTCTTAAAACACTGTCTTTGACACTTTGAATGTAACCTTCACAACTAAGGGAATTAGAAGTTTCAGGTCTTTAGCTGAAGTTTCAGGTCTGGTTTAAAGCTTTTCTGAGGACTAGCTTAAGTTAAACTTCCTAAGAGAAATTTCTGCCAAAATTTTCATTTTTCTCTCCTATGAAGCTGCATGCAATCTCAAAAAGGTCCTTGTAAGATTAGTGACCTCTTGGTGAGTCCAGATAGAGTACAAAAGTTTTCAGTCATCTTATCAAAGGTATCAGTCTCACAGTTGCATTTCATTGCTTTCTTTTAATGACTCTGCCATAGCCCAGTGCTATGGAGATTGGTGTGAGGGCTTCTAGAGGCTTTGAACAAAGATGAACTTTTTGCTTTAGGCAGATAATTACTGCGATTAATCTTGGAATTTGATTGTATTTTCTAACTCCAATTAACACTCTATTTAGACTAAGCTGAACTGTTTTACCTACCTTGCCCCCCTGATTTATTGGGTTGCACAAGCACTAATGGGAAAGTTAAACTTGAGAGATGATGGAATTACTCAGCTACTTACAAGGCTGTTTGCAGTGCTTGCAAGGTTTTAGATCTTTTTATTTGAATTGCAGTTTGGATTCTGACAAAGCATTAAAAGTGAGGATATGGAAATTTATCTAAGTATGTTTAATAATACTCTTGTGCAATGAGCATATCATATGGCCATCCTTTTAGCTTAAGTGACCATTGCAAATCCTCAATCCTGTATTCTATTCCTCACTTAAAAAGGCATCTGTCATTTTCATCTCACTACAAAATCAGTCTTTCTCAATCTTTTTGCTGTCCTGTAAGCATAGTTCATATGTGTTGACTGGTTAAGGAATGACATGTGGCAGAATGCATGATGTTTCAGTTAAATAATGTGACCCTATTAATTATCTACAAAAGCAGTCTAAACTCTAGAGTGTGTAGCTGCTAACATTTCATCTTGGTTTCTTATTTGTTTCTTTTAACCTTTTTAGCACTTATTTGATTCTTCATTTTCTTTTAGGAAGGAACTTAGTGAAATTTGTTTGCAGCAAGCCAGTTGTTTCTAATATAGAAACTATTTTCTTAATGGAACAGAAATTTCACTATGAAAATGCAGACTCTTTCATTGGGGTTGTGGCTAAGACATTTGATTTCAATAAGACAACTTCACAGTTATTTTTCTAATGCAGGGTTATTCCTGGTCATATTTTTAATTGCAGGGTTTCTAGTAGACAATTTATGTAGGCTGCTATGTTTTGTTCCTCCATTTAGAATGGTAAATGTAAGAACAGGTACTTGAAAGAAGTCTCTAGCCAAGGACAAGATAAAACTATTGTTATTTAGGTCTTTTATTCTGTGATGAAGTTTTAATCCATTCCAGAAAGACTTAGTTGTCTCTTAAAGAAGCAGTTGTTTATGTGAATGGGTCTGTTTGTGATGATATCTGGGCTCTCTATGAGATACAAGCAAATAGAAAAAATTTCTTGTCATGTCTATATGAAGACCAAGAGCTGTGGCAGAGGGCTGTCCTGTTCTTTGGCACTCTCAGTGGCCTCTTCACAGGCTCAGTCACCAAAGGAGGAAGGCAGGGAGCTGTTTCAGTTTGAACAGGAGAACTGTTAGATGAGGACCAGGTCAATAACTTAAACTAGTTCAACTGAACCAAGAAAGTGAGGAAACATACTCTAAGAGACAGAGATGATGGCTATGTGGAGTGTTAGCAAGACAGCCAAAACACTGATTCAAAAGACAGGGGCTCCTTTTGAGACTTTACCTGACCATATACTGATAGATGCATGGCCAGTACTTCCCACCTGTGTTTGGATGTGCTGCAGGGCAGGGAGGAGCTCCAATGTACAGCCAGGGCACATCTTGGCTCCTGTGCAACTGCACTGCAAACCCAACTGCTCATTCACCACAGATAACTCTGCAAAATTTTCAATTTACACTGCATTTGGTATGGGAATTGCCTGAGAAGTAACACCAAAGAACCGCTGAGTGTCTGCAGGCAGAGGATTTATCTTCAAGGTCTGAATAGGGCTGTACATCCAAAAATCCTCCTGAAAGCACACAGGAATTTTCCTTCCTCCAGTGGCTGCAGAAATAACCTCCTGTCACCAGCCCATCTACCAGCAGGGAAGCTTCTGTATGTTCACATTTCACATCCTCCTCCTGCTCTGCCTGCCTATTTTGACTTCCGTAAGGCAGTGGTATCAAGGTGATAAGTGATGTTTCCAGTCAAGCAACCACCCTGAGGATATCAGCCCTCCCTAAAACACCCCTCTGGCAACTGTCCCCAGCCATTCTGGCACAGCAACAAGGGCTGGATCCAACCTGAGCCCACATGCCTTCTGTCTCCCTGCCACTGGAGATAAACCCACAGGAATCTCTCTGCACATCACCTCATGTTTTGTCTGATTCCATTCCTACACCTGCTGATATTTTTCTCAGATTAATGGAGTCTTTATATAAGTTTCGTGGAAGCTCCAGTCCATCCAATATTGCAGTAGAAACCAGAGATAAAGGAGATATTGCTGTTGGGGCTATGCATAACCTTTCTATTCTCTTTCTGATTTTAAAATTTATTTATTCTTAAAAGGCTTTAATTTTGACTTAGACTTAGAGGGATCTCTCCTTCAAATTGGGAGGTGAGAAAGCCTTTTCATTGCTCTGTTTTTGGGGAATCTTGGCACTTTATTGCAGTCCACAACTGACTACACAAGGGCACAGCACAGAAGGAGGGATGGCTTCCTTAAACACCTCCAGGGACAGTGACCCCACCAACTCCCTGGCAGCCTTTTCCAATGCTCTATCACCCTTTCCATGAAAAAACTTCTTCCCAATGTCCAACCTAAATGTTATATTGGATCTATCAGGGTGATATCAAGGATGGCAGAAAATAAGGAGTAAGAAAAAAAATTAGTCTGCAACTGCAGCATTTATAAAGGACTTGAAATACTGTTAGTGCTGAAAAGGTGGCATTTCCAGAAGATGCAAAGATTTAGTGCTTTTCTTTATAAAGCCTCTTGCTGAGTGTCAGCTGCAATCTGGTTTCTCCAATGGAAACATTTTAGTACAAACCATAATTATTTTCTTTGTCAGACAAATTTATTTGTATTTTGCTGAAATGTATTTCTTTGGAATGCCACTGTTCAGTTATATGTGGACAATAGGAAATATTTATTCAACACCTTAGAATGAAAAACTTGTTAATTTGAATGTGGTTATTAATAGATGCCTCATGTGTTACACACTAAAATGGTAGAACTTATTTTTCAGACAAATAAAACAAGATTGAGAAAAGTCATTCCCTTTCATGCTAAATCTACTTAATAATAGTTTTTTTATTATTATTCCTACAGCCCCTCAAGCAAATCAGGCTTGGATTCTGTCTGATGTGCATTTGTTTGTATTTAAGACATTAACTTGTCTAAGAAGTGAATATGATAAAGGATCATATTTCAAAACTATGAATGTATTCCAGCTTTGTGAATCAAAGACCTTCTGACAGAGCTTTTACTTGTCAAAATAAAATATGTATTTTAACATTTCTATCCGCATACTCTGATGTATATCCTCTTCCAACCCATATTTAAAATGTCAATTGCCTAACCCAAATTGAGAACATCCATATATGAAAAGACTTTGTCTACATGTTTGGAATTATGTCATTTTTACTTCAAAAATGCATAACTTAAAAAGAAGACTTTACAGTTTCATTTTAATGTTGATATTAAAAAACACAAATATTTTTTAAATGTTTCACTAATTGTTTTATTTTAATTGGAGCAAGTTTTATTGCTCTGTCACCAGTCCATGTTTTTTCTATCAGCATTGTACTCTCCTGTTTAGGGTACTGCAGGACCACATTGTGCATATAAATTTAACAGGGTGGTCACAGTTCACAGGGAGCCACACATCTATGTCATGATGGTTTTCAAAGATTTTATGAAACAGTATTATGGCTGCAGATATTCTTAGTTCCAGAAGATTGTTTTAACCAAAGGACTATTATTATCTTGAATTAGCCTATTTCAGGCTCTCAGGAGTCTCTTCAACTACAGACTTTGGAGGAGATTTATCCCTTCTGTTCTGGTGTCTTTCTTCAGAAGTCCACAGACACAAACACAGCAAACCAAGCAGGGAATCACAGGAGAAAACTCAGAGCATTTTCAGTTAAATACCAATGGCATGTTAGTATTCACTTCAGCCAGCTTGCAAATCTCACTGATTTTCCAGAAAGAAGAGTATAGGCAAAATTTGCAACAACAGCACTGTGCAGGACTCTTTCAGGTAGAGAAGAAAGTCCTTAAAATCCTAAATACCTTGCTGGCACTTGAATAGAGATCACAGCATTTCTTCTCTGTGTGAAACTCATCTTTCTTACCAACATGAGAGTGTATTTCTTGTTTGTCAAAACGACAGGAGCCGGGCCAGCGCTCTGTAACATGACAAAGCACAAAGAAGGGAGGCAGAGGCTGCCCTGAGCCGGCTGGCAGAGGCAGAAGGGAGCCAGAGGCTGCCCTGAGCGGGCCGGCAGAGGCAGGAGGGAGCCAGAGGCTGCCCGGGGAGCCAGAGGCTGCCCTGAGCGGGCCGGCAGAGGCAGCAGCCCGAGTGCTGCCCTGCCCAGGGCCTGGAGCTCCGGCTGGGCTCGCCGGGCCGCGGCTGCCGCAGAGCGCTCGGAGGGCGGTGCTGGCACCGCCGCCGCTCCCACAGCGTTATTTGTCAGGATAACATGTTTTGTTTGTTTGCCAAAGAATATATTTGATCAAAGATCTCGGGGCTTATCTGTCTCAATGTTTTTGTCATTGATTATACAACGTCTGTGTTTTCTAGGTCACTTACGTATTATGCTTCTATATGAGCATGTCAAAGAAATGTATTCACTAATGTATGTTTAATGTGAATGCATCTGAACTCTTATTCAAACAACGAATGTTTCCTACTCTTTAATATCTTCCACTCAACTCCTTTTGGAAATTAACATATTTTTATAAATATTATCCATAATCCCAAATATTATCAGCAGCTATAATAGGTTTAAAAAACCGTAACATTTACAGTTGAGCCTTATAGTCTGATGCATGTTTTTCACTAATTAACCCATTTTAGTTGTTTTGTATCCCAAGACGCTCTGTATTCATCATTTATATGCTCTATTTAACTCTTTTCAGGCAGAAGACAATATGAATATATACAAGCAAACTCCTGCATATGTTACCCTAGTGAATTGTTCATTCTTTGATGAATGTGCTGGCTGGAAAGTGATTATTGTAGCTGAATAGAAAATTTTTGTTCTCTTGTTTAAAAAAGAAAAAGAAAAAAAGAAAAAAAGGCTTTTTTTTCCAGGACATGGTGTTCCTAAAAGAGACAGATTGACTCTATGTGAAATAAAAAATATGTATACCAAAATTACCAGCCTTTTAATAAAAAGAGGTTTTCAAAGTTTTCATAAGGCTAATATATAATAACACAACAGTACTGTAACTGTATTCTGTAGCACTCCTAAACAACAGACCCCGCACAAACACTGATGTTGCCTATTTTCTCCACAGAATCTCTGAATGTATTTACGTATTTGGAAACCTGTTTTACCAAAAATATTTGAATCTGAAATGTGTGATTCGTATCCCAGCAAACTGACATGGTAAGTAGATGCTATTTCTTTTGCATAATTCAGTAACTTTAAAGGGAATTTTAAAATTTGAATTATCTGAATGTTTTAAACAAACAGAGTGTTCCTATAGGAATTTTTCTTTTCACACCTGCAAAGTAAAACGCCACTGACCTTAAGAACTGTAATGCAGTGCTAACTCTCTCTGGCAACAAATGTTTGTTCCAATTTTATCTTGAGTGAATAACATTGTTAATAATCAAGAGCCTTGAATGCCTTGTTGTGGTGTACATGTCCTTAAAACAGATTTGGAAATCTCAGCTTGCCTATGTAATAACATGGTTTCACCTTGGAGGAAACAGATTATTGGGTATAATGTAATGTCCAAACCTTTACCTTTTCTTTTTATTGAGATGGCTATCTGTGGTTGTTTCTTTGGACATGGGTCTCTTGTGACTAGACAGACAAACTGAGATCTCTCAGTACTTAAAGTCAGGTAAGTCAGAAACAGGGCCAAGGAAGAATTCATGGTGCTTAGGAAACCAAATATTATATGCTATAACATTTTGAAAAATATTTTTTAAAAGTGTAAAGTCATGCAAGAGTAAACTCCATTCCATAATGTGTCACAAATATCTGTACCATCCCCTCAGAGTACAGAACACGTGCTGCCTGCTTTTTGTTTTGTTCAGTAACATGAGATGTTACAGTTCCACAGTGGTTGTTAGCCTGATGGACATTTCCTGAAGTCATTAGTAATAAATTTAGAGCAAATACATGTGCAGGATGTTTGTTTTGCGTATTGAGAACTTTTAAATGGAGATAATTAAATCAAATAAATATTATCTTTTTTAAAAATTTTCTTAACTATAGGCTGTTTTAACCTGAATGGGAAACTGTACTCACTCTCACTCTTTTCTTAGTATTTATGAGGTAAAAATTGTTATATAGTTTATTGCATTGAAAATGTGAGTTATAATTAGATTGTTGTTTCCATCAAAACCTATTCTAAAGCTCCTGTTAGAAACAACTAGACAGACAGATTTACATCACTAAAAGGGCAGAACAAGAAATCAAGTAAAATATAATTTAGTACCTATAAGGAGATGAGTAAAACCTCCTCACCAAACCACCCTCACTCAAAGAACAGAAATTAAAATCCCAAATAAAGCACAGACAGGATACTTCAAAAGACAAATTTGAGACTGGTTAGAAAAGGGAGTGAGAAAAATGTCTGTTTGGAGCGAGTAATTATCTTTTAGGATTTTACCCCACATTGTATGAATACATTGGTACCCAATTTAGCTTGGAACACCAATCTTCATTCAGAACTAAACTCTTTCTGTTCCTTTACATGAATTACATGTTCTGAACATCATCCTGCAGTTTGTCTTTCTATTATACTGTTTTAGACATTAATTTTTGACATTTAGTAATTATCAATGTCTCAATACTTATGTCTGCTCTTTTATAGGAAGTTTCTCTCTCTAATATATCCAGTAATATCAGAATAATCTCCAGTTTGAACTTTGATGTACAAAATCTGTAATGATGGTAGTTCTTTGGGAGAATTCAGCTTCAAGTTAGAAATAGGTCATTTATTCAAGAAGTCACAGAAGTAGGAGTAATTCTTTCCTCCTTTGGCATGTCTCCTTTTTTCCTTTTATGCATTTCACATGACCAAAGTCCATTT
This sequence comes from Zonotrichia albicollis, assembly GCF_047830755.1. Lineage (NCBI taxonomy): Eukaryota > Metazoa > Chordata > Aves > Passeriformes > Passerellidae > Zonotrichia > Zonotrichia albicollis. The sequence continues at coordinate 21,840,178 of NC_133826.1, read as the reverse complement.
TTTTCCAGCACTCAGTTTTTACCAGTATGTTAAAATGGTTTTGTCTTGTTGAGATTTGTTAGGTACTTGTGTTTTATTGCAATTGACAGTTTGGGGTAGTGCTGTCCATGGAGTTTTGTATTTTATTTTGGATTAAAATGTTTGCTACCATGTTCTGATAATCTCTGCCACAGAAAACAGGAAAACAACAAAAAAAAAAAAAAAAAAAAAAAAAAAAACCCAAAGAAAAACATAAAAAAAAAAAAAGGAGGGCTGATGTCCTCATGTTTGAAACACTGCAAGGAGACCAAAGATCAGAGAGACAGACACTGGAGGAAGAGTTATTCAGAAGTAATTTGTGAGCAAACATAAGAGCTGCCTGCCTTCCTGGTTAATATTGGCCATTAAATGTGTAAAAGTCAAGTCTTCCATTTGCCTGGGAGAGCTCAAAGGGATTCATAAAAGGGACCATAATTCCTAAAGGAGATCCCTCATACAGATCAATGGCTTGGGTGAATTTTGACTGTTTAAAGTTCAGCACAGCATTTCAGGCTGGATGATCCCAAACAGGGATTTACCAGCTTAGCATTTATCAACATTCAAGTTTAAAAATTTGGGCTTTGTGCAAAGTTAATTATATATTGAACTGTGTTATAAAACTCGAATATTTTTTGTTGCATTTTAACTGATCCAAAAGGGGAAATATATTGGACATGGACAGATCAAATTATTTTGCCTAGGGAAGCATCCTCACAGTTTGATTTTTGAGAGTTACAATTAGGTAGGTGCAGTGAATACAACGGTGGTGGGAGACAGATGAAAAGGACTGGCTGTTCCCCAGTGTTCCATAAGATTTCCTTCCTTGGCCTCACTGTGTACAGGAGATTTGAGCCTTATGTAAAACTGGCTCTTATGCAAGGTCTTTGACACGTCTGTGTGCACTGAAAGTCACTGGAGAAGGCTGCAGGTATCCCTCTGCTTTTTGATTTTTTTTTTGTCAAAATATTTAGAGCTTAACAACTGAATTCCAAAGAAGCAGCAACTGCTGAGAGCATCTTTATTTCACACAGAGCATTCAGCATCTTTAAGAACTGATGCTTTTCTAGATGGATTTGGCATTGTCAGCTTGCTTTCACCGTTATTTTCTGAGTGTTTCATCTACATTTTTCCTCTAGTTGTCATTGGTGTCAAAAGAGAAATAAGACAACTGATTCAAAGGTCAGAGACATCATTTCAGATTTGATGAGTCAGTGACAATAGAGCTCAGAGAAGTAGCCCTTGGCAAGCTTAGAAGCAGTGACAGTTTTGATGGTGAAATGGTTCCGGGCAGCTGGGAAGGAGGCTTCTTTCCACACAGGAAGATAAATAATGAACGAATACTTCTATTGGTGAGATAGGCAAAAGATTTATTTAGGGACAAGTTTGGTCCTTAGTTTTCACAACCTGAAAAGTGATGAAGGTTTGCATATTCCAGCTGCTCCTATGGTGATCACCAGATGCTGGTAGGAAACTGATCTGCTGGGATGGAATCTCACCCCTTTCATGATGCAAAAGGATAGAGCCTTTCCCAACCATATCCCTTCTTTTGCCCAAATATATTTTTAGTTCAAGAGGTCCTGTGCAATTGGGAGACAAGCTGCCTCTTACATGGCACCAAGAATGGATTTTTTTTTCCCTGAAGTGAGGAAGAAACTAGGGTAATAGTGAAGTGTAAACCTATATTAATAAATGCAGGACATTTATGCTGAGACCAGTTTTATTTGCCCTTCTTCTCCAACTGGAGGTATAATTTAAAATGAAAGTAATGATCTGGGTTAAATCACACAATTTTTCTTATGTTGTGGGTCCTCAGCTGGCAAAAGTATGTGCACTGTTCCACATCCTGGAAAAAAATAGAGGAATAATCAACATAAAAACACATTTCTCAAGGGGGAAACCACTCACTCTGTAACCTCTGTGTTTTGGTGTGCAATAGACTTTCCCTAAGTATGTCCACATCAAGTTTCTTTCTTGTTGACTCAAATGTAGAATCTAAACCGGAGACAGAATCTTTGATAATATTAATAAAACTTTCCTGCTTTATGCTTTGATTCTTGCCTAGAGTAGGAAGCTGGTCACAGAAAAAGTAGGTCACTGAAATAATTACTGTACTGAAAATAATACAGCCTGACAGTTCTGGGGTTGAGCTACTGTGTGTCCATGGGACTGCAGCAGGTTTGGAGTATGTGTATTACCATGAAGATGTGTAAGTCTCTAGTATTTAACTTTAACGGGGTACTTGTGTCTAATCTTCTACAAGAGGTGCTTTCTTGTCAGCTAGATGACATCTATTTTCCTTTTCAAAGCTACCTGCCAACTAGGTTAAAAAAAAGTGAGATCATCTATAATTGATCTTGCAAGTACTGCATTTTTATTTTACCAGAGTGTGCATATCTATTTCCTTTCTGGTGTTTGCTGCTGTTGTCCAGATTTGTCCAGTCATTTAGCACTTACGTCCTCTAATTCTTGCACAAGCTTTAAAACTGAATTATTTCTTGTAGTTACACTGCAATTCACTTGTATGCCAGATGTTTACACTGAATGGAGAAAAAAATAAAAGGTGATGGATGTCTGAAAATGTATCCAAAGGACAGCTGAAGGTCAGGCTGGACAGTCTTTATGTTGCATTAATTTTCAACCATTGCCTTGTCTTCTACATACAGAGTGTATCATAGGAGAAATATTTGACTGTGGGCGATATGTTTTCCTGCATTTGTGATCATTTTGTGACACGCAATTTCTGTGTCAAATATGTGCCATAATAAAAAAAAAAAAATTGTAGCTCAAAGGAATGTTACTAGTAAACATACTCCTTTCTAAAGCCTTCCAGTAAAGATACATAAATCAACAGGAGAAAAAGGGTCTACAAAAGATAGGAATGAGCTCCAAACCATAGGTTATACTGAGGAAAATATTAGGAAAATAAAATATGATTGTAGTCTTAGAGACAATAATACTGCTTTTTATGTTTCACAACTCTATTTTTAGACAGCCAAAAGCTCTGGTGTGTTAAAAAGCTATTCCTTATGAATTATACATTTGTTCTTTTTCATTTGGCTACAGTGACTTTGTCATATGAGTACTGAAGATACTGAAGATGTATGTATGTATGGTGTGCTGAAATTTTCTGTTGGCAGTATGCACAGTTGTCTGTTCGAGCTTTCTGACTTGCTTTGTATATTTATATGTTAACTAGATTATACACTTCTTTGTGACAGTGATTTTTTTTTTTAATCTGTATTTTCAGATAGATTTAGTGCATTCCTTCTGCCTGGACTTTTTGGGGTTTTTTTAATTAAGGGTTTAGGAAGGTAGGAATCATGTTTTTTTAATTTTTCCTATAATTTTTAAGGGCTGATAGGACTAAAGTGTTCTTCAATTAGCTTCCTGGCTGACCTTGAGCCTTACAGAGATATAAGAGACACCACTGAGTTCGTTGTCAGGGTTGGGCTAAACCTGTTGATCAGATCATGTTGTAAAGTATTTTAGGCAACCATCTTAACTCCCAATTTCATGAAAAAGAATACAGCCTGCTTATGCCTGCAGGAAAGCATACATTTCCCACTTGGTGTTTTATGCCTGAGATTGTGTTGCCAAAGCTGCACATCCTTGTCCTGCTATGAAGATGTGCACTCAGCTGTTCACCAGTACCTCATCCTGCCAGCCACAGCCCCCTCCCCAACCTCTCCTGCAGGCTAAGGAGATGTGTGGTGTACTAAAAAACAAAGAGAGAGGCAAGTAACCTACAAAGCTGCTGATCTATTTCTCATAATGGTGTGTTTAACTGGTGGCATAATTAGCTTTGAAAGGATGGCTTTGCAGCAGCCAGTAACATAATCTAGGTTGTGGGCTTCAGTTTGTGTTTTACCAGGGATGAGTTTTGTCACATCTGTCAGTGATTTCATTTCTCTGTCTTCTCTGTCTGCCCTATTTCACTAAAACTTTCTGGAGGTGAATAGATCATCCTCCAGCATTCAGAGCCCACCTCGTGGAATTCAGATAGGAATCTATCAGATATCAATTACATAAAATGATGTTTTGTGCCATTGAGAGGACAAGTGAACATACTTGTTTCTCATTTTCCAAAAGAACATTTACTTTAGTGTTGAAGAAAAGGCCCTATCTTACTCAAAGTTCTTCCCCAACCTCAGCTTCCTTTTTTCCTTCGCTATTTCCATCTTTTCAGATGCCAAAGATTCCTTTTCACAGTCACTTGTCATCCATAACCCTGAATATTTTGCCTCTGCCTTTCTTGGCCCTGGCGCAGTTACAGATTAGAAATAAAGTCAATTCTCTTGCTTTCCAAGTTCAGTTCATTCTCACTATTTCTATTTTACCAGGTCAAAAAAGGTGAAGCTCCTCTCAGATGGGGATTGCCTGATCTGGTGGTTTAGGTTTTGCGTTGTTTCTTTTTTCCCTAATTTGATTGTGAGTTTTGTTGGTTTGTTTTGTTGGTTTGTTTGGTGATATGACATAAATTTAAATTGTGAGCTTGTGTAGAATGAGTAATATTCAACAAAATGAGTGAACACAAGTTAACAGTCACATGGATGGGGAAATTTTACCCATGTTACAGTAGTTCTGGTTTCTTCTGTCAAAGTATCTGTCTCTGATTTATTGCAATTTTAAACACACGGGAGCTGTAAATTACTATTGCTTTGACATCTTTTTTTAGCCTCTTTCTTCTTTATTTCAGTGGCCATTTAAAGTAACTAGTCAGTTTTTTTTTTTTTTCCTGAACCATCCTTTTGTTTGGACTCATATTTGCCATATTGCTAGAATCTGGAGTAGAATTTCTTTGAGTCTTGCTTGAGCTTTAGGTGGAAAAGGAGCTGAAGTGGAGGGCAGCTGTTTCCCTGCTGCTGGGATGTGAACAGCAGGGCTGGCTGGGGGCTGCAGCTTCCCCCACCCCAGGACAGGGAACTCGTGTGTGGGGGTTATATAAATATATATCTATATAACAAAATTATATATCACAGGAGCAGGAGAGGCTCTATTCCTCCTCTTGGCCCCAAGCACCAGGGGGCTCAGCCTGGGATGCAAAATCGAGTGTTATATTGCCAATACAGCTTTCACCTGCATGTGAACCCCTACAGGGTGTACCCCAGAGTCTGTGGGAAGGGGAAAAGGACTTTGCACCTTCCACTGGCCTCAGGGATCCCTAAGGACCACTAAAATTACTGCTGCTCTTAGGAGAAAGAAACTTTATGCATTTTTTATACAGCAGGAGAAGAATGTAAAAGGACTCAAGGAGATGGGTAGAAATTCTTGCAGATTCTTGCTTTACTGAACAATTTAAAATTATACATAGCATTAGGAAACCATGACCTTCATCTATCTTTATTTTCTTTGTAATAAACTGAGGAGAATTTTACTATGTGTTCAGTTACTCGTAGCACTTTTAAAATGACAGAAGTTCTGTCATTTAAAAAGTGATAACAGAACAAACGATAATGATATTTTAGAAGGTACTTGTGGCAGCCCCCTGGTAGGCTACAGCTTGTCTAAATATAGGAACTAACAGAAGAGGTTTCCATGTTCTCTGTCAATGACATTATTGCACTGCTGATTTCATAAAAATAAACCACAATTGTATCTCTTTCAAATCCTCAGCACAAATGGCTTATGTTTATACCAAGTAGTTCAAATTATGACTTCTTGTTTTGTTTTTTAAAATAATGTTACCTTTTTTCATTTTGTCAGACATGCTTATGCAGTAGAATGTCCCCTAAACTGAAATTTTGAGTGATGATTGTTTTGAACATGTACCAGAGCTCAATTTTTTACTTGATACACTATGGAGGTCTTCTTTTTTGTATTGCCAAAAGGAAAAAAATGTACAAAAATAAGCTGAATATGTCTTTATCTTACATTGGGAAACTGACCTGCAAAGCCTCCTAACTTGTGATAGGGTTATGATGATGTAAAACGAAAATATTTTCTTTATGTACTTCATTTTGAAAGACTTAAAGTGTTCAACTCAAAAATCTGACTCAAAAATGTTCAGTCCTGTATTGTATCTTATCAGTAATTTGGTTGTGTTAGAAGTGAAATCTAGGTGGTATTTGGACAGTGCTAAGTTAATTCAATAAATTAACTAGAAAGTATTTCTATAAAGAGGGGAAGACACAACTCCGGAGACCAGAAAATTATGAATGTTACTATATACTTCTGACATTTCATTTTTATCTCAGTGTCTATGATTTTGTTTTCTTCCAAGCCTTAAGCTTGACACCATGAATAATTTTGTACACATTTATAGGATATTTTTAGCCAAAACAGCAGATGTTAGATCTCTTTTCCACCACAAATTTGCACAAGTAGAGGGTCACATGGCTGTCACAGCAGTAGTAAGCAGCAGTACCAAAACCCAAAGTATGCTCCAGGGCCATCCCTGAATTTGTCAAGTGTTGTTTGCACCATTAGGGCAGCACATCAGGGGTCAGCAGGACAGCAGGGAGGAACCTGTCCCTGGGCAAGGGACGGGAGGAAGGGCAGGTGAGGCCGGCAAGAGGGAGGAACCTGTCCCTGGGCAAGGGACGGGAGGAAGGGCAGGTGAGGCCGGCAAGAGGGAGGAACCTGTCCCTGGGCAAGGGACGGGAGGAAGGGCAGGTGAGGCCGGCAAGAGGGAGGAACCTGTCCCTGGCAAAGGGACGGGAGGGAAGGGCAGGTGAGGCCGGGAGAAGGGAGGAATCTGTCCTTGAGAAAGGGACGGGAGGGAAGGGCAGGTGAGGCCGGAGGAGGGAGGGCGGCGGCACAGGCGCGCTCCGCGATGCTGCAGTGCGGGGCGGTGGCGATGGTGACACTGCGGTGGCGGTGATGGTGACACTGATCCCTCCTGATGGGCTGCCCGGGCTTCCCTCCCCCACCTCGGTTATGTGTGAGGCTGTCTGAGAACAGCCCTGGAGGAGAAAAGAAACGCTGAGAGCTCTGTTCCCCCGCAGTCGGGTTTCAGGCACCCGTACAGCCGCAGGAAGGCTGTGAGGGCCGTGCCGGGTTCCTGCAGCTGTGCCCGCCCAGCCCGCGGGCAGGGTCAGCGCTGTCCTGCGGGTGTCTGTCTGTCTGTGTGTCCGTGTGCGGTGCGGAGGCCGCAGCAGCCGGGAGATCCGTGAGGGAACGCTGCAGGAACCCGCCGGCCCGGGCAACGCAGCAGAGCGGGGCCGAAGGAGCGGGGAAGGGCCGAGGGTGCTGTTGCCGCTGCCCTGCCCAGCAAGGCCCGGGGCAGCCGAGGCCTGAGGCCCGCCCGGCAGCCACCCCCGCACAGCGGCAGGGCTGGGCTGCTGCAGGGAACCGACACCACAGTCATTAACTCAAAAAGGCCTTTTTGTCCTCAACAAGCAAACAGAACAATAACACAGCAAAATTCTGCCCCCCTCCCTTTTTTTTTAACTTGGGGAAAGATGTCACAGAAAGTTTCAGACCCCTGGAGGTAGTTTTTGACTGTCAGCTTTACTATACTAGTAGAATGCACTAGATGCTTCTTCTAAATAAAAATGAGGACAGAACACTAGCTATGTTCTAGGCATAGGATTTTAAAGTTTTAAAATTAATTTTTAAAAAACCCAAATCTGGCTTAACTTAGATACTTAGATGTTGTTTTCATTTATCTTTGTTATGAAGAGACCTGAAAATATTTTTTTTTATTATTAATGTAAAGAATGCAGTAAATACAGTGAAAAAGCCAGTGCTGTGTAGCTTCCCTAAGAATTTTAGGATGCAGACTTGACCAAAGTGTCTCTAGTTTTTTTGCCTGTGCTGTCCCAGTCTGTTCTGGCAAGTTTGGATTGCTCTTGCCAGCAGGGTTTGGAAGGGAGTGAATCCATCTTACAGAGGTGAAGTTGAAGGAAATGCCATTCAAGCCTCCATGTGATCAACCCAGAATAGTTTGCATGGTGCAAATTGAATTGCTCTTAACCCTGCAATGTGTAGGGACTGTGCAAAAATGCCTGTCTGTTATGAGAATCAAAATTCCAAAACTTGAAAAGCAATTTTGCAGTTAAGACTTTCAAAGTAACCCTGAAAGTTTCATAAACTATCTGGAAAACTCTTTGAAAGTGTTCCTAACTAAAGCTAGATTGGGGTTTTTGGAGAGGAGGTTTTTTAGTGGTTTGGTTTGTTTTGTTTTGCTGTCTTTTTTAAAGAAAAAGAAAATTTGACATCATTAAAAGCCAAGCCATTAGGAAATGGGTCAGTTATTTGGATATCATCACTTAAGTGATGTCCCAAGTGCATTGAAGAGGTATTTTTTTTCTCATAGACTTTCTGGAAAATAAATGCAGAAAGGGCATTTATTGAAGGAGATAAAACTTTTTTTTTTATTGCAAGAAAAGAAGAGAAATTTAGAGGGTGATTCACAAAAGTCTGAATATAGATTTTTAAGACCATAATAAATATAAAACTGCAGGATTCATTGACCAAGATACAAGGACATGGTTCCCTCTCATTTTATAAACATGTTATCTGTAATGCCAGAATGATTATTAGCTGAAAGTCAATGTTCTTTCCTTGACCACAGATTGGATTAATGGTTGTTCTGGAATGATCAGTGCTTTGCATTCTGGCACATACTGAGAACAGCAGAATTTCCTAGCATTTAAATAAAATTGAGCTGCAGAAATGCAATACTCAGAACAGGCAGGTTAGATGGATGTTTGCTACAGCATTTGTTGTTCTGTCCATCTGTTTGAAAATAATCAGCTATATTAAATTTACAGCAGACATCTCTTACTCTCATTCTGTGCTGGCTTGCTGGCAATGTGGAAATAATTTATAGAAGTATAGGTAGCATCTTTTGTAATAAAATTATCGCTCATCTACTACTACCTTAGGGAAAACCATGAAAATTGAGGGCTTAGAAATAAACTAGGTAAATAAAAAGTGAATAAAAGACTAGGTATGAAGGTATGAGTTTCATAAGATACATACAAGTTTATTTATACTGAAGAAAAGACTCAGATTTAGTCCTTGCTGGTGTAAGCAGTAAGTGAAAATATGACAAGACTTGAAATAATGAATTCTCTGTACAGGACTATATTATTGTACCTCATTAACAAAGAAAAATCAAACAAACACAAACCCAAAAAACCAAGCCACTAGGACATAAGATTGTGGCATGCAAATGAAGAGAGAAATGGGGACTGGAAATAGGGGATTATAATTCTGAAAGATTTTTAAGTGTTTCTTAGTTTTTCAAAAAAAAACCCCGAAATCCCTTACTTCTGAAACCCACGAAGTGAGTGCAGATGCACTGTCTCTTAAGCAGTTTTAAATAATGATATTAATAATATAAATGAGTGACTCTGAGACGAGAAGAGGACAAAAAGCCAAACATTTATTTCCTCTTTCTTTCATCACTTTCCTGGAAGGCATTACATCAGCTTCTCTTGCTCACGCTCTCAGTTCAGTACCTCTGCTGGCAGAAGCAGCCTGAGCGCTTTGCAGTGCCTGGGAGGAGGTGGCCGCAGCACAGGCTCCGTGGGTGAGCCGGCCGCCCCGCTGCCCGCCGAGGTGGCACATTGCAGGCGTGTCCCCGTGTCCCGGGCACGGAGCAGCACAGCCGCGCTGTGCCATGGCATCGGTACCTCTGCCCCGGGGGGCTGCCGGGCACTGCGGGAGCGGCGGCCTCTCTGCAGGGCCCCCTGGACACCGTGTGGAGTCCGGTGCAGAAACAGCCTTAGTTCTGTGAAACCAGTCAGAAAGAGTCAGGGGAGAACCGCTGAGAGAGAATGTGGTGCTTTTTTGAGGGAAGGAAGAATCTAAGGAGAGTTAAGTGATTGTTAAGGCAAAGTAAAATGGTACACGGAGCTTGATAGTACACGGAGAATTGTTTATTGCAACTTGCTAATTCAAGTTGATATTTAAATACCTTAGAATTGTTGAAGGAGTTAAAAAATCATAATGGACAGAGCAGCCAAGCCTGTACAATTGCATGAAAACTCAGTTACACCAACAAGAAGCTGCTCTCAAATGCCAAGCCTGCAATAGCCTAATTTGAAATGCTGGTTAGAAGCTGTGGGGCTGTGGTTTGCATGCTGACTATCTGGGTGTCAGTGATTTTTTTCTTATTCTGTGCTGTGATGGCACCTAATAAATGGATTATTTTCTTAGCAATCTCTAAGTTTGGTTATTGGGATGCTGGAGGCGGACGGTTTTTGCAGGAAATCTGTCAGCCCCAGAATTTGTTTCCCTGTTGGTTTGTCAGAGCTATTCTTTTGACCTTCAAGGTGCAGAACAGGGTTCATCTATTCACTCAAGCTTTTGCCTGAGGAGAGGAGAGTGAGGGAAATCAAGCCTTTTCTTGGATCACAGTCTATTTGGCTTGACGTTGTCAGTAAGTGTTATATATCACTGTAAATGTTTACTTAGCCTGTTGGTGAAGCACACTTTATAAGATGAAGGATATATAAAAGCAGTGTGGATATGTGTAAAGAGGGAGACAGTTAAATGGCACTGGGCAGAACAAAGAAAGGAAAGAAATTAAATGTTTTGGGGTGGATTACAGTGAAATATATCTGCACTGTGGTGGACATTGGCAATTATTTTCTATGATTTTTGGAGGCTAAAATGCGTCTGCTAAAACAAAAACCTATAGACTTTCATTAAATTTTGTTCTGCATCTGGATGAAAAGATGTATTTTGATTTAAAATATAACGCTGAATGTTGCATGGCAGGACTGATATTTACAAAAGATGGATCTGCTAACCCTTGATATGTAGACTGCTTGAAAGGAAAAGCTGAGTGTGGAAATGAGGAAAGCCCTGGAGCCAAGGGGCAGTGGGTCTCTGCTGTTCCAGGCTGTTTGTGGTGTGTCTGTGCTGCTCAGTGGAGCTTCTGAAACCTTGCATGGCAAGGCTGACTCCAGTTTCCCTGCACAAAATGCTGCCTCTGCATTCCCCATGGGACTATTGGGACCCCAAGATTTCTTGGTTCAGAAACTGTTGTCAGTGTTATGTCAGATAAAAAGAAGTCTGCCCCATGGGCATTTACCTGCATGGATGGATATTCACATTTTAAAAGTTTTAAATAAGTAGCTTTTACAGATCTGATAGATCATGCTTATAATTCTCAAATTATCTTCACTCAAATTATCTTCAAATTTCAAGCTGTCTGGAATGTCTTGTCTGAAAAATTTGTGCCCACAAAAGTTGGAATTTAAATCAAAACCAGAAGTTTTGTCTGGTAAAAGTAGTAATTAATTTATTTATTTTTGGATGGGAATTTTCTTTAATTATGACTTTTGTTCTGTTTCTGCTTGGAAATGAAATGTTAAAGTCCAGATCAAAATTAACCGAGAATTTCCTGAGAAAAAAAATAAATTAAATACTCCCATTTTTGGGCAGGAGAAGGAGTTGCAATTTTGGATGAACTTTTCCTACAAAAGTTTTATAAATCCGAAACAAGGTATTGTGGAATTAAAGAAGGACAATAAGTCTTTCCCTGGTTTTACAGGGTACATTGTAAAGGTGACATCCTATTCCATGGCCTGCTCCCTGATCCGCGTGCAGCAGAAGCAGAGCGGAGGCAGAGCTGAGCTGCGGCCGCACAGGAGCACTCAGAGCTGCCCCAGTGGCGCCGAGCCGTGCCCGGCACCTGGAGCTCTTGGGCTGTGCTGGAAACGCCTTTCTGCTCCCACTGGGCACAGGAGAACCTTGCTCTGCTCCTGTGAAGGCCCAAGCAGTGGCAGCTGTGTGGTCACAGCCAGCACCAAGCCATGCCAATGCTCCTGTCCATTCCCTGCCCCTCAGTGAAAAAACAGAGCAGGGCTGGATCAGCCTCCTGGCTGCGCCAGCTGAGTGTGCACGAGAGGCAATGAGAGAAATTTTGTGAGTTTAGGTTTGTTTTTTTTAATAACGGTTTCTAAAAACTATAGAAATCAGCTTATGTATCAAATTCCTGAGAAATTATTTTTATTAATAGATCTGATTTATATAAACTTTGTACCCATCCCCCATCTGACACACTTGGTGCAAAACCTCATCTCTGAACATGCCTTCAAATGTTCTGAAAGTGCAGATCTGAGCATCCTGGTTATTGCTAACGTATAACGTTGCTTTAAAAAAAATAATTTGCCATGAAATTCTGTAGGCAATGTGTTAGGAAAGGAATTAGAAAATACAGTGAGTAAGAAATAGATTAGCTTGGGCTATTATAACCAACCTAAATTTTTTAAATGGCTGTCCAGTTTATCTCTCCTGCAGCTGCATCAGACCTTGTAATGGGATTAGGCTTTTCCTTAAAATCTTTTTTTTTTTCCAGACCCATATATTTCTGGCAGGGAATAGTATTCCAGTTATCTCACCCAAAGAGACGATGCACTTTAATATAAAAGCAAAGAGGGGGCACTTCTAAAAACTGAGTTTGAGTGTGAACTCATTTCAGCATGGCGGGAAATGGTGCACAGTGTCTGCCTTGCACAACAAGGTGGTCCTCATTTTCTTTAGATACAAACACTGTTACTGGAATAACTTTGTGGCCTAGTATTGGCCTGGATGAATGCTACAGAAATCCCATCTCCTCACTAAAAGAGGAGAAGGAATTCACTGTCCAAAAAATAAAATCCCATGCTTTGTCAGCTCTGACCTGAATAAGGACATGAACTGACCACAAGTGCCCAGTAAACTGTAAGTGTTAAGATGTTCCCAGAAGGATGGAATTTCTGTAGTTCAGCTTTTCGGTGATCTCAGCTGTAAAATGACTGCCACACTCTATTTGTAAATTTTCCCAGTAAATGGAGCATCCTGATTGTAGAGCATCCTGACACAGCTGGCACCCAGAGTCAGGGGATCAGTTGCTAATAAACAACTGCTAACACTGGTAATGAAAAAGCAGAAAGAGGGGCAGGCTCTGTGAGTATGCAACAGTTGCTGATGCCCTTGATGGTATCTCCAGAGAGACCTGCTCTATCTAGCATATGGAATATATCTAGGATACAGTCAACTTGGTGTAGTAAGTTATTTATTTTTTTGAGAAAGTCAACTCAATGCATCTGTGATAGCTGTCCATACCCATGATTTGCATCCTGGGTCCATGGAAAGCACGCAGGACTCAGTGGACACTCAGCATGCTCCTTTAGTGGATGCAGAGGCCTTTCCTGTGCTTCCAAAGGGATCTGCCTGGGTCACATACAGAGCACTGAGAACAACGCTGTCATTGCTCTTAGTGATTTATTTTGCTCCTGATTTAAGCAGGATTATGAATTGAGGTTAAATTGTACATCTCTTTAATCCCTATTGTGGGTAGTTTCAGGACAGATATGCATGTGTCAGGAATTCTTAGCAGTGCCTGTGTTTAACATGGATGAGAGCAGAGAGGGCTGTGCTGCACAACCTGCTCCAAAGACAAATTGAGAAGGGTTGAGTGGGCTTGTTCCCTGGCATGACCTGGGTAATCCTCTGTAGGTGTGGCAGTTTGTCCTGCCAGCCCAGCATGACTTTGGGAGGCTGTCCTAAAGTATAATCAGCAAAACCATTTTGCTGTGTTGTGCCATTTCTCAGTGTGTCTGCCCAAAATTTGAGCAGGATTTGAAGCAAATGCCTATTAGTAAGAAAAAGAGTTTTAATCCATAACTTACAATGCTTTAAAAGCATATTAATAATTAATATATGGAATACATATGTGTATGCATCCCCATATGAAATGTGTGTATTTGTCCCTGCTGTTACAGCCACTCCAGCTGCAGCTGGAACATCTGCTGAGGGTCACAGTCTGGCTGTGGCAGCTGGGGTGACTCCACGTGACCCTGACTGGCACAAGTCAGAGTGGGGGTAGGGCAAGTGTTTTTATGGGGCAGGATAGCACAAGATCACAGTGGGCCATAGCAAACGAAGCTACAATATAATTACCTATGACTCTAATTCCTTTGTGTTATGTGTTGAAACCAGTATGGAATGTGCTTTGCAAGTTCTTTTGTGTTTGTAGAATACAGCAATATGCAGGGCCTTATGCATTAAGCATGACAATCTGGTTTTCAAATAGATTCTATCCTGAATTTATAAGTCCCAGTCATCCTTCCTCCCTCCTCTGCACATATGTGTAGAAAACAATGCTGTGGAGTAAGGTAGAGCCCTTGATTTATGGCTTATCTTTTTTGTGTGTGTATGTGTTACTTGGCTGATTCCTGTGTAAAATAGCTGCATTGAGTAAACATGATGCTGAGTATGCCCCAGGTCACCTAGATGCTGCTAAGACATCAAACTAAACTTCCTTGAACAACACTTCCATTGGGTTGGGCTGCTTCCAGTAGAAAAAGGACTGATAATGTAGGTTCCCAGTCTCCTGGGAGCTCATTTTATGGCCTGTCTTTCTACAAGCTAAGAGGTGTTTGTCTTGTGTCCATATGATTATAAATGAAAAAGCATACTCTGTGCTCTGCTCCAGCCATATAAACAGAAACACAGACACAAGTCTTTATTGAGCTACAGTGAGCTGTTCAGCACAAAATTGAACTCCAGCCAACTCCACCTCTCAACAGTGTATTAAAAACAGCTCAGATCCGGTTTTACATTTCCCTGTTAGACTTGTGTTGGGATTACACAGGCTAAAAGCAAATGTAAGGGGGAAAAACTCACCTTGAGGTTCAGACTTTCAGTTAACCAATAAAAAAGAAGGAGGCACCTAGGCAGGGAAAAAACATCCACAGGAATCTCCTGCTGGAAAAAGGTTAAAAATTGGGAGTAAGAGAATTTGAGTGCTCAGTGTGAATAGGAAGCAAATAAAGTACTGTAGATTGAGGGACAGGGCAAATATGATAGTGAAAACTGAAATCCTTCACGAGTCTCTAAAGAGCTGCTGCAGAAGAGCTACAGGGGCTGGGAAGAGAAGAGTAAGTCACATGGAATAAGTCAGATGCTTTGCTTGAGCTGTGCCCATGTGCTGCCGAACCTGCCCGTCCTCTTGTGTTCCCTGCACCAGGCAAGCACTCCAGGAGGGGAGAGATTTTTAATATGACAGCATCAGTCAATAAACTATTCAGCAGCCAGGACTCAGGGACATGAGAGCCCCATCAGGCTCTCTCCGACTGGTTAATAAATTGTAATGTGTTCCAGCATGTGCTGGTGGTCTGGACCACAAAGCCTGTCCCTTGTTGAGCTGGCTTGTAAAAATGGTAACCTGGCTTGGATGAACCAGGGCTCTTGACCCAAGCTTTGATTTAGAATGGTTTTGCTAGTAGGAGCAAGGTGAGAGGAAGAATAGAAACAACATTTCTAATTTTTCCTTTTTCTTATTTGGGTTTCGCTTTATTTTTCAATTTCCAATAAATAGTTAAAAAGTACTAGTTACAAAGAGTAGTGACTGTTCTGGTTTTTTAGGCCAGAAGGGAAGAGAAGACATTAGTTCAAATGCAAGAAAGCTCATTCTTGGGAGAGATGTGACATAAATTTTAGGCTTAAGTACAAGATGTTAAAAACAGGCAGGTAAATTTTTGCATTCTGATTACTGTCCTTACTTTCAAAACAAGTAAGCACCAGGTACTCTCACAGTGATCCATAGTTTTTAAAATTAAACTATCTGAATAATCAAATTTGAGTCTAGCATTAGGTTGCCATATAAAATCAACAAAGAAAGCTTGTTCTGGAGACTCAGTTAAATGTCTGGTTTCTTGAGGGCAATTATCCTAAACAATTTTCCAAGTTATCTGAAACTACACTGCCATAATTTACAGGAATTCAAACATATTTCAAAAACTCTCAGGTATCATCCAAGTGGAATTAATCTCTTACTGGATGAGGGGCTCTGTAAACAAAGTTGTCAAAGCCAAGGACTTTCAAAGGCTCTTTTAGGGAAACAGGACATGCCAGAAGTTCAAAAGCTGGTCGGGTTAGAGGCTGTATAAAACAAGAGTTATTTTACTGCACTCATTTCTCTATTTTTATTTAAAATATACTTCGCATTAATAATTAACAAAGGTTAACACAGGATTAAAATAGGATTACTCCTCTTACTGATATTCAGAATAGTCCGCATTGCATTTGAAAATTAGATTTGGTTTGAATATTGTTAGGGTTCTACACAGGGCTACAGCACAGTTTTGTTCCTTCAAATATCATTAAAGAGGACTTGTTGAGACTGTAATATTTATTAAACAGTTTAAATCCTCCAATTTCATAAACAAATGCTTTGGCATCCTTTTTCATCTGGGTGTAGAAGCTGCTTGTATGCAATTGTTAATTGAAATCACTTTGCTTAGTGACCCCAGGCAGCTGTGATGCACTGTGTCCCTGATTTCTGATCGTGAGACCAGAAGTCAAAAGCAACAGAAGATAATTATTTTATTTCTAGTCTTTGTTTTAATTCCTAATTTTGAACTTAAGTGCTTCCAAAGTTGCCAGACAACAGTGCTATTTCCTTTTTAATTGCCTAATGTGAGAAATGTTTGCCAAATGCTGTGGTAACAAAAGAAATACTGCAATTTACTGATTATAAAAGCCTTCTGTAATTTAGCTTTATGTACCATGCTGACTCTCAGTCACCCAAGGAAAATGTCCTTTGACATGGCCTCCCTTGCAATCCTTGATCATTTCAGCACAGCTATTTATCTGCATTTGGATCTATTTATGAACAAATAAATGCTTTAACAACAACAAAACCCATAAAAAATCCCTCGTATGAGCAATATGCACAAATTCCATGCATCTTCTGCATGACTTGAACTGCCTGATTGTACAGTTAGTTCTAAAAATGGATGACTTACACAAGGGCACACTAGCCTGCAGCCATGGTTGAAAGTGCATATTTCTGTGAAACATTCAAATGTGAACCTCAGTTCCCAGAGTTAAAATGAAGATTTACATATTTGATAAGATCTGGAATTGCTGTATGTCTTGCAGCAGACCTAGATGTCATATGGGTCACTGGAAAGTACACAGATTATAGCAATAAAAGGAATATAATTCAGCAGCAAGAGTAACACAACATAGACTGTCATTAGAAATCATCCCCCTTTATTCTGGTTTTAGTTACAAATGAGAAATATTCACAATGTTGAGATCTTTAATTTGGATGAGTCTTTGTAAAGGAGAGCCCTTATATAAATTTCCTTTTTCTAAAACCAGTAGCAATTGACTTAAAAAAAATTCTGGTCAGGATGGAAAAGAATGATCCACTCAATGTGAAGTCTGCAACCAAGATGAACAGGAAATTACTGTAATGATCTTACATGCTTACCCATCACTTTGGATTCACAGAAAATAGCTAATTTTACAATGACAGGAAAAGGTTTTTACATGGATGAGTTAACCATAATCCAGCAAAGCTAATGACCACATTTTTCAATGTTTTGGGCAGCTGCAACTGCTGGCGAGATCATATTAATTCTCATTCTAATAGTTTTTCTAACAAATTTTTAGTAACTTACCTGTTCTGGGCAATTGAGAGAAGGAGGTCAGTTACATACAACAGAAGACTTTTTGGAGGGATTCTGCCCAGGGGGTGTGAGAGATTTTATTTAATTTATTTATGTTCAAAGGATTGGGAGCAAAACTGTTTAAGGCATCGTGATGTGAGAAGTGATTCTTTGTTATGGTTTGGGTAATAACACAATTTGAATCTGTTGTTGCTGAGCATATGTTCAGATTTGTTTGCTAGTATTTAAGTCTGTATGATCAGAGCTCGCTACTTGGCAGAGGGGTCCAAATTCCTCAGTAGCTGGAAAATGCATTCCTGAGCATAGATGAGTTGTCCAAGTGCTCTTGCTGGCAGCATGCAGAAGGTTTGGGGACCTGTGGCAAACACCAACATAAACAAAGAGCATGCCTAGAAAAGGCTGCCTGTGAGCATAGTGTAACCTGTTTGACTGGATGGTCATGGACCTTCAGACACAAATCTCTGTGCCAGAGAATGCTGGAATTTCTTTCAAAATTGTAAACTATAAATATCCATTTCCTGTCTTGATAAGCATTACATCTTCCATGGGAAATCCATAGTAATCCTCATCTTAATGCTTGTGTAGGAACTGATCTTGGAACTACATATTGGTGGTTGTCCTGATTATGAAATGATTAGTTGAGATATATATGAGTATAATAAAATTCCATCTAATACTCATAAATCTGTAATTGATTATGAGTTCAGTCATAAGAGAAAAATATAAATATTGATTATACTTGGGCAGTAGTTGGCAAGATTTCACTTTTTTATCCCTAAACCTAAAACCTCAAATCTAGGAAAGAAAACCTTATACTGATTTAAAAAGAAACATATGGGGTAAGAGGAAAGTATTTAAATCCAGAAGGATAATTCAGCAAATGAAACTGAAAGACACCAGGACTAGTAGAAGGTTTATAAGGGAGGAAAAGAACTAGGAAAAGTCTATAGTCATTAGAAAATGGCAATATATTTAAATTAATATATCAAATAAATTATTTACAATTACTAGATGAACAGGTAATGGGAGGAGTAGGTGTTTTCAATAAATATTTCAATTCTATAGCTAGAAAGCAATAGTTCATATATTAATGGGATAGGTTAATTTCATATTTTCCATTTTTTAAGTTATTCAGGAGAATTTTTAAACATCACCTGAGTCAACATTCAACAGAAATTTCCCCCTAAGTGTTTCAGGAGATGTGTCTCATAGAGTATTTTTGACTGCTAGTATTTATTTTCAACAAATCTTGGAAAACTGAGAAAGTTTCACAACCTGGGGGGGAAAAAAATTGTTTAAAATTGTTTAAAATTCATTGTTTAAAATTTTAAGTGGGATAAGTCAAGTAATTATAAGTGTTGTACACCTGACTTCAGGCATGGGAAAAATGATGGAATGGCCTTTAAAGCTAATACAGGTTGAAACAATGGCACTGTAAATAACATTGCTCAACAGAGGATGAGAGAAGTAAGTTTTTGTCAGATCAGTTTGCAAGACTGTTATAAAAATACTGCTAATAGTGCTTTATAAAGCTTTCAACTTGGAATGGTGCAAAAGTTTGAGAAATCAAGTTGCCATGGCATATATTGGGTGAGTTAAAACAAGTGACAAAACAGAAGTCTAACCAGGGGCTTGTCACAATGTTTTTCTCCAGCACGCCCCACTGAACATCTGAACTTCAGAGTCCTAGTTCCTCTGTCATCCAAATCCAGGTGTCATGGTTAAACATATATCAATACATTCTGAATCCAAAAGAAGATTAGGTTGCTAAATTTGAAAGGGTCAAAAGGACAAGTAATTCAGTATCAGAGGGAAATTGATTAGGATTTTCATCAATGATGAGTCTCTTTCTGTGCCTTCTGGAGGGAGGCTCCCATGGGCTTTGAGAGGATTTTTCAAAGTACACCAGCCAGTGCTCGTACACTGCCCACCAACTGGGCAGCACCTACCTCAGTCATCCCTCTTACCTCTCACAGCCCCCACCTGTACAGAAGCTAATGCTGAACCCTGTAAAGGTCTTGCAAACATCACCACCCTCAGGCAATTTACTTTTACTTGGCAGTCCTTAGAACAACTTTGTATGCCATGCTGCAGTAATTTTTAAAAAAAGAAAAAGATAATTATGCTAGTCAGGAGCTAACACCTGATTTTTCATTTCAGTGATCAAGCCCAGAACAGCTTTTAAATCCTACTTAAACTGGATAATTTCTAAGAGAGATTTTATGTAAAACAAATAAAATCCTAACTGTCCTTGGCAAGCATGGTGAAGATGGTCATGCACCCTGTGGAGGGTGCTTCTTACATTTTCCTGGACTGATTTATAAAATGTTGAAACACTTCACAAAGTGTTTAGATCATAGAGATAAAATTATGTATTTTATATATTGCCTTATAGCCCCTAAATTATCGAGTGCAGTTTTGAAGACCACAGATTCTATAACATCTTTCTGTATTAGCTATGACATCTACACGCTCTTGGAGAGAAAATTTGAACTGGAATACACTATGCTATAAAAAACACCACACAAAAATGGCTTCATGCATAGTAAGTGTTGGAAAGCTTCACAGATATTTTTGTCCCTTCTGTTCCATCTGGGATGTGCTATTTTAGATTGGGTTTAGTTTATAGTATTGTTACAGTTTCCTTAGTTATGAAAACATAGATACAATAGTGTAGTTCTGTGCTTCATATACTGCAGTTTTTGTTAGGAGTTTGTTTATTGGCTCTGGGAAGTGTAGAAATTAATTCAAGATGGAGAAATGTACAGTAAAAGACACATTGTCTTGTTACACAAAGACATTGTAGTCTTAAATCTGTAAAAAAATGCATTCTGACTGAAGTAAGAGTTTTCCTCTTTGAGGAGCACAACACAACCACTCTTGAGGCATTGGATTTCATTTGGAGAAAGAACCATGATTCTCTCACAGATAACTGACATAATTTTTATCTCATCAAGATGGATCTTTTCAAATATAAGCAAGCTGCTTTCTTAGTAGCATCTATTTGCATCAAAATGCTTGTCTCACCTAATAGTTTAGAAATTCCAAGGACAGCAGGACTCATTTTCCAACTGACTTCAGTTTCTGAACTGAACTCTCAGAACCTTTTTTGAAATATTTAATTTATACTTTCTGTCCATCCATGCATAATGATACCATTTTGCCATGTCTTATATAAAATGCACTTGTAACAAACCCTGCATTTACAGTAATGGTTACGAGCACCACAGATTCTCTGTGGAACAACTGCCAATGAAACCAATGTCTAGAGACCACCTAACTGTTCCTGGTCAGCTTTTCCTGGCCTCGCTCTGTAGTTCAGCTTAAGAATTCTACTTTGGTGGAAGGGGTTTTTCAGCCTAGAGTGAGCTCTATTTTTTCCTCTGGAGGAACAAATATGAAATTAGTGACTGGAGCTTGGTGTCCCTGGCTTAGCAACCAGAACAGGTAAACACAGCTTATACTGAAGCTCTGGCTGCTCATTTCTGACAGACTGGAAGTTGAACCTGTGTGGTTGAAGCCTGGATCTCGCAGTAACACTCAGGGTTATGGTGCTAGACTCTGCATGCAGCTCTGAGAGCATCTCTGAGGCTGCACTGCAGCTTGTGCTACACTTGTGTAGCTGCCAGCCATGTGCTTGGGAGGGCACAGTAAGGAAGGCATTGCCTTCTAGCATGTCCTAGCTCTGCAGGGTACATGCAGGCTTAACCTACTGCAGTCAGCCCAGAAAACGTCCCTTGCATTTGACTGGGCCAGGGTTTCATCTCTTGCATACTTTAAGTTTTTGTGTAAGTGCTTATTAGCCATTTTTCTGGCCTGTGACACATGCCACTATGTCTGGAGACACATCAAGGCTCTTTATTTATCCACTCCAGGTCTGTCTGCAGGTTGTGTGCCTTTCTCAGGTAGTTGCAGGTAATGGTGTAGCCCATTTACATGTCTTCGTTTGAAATTGTAAAATTATGTTGTTCTTTGCTCTGAATTTTTAAAATTCCTCAAGAAGGATTTGGTGTAAAACAGAGGATTAGACAAAAATAATGTATTTAGACTCAAAGCAGAAAAATGCAATTTATACCCCTGCACTAGTTAGCTTATCAAATTGAAGATGATTAATATATGTGACATATGAGTTCTTGTTGCTGTAACACATTTAAAAGATTATGTTGAAATGGAACAAGATGCTTAAAAAAATCAGGTTAAACAAGATTTTCAAATGTATGTACATTCAGGGCATATGGGTCTAGCTAACAAACAAACCCTATATATGTAAGTACATTTCATCCACAATAATTTTTTTCTATAAAGTTTGAAACAACTTTCATATTTGACTATATTCTTTTTAGCATTTATGTTCCTGGGCAAATTTTGTGCTGTCTAGTACTGCTCATAAAGCTATTACAGACTGCAGGATTTTGTGGGATTGTGCAGTCCAAATTTGGCTTGCTATAAGCCAGATTCATCAGTTTAATACTGATGTACTACAAGTCATTTATGACTTGTGCTCATGTTGTTCTAAGTGTTTTTTCTTAAAGGCATCAAGTATGATTTTTCCTGCTGTTTTCTGTTTCCTCAGAGGTCAGTTATGTTCTACAGTGTGATGTGTAAAATAACCTCAAGCATTTGCACATAAATGCTAATTCCCAAAGACATTATATACTCTAAACTGCTCTCACTAATAATCGAGTTTAGGACATGACATGGATTTCCATTATAAAAAACCTTAAAGCTGAAACTTTACTTTACATTTTGCATTGCAGCCTGAACAGTTGTTATACCTCAGGAAATTCACAAGTATGAGTTATCTGAATTATGTCCTTTTCTGTCAGGAGCTTATCACTGTGCTGTGAACTGACATGCTTGGTTATTCTGATGCCTGCTCTTGCAGTGCCCTGTAGTCAGAGCTGCTCTATTCCATGACAGGAATTAAGTACTTAAATACTGAGTGCTCAGTGCTGAATGTGTCTGCTTTTTGGCTAGCATGTGACAATTTTGCATGTGCCAGATAATTCTTACTCTATGAAGGTTTATAATTGTACAGTCAGGTTGATTGTACTATCTCGTGCTGTATTTTGCTGTCAGTGTAGTACCAGTATGTACTTCAGGTTTGTGTGCTTCACACATATTCAAAAGAATATGCTAAGATGAAGCCTCATTTGGGAAAAAAAGCCATGCAGGATGGATTTGCTGGTTATGTATCCAGTACTTTCCTGTAAATTGAATATTTCCTGTGTAGGGGATGCAATGTAGAAACAGGTTCCACATTTGCTGGACTTGTGTTCCCTACTGTATGGCAAATGAAACAGGTTCCACATTTGCTGGAGTTGTGTTCCCTACTGTATGGCAAATCTCACATTAAGCTAAAAAGAAAGGAAGCATGCAATAGGAATTCAGATGGGAAAATGTATTTGGTCGTGTTTGATCACTGGGAAAAAATCCAGTGTGTAAGTAACTTGTTTCAGTATTTTGCAGTGTTTGGGACAGTTTGGAAAAAAGATTACCTTTAGGCCAATGTCTAGTCAAAACCCCATGTTTTAATGTGGAATGTTATCCAGCCAAGCTTCAACACCAAAAGTGTTCTACTGACATCACTGGAAAAATCTTGCTAATCTACATGTTTTATAATCTGGAGAACTGGCTCTGCCAGTGCAGCCACTTGTGCCAGGAGCCCCAGCTGGACTAATTGTGCAGATGCAGTAGAGCTCTGCACAGGTGTAAGGGGGCTGGAGCAAGGATTTCCTGGCTTCCAGCAGCCCAGACCATAAGATTTCCAGAAATTAAGTAGGCCCTAGATTAGGAGAACAGATTAGAATACTGATGCAATGACTATGATATAGGTGTAGACAAGGAAGTTTGTGACAGATGAATGGTGTCGATATAAATATAGGGAAGAATTACACATATTTTTGTAATAATCCTTTAATATAAGAATGTACTTGGACCTAATTTAGATTCGGTGATTGAAGCTATTCTGGTCAGCCTGCTAAGAAAAACTAGAAGCTTTAGAATTCAGATTGAGATAAACTATTAATTCTGTCAAGAAGCTGTTGCGTCTCATAGGTAAAAATAATATCTTGGAAAAAAATCCACATTAGACTGGCTTTCCAATAATGTGTTCATATTAGGCTTCAGTTCTACCTCATTGATATTTAATGGGCAGTCACATAGACATTATTGTGAAAATTTTCAGAATTCTAGTGAAGGTGTTGAGAGAGAATAAAAGCAACTCACTCTCATTCTTAATGTTTCCTCTGTAGCTTTTATATTACAACACCATAGCATTAAACACCTCCCAGATGGAGAATGAGACAACCAAGCTGTCTTTCAGATGACCAAATCACTTAAAGTTTGGCCTATGGGATAAGCATTAACTAACTCCACAGGGAGGAAGTCATTCATTTCTGATTTTAGCTTCTGTTACCGTGTCTGTTCTGGGCATGCTCAACATTCCAAGTAACAAAGATCCAGGTATGCAGAATATGATAATCACAAAACCAGACAAAATGAAAATGAAATTGTAAATGTTTCTGTGTGCCCTCTCTTCTCATATCCAGGCACTACTAGCCTCTTCCTGAGTAAAAGCTTACTTAGATTAAAAAATACTTGGAGAATCACTTGTAATAGTTCATTGGAAGACAGTCTTGAGTATTCTTCTGAAATGCGGAGTGCTTAATAACCTTGACTGTGAATGCTGTCAAATATTTATGCTTCCTTCCTTCCAATGTTTATTCAGAATGCATTTTTGTACAGCTGGGAAGGTTGTTAGGAGCTGATGACTGGGGCTGCAGAATGACAGATATTCTTAAAGGGGAAGAAATGAAAACTTTCCATCCAGAAGATGCAGATGTTGATGTAGCCTGTGATGTGTGGTGTGAATTAGTGATGAGGAAAGCAGCATCCATGCAAGATGAAAGACTAAATCAGAGTGAAGAGGATTCCTCAGTAAATGAATCCCTTGAAAGGAAAGCACCACTTAGCAGCCCAGATTTAACCAACTTGAAACACAGACACAGAAAGAATTAAATTATTAAGGAGCTTATGAAGATGTGGCGTGGAATAAGGGGGAACTTTTGAAAGTACAGTGCTAACTTTTTAATGATTTTCTCAACGGATTGAGTACACTTCAGTGACAACTACAGTCAGGTGTCTTTTTTCATGTAAATTGTTCCAATCTGTTCTAACAGACTAAAATAATTTTAATTAGCAAATAGATAAATAGTGTAGATTAATGTAGTTAAAGATGCTCTCCAAAATAATTTTCTTTAGAATTTGTCATTCTCATTTTCTTTAGAGAGGATAAGTCTTTGCTCTCAGCAATTATACTGCATAATTCACAGTACTTCTTATTTTTAAATAGCTGTGCAAACATTACGTAATCTCCCAGCATCCCTGTGAGCTGGATAATGGAGTCTTTCTCATTTATGGATGGTGTGATCAGGACTTCAGCAGTGAATGCTCTCTGTACACTAACCCAGAGGCACAGCAAACCCAGCCACTCTGCACCACGTGGTCTCTGCTATTTCATGTCAGTCAAACAGACACTGCTCTGCATGCCATCCATTTCCATACAAGTACAGAGGGAATCCCATGATATTATTTCTTTTTCAAAGTGAGACCTTCTCTAATCTACCTTCTGCATATACTGCACGGTAATTTCAGACTGGCTCAATGAAATAGAAAAATACTTTAGAATCACACTGTAGGTCTTGGCAAACATCTCTCCTAAAAATAAATTTTAAAAATTAGACTGACCTTTAAGCACACTCATGGTTCAGAAAAACTGTTCTGCTTTGGACTAGACCAAAACAAAACCACCTTCAGATGCATCAGCCTATTGCCTTTCTATTACCCTTCTTGCATTTTTTCCAGTAGGAAGAATGAGGGTACAAGCCTCCATTTTGCATTAGCAAGGTGAACTGAAAGCTGTGCTGCCACCTTCCTAAAGTGCCTCTCCACCTCACACCAGTGAGGGTGTGTTTTGCAGAGGCCTTGTAAACTAACAAAGGCCTGACAAAAACAAGGGATCTCAAAATGGGAAAGCCAAAAGGGAAAGCTGAGCTTTTCAAACAGAAAAAAATTAGTAATAATCAGGGGCCTGGAATTTGAGTACCTGTTAGCTGGAAGGAAATAGTTTTGAGAAATGAAAATCCAAATACAAACAGATAATACAAAGAGATTAAAACATGAGGTATGGCTAGTAGCATGAACAATCTGGTTTGAACCATTACTGTGGAGAGATTTTTCTGTATGTTTTCTGCGTGCAGCACAGCTCTGGTTCTCTCTTCATTGAGTATTCCAAGAAATAAATGAGTGACACAGTAGAGCATCTCATCCTTTTCCTTAAATGTAGCACTAAGTCTATCAAGCTTATATCAAATAAATTCAGAGAAAAGTAACAACCCAGTTTTTTTACATGTAAGGCTTTAGAATCTTTATTTCGTTTTTAGATATGTCAACATAAAGGCAATCAAGTGCCAATATTTTCACCTGAATCATGTCTGATTTTATGTGCATAGACCATTTTGTCTTTCATATTCAAGAATCTGAAAATATTAAATGTGTTCTTTTGGCTCCACTTATTTAAGTAACAATCATAAAGTAATTTAAGAGATGGATTTTCAGGCTTGGCTGTACACCAGAAGTAGTCTAGCACATATGTTGCACACTTTGCTATATAGTTCCACTTTGTGTACTTAAGGGGGAAGTTTTACCTCTGGTGTGCAGTGCAGAGGGGATGAAGAGCTCTTGATCCTGCCAGATTGCTTTACATGGAGGATGGGACTTGGGCGGGCTCCTGTGGCAGAAGTAATGCCTTCCACATAGAAGACCTGAAGTTTTGCATGGGTGAATCTGTATCTGAGTGCTCCCTTCCCCTTAATGAGTGTGAGGTGTACAATTTGATGTGCAGCTGGAAGTCTGCTGATCCAAAAACTGTCAAAACTGTTTGTGTCACCTTTTCTTTACTATACTGATGTTGATATAATACTCATGCTTATGCTGATAAGTAGTGTTCAAAATGCTCATTTTCCTAGGAGGAAATAATTAAACAACTGTTTTAGGGTAGACTATTCTGCTAAATTAGTTTTATAAGTTTTAATGTTAGTTTTAGATCAACTGGAAAGTGGCACTGAGCCTAGAAAGGGAAAATAATTCTAAAAAAAGATTTCAGTGTTTTACAAGGTATTAGAGAATTGCACTAGATTGCACTTCCAAAAGGGCCTCTGACCTCGATCACTGGTGATGAATAACCGTAAAGGACAAACTAGGAGAAATTCTTTGTTATATAAGGAAGTGAGTTGATGCCTTTGTGGATTTTATGAATGTCAGGAGAAAAAAAAAAAAAAGGTCTCAAACAGATAAATCCTTAATGCAAAAGTGGCCCAGGAGAATGATGATGAAAATTACTAAAAACTGTTAATCTATATTATACCTTTTTGAAATCAAACAGAAAATTGTTCTTGCATAGCAGGAAAAATCCAGATTCTCAACTAACTGTGACAATTTGATTTTTGGAAGACCAGCTTTTAAGTTAAAATAAATTCCCTTCTTGACACTAGTAGAATTTCATGTTATTTACCTTTGCCTGCAATGAAATTTAGTATAAATCATTTTATACAAATCATACAATCACTGAAAAAGACTATGTGATTTAGATTATAACTTTTCTAGCAGTTGGATGTGTACATGAGGACTGCAACTCTATTAGTCCACCAGAATCCACAATACTGCAGGCATCTTGGGAGAAAATATGGATTCTTAAAGTGAACATCCTTACCTTCCAGTGAAGTTACAGCAACACTGGGGCCTTCTTGTCCAGTACAGCACTGGTGCCGCTGTAGCTCCTGTGAGCGCACATCAAATGGAGTGCACCTCAAATGGAGTGTTAAGGTGGGGTATGAGCCAGTCTTAAAAATAGCATAGGCACAGAAAATACAAAGTCTCAGGGGTTGTGTATATGTAAAATCCAGGTGCAATTCTTTTTTTGTTTGCAACTACAAGGAAAACAGCCACACTGAAAACCCCCACCAAAGCATTTGCCTTAATCTTTCTCATGCCCTTAGCTTCCCCTTCTTATGTCAGTGCAGCCCTCCTCCCACAGCACATTAAACAGCTTTCATGGACCACGAGGGGAACAACACTGTAAATAATAGCTCATACTACAGTGGTCTGAATTCAAACCCCTCTGAATACTCTGAGGACCACTAGTGGCACTGGTGACCTCTTGCTCTGCAGTTTCCCACTCCTACTGCCTTGCACAGCTGCAAAGTATGACGGCAAATTTCAGAGGAGCATCGAGGCCCAGCACTTGTTTTCACTAACTTCATTTTGCACCACTGTAGAAAAATAAATACTCCTAAATATATAGCCCCCTGGAGAATTAAAGTGAAGTTTGTGGGAGTGGAGGGTTTAGTATCCAAGAATTCCTGAAACTCTAACTATACATGTGTGTTGTGTGTGTATATTAGTATAAGCAATGCTGATAAAAAAAAATTTTGATTAATATTTCTGGTGAATTAGATAACTAAGAAGGGGTGGATCTTGGCAGTCTCAAAATGGACGTACCATTGCAGTTTTGCTGCTGCTTATTTTCATAGAATCAAATTGCTCTTTGGCTGATCTTTTCGTTTCATTCTCTCTGACATTCTTTAAAGCTGAGATTTAAAGTAGAAAGCAGTAGAAAGAGCTGACTTTCTCAATGTCCAAAACCAGTCTTTTTTGTTTTTTTTTCTTGTGTCATGTCATTGGAATGTGATCTTCTGATGTCAGACTCCTCCTCAATTAGCTGAGAACTCAGTTCTATAACTAGCTATCTTTTTTAGCGTGGTTGGGTTTGGGATTTTATTTGATTCCTCATTCTAACACTCAGATTCCTTTCGAAAGTATTTCCAAATATTTTTGGAATGAGCAATAAAGGAATTTATTTTCACATTTGAATGCAGTATTTGTTTCTATAGCAGGAACCCTTCTGGGGAAGAAATTGTTGCCTTCATTAATTTCTAAATTCTTTCATTTCATTACTAAAGAAATTAAATGATGATTTGATCTTTTATGATCATCTCCTGCCTTTAGTGGATAGTTCTACTCCATCTTGTTCTCTGATTCAGACTTTGCTGTTAGTATTTCTTAGTCACTATGTTGATAAGAGAGCTTAATTTCTGTGTGCTCTACAGAAAGCAATTAATGCCAAGTTCTAATGAAGCATGAGCTGTGAGCTTTCACCATGTCTGATAACTGACTCACTGTCCACCAGTAGAATTCCCTTTCAGTAAGGCTTGGCAGGAAACACCATCCATCTCTGGAGAAGGTTGCCTTCCACAGCACCTCCAAAAGATGGTTGTATCCGGGGACTGGGACGAGCAGAATTTCTTCCCTGTCCACTCCCCTCACGGGTCCCACGGATCACCACCAACACATACAACAATTGCTGTTCAACTTCTTTCCTGAGGAGGGAGGAGTAGGAAGGGGAGCCCCGGGCAGCCTCAGGGCTCCTCCCCTCCCAGCTGCAGTGTGGAGAGGCAGCACTGCCCCAGCTGTGGCAAAGGCAAAGAAAGCCACACTCCTGCTTCCAGCTTACAATGGTAAATGCTCCCTGGCTGAAAAACCTCCTGCCAAAAGGAACCTTAGCCAGGAACCTTTCCTCCTACCAAAAGGAGAGGTCTGAAATGTTCCTGGCTGATCTGCTCCTCCCAAGAATGTTCATCTAAGAGAATTCCTCTAAAATTGATTTTTTTTTACTTTTAAAAAAGATCCAAGCCTGCTGCATGTTTTCCACCACTATGGCTGTGGATGTTTGATCGTTTGGTTATTCTGCCTGTCTGTTGTTTGAAGGTCTAGGCAGTGTTTCTGCATCGTTGAAAGTGTGTGATGCTTGCAATGCAAGCATCCTGAAAGGCCTATGAATACATTACAGCCTCTGTTCTCAGCCCCCATTTCTCCCAGAACTTCCCTGTGTGAGCTGTACTCAGGGCCATGCCATATGAAACAGAAGTTCTAAAAATGTACATCTTGTACCATGAGATACTGTGCCGGAAAATTGGGAGGAGCCTGAAACAAAAAGAAATTTGAGTACCCAGCAAAAGGTGATTGTTCTTTTCACCTTTGAAGAAAATCAGTGGAGAAAAGGAAAAAATGTGTTTCTTGCAAGGCTATGTTTCACCCAAAAAACAACAGACACCTGTGTTCTGTGAACAACAACATGAACCAGCAAATAAGACTAGTGATGGCAGGGCTCACATCACTATGAATTTATGAAAGCTAAACAGAGCAAAAGGAAGGGAGGAGAAGGAGGTGTACATCCTCATACAACTCCTCCCCCTCCCAGCCCACCCCAGTGAGTGCACTGCATGGAAAGCTCTTCAGCAGTGCTCTGCCTTGGGTAGCCTGCCCTGCAGTCAGGCTGCATTTCCAGAGAAATAAGAGTGTACCAAGTGGGGTGAATTAAAGTTGCTGCATTCCCGCTCAGATTCAGTGCTTTATTTTTACGTTATTTAGCTTAACACACATTGGCTAGTTTTGTCTGAGGTATGTTGATTTCATGCTTAAATAATTCAGCAAACTCTTTTTGTTGTTGTTGCAAATTGTACTGTTGCCAAAACCTTGTGGAACTCAGCTGTTAGTGCCCACGTGGGAAACCTATAATGCTGCTCTGAATGGTCTGCAATTCATTCTGCTCCATTCATTGGGGTTTCACGTTTCTTTTAGCACAGACCCCAATTCTCTACGCTCTTTTACATTCTGTGTTTAGTCTAGTACTATTCCTTGCTCGCTGGCGGTTGTACTGGAAAAAGATTGTTGATATTATTCTGGCATATGTAAGCAGTAAGGATTACACCATAGTCACTTTGTTGCTTTTAACTCACATTTGAGCTTCTTGAAGGAATCTTCTACTCTTTTTTTCATATGTGGATACAGTAAACTTGGCTGCACTCAGTACAAAAGCAGGCCCAGCAGAAGGTGCAGCATCCATTCAAGAGATGTGCTGGTGCTGGCTGCACTGCAATGTGCAATCATCTCCCTTGAGCATCGCAGTAGTCCTCTGGGGGGAGGAACTCAAGCGGTTAAAAAAGTAATGCCTGTTTCTTTCAATTCATAGATGTCTGGATTTTGAGAGTCCTGGTTTTTACATTTGCAGTTCAGTTAAATGATAATTATTATCCTGACTAGAACATTATCTCTCCTGATTAGTATTGCAGACATTTATAGTAATGAGCCAGTCCTGTGGCTCCAAATGTTAAATTCTGCTCTTAGCATGGGTCTGTCTCTGAAACACAGAGTCTGAATGTTCAAACAAATTTGGCTACCTATATCCATCAACTGAAATAACCATTTCAGTTACTGTTCTGCAAGAAACTTGCTTGATGCAAGTGAAAACTGGTTTCCACTTTGGATTATATCAATAGACTTTTCATGCAAGTGAAATTCATACAATTTTTCTCTCAAGCTTCAACTCAGCATAGGACTCAAGCATATGTAGAATCCAAATGGAACAATTTTCATATACACTAAGATTCTTTTCTCCTGGAAGAGTGTTATTAAAAAGTCTGTAATGAAAATTAGAATCTTTCATTTAAAATGCTTTGCTAAATCAGAGTTACAGATAAAAACCAGATTATGGACCTTTAATCTTAACGCATAAAAACAGAAATATCATTTAGTATTAAACTTCATAAGTTTTTACACTGTTGTAACTACTTCAGCTGATTTTGCCCTACCATGGTTTTATTTCATTTGAATTAAATCACTTTTGTTAAGGCACAGATTATTTCCTTTCAGAAGATATACCATTACCTGAACTTTTATTAGCTTGGATAGCAAATATTGGACCTACTTACTGAAAAAAAAAATTAAAAAACACTTAGAATTTGAAACCAGGGGACTTCATTGAAGTTGCAGGTAAATGGACTAAAATAGTAACTAGAGACAATAATGAATTATCTGCATAAATAAAAACAACATATAAAAGCAATAAAAAGGAATATTTTATTGAAAAGAAAAAACCCACAAATTTGCTAGCATCTGTTTGTATTTTTAAAAGAAAAGTGACTGAAGGACCTGTTTGGTTTAGGTAATTTTTACTTTCTTAGTGTTTTTTTCCAAAACTCTCTCAGAAGGGGTAATAGAGTATCTGTGTATTCAAGGGCTTAGAGGTAAATCATTGGCATAGATTAGAGATTGGTAAAGTGGTAGAAAATAAACCAAAAGATTAGTAACATTCCAAAATGGCAAAGAATTAACTGAGGAGAGCCCATAATAAGACCAGTTGTTTAATAGTGTCTGGAAGTGAGGGAGAACATTTGCAAATTAGAATTTGCATATGGCACAGAAACTGTTAGGTTAGCCAAGACTAGAGAACTCTTGAGGGACCAATACAATTTAGGCACTTGGGCAGCACAATGGCAGATGGGATTAAATGCTGACAAATACATATTGGAAAGGATAATTGGGTTAAAATATGATTACATCAGCTCCCTTAGCTGTTTAGCAGTCTCATTTTTAAACACTTCCTTTGAAGTAGTTGGCAAACACCCATTTGTTTCAGTTAGAGAAGACCCAGATCTCAGGTCTGAAATCTGAGTGTAGCTCTGTAGCTTGTTTGGGAAAATTATACAGATAACAGGCTCTGCTGCTGCATTTTCTTTCAACCAGATGCAGATATTTTGCATATTTTATTTGCTGTGTGCTACCACAATTCTCCTCCTCTTTAGTCCCTGCAATATTATTATTGGGTTGCATGGCAGAGGCCACCCAGCCTTTCCTCACCCAAACAGCCACTGAGTGCAGTGCAGTCCTGGGAGCTCAGGGACTCCTTGCACTGCTGCCATTCTGGTGCCAGCTGCTGTGAGCAGCCGTGCCCTGCTGCCCGTGCTGGGGCCTGAGCCCAGCTTTGCAGGGCCTTGGGCAGCCCTGCCTGGCCAGCACACACCAGCTGATGCTGCAAAGGGCCAGGTCTGGGCAGCCTCTGTGTGCCAGACATACCACATGTTGGCTGTATGATTTAAGGTAACTTGTGAGTTCACTCTGCATGAGGAGAAAGAAAGCAGTGTTGAGCTTATTTCAGTTCTTCCCTCATTCAGGTGTTAGTGGTTTATTTGTTCTTTTGGTCTGTAGCAGTGAATCTGAATGCTGATGAAACACAAACAGGCCTGGCAATCAATTTTTGTTAATGTTTTGGATGCTGTCCCTGGACCACAAGTTTTGTTGTTGTTTCCAGCTTAGACAAATCAGCCAGTTATTAATTATGATAGACTGTGACTTCAAAGGTGTCCAAATCAGCTAACTACTGCAATATTTGTGTCTCCAAAACTGTGATGCTGAACAAAAATATATCTAGGAAAGTTCTTCAAATAGCTATTTCTATAAATGAAAGCAATTTCAGGTACACTGCCATGCCCCTGCAGTTCCATTGACTGGGTATTCCCCAGTACAGTGCTTTGTCTGGGCATCTCCAAGGTTTGGAACCTCTGAAGAAATGGCTGTTCATAGAATCACTCTGCATGGGGGACCAAGGGACCCTGGATGGACGTACAGACAGAGGAATGAGACACTGGGGAGAGCAGCACTGTGGAAAGAGCCCTGGGGGTCCTGGTCAGTGGCAAGCTGGACACGAGCCAGCAGTGCCCTGGCAGCCAGGAGGGACATCCCTGTCCTGGGGCACCAGGGACAGCACAGCCAGCCAGGAAGGGAGGGAGGGGATTGTCCTGCTCTGCTCTGGGCTGGGACAGCCTCACCTTGAGGTGGTCCTGTGAAGGGCCTGGAGTTAGACTTAGATGCCTTGTGGGTCCCTTCTGACTCAGAATATTTTATGAGCTTATGATATTATCTTTTGGATCCTGAAATTATTTATTCACACTGTATAGCTCAGAAAGCATCCTCCTATTCATGGACATTTCTTTTAGTCCATTTCCTCATTCTACTCCAGGAATCTGTATAATCATCTTGATGCATTTTCTCCCTTAGTTGTCACAATTTCCTATTTTTTTTTTATTACTAGGATAATTTCCTTTGTCAGGTTTCCTTCTGATCCAGCACTGCAATTCCTCCAGTCCCCACCAGTTTTTAGGCAGTGTCTGAAGGAGCCATGTCTGCCCACACGCTCTGCAGCTGAGGCAATGGGCACTGCCCTCTTCAGCCCGAGCAGTGTCCCCAGCACCTGTCCCACAGAAAAGGGCTGGGGTTGCACCCTGGGGACTCCCATTTCCCAGCACATGGATTTAAAGCTGTTCCAACACCTGCCCTCACCTCCTCAGCTCATCCATATTCCTCACCCCGCCACAGGCACTGAGTCCAGACTGGCCCCCCACACCAGTCCCTCTCCCTTCTTCAGGAGCTTGGGTAGGATTAAGAGTGAGCAGCAGGCACATGGGAGGGAGGAAGGGGCCACTCCTGCTCACATACAGGCTGGGAAGCAGAGACTGAGAAGTACAGGTAGTGAAGATGGAGAGAGGGAGCAGTGGCTGCATCTGCTGTGCTCATGGCTCTCTTTTGGCCCATTTCCACTCAGACCAGCCTGATGTCTTCCTGCTTGCCTCTAGATCCTCCTGAGACTCCTCTCCTCTCTCCATTGTGCTGTTTGGCTAACCTTGGAGATCCTTCCTGCCCTAGAACCGCTCTGTTCCTCATTTCTGCTTGAATCCAGATGACCCCTTCAAGTCCTCTTCCCCTCTGGTCCCCTAAACTTCTAAACTCCGTTTGCCAGAAAATTGGACTGAGCCTCCATGGCCAAGACATTCTGAGCCAGCTCTGCACTTCTTGAGTCCTTCCCCAGTGAGTCTGGGGTAATAACAAACAGATGTTTGAAGGAACTGGGAACTTTGCCCAATCCTGAGGGAAGCCAAGCCCAGGCTTTTACATGAGTAATGTCCTTGGTGTCCAAAACTCAACTTGTCCCAGGCTCTGGCTATTCACCAGAATCATCTTCCTTTTCTCTAACGGCCATTTCACATCTTGTGACTCACACATTTTTTGTCAGGTGGAATAGGTGCCTGGCTTTAGGATGTGTTTCCTTTGGCCACAGGGTGTGTGCAGAAGCCAGATAGTGTCAGGCAGCAGGTGGGCTTTGCTGCCATGAAGTAACTGCAGTGCCTGCAGAGCCCTTGCAAGTGCAGGGTCGGGTCATACCCAGCCATGGCTTCTTTTGCTAGGAAACAGATAATTCTGCATGTTTACTAGAACTCAATGGGACTTCTGAAAAGAATATGTGACATCAAAAGATTATGATAGTGCCACTCTGATTTTGCCTCTCTTCAAACTTCATCATTCTCTGTTGTTAACTAGCTTCTGTTTTAAGGATGAAAACACTATTTACAGTATTTACACATCCACTATGGCTGCGTTCATCACCTTTATTCTTGATTTCTAGCTCCTTTCATTCAGATTTGCAGTAGGTTTGTCTCAATATGCATGAATGAGTTCAACTGAATTAACTGACTTGAAGCTTCACCCAGAAATTTAGGAGGTTCAAGGGTGTCTAGAGAGGCTTTTTCTCTCCAATTTTCATGTTCACAGAGTTTCTTCTCTCTGATTCTTGCTCAAATTTGTGACAACATGCACAAGAATATGAGCATATTTAGCCTACATTTTAAAATTGTCATGCATATATAAATATGCAAATTTATACAAATGAAAATTTGGAGATTTCTCATTTCTGTAAGGAATGAATGTGGACCAAAGACCTGAGAGAAACACTTAGAAGTTGGATAACTAAAATAAAGACCAAAATGTTACAAACGTAATCCATTTCTGGCCTTCAAAAATTTTGCTGGAAGGAAAAGCATATGCAGCATTACTGCTGGTGGTGGGTACAAAATTTCTACACTTACTATTTTTCATTTTTGCATCTCATTGTTTTCTGTTTTGGTTGCCCTTGCTGCTGGGGTTCCTATATCTGAGCTGTTACTCATTCCTTTCCATTGACATTTAATGTAGCAAACTGTTTTCTTTAAGGGGTTGCTGTCAATCAGGCTGATACTTTATATAAAAAATAGAAAAGGCTGACCTGTCTATGAAGATTGCTACACAGGAACAAATTAAAAATACTTCCTTTTGGATCTATCCCTCTCCTGTTTTCTGTATTTCACAAAGCCCAGGCTGACACTGGAAAACACTGAGCCTGACTTCTTCCCACTTCCACTTTTATTTTCTTTTATTTTATGTACCCCTGCATAACAGTACTGTTAGTCTTCTTAATACTTGAGATGGAAGTTTCTATTAAAAGGCATAAAATTACTGATTTGAGTTTTAACTTATATTCTGGATTTCATCTTAAGTTTTGTAAAACCCCCTTGCAGTTTGGAGGCCCCAGTCTAAGGGACAGTGGCCCTTTAACAATGGTGGAAGTTTCACAGACTTCCAACTTGGCTGCTGTACAGTTTATTCTCAATATAAATATACCACCTGGGAATGCTTGATTCAATGTTTCCCACATAATTGCTTTCTCATGTCAGTGCTCCATTCTTTCCCTGAGTGCTGTAGCCTTTCACTGCACTATTTTGGGGGACAGCAATAGCGGCCACCAGTACCTCAGACACTGAATCAGATGAAAATAATGGCATCAGCATGAAATGTTCATGGTTTGCAGCAATTGTCAGTAAGATCAGTAGCCTTGGGAGAAAAAGGAACTCAGTGTGTGCAGAAAAGGGAAACAAATATGCTCCATCAGGAAAGGCATGGAGAGAATGCCCATTATTATGGGTATATATGAATAGTTGGAACCTCATGGAACTTAAATTTATGTGTAAAGTGTGTATTTACATGTATTCTTAAACTGAAGTTTCTTGCAATTTGTTTCAAACAAGAGTTCCATAAATTCACATAAGAAATATTGAAGCAAGTTACACAAAACTGGTAGAAATTAGTTTTACTCTACATTTGAAACTAATACATTCAAAGACTGAATTTCTTTCTTGTTTTTTCTATGACTTATTTTTCTCCCATGTGACTGAAAATTAGATCTTGTCACTAAGGTGGCATAGCAAAAGTGCAAGTTTCTATTTGTAATCAGTCAATAAACAGACTTGCAGCAAAAAAAAAAAGCCAGTAACATTTCAGTTGATCATGCTGAGGTATATAAAAAATGAAAAAGTAATATTTAACATTTTCTAAAAGGATGGATGCCACACTTAACATTTGGATTATTTATTTTTAATTAGTAGCTAAATTTGTTCACTTAAAAACACCCTTCTCTGTCGAGGCCTCTGGCAGCTCATGTCCATACTGAGGGCTCTGCTGCCTTTCATCAAACCTTCTCACAAATACCAGTGACATTTGGGTTGTCTTTTCTAAAGTACCCATGTATAATGTAGACAGGTGAGTTTTATTATTCAGTTTGTATATTAGTGCCATGTCCTTAGGCCTGTAAACAGCTTGTGAGGTAATACTGGGCCCTACCTAAATCAATAGAGTGCTGGACTAGAGATTAAAACTTAATTAAACTGGAAAGTATGTAATAAGTAATTGCACAATAGATCGTGGACAAGGACTTCTCTCAGAAATTATTTTTTGTAAGTGCACAAATCATGTGGCTCTTTCAGAACATTTAAAAAATTCCTGTACAAATCCATTTGTATCTTTAGGCACACAGAATCTTTTAAAATCTCTCAAAAGTGCCATAAAAAACTTTCCACTGACTTTCACATTGGGTAACTTGTTTTCATTAGAATATACACATATTTTGGTGCTTAGATTTTGCATATTTAGCTTCTTTTTGATATGAAATATTTAAATAAATACTGATTTTGCATCTAGAGGGATGACTTCGAAAAAGTTCTTATGATATTTGGATAGCTGTCAAAAATTATGTTGACTTATTAATAACTAACACGTGGCATAAGTATTTCTTTTTAGTCACATTCACATCATGCTTTCTACCTAATTGTTATTAATCTAAATATTATTCAACATAATAAAGCTTAATAAATTCTATCTCATACCCTGTAGTTTTTCCATTTTAATAGAACTGTTTGTCATAGAGGAGAAACTTCAAATACACTTTAATAGCTTTCTTTCATAAGAAAGCCCTCCAGTGTTTTTAAATACATTGCAAAATCTTTAATCCAATAAGAGAAATAATAAAATGTGCTGTGCTGCTCCATGTCCACAGAAATAACCTTAACAATAAGGCATTTCTTAATGCCAGTGAAGGGATTCAGTGCAGAATTGGGACAGATTGCTAAACAGTGTAAAATGGTGCTAATTCAAGTTTGCCTGTGTTCCATCCCTTTAGAAAACTGTAGATATGCATAATCCTTTTTTTTTTGTATGGTAGGGGTCAGCTTTGGCAAAGAGCATCAGTGTGTTGTGTCTGGACAGCTGGCTTTAAGAACTGGTATGTTTGGAGCATGGGGATGGAAGAAGTAAAGTAAGGAAGGATTCATCAAAGAGTCTGAGAAATATCAACTGGTGATTGTGCTGAATTTTTAGACAAACTATCTTTCAATTTTATTCTACTTATGTATTAAGACTAATATTTATAATATTTTAAAATTCTAAGCCAACAGCACTTCACCTGTGATTAATGAGCACTGGAGGCCATGGTGCTACCGGGGCATCCTTGCCTGGGTTTTCACATAGATCACTGGATGGAAAGGCAGGTACCCTGCCCCAAGCCAGCTGACTCTGTCCTATGGTGAAAACTCTCCCTTTCTTTCTCAAGAAAAAAGAGGGAGTAAAGTCTGAAGTGGGTGCAAACAGGAAAATGAAGGATCTGTCCTTTAACTTCAGAGGTCATTTTTTGTTGTCTTTTACCTGATCGTTTAGAAAACTGGGCACAGAACTCAGTTTGCAAGCCAGATAACAAAGGATTTTCTGCAAACTAACAAGGTTAATTTTCAGAGCACTTTCTAACTCTGAAGTATGGGGAATTCAGTCTTGCACAATGCCATGAAGGGAGTCTTATTTTTGTTACATAGCCTTAAAAATCAGTCCAACCATAAACAAAGAAATTAAATGTTAGGAATTATCCATGACCTAGAAACCTGATCCTTCACCTTAAATCCCTTGCTTACCTTATAGACCACACCTGTTTCTCTTTGCCTTCCAGTAAACACAGGTATAACAAAATATTCACCACAGCTGCACAGCATTTAATGCTGCTGATGTTTCCATTACATGGGAGTACATGACTTTTTACTTTACATTTAATTAAATGGTTTTGTGGTTTTATTATGAGGTAATTTATCTGTCAAAAAACAACCTGAAATTGTGTATGAAATCTTAGCCATATAAAAGCTTTTCTCAAGGACTATTTACATTTTATTTATAGCCTTTAATTTTATAGGTAATAACTATCTTCTTTAACAGTGAATTCATTTGGAACAGAGTTGTGTTATCAGATACACTATTAACTTCTTTTCACCTACTGTTGACTGTCTTCATTTCTTTCTCACAATGACAATAAGCAGTTTGTCTAAGCAGCTAGACTAATTATTTTCAGCTGCACATGAGATTGGTTTCATTTTTCCCAAATGGCCCAAAATTCACCAGAAATACTGTCTATGCTATCTCTGCAATTTATTTCATTATGCTTCACAAGTGCTGCTTTTAAATCTGGAGAGCAAGTCCTTTTCTCACCAGTTGCGTGAAGGCAAGTGCTAGTTTTTGTTGTCTAGAACTTTAACTAGCAAGAGACTAAATGAGAGATTTAATCCCCTGGGTTGTGGATCCTCCATCTCTTTCAGATGCAGAATTCACTACTATTCTGCTCTCAAATATTTAACCATATCAACAAGTAACAGGAAATTTTGTGTTAAGTTGGGCCAAATCTAGCTTTGAACTAACTAATCCTGGAGAAAAGGTTGTGTTATACCTGAGCTGACCTTATTACTCTGTCATTAATCTGCTTTGTTATGCCTGAAGAAGCACAGGGGTCTCAGAACTGCTGGTAATCTTCTCTGCCATATGTGTGGTAATATCTGAACACAGCAGGATGAATTAACACTAGTCCCATCTTTGCTTTATTACTTGTAAATCAGCCCATTAATATTATCTGAATGCAGTTTCTTAGGATTAACATAGATGATATTTGAATTGCCACAGTGATTACTTCTTAAAAACTCTACTAACATGAATTTTGAAACTTAGAAATAAATTCGTTCTGGAAGTCAAAAAACCCTTCAAATGAAGCAAAAGGAAGACTAAAGAGTTATATCAATAGGAAGAAACAACTTGAAGCCAAGAATATGGAAAATATCTTTTGCTATAGTATATTTCAATCCCAAGAATTGGCTTGGGGGCTAGAGTATTTCTCAGTGAGGCAGCAGAGCAAATAAATCACTGCTCAGTTTGAATTAGTATAGTAAATTAATATTATGTAGCCTTTCCCTTTTTTTTAATAAACATGTGTTTTTGTCTGATTTACAAAGAAAACATTTTACAGTACTCACCACCATGCTCTGATCTGGTTTATCCCCTGCATCTGTTTTCTACTGTGGGATTTCAGTCAGCTGCTTTTGAATTTGAGAGATGATTAATTTTTTCTGATTTTTACAGCTGCTTCTTTAGAAGAAATCCTATGACTGTCATAAAAGATCATGAGCAAAGATGACCCAGAGTGAGCAGTGATTGCCCATGGGCACAGACAGAGTCATAAAGAGATGCCTCCTCTGTAAAGGCAGCAACTTCTTTCTCTTGTAAAGATATGCCAAAGAAGCTATATACAAACAATATGTCTGTAATGTGATGAAAACTAAACAGAAAAATCCATCTGTTACATCATTAGAGTGACTGCATAGCATTAACATTTTTATCTGCCAAGGGCCTGCCAAAAATTTTTGGGTTTATTGAGCATTGCATATAAAATTTTCTTAAACTTTTTCACTGTGATAGATTTTGTTACATTAATGAAAAGCAGCATTTTGGCACTGTGCAGGTTGATGGCTCTCTTTGCTTTTTTAATTGTGTCCTTGTTCACAGGAGCAGGGCAGAGCCTTCGTAGTGAGGAGCGCACTGTGAGAGCTGGGGAGGGCGGAGAGGAGGGGCCCTGCAGGGGGAGCTCCCTGGGACAGCCACCCTGCCCTGGGCAGCTCCCTGGGCGGGAGGGCAGCCCCTCCTGCCCTGCCCTGCCCTGCCCTGCCCTGCCCTGCCCAGCCGGGCTGGCCAAGGGTTCCATGTCCTCCTGCCTGTGGCACCTGAGAGCCGCTCTGAAGCCTTGGCCAAGCATGAGGGGAATCTTAAGGCAGCTGCTGTTATAGAGGGATTGTAATTACCCCCAGTTTCTCAGGCCTGCCTTGAAGCCCTTGTGGGCCTAGTTTGGAAGGTCTCTCTATTAAAGTAAAGCTTTAATTTAAATGTTGAAGATATTTTTAAGTAGTTTGTAGCAATCATTTAGTTTCAATATCTACAACAGTGCCTCAGATTTTTTTTATACCTGCCGAGATTTTCTTTGAATTCAGATGGGATAGAAAAAGTGTGAAAGTAAAAATGGTACAAAAAATGGATGATCCTTTTTGCAGAGGGTCTTGCCTTGTAGAATAGGCCCTGCCCTTCCATAGCCAGTTCATCAGGCATCAACAGACAGGAAAGCATCTTGTTATTAACTCCTGCAGTGCTGCACCCTGAGAACAAAAGCTGTGAGAAACTTTGTTTCAGAACAGAGCCATACTGTACCTTCACATTTTATTTTGTTTGCTTTTTATGTTAAAAATAGCAATCTCCCAGTTGGAAAGCTACCAATGTCATGGTACTTGGCAATCAGATCTTAGCATTTGTTTTATGTTCTTCCTAAAGATGGCAGTTTGTTATAGCAGCATGTTATATCACACTCTGTCTTGGGGTGATTTGGGGATATTCATATAGGAATAAGTGCTCAAAGAGCTTGTTATCTTTTGTACCAGTGCATGAAGAATGTAGTTGCTGGTAATCTCTGCAAGTACTAATCCAGCCTTATCCAGTTTAGTTTATAATATCCAAGAGCAGCACAGAAAATATAGCAAGATACACTAAAAGAGCTTTGTATTCACATTGATGTAAAGTAAGATTTATTTTAATGTACTCATGCACTCTTAGAACCATGCATTTGGTATCATGTCATCCTATAATATGTCAGAGAAATAATGCTTCCAAGAGCAAGATGGCAGATTGTCAGCTACTGATGATGGTGTTTCAGAGATGTAGCATTTTTATGGATAGAATTACAAAAGAACAGCATTTATTGCCCTTGGCAAGGAGCTCTATTAGGTATTGACAGCATAGTAAGTTAAACTGAAATTCTTGTGCTCTTACTAGAAACAGGAACATTAAGTTTAAAATCACCCATTAGCAGGACTACTGTTACAAGCAGGCTCTGGGCAGAGGGTTACATTGATTGTTTTTCAGGACTATAAATTAAAACACCAAAAAGAATGATTCAGCTATGAAATGTTAACTAGAAAGTGTTACTCTGTTTCACTTACCCTACAGTGGGGCCTGCAGTTGGGTCTGTGGGAGGAAAGGCCAGCGTACTCAGCTGAAGAAAAGGCTCAGGCCAAGCTCAGAGCAGCCAAACCCAACTTGAAGAGGAGCTACAAAGACAACAGGGTCAGCCTGTTTGTTCTGGTGGCAAGCAGTGTAACAAGGAGCAGCTTGGGAGGTTTTGGTTTTATTTTCTGCCTTTTACATAAGTCTTCACCAAAAAAAGAAATACAACTCAGACACAATCTCTTTGTACCAAAAAAACCAAGAAACAAATTCTTTCAACTGCTGTAAACCAGCACTTTTTAGTGGTTATGAAAATATTACAGTCACACATGCTGGGTTTTTAGTGGGACCAATATTGCTGTCAAGATATTGACAATCTGTTGTTTGAGGTGGACTGTCTCCTGACAGAGGTACAGACATAGCAGCTTGGAGCAATGCAGAGATAATTTATTTTTAAAAAAAATCAGACAGGAGGTTGCATAAGAAAGTGTCATTGCTTGCATTGATGTCAGGCTTCTATAAACAAAAAATTAAGATTTTTATAGTACTTTCTATAGTAAGAGAGATTGGGAGTCTGTTCCTTTTATCATTTGGTTGATGATTACAAGAGCATCTTATCTGTTGTAACAATATTTTGAGACATTTGGTGTGTTTTCCCCACTGCAAGTATTACAAAACTTAAAATAGATATAGGCATTAATCCTGAAGTGCAGGGTGCCTGCAGCTCTCAGAATTGTCACTCCCTATGACAGTTGCCAGACCTATGTGTGCAATTTATTGCTTTTGCATTGTTGGATGGATCCACAGAGCTTAGGCTTAAACCCACCATTTCATTCTTCATGTGCTCGATTCTGTACTGTGGTGCTCACATTTTATAAGTCCTTGATATGTATAGTACATTTTACACTACATGCTGGTGTCCTTTATGAGCACAAAATAATCTTAAATATTCTTAAATGAACCAGTTGAAGTTAATAAAAGACAACAAAACACAAGAAAACTTCTGGATAATATGAATTTGAGGGATTCTTACAGATCTTTTTTCCATCCAGCACCTTGTCCTCTGTTTTCACATGACTTTGCCTCATTGAGACTAATAAGCAGAAGCTGTCTTACTCCCCCCTTCATAATATAATTAAATATATTTTTCTGAGTTTATATGCCAGTCCCCCTAGTTCAGAGCAGACCCTTCCGGGTCAGGTTCTCAGTGCTACACGCCCACCAGTTCTGCCTGTCCCCAAGAATGGAGATTCTTCAGGAAGTCCCTTCCACCATTTGACATCTGTCATGGTAAAGATTTTATTTTCCTAGTACCTGATGAGGATTCATCTGCTGTCAGTTGTGTCCATTGCTGGTTGTTCTATCATCCAGCACCTGTGAGGAGACTCTGGTTCCATCTTTACTGCGCCTTCCCCTTGGGAGCTGCAGCCAAACATCGGGTTCTCCCAGAGTCTTCTCTTCTCTGAGCTGCACAAACCCAATTTTCAGCCTCTCCTGCCTCAGCACATTTTCTCCACTGGACTCTCACTGGAATGTGAATCTCTCCTTTGAGGGGCAAACCACCTCTAAATGCCATTCACCAGAAACTGTTTCCCAAATGCCAGGGAGAGGGGAATAATCACTTTCCTTCCCCTTCTCACTTCACTCTTGTAAATACAGGTCCTGTGGCTGCCCCCCTTCACTGGCAGGGTGTGCTGATAGAGCAATCAGCTCTAACTGAGTGTCAAATCTGAGTGTGGATAACATAGGTTCTGAGCTGAGCACATGCTGAACTAGGAGGCTTCCATGGAATTTAGAAGTAAATACATTTGGAATCCACATGGCAAAATGCTTATTTATTTCCCAAGAAATATAAATTTGCAAAGGTTTTCTGGACAGCGTTTCAGAGGGAAAGGACACAAAGATGTTTCAGGAAACAATCAAAGCCTTGCTGTAGGTTGGAGGTAAGATATCTTTACCTAAATCCTCTACATAAGAAAATGCAGAGCATCAGTGCCAATGTCCTAACTGAAATCCTATCTGAAGCATATTGTGTAGTAAAATATTCATATTTGGTGAAAAAAAAATAAAAATCCCCAAACAATTTTTTTCATCATTGTTTGGTTCCATGAAACAGGCTCATCACTTGCAAAATAAATTGTGCTGCATTCATTTCACGACCAAAGGACAAATATAAGGGTAAAGCATCATATCTTTCTTCATCCACTCCACTCTTATCCCAACAGAGTTCTGCACTTGGAACTTGGCAGTCAAATGTCAATTATTCTGCTTGCCCTCTTATGCCACCATTTAAATCACTGATGTCTTGGTGCAGAAGCTTTTATGCAAGTTGTTCCTAAGAACACAAGAATGGCAATTTAGGTAGCTGAGAGTGGGGTGCCCTGGGCTAACCCCAGCTGCCACTGCAGCTGAGCATGCCTTGGCCAGGAGTCCTGCTTGTATCCCTGGGCAGGGCCTTGGTGAGTCACAATCCCAGGCTCAGAGCACATTTGTCTTCAGCTCTCAAAAGGTTAATTTACTGAAAACTTGAACTGGAAGCATTTGCTAATGTGTAGCCATTACAGCATGTCTGCTCTGCAATACAAGGCAAAAAAAAAAAAAAAAAACCAAAACCAAAGAGAATTGAAAAGCCACAGTTGTGTCAATCACAGTGTAAAAATAAGGTCAATAATTTGAGTAACTGAACTGCCTAAAACAAAGGACAGTAAATAGAAAAGTAAGCCAGTAAATCTTCTGATATTTGGGTTATTCTGCATAAAAATCCCAATGTGAAAAGGGCATTATCTTCTATTAATGGTATAACACATATCCACAATTTTATGCCTTGTTAAGATAAACGCTTCTATGATATTTATATATGAACTCATAATATATGATGTATTTTATGCTTTCCCATTAGAAGTCATTAAAAGAAATTTGCATCTCTGTCTCATGAGTTGACCTAATTCTAAGAAGAATTTTTTAGGTTATACGCCAGAGTTTTGGT
Organism: Zonotrichia albicollis; assembly: GCF_047830755.1. NCBI lineage: Eukaryota > Metazoa > Chordata > Aves > Passeriformes > Passerellidae > Zonotrichia > Zonotrichia albicollis. Next base: position 21,795,424 of record NC_133826.1, on the reverse strand, counting down.
CTCAAGTTCCACCAACCTCCCACAGAAACAACTACTAAAAATGCCAAAAACAAACCAAACAAACAAGATAATGATGTGCTATTTTTTATTTAGCCTGCATGCCTCCTGATGAGGTGAATATAAATATGTTCCTCCCACATCTTCTTTTGTATGTACCCTGAGGTTCTTCTAAAAAGCAATTTTCTCTCTGCAGTAAAATAGTGAGGATGAAGTTAAGATTTGTGTTCAAGAGGTGTCTATAGCTCTCAGGTAGCAAGATTGAGGTATTGATGGTTCAAAAGTCTCTTCTCAATATACAATTTTCAAATTTAGATTTATCTTTTTTTTATTGAACATCTGTTTTGTGTACTGGGTATTTGGATTGAATTTGCTGTTGGTTTCATTTAGAAGAGATTATACAAAATTCCAGCATTTGTAAAAAGAAAGAATCTATATTCTCAGTTGTACACTCATTGTTTTTAAAAAGATAGTCTAATGGCTCCAAAAATGGACACATCTCAATCAAAGGCAGCTTCTTTTTATTTCCAGAGTATTCAAATGAAGAGTTAAATGAGAGTGCCATTATTTGACATGGAGCTACTGCTGCTTTGGAGTCTCTGACAAGGTCGGAAACATCATTTGCTCTGTGCTGCCATGTGCTTTCTAGTTCATTGGAACCATTTTAGTAATTAGGGCATCATTTATTCTCTAACAAATGTCTGAAAATCTATTGTTAATGTTCCTTAGAGAACTTATTTCTAAATTATCAAAACTGCAAAATTATTTTAGCTATTGGCCAATTTTTTACATTGTAGATTTCTGAGTTGCTCCATTGTGCCTTTAAAAAGATTATTCTATCTGTATTTTTGGCTAAACTTGTTCATACATATTCTTGGATCACACCAAAACACTCATCTTTGTCAATATTCATTAGTGCTGTTCAGCTGAGAAACCTGCTCTTCTAGCATCTTCCTTCACTGAATTTTTTTTTTTTTTTAAGGTATGATAAGGAATTCCAGAAAGAAAAACCTTCCATACAGGAGACAGAAATCTTGAAAAGTTTGGAAAATGCTTTAAGTGCTAATATATATATGTATATATCTATATGAAGATTATAATGATGGCAGTCCATCTGTGCAATGTGCTTTCACTGGGGATAATCAGAAGGGGAAAATTGATATTTCTCATCTAGTTTATAAGACTTTTTATGTTATTCAGTGAAGCTGATACAGGGCATTTCTTTCACCTAGAGACTTGTTGATAATTGATTTATAAAAGTTGTATTAATCTCTTGTATATCAAAAAAATTGATTGGGATTTAAGTGCAAAGGAAGTAAAACTGGGCTCAGGGATCGTGATTTGGGCTGAGGTAGGAAGTGTGCTTTCTCATTTTCACTTTCCATGAGAAGGTTTGGTACTTTGTTATATGAGGGGGCTAAAGGAGAACGAATGGAGTGATTTTGTGTTGAGTTTTACAGTTGATAATCTTCAGAGTTAGAGAGAAGGTATTCAGTTTAATATTTATTAAAATGCAGGAGTTGCATTTCACAGCATGAATCTAAAAATAACTGTAAGATCTTGAAGTGTGTGATAGTTTCTTTGTAAATTATAATTAATACATAATAGATTCCAATTAAAAATACGCATACAGTTCAGGCAAAGATTTTTAAATTGCTTTACATAGGCATATAAATAGTGCTACCATGGAGAAATTCAAAGAAAGGTGACTGAAGGATAGTTCTAAAGACAGAGTTTGGTTCCTACTCTTTCAAACCTCACAGTTCTTAAACACAGGTCTCCTAAAGCTCTTATCTTCTACCACAATATATTGTCTCTCTTGAGATATAAAGCCACACAGGATAGGAATTATTACACTGAAGGGTTTGTGAGTTGATATTTATTAGTCTTTCAAAGAAGTCACATCATTATTCAGGACAGGGAGATAGAAATAAATTCATTTCATGGCCACAGACCTGACCTCATTTTGAATATTTAATTTAGACTAAAAAGAAGACTTCCCATTTGTCCTAGGGTGACTTTATGATGCTTGTATCCCAGTGGTCTGTTCTGTTTATGGTGGATATGAAGTTCTGCACTGGTTTCAGACTGGTTCTGACAGCAAAGGGGGAAGTGTGCAGTTTGTCTGCAGAACCTGCCCTCGCTCCTCTGCATTGCCCCTGCTGGACTATCAGTAGCATGGACAGCAGGACACAGCTCTCCTTTGCTTTCTGTTAGCTTTTTTAGCTAGCTGAGGCAGAAAAGTTCCCCAGACTGTGGCTTTTCCTTTTCTTGGAGGTGATGAGCCCTGCTCTGGACTAGAAACCCAGAAAAACACTGGGAGCTCACACCTGTGGCCCACCAGGGCCCAGGACGTGGCATTTTCCAGCACAGGAGGGACTGACAGGAGACTGGGGGAGCTGAGCTACACCCCTCAAAAAGGACTCTCTGAATTTGCCATCTCTTCAGAACCTTGAGAGGTTCCACTTTTTATTATTCATTTTTCCATATTTGTGAGTTCTTTGCTTGTTAAAAAAACAGTTTTTTCCACTTCTCTCAAAGTAGGTTTATATCTCCTGAACTAGCCAGGGGAGGGGACAGCTTGAATTTTCTTTCTAGAGGGACCCCATCTGGAGGTTTCCTCCCAAATTTGCTCTAAACCAGGACACCACTACGTAGCAAGTTTATTAATTTTAGAAAGCAAACGTAATATATGCCCATAACCATTAAGAACTTATGAGCTCTTTTCCTCCAAGATGCATCTCTCCTATAAAACCATGAGCAAGTACTAGTTAGTTTTCACCTAGTCCTTATCCTTTGCAAAGCTGAATGAAAACATTGGTTTGTAGTAGGTCTTAAAGGTATATAAATTGAATGGAATTGTTTTTCTATGCTTTGGATTGTTATTTACAACATATAATGCTAATATAGCATTCTTCTTTTTAGTGGATAGATTATCTATTTAAAAGAAAAATAAAACTCAAGCATACTCACCCAACTAACAGTAAAATTTACCAAATTTGCTAAATGTGTGTGCATTTCAGAACTCAAACCATGAAAACGTTGAGTGTCCTGTATTCCTTTAGCCCAGTAGGAGCCTGGGGAGCCCATCATCTTGTGAGATGCAAGATTAGATATTGGAATAATCTCCCACCCCCTCAATATTTACATCCCAATATTTCATCATCCTCCCAAGTCCACAGCCTTCTCCAGTATACATGGAGACAGATGGCTCATAAGATTACAGCCTGTGGAGATTTGGTGCTACAGACAGGTCCCCTGGTATTCTAAGAAAATTAACAATTTATTTAAACAGCTCTGTCAGATGCAATCCTCTTTGCCTCATTTTGTCTCCTGCTGGCTCTGTCTCATGTAGGATTGCCTGCATGTAGATTCACTGGTTACAGATTCATCGTGTAGGAAAGAAAAGGAACTTAGTCATGAGCTGTATGACCCGTGGGCACGCTGGACAAGCATGTGAGTGTAACCAGAATAGCAGTCAAAAAATATCACACTTCTTATTGTTGTACCATCTTTATGAAAGAACTCTCTCTTTCATGGAGCTAAAACAGATTCTTGCCTGTTGAGCAGCTCTAAATTAAGTCCAAGGATTATCTGTATCACAGTAGTCCCAAGCAACTCCAGATTTCAGATAAGGAGGTCACCAGCCTGACTCTGCACCCTGCCAAACCAGTGCTGCTGCTGCCCACAGCTCTGTCCCTGTGGCCAGCAGAGCTGCTCACTCACTGCTGGGCACAGGGTACCCAGGCACACGGTCAGCACGGGATGCTTTTGCACAGAAAATCTCACACTTCACTGATTATTGTTGCACTGAGCAGTTTGTGGAGCTGGCCAGTGGAAACAGGTAGCCAAATTAAAGATCTGGCTCTTGTGGGAATTGTAGCTCTGAACTGGTGAGGGGCCACTTACAGGATGGAGTGATTAGCACATGTCTTGGTGTCACAGATGGGGAACCAGTTCTCCCTTTTCATTTCCTCGTCACAGTCAGGACGTGCAGGTCCCTGAACTGCCAAGCCTGGTTCCCCATACTTTCAATAATTCTCATCTGTCACATATTGTAACACAGCTTTTCTGAGTTTCTTTTCTATCATTGTACATGCTACACAATTTGTCAACAGTGTATTTACTCATCACTGGTAATACTGCCCTTAGGACATCAGGACTGCATTTGCATTTTTCACAAATTAATTACAAGGGATGTATAACTATCCTGTGATCCTCCCATACCCTGCCCTTTCCCACTCCAACACCCTGGGCTGAAATGTTCTTTGTTAAATTTATCATTTCCTCTGAATATTCTATTATTGAGTTTCTCACTGTTCTGTTTTTAGTTCTTCTCCTTCTCCTGAAGATCTTTGCAGTAACTGCTTTTCATCCTAGGAGGTCTGGAGCCATTTCTTATCTGGATCTTTTTTCTTCACTGGGGAAACAGGGTTCAAATAATTTTTTCAACATTGACAGGAATAAATTTAGGTGTCTGCTCAGGGGAATCTATGGCATCCATCTTCTCTCCTACTCTGGCTATGAAGACACACACTGTCTTAGGAAAACAAATGAGTCTTTGCTCTCTAATTGGCATTACAGAAGGCAAAAGTGGTTTTTCTGCAAGTGTATACTCATATATTTTCTTATGTGGTTTTCCACACACAGTTTGAAAAAACTCATTCAAAGGAAATTTAACTTCCTTCAACTCTCCTTTATTTCAATCCATAATATACTGAGAACTTTTCTGGTTTTTTCACCTATAGCAGAAAAGTGCCATAGTAAGTTTTTTAGGATGAAGTAAAATTGTTAGCAATTCTATTAATTTAAGATCCACAGGCATAAACTATTTTATATTGTTGCTATTTTGGTAGTTGCCCCAGTATACTATAATAAGTATATATAATAAATAATAAATAATAAGCCTATTTTATAAATAAGTAATTTATCATGGTAAATATTTCAGTTCTTGTCTGCCTAACACCATGTGCAGTCATTTGTACTTGTACAAAGGAACTTTAACTAGAGATGTCCACAAACTCACAGTGGCCCACCCACTTTTCTCACCACATTTCTTTACCTTTATGACATCAGCTCCAAAGTTACAGAGAGTCAGACACAGAATCTCATTTTAGGGACACAAAAACTAGAATCCAAACAGTATGAGTCAATGCATTATTTCAATAAAGTAAATAAATAATATCTTAAATAAAAAAAAATAAGGTAGATGTCATTCCAGTGCAGTAACATCCTAAACTGAACAGTATAAAAGCAAATTCAGCCCTGGAAAAGCAGGTGTGGAGGAAGAGAGACAGCATCAAGCTATTTCTTGAACCTTTTCTGACAAAGACAAGAGGTTTTGGGAAACCTTTGGCTACAGTACCAATAAATCTTGCATTAAACATAAGCTTTCTGGACTTAATTTTCACTTAACAGGGATGTCTTCTTTCCACAGGAGAGACGTGTATAAGTCTTACATTCTCCTAAATATCTCTTTGAAATAAACAGGATAGAAAAGTCTTCATGAAATCAAGGAATTTTGCCTTTTTCATTTCTCATCACTCCAAACCTAGAAAAATCAAACTTCTCAAGACCCGTAATTGATTGCATAAAGATATTCTCAGTCTGACATACAAGATGTTCTAATTTCCCTTAGTCTCTCAGTGAGCCCTGGCTGTAGTTTGGCAGCTCTCAGTGGTCTCTGAAATGTAATTCAGCTGTTGACTGCAACAGCCACTTTCCCACATGAAAACATTTCCAAACACAAAAAGATGTGGATATAATTGCTTAAAGAAAAACATTGAAAAATCTATAAACCAAGACCAAAAAAAGTGAAAATACATTTACAATCACAGAATATGCCCCATTTCTCTCCCCCAATTATGCCCAAGGAGGAGAATCAGGTTAACTGAGCACAACAGCTCATCTCCTTGGAGTAAAATCTGTTGAAAATACAAGTGCTCATTTATTGTTTGTCTAAAGGCCATTGCATTGCAAGTGAGGAGAGTTCAACAGCTATCAGTGTTAGGTGAACATTTGTTTAGTGAAAGATCACTAGAATCACATCCAAAGATGATATGACATGAGTAGATCTCACACACATTTCCTGCCAAAGTATGTTCTGGTTGTTGGAAAATCTCCAGAATAAAACTGGTAATTTTTTTGATATTATCCTAAGAAAATGTCCCAATGAAGAGAACAAAAGAACCCCCTTCCCCAAAAATATTTTTTGTTCTCAAGACTGTCCTCTCCTCAAAGCTATGTGGTGCTTTGGGCTCCAAAGCTTTAGGATAAGAATGACAGAGGGAAGACTGAGCTATTCTTGCTCTGAAAAAGGCAAAAAGCATAAGGGATAGATATGTCTGTTCATTCAAGCTTGTCTGTCTCTTCTGCTTTGTTTTCCTTCTCATACTGATAGTAGCAGCTAAATGTGAGTGATTAGCATTATAATCTCTGAAGCACCTGCATACAGCTAAAGATTTTCTAGCCTACCTACAGGATTAGCAGCCCTAGTGCTGAAGTTAATGGAATTGGGTATTAAAATCACAGAGGGAGTTTTGAAAATCACAAGAAGGGTGATCAGCAATTACCCAAGGCTGCTTTTAACTTAGGCAAGAGTTTCTTAGAGGACAGTCAGCAAATTACTCTCCTGAATATTCTGCAGGCCAGTCACATATTGGATCCCATTCAGTAGTAGCCTGCTTGGGACAATTTTTAATTCTTAGTACAACTGTCACTAATAAACTTTAATTTCTAGTGCTTAGCACATTTTTCTGAGGGAAAGAATCAAAGCACATCCTTTATACACAGCCAGAATGTATGTACAGATTTGAGTTGCTCAATTGCACTAATGTTTTTTCATGAATGTATTACCAGTGGTTGGATAAGAATGAAATACAAGAAGTGTGGATATTTTGGTTCACGCTTTTAGGTAGCGAAGAGAATAAGTAAAGTGAGACGCATAATTCTGACATGGAGAGGTGCAATTCCACTGAGATTGTTAATGACTGCAAAGCTCAGAGAAATCTAATTAGTGTCCTGGAATAGAAGGTCAGATAAGGTCAAATATAAATAGTGTGTAAAAAAATAAAATATATCAGGTACACTTAGAATTCAGTGTGTCTGGGACCAATCAGGTGGGATACTCAGAACCTGCTCACAGATATTTTGACTTTTCTGAAGTCTAAAATTTGTGGACTTAAATTAAAATTATTAGTGTCTCAGAAAATGCAAATTTAAAGGAGGGCTGTTTCCAGCATGCCTGGGCCCCCTTACAGTATTCCTTAGATAGGTCTTCCACTTCAAAATGAATGTCAACTTCGCCACCAACTTTTGATCAAAGAATTTTGACATCCTTCCTTACTGATAAATGAGGGGGCAAACATGTGTCAGTCAGGAATTTCATTTTTTATGGAGAGGTTTAGGGGGATACTGGGCAGAGGTTTCCCATTAATACCTGTGATAAGCCAAGGGTAAGGTTGAAGAAAATACATGTTCCATTTCCCCCAAGGCTCAGACTGTCACCAAGAGTGGCTGACCCACAACATGGCAGGCAGGATGAGCAGTGGGAGTTCCACACTTCAAACTCCTCCCACAGGATTTGGTGATTGAGTCTCTGCTGTGGGAACACACTGGCAGCAGCAGTCTTTGTGTATGTGACCACACCTTGTGTGAAATGATGGAATGCATAGCTGCAATCTTGCGTGTATAAGAACTTGTGGGCTGGCTGTCCTTTCCCTCTCCTGCCAGTCTGTGTAAGAAGTGGGTGATGATGGCTAAAGCTTGCTTGGCACAAGAGGGCATAGGATCTTACTGGCTCCAGTGGCAAATGAAGTCAGTTCCACGAACTTTGTTGTGGAAGCTGTCATGTACATATCCATTGCTGTGTTTTAGTTCTTCCACTTGTGTTTCTAAACGTTAGTCTTAAAAATAAGAAGTGTTTTATTGAGAACAAGATGCTGGAAATCGCAGTAGTTTATGCCAGTATTAGTACACTAGAGATGTTGGATTGCAGAAAGTATATAAAAAAAACTTTTAAAAAAGTGACAGACTTTGATATCAAGTAATTCATCTTCTTCCCTTGGTGCTACAGAGAATTGACACATTCATTTCAGACATTTTAATAAGAGCATTGGTAAAACTGGTTTCTCAGCAAACCAAGTTGTTGTAATCTCTACTTTTCCATTAAATATACTGTATTTCTTCACTTTATCATCTTTATACAGAGGAATACATTGTAGTATAATAATTATGACAACAAATACCTTTGAACACAGTGGCCTTTAGGAGCTAGAACTAAACAACCCCCAAGAATTTATCTACCCATCTCTGAGTGTTACTTTGCACCTGAGCAGTAACGGTGAGGATTTGTGATGTGGTTTAATAATGCTCCCAGAATCTCCTGTGAGCACCAGTTTTGCTTCTGGAGCCCCCAGCTCTGTGACAGTCCTCACTTCACATCCCATGGGACTTTGAGATATATATATATATATATATATATATATATATATATGTATATATATATATAAATTTTATCCTCTATAAGGAGATAAAGCTGCAGGAATTCTAGCAAAACTCTTGAGAAGTGTGGAGCGGGATTGTGAGCGCTGTTAAATTCATGGTCGAAAGGGCACTGTCCCCAAACATGGGGGCACCCATGGTGCTGCTCAAGAGATTGTTACCCATTTGAGCAAGAAGTATTATGGCAGTGAGCAGAGCAAAAGAATAAGAGGATGGAGAGCATATTCCAGTGTAATTATAATAATTTATAACTCAGGGTTGTTCTCCTGTTAAAATCTCAAAAGCAGAATATTTTTACTTTCTTATAAATTATTCACAGTCATTTGCTTTGCTTCGTGACAAGTAACTTCTTTTCTTCAGACAGGATTTTCAACCTGAAAGAATGAAAGTGTTGACCCAGTTATGCCTAACAAACAAAACGTGAAAAGAACTAAAATTAGAAATGGATAAAATAATCTTAGTAGGAGCAAGAAATAAAGCGCTTTTCCCCTTCCTGTTCCATCTGAATTTAAAATTGGTAAAGTTATTTCACTAAAAAAAAGAAAATAGACTTCATAATGAAACTGCTCAGAGAAGGATGAGGTAACATTTATGGAAATGCTGTACATTATTAAAAAAAAATGTTTCAAAAATGGCCTAAACCAGAACTTAGTCCCTTTCCAGTTCTGCAAAATGTTCCTGATGCCTTGCCAGACGCCCATGCCCCATCTACAGCCTCTCTCCTGCAGGCTGAGACCCTTGTCATACACAGCATCAATTTCTGAGATGGGATTGAGGGCAGTGTACAGGAATTGAACAAGTATATACCATGGGATATTTAAGGGGTTACAAATGCTTTCGTGGCATCATTCTCCAGACTGGAGTAATAGATCTAGGACTAGATCTACCCACTCCCAGATTCAGGAAAATCCTGAAAAGGAAAAATTAAAAGGGCTTAATGGAAAACCTGTGCCCCTTTTAACCTTCTGCTATATTCAGTGCTAATGCATGGGATGTTATTAATGTATTGATTGCACATTCCATTAAAAGAGTCTGAAAAAGTTAACATAGGTCAAAAAATTACTTCCCTTTTAAGACATAGAAATCAAGACATTAAAAATTATGAGACTTTTTAAAAATTCCTAAAGCCATAGTTAAAACATTTAATGGGTAACAGTATTGTTTTAAAAAAACTTACACTTAAAATTCCCCCTAGGATCAAGGATTTAGGCTTTATTATCTGAAGTGCTTCAGAAACTGGTAGTAAACAACACTTAATTAAACAGATTAAATAAGAAAATGTTTGTTTACATTATTCTGTAAAGGAAAGAATCCCACAAGTTTTGTAATGTGAACTATGTTTGCTCTTTGAAGGAGTTAACAGAAACAGAGTGCCAAGCAGTTTCTTGTCTACTCACTGGCGACAGTTGTGATCACGTTCAAGATAAGAGAGGGGTTGTATATATTTAAATGACTTGCATTCCCTGCTTGTACATTTTAAATTGGCCAAATGCATCTATGTTTCATTTTTCCTCAACCACTCTTCACAGTATTTGAAATCTGTATTAGTTCATAACTCAACTCCCAACATGTTTGGACTACTATGGAAAGGAAGCATAAGATGGGAGTTTATTCTTCTCTCTGTGAGATATAAAAACGGAGCATATCTCCTTGTGCATATACATTTCCTTCTTGGCTAAGTGTTTTGCTGATTTTGCCCTATTTATAGTAGTTTTTAGGGTTTCAGCAATGTCCAGTTAAAATACCCAGGCAAATCTTTTCTGAATTGGGAGCTGTGGACTATTAGAGGTCTTCCTGCTTGCAGTAATTTGTGTGTACCTTATTTACTTTGGATATCAGACCTAAACTTGGCTGCATTTAAGAATACTTTCTTAGGTGTTTAGAAAAGTAGTTGTTGGACAGCAGGGAACCATTTCACTTGCAGCTGTTTATTTAGTATTTATCATTTTAACAGTTCAGGAAAAAGAACATTTTCCAATCTAATTTTTTACAAGAATTTCTACTCACTACAAGCTATCAATACCTTCACCAAGTCAGAAATATAAAGCTGGCCTCATTCTCCTTACCTTATTATTTATAATGATGTTTTGGTAGCTGGTAGTCTCAATTCAGTGGAGTAAGTGAAGGGACTCATGGACACAATTAGTAATGTGCATAGTGGCTCTGAAAATGATTATAACATCAGGATTCTTATGTATTTTGAAAACATAATTTCTGTGTAAAGAACCTCAAACTTTCAAAGAAAGAAAGCAAGCCAGCTGCATGGCAGGCAGTGATAAGCACAACTGAAAATCAGGCTGTGCCAATATAGAATTGGAAGCCTTTTATCTGCATTTTGAACCTTAGGAAATTTCCTCCAAAAGAAGAAGGCATAAATATCTCCTTCATTTAAATGACTGCTACTTGATATCCTGATGAAGAAGATGATTTTGTTTTGGACTTTTGTTTAACTTGGGTTTTAATTTCTTTTATTTCTTCCAGTCCTTGACTGTTGTGTTCACACTGGCTCAGATGTTGTGCTTTTCCTGTGACAAACCTGCACAGGTTTCCTGAATGTAGGGGATTACTACTACTTAGGGAGCAACATCAGAGATGCCGTGAAGAAAAGTGGATTTGCGATTGAATGATCTCCCTTCTTCCATATTCTCCTTTCAGCAAGTGAAAGAGAAGCTTTCTGGATGAAATTAAAGTGGATGGAGGAAGAGCTGAAATAATTTTCCAAAAACTGATCCAAACTAGGGCTTGATCATCAATGTCACCAAATAATACATAAATTCCCAAATTATTAGGTCCTTGCCAAAGAATATAAATTTTTCACCTTCTTCAGTTTCCTTACTTAGATTTACAGTGAATATTTGTATAATTCATGCCCTGTTGATGAGGGAAATGGTTGCCATTGATTGCAGTCGTGGGAGACTGGAACTTTTGATCCCTTTTAAAGAAAAACTAATTACTGCCGTGCCATAATGCAGTATCTGAATAGATGAGATGGGTAAAAAAAGGCACTTGCCATGATAGGCAGGACTCAGTCAGAGGTGACTATCAGGGTCTCAGAATCTGGTCAGTGGAGTGGCCACCAAAGTTTTGGAAACTTGGCACTAGTTCATATTTGGGAGACTTCTGCATTTATTCCTGCATTTTCCTTTTAGAGCCACAAGTGTCCTTTCAGTGGTCTGTGACTCCAGCATATCAAAGATTGTTCACAGACCTAACACTAGGCATGGACATAAACAACTTGCTGATTTAAGGTTATGATCAAAGTTTTCTTCCTGAGAAAAAAAAAAAAAAATTGCTTCTTCTGTAGCATGTAGTCAGAGATGCATTTAATCTCACCTTGACTGATGTGTGCCATCCCTAGCACGTAGAGGAAATGCTTACATAGTCATAGCTACCTTTATTTTAGACACATGACTGTGGCACTTGCTGCACTAATTCCCCAGGATACTTATTTATAAAAAAATTACTTCCAGAGCCTTTTAGTGCATTGACCTTGTTTCAGGGTTTAGCTGGGAGGAGGGAGAACTGAGTTTTTTTCTTAAGCACTGCAGGGGATTTCTGTCAGGTTGCTTTAACACTTCCCTTCAAATTCTTGCCAGGCTTTCAGGCTAAAGAATTTTAAGATGTAGCTAGCCATCATCACATAGGTTTTTGCATAGTCTCTGTTATTTTATGAATCTAAAATTTTATTGTTTTTCAAGCAAAGACGAAACAACAGCATACAAATATAAAGCTATCAGATCAGAATCATAAATGCATGGAAAAAAGATAACCTCTAATGTATCAGATCTGTATTATACAGGGACCACTGCATGGACTGGCTTAATGCATTATATCAATTATCTGGCTAAAGATGTGGAAAGGAATTGTACCTCTATAGAATAGGAGAAGGAAGAAAGTGAAATGTATTGAATACTGTTGTATTGTGAAATGTGTTAAATACTGTTTAATTTTCTTTGAAAAACTAGAGTGTTTTTAAGTAGCGAGACACCAATTTTAGGAATCATGAAAATATATTTATGCTCTACAGCTGAGAAAGCCTTAGCCATCCTTGCCCTACCCAACCATGACCCAAGAGGGTTAGCACTGCAACTGCTATTAGCCACACCTTTTATTGTTTCTTCCTGAGTGCTTCCATGCACAAACTGCCAGATATATGGGAAATGCATATAGGTAATTCCTGAACCTCCTTCTCTGACTGTAGAGAATGTATCTATCATAGAGTAGCATAAGATGCATAGAGGGTTTTATAGTGGGGATTACCAAATTTGAACCTCTTTCATTCCCCCAAAATAAGTGGTTACATCCAGACCATGAGGAAGTCCCTCACATATTCCCAGATAACCATGCTAGAGGAGTGATTTGGGTTAATGTTAAAGAAAGCCTACTGATACGGCAACATGCTCCCTGTCTGGCAGTGTAACAGGTGTAACTGTGCATTCTGTGCTGTTACTGCCTGATCCTTGGACTCCATCTCTCCCCTCCCTGTCACCGCTCCTCAGTTTCACACAGGGCTGCCACATCCAGAAAGTGGATATACAGCCCTGGTCACAGATGGGGCTTAGGCAAAGTGTTCAGCTTCATGACATTTCTGTGCTAATCCCTGAAGGCCTTTGGCTATACCCTTGCAGCAATGCACTTACACAGACTAGTGCCACTGCTAGCCCTGCTTGGCCAGACAGGAGCTTAGATGTCCTGGGTTAAACACCAAGAAGATTTCAGTGGTAGCTAACTAGGTGTAGGCAGGTGAAAATGTACAGCACTGCAAAATCTAATTCCACTGCCTCTTGCTTTTATTAGTGCCTCAAAGAAGGGCTGGGTTATTCTAACTGCAGTGTTGATGCATCAGTGTGAACTCTAACTAAAAAAAGAAGCGTTTGGAGAAATCCTCTATTACTTATACTTTGCAGGGAAAAAAAAGCAATTGCATCATTCTTAGCAGGGAATAGAAAGAAAGCAATAAATAACACAGCTGTTCAGTGATAACTAGAAAAGAACAGTCAGACTCAAAGCTTGCTATGTCTATTCACAGTGAAGAACTTAGGAGAGAAAAGATTATCATGACCCTGCTATGTGCATATTCTAAGGACAATATTGCTGGTAAAGTTCTAGAGTTGTCTCTTAAAATAGATAATTGCTAACCATGTTAACTAGACTCAATTTTATCATTCTATGTCTGTATGCAGTGTGGTGCTATGTGCAATTTCAGGCACTCATTCCATCTCAAAGTGGACGTCATCTGGATTGCTGTCATGTCCCAAACTGTCTGCACTTTCATTAAAAGAATTACTGCTCCCACCATCAGCTCGCTCAGAACAGCATCAGGAAATGAGCTACCTCTAAATGCAGAGATGAATTCTATTGTTCACAAAGCTGGTAAAATATTAGTCAAACATACGGCAGATAGGCTGTTTGGAAATGGGAGTTAGTGCCCCTGATGGAGTCCCAAATGCTGCCTGGCATTTCTGATGGTGCACTGGCATCCTGTTTCCTGTAAGATCTTTTGAAGGAATTCAACCTCTCTATACCTCAGTTTCTTCAGTCCATCAGTAAAATTATGACATTTGTTTTCTACTGAAGTTTCAAAGTGATAGACTTAATTGTCATACACTGCAAAACACTTAGAGATCTCAAATTGAAACATAGTTCAGAAGTGCAAAGTATTTATTGCTGTTAGATGTCCATTACAGCTCTGTTTTTTTGTCCAAACTGGTACTTTGGTACGTGCAGCTAGACAGCTTCTAATGTTATCTTGATTCACAAAGCACTTTTTGTGTGAGGTTTGACTCACAGTAAAATGCCAGTTAGAATTTTTTCCTCAGGAACTCACTGGAGCTTGGCTTACAAAATCTGAAAATTAAATCAACCAAAATAGGTCAAACACAAAACTATATGTCCTTATGTGTCCTCTTGTCCTCTTTTAGCAGTACAGAAGATAGTTGTTGTTTTCTTTTCTGTAAAATTTGGGCTTGTGTTTCTCCGTTGGCTACGGTAACTGTATCACAGTTACATTTTGAATACCTGCTCATGCAAGTTTTCATTCCCTATTAAATATAGTTTAAAATGATAGGCTCATCTGCTAGTTGTCCAGAAATAACGTGCTGGGTATACAAGCAGCTGATGCTACTGAACGCGACACAAGAGTGGATCACTGTGTTGCAGTTTTTTGGTAGCCATCACTACAGAGATAATTTCAAACCTTAAAAAAGGAACAAAGCATCTTAAATATAATCAAATGTTAATATAAGCTGCAGTTTTGCATTTACTTTCCCCCTGTAGCTAATTCTTTAGGAATTTATTCCTATTCACATAATCCTTTAAGTTGATATGTTTATTCTGTGCCTATTTTACAATTTCTATTCCTATGTCAAGTTCGTGAAGGTGCTGCTTAAATTAGTACTTCAATATTATACATTTCTGAATTGGTTGTTCAGTGCAGTTAAAATGCAGTGAATATATTTGTTAATATTTGAGGCGAGAAAGGAGGTAAACAGGGAAACAGTCAGAGTCTAGCTTTCTCTTTATAACGTATTATAATTTATTTAAACTCAATCAATACTTAATCTGGAGTTTAAATTCTGCTAAAGATCTGTGGCATGGCTAAAAGCAGCTGGTGCCAGGGAATAAAATTTTCTTCAGGCTGTGATTCTGATGAATTTATAATGCGCTCTAAGGGTGATGCATTGACCTAAATTCACAAAAGCACTGCTATTCCTATTTATTATTATGAAAGGTATCCTACCCGCAGTTTTGTTCTATGAAATGTTGTGTGGCTACACGGAAAAGATGACAGGTTGCAGTGAGGATGACTGGAGAGGAAGGAGCTGCAGCACATCCCTGGCACGTACTGGCTGCCTCGGCTGG
This sequence comes from Zonotrichia albicollis, assembly GCF_047830755.1. Taxonomy (NCBI): domain Eukaryota; kingdom Metazoa; phylum Chordata; class Aves; order Passeriformes; family Passerellidae; genus Zonotrichia; species Zonotrichia albicollis. Next base: position 21,780,064 of record NC_133826.1, on the reverse strand, counting down.
CAGCCCTGGGGTTTGGAGGGCACTCCCAGGCAGGAGGGCAAATCCCTGGCAAGGGGTGGGGAGGCACAGGACAGCTGGAGCCCCCTTCCACCCTTGCCTGACCAGGGGAAGCACCCAGCATTCCCTTCAAGGGTTCGTCTGTGCAGCCTGTAACCACAGACAGGGTGGTGCCTCACTGTAATTCCATGATTCGATGCAGGAATAATTTCAGTACTGTAAAAACCCAGCAAATGTTTGAAGCCAGCAGTGAGGGCAGACTTCCTGAGAGGTGTGTGTTTGTGGTGATCACTTGGATTTGTTTTGTTGGCAACAAGAATGATGTTGTTAAGGCAGGAAGAGGACAGTTTTGTTGAAAATTGCTTCTCCGATTTTATTTTGTTTTGTTTTTCTCCTGTAGCTTTACAAGGGATATTGAGTTAGGTCTTGGGTTTGGTTTTCTGTTCATGGTTCTTTAGAATCCCTCAGGTCCAACCATCACAGGACAGTACCTATGAGCAATTCACATTGAAGTGGCTGGGAATTGCACACACTGATCTCTTGTAATGATCAGACCACTTAATTTTTTCCATTGCATTTGGCAAACTTTTCCTCTGCATCAACCAAAGGTTTTTCATAGTAAGTGGTGCCTTCCCGGTGACCAGCATCCTTATCTAAGCATTCTTTGTTACCTTTAGAGTTTGCAATCATATTTGTCTATTTCTGTGAAATGCCATGTGTTTTGAGCAGATTCATAAATGTGGAAAACTTGTGTGTTTTTTAAAAGCAGAGTGAATAAGGGAAATATAAATGAGGCTGACAACCCTCCCCACTTCTTTCATGACGTGATGTGGATGCCTCTTGTGTAAAAACCATGAGAGCACAATGATATTTCTTTATTGGTGCTTGACCACTTCTCAGTTGTTGCTTTTCTAGGCAGAATGTCCAAAGAGGACTCTCAGCTCTGCATTGTTTATCTCCTGTGCTCTCCTGCCTCCCTTTGGGGCACAATGTCAGACACTGTCTTAGCATGTCTGTTCTCATCTGTGCCCACCTCTTCCCATATTGCTGCTGTAGTCAAATGGCTGTTGTGATTTATGCCAGAATCACTGTGGGGTAGAATAAATCCACAGACTTTAAAGGCATTAGCCTGCTTTTACTGCAGCAGCACCGACAGCTGTACCTAGCGCTGCGACCTTACGCCACCCCCGTGAGGCAGCATCCCAAGCCGTGCTCCTTGGGAAGGGCAGTGCTGTGTGCTTGCTGAGCTCTGCTCCTGGGGCCAGCCCAGAGGATGGGAACAGCATGCAAACACAGCCTCTCTGCTGCAGTAACTGCTTGTTGCAGCTCTAGCCTTTACTTAAAATGTGAAGCTATTAAGCAGAAACACTTGGAGCTCAAACTCATATCTAACTAGCTTGGAGAGCTGGGTTTGTAGATCCAACTGTGTTTTGCAGTCTGGCAGTAAGAAAGGCTGGGTTTCCACTTCAGTTTATTTTCTTCTAATGGTCAAAGAGAGTACTGCAAGATCCAGATGCAAGGGTGCAGAAATACTTACCTGCTGTAAAGATTATTTATAGAGGTCTCAGACCTCCCCTCTCCCCAACATAACAGTCTGATCTGCATCACAGCTTTGAACTCTGTCAAGCACAACTCCAGATCACAGGGGATCATTGGAAAACTAATATCCAAAAACTGTGTTCTGCCTGGCAGAGTAATAGATTGGGAACATCTGCAATTAAATATCTGGAAGAAACAATTTAAATAGAGAAAGACAACTGGAACTTCGAACAAAGGACTAAAGAGTAGGAGTATCCTACTCCTTATCATGATGGTTTGACCAACTGAATCTTCCTAATTTATCTTTAATGATTGTTTATGTAATTTTTTTTCTATAATTTTATTTATGATCTATCTTGCTTTCTCACAGGATAAAAATTATAATCTTCACATTTATGCTTTAGTTCATGTCCTTGGCATTTCTATTGCAGCCAGGGGAAAAATGGACTGAAGCTAGTTCATGTACATGCCTAGAGAAAAGCATATTCCTTGCCCCACAGAATGCCAGCTGATGGTTGTAACAGTTGAATAAGATAAAAGAGGAACATAGGTTGGGAGAGACAAACTGCCAAAAAACAAGTGTGTTCATAGTTTTTAGCTAATCAAGAGTAGCACCAGTACTTTGCTTCCTTGCCTAATCATGATTAGGTGCCAGTTTTCTGTTCTTGTAAGAGAAGCGGTAAATTTCCAGCCTATGATTTGAAGGAGGCTGAGGGAGTGATAGTGTTTTCATAAAGTTTTACCAGGCAGGCCTACAGACCAATTTCTGTCTGTAGTTCACCAAACTGTACAGTAATGTTTTTTTTTCTTCCCACAGTGCCATGAAAAAACTTCTGGCTTCAGTTCATGTGTGAAACCTTTTGCACAACAAAAGTGGTTTCTTGTGGCCAGTAAGACCAAATGTTCTAAGCAGTCCAGGAAGTGTATAAATGGATTGGTACCCTTCCTAGGTTAATGGAGCCCTATTTCTTTCTTTTTTCTCTCATTCTTTTCTTCTCATTTATGCTCTCTTCATCGATGCTAAGTCCAAGCACAGTACAGTTTGAAAATCCTGACTATCATTTTCCCTTTCTCTTGGGTTTTCCTTAGTTATATTTTATGAAAAGAAGTTGTTTCAGTAAATGCAACCTAGTAAATTATCTTAAATTACTTCTTACAGCCCAGGCTGGTATTATAACATGAAAATTGTTACTTAGAGTCTCCCACGCCCCCAGCTGCTGCAGACCTATGTCTCCAGGCTGGGGAGAAGCTGAGCACAGCTCTTCCCCAGCAGAGTCAGCAGGCCAATCCACAATGTGGAAAGCACAGTTTACAAAAAGATTTCTCATCCTTCCTCCACAATCCTGCCAGATTCTATTGTAGTGATGGTCAAAACCAACTAAAATGGTGAATTTATACTGATAGGTAGGCATATGTCTATGCAGAAACCAGATGAGAAACTGCTCAGGCCAAAAACATTAAATCTCAGCTCATCTCAGGATACCAGAAAAGAGCCATCCCATTTCTTTGATCTATGATATTTGACTCTCAATGTGTGTTAATGAGACATATATGTTGGGCATTGGCATTTTCTCCTGTTGAACAAGGGTAAACATTTCATTTGTCTCTGTAAAAATATACTTCAATGGCTTGGAGAAAAGTGGAGATTTGTTATTTTTGCAGTTGTAGAAGACATTTAGCAGCTGTGTTTATACTGGCAGACAATTTGGATATTAGGTGGCAGGACAGAGAACTGCAGATGTACAATATTGTGCAGACATTGTGCACTTACAGTCCATTTCCAGGGAAACATGTTATTTTATATTTCCCTTGGTTTCATTAATCACATTTCATGACGTATCTCACTGTTTCAACCCATTCCCTTGGATTCATTCTTTTTTGGCCTGTTTGTAGTAGTTATTGATCTTTATTTCAAGAAATTCCATCTCAACTATAGATAATTAAGTTTTTTTTTGCCCCAGGAAAGAAAATTAAGATGGCCCTATACTGATTACTGAGACTACCTGTACCAGTTGGCATGTCTACCACATCAGAAAAATATTTAGCCTCCTTTTGGTCAGAAAAGGATTCATACTCTTCCTTGGTATTTAGAAATTAAACTCATTTCCTGAAAGTAAAAATATGTTTCTCATCTTGACCTACAATGGGAAACAGCTGCTCTTTCTCTGTTCTTGAAGTTCTCTAATCCCTTAACAGGCTTTGTTTTGGTTTTACAGGTGAATCCCTTAAACTATAGCAATGATGGCCCATCTGCTGGGAGAAACATACTGATATAAACAGTGAGGAATCCCCTGTTAGAGGGTTGAGAGCCTGAGGAACCTCAGTGTATGGGATGTATCCCCAGGCCTTTGTTTGGTGTTAGCTCTAAATAATGGCATTAAGGGTTTCTGAACAATTTTGGCTTGTAAGTGCTGCTGTGAGTGCCCTGTGAGCCACCGCACCCTGCAAGGGTCACGTGGTGTCACTGTGCTTCTCCTGTAGCTCCCTTGCCCATGGGCAACAGTCCTGCTGTCTGTCTGGGGACAGACCATGTATCTCTTTCTGTATGGTTGTCTGTGCTGGAGAGAAGTTAAAAAGGGAAACAGCTGGTGCCAAACTTTTGATCTTTGTCTGAAGAACTGGCTGTGCAGGAGCTCTGGCCTGGGAGGTGGGAACAAAAGACCTGCCAGGCACACTTTGTCCTGGCTGAGTCTGGGTGTCATACTAGGTAAGGTTTTTTGTCTTGGGGAACAGAGAAAAGGAGGTCTACTGACCTCTAAATAGAAGCAAACCCAAAGAATTCACTACACAGAGAATTAATGAGTTATCCAAGATGGTATGATCAGCAGATTGCTTAAAAAACCCCAAGCCCCACCCAAGTGCCTCTTCTCGTGACTGGTTCAGAATGCTAAATATAACCTGGCAGTATTTTTCTTAAGGATAAATGAAAAGCAGACAAAAGTGAGGTCTGTTTGTGCTATATGGCTTAGCCACACCTAAGGAAATGCAGCTTGTTTTCAACCTTTTTGTTTAGAGGATGTCTGTGAGGAGGCTCTGGCCACCATAGTGAGAGCAGCAAACCGGTGTGTAAGCACTGTCCTCATGTTGCTGTGAGTTGTATGGAAAGAGATGGCCCCAGGCACCACAGGAGGAGACAGGGTAGATTTTAGGCAGTGCTCAGCAATTTTCAGAATGCTGAAATCTCGAAAAGAGCTTTACTTCCAGGAAGGTCATGGAGTTTGGATTTGGGAGAAGAGGACTCTGATGATCCCATTTTTATTTCTAGAAACCAGTAACATATATTTTATATATTCTCAAGGAGTAAGTGGTTTGCAAAAGTACACTGGAAGCTGGTGACAGAACTGAAAAATTAATACAGCTCTGGGAAAACGGAAACAAGTTCCTTAGTCTAAAAGTAATTTCTACAAAGAAAATAAAATGTCACTATCATTCATGCTCTTGTGGACCCTGTGATTTTGCCTTCTCTAAAATGCTTGCTCTTTCCTGTGATCTTTTTCCCTGTGATCTTTTCCATTCCCACTCTCTCTCTTTCTACAATATTCAGGTGCTGTTTTTCTTATGTGATGATGCTTATACAACTGATGCTTAACACAACCAATTAGAAGCTGTCTCTGAGCAAGCAATACAGGCAGAAGACTGGAGCTATGACAATTTGCCAACCTACTCCCCACATATACAGTATGAGGTTAGTTGTATACAGTACAATTTACTAGTGTTAAATAACCTCTAAATGCCTAGTCCAAGCCTGCATAAAGAAATAAATGAAATATCCATTAAAAGATCTGTCAATATATAGTGCAATTCCTACTCCTTTCAAATATGTTGATTCCAATTTTTTCATTTAATTCCTGTTTTCTTTCTATGTGTTCATACGGAAAGCACCTACCTTTCTACTGCAAATAACTCAAGAATCAGTAGAAACTCAGGTTTCTACTGATTCTACTCCCCTAGTATAAACAGGCCACTTTGGCTTCTTGCTCTACTTTTACACTGCAGCCCTTTACCAAGTGATTACTATTGCTGAGCCATCATTGTCACACACCTGAGCCCTACCAAGGAGGCTCAGGGAAAGGAAAGAGGTGTAGCTTGCCCTGATTTGCCTTATGTTCCTTATAGCTCTTCTCTAGCATACCCTTCTTTGCTGTCTTCATGTGCATGCCCCTACCCTCCAAGGCTTTGCAGTGCTCTCCCCTCAACATGACCTAGGCCTGTGTCCTTCGCTGGTGCCTCTGTTGTCTCCAGCTCCTGCTCCAGTGCCCTGGTTTGCCCTCCGTCGCAGAGCCAGGGCTGCTCCTGATAACAGTAGTAAAAGAGATGCACAGGCTGAACATGTGTTGTACCAGTGCCATGTGAAGTCACTTTCTCAGCTACCAGCCGTGCAGGTCTCATCCGTTTCCGAGCTGCACTTCTGCAGATAGCTCAGCCACCAATGCCTCACTGAAGCAGAGTAAATTAAATCTCTTACAAAAGATTTAACAAGGGCCTAACTGACTGATCACTGAACACCACACCTGGAATAATTTAAATTTTCGCATTTCTAGACATGTGTTTTATTTTTCCTTTAAAAAAAAAACAAACTAGGAAGTGGCTAGGTTAATGCATACGACCTTAGTCTAAAGGATAAACAGCCAAGCCAATAAATATAGTGTGCAGGCTCCTGCCTATTCCTGTCTATACAGGCAATCATCTATAGCACCTGTATCCTCTCTTGTAGAGGTTTTATGACCAACACATTAAAATGCAGAGAAACAGAAATGCTGGTTGAGTACAATATATTCAAGTTAATTTTCCCATAGGAACTGAAGCATTTACTTGCTGATTGTCTGTACAATCACATTTTTCTTTTTAAATGTGGAATTGAAATATTGCATTTGTCTAACTGTTTAAATTTTAATTATCATAAAACTTAGTCTGAATACAAGGGACTTTCTGTGCTTCAAGTACTGAGGAGGAGGGAAGGTGCAAGGAAAGCTGTTTCAGTATACCTGACCAGATCAGCTACTCTCATTCTCTGTTTGCTAAAAGTCTCCAAGAGGATGCTGTAGCAGTGGTGCCAAGAGGAGTTGAGGCTCATGCAATAGGCTGGTACCCTTTACACTGCAGTGACTATGGACCCAGCCACCTACAGGGATCTTCTGAACAGAGCAAAGAGTCAGAGCAAGTGTCTAGTCTGGCCCCACAGCTATTGATTTCTCTTTACTGCCTTTTAATCAATAAAAAGGAACTTAAAATTCCAGCTGTTAGCCACTTCAGTGTCTGTGTAAGTAGCAGAAAAATTAGAACCATTTGCATTTCCATCACTGTTTCAAGCAAATACACCCTATCAAGAGAGGACAAGGAAACACAAGGATATAGCTCCGGTTTATTTTACTTGAAGTGATCAGACCTGGAATGGTGAGAAGGAAATCCAAACCCCATTCCTACCCCCACACCCTCCAAGACACAAATATTTTCCTTTTGCATGATTCTCCTAGAACAACATAGCTCCCAGTGGACTCTGTGCTATGGCTTGGTATGCCTAAAAGGCACACAAGGAAAAATGTGGATTTTGCACTTAAAAATCAAAGTGCATCTTCTGACAGGCACTATTCTAGCTGTGAGATACGAAATGAATTCTGTGTGTTCATTACTTCATAATAGAGTGCAAATATGCTCTTTGATATTTTTCATCCATAGTTCAAAAATGACAGTGGTGCTATATTGTTCAACTGCAGTGCTTATCACTCAGATCTGTTATTGTTACAGCCATGAGTATCTCCTGTATGTATATTGATGTATATTTAACCCCACTAAAGCAAGATGGCAGAACCAGTCCCTCTTTATATCCAGAAAAGATTGCCAACTGTGGTATTTGCTCTAATTGGCTTCTGGGGATGTGCCTCAATAATCTCCAATTGCAGGTTACATACAGTATCTGTATTATTTTAGTGAAACATAAAGAAACTGATAGGAAATGTCATTCTGTAGTTTAGAGGAATTCTGCTGAGTTTAACAGAGGATGATTGAATCTGATAAAAGCAGAATTTTGAACACTCCAGTGACCCAAAAGTAAGGAAAACAGGGAGCTGCACAGCATGGTCTTTTAACAAAGTACATTTTTACATCTCTTGTGTGAATCGCCTCTGACAGCATGGCCATGGAGGGAGAGAGGCAGCAGGAGGCAGCAGAGTTGGGCAATGGAAAGGGAGCTGTGGTTAAGGCAGTGGCTTTGGAGACCATCTGACTGGATTTCTTTTCTGTCCCTGCCTAAGAAAGTCCTTTAGGAGATGTCTGTGGCACAGTGCCAGTCTGCATTTAGTTTGGCTACTAGGAGCAGCTGCTTCTGCTGCACTCACCAGGAGCACAGGTGGAGGGTTTCTCCCACTGGCTGTGCATTGCCTGTCTGTGAATGGCAGGAATAATGTTTCTTTCCCCTGACCCTGCTTAGTGCATGCCATCCCTGTCTCAGTGTGTTGATAAGAACAGGGGGCCAAGCCTGCAGGTCCTGGTCTTCCTTGGCTCCTCTTGGCCGTAACTGCTTTTGCTCCAGAAACAACTGGTGTTGGAATCACCAGGATTCAGTTCCCAGAGCCCAGTGGATTTTGTTTTGCTGCTGGAAGTTGACTTCTGCTCTCCTATGGAGTCAGTGTGTAGCTGATCTACCAATTAATTTCATGCCTGATTGCAAAGTTTCTTGTAACTTTTACAATCCCTTTAATCACCGTGACCAGATCCTTGTTTATGCTGTAACCCTGTAAGAGGAAACAGCTTCCAGCCACAGCTTTCTTGCTATCTAGTCAGAAGGGATAGAGACAAAGACTTGTCTTGAATAATATATAAAATCCAATTTAATATTAATTCTGTTGTAATATTCAATTCCAGAAGCATATATGGAAGCAAATATTATCCATTAGATTCTTTTTAATTATTTGAACTATTTTTATTAAACATATTAGAACTATGAAGTATTAAGTTTTAAATTTAATACATCTATTCTTAAAAAATTAATGTTACTGTATTATTAAAGTTATATTCACATATTCAAAACTAAATCATTTTCACCTACTGCCCCTACAAATTTCTTTAGCAGAATTTAGGAAACTAGGGGGAAAAGAGTTAAATACTTTTGTATCAATTAGATCAGCTACCCCAATTAGAAGCATCTAATCAAGTGAGGGAAAAGGTCTTTTCAGATTTAGTTATCTTTTTCACCTTGTCTTGAACTGATGCAACAGCTGAACGTGGTTGCTCTGAATACTGGGGAAACTTTAAAAAAAAGGAGATGTCTAAACATGCCCAATGCAAATATTGTCAATGGAATGCAAATGCTAGTAAAAAAAAATAGTAGTTGGGCTTTTTTTCCCTTTTCTTTCTACTTTTGAACATGTAGTGAGAGGAAAACGTCTTCAGATGTAGGAAAATCTATGCAAGAAAAAAACACACACCATATTTTCCCTTTAACATTTTGGAAGATTAATTTACAACTATGGTTTCAGTTAAAGGTGTAAGAAAGGACTTTTCATCTTTTCAAGCTGTGAAGTCCTGTCCTCAGTGTTGGTGCTTATGACTTTTTTATTTCTCCAAGTACTGAATGGGATTTGCAGAAAGGAAACTGAGACAGATAGGAGGAAGCAAGAAGGAACATGACTCTGGGGTTTACTGTTCAAAGCACTCACCTACAAAGAGGAAAGAGAGGAGAAAACTGTTGTTTACTGGCCTCTCTTTCAGAGAATACCTATGCCTTCTACCACAAATATCACTAGATTAAAACTAGGGGTTAACCACATAGCATGGTTATTTGGTTCTTATTTTGTTTTGATGCAGTGGGTTTCTTTCATTGTTTGCTGCATCACAAGGACATTCATGTAACAATATTCAGATTGCAAACTATTTAGTTGTTTCACAGTGCCTTTACAAACTGCTTTGTACATGCTTCAGTCAGCGTTACCTTTCTTTCCTACTCTAGATATATTTTGATCAGATGCTTCTTCTGTTCAATATTAGTGTTAAGCCAGAGTAATTTGTCTTTGGGTTTTGGGGTTGGTAGTTTTGGGGGGGATTTTTGGGGTTTTGTTTTGTTTTGTTTTGTTTTTTTTAACTTCCTTTCTTTCGTTTTTGTTCAAAAAACAAGACCATTTGCATTTTACACTAGCCCTGTGGTAGGCTGTCTGCTTCTGTGAGAACTGTGCTCGAGTCCTGGATCTGCTCAGGCTGAGGGATAGTAGAGGAAACATTTGCTAGAGAGTGTTGCAGGGTTTAGAGCCTGACATGTTGTGCTCCAAAAGGGCACAAAGGGCAGGTCTGTGTGAAGACATGCAGGGGTACTGCCTTACTAAAACTAACAATATGAAAACGGCTTCCCGAAAGCTTGAGCCACCCATCCATGTTTCATCAGCTGGGCAGCGTGTGACCCCGGGGTGCAGCACGGTCCCGCAGCCCTGCAGGTGCAGCTGCTTTGCACAGGGAGCAGAGCACCCCAGCCAGGCCTGGCAGCCAGAGACACAGGGTGCCCGACCTTCGGCTGCCTTTCCCTGCTATCCATTCACAGCCCTTGGCCATTCACACAAGCACCAATTAGGCTATGGCCAATAAGAGCATTAATTGGTGGTCACATTCCTTAGAGTCTGACAATATTGATGTTTACCCTGTTTTCAGGTCTTCAGTCTTTTATGTTATTTATTATTTCTTCCATGTTGATGATACACAGGAAAAAATAAGAATGACTCTACTTTCTAGTTTGAATTTTGGGCCATTCTTTTTTATTTAGAAGCTTTCTTTCATTACATTAAAATCTTTAGTTTGGAAAACATTTAGTTCAGTTTTCCATTGTGTGGTATTTCCCCATTAAGATATTGCTCAGCTGAGGTAACATGGTTTAATAACTTCTCTAGCAGGATCAAACAGGCAAGCCCCAGATTTACTGATGATGATTAAGGGTGGGAGTCATGCTGTGAAAGAGTGACTAAGTGCTGTTATTGAGATCAGACAATTTTCCTGGAAGATGGATTTGATAACTCTATAACAAGCATATTTCAGTGAAATGACCCAATTTTAGAAGATTAGTGTATTTTCCTAAATTCAGTAAGCCTTTATAAAAATGTCACATCTAGAAATCTGTAGGAGTTCTCTGAAAGGAATTCTAAAAAAGGGAAACTGTAATATCTACCTGGCAGTCTTAGGGAACTGTGGGACAGGAGGGCATCCTATAGGAGCACTGTCATTTTATGCTCTGGGTCCGTGAAGGTGTCTAAGATTAGTTGATACTAAAGGCAGTAGGAAATCACAGTGAAAAAAAGGATCCTGAGAGTTCAGCACTTGACAGCATTCTTCTCAGAAAAGCGAATGCCTAACAAAGCCTCAAGTTGGTCTTACTCTTGTAAGTAATTAATATGGCCATTATAATAATGGTTTTTATGAGCTGGGAGAACTATCTCACTTGAACAAATTAATTACACAATACTTTGCAATTCTTATGCTGATACAGATTAATAGTTAGGCATAACAAGGATACAGGTTATAACAAGAATATAAATGAGAGTTGCAATACAGCTGAACAGTGGATAGCCATAGGCCTTATGAATGTGGAAGAAAACAGAAGTCTTTTTAATAGCTATGAGGTATCTTACATAGTTTTAAATATTTGTAGTTTCAGGCATAAAAATGCTTTGCCTGAAACAAGTAGTTTGGAATTCCCTCTTTTGCAGTTAATCAAGTGGAGGCTCAGTTTTAGTCTTGTGTCCTGAGAGGATTTGGCTCCTCCTTTATCCCTTCCCTCCCACTCTGGGATCCTTTCCACATTTGTAATGGGACTTTTATCAACAAATCAGGTTCCTATTCAATATTACAAACTCATGAAGGGCTAGCTGCTGGCCCAAATCTTGAGTCCAGTAGGTAAGGTGCTTCCACTGACTCTGCATTTATTCTTGGAGGAAGGAAGGAGCAGTTGTTCAGGGGGTAAAAGATCCTAGGCTTTTTCTTAGGAAGGAGGAGGGAAGGCTTCATGCCCATCCATGGCCCTGCAGAACCCTGAGCTGCTGCTGCTGTTGTGTCTGCATCAGTCGGGAGGGAAAGACGTGCACAGTGACACAATTACACCTGGTCTGTGGCTGTCACTCTCAGGAAACAGTCAGGAAATTCCCTCAGTCCCAATTGGCTCCTGAGTAGAGTTCTCTCTTGTGGCTGCTGAGTGAAGACCACCCAAACACACTGCTAGTGAGTGTCCTTACTTTTCTATCTTTTAAATCAAACAAACAACAACAATGAAACAAACAACCAAACAAAAACGAACAGAAAGTCACCAAACAAAAAATCCCACCCCTAAATAAATAAAAGATGCATCCTCAGGTTGTTTCAACAGCATTTTCATCTTTTTTTCTGGCTAATAAAGTCATCACCTAATTCATTATTCCAGCAATGGGACAAATTCTGTGCTGGTTTGGGTGCAGCCCTGTTAGGAGTAGCTCCTACTTAACGCAATCCTACTGGTCTTTAAAAATAGATTCAAAAGTTGAAAGGAAAAAACTTGTTTATTGCCTTGTCCTCAGGTCAACAGAGCCACTGAAAATTCATCATGGAACCTAATAAACAAAGAATATCATGTTTGCCCTCCAAGCTAACACAGGTGAATTAATGCTTTCCATCCTTTTCAATCCACCCCCCCAATTTTTTTCCAAATAATATAATTTTTATTATATTTTTCACAATGTTTCATTTATCTAAGAATGTTCTTTCCAGTGTTATTTGTATTATTCTCACTCTAGACTGTCATGTATTTGAAGATTCCTTCTGTAGCAAGACAGTTTTTTTCAGTCTGACATTTGAAAATGTTGTGCTAAAAAGTTGTGAGATCTGAACTTTTTCATTCTGCTCCTAAGAACTGCATCCGATTCCAGAGATGTCTGTGGTTCTTAGGCACTGAAATTTCATCATTCTAGGTTCTGCCTACTACTCCGCATTTTCAAGTGGCAAAATAACTCCCTGTATGAAACACAATACTCAGTGTAATCTGAATTTCTTCTAATCAGACTTTAAGGAAATCCTTTTACAGCCACTTCAGTTTTTCCTGTGATTTGCTACATTATGTTGCTGCATATGTGGTTGACTCATCAGTCCTTCTGATCTTAATCCTGCTCTTAAATATGTGCTTTTGTATCTGTGTGCTGGGTTTGGCTGGGATAGAGTTAAATTTTCCTCCTAGAGGATGAGCGGCTGTGTGGTGCTTAGCTGCCTTCTGGGGTTAAACCACCACACTCAGAAATATTTTTACAACTCTAAATATGTCTGGAAAATGCAGAAGACAGTCGCTCTGGAAAAATAATTTTAGGAGATCCAGGAAATTTTTTAAGAACCTAGACAGCTGCCTTTGCATTTTATTTTTCTGAAATTCTTAGTCTTTGGATTGGGAATTTTATGCTGTGTTCAGAATATCTTTGGGTAAAACACTGTGTGTAATGGTGACAGAATCATTGCCAGATTTAAAAATAACCTCAGCAGCAACAGCAAAATGCTGTCCCTTGCAATTTGTCTCCCTGCACCAACATTCCTTCTATATTTTCAGTTATCATCATTCACAATTAAATAGCTATAAATTGAATTTTATGAGAACTTAAAGTGCTTCTGAATGCACCAAAACCCATGTGTTGTATATCACATACACAGCTTGCTGAACTAAGGAGAGAAATTATCCAGAAGTAAGTTATGTGGAAGCTTTCCACAGTCTCCTTATGTGACCTTGTACAAGGCCACGAATGTTTGAGGTCAGAGGGAACATAAATACTCATTTCTACATGACTCATTCTGAATACTCTGCTAGACAAATTTTAAAATAATTTTAGCTAACCAGCACTGAAAACATTTTGGACATTGATCATTAATGTTCTACATGTTGGTTTGGCAAAACAGCCTTTCCCAGCTTTCTGTACTAGAAAAGAAAATAAAAGCTTTGCTCAGACTGCCCCCTGCAGAACACACAGCAGTGGGGTTTAATACTTCGGTTATTGTCAGGGGTAAGAGAATCCAGAGGCAACATCACAGCACTGAGCTTGTCCACAGCTTACAGAAATAAAGCAAAGATAGACTAATAGTTATTTTTCAAAGTATTTCAGGACCCTCTTGATGCAGGTGTGGATATTCATTTCAGCAAATGTCCCTAATATGCTGCTGTACTGCTTCTAGAGTAAGAACAGTGTGTGGAAGCACAGGCCCTGCTAGATACACTACAGTGATTCCATATGCTCCTTGTAATTCCCTTTTTCTTGCTCACAGTCAGTGCCCCAGACAGGGATTTACCAGCCCACCCATGGCTTTGTTCTCAGCTGCCATCAAGAGTTTCACTGAAAGTTCACCAGGACTCTGACCCTGACAGGACCTAAATACATATTCAGTAAATGACAAATACTTGGAAAAACTAAAATGTAATGTCCTATGAATCATGTCTTAGGTTTTCCTATTAAAAGCTTAAAAAAAGAAATATGCTCTCAATTACTTACACATCAAGAGCATTTGTTCAATTTTCACTTTCCCTAACAGGTCTGTGTATAGCAGCAGAAGGTTTCTCAAGAAACTTCATGTAACCAAAAAGGAAGGGTTTAAATCACCCTTGAACAAATATGTTTTCAGGAACAAGAGACAAGAACATTCAGACACTTCCAGACACTGGTCAGATTTAGGGTAAAATGCAAATCTGGGTTTGGGATGGAAAGAAAAAGACATACAACAAGCATTACAAGTTCTGATTCCTGATTAAGGCTTTTTCTTCCGAACAGGGATTTATGTTTTACGTATTTATTCAAATATCAACTCTGGTAGAGCCGTTAAGACTTGGATGTTGGCTCCAAAATCTTTTCCTATCAGATACTCAGTCCTCAGACTGTATCAAGGCAAAAGTTTTCCATTTGATAGTGCCAATTGAAGAAAACATACAAAGGCAGGACACTTTCCTGGTGGATACACATCAGCTAGGAAACACTGTTGTCTATAAATGAATTATTTCATTCATTTCAAAATGAATTTAATGGCCCCAAGTAATAATAAAAAATTGTAACTTTTTTTTTAAGAAAATGTCAAAAACATAAACATGTTTTCTCCACCACACAGTGCTTTTCTCAGAGACTCCCTGATCCTGTGGGATTCTAAGTCCCACCATGTGAAAAGGAGTAGGAAGTTTCTCGGATGTTGCTGCCTTCCTATTTTCTTTGGCTATTGAGATATACAGTTTTAAAGGCATGCCAGACACTGTGTTTACAGGAGATACTTGCCCAAAAAGGATCAGAGAAAACATTTAATATTTTCATTATAGATTTGACACCCTTGAATACTTCAAGGAACTGGATTTTTCAGCTAGGTTCTTTATGTATTGGGGAAGTTGGAGGCTGTTTCTTTCCCACCAAAAATTAAATACTCCTTGGTTAAATGTCAGATCCCACAGTAAGATGACCTTTTTCCAGAGAGACCCTAAATCAAATACTGACTTACTCCTTTTCTGCTTTGTGAGATTACTGTCCTCTGTTTGGATCAAGAAAGAAACACTATAGAAGTACAAGTGCTTGTTCTTGCTTCAGGATCATGCTTAGCACCACTTACTGAAGCAGCCTCACAGCTTCTCCAACCAAGTAAATTCAGTTATCATACTGAGGAAAAATTCTGCAATCAATATCCACTGACTTTAATCTTCCATTGGAAGATCCTGCAAGGCTTTTTACCCCACAGAAACTCACACCAAGTAAAATCCCACTGTCTTATTTGTTGATGATCACAGTCATTTCCAGAGTTTTAGAACAAAGCTGACTGTCATTAGGAAATTGGGTCAAACTGCAGAAAAGCCTCTTTGGATGTTTGCAGCACTCTTTTTTAGTCCTGGATAAGGACTAATTTCTGGGCAGGGCTCAGTACCTTCAGTGCCCTTTCAAAGAAGTTGTAGCTGAGGGTATTTTGCAACTGAAATAAAGATATCAGTGACTGACATGATTTCTTTCCTACTTGCACTTTGCTTATGAGAATGGGTCACCCTAATGTTTATGGTGATACTATTTCAAGTGAGGTTTTGAACTACATTTATAGTCACATATATTTTTTAGCCTAAATATTAAAACTACAGCTTGCTCAGAAATCTGGTTTATCATGTGATTTTCTTGGGATATAATCTAACAAAACTCAAAAAATTTTAAAGACAAAGTCTGGCTGCCTAATTTTTATTTTCTTTGAAATGTTATTTAATTTTCTGATGTTCACTCTTTATTTTCACAGATTTTTCATAATATATTTCTAGGGATGGGCCCATTACTCCACCTGTGTTCTTTAGTGGCAGGGAAAAGATTTTTTTTAGAATCAGTACCATAAGTATGTAATAAAAAGAAGAAAGGTTGAATTTTTACATAATGCATAAAGGTATTGTTCTTCCAATAAATGAAAGATATTACATCAGTGAAATGGAGTCAAATAGAATTCTTATCTTGTACCTCTACCTAAATTTGCTACAGGTTTCTTAGCTGTGTTCCTGCACTGTGTCCCTTTTGTAAAGGTTCTGTTTTAGCAGTTTTACTGCAGGAAGGACAGATTTTGCAGAAGTGGATTCTTTCCACTTTCAGTTTGAAAGTGATTCTTGGAAATCTCAGAGGCCTCCATTGCTTTAGACACTGTTTATACAAAAGTCTGAATTCTTGTTTTTCTTTGAGGTGAGAACTGTAACTATAATGTGACAACATAAAAGTAATGCAATTTTTTTTAGTGCTTGCAAACATTTTTTTCCCTTATTTCCTATGAGAAACTTGCCAAAGTAATTTTTGAAACAAGTTAAAATTTGTTGGCTACATTTTGTGGTGTCCCTGTGTAATTTCTCTTTCATTATTAAAAAAGTATGCATATCTTTCAGCTGGACATTAGAAAATTATTCTGATAAAATTGAAAATTTGCTTATAGTTTTTGGGATGGTAAGAGATGCTGCAGAAAAGATCCTAAACAACTCAGCTCATAACATCAATCCTTTACTATCATGAAGAGTCTTAAGAGATGTTTAAGTAATTGGGGTAATTAACACATTTCTCAGGATAATTCTTTATTGTGACATCTTATGGTCCAAGTTATATCCAAAATCTATTGTTGAAGAAGGACTACAGAGAGGTTTCCTTCATTCTTCATTATCAAGGATATATTTTTTTGTATGTTTAATTATTTAGAGATTGAAACACCCAAGTCGTAGACCTAGGTATTTTAGATCGCTTCCTATATCTCTGTAATAAGAAATGACATTACAAAGGAATGAAATACGTACCGAGTTGAAAATATATTAAATGCAAATGGAATTATTTTTCTTTCTGACTGGGGCTATTTTCTGTTGACAGCAACATGACCTTTGCTTCATATGTTTATTTGCCTCATTCCCCTTCTCTCAATAGTCAAAGATTTCAACACACAAGCAATATGATTTTCTGTAATTTAATTTGCAATAGTATATAAATAGATTTATGTTTAACGTGTAAATCTGACTTACAATATTGGCAGCAAAAATTAAGGAGCTGACTGATGGAGAGAAAGAAACAACTTCTTCCTTTCCTTGTTTTGTCCTAGTTCCTTACTTCCTCTGCCAACAATCACAGTTCTTTCTTCAAAGGGAATGCACAGTTAGCCAAAGCCTGACTTTTCAATTTCATTTTTGCATTGAGCATATTCAGCAGTGCCTTGTTTGCTAGACTGCAATGACGCGTGCCAGTATGGCTCCTTAAATTACATCTCCACTAGTCTAAGTAAAAGAGAAAACCGTAAACAAAAAGTCCTTTTCCTGATATTTTAAAACACAAATACCAAAATATTTACCTTCCCTTTTGCAAAGCCCAAGGGCAGCATGGCCCAAATGTACAGGAACCATGGCACAGATGCAGGTGAACCTACTCATATATGCCTGGGAAGTGTCAGACTTCTGGCCCTGAGCTCTGCTTTGGAATACAGAGTGGATCTAACTTTTGGTGAGCTGCCAAACAGCCAAATGACCAGGAATTCCCAGCTAATAGGATGATGCAGTCCATTGAAATACAGCAGGACTGAGATGTTCAAATTGCAATCAAAGGTTGCCTTTCCCATTTTCTTCGTCCCCTTAGAGATGGGTTCCCACAGACATGGGCTTGGTCCTCATGGACACCTCCCACAGGCACAAAGCACCAAAGGGTTTTTGGAATTGGGGCAATGGAATGTTTTCTCTAGGGCAGTGTGCTACATCACAGCCCTTTGTATTGCATAACTTTTGCTGTTGATTACAATCAGATTTTTCCCTATTCCCAGAGCTGTTGGGCTCTTAAGTCCGGACATCACCTTTGACTCTGTATTGCCAACTAAATTAGGACAATAAGAAAGGTGAGGAGTGCCTGTAGTATTTGCAAATGTGAGTAAGTTATTGTAATGATATTGTTCTCCCTGCGTGTGGCTTTTATTTGTCAGGTTTTATTAATTTCTGCTTTTTGAGTATCTGAATGCAGGCAATATTCAGCATTACAGATTCATAAGCCAGCCAAATAATCATTGGTTAAAATATGTGCACAAAATTCCTCCTCAGTCCAAATAATTTTTCTCTCCAAACATTTTTTCCTTTCATAAATACAGTAAATATTTTATCCTGCTGCTTTTGGTCACAAGCAGTCTAAGAAGAAAACAACTAAATTGTGAGTTATGTTAGCTAAGAAATGTCTTCCTTTTCTGTTTTTCATACCAACACAAACCTGTGACTGCCAATTTGGATCATAAAGGGAATGGAAGTTGGAACTTGACGGGAAGTATGGAATGGCACATCCTAAAAATAGAAGTGCAACAGGTATGCCTGTCAGCTGGTCACAGTCTCACCCTGTCCTTACTTGAATGAAATTATCTGGAAACGTTACTTTTCAAGAGATATTTAGAGAAAGACTAAGCAGAGAAGGAAAAAACCCAGTAGGAATGTATGGGATGAGCTGGAGGAAGTAAATGAAAATGCTGATTTATACATTTTCTAGTTCTGAGTCTGTTTGCACCCAAAAGTGGACAACTTGCCAGGAAAATATGATTGCTAGCTCTAATCATTCAAATATTTGTGAGGAATGCTGATTATATAACAACCCTAAGAGTCTGAAAGAGCACATTTCTTTGAACTGTGCAGTTGAGATGGGCTGGTTAAGCAATAGTAGTAATTAATATAATTTGCTTTAAAAAAAAGGACATTCACCCACCAGTCTATTTTACATTAGCAGAGGAAAAATTGCAATATCTTACAATCACAGGACACTAAATAAACAGTAAACAACTGTATTCCAGTTTTTACAAGCTGGAAAGTCAAAGCAAAAAAATGTGAAGCTGGCCACACTTTGAAGGCGGTTCCAGGAAAAAAAAATCAAGATCACTGTGTTATTTTTGTCTTGTGGTAATGCTCAGAAGTTCTTTTTCTGAGGCAGTATCCCCATGAAGAAATATGCATAACTTCATATGATGCACAGAATAAGTAAATAGTTCTAAGCCCACTTAAATAAACATTTTCAAAAATTTCAGTCTGAGGCCAGCTAATGGTAGGAAGCTATTTTTCTTTTCACTCTTTGTTTTATTCCAATCTAACAGGATACTATAGCTTCTGACATATGGTCCCTTAAATTAGGCACTCCAAACCTTGTTCGTTCATCTCAGTGTGTGGAGCCAAGTTGTCTATTAATAGCAAAAGCCTTGCCCTGGAAAAATGTGTATGCACCCGTCTCTGCATTGGGGAAATGAAGGATATGCTACAACAGGGAATAAAATTAATTTAGTATGTATTATGGAAAGAACCACTCTAATGTAATACTGCCAAACAAAGTGGAGAAGTCCTGTTAAATCTATATGTCTCAGAGGTTTGGTGCATTTAGCAACTTGATGTCTGTGTTGTCTGGCATACTGAGTTTCCAGAGTCATCTCCAAGTTGTAATGGACAACCTCTCCTCAGCCACCAAAGCCCAGAGAGGAATTAACTGAGACCACCAGCTAAGACATTATGTAATTGGCATGGATATGAGCATTGAATGACCTCAGGTGCTATGTTTAAATGAAAAGATTTAGTCAAAATCAAAAAGAGTTGTATGTAAAAACGGATTTGTTAGCAAGTCATTTTTTTCTCTTATAAAATAGAAATTTTAAAGGAATGCTACAATGAAAATGCTGGCACAAAACAGTGTTATTAGAAATATCCAAAAAAATTCCCACCTTCCCATGCAACATGCTTAGTTTAAGTTTAAAACAACCATTAAAAATAATTGTCTTATGGAAGTGAGTTATAGAACTTAGAGATTATTACTGTGTAAGAATTAATATATATGTATGTAATTACCAAGCTCTTATGAGGATTTCAAAAGCCATTTCTCTGCTTTTGAAAAATACAATTTTGTAGCATGCTTCTGTACATTGTAGCACTGCAGAGATCATTTGCCTAGCCCATCACTTTGGCTGTCAAATGTAACACCCTTTTTCTATCAGATATAAGCAGCTTGTCTTCACCTTCAAAGCCTGCACCTCATCCTACCTATCATCTCTCATGCAGGATCAAGAAATCACTTCTTTCACTGATTAGCCCATGATGCCAGCCTCCTTCATTGACTTCTTAGATTTTCAGTCACTCAGTGTGAAGCTTTATCCCATGCATTCCTTACATTTCGAAAGTGCTCCTTCAGACATCTGTAAAGCCACCTCCTTATCTTCCTTCTAATCCTGTCTGTGAGGTTCCCCTGCCATTATGCCTTCAAAAGAAGTTTCAGAGTTTGGACTGAATTTGCCTAGTTATAATGAGCTGTTGCCAAAGAAAAAGATTTCTGGATTAGCTTCAAATGGAGCACTCCCAAAGATCTGAAGGTTGGTATTTCCTACTCAGACGCTGCACTGTCAATTCTGCATGGTTACTGGTGCCTCATTTTTCAGAGGATGTTACCTTGCTGTTGTTGGGCAGAAATATCTTTCCATTTGAAAACATGGGATGAATGGGTGACCTGTCTGGATTCTAGGAGCAATGTCTGAAACAAGGGGATAATCTAGAGGGTGCCTTGGTCTTTTCCTTCCCATGACAAGTGTTTACAATAATATTTATATTGATTAAATGAAATAGTCTTCCTGCTGCTGGACACAGTTATAAGGAATTGTGCTGTACATATGTGGAAAGACTGATGGGATATTTTTAGTTTTGGTGACCAGTTTGGGGGAAGTTGGGGGCAGAATACTGCCTCTGGCTTGTTCAAATTTCTGTTGTGGAAAGAATGAGTGGTCACAAGAAGCAGTGCATTTCACTGGGTCATCATCTCAGATGAAAAGATTTTGCTTTGAAGCAATTACATTTGCAGCCTGTGGCCTTGAACATATTTGCATGGTGTGTTGTGTTTGTATTCCCCAGCAGCACTGACTCAAGACCAAGTCATCCCTTACAGGAATTACCTACAAAGGAAACGAAATTTCATGGCATCTCTCTGTCATCCTTCCCTGCAGATGGTGCCTCCAAATCCCTTCTGAAGGCATTTGTGAGGACCAGCATATAAGTAAGTTCTGTTGGTTTCATCTCTAATTATAGCGAGGATTTTGTTTCAGGATGCTGGAGAGGTGCCTGATTCCTTCTCTCCCTCACCTGTCCCTCCTGGCACTCAGCCCCAGCCACCACAGCACTCCCATGGCTCCTGATGAGGCAGGAGGCACCAGTTTCCCCAAACTTGCCAATTCAGATTTTCTTGAGCCTCCTTTCTACAAGGCTTTCATCCCCCACTCCATCAGCATTTCCAACTGCTGCAGGACCAGCAGGCTCCTCCATTACTCTGCATGCAGGCCCTCAGAGAAACCTTGAGAGCCCTCCATCACTGCAGAGCAGTTGGGCTCACACCTCAGCCTCCTGAAATCCTCTGAAAAATACTGTGGTGCTCAAGTGATTAGACTGTCTTCCAGAGAAGCAGGGACTAGATCCAATTTGAAAATCTTTAACATATGGGATAACCATTTTTAAAACACCTTTTTAGCTTGTCTTTCTATAATTTTTCAGGAGTGGATCTGTACTTTTAAAAAATCAGGCACCAATGGGATGTAGACAGCAAGTCATAGTCTTGGTCAGAATTTTAATCTGAAAACAACCACAGAGTTGTGCAGATTTCTCAGAAACTGAAATCACTTCCAGACTGAGCTTTTTAAACTAATTTTCAGCATAAAACTTTATTTTTTTAGCCAAACTATAAACTTCTGAAAATAAGAGTTTATGTGGAAAGGCTGAAGCTTTACTTATAGCACTGCTATGTCTATGGCACTCAATGATTTGATGCTGAAGGCTATTAATCCCAAAGAAAACTTTCTTGGAAGAAGTTGAACTTTAGAGGTCAATGAGATCTCAGAGGAAGCTGGACTGAAAACTGAGAAAAGCTGATTTTGTCCATGTAAATCAATTGTTACTGTTTCCTGTCTGAGAAAAAATTTAATGCAAAGATTAGGATTTATGAACAGGAAAAGGGAGAACCTCTAAAGGTCTTGTAAGAAGTCATTAATAACATTGGGTTTTTTTAGATAATGCTATTTTAAAACCATGTTCAAAAGCCATACTGATGGTTTAAGCAAAGGATAAACTATGTTCACTCGTGTGCCCTGGTTTAATACCTGTGGTCAGTGTTAAATTGTGATACTGTAATTGGAAATACTGTTTTGTAAGAATTGACCCTCACCCGTTAGCAGAACTAGGACAATTAACAGACAATACACAAGAATTTTTAATAACATGGCCTAGAAGATTTGAAGAATTTTTTGAATTGTATTTTGAAGCAAAAATATGTCTGACAGATCTGAGGGGAGCATCAAGAGCATGAGGATGCATTAGGCAGAAGTCTTCCAGTGTAGCGTGAGAAGCTCACTCCTGAGTAACTACCAGGGATAGCCACAACCCCAAAAGGCATTAAGCCCATGTGACTGAATTCCCTAGGAAGTCATCACATTACAGTTCCCCAAGTGGTCAAGACTCTGACATAGGCCTTGAATGGCTTCCTGTCATTGGAACTGAAGAACGCTTGAAAACAAAGCAATAAATCCTCTCCTTTGCTATGGACAAGTAAATTAGAGAAATTCTTTTGAGAGGCTGAAAGCAAAACGTTGCAAGGAAGGCTATTTGCAGTGTTGACTAAAGGTCTTTGGGTAGGCTTCAGGCTCCTTATCAATCTAGGTAACAGGATCCTACTTTGTCTGTTATGAATTGAAGAAATGTTAAGTTATTTGGAGCAGTTACAACAGACAAATTGTCAATTAAACTTATAGTGATTGAGGTATTTTGAAATCTGTCTGCTTCTATTGAATTCATACAAGTAAATTACTAGCATTGAAGCTATGTATGTGGGTGGCTTACAATCACTAATTAATCACAGCCAGCAATTACTATGTCTCATTTAATGCATTCTCTTAAGCTTGTATTGTTGTTCTGATTATTCCAGAAAAGCCAAGAATTAAAAAAAAAAAAAAATACTACTGAAATGTTTCTATGTAGAAAAAACCAAATCTTACTTAATGGAAGCGTGAACAAACTAGTATTTATACAAGATTTATACAAGGTTGTATAGGGGCACTATCCTGCCAGTCTCATGGGATGTTCTACACAGCATTCCCAATGTCACATGTTCCAAAGCCTGTCCCACACAACGTGGTGCACAGGGCAGAGGAAGCCCAGCAGATCTGTTCCTTCTCCTTCATACATGTGGATGGGACAATAATCGAGTAAAGTGAACTGTGACTATTGAGCATGAGGAGGAAGATGTTGTATCACCTCCAAGATATTAATCCTGAAAGCGATTGGTAAATATTTTGGAGATGTCTCAGTAACTCATGAAGTGAAGATAGGTGATTCTGCTCCTGTAGACATTTTCTTTGCTGCTGAAAGTGCCATTTGTTTAAAGTGGTCAGTGTTACCACTTGTCTGAGTGCCACCACTAAAAAGTCAAGCCTGACTTTCCCATGTTACTGCTTTAAGTTAATTTTGTAAGACTGTTACAGCTACAAATTGTATCAGGGCACCACAGATTAGACATCTTCACTGTTCACAAAAGTGTTTTATCATTTGAACAATCAAATGACTCCTTTTGCTTACTTTTACTCAAAAGTTTAGGATACATCTGTTATTTTAAATTTTGAAGTTTCAGACTTTTTGTTCAGAGAAAGAAAAGAGATTTCAGTGTGTCAGCAGAACTCCCCTCTGAATGAAAACATAGCTTCCAAACCAGTTCCCCTCTTGGACAAAATTCCTCTTCTCGTAATCCTATGAATGGCACAGTGAAAGTAACACAAATCTTGGCAAACCAGTATTTCCCCAGAAGGAGTCTCCGCCATTATGGAGAGATATGTAGTTTTTACATTCCACTAAAGCCAATAAACAAAACTGTCAGGATGGCTCATCTTCTAGCAGTCTTACAAACAAAGAATCATTGGAGCAGTGCAGACTTTCCACATGGTGGTACAGCAGCTATGGCACTCCAAAGATCTGCCTTGCACCTTGAATTTCTTCAAGCATCTGGGACCAAATCTTCCCTTTGACAAAACAGGGATAACCTGTTTGACTCTTTTAAAAGGGCTATGGCATTTTGGTCTGGTGCTGAACAGAGTGTTCTGAGAAGTACAGGTCTGTATTGCTGATCCCCTCTAGCTCCTGAAAGCTGGAAGCTCAGTTTAGCAGGGTGCAGTGATGTAGAGAGCATAAGTACCATGCACACTGATGACTGCAAAATGCACAAATCTGTTCTTGATGTCTGTTTGACACATAAGTTTGGAACTGTATTTTTAGTAATCAGAAGTAGAGAAAATAGAAGAGAGAATATCAAAATGCTTAATTTTGTGTAGTAAATTTCAATAACTGGTTCTTTATACACAGATTAGGAACAAAACTGCAAATAACATCTATCTCAGTGCTATGGCACACATCTAATTACACCATTTGGTGTTAATTTGGGATTAGATTTCTGTCACCACTACTTTTCCTAAGATACCTGCTACCTAAAAAGACAAAATAACTAAATATTTAGAATAAGACTGTAAGCACCCTGAAGAATGGTTATTTATAAGCAAATGAGATTGGGGCAAGGATTTTGTGGCACCTGTTGATCTGATCATACTTTTGATTAATGAAAGGCAAATGAAGGTATGTTCAAATTGTATTTTGACTGCTATAGAGCTTTTCAAAGACCTCTCCTGTTTTGCTAACTCTGTTGCACACCCAGGGCTAGTATGAATTTAGTATTTGGATGCCATAGTGTGCTCAGTGTCTCAGAGTGGCTTCTGTACTAACTCCTGCCAAGCAACAATTTCATAGCTTCTTTTCTTTTCTACGCCACAAAACTGTTCATTTTGTGCCACTCCTTTGTATTTTAGTACATAACATCACTGAAAGTGCATATCTTTTAGCAGTTTATCATGACAGTGCTCAGGCAACTCAGGGAAAAACAGAAAACAAAATCAGAAATAAGAACTTGAAAACACACCCAGAGATGGATGTATCTAAGAGCCAGAGAAAAAATATGACATGTGCAAATGAAAAACAGTTTAAGATGTTCCTCTACAACTGTTTGACTTGTACTTGTTTCACAGAACAAATACAAGAGTTTCTGTCAGCACCCTTCTCTACAGAAAGATGGACTTCTATCTCATAGCTGTTAAATAAGAGAAAAACTATTATTAATCCCATCAGTTCTCAACACTAAAATAATGCCTACTACTCTTTTTCAGTGATAATTCTTTTAAGTCAAAAGAAGCATCTTTTTGACATTTTCTGTTTGCAATCATAGTCTCTGTGGTAGTCTTTATGGTGACCTTTTCACTAGAGAAGAAAAGCTAAAAATCATTAAAACTGATATTGTCACGTAAGAGAATACAAATGTTTAACAGGTGCCCATTTGAAAATGTTTATTGTGATTTTTTTCTCCCCTCAGAGTAAAGCAATAGCATAATACCCAGCTGCATGATAATATTGGCAAGCAAGGCCATGAATTTCAACTGCAAACCCTAAACACTGAATGTGCTGTGCTTTTTAAAGAAACCCCCTTTTGTATGAGATATGTAATACCCTTTTGTCCTGGAGCAGTTTGCATAATAATAGTTTTCTTTACTTATTCGTTGTCATGTGATGGAGCTGCAAAGTGAGCTACACAGCAACAGCAAGAAAGACAATTTTCCATTTTTCTCTAATTTTTTCAGAGAATTTCTTGTCTTTTAAATGTAAATACTTCTAACTATCTTCCGAAAAGATATCTAGTTATAAACATTTCAGACCTAATTGTTACTTTTCTTAATATCTACCAAACTATTTGTGCTTTTCTTTTTCATAAGAAACAGGAACATTATTTCCTTTGCACTCACTCCTGAAGAGCCTGAAGCATATTCAGAAAATTGGGCATATGGTATAAATCGGCATAACTCTATTCAAAAATACCCCACTCAAAACTTTAACAGTAGAGCTACTTGATCAGAGAAGTCAAGAAAATTTTATGTTACTAACTGTGCAATTTCTATCAGTTGTGCATGTGTTAGACTGTGAAAGATAATACCAAACTGAAGAGCCACCTTTAAAAAATAGATATCTAGGATACATCTGACACTAAGCATAAAATAAAATTGTAGGAATTTTCTGATGAGATTTCCTATGTAAAATTTTTTTAAGGTTCCTCTTGGGCTCTTCAATGTGCTCTAGTCTGAGTAGTAAGTACAAAGGAGATACAATTACATTGAAGTGGAGCTCAGTCACAGCGAAATCTAAGAGAAGAACTAAAGACAAGGGAAGTTCCTCAGCTAATGTACAGTAAACTAGCCATTATTCTAACTGCTGCTATCAAAATATTTTTCCTTTGAAATCAACAGAATTCTGCCAAGTTGTGACTTTGGCCAGAAAATTACACATAGTTTTGAACCTCTGGCCTGTAACCACTGCAAGGGACCATTTCCAGGCAATCCCTCCAAAGTAACAACGGAAATCAATGTTGTTACCTCAAATTCAGGGTGCAGAGAGGGTTCAAAATCTTACTAGGAAACATTGAGAGGTTTGCAAATTGAAAAAGGTCAAAGCCAACTGCGTTAGATTATTTTGGGGAAGTTCACAAGGTGGATAAACATATAACAATACATGGTGGTCAGATCTGAGCACTGCAAAGAATACCCAGGTAGAAAATAAAGTCTCCAGAGCCCCAGTAAATTATTTTATAGCTCCACATGTTAAAATAAGAGACTATTAGACACAGACATCCTTCAAAATTTAGATTAATAAATCAGCATATCCCTTATGATGCAACCACATTTTACTGTTTTCTAAAATATCTAAGATCTGTCTTTGCCAAATAGCTCAACAAGAAATGTTCATGGCTCCAACCAGTAGAAATTAATACCAGAGACAGAAATCCTATCACTGAAGCCATGGAGGAAGACACACACTCCAGGTAAGACAGTATTATAATGATTTTATGTACTGTAAATCTTTTAATCTCAACTCTCACAACTGAGCCATGGGGTTCTGTCCTCTGAGAAATAAGAGTTGCTTTATATCAGCTGGATACAAGATACTCTTAAGGCACTGCAGGCTGAACAACATGTCTTACACCCTGTCTTAGTGGCAGAGAAATATATTAGCTTAGAACATTCTCTTTGCCTAGGGGCCCTGAAAATAAAGTATTTCAGGAGGAAAAAGTTCAGTGGAGCTTTCTGAAATACTTTACTAGAAAGGTACAGCCCAGCCTTGACTTATTATGTCATTATAAAGCACTCTGAGGTTTTTTGGGAGTTCTTGTGACTCATAGCCATCATATAACTGTCCTTGGGATACAGATCTTTTATCCACTTTTCTTGTTCCACTCCCCCCATTTCTAGGGTTCTGTGATTTTTCTGCTTCCTAACAGATGTAGCAAGAACTTTATGTGCTCACCACTTTCTTTTTTAGTTTCTTAGAAGTGTTGAAGTTTTTGTTCACAGAACACTGAATGAGAATTAAATTTTTCTGTTAAAAAAATACCACAACTTTTCAAATATGTCATTTCTATGTGACTATTTTAAAGTGATGCAGATGGCAAAAAATTAGAGCAATCAGCTATGGGGCTTGTTTGATTTTCTGAAACAACTGTTGCTTAGTTTGTGAGGTAATGAAGTCTCTACTAAAAGGACTACATTCACCTTTTTTCCATTAATAATCCTCGTTTGGATGATTTGGCAAGTCCATCCAGGTATTGCATGGTGTGCAGCCTTTTTCTGATACCTTGATACAAGTGATTTTTCTTACATGGGATGTGTAAGTTCATTCCTGGCAAGCACAATTCCATTAGATGCTGATACTGTGCATTTGAACTTGGAAAAGCAAATCTTCCCTGGTGCTAGCTGCACTGGGTAGTGTTGCAAGGAAATGAGAAACTAAGACAAATTTACTTCTAGTCTCTTCTTGTGATAACTCAATAAGAATGCACTTCCAAGGAAATGAAGCTTTTTTGCTATTTTGTGGTATCTGTGCATGAAAACTCACCAAATAGTCTTCTGGTGATCCACTCACTGAGAGAGACTCCCAAACAGCCAAGACCTGAGTCTAATGAATTTAAAAGCTTGTACTACGTTCTTTGGTTACATGTGCTTTAAAACAAAAGGTTTATTCTCACATGTTGGCATGTCTTTATTGGCACCATTTATTTACTTTTTATAGGAGTCAGAGCATGAGTACTTTTATGCCAGCACATTTATTTGATTGTGTATGACTGACTTTGACACTTACAGGGATCTATTGTTGGTTCGAAGGAAAAAGAAAATTTCTGTAGAGTGTTTAGTTAACTCTCTGTTGAAGTTAAACAAGACATATCTTTAGAAATCTCTTAGAGGATTATTTCTAATGGCACCATTGGGACTCTTGCTTTGCTTATAAAAATACATGTGAATTTATAAAGGACAAAGACACAATTATCCCAGGATAGCTTCAGGAAAAGCCATCATACCTCTTTCAGAGGAGGTGCACAGATATGGACACCAGGAAATGTCACTGTTCCATGGTCAGACTGGCTTTTATTTTCAATGTGAGACATATTCTTCTATCACTTTTGATGGTCAAAATTAATTCCCTTTAAATCAAGATATTGTATTTCCTAAGTGGACTTAGTCCTTATTCGTGTGAGTACAAGACAAAGAATATTTTTAGGCAGGATTTTAATATTGCCTGTGATGAAAATCTGAATGCTTGAAGCCTCTCAGAATTCTTAGATCTTTGAGAGCCAGAGTCTCAAAGTCTGTTCCAGTTTAATCCCAGAAATTGCAAACTCAGTCTCATTGCAACAGAAGAAATTATATTCATGGGCTACGTTTTTTTCTTTTCTAGATCAAGAGTTCTGTCCTCTACATTCCCACTAAACCTTTTCTGCAAAGTCCTTATAGAGCCTTGGTAATGTTGTTAATTACATGTTGCATTAAAAACACATCTGGAAATTACATTTCTCACAAGTTGGTGTTTAATTATTAACAGTTATTTCTTTTGACTCCCCAATGAGCTGCTTATGAAGATGGAGGGGCTCTCAGATGGGCAGAACTGAAGTTTGAGCTGAAGGGGATCTTTAAAAGATGCTCAGTTCTCCCAAGATCTTTGTGTGTATAAACCTGGGTGTGGTTGTCCTTCTTTACACCTGGTCTCAATCAGAATTACTGTAACAGCACCTCCCCTGATACTGAAGTGCTCCCTCAATAGCTGTGAGCTTATTGTCTGGGTCTTGTTGCTAGGAAAAGCAGCTGATCAGGGGGCCAGGGTGGCAGCCAGTTGATGTAATACATGCTTGATAAAGCTCTTATCAGAGCCTTGCACACTTTCAGGAATGCTCACAATTCAGCTGGATTTATCAATATGAAAAAAGCCCCATTCTTCCTTCATTTCACTCACCTGTTGGAAGCTGGCCCCACAGAGCTAGGTATTAAAGCTTGAAATCACCAGAGTCACCTCCTGCTATTCCTGCCCATCACACAGAGGCCGAGCACGCAGCAAAGGAAATGCCGTGTCAGGAGTGTTTTCCCTCTGTGGCTGTTGGGGTGATGGGAGCAAGGCAGAGAGCTCTGAGCTGCTCTTCTCCAGCCCTGCAACTCCTTTGAAGGCCTCCCAGGTGCTCCCTGCAGTGAACCATCTCACTCTGGCAGAAACAGAGGAAAAAAGGCCATCAGAACTGAACTGGGGACAAGTCTCTGGCATAATGTTCAACTGCAATTTTCTCTTCCCAACCTTTCTGTAGGGGACCACATTCAGGGAGGAGGAGGATGATTTTATTTAGCCACTAGATAATTTTGATTAATGCTATGTAAGAATATGAAATCAAATGCAATTCCTTATTTTTTATACAAACTCCCATGTTAATTATTATTAAGCAAATAATGTAATTTTCTTGAATTCCTTATGCAGCAAACAGCTTCCATCAGTCAAAAAGGAGTATTTCTTTAACAGAAATTACATTCTTTTCTCTGTATTGTCAAGAAAGCTGACCAAAGGAAGGCCTTTAATCTTGGAGAAAAATCTAAGAAAAGTGTTTGCTAGATACATTGGAGGCTTGCTGATTTGTGATTTAGCATCACTGCTCCTTTTTGCAGCTGCTGTGTAAAATGCAGATTAGCTCTCAGATACCTTTCAGGAAGGATTTGATGGATGGCCCTGGGTTGCCCTAGCAGCCCCTACACCCTTAAACTGAGTGATTACTGAAGCAAAAGGGTGGCACTCCCCTTAGCCAGCCTTGACATTCTCTGTATACCTTGGCACTTTCTGGCCTTTCAAATGGTTTTTCAAAGCCTTGGCCACTGGGGTGCAACTCGAAAAACCCTGTTACATGCAACCCTCTGAGGTGGAGGGATCATTGAGCGGATATTGCTGTAGTGGAGATAGGAGCAATTACATGCTTTTAAAACTTGACTGGAATGATACTGGGATAAGCTGTTTTGTAAAAACATAAACAATGTGAAAACGAGAAGGTGATGTGCTGATTATTCTCAAATAAGTGAAGCTTTCCCATGTGCAAGAAGTTCTACAAAGGCATTCTAGTCAGCCTTCCAAAATCGACTGTTTAATAGATTTTAACAACTGGCATTGCAAGGTTTATAACGTCAAAGACTCCTGGCATATTTGCCCACACAAAGTTTTGTATCCTCATCTCTTTGGTCTGCTGAATCACCAGTCTGCTGCTAGTAGAATAATTATAGGCCTGACTTTTTTTTTTTTTGGGGGGGGGGGAGGGGGCAGGGAAGGGGGAGTTGTTTGGTTTTTTGTCTTATCAAATACATCTGTCTCAGTTGTGAAGGGTTGGCTGGAACACACAAGAACTGTGGAATATTTGGCTTTACTAATAGCTTCATCAAAAAGTACCACTATGGTATCAACTTTATTAGGGAGAATTTTGTAACTTGGAAGGTCCTTTGTAACCTTAGGAAGGTTCACAGAGTACAGCAGGGGACAGGGCAGAGGAAATCAAGTAGAAAGTGCAGATGCACACATTACACTCAGGGAGGCTATAGCAGCTGGGTATTGCATTCTGCTGATTTCCAAAGGAGCCAGTTTATGTATCAGCTTAAAGATAACTTGGTCATCTGTCACAGGACATCTGCTTCCTGTAAACTGACTCTATCCTTTCTTTTCACTTACAGCCCTGACCACTGAACCACTGTGGTTTAATTATGCAAAACTGGGGTTGAAGATTCAAGATATTGCTCAGATTGTTCTGCAGTAAACTCTTCTGATTCAGCAGTGTCAGCAGGAAGGAGCCCATGGATGCCAAACTAACTCCATCTCTGCAGCCTGTTGTGCCATCACATGAAAATAGGATTCTTGCTTCTGGATCACTCAGCTCTGTTGTCCAGGTGATTTTTTGGATGTGTGACTGTTCTACTTGTCTTTGATTTCCCATTTATACTTCTTGCTAATTTCTTCATGGCTTGCAGAAGGCATTTATGTCTTCTCTGCCCCTGCAGTCCCCACTCACATAAAAGCTTCACCACAGTATGCCCTTTTATACCTTAGTCATTCTTGCTTAGTGCTCTACAAAGGGCATAGCTGATCCTGGGAAATCTTTTTCTCTGGCATGCTGATGCATTGTGCTTAATGTATTATCAACAATGACAGAGCTGCCTCAGGCAACTCCAGCAACACAGAAAGCATAGGGGGTTTTATACAAAGGTTCTTTTGAAAAAAAGTGTATAACCCACACAGAAAACTTTCTCCCTTTGGTTTCCCGCAGGTTGAAGCAGGAGGTGATGCTACATGGAAAGACAAGCCAAGGAGACCTTGCTCAGGTAAATCAAACCTGCAAGTAGTGGTAACTATGCTGGAGTTTATTTGTGCTGTCCGTTCATGTACCACAGCAGGAGCTCATGCAGCACGTACAGAAAGCAAGTTCTAGAAGGGACCCGAAAGAGCAGCCCTGCCCTCATTGCCAGGGCTGTGTGTACAGTGCACTCCTGCTACTGCATTTGCATGAGAAAGCAAGAAAGCCCTGCTCAAAGGTTGCACGTGCAAATTGGTTTGGGGAAATAGAAGGACGCATTTCAGAACAACTTCATATGCCTTGCACACAGTGCAGGTCATCTTGCATTTACTTTTGTGCTCCTACAGTTGCAAGATGTTTCAAGTCTGAGAGACAGGGATGCTGTCCCAAACAGATTTTTAAATTGTTTTTCTTTTTAAAAAGTCCAGAGTGAGTGTTTTTCTTGACAAACTGTTGACAGTTCTGTAATTCTGGGCATTATGAGTGCTAGCATAAATCCCATACATGTGTTTCTAAACTGAGAGTCCAAAATAACCTCATTCCCTGATCACAATGTAAAGAATTATTCAGGATTCAGAAAGAAACCTATCTTTCAGTGAGTTTCACTTAATTTAGAAGCTTGTAATGAATAGGAATTTTTAATCTGTTTGAAATCTCCTTTCAAACTGAGCTCTAGCTATAACCAATCCTTCTGACTAGCTGGGTATAGTGCCAACAGCTAGAAATACAAGTGCACAGTGCTCTTCTGTCCTGACAAGAAACTTGAAATATCTGTATTCTGGAACTCAGCCAGAAATGTTCTTGCATGCCTTCTCTCCTGACCTCAGCTGTCACAGTGGCCTCCAGCACCACACAGGAAAGCATCTTGGTTTTCCATCAGACTCCATTTTGATACATCAGGGAAATGAAGAATACAGGTTTTTCAAACATATGCAGTGCTGCATGTGTTTTGTCTGTATTTCTACTATGCCATGTGTACACATCACCATCTAGGAAATGCACACATATTTTATGGAGCTAAGGGAAAGGGGGGAGGGTATGAATTACATCCTTTTCAGAAAGAGAGCATGCAGAAAGCTGATCAAATTGCTCACAGGGCTGAGAGAGGTATTTGGTAGGTCATTGTTGCGTGGCAGAAGCATACCTCCCACACCCTGGACAAAGCTTATACTTAGAAAATTATACAGTGAAAATGAATCTGCAGCTGACTATTTAATCCATTTTAATTTTTTTTACAATGCCTGTCCTTCCTTTACCTACTACCATGGTGAACAAACTCAGGCACTGCAGTGGGAGAGAGCAGTGTTTCACAGGACAGAAAACATGGCACCAGTCACTCACTTCCCCTCTCCTTGTTCCATGGGTGAGAGCTGTCCCTCTTTTTGCTATTTCTTTTACCCCTGAGCTCAGAAGTCAGTATGAGCAGCATCAGACCTTCACAAATGTGCTAAGGAGGAAGCTCTTGGGATGGCTTCTCAACATGCTTTATCTTTTGCTGACAAATTGGTGTCAAGGCCAGAACTTAATGAAGTCTTCAGAGAAAATTTTTCAGCAAATCTGGGATCTTAAAGGTGTGGACCTGCAGTAACACCAGAATAACACAATTTATCTACTTTTGCTCATCTTTTGAAAGGCTGAAAATTCAGCTTTGCAGCAAACCATAAAATCACCTTTCTAGCTGCACCCACTTTGTTATTTTTCAGGTTTCCTTACATTCTAAAACAAAGAGCCAGGTGTAAGAGCTTGGAGTAATTTGAAGTTAATCTCCTACTGATACCTTCAAGCTTGAAAGCTTTATGAGCATCTCTGCTACACTCCTCAAGAAAATTACCTGAACAAAGCTGCCCAAACATGGTATGTCTGTGACTCCATTTCCCTCTGCACTGTGGAGCTGGATTCATGTCACCAGGTAGGTGCCACTCTTTTTCCAGAAGGACAGTAACAAAGTTTGTTCCCCTGTGTGTTAAAGAAACTTGGAAGACAAGATGTCTTCCGGAAGCACTTCATTTCCAGTGCTCGTGTTCCTGTCATCACAGAGGGCTTCCAGTGCTTGGGTAGGAACTCTTATGGGATTGGTTCATGTACCACAGGACTGTTTTGCTTCCCTCATTCAGATGTAGGAAGGACAAGCAAATGGGCAGCAGCTTACAGGGCTGTTGAAGGTTGGGACAATAGCTGTAGAAATGGGGGTGTCTAAGGTAAGTTAGTTTTCCTGAGCATTAGTAATTTGAAGGGAAAATATAAACAATATCTTGATTTTGGAAATATTAATGTAAACATGCCAAATTTGGATCTTTCTACTGAAAAATATGTGGGCAGAAATGTTTTTCTTAATTCTAGGAGACATTTCTCCACATGAAAACAGATAAGGTTTTCAAAGGACTTGATAGCACTAACCACCTGGTAGAAAAACACTCACTTACTAAAACCAGAGGCCCTTTGGCCATCTCAGTCCACAGACCAGAAACTGAATGCACAACTAAAATCAGTAAGGTGCTGTCTGATAGGAAAAAAAAAAAAAAAATATATATATATATATATATATGGAAACAGAAGTTCCATCTGCTGCTACTGCTGCTGCTGAGCCAAGAGCTGGGGAGCACTGCCCTTACAGCACCCCAGAAATTGGGCTGCTTACTCTGGCTCTGAAGGACCTCAGGTGTCCAGAATCAGCAGGAAGTGCAGATTCACTTGTATAAATACAGGCACTGATCTTTGAAAGCTGCTGCTCTGAACTGCCTCATTTGCACCAGCAGTAACACAAGGCAATAGTGAGTCCTGGCTGGGGGGGAGACAGAAGTCCTACATGTAAGTTGTCCAGATTTGTTACTAAAGAAGTGTTACTCGCTGGTTCTGGTTCTGTACATGGTTCTGGACCTGTGCAATTACGTCTTTACATTAAACAGATTCTTTCTTTGAAAGCTTACTTACCTTTCAAATTTAGATTTGAAAAAAATACAGAATGAAATTAAATGTTTTTTTTGGATAGCACACTGATAAACAAAAGGAAATCCCTTGCTGCAGGATATTGCAGTCACAGGTCACGAATGTTTAAGCAGGAGTTACTGCCATCCAGAGGAGAAAAACCATAAGCTGTCGTATTTCATTATTTTTTAAGCACAGAAAGGTAAACCTAAATGGCTGATTCAGTTTATTTCATATTAAGGAATCAAACAATACAGGAATATTATAAATGTACCCAGACGTATCTGCCACAGAAAGCACCCAGGACCCCCAGGGACTGCTAATCAGGGGACTGGGAGATGCTGTGGGCTGAAGGGATTTTTCTCAACTTTTAATTACCAAACTAGCAAAAAAACTACTGTGTGTCCAGCTCCGGAAAAAAGGCCCCTCCCTCTTCAACCCCCCCTTCCCTCAGAAACTGACAAAGGCACAGCAGGAAATAAAGAAATAAATCATCTGGGGAAATAGAAGAGGGGAGAATGGGAAGATCAGCATGTTTAGAAAGCGAACAAAAATAAAAGTTCTGAGCTGGAGGAGAAAAAAAAGTCTGAGGGGAATTTTTTTTTTTTTTTGGGCAGCCCATGGCCAGTCACGAACTGTAGAAAATCCAAGAATGGCAGTTAATTTTGGGCCAAAATCAATAATGAAAGTCTTCCCCGGACAGGTCTTTTAGAATATCTTATACAAATTGTAGCTCAAGAACCTTCTAAGCTGTATTTCTTCAATACCATTTTCTTCATCGGGAACTAAAGCCCAGGTGCTCGTGTCCCTCCGTACGCCCACGCGGAATGGAAGAGCGGATGCGGCCATTCCCCATTCCCGGCTGCTCCCGGCCGCTTCCTGAGGGGCCGAGCCGGGGCGCGCGGGCCCGCAGCGCCCCCTGGCGGCCGCAGCGCTCCCGGCCCCGGCTCCGCTCCCGCGGCGGGACGGGCGGGCAGGGACGGGCGGGATGGAGCCGGCTCGGCCGGGCAGGGCGGGAGCCGCGCTGCGCCACCGGTACCGGGCCCGCTGGAACGGCGGCCTTGTGTCCGAATGCAGCAGAAGGCAGCCGGGGCAGGCGGGCTGTGCTCCCCCGTACCTGCGCAGAGCTGGGAGCGCGCCTTTAGCCGAAGCCGTGGCGGCACCGCGGAGGCGGGAGGCGCTGAATTCTCCATGTAAATCTGCAGCACCTATGCCTGCTTTGCCATTGTGCTGCTGGCCCTCCAAAAGATCATCAGAAGGAAGGTGCGCTTTAGGAGAGAAAGTTCCCCATCGGAGGTTAATTCTCTTGAATTTTAGACTATGTATTAGGACACCTACTTAGCCCCTTCTTATTTTGCCCACAAGGGAAGCAGACAGGCGTAGCCCAGGGAGCAGAGCAGAGCCCAAATCCCCTGTGAATGCAACCAGCTATTATCAGAGGCCCCCTCATGCTTCGTCTGCAATCGCAGTGCCTAACACGGTTAAACAAATTAATTCTTTCCTCAAGGGGCTCTGCTTAATGGAGGGACTTCCAGAGGACCCCAAGCAATATGCTTGCCCTACCCCAGATTTATTTGTTGAGGCAGGAGGGAGGTCAAAAGCACTGAGCCTTCCATTTCAGTAAGTTATGTGCCCGATGACCTGCTGTAGGAAGAACTATTGATCTCTGCTTATAACTCCTGGTAAGAGTCCTGTACGTATCGACAGTCCTGGAATGCCCCACGTTTAAATACTAGGAGTGCCAAAGACAACCAAGCAAATATTTTAGCTTGCTGTCTGCAAACTTTCCTTCTGACAAAAGATTTCTGGTTCGATTGTTTCCAGTGACATGTAAGAAAGCTGAGCCATTCAAAATAATAAAATATTCCAAGATAATAGTTCAGGGTTTTAAAACAGGCCATGTTACCTAGTCTTCCTGTATAATGCTGAAACTGGAGGGGAAGGAGGAGCCTCTCCATTATGAAATAGTTGTTGTCAATAGCATTCATAGTCCATTAAAAAGTCCATCTGAATACCCTATTGATTTCACTCAACTTCCAGCCCACAGAAATTTAATGACATTGGTAGTGAGACAGGACAAGCCCCATGGTTTTTGCCACCATACCAGTTCCCTTCAGTATAGCATTGTGCCATCTCCAGCTCCATCACAAGATGATTTATGTCAATAGCATGTGAGGAGCAATTGCCCTTAGAGGCAGTAGATAACCATAGAACAGCAGCATCCAAGAAGAGCAGAGCCCAAATCACTGCCTATTGTTTCCAAATAGGAAAAAAAAAAAGTATCATGATGAACCCCATTTTACAGAGCTAAAATTATTTTCTATTTAATGTGGTCTATTTTTTAAACATTATAGTACAAATAAAATGAAACTGAATTTAGAAATCTGCTTTAAAAGCTGAAAGAAGCACTGCTGAGATGTAAGGAGGTGTATGGGCCAATACCCAAAATATTGGATATAATTTTCCACCACATTCATTGAACCAAATTTGTGTAAACTTTGAACAAGCATGGCAAGAGTCATAGTGGTTTTGGTTTTACTGCAATATAATGGAAGAAGTTCCTTGTGCATTGGCTGTCGCTTTGTAATTGTCAATATCACTGTGGTAAAATGTGTTTATCTGTCTTAAGACAATCAGGGCAATTCTTTGAAGACAATTGATGGTAATTTCATGAGTGTTGGTTATGCTGCCTGGTCTGCATAGCTGCCTACATGGGGAAGTGCCAATGAAAGCAGGCAGTATTGGGTGCTGCCAAATGACATCATCACCTGCCTTCGTGCCCCTTCCCAAAGCCTGCTCCTCACAGGCAGCCTTCGGCACATACACAAACGGATAAATCATCTCGCCAGCCCAGAGGTGACAGTGAAATTAGAGTCCTTCTCTGCTCCATGCAACATTTTAGTCATTTGAGACAGAAATCACTTTGTGTTGGGAAGCAATACTGGGTAAATCTCAAGCAGTTTCCAGTCAAGGGCTCAGGTTGCCGAAGGAACAGTGTGATTGTGAGGGGCAGGAAGCAGAACAGGACGAGTTCCAGCAAAAACTCCACAGAATGTAATACCAAATGTTGCTCTTGGTGTAGATCTTTAATAGGTCATTCAAAAAATTCAAGATTCATTCTCCAAATACAATAAACTCCTAGAGCTGTTTCTATAGAATTCTCTTCAGTATGGTAAGATTTTTCTATGCAAATGCTTGTCTGTGCCCTGCATCACCCTGAGCACAGTTCTACAGAAGTATCAGCACAAATAATGATGTCAAGGAGGAGATACAGAGAAGTTCTTTTTCTCTCCCATCTTCATCAGCTGCAGTATCTCACTATCAGTGAAAGCTGGCAGAGGGATCAGTGACAAGTTGCCAAAAGATAAGGAAGACACAGACTGCTGAGGAGAACTTTGAGAAGTATCTCCTGTGAAGGATGTGCTCCAGAGCTGACTTAGATTCCTCTTTGTCAAGGCAGAGGCTAAACTTTGGAGTGGTGTCAAGTCTATTTTTATGATACTAAGATCTCCCTGGGAATTTATGAGACTCTCTCTTTGGATTTAAATTATCTCTTCGGGAAGTGTGGGTTATAGATCAGTCATTTTAAGCCAGCTGACCTCAGTCACCTTCAGTGACAGGTAAACTCAGCTTAAAGTGAAAGGATCCCTAGGGTCAGTGGTTTCTGAAGGGGGTGGGGGTGTGTGTGCACTATCAGAATACTCAAATAAAAGAAGCATGATGCAGTGAGGGCATTCCCTTGCAGCAGTGCTGCAGACACAAAACACAACACTAATGAAAGAACCATTGACATTTCATTCCAGAACCATTAATGCTTCCCAAATGGTCCAGAATTAAGTGGAATTAAATTCAATAGTGACTCCTACTTTATATGATGATACAAGGCATTAATAGAAATTACCTGTTGAGTGAAAAAGGAGCTAAACAGTCTTTGAGGCATTTGGGTTACTCATAGCAGACTTTTAACAATTGCCTGAAAAGGTGCTGCTTTTTGTACAAGTCATTATAATCTACCTGTAGACCTTCATATTCATATTTTATCATTTCATATTTTCATATCTGTTTTACATGCAAGAACTTCCATGTCAAGCTGAAACGCTTGCCTCAAATATTCAGGGTGGGTTCATTAAATTCAGAACAGCAGTCAAGGGTGAAAAAGCCACTTGTCAAGCTCAGCCTGCTCATCAGTCCACTTGCTGCTCTCCTGTGTGTCTGCTGGGCAAGGAAGTGTTTCCAATGGCTATTGTGAAGCAGCAAAGTGCCAGGAATGTTAGACAGATCGTGGAAGGCAGTAAACCACACAGTACATTTCTGGAGTGAGTTTTCTAAGTAGTTTATGGTTTTAAAATTTGAAGCTTCATCCACATTGCAATTGAAGCATTTGTACTACTCTGAACAAGGGAGAAATTAGGAGATGATGGATTATATTACAGGAGAGTTCTTTGATGCCTTTTTCAAACACTATCCAGATACTCCATCTGAAGCTTTCATTTAGAGTAAATACTACAAAGGATCAGCCATTTGAAAGAAATTAAAAGGATGGAACATTTTCTTGGCTGTTAGACATCTGAGAAATCCAGGAGTGGATAATGCCAGACTATCTGTCATATGTGTACTTCCTGTAGCCTTACTCTCCTGAATGAAATGTGGTTACCACAAGAGATATTTGCAATTGAGAAGGAGAGATCAACTAGATTTGGCTTTCCTAAATATGGTCTGTCTCTTAGAAAGTGTTTTACAGTTTCTGTTACAAATTTGAAGGAAAGGTTTTCTCATTAACAATTGTCAGGTTACATTTTCAGCACCGAAGAATTAAGGATATTGGGGTAAGTTTCAAACCCCCATTTCAGAGTTTAGGCAAGCACTTTCATCAACTGATTGGAATGACACCACAGGCACCCAATATACTTATGGGACCATTTATGAATGTTTCTATTTAATCAATCCCTGAAGTAAAAAAAAAAAAATAAAACAATCAAAGTACATTTACATTCCCAATTACAAAAAATATGTTTTGGGAGCTATTATAAATAGTAAATATGTTATTCCAATCTTTAAAAATAAGACAAAAATTGTATTTATTTAAAATTTAATAACAGTAAGAGAAAACGTTCTGATTTCTTTAGGTCAGTTTTAGATAACTTAGGTTGAAAAAAACTTCTGTAAGTGATCCAATCCCCTTCTCAACACAGGTCTCATTACTTCAGGTCACTTGTGCTGTGTCCAGTCCAGTGGAACCCTCCAAAGATGGAGATTCTGCAAGTTCTGCTGAGTGTGATTGCTGTAATGCATTGGTAAGAGAGCAACCCACAGGCAAAACTTTCTCCACTTTTCTGAACACAATAGGAGATGTCCCACTTCCTATCCAAGGATGTTCTCACTGAACTTTCTGGGTTACATATAATACCTTTCAGGAGTCAGGCAACAGAGCTTTGTATCTGGGGGATCTAACAGGTGTCGTCCGTTTAGGCTTGCATGAGCCCACTGTGGAAGGGATTACTTAAGCAGCTCAGGATTCAAAAGTTAGCACAGTAAGTAAAATCTTTACATTATTTTGTGATTTGTGGTCAGTTTGTTCCCTTGTTTACCAAATTAGTTGGGTTTTTTTCCCAGTTAAATCTCTTTTAGATTTATTGGAGAGGTGACAAAAATCTGAGAATTGTCACTATCACCAGTATTTTAAAATGGTCCCTTAAAAAGTGTGTAGTGATTTGATTCATACCTTTTAGCAAATTCTGGAAGCTCTAACTTCACTGCTAGAACTACTGGTAGCCCTTCTCAGTGTGCAAATCCCCTGTGAGTTCCCAGCCCCTGTGCAGACCTCTGCAGAACTGGGGAGCAAAGCTTCTGCCTCATCCCTCCTGACCTGTCCTGCCTCCCTCAGCTTCCATCGCTCTTCCATGCAGAACTCAGGCCAGGAGAGCCAAGGAAGCACTTGTGAGTATTTTTGTGGCAAAGTGCTGCTTTCACAAACATGCATCAAAAGACACAGGTAATCCTGTCTATTTTGTTCCCAGTTGCTTGCAGAAGAGAGATCTGGACCCAGGCAAGTACTGGGAGCCTCTTCTTCCACCTTCCTGGGATACCAGGGCAGATCTCCCACCAGAAGTGAACATGGGGCGTTTTGTTTAAGCTGGGAAGCTGATAGTGTTGAACCCATCTAGTTGAATAAACCAGCTGGCTGTCCTCTTGCCATCTCTGATGTAAATCTATATGGTATTGTGAAACATTGTTTATTTTAAGCTTGCAATATTTACTAAAGCAAACCAAAAGGGTTCTTTCTAACTTCCACATCATTTTTTCTACTGAGCTATTTGTTGGAAAGATATGTTCACATATAATTAAATGTGGCTTGCTTAAACCTTTGCAGTTGGTAGCTTAATATATATTTTGTTGTGCTTTGAGTACAAAGGATATATTATGCTTTTGTTGGCATCCTTGCTGGTTAGAATGCCAACTGCATAATTTTGTTCTCTGCTCTATGTCAGAATTCAAGTGCCGAGGGCTCAACAGGTGGTGCTGGGATAAAGTTCTGGCAAATCAAATAGGTAATGTGGTTATTTCTTTTGTCAAATTATAATTGAAAACAGAGACAAGTAAAATGAAACTCACATTTTCCTAGTGCAAAAGAGAGACTAGAATTAAACTCAAATCAGTTTCCATGACAAATACACATTACTACTGGAGCTTGGTCTGTAAATAAACATGCAACACCTTAGTTTTGATGTAGAATGGGGTTTTTTCTCTGTAAATTTAAACCTTAAGCATCAGTGTTTAAACAATAACAGAAGACCAGAGTCCTCTATGAATCTTCTGTCTTGCTTGTACATATTTAGGAGAAAATATGCCAAAGGCTTCAGAAAAACTTTGAAAATATTTAAATCTGAAAAGTCAGAGATCTGTAATCTGTAATGCATAACTCAAATGTTTAACATCAAGAGTTTCCTGCCATATTATTTTCTAATCATTGCTATATCCATGCTCCCAGAAGAAAATGATAAATACACTGGAAATTCCAGTGAATGTGCTGAATGAGGTGCTGCTCATTTTATGCTTGACTTGGATAATGTTTATTAATACTAAAATCATAAACATGGGATAAAACCTTCTATAGCAAAAATGCAACAAATCATATCTGCATAGCTTGGTTTTCCAAAATTGCACATGAAAAGGCCCATGCACTTCCAGGACTACCCACTTTGCTATTGTGGCTGGTCTTTTTTACACCAAAATGTTTTTATTTTCCTCTGAGGACCTATCCAAATCTAATATAAGTAATCTTATGTACAGTCCCAATGATTATCATGGTTTTATTTAGTTTTCCATTCCTCCTCATTTAAAGACATTTCTCCTAAACTATGCATTTCTCAACTCAAAGTTTTGTTTTGTCAGCTCTGAGCCCATTGTTCACTGGAGCAGCTTCCTGCAGTGGCCTCCAGTTCCTTAGGCTGCCACAAACATCTTGTTGTCCCTTTCAAGCTCTTATTTAACTCAAGGTGCTGCCTTTGTCTGGGACCAGATGGTGCATTCCTTTCTTTCAGTAATTTCCATAATTGATCAGGAACTAAGCAGCATGGAAAAGGGGTATCCCATCACTCCAGAAACATTGGTATTTTCACCTTTTGCATACCATGGGGATCTGGTTTAGTCCCAGCAGAATGCACACGTTTCTCTCCCAGGCTGTGGCTGTGCTCAGGGAATGGGGCACACCTCACAGAGCATGGCCTGAGAAACTCCTGAATGGGGCATCACAAATTGCTGCATCTGACAGATCACAGGGTAAGAGGCTGAAAAATGGACACATGATGCTGTGAGGAGTTCCCAGGTGGTTAAGAAGGATTTTTGTGACAAACAGATGAATTACAGAGAAAGGTAGGGCTCTGTGTTGGGG
Organism: Zonotrichia albicollis; assembly: GCF_047830755.1. Lineage (NCBI taxonomy): Eukaryota > Metazoa > Chordata > Aves > Passeriformes > Passerellidae > Zonotrichia > Zonotrichia albicollis. Next base: position 21,737,524 of record NC_133826.1, on the reverse strand, counting down.
TTGTTTTGGGATTTGGGATAGTGCAAGGCCAACAGTGCTGGGTAGCTCTATCAGCTTACCCATACACAGGTGAGATCACCTTAAAATGGTATCAATAATACCAAAATTAAAATTCAATACCTACAGAAGTTGAAAATAGAAAAGACAGTAACTGGTTTCATAGAGAAATAATAATTCCATTACTCTTTTATCTGTTGCCTTTTGGCTAGTAATGAATTTAATTTCTTCACACTTTTCAGCATGAAGATACCTGGGAACAAGAAGATATTTACTGAGAATAAAAATCTCAGTTCAACATGACACTCTTCACAATCCCTCAGTTGGACTGACCCTGTTCCAGCTTGGTCAACCCAGGAAATCTGCACCCAGTTGTTTTAGGAGTTAATCTGGAGCTTCGCTGCAATGGACTGGCTTAGAAAGTAAAAATTATTTTACAGCCAAAGTATTATTAAGTTCTTTACCCCTTTAAACATCCTTTTCCTGCACTACTGCATTTTTAGACTGATCTGAGTCATGCCATGAGGACAGATCCCCAGTCTCTATGATTTTTCATAAAGGTTCAATACATAAGAAAAATTCTCCTGGCTTTACTTTTATTTTTTCTTTTAAATAACCATCTTGAATATTTATCTTGTTGATCAGGCAGCTTTTTGGAAAAGAAACAGCTGAGAAGCAGATAATGTGCCTTTTTCATTGACAAAAGATTTATGTCTTACCTGGAAGGACTTGATACCTTGAGGGCTTACAGCTGACGTAGCCAAGCACAAGTAGCACATAGTCCAGTGTTTATCCAGGGGAACCAAGACTGCTGCTCCCACACTTCTTTTGTGTGAAATTAAATCAGCCACACTGAAATTGGCAAAGATTTAAAAACATGATAAAAATTCTATCAAGAAGGGGAGAGAGAGGCTCAGAAGCATTTTGAATCAATGAAATCTGTGCAGAAATAAGTAGGGTGTGCATGAACACTTCTGGTGACCTTCTGTAGGAGCCATCTATGTGCTTGCCAGGCACGCTCTCCCCACAGGAACAGGTGAGGAGTTCAGCCACAGGGCTGACCACCCTTCCCCCACAGCTGGCACAACCACTGCAGCTTGGCTCTAGCATTTGTATCACTGAGCTCTGTGCTGAGCCACAAGAAGGGAAGGAGAATGAAACATGTTCTTAGGTGCCTCTTTGCCATGGACTGTGTGTAGCCTGGGGTCACTGACTGCTCAGAGAAAAGGCGTATCTGAATTTCAGCACAACTTTTTAGTCAATGTATTAAAAATAAACCAAAATAAACCACTATGGTCTGGTTTTTTTCCTTTAAGCAGGGGTTGAGAAAGGTAGACTAAAATAGTAAAATTCTGCTTTTCCCAGGAGATCTTTTATTTTCTCCAAGGATAAAATGACAGTTTCCACCAGCTTTGCCATAGCTCAAATGAAGCAGAAGGAATAAATGTGTTAATGTGTGGTGCTTTCAGATGAGCTTTCACAGGAGGCCAGAAGAAGGGCAAGGGATTGGGTGTACCTTCGTTTCCTGAAGTGAGCAGGTAAGCCTGTGGGTTTTCCCATTCCCTGCCCCTCATCCTCCTGCCACTCCAGACAGGTCAACCCATGGAAGTGCTATTAATGGCAGCATAAATTAAGTATTGGAAAGCACAGGCAGAATTTGCCCCAGAGGAAATTAACCATGAATTGGCTTTAAAAACTGCCTTCTATCTAATATAAATAATGCTAATATCTTCAGAAGTATTACTATTATCCTGCAACTGAGAAAAGAAAAAATTGGAATAGTCAGGAAATTCATTTTCTTACATGCTGGTAAGCCTAGAGGTTCATGCACACAAGGAGATGGCCACAGACCTGGGGGCCATTTCTTCTTTAGACAGTATTCTGCATTGCACCAGGCAAGTCACCATGTTTCTTTTCCAATAATTTCATCCATAAAATGAAAATGAACCTACATGGCTCCCATTCCAGTGAGAATGGTAGAGCTCATTTGACTTGGTTATGAAATGAGACTGCTTAGATAGAAACAAGCTCCTGAAATTCAATTATTCATATTGCTCCGTGCTGTTCCATTACAAAAAACCAGCAGATTCTTCTGTGGTACTTAGGAACAGAGAAACAGCAAATTTTTCTGGTTTTTCTTTTACATTTTACAAATTTGAATAGGATCTACATTTTGCCCTTTCACATACAGCATTTGATTAATTGTTATGTAATATTTGCTTTATATTGATCTCTTAGAAAGAGCCTATATTATGTTTAATTTTTTTGAAAAGAACAAAAAAGGTTTTTCTGTGTAGCTGTTTGCTGTTGTTTTCTGTGAGAGCACATAACGAAAGATATTTGGAGAAATATGGGATCAGGAGCTTAGTATGTCTATGTGTGAAGTGTTTAAACCTGCAACCAGATTTCAAATTTTTCTTGAATTTGCATACAAAAAAATGTAAATATTTAGACTGGATATAACATCTCTGTTATTTAAAAATAGGTTAAAAAAAATCCTCCAGAACAGGAGTATGGTAAGCATTATTTCTCCTCTCTCCCAGCACTCTTACAGCCCAGAAATAAATACTTAGGTTATATTTTCATCTCAGTTCGATGTAACAGATTTCAGCGACTCAAATCCCTTTTTCCATTAGTGTGACTTAAGCTGCTCAGGCTTTGTCCATGGATGTTGCCCTACTTTTGTCCCTGTCTCTGTTCAGTTCCCCTGCTCGGGACTGCCAGGTAGGTGAGCCTCCCTCCCAGGGCTCTGGCTGGCTGGAGCATCACTCCCAGGCTAAACAACACCTGCTGTGCCTCTCCAACCCGTGGCACATTTAGCACTTCCTTTTCCCCTCCAGGTCAGGGATCACAGCCCTGGCAAGGGCTGCTGAGAGGGCATTGCTGGGGCTGGGAGGGCTCCCAGCACATCTGCCCCTGTTACTCAGGTCCAGAGATGAGCAGGGGAAGGGGCTGGGAACCACTCCGGGCTTAGAGCTGTGTGCATTCTGCCAGCCCAGCCCTGCACAGAGCTTCCCCTTTTCTTCTTCTTGTTCTTAGGTACATGCACAGGGCATGATGCTTTTTGAATACCTCTTCACTTGTCCCTCTGAACCATCCTCTCTACTGTCCTTTCACTTATTTAATCTTAATTTCTTTTTACTACAGGTAGTCTAAGGATAGAGGACTCGATCCTTATCCAATCATTATGCAACCTAAAATGGCAATGCTTACCCTGAAGTGTCTGGCTTCCAGTGACAGTCACAGTGACAAGCATTGCCTTGTACCACATGCCTAAATTTCAAAACGTTGCAAGAGAAGGGCTTGATACCTTACTGAAATCTATTTCAGCCTTTTTTGTGCTTTTATTATGATTAATGGATGAAACACAACCATTTGTAGTGCATTTATTATCACAAACAATATTGAAAGTAATTTGACCCCTACAGTACTTCCTTTTTTTTAATAATACTATACAGTGGCAAAAAAGGCTATGAAATTCTGTGCAGAGATCTTTATCTTAGTTGAACTGGTTGAAATACAGACAATGGAAATTCTCTGGGTTGACACTGGTATAATAGGAAGCAGCATATGACCTGCTTTTCTGAGCAATGTGCTGTCACCACAAACTACATCCCCATACATACCCAACATATAAAAAGTTTATTTGTCAGCCTGCTCCTGTGTGCTCTTTATTTATGGCTACTTTATCATCTGAAATAAGCCATGTTTTTCATTATTAGAAACCTAACACTCTGGCGAAATCTGAAGTTGTATAGGAGAATGGGAATGCTTTTATTATGAAGTCATTTTGCTGTAAGCACTGAAGAAATCAGATAATGCCACACTGTGTTACTCAACTGGCAGGTCAAGTGTGATAGAAAAGCATGGAGTTCAGAAAACCTCTCCTGGCATGGTGTGGTTCACCAAAGGACTAAATTACTGTTTCTCCCAGGACTTGAAAAGTGGGGAACTCAAGGTAATATTTTTGTCTGCGGCTTCTTCAGCCAGAGACTGAGCACTTGTGCACAGCCCCTCCCTGGCCAGGGCTGTCCCTTTGAGAATTCTCTCACAGCTGCCAGAGGACAGGATAGCATTGTGTGCCATTTACTACAGTGTGTACCAGCCATTGAGCTCTGCAGAGGTGCTCTAAGAGCTCCCCTGAGGAGTCAGAGCTGAGGTAAGGCACTGACTGACATACCTGAATGCCAGTACCTCTTACTGGTCACATACATTCAGCAGAGCTAAGCTGCCAACTTTCTAAGTGCAAGGAAAAGAATTATGTCCGGACATTTTCATTCTAAAATTCAAATCCTCACAGGACTATAAAGTAAAAAAATATCATGCTTGGCAGCAATTTACCTTAAAATAGCAAAGTTAAGTAAAAAAAAAAAAGTGCAGCTAGCACAGTCCACGTGGAGTCTGCTGAATGGCACAAATGAAGGTTCAGTTTAAATGTATACTATTAAATAGTCTCTTTAAATATCAAAAGTAGTTACCGTGTCTAAAGAGCAGAGAACATGGTTATCAGGAGAAAAAAGCCATCCTTCAAAAAGTCCTATTCTCTGGAGAAAAGTAGATAGGAGGGAGACTTGGCTTGGAAAAGTTAACAGAAGTTAACTGAAACCACTGTAAATAGGCCCACAGGAGTTTGAAGAGTGACTTGCTAAACATACAAACTTAATAACTGCCTTTCACTTGCCTCAGCCTAGAAGGTAATTGGTAAACTGATGGTGCCAACACATGACTAAAGGAGCAGTTCTGGAAAAAAAAGCCATTGCAGGAAACCTGATTATGTTAATTGCATCAATAATCAGCAAGGGAGGACAGTGAGGTTCCTAAATGAGACCAAAAGTATCTCCAGGCCTCAGATCAAAGTGTCAAAAAAACATTACCCTTGGAACAGAGGGGATTCCTACAAATATGAAATACCTAGCAATAGCTCAGTATAATCAATTATTTGCACTGACCTTGCTACCATAGGCAAGAAAAAAGAAGATGAAAATATGTGAGAAAGATTCAGAGGTGACCCTGCAACCTTCAGACCAGTAAACCAGAAGTGCTGCAGCAAACTGCAGAAGTTATAAAAAAAAAAAAAACAAATTGGTAGAAGTTATGAAAAGAATCAGGCTAATGTGGGGAAAAATATGCCCCTCAGAGAGGGCATATTGTAGAAGAAATCAAGCACCCAGACCTGCTAGAGCCCCATGGAGGGATCGGCACATTCATTTTTATGAGGAAACCCCAGCAGCCCAGTTCACTGTGCACCATCCAAGGCACAACTGTGTCCTGCCTGCCTTAGACAGGTGTTAGAGCCATCAAAACCTACTGCACCTATAACTAATATTACAGAACTTTGCTTTTCTTGTTGGATGGTACACAATTCTCTGTACTTCTGGTTCTTTTGAAAGCTGCAAGCCAAACCTCATATGTATCAATTAGACTGTGAAAATGTACTGCTGGAGTTGCCTATGGATTCTAATGGAATGAAAAATTGCTTGCATGCTGTAGAGAGACATAACAGAGTGTTATTGCCATTGTTCAACCTTTGGAATTTGGTCTGAGTCTGAGCTGGTTAATCAGCAGTTCCTCCTGCTCGTACTTGAAGCGCTCAGTGCCAAGAGTGAATTTCCTCTCAGTGCTTTTGCACTGGAAGCTTTGCCAAAGGTCTTTTGTTCCCGATGTCAGTCAGCTGTGCTCTGGCCTTAACTGTGCCAGTAACTCATGGCTGGAGATTATTCATTCTGCTCTGGTGCAAAGAGCAGCGTGTCAGCCTGGAGCTGATGGAGACACTGGGCCTTGTGTACCCCCAGTTCAGGTCTGGGGACACCAAACGTGATTCTGGACCTTTTTTCAAGTGCCCTGCAGCCCTGAACAAGGCGATTTGGAAGGTGTGCTGACTCTAAAAATGCTAATTTCTGGATACAAAGTACCAGGTATACAACCACTCATGTTGCCTGAGTGCTCTTTCTGTGCAAGATTTGATCTCATTGTGAGATTTGTTCAGAGAGGTTTGTTTGAGATCATTACCAAGAAACTATAAAATTGCTGTCAGGGAAAGAATTTTTAATAATATCTACTACAAAACAGTAGTTATGGCAAAACTAATGGCAACTTCTAATACAAGCATTTTTTCTTGGTGTCTTTGTGGGGGTTAGATTATAGTTGTACAAAACTTTGCAAAACCAATTTCATACCATGGGCTAATTCTTTAAAAGAAAAGATTAGCTAAAAGTTATTGGATATTCTTGGCCAGATTGACTGTCTTGTTTCACCTGCTTTCTCAGGAAAATAATAGAAAAAGCATGAAAGAAAACTCAGTTAAGACAAAATTCCCAGAATTTAAGAGAAAAAAATTAAACCATAAAATCACAGAATGGAGTGGGTTGGAAAGTACCCTAAAGGAACATCTTCAATTGTATCAGGCTGCTCAGAGTCCTGTCCATGCTGGCCTTGAATGGATCCAGATCTCCAGGTATGTGTTTGAAATACTGCTTACCCTTCCTGTGTTTGCCCAGCTCAATGCAAAGTCCTACAAATTAAAAACATAAATAGAGATCCCACAAAAAAGTAGACACAGGCTGATGCCTTAATCTCCTAAAGGATTTTGATGTCCTGTCCCAATAAAGGTTTAAAGCAAAGATAAGGTTGTTTTCATTAGCTATTGAAAGTTTGGATGAAAACATTGTCGTACTTCATTTTTCTTGAGTTTTGTTTCCCTTCCCTTTTTTTTTCTGTTTTGTTTTTTTAGTTTTTTTTCCACAAAGCTACTTCTGAAATAGTCTTTTGTTGGCATACGCCAACTTTTATCCTTGATAAAAACTACAATAACTAAGGGACAAACCTTACAAAGTAGCTCATGAGTAAATGGAATTTAATGGGGTCAATTATCCCCACATGCTTGTGTGCAGGTTTCATTAATATTAATAAGTCATAGACATGCTACTGAGCTGAAGAATAGGCTGTCACTGGCCTCTACATGCTGTTTTTGTGTGTGCTGATTTAGGATTATTCGAGAGAACACATTCATTTCCAAAAGTAACATGTCAGTGGCAGAAAACCCCGCATTTGCCCATTATACCTGCAAGATACAGAAAGATTGAAAAAATAGGTTAAACGACTGAAACAGCACAGATTCCGTTTGTGCTTTTTCCATAATGCAGAATCACATTACATGCATGTCTCACCATAAATATTTAATGAAGTGGAAATGAATATGTAGCAGGCTGGGTTCTTCCCTCTAAGGGTTAAGTTCCATTTCTGCAAATTGGTTTGTGCCCTATTTCTGTTCCTGTGTCTCTGTGCATCTAGACATTTTCTTGGCATCTCTAACTCTTCTGAGGTTTCAGGAGATCTTTGGAGATTTGCTAGTAATTGACCTGTTTGGATTGCCCATGACTGGCATTTACTAAAAGATAATACAGTCCTACATTTTGTTGTTAAGTGCTGGTTGTGTTATTAACTTGTGGCCAAACCAGAAGAAGGGCTCAGGAGACATCATTTCCCTCAGACAACTTCATTTGGTTCTTACCGTAATCTCCATTAAAAGGAAGCACTTTGCTCTCAGCTGAGGGGCGTCACATGTTCCTTAACTTGTCGGCTGTGTTTGGCCAGTAATGAATACACCCACTTTACTTTGTTTTTTTTTTAAGATATTACTGTACACTAAGGGTAAACAATCAACATCAAATCAAAGTCAGATGATTTAACCTTCTGACACTTCTCTAACCACTAAAGAGTTCCTGCCAGGGCTAGCTGGGTATTGGAACATGTGTAAATGTTTTCTGAGAAAACAGAATTATCAAGTGGAGGAAACCTGATGTTTTCTCCTTAGAAAACAGGAATAATTAATAAGATTAGATCTACCATATCCCAAAGGAGTCTGAATGAACCCTATTTGTTTTATTTTTATCATGGAACAAGAAGAAATCTTGCCCCAAGTTACAATAGCATAGTTCTGGAGGAACCTTCTTGAAGTTTAGTTCTGCTGTAATTTAAACTGGTATTGTCTCAGTGTAATACATCTGCTTTCAGCAAAGTTCCTCATCTCTAGCACCATCTTTAACAGCCAAGAAGAAAATGAAAAATAGAGTCTGGAAACAATGAATTAACACTAGCCAGATATGCATAGGGAATCTACTTTGTGTAACACAAGAATTAAATACTGCTGATCTTTGCAAGTAGCAATGACAACTCAAACACAATGCCTTGGGGCCTGCAATAACCTGGAGGCTAATTAACTGCAGAAAGGGCTTTTTATATTACACTTTGTATTAAATAAATTCAGCACAAATCCATAGAGACCAATAAGCATTTTTAGGCAGTCTAACTAAATTTTACCCCAAAAGTGATCAAGCTACATAGAATTCTGGCTTGTGACTTGTCTGATTAATGTATTGTCCTCCAATAATTCAGGTGCTTAAGATTAAAATAAGAGAAAATAAGAGATGGAGGTAGAGGAAGTCTTCTGTCAGTATGATGTTCATGATTTTTTTATCTCTTTAAACATAGTACTAAATAGAAATATATATAAAATTTACTTCAGGGTTTTTTAACACTGCCCTAAAATGTGTCATCATTTTAGAACCAGAAGCTGATGTGATCAAGTGAGTAAAAAAGGCAAAGAGAGGAGGCACAGCTTAATTTCAAGGCTCATCCAAGTTCCCCAGTGTCTCACTGTCTCCCAGTTACCCCTGGAGAAAGATTCCAGCAGGATACAAGCACAGTGCTGCAAGGCCAAGGGCTGGGCGCAGCAGGGATATCAGCAGGGAACTTCTGGGGGAAAATGAAGTCCTGCTTTTTTCATAAAACATCTGATCACAATCAACAACCGAGGTGCTTTCAGATTTGTGTGCAGAAAATGTGGCATCAACTAAGCCACTTAAAAATACACACTAGAAGTGATTTGGGTCTCAAGGAAATATTCCACTTCTCTTTATAGATGTCTTTGTCTTGCTCTCATCCTCTCCCCCACACACACTCAAGACTAGAAGCAGAAACAAGGCAGAAACCATATCTAATTTCCATACTTGGCTTAAAAATAAGACATTGCTCACTTTTTATTTCCAAGCTATCAGGGATGTGAATCAGACCTGGTGAGCCAAGTTTTAAGTAAATATAAGTGAACTAGGCATCCTTTTTGAACATTTCTCATGCAGTTGTAATACACTGAACACAGCAAGTGGAAACAAGTAGAATGTGGCTTGAATTCTTTTAGAAACTTCAGGTTAAAGAAGTTTCCCAGTATTTCTCTCCATTAAAACAGTAAAATTCCTTAAAGAGAAAATCTGTCTCCTTCCAGAGGAGGTGTCAGGTATGTTCACCACTATCTGGTGCAGTCTCTGTCTTGAGAGATCTGAAATATCAATGGGAGCACTCAGGCACACCAACATAATCTTTGCAAGACAGAGCAGGATAAAGTGAAAAGAAAACCATATTATCTGATGTCCTTATCCCAGATTTGAAAGAAAAGGAGTAGACAGTGCTGGAGTTCACAGAATTATAAAATTAAGTAAGCCTGTCCCTCATATAGAATCTTTCACAGAGACACTGGAAAGATTTTTCCTTTTGGAAAAATTAAACTTAGCCACCAATACAAGTTTGCATTTAGGACCTTCACAGAGTAACTGCAAAAATTGATGCTGGGAGTAGTTCAGATAATGCTTATCCCTTCTCAAGTTACAGCCCCACTAATAAACAACTTGTCAACCTGCATCAGGAGGGCTTTACCCATGAATTAACACATGAGCTGCTTGCCATTAGCCAGCCTCAGCTGCTCTCAAATGGAGGCAGGCTGCTTTCACCCTTCATTCTTCTGGGATTTCTTAGATATTATGGCTGAGGCAAAGTTGTCATGTTTTAATTGCCATACAATACCAGAAAAGTAACAAGGATTTATACCTAGCTCCCCTTTTTAACCATTGGTGCTTGGGGTTTTTTTTAAGATTTGTAGAAGTTTCTCAGCATCAGGGTTAAGATAAATGCACTGGTCCCTGGAATTCCTGTGTTGAGCACTGTTTGCACTCTTGCTCTGTCTTGACAGAGAGGTCATCATGGCATCTCCCTGCTGACAGCATCCTGCACGTCACCTCTGGCAAGGTTTTGGATGAGGCTGCTGGAAAAATCAACAGATAAAACCATTATTCCAAAGTTTGGCTGGTTTTTTTAAAGATCTGAATCACATTAATAAATTTATGACTTTCCAAAAAAAAATTAAAAATAAAAAATAAAAGAGGAGGAGGCTTTCTCCTGTAGTCAAGAACCTTCCTTAATGAGATCCAGACAGATTTACATTTTCTAAAAGTGCAAGACTTTGGGTTTTTTCCATTTAAATCATCAACTCCTGCATAAATTACATTTGTGAGACCATTGGCTCCAATCAAAGGGTATTTAAGAGTCTGTCTGTCTGAGTTATGAAAGGACCAGGTAAGAGGAAGTGGAAAGAAGGGCAAGCTATAGAATATCCATTAGTAAGATGACTAATATTACCACAAACCTGATTTCCCATTTCTTTGGTTTCTTTCATGGAGATTTAAAGATAATTGTAGCTAGCGTTCAGGAAGAAAAACTAAAAGAGAGAGAAATCCTGCAAAGAGAAGTCCTATTTACAAATGCTCAATATTTTTTCTGGCTTGTTGTAAATGACTTATGAGGTGCTTTTTAACATTAAAGTTCTTCATTAGTTCATTGGACACATGGTCAAGATTAGTAATGAACTAATTGTCATAGAAAAGAATTTATGGCTTACAGTCTCCAAAAAATCAGTAGTTTGGCTTCTGTGGGTAAAAATGAGGTAATGTAACAAAGTCCTGACTGTGAGGAAATAGTTTTTTTAAATCGCAGACAAATAAGATTAATGCTACATCCCATGCTGTGCTGAAAGGGATATCTTGCATGGTTAAAAAATATATTTAAAAGCCATCTAATTTCCCTGGGTTTTCCTATGTTTTACCTTTTTCTTTTACATAAATGTTTCCTGTTCCAATAATCTAACTTTTTCCTTGTCACATAGCTTGCATTTTCCTCAGCTTCAGTAATGAAAATAAATTAGTTCAATTCTCTTTTCTAAAAGCCAACTTCTCATTCAGATTTCCATTCAGCTAGCTGTAACACTAAACTCAGGGCTGGAAATCAGGACATTGAGGACAATATTGTATAGGTTTTTTCTTCTAATTGATGGAAATATTTCTAGTGCTTTTTTGTTTCTCAGAATCTTGCCAGATCAATCTTGAATTGATCTGGCAAATTGGTTCAAAATGAACTTGTAGGAAAACAGGAGCTCTTTCAGGGCAATGTTTCATTTCAATACATTTTCACATAGTTTTGCTGGTTTGGACAACTAATCATCATTTAAGGCAGTTAATAACAGCTCTGTAGGCAAGGCAGATGGATCTGGGTAAAGCAAGAACTCCCCTCACTGGTTGCTGTACCTTTTCTTCAGCTTTTGAAAAACTTTTACAACAAGTTTCAGTCCAAAATCAAAGCAAATACCAAAAGGCTTAATTAATCACTTTGGTTTGCTTTGTATATGTGTTCTGTTTCATGGTTGCTTTCCATCTGGTCACAAACACCAGGGCGTTTTTTCATGTTGTGAACATTGGGAAACCTGCAGAAGTTAAAACTGTATATCCAATGTGAATTTTTAATATTTTTTATCTGTAATTCCTGGCCCAGAAGGTTTAAACAGCCTCATGAAAGCAGGAGGGCCCCAGCTATTTTCTGTGATTCGCCCAGTTTGGACATCAGAGAGCACCTAAGTCAAGAAGTTCAGACAGAAAATACTAACGGATAAGCTAAGTGAGACTTAACAGTGACATATTGGAGAATCATATGTTGTCAACTGGAAAGAGTAGGAGGGGATTCAGCACATGGCAGAAAAATGCATGCTTATGTGAAGTGAAACTCCAAAGCTTTTCAAGTTAGTTTTGCTTTATCTGTACATGCCAAGAAACACCAGGCCAGGCAATCTACACTTAGTAATTTTCACCCTATTAAAGAAAAGAGAAGGAAAGGAAAAAGGGCCATACAGTTTTCTCTGGCAGCCTATAGCACTGTAGGAAACATTTTAATACAGATGTAAGATGCTATTCATGAATAACTATTTCAGTTTTAACAGAAGTAGTCCTGCTAGAGCTTTCTGGTTTCCTCTCAGACACAAGCAATTGTGCTGTGCCACAGCTGGGCTGCACCCAGAGTGACACTGGCTCCCAAAAACACTCCTCTTCTGCTCCTTTCCTGCTTGCTTCCAGAGCAGTTCTGCCTAATGTCACCAGGTTATTGTAATCAGAGCCATCTTTTTTGGTTACTTAAAGGAGAATTTTATCCCCAAAGCCCCACACTGATGTCCTCTGTACCTCCACAGCTGTCATGCCACCAGCTCCACTTCAGGGCAGTGACTACTGATGCAACAAGCAGGCAATTGCTACACCCCCACAGAGTGACCAGGAGAACCAGAAAGGCCTCTGGACTATTTTACCTTATGGAAAATTCAGAGACTCTGACCCTCTCTCATGTTCACAAGACCTAGCTACTTCCCCATAACTGTCACAACCTCTTTAGCATTTGGAGAAAATTAAACTAAATGCAACATGCCAACATCAAATACTCAAAAGACAACTTTTAATTTAATTACTGTAGACATAGAAAAAGGAGTTCTTTAAGGAAGTCTGTCAACTAAGAGCTATTTATAACTCTTGAGGAATTCCTTAGTGATTTTTCTAAACAGATTTCCTTTAAAATACACTTATTTTCTGCACAGGATAGAACTATTGTAAAATCGAAGAGTTATTTTTCAAAAGTCTGATCTGACATGTGATGATGACAGAGCAGATAGTAAATACACATCCTTTAGTTTGTCATATTGATCTGAGAAAAATGACTGGGCATTGCAGAGCCAATTTTTGTATCTGCTGAGAAAAGGGCCAGGATGGAGTGTTAACTGCTGGAGTTAAAGCTCTTTCAATGATTTCAGTAAGCATTTTTCCAGATCCAAAGCCTTTCTATTAAGTTCAGTGCTCTTTCAGTCAGGGCTGTGATATCCATTGAAGCCAAAGAACAGCAAAGCTTGTCTGATCTTTTTGAGACTCTGGTTTCAGTTAAATAACCCAGTGCACCCTTCTCTGAATTAGCATTGCAGAATAGTGCCAGCAGAGAGGGGATACTCAGCTGAGAGTTATCTGAGAGTGCTCCAGAACAAGGAACCCAACAGACCATGCAAGCTGCATGCAGCCCTACTTTTGAGCTATTACAAAGTGAAGCAACTTTCCAATCTTTTATTTCTTTCCAGACTTGAATCAATTTATTTCTTCTTAGATTTAAATTCCCATTATTTATTTCTGAGTTTCTATATTAAAAGAATATTTTGTTCTATATGAACCAAACATTACCTGATTTAGTGCTTAATTTTTCAAATACTGGCATTACTTCTGTTGAATGACAATTCCAGTCTGCACTTTTGTGAGCATTAGCAGAGGATCTGGGAAGAGACATTCAGAAGGATGAATTCAGAGCTGATAGTGTAACATAAACTGAGGAAAAGGACTCACACAGACTCTGTGTTAAGGTAAACCATAAAAAGAATGAGCAGAAGAGGAAAAGTAGTTAAGTGAATGGTATGTAACACCTAATCTAAAGCACATTTATCTTTCCTTCTGCACACACAAAATTTTGCTAGTTTCTTTTTACAGTTCTCGAATACCCACATTACCTGAAATTAGAATTTACTGTGCAGAGCTTTAAAACCTTACCAAGTTCTTAAAAACAGGCTTCATAATAAAATATTTAATAATTTGCAACCTACACCAACTCTTACACTCCTGCTACATTCATCATATATTCTACCAAGAAGAATATAATGAATGTATGTTGGTCACAGAAATACATTTGATGTACTTATACCAGAATAACAGTGCCTAATTACCTTCTTACTACTTTGACTCTATTTCCCATACCTGGGTATGTTTGCTCAGCAAGGCAGCTTCTGAAACACGAATACATTCACTCATTTCTACAGCTGTGAAAAGATTTCTGAAATATGGGAAATTTCAATAGCTCCTTCATTCAATCACTTACTTTAAAAAAAAAAAATATCTCAGGATTAGAGAAATCCAGGGAAAGAGAAAAGATTAACCTAGAAAAGGCAAACAGGCAAGTAAATAAATCTGAGCTTCATTGTCACTTTCCACTTCACAGAGGATTCCTACAAGGGCCTGGCCAGGGTGCTTGAGCTCTCCCAGGTAGGACAGGGGTCAGCATGGGTCCCCAGCATGCACAGCAGCCCCTGTGACATTAGTCAGGGCCACGGTGCAATGGTCGCAAGGAGCAGGAACACACAGTCTGGCACAGAAGGGCATTTTTCTCTCACTTTCCTGCAGTTACCACACGGAGCGCGGGAGTCAGAGCTGCCATGGCACCGTAATGGAAATAAACGACTGCGCAGAGCCGGCAGCGGGAGCTGGGAGTGGGAAGCATCCTCACCCCAGCGCCAGCGGCCGCGTAAATCTGTCGCTGTCAGGAGAGCTCCGGGAGGTGCTCGGCGCCCGCCGCTCCCCGGGAGTCAGTGAGAGTTCAGGTGCTTACTGTGTCATCAGGCCTGACCTTCAGATGCGACACGGCCTGCACGTTTGTTTTCCCACAGCATTGATTGCTTCAGTCAATTATTATTGCCCATCCTGGAGTGCAAACACATAAGGACTTGATTTACAGTGCAAAATATACATCCTGAATTTACTTCCTCTTTTGTTTTTGGTCTGCCATAGCATCTCCAGCTTAAAGGGATGACAGCAAATTACTTCATAGGTAAATATATCTACATATGAGGAAGGATAAATATCAGTCATTCAGGGCATCCTGAGATGAGCCATTATAGCATTAGATGTGCTGCATCAGATATGACGATATATTTAAAGAGTTTTGCATTTTGTTTTAAAAGTGCTCATTTTTTCTGGTGCCTGAAAAAATTCATTAGCAAATTTGTTGATTTGACAATCTAACCATTAAATCCAGTTTAGCCCAGATTTAAGATTGTACATTCAGTTCTTTAAGCAATGTTTAGGTATTACCAATATACTGAAAGATAGATGAGACAGCCTCATGGTAATACAGCTTTTAACCTTTCCTCTCCTCTACCATGACGGGGGAGAATTACAGTAAATGATGGTTACCTTGTCTGCAGTATGGACAATTGATTTGACCTCACTGCATCTGATGCTCTAATGGACTTCGTGGCTGAATCCCTGGAGATATAAAATATGTCCAAGTGAATTGGGGCAGGTTAAAGAACGGACCTGCTTTTCATGGCTGGCTCAAGCTGTAATAGATCTCCTGGTTGTTCTGAGAAGAAGATTAAAAATGATCAATATCCAAATCATTAAAAGAAAAGTGGTGGCTTCTGTAAATCTACCTTAGCTATATTTTTTTTCCCTGCTGAATGCTGTGGGGGGAGTCTTTGTTGGTGACATGAGTTTCTATAACAAATGTTTGCTTCTGTGCACTTTCTTGTAGTCCCTGTTTTATTAAGAATCAGACACTCAGGTGGCCTGAATCGGCATTGCTTTCCTGAAGTCATGCTTATTTACACCATGAGGAATCTGGTCTTATGTTTAGTTAATATAGATAAAATGCCAATACTATTATATTTCTTGGACCAGCAAATAAAGCCAAGGACAGATTTCAGAGAATGATGGCAACTATGATAAGTGAATGTCCTTACAGCACTGCTAGCCACAAATAAAAGGCCAAAAATAAAGGTCTCGTTTAAGGAAAGGAAAACAAAAAGATTTGCCTTGGCTGCCCTGAGCCCTTCATTTGGCAAAGTGTAATTCAACATCTTTTTTTATCCCTGCCTACCCTCTCTCTTAACAAGTATGTTTGTGCTCTTTTCCCAGCAGCCTTACAAGAGCTTGTAACATCCCCCAGCTCAGAGACCGGTCTCTCTGCTCACAGTGTGCCAGGCAACTTCAGTGGGATTATATACACCTACATTTCCTTCACTTCCTGGGAAAGCCAAGCCTTAAGAAGGCAGCTGTACAACTGATCCATAGCTGGCACACATACATTAGATAATTATTTACTACACTTGGAATCCAAGAGAGCACCAGTCATTAACCAGGAAAGTCTGACACTGTTGGGATCTGATATTTCTATTTTTTTTAATTACAGAAATAAGAGGTAATCAAAAAGTCTGTATTTGAAAATGCAGTCTATTTTCCTAGTTTCGAGAAATTTAAGGGTACTAGAATTGGACTGATCTAGCTATCTCCATTCCATTAAATTGAGTGAATGTGAAAAATATTCTATTATGAAGAAATAGGCTTCAACAAATTGAAAAAGAATTTCATTTTTTTATCCAGTTGCTTAGCAATGTTTACCTTTTGTTTTTCACACATGGTGTGTTTAAAAATATGGAAGTGTAATGCCATCCTCTGTAAGAAATGTTTGTTTACCTACATGTATTGTCCTGCATGAAGAAAAGCAAAGGCACTTTACAAGCTCTTTGCTTCTCTCTGGGGTTGTCAGTGCCCTGTGGCCTGGGCTGAGCTGAATGCCTCACATCCACGAGGAGAAGAGGGAACAACTGCTGACCCTTGGATCCAGCTATTCTTGTAGCTGGAAACATTGTCAGGGGCTGCAAGCATCAAGCTGTCTGAAAGGCCAAAGTTGAGCACTACATTATTGGAGTAGATGACATTTTATTCTTATTCTGCAACAATTCTAACAACTTCGAGTCCCTGCTGTCCCTTTATGAACACAGGTGTCATTTTGATGGGGGAATAGCCAAAATGACAAGAAGGTGACCTGCCAGTGAACTCTGGAGCAGGTGAGGCCTATCAGCTTCTAATTTGAAACTGGTGTCAGTCCTGAGGAATGGCTGGTATAATCACATTTGTAACTGATCTCCTATAAACTCTGCAAACATTCACAGTGTGCCTGTTATGAGTAATATGAAATTAACAATTCGTGTTTATGACACCAGACACCAAGAGAATCAAGGAGATTTCAGTAACAGGATCGGCTCCGTCGTTCTTCCAGAGCACAACGCCAAACTGCCCCACTCACAGCCAAATGACTCTGCACTTATGTTACAACAGGCATTGCATTTCTTTTGAAGACAAACTTTTGTAACTAGGTGTAAAGTGAGGACCTAAGAACTAATTTGTAGTTGAAATTATTCCTTTTAAAATTTCTCTCATTCAAGTCCAGCCCTTAAGATGAAGTGATGAAGATGAAGTTTTAAGTTGAAGTGTCGGACCTGACAAATCACATACATACTTGAATCTCAAATTTTCTATATAACTTATTTTCTATATAAGAAGGGAAGGCTCTGTGTAAATCTTATCTCTCAGACACATAAATTACCAGCTGCACGAATACTGCCATTAAGACATGCAGACAAGTGTAAGGGGTGGGGACAGGCAGGATGCTCGAAAGAGGTGGAGTCACAGAGAAAACAAGACATTTGTTCACTGAGTAATTTAGCTATGCAAGAATGAGCACCACAAGTTAGGCTGTCAGACTCCCTTGCTTTTCTGGCACCAAGAAGCTTTTTTTTCTGCAAACTAGACTTTTTCTTCTTGGTTCTTTGTTATATTATCTGTAATTTTTTTATTAGGAAAAGTAAAAGTTGCAGTACGTGAGGTTAGATTTGAATTAAAACTGAATTAACAAAAGACAGGTACATCTGCAAGTAGTCCCTTTTGGGGACAATGACAGCCTCAAACCCAAGAGGAAGACTAGTGGGCAAACTCACATTAATTTTGAGTGTATAAGAAAACATAGGAGCATTTTGTATTGCTGCCACCTGAAGCTCAAGAGCTTATCCCGTGCAGCTTTAAAACACACTAGAAATAGCCAATAACACTTCTGAACCTTGAGACCTCACCAGCCATTCTCCACCACCCAAAAACTCACCTCAAACTTCAGCCATGAGTCCTGAGGCAGGGACTGCAAGCTGTGCACACTGCCATTGATGCAGTTACTTCTGAACATGTAATAAAACAGCTCACTTTAAATCTGATGTACAGCACAATTTTTTGGGTGTCTGGATAGGGCACATAAAACCTTGATAAAAATGCCATCCATTCAGAGCTTTCCTGAAACCCAGTGAAATATGTTTTTGTTTTCCTCCTACTTAAATGGTTATAATTCAACATGTGGTTTAAATAGAGGAAATGAGGACAGTTTGGGCTCTTTGGTGTTTAGGGTTTTTTTAAACCAGTCAGAATTTCTGTACACTAACTTCAGAGAGTTTTCCACAGTGACCAGAAAATCAAGTGGGGAGAGGGAAAAAAAAACCCAAACCAACTATGTTTCCTCCTGAAAGGAAAGGTAGAAAGTAGAAGAACAGGGCAAAAACCTTTGCTGAGCTGTTCAGAGCAGACCCTGGTCTTGAGCCTGTTCCCCACACACAGAAAGGAGCTACAGAGCACATCTGTTTTCATGACGTAGCTGATGGTATTTTGAGCACTCAGGTCCTGCACTTTCCCCTGACCTCACAGCACTACTTTCTGTTAACACAATTACTTTCAGGCCATCCTTGGTTACCACCAGCTTCAGTTCTGAAATTAAACAAAATTAGTCCTTTCAATGCACAGGAATGCGCAGGATCATTTAAAAGCAGGTGAGATGGAGGCAGGGAAAAATGACATTATAAATAGATATCCCCATTTTTAAGTCTATTCATCTGTGTTACATTGGGGTAGAAAGATACAAGGAATGTTGCATCAAAAAGTAAAGAGTTGAGGCCTTTGAGTTTGCCTGTGTGTGATGCTGAACAAAGAGTAGCATTGCCCTTTGGCTCATTGCATGGGAGATATCTGTGCACAGGTCATTCCTGTGTCTGGCTTGGATGTGTGACTGGTCCTATCTCACCCAGCTGTTCTAAATGCTGGCCTGGGAGGTTTTCTCCCTGACCCATTGAACTTATAATTAGCTCTACAAAACTGATTGGCAGAGCATACTGACACCACAACCCAAAGACTTAGAAACTGCTCTGCAAAGTAGGTCCAGACTGTTGCCCTGCTTGATTCCCTCTCAGACTCAGTGACTGTTATTTCACAACTCACTGCACTTTGCTGGCTACAGGGCACCCACACACAAATGCCCCAGTCATGGAAGAATTCCTTTTTTGCTGTATACACAAAGACCACCCCATCTAGGAAACTTTTCCCTCAAAATCAATCCTTTTAAAAGATAAGTTTAAGTTTTTGTGACTCAGTGTTTTCTTTAAGAAAAGAAAAAAACGTGTTTCAGTTAAAAACCTGTAATCAACTCGACCTGAAATAGCAAAGTTTCCCCTGCCTTTGGCTGCGTGGCAACGCGTGTGCAGCCCCAGGGAATGCATCAGCACCAATGCAGTGACCCAGTCAAAATCCTGGAAGCAGGCAGACAGTAGGAAAGTCATGCATTAAGGAATGTTTGTGTATACTGCTGAGGCAAATTACAGAACTTCCCAGAAATATTTGCAGCGTGATGGCCTAGGAAAGCCATGTGGGAATTGTATCTTGGAGAGGGAGTATTATGGCAGTAACAGAACTAGTGGCTGTATCTCACCCCCTGGAGCTCTTCTTAAATCACCCCCTTCTCTTCTTAAACCCCCAGGAGCCCGAGCTGCAGAGCCAGATGCCCTTGGCACCCAGTTTTTCTGTTTCCTCTCAGTGGCAAAAGTCTGCAGAATGATGACACAGATTTACTCGAAGGAGGCAGTGTGGAAGCAGATCTGGACACATGTGACAGAGCTGGAGGCATCTCACTGTAATTAATCAGTAGTGAAACAAGTAGTTATTTATGTTGCACATCTAATGAACAAGAATTAGTCATGGTTCTGATTCTTGGGTAACTATTTGTGAAGCTTATCTAATACTTGAAAGGAAACTGCACTGAATGTTTTCTAATTCAAAGAGGCAGGGTGAAACAAGAACTGACTTCTACCTTTGACTAAACATTAGAAAACTTGTTTCCATGTTCAGAAGTGTCTGGATGTATTTTTTCATATTCTTTCTTTCTGTGAGTTTTCCTCACTTTAGTCAGGAGGTGAAATGCCAGAAATACCCACCAAACCAGACGGCTCCCCTGCAGGCATTGCAGCCCGATGGGTGTTTCTCCAAACCAGCCCTGAACTCTGAACCTTCAAATCACTTACAGATCCCTTCCACACAGAAACCAAACCACATCCCTGCCTGACTTTTGCAGGCAGAAGGGTGGTGGAGAGCCTGGATCAGCAGAGCTCCTCTGCACAGTCCAGCTGCTTTGCAAATGCAGCTCAAGTGACTCAAGGCTGCTGTGGTTTCAGTTGCCTTCTGGAGCTGGGAACGGAGGAGTTGTCAGACTCTGTTTGTGCTGGATGCTTTTAATGACTATGGAGCTAAGCATAAGCTGGGCACTCATTAGCTCTGCAATTGCCCAAAGAAAACCTTCTCCTTGTTTACTCAGGGTACAGCCTGAACAAAGCTTAACTAGCCAAAGAACTAGGAGACACTAAATTTCCAATTACAAGCACTGTCTGGTCTGATGGTATTTTTTAAGAAACTAAAGCTGCCTGTCTGTCGTGATAAGCTGGTTTTTAGTATGAAATATAACAGTTGTATTGTACATGCCTGCTCTGTACAGCACAATTTACAGAGCTGCTCTGGTGACTGCTATCCCTGACAGTGTGCCCTTTATAACAGGACTTTGTAGCACATCAACATTTTCATTATTCTAAAAGAGTGGAGAAATAAATACTTCCATAGTAGAAAATTCCTGTCAGGTAACTATTGTTGAAGTGTGTATGAGCTTGGATCTCAAAACATTTTTACTGTTAGCTGGTGGGAATTACACTGACTGACAGCAGCAGTTTAACAACTGAGATGCAGCAGATGTAGCTTGTTATTTTACTTGTTTTTCTATTTAACATTTCGAAGCAATAAAGCCTGTCCTTAGAAATGCACGCAGGGTTCCTGCCTCCCACTTTTAGTACCTTTCTCAGGTTGGTATGAGAGGAATGAATGAGAAAAGAGATTAAGAAATAAGGCTTTAACTTAGTCTCGCTACCTGGTGTCAAAGTATCCTGGCCTACTAACAGCACGAGCAATGTACCCACATTGTTAAAATGAAATTTAAATGGGATTTAACTCACTGTTGAAATGAAGAGGACACAGTTTGGGTGATTCCGTGCCTCGGGCCCCGGCAGCGGTGCGGTAACCGCGGTCGGTCCTGGCCGCCGCCGCCGCAGTTCCGGCGCTGGCCGCGAGGTGGCGGCCGAGGCGGTGCCAAGGCCGCTGCCCGCGGGCCCGCGGCTCCCGCTGCCGGCGGCGCTCCGGGAGAGCGATCCATTGCTGCCTCCCACCCGCGCTGTCCTCCCTCCTGCTGCCGCTTCCAGAGGCTACCGACAGCGCTACTGCTCCCTGGATCCTCTGCTCGGCAGGCAGGGAAAAAACATTCCCTCAGAATTTACCACGAGTTCGTTACCTTCACTTGAAAACATTACCTGCTATCACACAAGCCCCCCGAAAAATCCCCAGAAAAACCTTTGGCATCCACACGTGCGGCCGCTTACCGAAGTCTCTCATATGCCCTACTCAGAAGGGGGAGGGTGCGAAACCCCCTGCCTTGGGCTGTGATGACATTTCCCAGCTACATTTAGGTGTTCCACGTTTATTTTTCTTCTATTCTTTATTTAAATCCCGCTAAATTATTTCTTCAATGTTTTTGCAGGTTGCTGCAGCATAGAGACAGCAGCTGTAAACCAGCATGTTTGAAAGGTACAGAAGCATTCAGGACAGCAACCTTCCCCTGAGCTGGACATGTTTGTCAGATTGTCAGTGTGCACAGGGCATTGCCAAGGAAGTGATGGGAACTACACTGTTGACACAGCATTAATGTTTCTTGTTTCTTGTCTGTTCACATTATTAACCCACATAGCTGTGTAACACGTGTGTGCTAAAGTCACAAAAAGAGGCTTAAATGGCTGTCAAATGTGCTGAGGTGGTTGAGCCCGCCTCAATTTGTGTTTCCACAGGAGCCTGCTGTGGTGGGACTCCCACTTTTCAGAACAAAAGCATGTTTTTTACCCCAGCTCCAACATCCAGCATGTTCTTAATGGTCTTATAGATCAGGTCTCAGTTGTCATACTCAAATAACAGTCTAAATTTGGACCTGTTTGGGTCAAAATGGTTTAAGGATAATATTGTGGATGTCACAGGCTTCTGCCTGTGGCTCTGGCATCACAAAAAGCAGTGACAGTGCTCAGTGTCAAGATGCACTGGCAATGAGAGCAGCTCAGGACTGCAGTAAACCCTGGATTCAGAATATCAAAGCAATGAACAGCATTATAAAATACTAGCAGAGAAGGTAGGCAGATGAAAAGGACAGGAAATAGAAAAAAGAAGAGGAGAAGATATGGAGAAACAAAAATAGTTGAGAATATAGGGGAGTTAAAAGGCACTGATCTGTATTTTTTGAGCCTATTCATGTGTGTGTACAAGGGCATGCATGTGCATGTTACCCCAGCACATGCCCATAGGAACTGCTGCTGGACAACAAATAAAGAAAGGAAATGTGGGAGGAGATGAGGAATAGAAGAGGAAAGTGGTCTAGAATAAGGAAGCCTGGTATTTTTTGTCTTTGAAGACTGGACTTGCATGAAGACTTGCACGTGGAAGAATTGATTGTTTTGAAAATAAATGCAAAGATTCACTCCTGGGTAGAGCTATTTCAAAGCAGTGAAACAGCAGGTTCTAAAAATGCTTTTGAACAGTAACAGTGAAAAACTCTTAATGGTAGCACAAATAAGGTAGTGTTAATGAATTCAGTCCTTGCTGGTAAAATACTGCCGTGCTTTTTAAGTCAAAATTTCAAACTGTTTTTGTTTGTTTGCTAGGAGTTCATCTCCCTTTTTTACTTGCTTTTAATTGAATGGGATTTTGGTTCTGCCTGTCATTTTGAAGAAGCCTGGAAAAGAGGGAAAGGCCCCTGTGAAAAATTAATTTAACAACCAAATGCTGTCCCTGAGAAACCAGAGCAGTTCCTCTGTGCCAAGGGGGACCAGAACAGAATGAGGGGAGTGAGAAGGGAGGGTCTGTATGCTCCTCACAGGCTCAGCTCTTTCCCAGCTCCCTTTTGGCCTTTATAGGCCATTGGCAAAAATTTTGTAAAGTGTTCTGAAATTTTAGAGATTTGAAAGAGGCTTGTGCACAAGTGTCATGAGGAGCTCTGGGTAGTGGAAGCTTTTAGCTGTGCCTTATTTCATTTACATGCCTAAGGAAAAGTATCACCTTGTAAAAATCTGGCATCAGTGCCAAGTGGTCAGGTTCTGGTTTATCTCCTAAGTTCTGTCCAGGTTTCCCCTTAGAAAAATGGAAACAAAATCCTGTACTTGGAGTACTGCTCCCACACATGAAGTTTCGGTTTGAAGTGAGTTAAAATCACCAGTGGATCTGTTCAACACTAGTAAGGCTCTGCCTCAGTTGCCAGGAAGCCTTTTTTTATGCCAGGGTGAAATTTGTGGTATCTTTTATCGGTTTCTCTAATAAAAAGATTTTCCCTTTACCCCGTCTCCAGGAGTACAAAAGTCACCCTGTTTGCTCCCAAGGACGAACCCTAGAGAAATAGGCCACTCATTCAGACATCTGTTTAATCCACATCCAGCAGATTGTTTCCTTACCAGGAGATACCAGCTTTGGACGAATTTGATTTCAGGATTCGAAGCAGTTCCAAAGACCACTTGGGCTTGACCTTCAAATGCCTTAGATAGATACAAGCCTTGAAAATGACCCTCTGTGCCCTGGGAACTGTTGTGGGGGAAAAACACCACCCAGGGGGTATAGTCTTAACTATGCTGAGTCAATGAATTGCAGTGCTCTAAATCAGCTGAAGATTCAGTTAACCATGAATAAGTTTCCTTAAGGTAGGAAAATTCAATAGTACTAAGGCTTACAGTTAGTGAAGTTGATGTTAAATACATGCACGTGCCTGTACAATAGGAGAGGAAAAGAGGTGGAAGAGGAGATTTGTAATCCAGTGTCAAGGAGCTGAGAAGACACATCCAGGAGCAGAACATGGGTTGAGCAGCATTGCTCAGAGTCCCAGCACTACCATGCACCCAGTGCCTCATGAACATCCCAGTGCACCCCATGAGGCTGCCAGGAACCTGACAGGAATAACAGGTGGAGCAGCTGGAAAGCTTGTCCAGCTCTCACTGGCAGCATTTTCAGCATTGCAAACAATTGTTACCTGAACTTGCACCATTGATGCTTCAATGGAAAATGTCCAGAAACAAATAGAGACTTTGCCAGACCTTCCCAGCAGCACTGGGGTAGAGTAGGGATCTGAGATAAGTGTGATTTTTGTCTCAGCTACAGCTGATCCCAACAGTATGCAGGCAAACATCTTTAATGAGAGATAGGGACAATAAATTCTGTGCCTATGTGTAGGCAGTGGCATTTTGGTATTGGGGGCAAAATGCTCTACAGAAGTCAAGGCACTCTTTTATCTTTTCATACACCTTCACAATTTCATTTCCAAAGACAGCTTTTTTGTGAGCTCTCTGTGATTCCCACTGCAAGCCTGAATAGTTACTATGGCTCATGTATCATGTATATGTTTGCAGATCACACCGTGTTCTGAGATCTGCTCTCACAGCATTCAGAATGTGCAGCTGCAAATGGAAATGTAGGAGGGGTCAGCACTGAGGGGTTTGCATTTAGCATCAACTACTGGAATCCCAAAACTAGAAATGAGCCAGAGGAAACCAGCAGCGCTCTGCTTTGCATATGCTTATGGCCCAGGAGCAATTCCAAGGACCCAGGTCTGATTTCCCAATTCTGCACATGCACTCCTGCAATTTTTTGCAATATCAACACCAAGAATTATGTCAGCATCTGAGGGCTGGATTCAGATCTGAAACTAATATTTACTTCTGTCACTTAGGATTAGATGAGTTCTCTGTGATCATTACCTTAAGAAAACCAGAGCTTTATCTGTAGAATTGAAAAATTGTGTTCGAACAGAAAAGTCACAAGATCTGCAAGTATATTCATGTTTCTCCAAGTCTCACTGCTTTCAGTTCAGGTTCCTAAATTGAAGCAAAATATGTAAATCTCATCCCTGTTGTTTTATGTCAGTGACAGAATTTTACTCCTGCTAAGATTACTTCTACTGTGACATGAAACTGTGTGAAAACGTAAATGAATATAGCAAGAAAGTCAAAGTGTCCATGCAAAATATATTGACATACCTGCTCTGTCTTCCTAGGCTTTTCTTTCTGTCTTTATTTGTCCTGTTTCTTGCTGTGACCTGTTTTGGTCACTCTCAAATTAAAAACCTCATTTACAATAAGGGTTTTTTGTCAAATTGATGCCAGCTAACAATTTCAGGCAGAAATTGAAGCTCATCAAGACTGGCTGATTCTTGCAGCTTGTTGGATTTGAGTTCCAGCCACAAATAAAAGGAAAGTATTTAACAGTACTTAGGAAATTGTTTTAGTAGTAGATACATGAATTGTAGACCAACACACTGAAGTTATGTAAAGCCTACAGCAACTTCACGATCATGAGTATTTACACAAGCTGACTAATCCAGAGAGCTTTCACCAGCCAGCCACAGAAACACACAGCTGCTGTGGTTGGTTCATGCAGGGTTTGTGTTGTGAACTTGGAATCCTTGCCACACTCCTGTAACCACTCTAGCAGTAATTTCAGACAAACTGCTCATGAGGTGACAGCCTCAAAGCACAAAAGAAGCTTCAATGCTTTAGTCAAAAAACTTTTTTTTTTCTGTAAGGCTGTAAGGACTAAGTAATCTGTGCATGTTCTTGACTGTGAATAGCTCACTGTGCCTTCTAAGCCAGGCTCTGCAGTGCCTGTGGGCTGGCCCATGAAACCATCCCAACACAGCTCTGCCACTCACCCACTAACCCAGGCACCCCCTGCTGCTCTCAGTGGGGTGCTGTTAGCCCAGGCCTAGTCATGTATTGGACAAATCCCTCTTATTTTTGTGTATGTGTGAATATATTCACAGATATATTCTCTGTTATTTAGTCAGAGAACAGCAGAATATGTTTATGTGAATATAACTGTGTGATATCTGAATATTTCAGTGCTCTTTGGGATCACACTTAGGCCAGTTTGTCAAAATTTGGGGGAAATCTCTCCCTTTGCATCATTTCACCAATTAAATGCCTCATCCTTGTATTTGTTTACTTTTGGGAGTGCAGCATAAACTTGGGTGCAATTGAGACTCTGTGAGGTCTTGCTTTACTCATGGAAACCAAATTAAATTGATCTATGAGCCAGCATTGATCCACTTGGGACAGGTTAGACTGCAGGGTAACTGTGATGCCAGTTTCTGTATGGCCCATGTAATGTGTTCATCTGCACAGAAATCTCCCAAATTGTTTAAAGCTCCTACACCAGCTGTATTTTGAGATCCAGCTGAGAAGCCTCAATTTAGTGTCCATCAGGAACTGAGTCCAAACTTGCATTTCATATCAAAGCATGTCACCCTATAACACTTCTGTCATTTATGCAAGTCTTGTAACTTTCTATTTCCCCAGATAACAATTAATATAATATTCTTGTATTTTTAAAACTACACAAATACAAACAAACAAACTATATATATATATGTGTATATATATATGTATATATATATATATATATATGTATATATATATATATATATATATATGTATATACCCTAAACCTAAACTCCTACTTTACCTTGATTGGAAAAACTGATCTTAAGACTGGGCTTGTATATGTTCTTGATATTTTTGCAGGGTTGCAAGGTAGCACATGGGGCTTAGAATTCCAGTCTCAGGGTCCATCAGTGCTTAACATTTAACAAGAAACTGACACTTGTCAGTCACATCTATTGTAGGTTTATATGGTGCATTTCCCCCAGCTATCTATGTGAAGAGGACAGACACTGTATTAACAGCTCTCAGGTACTTTGAATCCTTTTCCTCCCACTCCATATTCTTCTATGAGGCAATGAGCTCAGGTCAGACTCACCTCAGTGTTCCAGCACATCAGTCTGCATTTAGAGGCAGAAAATCGGAATCTTCGCACTGCTGACCTTATTGTTTCACAGCCTATTGATTGCAAGTCATCAGGTTTCAGCAGTTCAAAGGGATCAGCCTCTGGAAAAGAAAAGCAGAAAGAAGGAATGAACCCATACACAGGGCCAGGGCTCAGTTGCAACTGAACTGACAAACGTGTGACCGATGTAATGTAATGTGGAGATACAGTAATGAAAAGAGCGTCCCTAATTTCTCATGTGCAGCCAGAAGTTTGCACACACAGACCAGTGTGCCCACATGGCCTGCAGGGAAGGGAATGCTGGCCAGGACCAGAGTAAAGGCTGAGCAGGACAGGTGTCCCCCTCCAAGGGCTCCAAATGAGCAGAAGTTCTGTTTTTCTGCCTGTGGACCCAAGTTCACCTTATGCTTTGGTGCAGAGAGAGCAAGAGGCACCCCCTGAAGCAGAGCCAGGGTGGAGAACCCTGTGAGTATGTGTGAACACATCCTCCACATCCCCAGCCAGAGCCATCTCTTTTCTCATCTCAAAACCACCTAAGTCCCATTAGAGGACACCCAGTGAAGAACTCACTTCACCTCCCCAGCACTCCTCAGGTATCCCTAGAAAACTTTCCATTTCCACAAAAGGGTCAATGAAGCTAAATTTCTAAATTTATGTATAACTTATGAAGGTTTAGACTAACAGACATAGTTTGAAGAAGCATATCTTGGTGGGTTTATTAAAAATTGCTTTTCTTCTACTAATCTTAATCATTTGTGATATTACATGCAGTAAGAAGAACTTGGAGACATCAGTTATGGTGCTTGGATTCCAATCTAATATCATTTGATATTAGACTCGTCAGGGCTTTAGAACTCGAGTGAGGCTGAGAATTTCAAGTGTAGTTTTTGATAAACTATTTGCAAAAGAGATGTATTCCAAATGTTTGCTCATTTAATTAGAACATAAAAGATTTTTCTCTTTGACTGGAGCTTGCTTCTGACCCTTCTTGCCTGTGTGTGGTTTGTATTGTTCTTGGCTAATGAGATAAAGGATATGTACTAAACATTTACACATTAAAGGCATCTTCATTCGGCATGAAGGTGTTGATACATCAAGGATACCTCAAACATGCTGAGATTCCAACAACTTGTCAGACAAATTAGCACCTTACCAATTGGGGGTAAAATTGAGTTTCACATTTCTCCCTGGTGGGAAGAAAAAAATCAAATATCACTGTAGTTTAATGCTTTCTTTGCAAATAGGAACACAAAAGGCTTTATCACGTCTGTAGTGTAAATTATAGCCCTCACCAACTATCTGATTTTTAATTCATTGGTTTTAAATGATCCCAGGCAGCTCAGAGCAAATCCATTGTGTTATTCCTCTCTCAAAGCAAATATCTTCCCTCTTTTAAGTTAATATCTTTCACAATTATTTAAAATTTAAACTTCTATATTAACATGGAAAAAATGAATGTCTCAAATCTGTATGTTTCACTAGCATATAACTGCCAGTGGGGGGTTAACTCTAAGCAGTGTGTGGAATTATGAGACTGTGTATGGCAATGAAACTAAAAAGGTCAATTTTTTTATTTCTTTTTTTTCAGCTTAGTAGTGCTTACAATTAGTGCTCAGTGCTTCAGATTACAGGCACTCTGTATGAGACATTCATCCCCAGAAAAACCCACTGTCAGCTAATCCAGCCTAAGCAGGTATCCCATAGGAATAAGTGGTCTGGGAGTGGGTGCTGTAGACACTACAACAGGAACCAATTACTGTCCTTTATCTCCAAGCTGCAAATCATTTATATCCAGGGGAGATCGTGGCATAAATTCCTGCCTGCACAAGATTTGGGGAGAAGGGGTTACTATCATAAACCTCTGCAATAGGAATTATTTATGCATTACAAGGGCTTGCTTTAACTTACATAGCTGACCATGACTCAATCACAAATGTGTATTTTCTAAGATTATGAGGTCAGCCAAACAACATATAATCAAAGCAAGATAGAGCCTAAAGTTTCACAGAGATCAGTTACAAAACAAAGTTTCCCTTCAGCAATGTCTTCAGTCTCAAAAATCTCAAATTTAGCAGACTTTTTTTCTATATATACACAAGATGGATATTTAGGGAGGATTTGCCTGGTTAAAGCTGCTTTTAACCCCATTCAGAAGGAATTTTCATTGCAAGAATGTTATTATCAGCCCTTCTAATTTGTCATTAAACCCTAATACCTAAACAAGACATACAAATACCTTTGCCCACACCTGGTACCTGCACCATGGGACTCTCATCCTACTGCCACAGTTTCTCCTTTACTGGCACAGGACACATTAACTGGTGTTCTGTGTGCAATCAACATGGTTCAAAGAATCAGAACCATATTAAACTCATTATAGAATAGCTGCCTGGGAAAAGAGTGTTACCAGAACATGTATTTCATTCTGAGCTGCCCTTCCTTCTCTGCAGGTATGTTTTTCAGAATTCTCAGCACAAAAAGTGAGTAGAGCTGTTAGTGCTCAGCATCCATAATCAGGTAGACAAGGGCTGCTGAAGCACAGATATGGGATTGAATGCTGACAGTTTGGGCATTGCACAGGTATGTCAGATTTGTAAACCAGATTCTTATACAAAGAACTTCATATAAATATCTGCAGAAAACCAGATTCTATTTTTCATAGTTCATGTTTGTGTGGAACGTAGAGCAGTGCCCCTGCTCAATAACACATATCACATTAAAAAACTTGCACAGGTTTTTGCCTTGAGAGAAAAAATATCCCAAACAAAAAGATGCAGAATCTTCAAATCTTTAAAAGAGACAGTTTTTTTCCTATACATATAGTGACATGATTTATAAATATGTAATTAAAAGGATCATAAATCTGTAGATAAGTGTTGGTATTTGACTGAAACACTAATGGCAAGCATTAACTGCATGTGGTCTGTTGTGTGGCTACTGGAATCAAGTAGTGAAGAGGATCACAGTTCCTTATTAGTTAGGACCACCTAGAGTGATGGAAAGCTTGAATGATCAAAGAGAAGACAGTTTTATGCTGCAAATGTTGATATACTCCTGAGCTTTCTAACTCATTTTAAGGTCCAGTGTGAACACTTGGCATGCTAACTACTGAGCACGGAAATGAGTGTAGTATTAGACTACAAAAGTTTTGTTTGCTTCAAAGATAAGTGAATAATATTCAGTGTTATATTCCCATCCCTTATTGGATCACAAAACAGTTTTTTATTAATACCACAGCTCAACAACTTATTTTTGCCTACCTTAAGCAAGAATAAATTAGTATTTCTTGCTAATAACAGCATATAAAAGAATCTATCCTGCTTTGTCTGAATATTCACAGTGATCACTGCTTAATTAGGGTGAAAAAAATTTCATTACTTAATTTCTTTGTAGAAACCAGATTAACCCAGAGTGATTGTTTACTTTTATAACTTAATCACACAGTCACAGGGAATTATTTCTGTCTTGTTTGAATAGCTGAAATGTTTCAGAGAGGAGGAATGTGTCTCTGCAGTAATGCTGGTCATGAAAACCTGCACCTCATGAAGGTACAGCTCTTCCTTGAAACACATTTGTGAACAAAAACCCATTCCCATGAGTGTCAATGCTAACAAAAACATGACTGAAACAAGCTCTGCTTTGGAACTGATGTAACACTGAAGAGTGAGAATTGTCTTGCAGAATTCAAGTGGCTCTAAATTCTGTAAGCACAGCTTCAATTTATTCACATATATCAGAAATCATGTTGTTTGGAGCTGTTCGGGCTCCAGCCCTGAGGCTGTTCAGGTTATGGCTTTTGATTCTGGGATTCATCAAATAAAATCTACTCTGGATATAGAAAAGCCTTCTCATTCAAGTGACAGGTGCTGGAAAGTAGTCTCTGTTAAGAAACCTGAACAATGATTTTAAATTCTATCTCAGGAAAAAACCTTTAACTTCTGATTGAATAAGAGTAGTGATCTCCTCTGAGGGAGTTTTCACTTAACATAACTGAAGACATAAGCAGGAGACACATGCAGTAAAATAACAACCTGATGCTCCCACTGAGGATGAGTTTTAATAAAAAGTTTTACCCTCCTCACATATCAAAGCTCTTCACAACTCTTGACCTGATAACCTTTAAATTCTCTAAAATCACCAGAGTTTTAATGTGTTAAGTAACTTGGTATAGTGGGTATAATTTTTTTATACTTAATATATTTATGTTTGTTAGTTATACAACATATAAACGCTTATTATTAATTAACTGTGGAATATATTTAATGTTTTCTCACTAAATAAAAAACATACACCAGCAGGAAAAATATTCCCAGATATTATATTTGTGTTCTTTGAAGCCTGCAATCAAGTAGATAATTCTCAATATAAGATGAACAACTGCCTAATCAGAAAAGTTGTCCCTCCCTCCTTGTCAGTATCTAAAATCCATTTTCTCACTCCTAATATGTCAGGACGGCTCTGTTGCAACATCTTGACAGAAGTTGCAGAGAACAGAGCTGTGTGCATGGTCATGTGCTCCACTAAAAGTCAGCATCACTTCACAAAATCCTTGAGCTTGGTGTAAAATGCCCCAATTTCATTGGAGTTTGCTTTTTCAGACTACTTAATGCTGTACAAAACTACTAGAGAATCAGGAACAACACCCAAATTCTGCACTTTTGAACGCACAATGATTGGTCTGAAATTCAACTAGAAAACAAAATATCCATGTTCAGATTTGAGGAATTAATTTAACCTTTTTGAAGAAATTGGAGGCTGGGGCTGTCAACTTTGAACCATCCCCATGTTTAAGGTTCAGACCTCATTAGTTTTGGCTAGGAGTACTCTCTAATTACTAAGAGAGTTTCCTCAAGTTGCACTTTAGAAATTCATCTTTTTGTAAGCTGTAAAGTATTCATAAAAAGCTAAAAACTGTGGGAAAATTAGCATTGATGGATGTTTTCTTACCCTCCATCAGGAAATGATGTACTTGAAACTCATTACAGATCTTCACAGCAACTCTGCTGAATGTGCCTTGGGCTTTGTGCTGATCAGCACACAGAATTTACTGCATAATTCATCTCTCTTGTGTCACATTTAATGTATAACATGTATTTCCTGTTAATTATGAAAATAAGAAGGCGTCCTTTCTTTTGGAAACATAATCATGAAATTACTACAGAAATTAAGAAACGTGGAGTTCTCTATTACCTCCTGCACAGAAACAGGAGGAAAGCACTGCAGTGAGAACTCACCAAACGTGATTTTCTTCTTGATGCAGCAGGCACAGCCTCTCCATGTGGCCACACAAGGAGAGGTGCATGGATGGGATCCCTGTTGTCCTGCCAGGGTCACCCTTCTCACTGGAGCTGTGGTTTTCCATGTGGTCCCCTTAACTTTCTTCCACTGAGAGAGGTTTGGATGTTTTCATGTCTCTTTTCATGGATGTCAATGAAACATTAGGCATCCTGTATCTCATTTTCCACATTCAAGGTTGAAGATTATTCAGTAATATTCTACTTCACTTCACCCATCCATCTCCATGTGTCTGTTCAGCTTCCCTTACTAAAAGAATGAAGAAACAAAAATCCCATCTCAGCATCATATCCACTCCAATACATCTTATAGATTATGTATTATCTGCCATCAGGGTAGGAGAGGGAAAGTGAAGTGATGGAGCAGGAGAAGGAAAGGAGCAACACCATAAATCTAAAAACATACCATTATTATTTGGAATAAGAAGGGGGCTCATCTGTACTCAATGGTACATTTGGCCTACACATTTTCATTGACACATTGATTATTTCCCTTTAAAGAAATAATCTGGTGCTGGGATTATTTGCTCTGCATCTCTTCCTCAGGAAATTTTGATGGGGCCCTTGGAGACCACATATTATCTCTCACTTATGGGGCAGTCCCATAATTCTCCCTTTTCAGAAACTTTCAGGTGATATTCCCTTTTGTCTCCTGCCCACATGAAAATCTTCATTCATAATTGTTAGCATCAGTAAAGCTGACAAGCTGCCTAGAGCAATATCAAGTTGTGGTATCAGTAATAGTGCTGGTGATCTCTAGAGAGACAAATGAGTCTGGATAAAAAGACATATTATCAGTATTAGCTTTCAGGAACTAGGATAAATTTCCATTTCCTCACCTGAAGATATACCTGGGGCAGAACCCCACTGAAACAACCCTGCAGGACAAGAGTACAGCTTTGGTAGCTTCTTCTCCAGAAGGTCTTAACTTCACTGTTCTTTATACAGATAGTAATCATTTTACTGCCAGAGTTGGTGGTTAAAGTGATCTGGCTGTTAAAAAAAAAAAATGGCCTGAGGGGAGATTTTATTCTGATACAGCTGATCTCTCTAAGAAACAGAACCAGCCTTGGCAGGAAGAATTTAGGTGTTTTCAACCTTCACCTTCAGGGAGGCATTTAAAATCATGTGAGAAAACTGTACACTTAGCACTTAGTTATTGTAGTATCTGAATTTCTTGTGGCATCCTTAAACATCAATTCCTACAGTCACATGGCTGTGAAATCATCCAGTATGAGTTTTATAAAAATACTCTATTCACGACTGTGAGAAAAATTTAGGAAGTGACTTCTAAACCAATACAGCCAGGAAGAACAGACATACAAAATGTATTCACCAAACTGCAAAAACATAGCTTTGAAGTCAATCTCATTATTTCTAGATACTTAAAACGTATTTTATTGAAGTGTGGGATAGCAATGCTGCAATTCTTGGGACATAACTTTTACCACTCCAAACCCAAACATACTTCTTACAAATCAGTGGTATAAGCAGTCACTCCTGCCTTCTCAGATGGCTGGACAATGCCTCTTCAACCAGTTTAGAAGGTGAAGATGCAAAATGTTTCTGAATAATGTAAGGAAACCTGAAACAACCTGTAAAGAGAAAATATCATGAAATATTCTTTTATAAATGCAGGGGTATAATATCATCATCTCACAATAGAAGCTGTTCCCATCACCTTAGCATTTTACCTCAGGGCAAATTCATAGATTTCTCTTTTTTTTTTTAATGTATTGATTCTTTTGTATATCCTAATTGAGATTTAAGTAATTTTTTTTTGCACTTTTTGCTCTCAGGTTAGGAGCCTTGCTTTAGAACAGCCCATTTTATCATTACACACTGTACTTATTTTATATTTCTTGCATTCTTAAGGATATTTTGCCATGAAAGTTTATTTTGTAATTTTTTATCTATTGAAAGCTGATTTAAAACATTAGACAAAAAAACAATAGAGTTATTAAGACATGTTCCATGCTATAGGTCCAACCGCTCATAATGTTCATAGTTTTTCCTTCCAAGCCCACATGTTTCACTAAACCTTGTCTTGTTCTATTTCTCACCCTTGGGTTTCTTTCACTCTTCACTGGCATAAACAGAGAGACTGATATTCTTTGAAAATATATCTGCACAGATCATTTGTTCTTGAGGTACAGGATATTATTTGCAAGAATATTTTATATAAGAATTGAATTATTGATAGACAGCTTTAACATAACATCTAGGGCAAAATATTGTTGCTATATTAAACTGTATTGTATTACTTTCAGGTCAAGTGATGGAATAGTTTGATCTTTGTAGCTTTGATCGCAGAGATTCAGAAAATTCGACAAATCATATTGAATCTGTCAGATCAAAATGTGCACTTTCTTAGTTTTGCTGAAGAAAGACTCCACCAAGTTCTAAATTTAAGAGAGGAAAAAAAGAGTTTGTTCTCTCTGTAGAAATAAGGCAGCTCTTCATGCCCCAGTCTTTTTAAGTTGGGAATTCCTGGCCAATAGAATTGTATTCCTCTAAAAGAAAGCATATAACAAAGTTCCTATATAATGAATGCACAAGGGAATTTTAAATACAATTTGTATGAAGGCTTCTCAAAAATAAAATTTTTTAACATTCTCCAAAATTTCTGACAGTACAATAAACAGCCTTATTGCAGACAGACACATTCAGAAGAGACTCAGCCTCAAAGAATACCAAACAGCATTTCCCAGATGTGTTATCCCAGGTCTCCTAAAGCCCCATGCTCCCTCCTGGCTCTAATTTAAATGTTTCATTGGTAATCAAGTTGAGAAGAATGAAACCCATGGCCTGATTCTGAAGCCCTGCAAGGTTTAACCTGGCCTTTTATCTGGACCAAATGTCCATAGGTGTAATGGTGCTGGGTCAGACCACAGAGCCATGTCCTGGATCCAAGAGTGATTATAGTTGTAATAGTTGTACACCATGGAAATACCTATGGAAGGGCCCTTTTTTAGGTCAGCTGAGGATAAGAGGCAAAACTATCCATAGCACCCAGTGCTCTAATTTGCCTTAGCCACCCACAAAGCATTGCTAAGATTATTCACACAATTTTCTCCTCAAATTATTTGACAGAGTATTAAAAACAATAAACCACCATAAAGAATAGAATAATGCCAGATTTTCCCAGCTCATCAAAGAGCACTTCTCCTGAACATGCAACTAGGCTTTTACATGATGGAGTTTTGGCACAATTTTTTCATAGAACTTATAGTATAGCAAATCTTCTCCCACATCCTCAATATCTCACCTTGAATCTAGAGACTTCTCAAACCAAAGCTCCTCCTAAGTCAATTTAGTTGTTTTCATTCCATATCACACTTTATTGCCTTTATGCTTCTCTCAAGAATGACAAAATGATGTGGAGGAAGCCAATTGCTGATATCTGAAAAGGCTGCCTCACTAGGGGTGGGATTTATTTCCACAATAAACAGTTGGAGGACCATTGAGCAACTATTTCAGCATCCTTTACTCAAAGGAGGAGTACTACCAGAGGGTTAGATAAGAGGGAATCCTAATTTCAATATCAAACTATTTAACCACAAACTAATGTCTCCTGTGCCAGACTTGTTCTTCCTCTCAGAACTG
Source organism: Zonotrichia albicollis (assembly GCF_047830755.1). Classification (NCBI taxonomy): domain Eukaryota; kingdom Metazoa; phylum Chordata; class Aves; order Passeriformes; family Passerellidae; genus Zonotrichia; species Zonotrichia albicollis. Next base: position 21,701,634 of record NC_133826.1, on the reverse strand, counting down.
CACGTCACTGTGCATCATGGAAATGAAACAGCAGATGTTTCCAAATATAGAGGCAGAGCCATTGTGCTTTCAGCTGTCTTCCTGGACTGCAGACATACATTATAACTGTAGGCAGAAAGCCTTCTAAAATACCTGACAAAATTGGCGAGGAGGTCTAAAATTTTAAATAATGAGCATATTCAAAATATTTATAGCTGATATTTGAAAGATGCAAAGCAGGGAAGGTGGAGCTGTTAGTAACATCATTCCTGCAGCAAGCCCTTGTAGATAAATCCCTGTAGAGAGTCCAGCTGGATGTCTGCAGAGGAATTTGACACTGACATCCCTGGTAGTCATTCAGTGGGTGCTGGCTGATGAAAGATACTGAGTGCTTAGTGTAAGAATCCTGTTGAAAACCCATGGCAGCTTTAAAAACAAAACCAGGTAGTGGTTTCCAAAAAGGAACCAAGTATATTGTGAACTCGATACCCCTCTCAATTTATAGTCAATCTTTAATCTGTGAACCCACCCACAAAATAATTGCTAGTTGATTTTCATTGTATGTCTTGCTGAAAGAGAAAAGGCAATTGGTGATATGATGCACTTTCACTGTTAGAAATATCTGTGCCATTTGGAAGTGATGGAGGAACGGTATGAGCTGGTTGTTTAGGACTGTGGCTCCTCAACATACCCCATATTAAGATTATTTTTTAGTTAGAAGGATTTGTTATAAAAGATAGGTATACATAATATTTATCCATTTTTTTTGGAATGTACATGACAAAGAATAAGTTCTCTAAGATCCATGGTGACAGTAACTAAAAAGAAAAGCATTAGAATTGAAAATGCACCCAACCTCAGAATTTGCATGGAAACAAAACTCAGTAGCCCCAGGATTTCCAAAACATATGTCTCTGGGGCTCCCTGAGCTGTTATTTTCACCAAGTTTTGAAGTCAGATGGAAATCTCATTATTCCAATCCAATGAGTGTAATCTCCTCACTTTCCAGTAAGACAACAGCCACTAGGAGATACCTTTTACTGTATCCCAGAGCATATTGAGAAAAAGTGTATATGCGATGAATTCCAGGGTGGTCTTCTGTAGAGACTGAAAAGACAAGTTCAGAGTAATTGTAACTGCAAAATGTCAATATCTTATTGATGTTACATAATTTTGCAGACATGGTATACTGAAAAAAAAATCTGTGGAATGCTCAGGATTGCTATTTCACTGAAGTGAGAAGACAACATCACCATGGTGTAAAGAATCGTAATTTCTTGCCATTTATCCATACATCTGCTTATTTATCAAAATTTGATCTACATACTCTCATTTGTAATTTGTTGATCTTATTTGGAATTTCAGAAACAGGAAAGCCTTTTGCTCTTCTTGGGTTTGTTGTGCTCATTTCACAATGAAGATTTAGTTTTTATTTAAACTGGATGGCCCAATATATTCAGTTCAACTGCTAGATTGACTGTCACTGAGTTGTCAAATGCCTGTTATGAATAGTATACAGAAGGAGAGCAAGTTGACCTTGAACTTGCTAAATGCTTTATGAATACTACCCATTTCCAGAAAAATGTGAATCTGTTTTCCAGATTTGCTCTTTTTGCTTTCCTTAAGGCTGTTCTCAGTAACAAATGCCTTTCATCTTACTGAGCTGCTTGTTACATGGAAGGTTTGGGCAGGGGAAAACAACATTCTAATGATGAATTTAATACTTGTAGATTGTAGAGGATTGATTATATTGCAAAACTGAATTCCTGGACTTGGCCAAAGGCTATTAAGAATATTGCGTCTATAATGTCAGCCTTGCTTCCTAAAATCTGTCAAATTTTGGGGGATAGTTTTTCATTGCTGAGCTGATTTGGGCTTGGTGACTTTTCTTTTAAGTTCTATTTTCATTGCTAAGCAAAGTCAGAGTGGATGATGCTATTTGTATACAATAAATAAAAGCAATCATGTTTTTGATCTGGCCACAAGCCTTGTTTCCAAAGATAAGAATGGGACCTTAGCGCCTCCAGCTGGCGTTGGAAACACGGAATCCTTGTGCATATACCAAAGGACACAGCAGGAAAGGGGGGCAGTTGGTGCTGTAGGGTCCAGGTTGTGACCAGCAGAGAAGCACTCTAAATAGAATTAATTTAAGACACTATGTTCAGTACTGGATTTTATTTTTACTGGATCAAATACTTCAAAAGTAAAAAATAGCAGCTAATTTACTCTGCCATGAAATACATTGGTTCCTTTTCAAAAGCTACTTTCAGCTCTTTCAGAATTTGTGGGCAAAGTGGTTTCTAGCTAATACATAGTTTTAAATGCTGTTTTGAAAGCCTCTTGCATGATAGAGTTCATAGCAACAGCTTCTGCTACTGCTTTAAGAGCACAATAAGGTTTAATAAGAAGGATGCACTTCAGTTCATAGATTGCTTGTTTTCTGCTTTACTTTAGTCATCATAATCTTTACCTATGCTTAGCTTAAAAAAAAAAATCTGAAATAAAAAGGGCAGCTACCACTATTGATCTTCTCTACTCCACAGCAGGTTCCCTTGATCTGGATCGAACCTGTCTCTGTCAGTAACGGCTTTTTCAGGAGACAGTTCTATTTAAAATGTTTCACAGGGCATCTAGTTATTTGTTCATTTGTCAGGAATGGTGGAAGAGACTATAATAGACAAGCAGCCTCAGCTGGCTGCTGGATGTAAGACTAGATCCGGTCATACCACAAAGACAGAATAAGTATAGATTTTCTGTGCTCTGTGGAAAATAGATTTATGGTACATCTTGACCTAAAACATATTAAAAAACCCATTATCAATATTAATTGAAATGTAAAATTTCCTTAGGAATTTCATTGCAAACATTTTTACTCTAATACTGTTTTTGATGTTAAGAATGAGAGGTGAGTGGCATGGGCTGCAGTATGGTACACATGGCAGCTATCAATTCCCTGCTGCAAGATCCACTTTCCAGCTGAATGTAAACGGAAATGTTTCCTGCAGAACATTTGCCCCATCACCTGTACCACCCACCCGTGCCAAGCTGGGAAAAGGACAGTCTCTTCTGACAATCTTCTTTATCAAATGAAAACTATCTTGGTCTTTGTGGTTTTCAAAGAGCTTGGTCTGAAGAAGAGCTTCAAGGAACACTGAAACACACAATATGTATTCAGTGTCACTGAATGTGAGGTACAAGTGTAGTCCAGACCATCAAGTGTCATTTGCAATATCAAAGACCACTGATGTCACTTAGAGAGGCAGTTGGAGTGCCCATCCTACATTAGACATGGTGAGAAGAAACCTGAGACCTGTTCCTTTTCTTCTGACACACTTACAAGACAAACACATGCTCCATTAAAAATAACACAGCTCCTCTCTGATATGTTTCCCTCCCATGTGTCTGACTTAAAAATATGCCTCAGTTCAGAGTGTTATGCTTATTAAGATATAATATTACTGTGCTGCAATGAGCCACTTCAGAGAACACAGCAGGGAAGCTGGCTCCCATTGAGCTAAAGAGGGCAGCTCCTTCAAACTCAGCACTGGAGCAAAACATTCTCTGCTTGCAACCCTTTCTCTTCTTGCTTCCAGAGTTTATTTTTGTTTATTTTTTTCTTTTCTCTTTCTTGTTTTATTTTCTTGAGTCATGTTGGTTCCACCTCTGAAAAGCTGTAGTGACATAATTGACACTACAGCAGCTGAGGCTGAGAGCACTAGAAAGCAGCATATTACATTTTCTTTGCACAGGTCACTGAGCATCCAGTATGGTTTTAGCACATCTTGTTGTGAAGAGCTTTTAATGCTAATTTGTTGCTATTATTTAAGAATAGTCTGCTGACGGGGATGCTACCAGCATGCTGTCTAAACATTAGATATTATTTTGACCTTGCTTTATTCCTGCCGTAAAACCTGATCGCTGGTGGGAAATGCAGGCTGTTATTCATACATTAACCAACAATAGGGGCAACCCAGATGATAACTGAACATGGAGGGTGAGAGTATGGAAATGATGGAGGGTTTTTTCCTTCTTTTTTTCAGTCTATAAAAAGGAACTTAGGTAGCACTAATTTTTGCATTAAAAATGACACATCAAATATTAGGCATAAATAATACAGAATGCCACTGCACCTGTGAGGCACATACAATGTTTCCAGATGTAACAATGAAAATGTTGAAGCAATTAGCAAGATGTTTCCAAAAGAATTCATTTATAAAATTATTCAGCTCTTCATTTTAGCAGTTAAGACACTTTAGCTGGATTTGTTGCACAGATTTTTGAATGAACAAGTATAGGAGCATAGTATATTCTGGTTTAGGAGTGGCAGGTCACCAGTTTTCCCCAGTTCAGCAAGTTCACAGTCCCAGAGATTCCTCACACGGAAATTACCAGCAAGCAGCCTGACCCCAGGGACAGGATCGCTGTCATGCGGCTGTGGCTGGGAATGTTCCACATACTTAGCACTTATGCATACACCAGCTCTTCTTAATTGTTTTTCCTTCAAAATATCTGCAGAAGAACAATTCAATGAGGCTGGATAAAGTGTTACAGGTTTTAGGGGTTCTTTGGAGTTTTATAAAGACTGTATGCTTCTCCAAATTTAAGTATCAGTATAAACTTTTTTTTTTCAGAGCAAGAAGTTTGTCACAAATTGATAATCTTTATAAACTTCCTCCTTTAATATAGTTTGATCAACATAATAGTTTTCACTCACAGCCTTAATTACTTTTGCCACTGAGAGCTTCTGTTTGGGGTAATGATCATTTATGAATGATCTTCCATTATGGGAATGAACTTCCATTATGAACTAGAGCAGCTGAAGATTTGTCATGGGTATTTATTCACTTCTTCCCAAATACAATTTTCCATCTCAGTTGAGCAGATGCTTCAGTTTCAGCCTCTGCTTGAGTCACATTTTTGAGCTGAAGTTTTTTTCAAAAAATGCTGTCCATGTTACCACTGGTAACATGATGCACATCTCACACATCTGTTTCTCTGAAAAAACTGCAGTCCTCTAGCCTAACACCAATATATTGATGCTTCATGTTGCAAAACTTACAGGAAATTTATATGTCTCCATCAGTCTTGGACATACAAATAAGGGATTCTTTGGGCTGCTGCTGTAAGAATTCACACAAGGAATCTTCACAGGAACTCACACAGGGGCAAAGCACTTCATACCTGCCCTGATTCACCTCATGCATATCAAAAGACCTCATTCTCAGAATAAAAATAACAATTAGCTGAAGAGAAGTTGAGAATGTTTCAACTCTGCTAAGGCAGCATTGAGTCTGGGATCTAGACCAAAGTAAACAAGCAAAAAGGAAAGTCTTTCCCCAGGATCAGAAGAGAGTCTGAAACAAGAGACATCCTTCATTCATCCACATACAGCTGAGAACTACCTCATAGCACTGCTCTGGGCTCTGCCAGCGTGTCACTGCATCTGCAAAATAAAGTGGTGGTGTTTGCTAGTCTATCTGAAAAAATATCCCAAAATATTGCCTGGTAAGCCAAGAGGGAAAGGAAAGTTTCTGGGCAAGATTTAAGAACACAAACTACAAGGAGAAAGTGCCTTCTTGAAATACCAAGAGAAGAGGCTGTGACATGGACAGCACAGACAGTGCAAGCAGATGGGAGATCTGGAAAATTGTGATGAGAGTGAAAAGGTGTTTTGGTGCATTAAAAAAAAAAAGGTTGAAATATTTATTTAAAATACAATAAAAGACAGGAGACAAATAATAATAACATGAGACTCAGAAAATAGGAAACCTCTGCAGGCTGACATAGAATACATACATTTAGGAAGTCCAAAGGGGTGTAATTTTGTCTGCCATGAAAGGAAGCAGTAAGAATATGACTGAAAACTTGAAGAAAGGCCAGGGTTAAGCATAAGCAAAAAGCCCAGTAATACCTGGGAGATACTCATGGGCAGATGTTTGACAAGCCCATTTCTGACCATCTGTATGAAGCTCACAATGGCTAAGTGAGACTCAAAGAATAAGCAGCACCTAAATATTGTCTCTCTCCACAATGCTTTAGAACCACTTTAAAATTCAGTATTTCAAATTGATTTACTAAGGGAAAGGTTAAATCATTGATACTAAATATTTGTACAACTAGGTAACTTTTTTCTCTGGAAAGGCTGAAACTGCTACACAAGGCCTTAAATATTTTTTCTTTTTTGTCTGTAAATCATCTCAGATATTTAGTCAGTAAACTTGATCTGTAAGTAACTTTTCCAAAACTCTCCAAATCCTGGCAGAATCTTTGTTTTAAGCTCTATTTCCTTTTGCCTAGAAATATATGTAGAAAACTGGTCCAGAGTAAAACAATTAAATAAATCCGATTATTTAGATCATAGATATCTGATTTTTATCTTGAAATATAAATAATCAGTTTTTGAAAATTTGTTTTTGTAAAGAATAAAAATATCAAGATGTATGCAGATACATTTGCATATGCACATTTCTTTATTTTATTTCAGAGTGAAAAACCAGATACCCCTTATATGAGTGCGTACAGACCTGACAGTGTGGAACCTCTCTTCCTATTTAAAAGAATCATTCCAAGAGTTTGTAATTGCACTTCATTTGCCTGTACCTAAAGAAGCTGAAAATTAGAAACTGCAAAAGATCGAGCAAAGTCTAGAGAATTGGATGGATAAGGGAGGGCAGAGGGTAGGAAAAAAAAATGTTATTTTCTATTTCTCAGTTGTAAAAGTCCTGATAAGGTGGATGTTTGTTTACATTCCTCAGATGTGCCCTCTGTCTAACATTGTGAGTCTACAGAAAACACAAGCACTGCTACCACAGGCATCTATTCAGCTTTCTAATTATGTAAGTACAAATATCTGCCATTTGAATTTTGACAATTTCAAATAGTAGAAATTAATCTGATAAGAAAGGGAGTAGGAGAATTTTTATGCTGTAATTCTCTCAGGAGGCTGGGAAGGAGAATTAAGCAGAAGTGTTTGTGATCTCAAAGGCAAATTGAATGACATTTTTAAAGATATCTATAAAACCAAGATAGTGATTAATAGAAATGGCAGTAAATTTTTTCTCAGAGTAAGTAAAGCTTCCGGTTTTTTTCTTTTTTATCTCCTTTGTTTACCTATCATTCAAATCTTTGACAAGAAGAAAAACTTCATATGAAAGATTTTGCTTTCATATCACTGAAAGGCGTGCCTGAGACAGCTTCTAGATCAGATTCAGCAGCGCAAAAAGAGAATTTTCCAGTCAAAATTAAAGCAAAGGAAAATCAGCATCATAGTGTGTCCTCTTCCCCTCATGCTGATGGTTACTTGGCACACTGATATATGTTTACCCACAGCTGCCTACCCCAGTTTGCCCACAATGGCTGCCTTGACACAAAGATTCACTTGGCAGATGTTTACTTGCATCACCTTCAGGACCCCAGTGAGTTACCTTGACTGAAAGTCAAGCCAAAAAGATTCAGTGTTTGCCCCTTTCGGGTCCCATTCTGTCTCCTCAGCAGCAAACTACTCCATTCAAAAATCAATTTAGTCGCAAGGTCATATGGAAATAGCTCACGGTATGAAAAGCTTGACTCTGTCTTAGCAAAGCCCCTTGGATTAAGCAGGCAATTGACCACCTAAAAGCTTTGGCCATACTTCACATGCAAAGAACTTTGTGTCCATCTCCTGCACAGCCAGAGCATAAAACTTCGAAAACTCCACGTCACAATCAATCAAGCTCAGAGGACACAGCCACAGCTCTTGGCTCTCCAGCTGGTTGTGCTCCCACTGCATCTGCTGCATACTGGCAAAGTATGACAACTCACATGAGAAAAGTGCTGAGTAAAAAGCTATCTTTGCATATGCACAGAACAGTTTCTATGATACTATGAGTAAAGGAAAAGAGAGTTTAGATTTTGGGAGGTTTTCTCATTTGCATTTCTTATATTGGTTGGAAGCTTGGTTTGGAGGTCAGGTGTTGTCCCTTAAATTGGTCATTGGTTTTACTTTGTGTTTATTCCTCGTATTTTCCAAATAACTTATGAATAATTGTGAAGCTGATCTAAAGTGATGATTTGTCAAAACATAATCACATAACACAACACAGGCCAGGTTTTAATTGTGCTTTAACTGGAGCCCTTGCAACCTTAAAAAAATAAAGCAGATTTTTTTTCACTTGCAACCATGAGCTACAGACATAAGTGGCCCTGTGATGAGCTATCAGTGGGGAAGGCCCACCAGATGGGAGGAACAGAACAGAAATTTTGTTTATTTCTGCAATCAAGCCGAAGTGAGCTGAAAATCCTGAATGAAAAACTTTTCACAGAACTTTTACACAAAGATCAGAGACTTCTTCTTGGGATGTACCACTTGGGAATTTGTGATCCTTGTTCCTACCACAGTTGTATAATTTTAACATCCCACAGAGCTGACAGACTTTGACACTAACAACTGTGCAGGGAGTAAAACAGATTTACAAGTGGCAGTGACCTTTTCATCAAGGGAAGTAAAGTAGACTCAAATCCACCGAACCCCCGACTCACAGTCCTGACAACATCATTCAACATACAGTAGGAAAAGCACTTCAGCAAAAGTTTATGAAAGTGACATTGACACAGCACAGGACATTAAATTGATCCCACCAACACGCTGGGAGTTTTAAGTAGAACTTCTTTCTCTTTTTTTATTGAGATTTGAAGTATTATCTGCTTTTCTTTTAACTTTTTAGTGTCATCTGTTACTCAGCCAATTAAAATATACTAGCATCTTTTTAATTACAAACATATACATATTTTCACCATTCTTGTATTAAAAAAGACTGGTAAATAAAAATTAAAAGAATCCATAATTGAATGTTCCTACCAGCATTTCTTCGCATTCATCTCAGACACCCATAACACTGTGCTGCCTGGACAGGACTTATTCCCTGTCTTGGATCTTGTTACCCTAGCAACTAATAGCCAAGCTGGCTTCAAAAAACATAATAGAGGTGGCCTCTCTGATTTTTAAAGGAAATTGGCTACTTTAAACCCAGTGAATGCATGTTTTAATTGCGCTCTTCATGGCTGAGAATCTCTCCCTCAGCGTTTCTTCACAGTTAATAACAGTTTTATTCATCTATGTGGTTCAATGTGTAGATACTGTAAAGAAAAACTCTCCCTGACAGACATTTGAAGCATAGTTGATTCATTTTTAGGCATCTAAAAACCAAAAATTTAATCTGCATTTGTTTATGCAGAATCTCTGCAATTTCATTATGATTTAAAATAAGGCTATTATTTTAAATTTCTCTGAGAGTAAGAATACTTTACAAAGTAGCATTATACAAGCCCAGTTTAGAAAGGTACTCCATCTTCAGAAGAAAGAAAATTGTTGGACAAATTTATGGTAAAGCAATTTTTTCCTATCAATCAAGCCCTGGAGGGGCATTAAAAACACTTAAGAGACCAAAGTGCAGAAGATGGCAGAGCTGACACAGAGAGAGGAGTCTGCAAGACAGCTGAGCAGGGCTGGAAGGAAATGGAACACTTTAACATTACATCCTGGTCATACCAAGGTCCATTGACCCTCTACGCAATCCAGATAATTAACTTACAACACATTAAACCTGTGTGTGAAGAAGGATGTTATGCATCAATTGCATAGGAGTAAGAAGTGTTATTGATTTAAGATTTCTATTGTATCAAGCACTGACAGAAAGAAAAAATCTAGTGGTGTTTTAAAGACAAAAAAACCCTTTTCTGAAGGACAAGTTTGCTAAATAAGTGCACTTTACACTACATTTAACTGAAGTATTGTTGACACCTGAAAATAAATGCTGTTAGGAAAGAAACCCTCAGCATAATTAGGAGAATATGGCGTCACTGGATAATATTGGCATTCACTCTAGGAAACAAATACTTTGAGGTGATAACGCTCTCTTTTACAGTAAGAGTTTAAAATAGAAAAACACATTGACAAATATTATTTAATGAATAAAATATGAGTGAACCAGTTCCATGAATACAGGATGATGTCTAATGAGATTCAAGCTCATTTTCCTCATAGAATCATTTTGCACTTCACATGTAAAAGCAGGAGACTTGTAAAATAGCAAAGTTAGATTCATGAACATCAGAACCAGTTTCATTTATAGGAGCTTTATTTTCTGTAAGTTACAATTTTCAGATGACAGTTAGAAAATTCAGAAGTTCTGGTGAAAGTTCTGTACTGCTTAGCATTTCTTACTGCAGTTTAACTTCCCAGGAACATGGGATGCAAAGAAAATCTGCCCTGTGCCAATCACAACTTTCAGCAACTATTTAATTTTCATTTAAGACTTGCAGTGGTTAGAAGGAGATACGAATCAGGCTACATGTAAAATACACCCATGCAAAAAATCCCCAAGAAACTCAATTTCAAGCAAGCAATAGAAAAGGAGAGAGAAATCACAAAGTCTTTAACTGATCTGAACTGCAATAAACTTCACAATATGAAGGGAAGGGTTAGCTTCCTGGTAGAAAGCTGGATGGTTCTTTGGATTTGGTATAAAACACTCAGAGTGTATCAAAACACTTGGAAAGAGTGTATCAAAGATCTAAAATCAAGCCTGGGATTTTGCAAGCAAGCAAAGCTACTCCAGCCAAATTGAAAACAATATGGGAGCATCCCAAACATAGCAGAGAAGTCAAAGCATCACAGGACTCAAATAGAAAAGTGTGAAGAATCTGAGCTATAAAAGCAGGAGAGTGCCCAAATAACTGCAGATGAACTCAGGCACAGTGGCCAATAGTATGTAATATGAAAATCTGTGTTTATGTTTAAGAATAGCAATTTACATTTCTCTGCAAGTGTTTCTGGACAACTGCAAGTATACACAGTAGTGGCAAAGTGGATGACAATGGCAATATTAGATCCAGGACCCCTTTGTAAAACCAAGCCACACAGCCCCAAACACAAATAAATAATAGCTTGAAATCCAGCTGTCATGACACAATATGATGGCAGCAACACAGAGACCACTGATGCAAGAAAGGCTGCAGCTGTCAGGAGGTACATGGAACAAACTGAGGTAACCAGAGGTAACAGGAGGTTACAAACCGAGCAAAGAAGTAATTCATTTGAAAGAAAGATAAACTTTTACTCAGCATTAAAGTTGGCTATTTAGGTACTTCTGCAAGAAACATGCAGTAGTTTCTCTCAATAGTACTGTCAGAATTGAAGTCAAGTGCATTATTCATCATGGATACTAATAAAAAATTTAATGTCAGTGCTCTGAAAGAGTGAAGAGAACCTTTGGCCTTAGACTACATGTGTAAAAAGTTATGTATCCGATTTATTGAAAGTTTATGTTAACTGAAACTAGCTATAAAATACTTACTGCCATTCCCAAAAGGAATCTGATAAGTACCATTATCTCAAACTCTCTTGAAAATACATAGACTATTTCTCAAATACAAATAGTATATTTTAAAAAATCTAAGTAAAATTTGTTGCTTGCAGATGCGTATAATGGATCCTTTGGTACCAGCCCAGTGGAGCAGTGTCACTTGCCCCTTAAATGACACTTCTATCCATCTGATGTTTATTCCCTCCTCAACCATTTCTAGTCACAGACAGGGATCTCAAATATCAGAGAAAAATCAGCATATAACCTTAGGTTGCTGTGCTCCTCACTTTCTTGAAGTGCCCCATATGAGCACCCTTCACCTGTTAGTGCCTTTTCACAGGTGCCAGTGACCAGCTCTGCAGCACCTCACATGTGACTGTTGGCCAGAGACTTTCACAACTAACTGTGCTCTTCCCCAGGCTTAGGATCTAGAACAGCAACCACAAAATAGCCTTGACAGTTCCTTGATGAAAAGAATTATTTCCTAATACCCGTGCCAAGATCAGCTGTATACATAATTAATAAAATGCAAACTGTCAATTACAGGAATAAAGGAAATATTACTAGGTTAACTCCTCTATGATCTACCTGAATTTTCTTAAAATATAATGTGTTCCCAGGAGTGGCACACTCTAAAAGGGAGAAAGCTCCAGTTTTGCACCTCCAATAGGTCCAGTCTCAACTTAAGCAACACAGCAAATCCCTCTCCCAAAAGACTTGCTGATGCATCATAGAAATTTCTCAAGTAGATGCATCACATTTTCCTTTCTGCACACATTGAGACATCACCAGGATTTATATAACAACCAAACTATTATTCATCCAGAGTAACTAAACATTCACAGTGCAGAAGATAAAAATTGATTTAAAAAATTAATTATTTTGGCTAGGTATTTTATTGAAATTTTACTGAAATAACTAATTTTTCATTTAAAAAGTAAATTCTTTGACATTAGAATTTGAAACATAACAATCAATGATAATTATAACCTAGAAAAGTAATTCAAATGAAATTTAAAATACGTCATGTCTATCCTTAAAAAAATGAAATGAAGGGCAGGTCTACTGCTTTTATAGAATCAGAAGGGAAAAAAAAGGTCTCTTATCATCTGAGAACTCATCAGACCATATAAATATGCTACAACATTACAGATCTCAGTATCTAAAGTGATATTTCACTATTTTCTTGGAGCAAATGATAGCATTATTTTTTTTTACTGGGGAAGGGGGGGAGGAAGGAGAGGGAACCTAACCAAAATAAAGCACAAAACAAAACACCAACACTCTTCCTTTTCATTTTACAGTGAAAAATATTAAAAAGAAAAGCAAATTCAGCTTGAGTGCGCCAGCCTTAACTGTCTGCAGCTCAAATGGACAAAATGAAGGACTGTAAGGAAAAATAAAATAAATGGATTTCCTAGGGGTATGTGATGCACCCTCTGATGGGTAACAGCAAGAGAAGAGTAGACATTCCCTTATACTTTACATATTCAATGACATTGTTTCCCCAATCTGTATCAGAGCTATTATGTCACTTAGCAGCCCTTTCAGTGATAAGATGGCCTTAATAAATAACCTGGGTGTATTCACCCCTCACTAAATTATAATCAACAGTTGATTCCAATTTTGCATTTGTTTTTCCTTCCCTGTATGGCAATGATGAAGATCTCACATTTCATACACTTGTATGGATAATCACATTGCTGTTAACTCCTATTGCCACAATCAGCGAATGTTCTCTTTTTCTCCTTGCCACAACCAGGGAAACATTCTTTTTCCCCTTGACCTACAAGGCATGGCCCAGTCTCATGAAACATTACTGCACTATTTTAAAAACTTTTTTTTCAAATAGGCTGGTCTTGTCAGTCTGATGAGAATTTTGAGATTTCCCTCGGCAAACATGAACGTGTGTTAAGGAAGGCTGCTGCATCAAGGCACAGACTGCCTACCCACTGGTCCCTCCTGCTCATGCTCCTTTGCCTGCTCTGTGCCACAGTAGTCACAGCACAGCCCACAACAAACACTTGCACCCCAGGTACATGGCTGCACTTGCCTTGGAGGAAACAGACATCAGCCAAGGAACCCAGCCCAGAGGAACAAACACAAAGTGATGTCTAAGTTCTTAATCAGGTGAGACAAGGCAACCATGGGAAAATGTGCATATGACACAATGATGGCCAAATACACTCTGAAAAAAAGTTGTAAGTTCTGTTAAATATATTTTTTGCTTATTTCATGAGTTAATATTTTTTTACTCAGAAGAAAAAAACCCTATATTACAATATTAGCATTTTTATGGGATTGAATTTCAGCTTTCCTGTCCTTTATTGAGTGTTTCATGCCATGCAAATTGCCATAGATCCTGAGCACCTGACTGATCAGACTTGCACCCTGCATGTCAGTGGTGTACAGCTGATGCACAGATGGTCACATTTGTTATAATGGACTCAAATGAACACCCACTTGTGAATCCATCATACACTGCTCACTGACTCCTTGAAACCTAGCTGGTGGCGAAATTCCATTTAAAGTGTGGCGGCACAGTGTTTATCCTGGAATTGCTGAGATAGCTCAGAGGTTTGGGCTGGTTTTTGGTTCCATTATTATGAGCAAGTGATTTACTGTACAACAGAGGGTTTCTCTACTCAGATTTTATTAAATAATTGCAAAGTGATTATTTGCAATTGCAAAGAGATGAACCAGATCTCCATTAGGTGCACATTGTTAGAGTTCTATGATGTTTATTTATCCTATGAATGTATATTTTACATGTGAACTGTGTACATTTGAAAGACTAGCTGTCTGCTATATCAATCAGGGCATCACACACATACATCTAAGTGTGGGGTTATTTTTAAATGCTGTTAATTTCATGGAAATACATATCGTGCAGTCCCTTCTAAAAACACTTCCCTAATGGAGTATTATGTTTGTAATAACTGCAGCATCAGGCTCAAATAGTAAGTCAGACTTTCAAACTAGATGAAAGAATGCAAAGTGAAGACAGATAATAGGGGTTTTTTAAAAAATCCACACATACTTACTGTGTTTCTCTCCAGAATTCATGGGTCATTACTCTTTGTAGCTCTTTTTTCTTCAGAGTAAGACTGGGGAATGAAGTCCACATTCTGAAATTACATATAAATATGTTAGAAAAATGGAGTGTTTGAAATCAATTCTAATGTTACATGCAAAGGACATTCTGGGCTCATTAAGTAAAAATATCTCATTTAATGAGCAGGAAAGCACTGGAGCACACTGAACCCTGACACAAAGCAAATTATTTAAGTGATAAATTATATTTTATGGGGAATGTAAAAGTTAATAATACTCAGGGGTAGGGTAATAAATGCAGAGGTGTAACTAACTTCATTGACTGCTTTACTTACAAACATGCCATATGTACCTGGTTACTTGAAATAGTAATAAAAGGAATTGGCATAAACTCCAGGAACCGAAGATTCACACAGAGACCTTTGTAGCATTCTTTTCCACAAACCAGCCTGTGTTTTATTCCTTTCCAACTCATTATTCTCCTCCCTCTTTCACTTTAGAATATATACGTCCGGTCTTTGCTTTTCACTTTTTGTCAAATATTTGATCTTGCAGTCATTAAAACTGAAACCTCCTTATCTACCAGAGAGACTAATAAACACAGTGCTCATTTACCTGCAATGATGCCCCACAAATGACCTGAAACTTTACTTGAAAAGACTCAATATGTGCTGAAGGAGAATGCAGTGCCACTGCGTGCAAGTGGTGCTGAATCTCCTGATATTTTCTGTCCTCAGAGATCCATGCAACAGACCAGGCCACAAGGATACTGCTCCCAAGTACACCTCTGCACATTAACATAGGGATTGTTACCATGAATTTTACTGTCTGCATTAAAACCCTTTTTCTACATTTCAATGGTGTAAAGGAAACAATTCATACACTTCTAAAAGAAATCAGCAGAGGAGGAGTCTGCTCAACCACAACTATTTCCAGTGACTATTTCCTTAATCCTAAAATGGAATGTGCATTACCAACATGACCTTTTTTTTTCCAATTTTCTTTTCCCTTTATGTTTATAGGTCTGCAGGTATGCTTTATTCCCACTGGTTGTTATCCTGAATTGGTACAGTTTGCACATGAATGAGACATTCACACATCATGAGTATCACATTTGTCAGAGTCCTTCAGCAGAGTTGTACAGAAACTATCAAATGAATTATGAAAGAATATAAAGTTTATTCACTGCATTGAAAATTACCCACTTGCAATTACTTTTTAGGAACAAGAGTTTACATTAAATTCTGAGTTAAATCAACTCAACTTTGACCTGCTTTTTAGTATGGGGATAGTGATCAGTGATCTAATAACATCACATAAGTAAGCTCAAGCCATCACTTTGAATCTAGAAAGTAAAAAAAAAAAAAAAAAAAAACAAAAAAACAAAAAACCCACAAACAAAAAACCCTAAAAAAACTACAAAAAAACCCTTATATCCAAAACCCACAAAAAACCACAAATTCTTCATTTATGGTTGAACTCAATGATATACTCTTTCTAACCTAAACAATTCTATGTTTCTAGTAAGTAAAAATAAAGATAACATATAGGATATTTTCCAGCAGAAGAAACCTGCCTTTCACAGGTAACATGACTAGAAATATAGGCTGTGGGGACCTACATAGATTATATTGCATAATTTGTAAAATGGTATGTCTTTAGGCCTGCAAAAGAAAATGGAAGTCTCATTCAGATGCATTATAAACTTTCAAATAAATGTTTACCCAAATTATTCTCTCCTTCTAAATACACAGATAACTTACTACTGTTACATTTCAGGTTTTTGAGTCAGTCATGAAAGGTCCAGATTTACCAGGTAGTTTTGAGGCTCCAGAAAGTCTGCATTTCAAACAGAAGCTGAAATTTTGAACAAATCCAATGCCCTCAGGAACAGGGATTTTCAGGAAAAACTTTGATTATTGTACTCAGTGTGAGTTGGAAAACCCAAGAATTTCAGCAGACTCTTATATGTCTACGTGTAGCTGCATATATGTGTGTGTGTGTGTATTCTGTATACATCAGAAACAAAAAAATTACAGATTTGAGAATAGTAATAAAGGAAATATGCTAAACCACTTCAAAAACAATTTTAACTTTAATTTAGTGTTTTGGGGCTTTTTTAGGTGAGATTTGAAGTTTTAGGTAGTTAAAGCATGAAAAATTCTCCCACCAATTTGTATATCTATCTTCTGATTTGCATCTATCCAGGAGACAGAATCAGAATTCTAATTCAGAACTGAGTCCCTAATATCTTGCATTAGCAGCAAGTACTTTAATAAAGAAATAAAGAGTAATTCCCCTTTTCAAAGCATGACTGTGCTGCCTACAGAAGTATTTTCATAGGGTTCCTAGCCTAGATTCTCTTGGGAGACAGATGAATATTTAGTCATCCTTACAAAGTAAATAAAACTATTTTCACTGAAATATCTTTTTTAAAAAAGAAAAAGCATTGCACTTCCTTTTGGAGAACTTCAAAATTGTGCAGGCTGTAAGAGGCTACTTAAAGTTGGGAAGCTAAGGGACAGAAGGGCTCAGAGTGTTCTCCACTGAATTTCCCCATGAACTTGCAGCACACTTGATAACCAAAAACATGTCATCTGCATCTCCTAATCCAGCAGATGCTGCTATCTCTACTTCTCCAAATATTGAATTTATGTTTTCAGTTACATGTAGAATAACTAATGCACTGGTGCCAGTCAGATACTTTATATCACCAAACCCCCACAAGCAAATTTGTTTTACACAGCAGTTGAATGAAAAACATTCTGTAGAGAGTACAAACGCAAGGGAATGAGAACAGAAAACAGCACTAGCAACATGATTTAAATTAAGTGAACATTAATACCTCCAAGACATTGCATTATTGCTTCTTACACTTGGTGGGAAAAGCTGTAATTTACATGGGTAATATTTTTAACATCATCTATTAATAAGATGTGTATAGTCACTCTGTCCAATTGATACTGGAAAGAAAAGACTTATTTGAGAGCATATGCTGCAATAATTAAAATGCTATTATGCTGACAGTGCCTTTCTTTGAGGAACTCGTAACATCTGTATTGGCTGTGATAAGCATTGATTATCTGGAGTGATATAAATATTTGGGGAGCTAATAACAATCAGGTAGGATTTCAGTGCATGCTATAGGCAGCAGACATAAATCACAGGAAGCCTAGATCAAAGCTGGTTTGTGAATAAGTTTGTTTTTGTATTTAACGACTCAATATAAAGCACACACAGAGAAAACCCTTCAGAGATTTAAAGCACACGGAAATGCCATAAAGAAACATCCCATCCTGTGCAGCATTTCTGTACATCTGTAGAATCTCCCTATGCAGCGAGAAGGATGTCAGCACACAAACAGGGGAATGAATTCAATCCATCAAGTGTTTACCATGCACAGTTACTAACAGTAGACATTTCTTTGAATTATTAAAACTTTTTTTAAAACAGAAAAAAAAGAAAAAAACCAGCATGGAACTTTTATTCCTTCCCCTTGAGGAGGGTAATTTAGTGATGCAATAGGGTCAACTGCAATTTAGCTCTCATTCAGTCTGGGTCAGCTGTCTCTTGGTTCCACCTCAGGTATTTATTTATTCTGACTTACTTTCATTAAATTGTTGTAGACTGTAATAAGGGTTTACATCACCTGCTGTGGTCCTTTCTAGGTGCATTTTTCTCATCCCCACTCTGATGTCCCACTATATAAACCTCTGCTCTGTTGGTCCTGGCCCTTAACATCCCAAAGCCTTTCTGGATTTCTGGAGGTGATGCAGGCATGAAAAAGTCCTGATGAGATTCAAGACAGCCTCAACTTCAGTGAGGTTGAAAGGGCATGACTGAAAGCAGGATCTGCTCTGTATATTCGTTAATCAGGACTTTTATTGCTGACATTTCCCCCTTTGCACACAGGACAAAAGCTCATTGGTGGCAGCGAGTGAAGGGGAGCCCCAGAAGCAGCTCAGGAGGGCACAGAGCCCCGCATGCCCCATACAGGAGCAGGGCTGAGATCCAGCCATGGGCCCTGCCTGCAGCAACTCTGCTGCTCCTTCAGCAACCAGTGCTGGCAGCACAGCTGGGCCTGCTGCATTAGCGCCATCTTGGCCCCAGTGATAAAATGGGAGCTTTTTGCTGACAATTATGCAGCCAAGTTTGTACCCTGAGTTACCGAATCCAAACATTTGTCTGATTTCAAGTGAGTGAGAAGCCCCATTGACTACCCATCCCCGCAGGACTTCTCACATACCTGTGATCAGGAGAGAGGCTCAGTTTATATAAACCTTTGCCCATGAGTCAGGGTTGAGTAAACAAAGACTTTTCCATATTTTCTGCAAGCATTCCACTGTTAATACACAGCATGCAACATTTGTTCCGTATTAAGCTGTATTTTCATTTCTTTGCTTTAGTAATTTAGCTCTTTCTAACACTCCTTGTTCCCTTTTATAAGCATTGCATTAACTTGCCTTCCTGTAACCTCTGTACAGCTTTCTCTGTGATTGTTGTAACGATTTGTCCTATTCCAAAGCACAGGGATTAATTGTGTCTCTAGTTATTATCTTGTCCTTGTTTCTTTCAGACTAGTGGCCTCTGAATTTTATTTTTTTTCAAAACAGATGGAAGACTAAAAAGACATAATCTTCACAATAGCATAAAGTAATGTTCTGTAGACACAACAATGGCTGTTTATTGCACCTTGCATAAACTGCTTTCATTACCTTCAGATTACTGGTGTTATTCAAAAACACTCATTTACAGCAAAGACTGTCCATGGACAGTTACTGAAACTTTTATACACAGCATTTGTCCTAGATTGCAGGAAAGTGTATTCTACTCTTTGTATATTCAAAAATTGATTTATTCAAAAGAAGCTTCAGTTATTTATATAGTTTTGATTATTCTAATACTATGATGGTTTTTGTTAATCTAAATTAAATAAACTTAAAGCTATGTACATGAAATGAATCTTGTAACTCAGTAGAGCAATAGCAGTGTCACCACAAACATATTGCCACATCTAAGTGTGCATTTTTGCTCAAAAATATATGAAAATTCACACTCTGTTGGCCACACAGTGTAGTTTGCAAGAGGAAAGCCAAGAGGATTAATGTAATTGTCCACAGGAAAAATAACTGCAGCAAGGCCATGGCAGCATGGTAGTAACATTACATGGGAGGATAGGTAGCCTAGAAGAATATTTTAAATGCCTGGTTTCTGTTGGTTTGGGGGTTTTTATCCTCACTCTGTATTTCTCAAACACTTCTGCAACAATAATATTTCTGGACTTGCAGAGGGCCCAAGACAAACTAAAGAGATGAATATTGGTTATTTGTTGCAGAGTGTTACACAGAGTTACAGCTGAGCTGGAGTCTTACTGGAGGTGATGCTGGGAGGGGGGAAGGCTCCCAGTGAGTACTGTCTGGCCACTTCAAAGACACCAGCTGAGAAAGCAGAAAACAGTAGTAAAATGTAGAAATCCAGTATGTCCTCATCTTTTTTGTCCTTCACAAGAGAGCTGTGACATTTCTAGAATGCTACTAGTGCCACTATTGACTGTTAGTTTCTAAGCTAGTTTCTCTGCAGGTTGTATTTTTCAAGAAGATTACGTTTATTGTCCCATTAGCATAAATAGTGAAAGGTTGGTTAATTCTGCATTTCAATTCTGATAATCATATTTTAAATACATAAGTGTTGCTACATCTCATACAGCTTCCCACTACAAGACAAGAAGGCTCCCTCTTCAGATTCTATGTCTATGTAACTAATTTTTTCAACAACATGGAAAGTAATTCCATTTGCATGTTATAGGGGCATGGAAATTCACATTTGGGTAGATACCTCTAATTTCCATTTTGTACAGTTACAGAGTGCACTCAAGTCTTCCCAGTTTTTTTTTTCTATATGCTGGATAACTCCTATGTGTTCCTGGTATGTTAATGATTGCTATAATTTGAAACTGCTTTTCTAAGTACCAAAGATGTCTGAATGCATTTGTTTCTAAACAAGAGAGAGTCTGTGACAAACACATACTGAATAGCAAAAGGAGGTAGAGAGGCTGGGGGATTGGAAACTAAAAAAGGGGAAAAAAAGAAAAATAAACAAAACATAGCAGAACAGCCTATCTGAATGACCTTGATACAGAATCTGCTATTTAACTATATACAGAGCTTCAGCTATTCATTCTGTTTTACTTTCGGATGATGCCACCTCTGCTAAAGAAAGAGATTTGGGTGGAAATAATTAGATTTTGTCTGAAAGAAAAAAGTGACTTAACAGTGGCAGTATAAAATCTCATGTGTCTCCTCTGCTAAAGAAAGAATTTGTATACAATCATAAATTTTTTATGTTTCTATCAAACATTGATAATAAAGGTTTTAATATTTATAGTTACCCTTGGCCAAACTCTGAGAGTTCCCTCTCCAGTAGGGTACACTCACAGAGGTACACATTGCCTTTGGGTACCACTGATTGGGACAGTAAGTACATGGTGAATTTCCCTTTGGAATATAGCACTGATATCCAGCTCTTCTTAATCTTCTTAATATTCAGTTTTACGCATTCCTCTGTAATCAGCTCTATCCTGAATTCTAATGAGTTCTGGTTTTACACTGGGAGCTGTGTCTTTTAACAATCAATGTTATTAAAATGACCCTTGATAGCACATGATTCCACAGTGGGGATTTTCAAAGCTATGTACAAAAATACATTTCATTACCACTTTAATATAGAAGTTTAAAATCAGAACTTCTCTCTGCCTTGTTCAAAGCAATTTCTCTAGCTTTGAACAGCTGCTTGGCACACCAGAGCAACTACAGCAAGATTTCAGCTCTCCTTCCACGGTGGCCCAGGATCTCAGAGCAAAAGAGGAAATGCAGGGCTGGAGATTGGATAGCTGATAGATTTATGGCCACTGGTCTGAACACAGCCCAGGAAAAGACTGATTAAAGGGCTCCATGATGTAAGGTGCTCTGTGTTGGTTAGATTTTTTATTGCATTGTTATAATTTCATGGGAGTTATTTAATGATCTTTTAACTAGTTTTATTGCTTACTGTATATAAGAACTACCAAACTGCTGGCATAGATAAAATATGTTAGGAAATGAGTTTCATCTCACTTGCCTTTTTATTGAACAAGTGAATCTCTCTCAAGTTTCTATCACACAGCAAATATACCCAATACAGAAGCAAGGAGATTACACATCCCCTTGTCACAAGCATCTGAACTGAGTACTGGTGTCTAGATGGAGCCTTGCTGGGACTCTGGGAAGGCACCAGTTTGCAGTGCCAGCAGTGCTGTGTCCCACTGAACAAAGCTGCAACATGCAGGTCTCTTATTCACCAGCTGCTTACTAAGAAGGGAAAACACACTGCTTTAACTTTTCATAAAGCTGAAATCAAGCTGCTATAAACTGTGCTTTGAGATAGGCAGAAAGAATAAATAAAAATGAAACAGGGCATAAGGGAAGTTTTCATATGTCTGCCAAAGCACATAGCAGAAGAAATGTGCTATTTTTGTTGGGGTTTTGTTGTTTGGTTGGTTTGCTTTAAACATAGTAGTAGAGACTATTGGCAGCTGCTGTGCAGGTTAGTATGAGTTTAGAAGCCTGCTACCAATAAAAAGACTGTTTAGAATGACCAGAAAGGGTACTTCACAGTATAAAATGGAGTAGGGTAAATATAGACCCTTGAAAATCAAATAAGGAAACCTTGAAGCTCCTTACCCGCCCTGCGGTTTCAGCTCTAATTTGTTCCGTCACAAAGCAGAGTTCAAATATTTAAAAAGTCTAATGTAAAACAGAAATCCCAGGCATCCCATGCTCAACAGCAGTTTCCTTTCCTCCTAAACGTCATGAAAGGAAAACCAAAGAAATCAAAAGATTGTTTCGAAAACAAAGGAAAAGAATGCTCATTCCAGAAGAACATGGTGCCTGCTCAGTGTGAAAAGCATTTCCCCTTTGACTTATTTCCATTATTAAGAGTAAATAACCAAACTAATCCCAACAGTGGGTTTAAAGTAAGCAAGGCAAAAACAGCAACACTTCACTTGAAAAGATTTACTAAACAGAACTAAACAAATCCTAAGTGGAATTTGTGAGCTTGCAGTATTCTTTAGGTAGAAACACATTTATCTGGATGACAATAGGAGATCCTTAACATGGAATTGTATCAAAAAGGCACACTGAGAAAAGAATGAAGCCTACAAATAAAACTTGCAGCACAAAGTAGTAAGAGAACTTTGCCCTTGCAATTTTATTACTGCTGTCCTTTAGTGCTTATGTCATTTTATTCTACCCCACCTCTTAACAGACTGCCACTCTGTAAGGTGCCAATTCCTTTACCCAGAGACACAGGTTTGATTGGCAAGGGCCCCCACCTCTGCCCATGCCTGTGTCTCTGAATGCTCCAGGGTCTGGGTTGAAAACAGCCATGATGTGCACTGCAGGTGTGGGCTCAAAGTGCTCTGGACACGAACTGAGAGCTGGGGGGCCTGGAGCCAGCCTAGGACAGCTACAGCCCTGAGCTTCTTAGCTTCTCCCTGCCCCTACGGTGAAGACTCAAAAGCTGCAGGAATTTTTAGAACATTCTCTTTCAGCAGACCTTCAGCACACCACAGAACAGAACTTCTTGGTCTCATCCTTTAACAGCTACATCCTATAAGATAGGTTTGAGTTCAGGTCCTGAATAAGGAGGAAGGCCTGTAAGCCATTTGAAACTTAAATTCACCTGGGGGGCTTAGCAATCTGTAAAGCAAGTTTGGAGGACACTGATGCTTTTCCCCTAACACTCAAATCTGTGTAACTTTGTGGCTTTAAACCTCCTTTATACCAGTGTTACAGACATCAACTGAACCCTGTGTCCTTGCCTGAACTAAACTGGCATTTCTCAATCACTTACCCTTCACCCAAGAATATCTGTAGTTTAAGTACTCCCTAGCAACTTTCTCTCTCATTATAAATACACCTAAACATGTATGATGAGTTTTCCTTCAGGTATGTGTTCTGGAAAGAAATATGACAAGCTAAAATGTCATTATGGAACAAAACCTTATATTACTGATTGTTTGGAACTCTTTGTAGAGAAAGAGCATTACACATTCTAGAAGACAGTATTCTGTAGTTCATCTATAACAAACCTTCTCCTTTCCTTGGCAATTCCTCTCTGAAAAGGAAAAATGACTGGTAAATATCTTAAATACTATGATGCTCACCAGTCCAGCACTCTATTACTGAAATTCAAGCTTCAATATATCCTCTTGACATTAACTTCCTAGTTGAAGTAATAGATATAATTTTTATGTTCAGGAAATTATAAAGAGGTGGTATTTACTACCACTTCACATGACTGCAGAATGGTTGATTTACAGCCAGTATAAAACCTGAAAAATATCTGTCATTGCCTCATTGATAAGTATTGAAATCCATGGAAAAAAGGAGTGTGGATATCAGCATTTATTATCCTATAGTATAAAGTTACTTTCTAAATGTCTGTAAAATAATAATGGTTCATCCCTGTTGTTTATTGTTAGGGAAAAATCAGGCCACAGGAGATTTTCCTATACTAGTGGCTACTTCAGAAATATATTCAATAATCTGTAATGATTTGTGAAGTGAAAAGTCACTGAGTAAACTTCACATCTGTAAAGCTGTAAAAAGGAACAGGTCATATACATAGATTGTCCTTTTTAAAAGCCTAACCTGTTTTATTCACTTTATTCTAGGAGATAAAGGGAGAATAATTTTTAAAATGAAAAATCTATGATCTTGGAAGTCAGGATGCAAAATCACTGAATTAAGCAATTAATAGTGTTGATGAAATTATTTATTTTGTATAAAGACTGACAAAGATAATGAAAAAAACTGCTAAATTTAATCTCTGATTCCTTAAAGGTTTACTTGAGGCTGTATTGTATTTCTTGTTTTCCTGATTAACAAATCATCACTGCACAAAGCAACACAGGTGGTCAGTCCCCTTGGACTCACATCAAAGGGGCCACCACGAAGCTTTAGATGTTATTCAAAAGCAATCTGAAACTTGTCTCTCACTGTTTGTCCCATCTATTGTACTCCACAGGGTCATCTTTAAAGGACTGTCAAGTTTGCAGAAAAGAAACCAACAAAAAACCCCACCTTGTAAATGATGTTTCTAAAATCTGTTTCATAACTGTTGACTGGTTCACAAATGTTCTATTTTCAGAATACTTGGATCATCAATTATGTCATTTTAAAACTCTGTTTTTACATGCAACACTGTTTGCCAGCCTTAGACATAAGAAGAAATTGGGCTTTGCTAAAGGACAATTATATCACCACGCATATAGCAATATGTAAATATATATAACCATTTCTATAACTGATATCAGCCATTATGTACATAGAAGATTTTAAAAAAAGCAGAAGAAAACAGAAAAATAATTTTAAAATTTTTGGATTTCAGAATAGCTCATCCTTCTCATAGCTCTTGCAACAAATTCCTGAATATATTCTTATAAAATAGTAGAAAGAAATCCAATCAGTTTCTGTATACCTTGGATCCAAATATGTTAGAAGGTTTCAGATATATTCTTAGAAACACTGCACATGAAATAACACTTCAGTGTCCACCCTACACTCATGGAGATTGTTTTCCTGTATGAGGGTTTCTTGGTTTTTGGTTTTTTTGTTAACACTTTGAAGAGTACCGCCATTGTGCCTTATATGTGAGCTACTTGAAAGATCAAAGTCTTATTAAGTCCCCAGTTATTCCATCAATACCAACAGGATGTTTATAAACCATGATTCACATTGGGTATACCAAGAAGAAAACACAGACTCACAGTTCTCTGTAATAAACAAAGCAAACAACACTTTTCAGCTATGGAAAACTGATTAAAGAGTTATGGGCAAGCTGTCATAGGAAGGAAAACCCAACAGGGCTTCCCACTTTTAATAGACATGCAGGAAGCTGACTGCAGAACACTTTCTGGGTTTCTAACTTTACTCTTTGCACTCTAAAATGATCTGATATACTCTCCAGAGAGAATTCACTTAAACCCATAATTATTCACACAGAGTTGAAGGATTTTTCAGCAAATAAAGCATTCATCAAATATGGGTTTTGGGAAAGACGTATTCAGTCATTGCCAAAGTTACAGGTTCACCTCAAAATAACCAAGAACTAAAATTTTTTAAAAAATTATAAAAAGGCCAAGCAGTACCTCCCTGGGCAGCAGGACCCCAGAGGTGAAAGCACTTCCCCCCCAGAAAAGAGTGTTTTAATTCCTCTTCTGCTCAAGGGCCCTTGATCCACGTCTCCTCTCTGCTCAGAACATGTCCAAAACAGTAAGCTAAAGGACAGTCTCACTGGCTCCTGAGACACAAAACACTGAACTATTTGCTGAAACAAAGGGTTCAGTGGTCCTACAGTTCACATTATCTCTTGGGAAGTAAACTCCAGCTGAGCTAGGACGTTTCAGATAAGGGGAGAATTTCACTACTGCTTTTATTTCCTGATGACATGCTAACGTTATAAACTGGAGACCTTAAGACCAGTGGGTGAAAGCCAGTGCAAGGCAACCCAACAAACATCCTTTCATTTTCAGGCCAATTAAGCTTGCTGGGATTTTTCCTTTGTGGGGTTTGCTGGGTATTTTCAGGAAAATGTTCATTGTTGGAAAATTAAATAAATAAAATAAAACAATTTCATTAAGAAATGTCAAAATAAAATTTCCCAGTTTACAAACTTTTTACTTGAGAACAAGAAGTGGGAGAGGTCTGCAGCTCTGGAAGCACTGCAACACCCATCCAAAGTCTACAATGAGGTCATCAATTTCTCATAAAAATCTGTACCATGTAAGCATAAACAGCTTGAATATACTTTTCAGGTAAATGCCCATCTCTCAGTTACATGGTGAAGGCAGCACATTCCTGCAGAAATATCTTACATAAAAATGTGAAGGGCGGCTCTGACTTTGGAAAAAATATTGCATCACTCCTACACTGCAAAATACTATAAATAAAAGTAATGTTGTGGACACATATGCAAATTATATTAATGAGCTTTTGTTTTGTACTCAAAAATTATTTTCTAATGCACATTGTGGGATTTCATAATTTCAGTATTTAAATCTTTTATTTAACCATAAAATTTCCTTTTGATAAAATCTGTCTGCTTCCCTTGAAATAAAGATTTTTGTTTTATACATACTGCTGTTAGGGAAGCAACCATCTCTAAACAGAAAATTACTAATTTAAAAATCATATTAGAATCAAGGATAGGCATTCATAAAAATGGGTAGTGAAACAATAGCCTGAGACAATTTTACTTAACCAAGAGTCTGTGTGTGGTCAATGCTTATAAACCAAACAGCAGGAAAGTGTGTTCTTACATTTACTGTAGTGCCTGGAGCAGTTAAATTGACCTCTTAGGAGGGTAAACATTGTGTCTATCCAGTTAGATAGTGCAGTCAATACCAACAGGAGCAAAGGGGGCTTTTTCCAAACTAGGAAAGCAACTCCTCAGTGAGACTCATTAATTTCTCTGGAAACATCCAGGATATTGATTTGAGATTTGAAAACATTGCTGATGTACAGTAGTCAGCTACACATGAATGAGAGTGATCTTTGATGGAACTTTAAAGTGGAGCAAACAGTATTTTACAGTCTGGCTTCTGCTGTTACACAGCAGACAGCTCAACTGAGCAGTAGAGAAGCTGAAAATTTTTACAAACAACTTCAACTTAATTATTGCTCAGAAAGCCCCACAATTTTCTGGAATCTTAATCAACCAGATAGAGACATTCACTGAAGAAATTATGATGTATTAGAAAAACCTAAAAGCATCTGAACTATCTTGTTTCTCACGCTGACAAGGCCAGCTTACCAGGGTTTGTCTGATATCCAGGAGGTGGGATGCCCCTACGCTGCCTGTGCTTAAAGCATGAAGGTGTGGTAGTTTCAACAGTCAAAGTTTACTTTGTTAACAAACTCTATCTGAACACTCCTGAGCTGTATTCTGCCTTAGATACACATACTGCAAGCATCTGTTTAAATCATTAGCAGTAAAACATTTCTTGCTGTATCAAAACATCTTGGTCTTCAGACATAAAATTCAGCTTTTTGCAGAGGATGTGATTGTTCATATTTGAAGTGCTTGAGGAGGAGATTGCAAAGATGCCCCTCTACATCAGTGCACTTGTTGAGTTTAGTGTAGGGTTTAAGATGGGGTACAGCCCCTGCAATGGGGACACTAGGCTGGGCCAGCCCAGCACCCCTTTGGGATTCTGTGCATCACCCTCAGCTCCCTGACGTGGGGCAGAATTAGGTGCTCACCCACAGACAGTGCAGCTGCCCTAGAAGCTTTCATCAGAAGTTCAGTCCAGAGAACACAGAATCTTTGCATATAGAATCTGTCCCATGCCCTGGACAGTGCCAAAGTTCTTTGGAAGAATTTTCAAGACAAAAATCACAGAGCCCAACAAAGGTTAATAACGCAGAGAAATCAAACGTGGCACAGTAATTGGAAGCAGGACAGGAGCATAGGAGGTTTGGACTTCCTTGTGCAGCAGTGGATGGACAGTGGGGGTCAGCCAGGAAAGGGGAGATAAAGAGCTCTGGTTTGGGAGCTGCTGACATTGGTGATACTTTGCAGAAGGTATGAGATTGTATGTACCTCTAAGAACAGGACTCACTTTTTTCAAGCTATAAAACATCTTAATAGAATTAATTTTGAGAATCTAGTTAGAGCAGCCCTTTAGTCATATGCAGCCTGAATGTATTTTTATGTGTGTTGGAGTTTCCTGTTAAATTATAGGGGTTTTTAATGGAAATGCTGACAGGACCTTAACCATTGCAGTGTGAACAAATGAATAACAATATACATATTCTTCTTGCTAATAAAGTTTTATAGCCTTGAAATTCAGTGCAGAATTAGTCCATCGATTCTAGAGAGAATTTTTGAAAGAAAGGCTTCATGGTGCTTTCCTCCTTCCATGATGCGAAAAACAAATCATTCCAGTGGTTTAATTTACTATCAGGCTTTTACAGTTACCTTTAGGTTTTTCCCCTACTGTTTTTTTGTGGTCTGTTTATGACAGTATTAAAGACATAAGCACAATTTCAAAAGGATGTAATGTCTTTTTCTGATTTGAGGAACAAAATATCCAATCTTTTATTCATTTAACTAGAATCATTGCTTACATCTCAAGTTCATCTTTTTCTTTGATTTTAGACTACATTTCCCAAAAGGTTTCCCCATTAATATTAACATATTTATGAATCTCATTATTCTGATTTATGTATTTTCAATATATTTAAGGCTATGTCAATATTAAGCTATTTGTCCCTTGTGAGCACCTTCTACAGAGTTAGGATTAGAAATATTTTTAAGCTTAACATACTGAGAAGGACCACTCTGGGCTCAGAGGTAACATACTTATATAACCAAACTGTTTCTCAATTTGTTTAGTTTAGTTACTGAGTCTGCTTTAAAAAAGAAATAACTCAGCAATGGGACAAATCACTTTTAATCAAAGCTAGACAATCAAAGCAATTCTATTTCATTAAAACGATTATCTTCAAGGACGTCCATGATGCTGTAAAGGTATAATACCATGGGATATACCATGTACATCTCCCCCACCCAGAGTCTGAAGCTCCCTTACAGCTTTCAGAGGCCACAGTGGCCCTGCCTGGACCCTGATGAGCTCGACTGCACCTGCCCACACAGCTACTGCCAGTTGAATTCCCAGTCCTGAAGTGACAGTAACTGCATGGGATGAAGGATGCAGCTTCGCCACTGCCAGGAGCAGGTTAGCAGCAGGAGCCTGCAAGAGCCCTTGCTGTAACATGTTACTTACATGTGAAATCTAAGCCTGCAGCACAACGCTACCCCTCCTCTCTCTGGAGAGGCATGAGAATACCATTTCTTAATTTGTTTTGAAACGGGGCTCATTCTCAGCATGAATTTCAGATACAGATTCCAGTAGAGAAAGCTAGAACTTGGCCTAACCCTTTCAATATACTGCTCATAGCTTACTTACATATAACAAATGTTGTTTATTGATATATTATTGATTTCACATAGTCAGATTGTAAACTCAGTATGAATTCCCAGACTTTCTTAAAGGGGTCCTAATGACCAGGCTACATGAAGAAATAAGGCAGCAAAAAGCAAAGAATCCATGATGTGTAAACAGAACAGTCTCTTTCTTTTTTTACAGAAAATCTGCATAACACTGGAATTGATTGTTTTGTTAATTACTGTGCTTGCCTCTCTTGTGTTACTGTGTCAATAACAAAGAGCTGGTGTTGAAACATTTTGCTATAATTGTCATTTTTGTTAAAATCATGTTTACAATATTCCTGTTGCAAACCCTTCTACGTGCATACTGAATATAATCAGAAAATACATTGAAAGGAACCCCAATGTACAATGGCAATCCATGCTTGGGAAAGAACATGCCTCCATGGACACACACTAGTGAAGCTACCAGAAAGTAATTAATGCAAATTGCTTATTAGAGAAACACATGGACATAATTTCATCTCATGTTAAATGAGTTGCAGCTTTACACTTCTGCCTCCCACTCTGACCTTGCACTCACTAGCCTCTAATTCTCAGGGATTGGCCCTGTTGAATTTTTAAAACAAATAAACAAAAATCATAGTGAAAACAATTTCTTCCAGGAGTTCCTGCTTGTTATTGGATGATGAAACAAAGGCAGTACAAAGATTTGGCCCAGTTAAGATTTTTCCTAATATTTTTCTTCAAATTTTTGTTGTATGAAATATGAATTCATCTGTTTTTCTGACTCCATCGTTACATTGCTACTAGCCAGAGCTAGAAAAGACCTTACCATCCTATGAGTGACAGAGTGTGTTTTAAAAGGAACTAAACCTACCTCTTACTACAATTAAAAAAACCCATGCCAACACTCAGGAAAAGCATCTGCTAAATTCAAAGTTCAAATAGGAAAAAATTGCAAGCAAACTTTTTAACTCTATGAAAACTGGACTTCTTGCTTTAAAAGAACTGAAGATGTGTTAGCCTGTGTGGGTTTTTCTGTGTCTTTCTAGTTCATGTTTCTAAAACAGACATCAACAGGGCACAGTGCTCCCTTTTAAAGAGAAGTTTACCAAGTCATAATCCAATATATGTATTCTCTGTATCTCCTAGTTAGCAATAATGCCTTGAGGGCATATTTTTCTTATACATTACTTTAAATTCTATATTGGTAAGAAATAAGCATTGAGTTCATTTAAAAGGTAGTATCATTTTCACAATAAAAAACTGATTGTGAAATAACTTGGTCACAGCTACCATTTCCTATAATTCTGTGGTTATGGTGACATTTGCTTTATCGAAAGGAAAGAGCTACAAAAATATCTACAAAAAGAAACAATTGTGCTTTAATTTATACATACCCCATGCTAGCAAAAGTAAGCCTTGAGTCCAGAAATCTTAATATGGACTTTAAACAGTGGTGCACTTTTCAATGCACATGGATAAAATAAGCAACACCAATCACAGCACACCTGCCACAGCTCTGTGTTTGGCATATGCTGAATGTGGGGCCTAAGCTTTCAAATGTCCCTGTGTGCACAGGTCCTGGGACATCAGAGATGTTTGGCTGTGGGGATACTAATCAGAATGAAGGAATAAAGTACAGGTTAGCCTTGCCTTTCTTCTCAAATTTTGTGGGCTATAATCCAAATTCCAGGTCCCATCCTGTCTCATTAAGAGACACCATCCATCTAGAGAGATCCTTCCATCATTTCTCAGAGCAAAACCCATCTTACCCTTTGCTGTGAAAGTTCCTACTGGGTGGAACTCCCTCACCCCTCCTGTAATTAACTCCTCTCCTTTCTCATGACATTAGAAAATGTCTCACATTACTTAAAAGCATGATCACTGACAGCCTCTCCATATCCACCCTCCTTCATTGCTTATCCTTTGAATGCACAGCTTCTAAAACAGTAAAGCTAGAGCAATGCATGAACACTCAAGGCTGCCTTTCCACACACAGAGTTCTTCAGATAACATGCAACAACTCCCACACCTTGCTGAACTACAGAACTCATTCTCCTCCTGCATTAATGTAAAGGTTTTCTGAATATCCAACAGGGAAAAATACCTCTGTGCATTAATTTTATTGTATTATTGTCAGTTTGAAACTGGCACTTTCTAAATAAATGTACTATTTATCATCTACTCTACAAGTTGAAATCCACCTAGTTTGTCCCAGAATGAGGACAACTTTAACCTGGTGGCCAGAATCAGTTGTGCTGCTCCTGAAGGCAGAGTGGGAGCCTCTAAACTGAGACCATGGTGCAGAGTAGAGGGGGAGCAGCAAAAGTGGGAATCCTCAACTTTACAGCACATTGGGGAGGTGGAGGAGAAGCCCTGAGACTGGGCTCTGACAGGGATAAACCCATGCACAGGTTGCCACCACAGAGTAAGGAAGTAGCAGTGATGGGTTGAGCTTCCTGAAGCAAAAGCTGCTCCCAAGACATCCTCTGGCAGTGCCCAGCTTTTGTTGTACTCTGCAGGGCAATAAAGAGAGTGAGCAGAGGACCCCCGGCCCCAGTAAATGCTGTACTCCAAGGTGCTGTATCTCCACTTGGAATGCTTTGAATTGAATTGCTCTGCTTCCTCGTGCCAGCCAAGAAGGTTCCAAGGAGAGAGGCAGTGCAGAGGCAACCCTCACAAGCTGCAGAAATCTGTCTGTCCCTGCCAAAGCCTGTCCTGCACTGTGGGAGGGAAGGAAAGCCGAGAACCATGGCCAGAGGGCTGAGAGAGGCACTGGCAGTGTGGAGAACAGGAGCCCAGCAACCCCAGAAGCACAAGCCTTGCACTGTGCCTCCAGCTCCTGGAAGAGGGTCATGCCAGGGAGTCAAAACCAGAATGACTGATGGATAGCTCTAGGAAAAATAAAATAAGAAGTCAGTAACCATGCAGGAAGCATAGACTTCCAAAGTCCACTTGATCTGTAGAAAACTAATGATATCTAATAAAATAACTTTTCAGATTCCAGGCAATGTGGAAAATTGTTCTCCATAGTTTAAAACAGTGCTCTGGATAAGCATCATCTAATTCTGCCTTGAATAATCTCTCACCAAAAGCTTTATTTCAACTGCAATCTGGTCAGATTCAGGCACTGAAACTCAGCTGGTCTTAACCTAGTCCTTATCTGAGCATGGGCACTGCTATTGGCAACAACAGGGGTTTTAAGCATTTCTGCTCCAGAAATGTAAGGCTGGATTTTGTGTAGCATAGGCTGAGCTCAGACTACAAAAAAACCCAGATATTGAGTTATATATATTATCCCTGAAGAACAATTATAAAAAGCCAAACTGGCAGAGTGGTTACTCATATTTGTAGTTTTAACACCAATCAAATTATTTGTACCAAGAAATGATGGCACGGGATACCAACAAAATGGAAATTATTTTTGAGAAACAGAAAAATATTCTGTAATTATACAAAAACAGACTGCTAACATCCACTTCAGCAATTTGCATATCAGACATTTCAAGCTATCAGCCAAATTCTTTTGACTGTTGCTAAAGAGACAAATCCTGTGTCTCAATGATTCATCCCACCTATCTTAGTGAATGACTGAATTACTGTAATTCATTTACTGAAGGTGCCTCTTTCTCCATTGACTAGAGGGGGAGTGTAGGTGCTGAGGACACACCACATGCCCAACTTTAGGCTGCTCAAGTTACAAAAAAGAAATCTCTATCTTTTAACCCACTAAATTATCTATAGAGCAAGCAACAAAAGGTTTTCCAGAGGTTAAATTCCCTGCTGTAGAGAAAGTCAACACATGATCAAAATTGAAATTAAGTTCATCTATCAAGTATTAGAAGTGCAAAGTAATTGCACTTAGCCTGATGAGTATTAAAAAGCAGTGTAAATGCTTTAGAACACACAAAACTAAGTGTTGGCAGTGAATACTAAACAAGTACTTCATAACATTGCAACTGCAAACATAGTGGTCCAGTAACACAAAATGAACCCCATCAAAAAGTTTTCCTCATTATCAGCCAGGGAAAACCATGCTACTAATTCTGTCACATCTTCTCCCTTGCTGCGCTGGAGATTAATATTTTCCTTTTCACCAGTCCAGCAGAAAAAAATAAAAAGAAAAAGAAAAAGTTTGTTTTTAACTTTCTGGTATCAGTAGGGAAACAAAACCACGATAAAAAGGACAAACAGGAACTCCACACCTGACAACAATGAAGAATCTTGCTTTCAAACATCACACAATTGGCTGACACTATTTTTTTTATGGGCTAGCAGCTGCGTGACTCATTTATGTATGTTTTGCCTGCCTTAGCACTAAGTGGACTGATGTAAATAGGAAGTGATGAGGAAAATCAATTCAGGGCAAACACATTTTTTTTCAAGGCTGTAACAGGAAGAGATAGGAAGCCCAGGAAGATACTTGATAGATATTCAACTCTGTAGAAAAGAGGAAGCAGCATGTTGAAGCACTAAGCTGGTTATTTTGAGTTGTTGAACGGAAACGGGATACAGTGCAGAAAGGATGCAGATAGGATGCATTTTGTTGCATAGCAACCCAGGGAACAGAAGCTCCTGCATATAACTGGAGACCATCTGCTAGTCTGAGAGGGAGAGAAAAAACACGTGTTTGAAAACGGGAAAAAAGTGCAATACCAAAGAAGGAAGTTTAACTACACTACAAGAAACCTGGCCAAGTCACTCCTGGTAAAAGTTTAAGGGATAGAAGAACTTAAGGAGAAGTCATTGTTTGCAGCTTCCTACTACAGTATCTTTGTGCTGAGATTGTTCTTATAGAACCAGATTAGGCTTTGGTGTAAAACTGACAAACTGCCAGTGAAGATGCTGCCAGTTAATTGACTTCCACCAAAGGCAGATTGCAGCTTCTTTTATTTTCTCATCAATGTTTACAGTAAAACTGCACCAACATTTAACATCAGTATTTTCCATAGTGCTGTAGAATACTGCCTATCCCTGGAGCACCACTCAGTCATCAGGCTGCATGGGAATATTATTCAGTATAACAACTTCAGCTCTTGGCACACCAAAAATATAGTTTTGCTCATGTTATTAAATGTGATCTATAAATAAAATATTTATATATTCAAATTAAAAACATTCTCAACTGATTTCATAAGATTCCTGGGTAAAAATTGATTCAGGATTTTGTCTGATGTGTTGAATTGATGAAAATGCAGATAAAACTATTTACTAAGAATAGGAAAGAAAAAAGAGAAATACATTCTGAAGTAGAGCTTTCCATCAATAACTGAGATTAGGAGAGAACAAGGAAAGGAACTTGAGTCCTGCCAGATGCTGCTGAAGCTACTGCTTTTACCTAGGAGAGATGGTTCTGATCCTGGAGCAGCTGGTAGCCAGAACCTTTGAGTGCTGAAGGAGACCCTTGAGGGTAGGGGACAGGAATCAGAACAGAAAAGCGAGACTCCACAGCAGGAACATGCTGGCTAGTGAAACACCCCTGTGCAGAGTGCAGGGAGAAAGGCACTCTAGAATACCCAGGTAATGGATTAGTCTCCAGATTTGTGCTGTATTCTGTTCCTCCTGGCACAGACATCAGACAGAAGTGCCAGTCTCTGCCTTTGTGTGGCCATGAGAAACAAAATCCTCACTTCTCTCCATCATTGTCCCCCATATGACTTTATAGAACACTCTTGCATATAGCTATCTGATACTCCAGGAGAAGGCAAAATACAAATATACTCCTTATTTTTCTCATTCCAATTTTCCCCTTTTTAAAAATATTTTATTATAAAGACATGTCAGATGAGCCCACTATCATTTTCAGAGTCATTCAGTGTGTAATTGTTGAGGAGAAAACTGTTATAACCTTCATACGAAATTTATGGCCATGTACTGTGCTGCACTGAATAGCTTCCAGTCACATTATGGTGTTCCCTGGACTGTGTTTTTCCTTATCTAGCAATCATTCACATGGGACTCAAAGTGATCCTTCATTAAACCAAAGGTTCTCTTCTGCTTCTCATACACACCACCCTGAAACTTTAATATGTTCTCTGACCTGCTGGAAGCTTTTTATTCTGAAGCTAAGGCAGATTTCTCTGTCCTACAGGAAAACCTCCCCTTTTTGCTGCCAGGGGACTGGAAAGCACAAGAGAGACACCCAGCCCAGCACAAGGAGGCAGCAGAAGACCTAAGTGGCACTAGACTGGTGTCAGGCAGCCTGCGCTGCTCTTTGCTGCATTAGGAATTCAAAGCATTTGACTATTTCCCACCTCACTCTTGGCTTAACTCTGATTCTCCCAAGCTGAGATGATTTCCCATCAAGTTTCAGCCATGCTTTGTATGTCTCTCAATGCCTATGATGCCTCAGATCTACTTTTATCAAGGCATAGGAGATTATGTATCAGCACACGTCCTGGTTGAAGCACTTCTGCTCATGCCACCAGCTGAGTTCATCCCTGAGGTTGCACAAGCTGATTATTGTATGCAGGTGGCAGCATAAGCATCTACTTTTGAACACATCAGCACATATAAATAAAAACCAAAATTATCAGGTAATAGCAAGTATAAGAGGTTGGAATGAAAGCAAATATTTAAATTTAACACCAAAGCTCACATTGATTTTCCTTTTAAAATTCTCTTTTCAATACATATGCCTCAGAATACACAAAATGGTGTAAAACAGTTTAGTGGTTTATTTCAGGAAAAAAATTGTCAGTGTCCTACAGCTGCTTGAAAGGAAGGACATACAAGCTTTCACCAGTTTACTGGATTCTCCTTCAGGTCTGTAACTTGAGTTGTTTTACCTCACAAAGGGCTTTACCAATACAGATAAGACAGCAGAAGTCATATGCTGCTTACAGAGGCAGGACAACTTTTCATCTCCTACCATCCTCTGAAATGCTACATGGTTCCCAAGTAAACTCAACCAAGGCTGCAGTCAGGCTCCCCATAGCTGTACAGCCTGCATCGTATGCAAGTTGATCCCCAAACATGCAGCTTCCAGCAGTGAAAAGTACAAAAGCTGTGACATGTTTCTATATTAACCTCACATTTAAGTTCAAATTTCCAGGGAAAAAAACTCTCCCATGCTCATTCTCTCACTCATTTTTTATTATTCCTTTTTCATTATTGGTCAATTTATAAAATGCCTGCACACTGCACAGCTTGACTGCCAAGTACAGCCACATGGGTGTGAAGCTGAACTAGCAAAGAAAAAGTTATAGCAAAATTCTTGCACTGAATAAACCAACGTAATAGATAAATTTATGAGCCTTTCCAAAGATATGCAGAAAAGAGCTGGCAGTACTTTAAGGTTTAAAATAACTGGGACTTGTCCACCTACAAGTGGTTTTGTCCAGCAGCGTTACACAAAAGCACTTGCAGAAACCTACTGGCAGGTCTGCAAGAAACATCTACACCCAGCAAGCCTGAGCACTGTTTCACCATGTGCCTTCCCCTCTTCTCTCCCCTACCAAAAATTATTATATAACTTCAGAAAATCATTATAATCTTGATGATGCTCCCAGGATTCTTATTCAGTTGAAAAAATATTGGTACAGCTCAGTAATGACTCTGCAATGCTCAGCTGCCCTGGGGCAATATAATAATTCCTAGCTTCTTCTTCTTCTGTACACTAATTCTGTAATATCAGTATATATTTTTCATCTCTAGCACACCAGAGTGCAGATTATTCTGATGTGACTGATGGTAGCAGTCACCTTGTAGGCCAGGAGCATATGCAAATCTCCAGTGGTCCTCAGGAAAATCTTCAGCTTTAGGAGTAGAAACCAGGAACTAGCCAAGGTAGAGGTTGCTGCACTCCTTTGGGGAGCAGCAGGTACTGACCACAGCCTGAGAGAGGCACTGGCTCAGACTGAAGACTGATCCAACAGCTCTTATATCAGTTACTTATTCTCATGGAGAGGGGGAAATCACAACCCACCTGCAACACTGAAGGAAAGAGTTCTGGTGAGCTTGGCATTTCAAACATGTGGGAGTAGAACAGAGACATGACCAAGCCATGACAGACGCATGAGCCTGATGTGCAGTCTCCCCTGACACCTGATGACAGGTGGTAAGGAAGCTGATCTGAAACAGAAATAAAAAAAGCCATCAGTCCTTTGAAATCTTACAGGCCCTACAGGAAAAATAAAGTGTGTCTTGTAAGGAAAATGGTTTTTTCTCCTTCAGAGCTCACATGGGATACACAGAATATGCAGAAAAGGTTTTTCAGCATGCACCACTGTCAGATAGTCCCCATACTACCAACACCTGTGTATTTTTATTCATCAGTGGAGGCATTCAGCTCTTTCATGAAGGACTGGAAAACCCTGCTCCATGAATTGTCAGACAAAATTAATCTTTTACCCAATAAAGATGACAGGGCAGCAAAACATGCTGAAACTGAAGTCATATATGCCAACAATAGTGTCAAAGCATTACACTGGCACAATGTTTTCATTGATTTTAATTGTTTTGAATTTAAGACATGGGTTCCCTGTACTTAGGACTTCTTGTGACTTTTAAGGTTCAGCACAAACTTAGGAATTTTGCTGTATCAGTCACTACTGAGACATGGATAAAGGTAACTTTTCATATTAGAAACTACTGCACATGACTAAAGCAACCACAGGAAAAAGTGCAACCTAAAGTTACATTTCCTTGCTAGGGAAATATTACCCCAAACTGGTGCCAGGACAGTCCAAATAGGACACATTTCTAAACAGAAGAGATGGTGCTTCAGGGATGAAAAGCCACAGGTTTTAGTGAAGCTGAACTGAAAAAAAATTCTCTAAGAACTGCAATAAATGAGACATAGCCTGCTCATGTAGACAGTATGTAAGCACATTTTGAAGTGCTGTCAGAGTTTAAGCCTAAATTCTCATCCTCAGTAATCTCAAGGCAAATCAGGGAAATCATGTTTAATTGCTTATGCAGTATAAACACATTAAATATGTATGTTTCCACAATGGGAATGACTTGAAAATTTTGTGACCATTAACAAACTCTTCCACAGCACCAGCAAAATAGAACCTTAGCAGAATCCAAGTTCTGCCATCAGCTCTTTTCTCTCTTGGGTCAGGTCTAGTTAAAGACTAATAATTTCTGAGACTGATAGAGACAGTTCAATTTTGTAAGAGTGCCCATAGTTCATTTTGCCCCGATGGGCAATGATTTGACATTTAACCTGATTAGGGCAAGTGTCCTAATCCTCCAAAACATTTATCTACCTAAAGAACATGCCTTTGTATGCCACAGGTGTTCATTGCACTTTCCAAAACATGGGAGAATATTCCATATGTCGAGGGAATACAGTTACAAAATTATTGCTACTTCTGGCTTAATGAGCAAATGCATTAAACACTATTATCTGCCTAAAGTGCAGTTGTGTGGAAAAATCTAAGAAGAGAAGTAACATTCACAAAGAGGCAGGGTCTATTGAATGACTGATGTTCCACAGATGATATTACTTTTCCGTGTGTGTAGAATGCATAGGAAAAAATGTAACCAGCAATATGATAGTTTGAAATATTTTCTTGCAAGTATAAATCAATCTTAACTGCACTCAAAGTATTTGAATTTCCAGTCAGTTTTTGTTAACAGTTCTCTTGTAAGGAATTGCTGGGAAGAGTTGGATCAGTTACTCCGTGAAGGAGCATCAAGTCACATCACAGACAATAAAGTACATAGTGCAAGTTTAGGTTGTTTTTAACTGAAAACTGAAGCTCTGCTAATAAAAAGAGAACTTATTGCTTCAAAGGATAGGAACTTTGGCATCTTGTTCTGTGCTTCTCTAAGACAAAGCCTGAGCTAATTATCATGTACATCCATTTGATATTTGAGAACCACACTGGTGGATGCCAGTGGGAACGTTCCAGGATTATTTTTTTCTTTAGTTTAATAGATTTCCATAATATTACACTTCATCTGAGAAGGGAAAATCTACATTGCACATCTCCCCAACATAATTGAAAATGTAACAGGGGAGAACACTTAAAGTGTGTGAATATTAATTAAAATGAAAACAAAAGCCCCCAAAAATATTCTCTTACATTTTCTTATGTATCTTAATGAAGTAAAACAAATTGGTTCTGTGTTCCATGACAAACTGCAGTTTTCTGATACTGTTTTCTGTTGTCAGGTATGTGTAGCATCCCATGTGTGTTCCTACTTCTTGCAAAAATCTCCACCTAACTAAATGAAGTAATTCAATTTTATTGGATGGATCCTTTAATTGTTTCCAGACCTCTTTTCTCTCAAAAAATAACTACCAAGAGCGAGTAGCTATAGCATTTTTACATTTTTGTACACTTATTTTCATATCCATACACATGTTAACATATATCAATACTGACCTCCATATATATTGAATTCATTTTCATTTCTCTAGAAACATGTAAAGAGCAATTGCTGTTATGTATTTGGATTTAGTGTCTATATTTAGCACAAAATTTTGTTAATAAAGTTTTGTTTCACTTGTTCCATGGCTATAAGACAATTAGCAAAAGTGAAACAAGTAAACAGCTTAATAAGTAAAACAAAATTCCTGAATGTTAAGACTTGACCTAAAGCACATTTCCAAAACCTACTGAATGAGTTAGAAGGATTAGGAACAGGTCCTAAGCTTCTTTGTAGACTGCTTTGTATAGCTAAAGTTAGTGTATATTTATACACCACCATAAAGCTTATTAAAATATAGGGGAAGAGCTTTGTCTCTCTGTTTGGGGAGAAAAATTACATACCTTCATTTTATTAAAACTTATCAAATGACTAAGAACCAGTTCAGCTCTTTCATTAAAGCTGCCAACACTGCCAATATCCCTTTAAGACAACAGGTGGCAGAGAGTTTGTTTGCTGCAATCATTTCTCCTATGTAAGTTTACTTGCATAGCTGGGTTTTGGATTTGGTCTTGAAAATAAGTTTGTGTGAATGGTTCTCTTTGGGATTGTCCAGCTTCCTTCCACTTCCTTCTCAATGGCCCCTCCTGCAGCAGGACATCCTGCATTTTAGGAATTTCAGTTTCTTATCTCAACAGCTTTAAAAGCATTGTCTGAGTCAGGGGTTTTCTTTTATGTCTTAAGTGTCTGGTATGCAGCTGGCATCTAACCTCATACATGTGTACTCTCAGACCTGTCTCTCTCAAGCTGGTATTCAACACGGAAGGAGTATGCAGGGAAACGCCAAACAGGACAGTGCTCCATGACAACCACACTGTCTAGGATACTCTTATTCCTTCCTTCTCAAAATTCCCTAGTTCTCATATTGCCAAAAAAAGCCTACAAACAACCATCACCAACCCCCATGAAAGTGTTCCCAATATTCTGTGCATTAATACAGACACATATATATGAATAAACATATTTACACAGATGAATTTAATTTCACACTTTTCTTCTTCC
Organism: Zonotrichia albicollis; assembly: GCF_047830755.1. Taxonomy (NCBI): domain Eukaryota; kingdom Metazoa; phylum Chordata; class Aves; order Passeriformes; family Passerellidae; genus Zonotrichia; species Zonotrichia albicollis. The sequence continues at coordinate 21,660,874 of NC_133826.1, read as the reverse complement.
TTGATAGCTTGCTACCCACAGTTATCTCTATAAGCCAACACCACAGGCTTCATTGCCTCAATATGGTCTGTTACCTTAAGTGCTGGAGATCTATCTTAAATGCTGCCCTAAAGGCCAGTTCTAGATCTGTGGCAGAGCTCAGGCACCACACCAGGATTAGTCAATCCCAAACTATTCCATTCAGTTTGGTCCAGAAGTTTGCACCACAGGCTGTGTGCTGGGGGATCACATCTCTTTTGTGCCAGACAGCATTCCCTCTGAGTAAATTGCTCTGGATACAGAAGACTGTACCTTTCTCAATTTTTTTTCCCACAAATATCCAAAGTGAGCTAACTGCTATCAGTATAGGCTAACAGACTTGTGCCAAAATGAACTTTGAACTGAGGCTAAAAATGGATGTTAGAGAGGCACTGCCTGGCAGTGACACTTTTATCTTTATACATCTTGTAAAAAGTCTGTACATCTTCCATGTTTAATAAAGGCATTTTATTTTACTATTGAGACTTCAGCAGAAATGTTCCTGGGAATAGGTCACAGAACCAGGAACCAGTACCTGAGGGGGTTTTTGGCTGTATCATAGGATCACTCGACCATCCTAAACAAGTCATTGAAGCACTTCCCACCCTGTTGCACTAGAGTTTGTGACATGGCAGTAACATGCAGGCTCTCTCTGAGAACTGTTCCTGTTCTATTTGGCTTAGCATAAACAACAATGAAGCAAAGTTATTTTTCTAACTTATTTCAGCCATTAGAAATATTTCCTCCTCATTTTGAATGAATGTTAATTCCTAACAGTGTAAAGTTTACAAGTTACAATCTTCAGCTACTCATTAATGAGTTCTAAACCTATGTTAAATCTTGCCTTATATATGATTTGACAGGAAAATTTTAATTTCCTAAGGTTGCAAGTGGCAGAGGGAGAGGTTTTTATTGATACAGTTTATTTTAGCTTTTATAGTCCCACCCAAAGTAGCAAGCAAGCATTCAAGTGTAATGTGGTGTTCACAGATGCTAGAAGAGTTGAATATATTTCCTTTAAAAATCATTATAGCAAGTGTTCTAAATTAGCACCTCTTTTATATTATACTTATTATTGTCCATTTCACTGTTTTTCTCTACAACAATCAGAGACAGTTCTCATAGAAAGAAGAAATGCCTAGCTCATTTTTACATGCCTGTTTAGAGTTAACTTATAATTTTTATTGATACAAATCCAGGCTTCTGCTTTGTTAATTTATTTTGGTAGTAAATCACCACATAAAAGCCCAGTAAACACTTGTATGAATCAAGCATTTTGTGCTACAAACTATGGCTCCTAAAGATGCTCAACATCATGTCACTCCAATAATGAGACATTAACAATAAAGTGCCACCAAAAAAGAATAACCGAACATTCAGCAGCATTTGTAACCCATTACAATGGTTTGAGGTAATGCCATCACATTAATGCCAGTGTCATGGCACCAGCAACAATGACATTGGAAGGCTGGTAGTAAGGTTTAATATCCTTTCCCCTGAGGAATACTTGTTCCTTAGTATATGAAATAGTGTTAAGATGAAAATTATTTTAGGTAGATAATTTATTTAATAGCTCATTAAAATGAGTTAGCCACGAAAAAGTTGATTCTGATCTACTAAAGAGTGTTTTCTGCAAAGTAGAATAGCAGCACAGCAAACTGTCTGTGGTGGAAACTTGTCTTCTTTTTGTTCATAAAGCTCTAGGATGGCTTAAGAGCACAAATGCAGCTTCAGTTTATGAATTCAAACACACATTATGTTTGAATACATACATCTGTCAACCAACAACCTGTGAATAGCTACTGCTGTCTAAGTTGATATCTGACTGCTCACAAACCTTTCTGTTAAAATGAAACCCTAAAAAAAGTTATAGGGATGCTATTTGCACACACACCTCAATAAACAGGGAGATTATTTAAATACAAAAATCACACTTGATAGTGGACCACAAAGTGGATTTCACTAATAATTTGCCAGGTCCTTTGCCATTATAAGGCTCACTATTGTATTAACCAAGTCATAAAGGCAGGGTGATTCTGACTCAGAGTCCACAGTAGTAACTACACAAAAAGTGTATTTTCAAAAGTGTATTGTCACAAGAAATTCCTGTTAATACTGTTTTTGAAAACTGCCAGTCCTCCTTGGGCTTAGTGGGTGCTTATGTGCTGAGATACATTTTCTGTTCATTTGGATTGCCCCATCCCATCACAGTCACCTGCAAATGCTCTGCAACATGGTCCAAAATCCATGTGCAGCTAAACCCAGCAGATTATCATCAAGTCACTTCTGCTTATGTCCTCTCAAACCAGACATACTACAAGGTGTGACAGCAAAAGTAATCCATAAACTACAGACTTCTATTGAAGGAAACTAAACTCCATTAAGTAGCAGCATTCACAGATATGCAGGAAGGAAGAGTGATTTAAATGGTGAAAGCCAAGCCTGCAGCAAGAATGCCATGTGCTAGAAAACAAGGTTGGAAACATATCTGTTCTTGAAAAACTGATCCCTAAACTAGATACTTGGGGTTTGCCATATCTATTCTGGCTAAAATTTTGCTGCCATCCTGAATAGACACATCTCATCATACCAATGACCCAAACAGCAAATCCCTCCACACCCTTCTGGTGATTGTTGTAGCTGTGTCACATCCAAGTACAGAGCTCCTGAAATCCAGATAAAAGAGGCAGTATTGCCAGCATTGTTCCTTGCTGGCCTTTATTTTGGAGTAATTCTTGCATTTATTTACATGGCCCGAAAATAAGACTCCTCTAGTTACTTTCTGCCTGACCTTCCATTCACGTAGCATAACAAACAAATGAGGGGAAGATGGAAAATTAGAACAAGCATTTTTACAACACAGGGCAACCTTATATAGAAAGCTCTATCCCAATATGGCTCTTGTACTGAGGAGTCCTAAGCCCAGGGATACAGAGTCTGAGACATCAGGAGGAAATACTAGCTCATGTGTTAAAATGCAAATGTTTTGAAGAGGAAGCATGTGGCATTTCTGATAGAGTCAGCTTTAGGGAATGAGGATGCTCTTCCTCTCCCCTACCCTGACCAGCCATACTCTTCTGTAAATGTATTTGATCAGAGCCAAGCACTGTAAAAGTGCTGTAAAATTGCTGAATATTATCAGTCTTTCTTAACAAAATATCAGAAATATGTTGTCTTCTAATAAGAATATCTTGATTAGAAAGGATGCTTTGGAGCTGAATCAAGCTGAGCACATGGGGATCAGAGTGACCATAATGAGCTAGAGAAGGGCATCAGAATAGCTTTGTCCACTGGTAGATTAAAGACAAAACACTAGTTTACAAACAGGGAGATAAGACTTGTTCATTGTGATGCCTCCTCTGCATAGCATTGAGGAACATGGAGTTCTCATCATTTTACATTGTAATTTCCCTCAAGGATACAGTTAAAACAGCATTTAATTTTGACTGTAAGCTACAACCTAAGTCTCCACTGCTTCATTTGTAATGTCTTAGTTTTATCTTATCAGTGTAGCCAAGTCTCAGACAGTGATTTAAAGAGAACTTGATCACATCTCCCTAATGCCCAAATACATTTTTCCCTAATCACCTATGCAGCAGATTTTGACAGCTTTCACCTCAATTGCCCCACTAGTGACTTAACGTTCTACACTGCCATCACATGGCAGAGTACTTGCTCTGTGCATACTTCAGTGAGTTCACATGAATCACTAAAACCTTGCAGATAAATGAAGGTGGCGATAAGAACAGATTCCCAAGGGTGCAGCCCTCTCTACCTATTCACCTCTGGAAAGACAGCCTACTTAGGCTTCAAACCCTTTTGCATGCATCTGATAAGTCCTCTGGAGGTTCCAAATGCCCTGGACCACTCCAAAAGTCCTGTGAGGAAAAAGGAAAAACACTAAATCATTCCAACTGGAATCTCAGAGCATCTCTGTCTGGCCTCCCACTCAGAGCAGCTTCAGCACTGAATCCAGAGCAATTTCTCAGGGCCTTTCCAATTCCAGAAAATCTCCAGGACTGATTGCACTTGTTGCACTTCTTCATTACACTCCTATTGACTTCTTTTTCCTCACACCAAACATCCAGATTCAATTTCTGACAAGTCTTTTGCTTTCTTGCCATGTAGTTCAGTGAGAGCCTGGGTTCATCTGCTGCTGCTGGGTTTCTCCCTGCTTCCATCCTGCCTTCTCTCTAGGCTGAGAAAGTCCCAGTTATTCAGCCTTTCTTCTCAGGGCCACTGCTCCAGCAGCCAAAAAGCATGATGGCCTCCTCTGAACTCACCCCAGTTCAATCCCTTCTTTCCTCTACTGGGTGGGGCCCAAAAATAGATGAAATAATGAGGTGCTCATAGTCATAGCTGCTATTTCTTTGCATTGAGTTATAGTAAAGACTTTAAACACTTCAGAATCAATGGAACAGGTCAAATGTTTTAGCCGAATATTTTGTGATGCTTAATGGACAATGGCTCAAGACTCCATGGTGCTTATGTTTCTGCAGAGCTTTATATCAACAAAAGAGGAGCACAGGCTGCCAGTAAAGGGCTGACATTTTGACTTAGTTGTATTTTCACATCCTCCTGTTGTAAATGACTCTACAAGGTGATGGTCAATAGCAATTCAGGCCGAGCATCACTATCGCTTTAGAAGCATCTTCTGTTCATCGCACTTGATGGCATCCAGTCTGAATGCTCTCAAAATATGTACAAATTTAATCAAACTCTTGATCAACAGCTTTAAAAGAAATATTGGCTTTGTGTTTGTGGCTTGGTCATGAAAACATTACTCAGTGACAAATATTCTAAAGGTCCCATAAAAAACAATCCTCTAGTATAAATCAAAGAGGGTAAACCTTGCAAAGCAATATCACTGATGTGTATTACCCAGATATGATTGATTAGCTGCTTGCCCCAGCCTCATCTAAGTGCCAATCTGTGGTACCCAGTACAATCACATTTGTTCCTACAAACAGCAAGAAAATTTGCCCAGATAAAACCTGGCACCTTTGTCCTAATAACACTTCACATCTGAATCAGGAAGTTCTCCAAAAATAATAGGATAAAAACTCTCTTGCAACAGCTATGACTTCTTGCATTGCAATTTAGACTTTGATTAATAAATAGGAGCAAAACAACAGGGTCTTTCCAGACACCATTCAATGGTTTCTGTACTAACAGGACATTAAGAAATCAGAATACTTAACACATCCTCATTTTATCTGCTGAAGCAGATAAAGTTTCACAGATAGCTAATAGTATCAACATCTATATATTGGAAATGAAGGATTATCCACACATTTGATAATAATCTAGAGTCCCAATAGTTCTGAAGCTGGATCAATGTTATGCACAGTCCCATTCACTCTTGTCCTATCACTACATGACTTTGTAAATATAGACTTAATGGAAGCAAAAAACCCAAACCAGAATATATAATATAGTAAATAAAAGTAATAGGCAAAGGCTTTTCTGGAAGTCTGGCCTCAGTCAATAATACACACACACACATATATATGTATATACACATATATGTATAAATAACAAAAAACATGTCTGAGCACAGATTCATAAAATTTTGTATGAAATTTTCAAGCCAAATTTGAATAAAGTATATCTGAGACATACTGGTGAGAGAACCTTCTCATTCAAAAATGTTGCTATCTCATGACAAGTTAAGGGAACCTTTTTTCCAGAATAACTTTGTTGACTCCTCCAAGTGGAAGAAGAACTGTTTAAAAAGGAGCCTAATCTTTTTAGAGCATGAAAACCTCAGTTATGAAGTGGTGAGACTTCAGTTAAGTGCCTCTAGTCAAGCCTCATCCACCACAGTGGTAAAATCTGACAGGGCACTTTGGTACAGAATTACACCAGAGTTTGGCACTGCCATGTAGTCAACAGTGTATCAATCAATGGAATTTATATTTTAAAAATAATTATGCTAAAGTAATTTCCTTAATAAAAGCAGTATTATCAAAGTGCATTTTTAAAAAGTTCTTATTGTAAATTCCTATTTTACCTTCTATGTGATTTTTATCTTAATGCCTTTATAATACCTGTAAAGTGTACAGTACTTTACCAGCTTTGATACACTAAAATGTCCTCATAAATTGTATTAAAATAGGTTTGTTAAGCATTCCTAGTACCGTATAATGCTGGTAATGCCAAATGATAAGTGATAGCCTGAATCATAAATGCTTTTCTAAATATGTTAGAATTGGTTTTTAGCATTGGATGTTCTGGTCTGATAAGACACTCCTACACTAAGGCAATCAGTGGAAATTAGCAACTGGCATGAAAATTACTGTACAAGAAATTGCATTGGGTTTTTCTCCCTGCACTCTCATTATGCCTTGGTGAACTCTTATAAAAACAGATTAAAGCGAAAATTCACAACTAGGACTGACGGAACAGTAGGAAAATATTTTACAGAATTAACCAGAAGTATTTTAAATTTTGACATAGGTTTTATAGCTAAGAATAATGACATGAAAATAATTCTTCTTCTTCTTCAATCTTGTATTTCAAAACATGTTCAGCTGTTATTCCATGCAAGTCACATGAACTCTTTGAACATACCCTTTGCAATGGATCCAATCTCTACCAACCTCACTTGGGGCTCTCAATTTGCCTTTTTTTATTAATAAGATACATGCAAATTTATTTACATATAGGATAATGCAGAATAAGTGAGAGTGAGCTAAGAATGAAAGTTTGGGGATTGTTTCTTTTTTTAACCAAAACCACTTTGGTCCTGTTACTTTCAAACAACAAAATCACATACCTCAAATGAGTTCTGAGACACTTCATGCAGCTAACCCCACCCTGAATTTATGTTATTTATTGTTTCAACCTCCTTGGGAGTTAAGTGTCATACATATTTTCTGTATCACTAGAAGATATACAGGCTGCTGAAGGCATCTGTACTAAGGTACAGTTGTGAATTGAACTATTGATGCCAAATCTAAAATGCATTTAATTTTTAATGGCCAAAATAAACTCTTTCTCCCTTGTTTTCTTTCTTAGAACAGATGCACAGTGAACTTACTCTGCATGCTGACAGGTTTTTGGCTGCTTGTAAATCCTGAAAATATTGATCAGTTAAAAATATTCGGACGCTTGCATCCCTCAATTCTGCTTACCACAGCCTTTCTTCCTGGTCAGCTAGGAGAGCACCAGCAATTTTGTTATAATGATAAATGACCCTCATAGACAGGTCACTCTTTTTTACCTAAAGCCACAATTTTCTCCTTCCTTTAGGTCACAACCTGATTTTTCAGGGTGACAGATTTATTACTTTCTTTGTGTGCTAAAAAACAAATCACCAACAATTGCTCAAAATACAGTCCTGTCACAATAACTTTGAGCACTTCCCAGCCAGAATGATGCAACACGAGGTTTTTTCCTGTTTTCAAAGCAGCAAAAGCACTTGTGCATTTACCACAGCTATTGTGAAGAGCCATTTGGCTCATTTCATAATATGCAACACGTCCAGGCTACTTTCCAAAAGCTAAAGTATTAAAAACATCATTAAAAGCACCACTAACTCTTTCATAATAAGAGATGGCACTTTTGTTTTAAGTGAGGATCACTTAAAGAGTAGCTGGCCTGACTGTGAATTAAAGACTTTTGTGTGGAAGTAGTGAAACGATATTTGCCAAAAACAAGTGAGCTTAAAGGGTATTTCTAGCACGTCCCAAATATCTGGACCACAGGGGCAATTCAGGATTATTATCCAGTAAAATTTGTTTTTCTAGTCCTCCTGTGTCTCCAGAAAGACTTTTTTCCAATGGGTTTGGATAACACAAGGGTCTTGGGATGTCAGTCCCATGCAATGTCAAAGATACTAAGACCTCTTTTGGCAATGAGAAAAATCCAAATCCTCAGTCCCCCAAACCTTGGCCCAGCTGCAGTTACCCAAATGGCAAATTCAATTTGACTGAAATAAGGAAAGAAAAGAGCACTGCAGCACAACTGCATGAGGTTTGGTGCCTGCTTCCCACACTGCATAATGAGGAGCACTGCACTGGAAGACACCACAGCTGGCAACTCAAGGACAGCCACAAGCAGCCCTGGACCAGAGCCTCTGACCAGAGCCTATCAACAAATTTATATTTGCCAATACATGAGAGATATTCAGGATCCCCAGTACTCTAATGCAGAATTCACCAATGTCCTCTGTGTACAGTTAAGCCATCACACTGACAGCATTTAATTTCTTATCTTTACTCTCAAAGTATTAAATCTTGTAATGTGAATATTATGGGGTATATATTTTATAGGAACACAGGATTGGCCAGGAAGCAAGCCAGTGTTTGGCCAAAACTAGGAGGTTTGGGTGATACATACCTGGTACCAGATAGACCAGCTGTGACAAAAACCAACGTTTGTGACAAGATTTATGATATCTAGCAAGAATCTTATTTAAAAGGCAAAAAATACTTCAGCTACAAAGCAGTGTGCCCTTTTTTATGAAGATGAAAACATAGAAACATAAATCAGCTTCCCATCTCATATGGTCTTGGCAAATTACTTCATCACTTTGTACCTAGACCTATCCAAAATCTACAGCAATATAGTCCTTCCTTTTACCTTTGTGTCCTAGGATCACAAAAACCTCAGAAAATACTAATATTCCCCTTACACACTAACAGCTATCAGAACAGGGACAGATTGGCTTGCATGCCAGTTCTGTGCAACCAAAACCAACAGGACACCAGAGGCAGACATACATCTCTATTTCCTGATGCAGCTTGCAAATAAATGCATTATTTTCTTATGAACATCCTCATCTATCTGCTATCAATAACAGTTTAGTTGTGTTTCTCAGAGGTTTGTAATATTCAGTCATAACAGACATCATCTCTTTTATTGTGATGCTGGTAGACGGGCTTGCTCTGAAAAGCACCAAAATATTCTTCAAACATCAACCATTATAAATATGTTCAAACCATTCCAAAATACGTAATTTGGCACAGGTAAAATTCCATAGTGCTGCCCCTGAGCTCCAGCCCTACAATCCTCACACTGGAAAAGCTCCTGCAGAGCTCAAGGTGCTTCCCCTCATAAAGACAGGGGAAACAATCTGCACTGAGTACATTTTACAGTCTGTACACTCCCAGAGCTGGTCTAACCAAACTTCTCATTTCACACAGAGTTTCAAACCCTGATTAGTTCTGGTTTTCACCTCATAATATACTTTTTACTAAGCTGCTTTCCTTATACTGTGCATTATTTGTAGTAATATGCCATTAAACATGCACAGTGTAAACACATAGCACTGGTTAATGCATAATTTAATAGAACAACTTTTGATAACCTGTGTGTAGTACTGTGGAGTTCATAAGGTAACAGATATGAGCACAAGGAAAGAAATGAAGCAGAATTATTTCATTTAGAAACAAGCACATCCTTTGAAATATCTCCAAATAAGGTCACTGGAAAGAACAGCATAGCTTTAACTTACTCTGACAAAGCAAGTGATAAAATGAGGAAAGCAAGCACTGAGAAGTCCAGAGTGAAAGCAATTAAATGAGACTAAGAAAGAAAAGATTTTTGGGCTAAAAGACCTGCTTCTGTATGTCAACTCAAATATCATTAGAAGTCCAAATACACAGAGCTAGAGAAAACCCTATATTTGCTAGATAATTAACATTACACCTCAAATTTTGGACACAAATTGAGACATTGTTGTCCTGTATGGCTTTTTTCTATCCAACTGTGCTTAACATGCACATGGGGATCCCAAGGTCTCTCATGAGATCTCACTTTGTCCTACTACTAACTTTTAATGAAGATGTTTGCAAGCATGATTTTTTTTCATCATTCCACAATGTACTTCCCTGCTCCTGAACTTTACCTTACACAATTTGCAATAAATGCAAGCACCATCTAGTTGCTTTTTAAGGAATTTTGATTGCACTCCCAGCTGCAATCTTGTACATACATATGACTGCCTCCAGCTGGCAACCCTCCATTTCAGAACAGCCACATAATCAAACAAGTTATTTCCATTTCCCCCGAGGGTTCTAATGAGTTAATCTTTGAGACGTCTTCAATTAAAAACCAAAAATATATAACAATAAATAAAATCACACAGTCCTTAGACATGCACAAATTCCACAGATCTCCAACCTGTTCTGTGTAAGAGTATGGCTTGAGAGTCAGATTCTCAGGAACGGAGAGCATCAAGCGAGTCACACACACACCATTCCTGTACTCTTACAGGAAAACACAGCCTGGAAAAGGCTGCTTATCTTTACTGATATGTAATGAAGACTATTTTCTCTATGAAGCTTTCTGCATTGTCAAAAGAAATTACTACCTTTTCAAACCTATCCCCTGAAAGAGTTGGTGATCATTAGCCAGCTTTATTCTATTTACTGAGATAAGGTTTATAGCTCTGATACAAGACAAAATTCTCTCAAACAGCTCACACTAAACTTTTAGCACAGAAACATCAAGACATTAAAAGATGCAGTCTTACCATGACAGCTGCTGAAAGACAGAGGGCCTGACTTACTACAAGGTAGAGAGACTGAATAAATGAGCAAAAAGTAACTGAGCTGTGACACTGTTGTGTCGGTTTATTGTCACTGGGTCACAATATTCTTCTTGGCTGACAACTGTTTTGCAAGCTATAAGAAGACAAGAAGTTAAAACTACTGCTTTCATTTAACCTATCTTGCCCATATTTGCACAGGTTACATTCTGTGACTAAATTGCTCTTATTTCCTTTCTCACACTGAGAACTGGCAAAAAACAACCAGTTTATTAAATTAGATTTTTCCCTTTCTTCCCATCAGGGTAACATGTGAGAACCTATACAAGGTGCTTTAAACCAGTAAGTAAATAAACATTCCCACCTAGAGTCATCAGGAGAACAATCTTAAGACTTGCAAGCTAGTTTCAACACACAAAACTGGCGGGAGCTTCTCACCAGACTTGTTCACAAGCATCTCAAAAGCTCATCTGCCAGGCCCTCTCATGATTACGAGCCGGAACGTGCCCATTAGAGCAAAATAAAAATCATACTGTTGTACCAATACAGTGGGAAATGCTAAATTTCCTTGCATGGGTGCCAGCCAGCACAGCTGCTAGAACAAAAGTTAATGTTCAGAACAAAATCACCATGCTGTGACCTCATTCTGAACATGGCCCTTTCCAAATTGAAGGAATAGATAGACAAAAAAAAAAGTCAAGAGTATCCATAGGGGCCTGCCCTGTTCCCACCTTTGCTCTGGGTGAAGCAAAACTGTGCCTGCTAATCCAGATTAAAGAAATCAATGCCACTACACATATGGACAAACCTGAAAACAGATTTTCCTCAGCTAAAACTTATTCCTGTAGAATTTTAGGAGTAGCTATTGCAAGCAGAAGTAATCCTCAGAAACTGCATATAAACCAGCTTTTACCAGTTTAATTTACTTAAACAGAAACCTTGGGAAATGCTGGCATGAGAGAAAAGTGCAATTACAGAAACTTAGGGGCAAGAAAAATTATTTTGGCACAGTTGCCTTTTTGTTTGCTCACAGAAAGTTTTCCCCAATATTTCTGGCTTTTCCCCTTTGACTCTGAGATCACTTCCTTGTAAGGGTGACTTGGTGCCTCTTTGTCTTTAGGAATCCAAAAAAGACAAGGAAGTCCCTGGTTAAAGAAGCCTGGCAGTTAAAATCATGGGCTTCCTTCCCCAGCTTGTCTTATACATCACTTAATGTTTGACAATCTTGTTCACTGCTTCCCTTCCTATTATGAAGTTTTCAGTGATTTAATTAAGTGTTCACCAAGCTGTTTACAATCTTCAAATCAAGGCCCAAAGATGTCAGTTAACAACTCTTAATGGTCAGGGTTGACAAGGATTTGTTTCATCTTGCCTCTTTCAATCAAATCTACATCAGTGAAAAGACAAGTACATTTCCACTCACCTTGAGCCAACTACATTGAAATAAGGATCATATACATAAATACCATTTATGATACTATATGCAAATGAAACAGAGCTTGTTTCTAACTGCAGGTTTTGGTGCACCTTATGTAAAACGAGCAATTCTACATTTCTGCAAGAACCTCAAATCAAAGTGAGGGATTTTCACTCAGATTCTGTTCTGACTGTATGCACAGGATTACCTAATGCTTGTTCCATACTCTAACAATGCCTAACAACAGCTCAGGTGCAATGAGCCACAGACATTTGCACCTTTGAGTATCAGCTGCTTCTTTTAGCTAGAGCACACATTTCTGCCCCTGTCAATCAGCAGGACACACACTTGGATTGCACAAGACACCTGCACATGCCCTGTGGAGCCAGAATGGTGAAATCCCAGCAGACAGAGATAACCACCCAATGGAAACAGTAGCACATTTAAAGCCCTGCCTGCATACGATGAGGCAGCTTTATCAGGGAAAACTGAGCTTTTGCCAGGACATCCCAGAGCACAGCACTTCCCACCCCCTCATTCCCCAGTTTAATTTCTGCATGCCTACACTTTAAGGACCTCAGTCAAAGATCACTGATGTCAATAAATTAGAAACAGAAAATTACTTTTCCATGAAGGATCAAATCACATCAGATATTGAAACACCACAGGTTTGCTGTTGGCTTTGTGCACACATAAGTCACTTACCACAGATCAGCTGTTACAGTTTGCTTTTTCCTGAGGTTATGGAGTCATATATGTCAGAAATCAAAGTTTTGGCTTTCATTTAATGGTCTCAAATACAAGTTCTGCACAGTGAACTTAAGTTCCTGAGATGCAGTCCACGTAAATCAAGCAAAATTGCTCAGCTCTTTCCATACCTAAGGCATTATTCTGACACTGGCTCCTTCCACTTGGACTCTTTCTAGCTTTCACTGTCTCCTCACAAGTTACTCAAGAGCCAGTTTTCCTTTTCCCAAGCAGGGAAGCACAAGCAGGCAATTTTTACCCCTCATCAGTGTAACCCTCTCAGCCTCTTCTTGCTCCAGTGTGTATAGACTAGCAAATACAGCAAGCAAACCTCATTGGAACAACCACACAGATAAATTCACAAGTTATTTAACAAACAAAACATTCAAGGAAGACTTTTCCATACCTTTAATGGCACTAGTCATTCAGACCATAATAATATGATGTTAGCTTTTATTCCTGGGCCTTTGAACTCCTTCCCACCCTATATGTCAGATCAGTAAGCACTAAAAAACATCATATTGGGTAGCCCTTTTTTTAATTTTTACCTCCTTAAATCTTCAGTTCTCATCTCTTGGTAAAATCCATTTAAACAGGGCCCACAAGTTAATGGTTAAACTTGTTGTTTGTAGTACCATTAATATAGGTCAAGCAGCACAATAGTTACAACTGCTGAGGGGGAAGGTACATAAAGACACAGTAAGCAGTTCAGGACCTTATTACAACATGTCTATCAAATGCACGGTTACAAACAATGTGCCTGATTCATCAAAAAGATAACTTCTGCTGACAGTACACACTGTTCCCTGGAGTCTCTTACACATGGCTCAAAAATTAAAATTGGAAATGTAAACTACACAGACACATTCTTGCAAATGTGAGTATGTTTCAGCACAGTGAGCGCCTCTATGCAAAATAACAGATACAGGCAGTGGGATGAATTCAGCCCTCATTTGCATCACCAAGCACTGGAGAAACCAGCAACAGCTATGACTTTACTCTGCATTTTCTCTCAGGTAACCAAGGGAAGAATTTGTCCCACCAGATCCAAGGTCATACATTTTTTACCATGGGATGCACATGCATAATGCCTACAAGAGGGATTACCTTATGCTTTATTCAAGAATATTCAAAAGGACAGACCTCTATGTCTCAAAAGTTAGTATTTCAGCAGTACTGACAGTAAGTACTGTTTCAAAACTGACAGCACCCTAAAGTTTCACTTAAGCTCAACATCAGTCATTCAATCTCTGCCAGTTTAAATAAACATCATTCCTGATTTGGGTCCCAAGACCCCTGGCCAAGGTTCCCAAATTAAATTCCCAGGTACCTCGCTGGGGCAAATGCAAATAGAATAGCCAAGTTTCAAGACAGAACTCACCACGAGTGACACTGAGACACCTTCCTCTTCTCAATGATTCTTGTCATGAGAGCATGTAGAGAGACCAATGCAATTTACAACATGAGGTAATTTCCCCCAGGAAAACTAAGCATGAAATAAACAGCTTTTCTGACCAAGCAATTGGAAAGTACAAATAGCATTTCAAACAGTTTTTCACTTTTCAACAGAAATACTTCTAATGATTAGACTGAGGCAAAAGAATTTTAAAAACCTCTATTCATGCCCAAAATCTAGTAACTACAATTCCAAGAGGACAAGTTTGTCTATTGTTAATCTGGAGTGGAGGAACCAGATTAAATTTAAGCAGGATAATTTACTGTGTATAACAAATTACAGAACTGATACCCCACCAACAGAAGTCATTCCATATTGATGATGTACACAGTATTTTCTTTCAGACTTCTGTGTTGTCCATTGTTAAAAACTGAAGACAATTTTCTTCCATTTATCTCACTGATGGAATACTTTGCATTTTTGTGATACCTGCTATCCCTTATTTCAATATACTTTACGAACATTGGACTAGATCTTCAGCAAGTGTGAATCACCATAGCTCAATACTGAATTTCATAAAAGTGTTTTAAATCATGCTACCTGTAGAGTGATTAAGTGATGTTGCACCCTTCTGTAGACAGAGAAGGGACATATCACAATAGCATGACATTAAAGCAGCAGATCTCAGGCATGAGGTTATGAATATTTTATAAAAACCTCCTGTTGAATTGCAATTTTAAAGCTTAAAACTTTAAAAGTTTTAAACTTAAAACTTCTAGAACTTTAAAATTTATTAAAGTTCACCAGAAGTATTTAACAACTTTGTGGATTTTATAGACTATAACGTATGGGATGTTTTCCATTAAATCAAATTATGTCACACAGTTAAAAATGCACTTTTGGCACTTTTCAAATTAACTCCACTGCATTCTATATATACACTACATAATAAAGACAGACCAACAAACTACTCTGCCTTCTCATTTTGTTCATGCTGGTAGGGCAGCCCAGGCTGTAAAATTATTTGCTTCAACACAAATTCCAGCACAATAAAGGGATTGTTATGCATTCATCTGGCCATCTTTTCTATTCCATATTATAGGTTTTCTCTAATAGCTTCATGTGTTGCACTCACTTCGGTGGAATGAGATGTACTCCACTCTAGCACAGATGTTCAGGAAACCCTGCTACAGAATAGCTCCTATTAACAGAGCTGAATCCTTTTTGTATAGAAATTGTTTATATTAATGAAAACACCACCGCCTCACACTATTGTCTTCCCTGAACATCAGTAAAGACTTGATTGAATTCATTTGCTAATTAAAAAAAAGGAGAAATAAAGCAATGCAAGGTAAAAAGAAAGTTCACAGAAAGTTAAGGATAAGAAATGTAAGAGTCCAGAGAATGCAATTTAATTGCCTGTAAAAACACACAACACTGTAGGAATATGACTGCTTCCTTAGGTACTCAAGGGATCTCTGCCCAGTTAGCCAGGAAGCACGAGGCAGTTGTGCCCTGATGTTCAGTTTCCTAAGGGAAGAAGGAAGGGGTTTTATATTCTCCCACAAACCACTACAACTTCACCCTAAGTAGATATCTGCTGAATTTCAGCTAACATTTTATTCCATTTAAAATGGGGAAATAAGGCATTCATAAATCCAGCAGAAACTAATTTAACTAGACCAATTCTATTAGCCTCTAAAACATTGTTCTGATTATGAAGATCTGTGTTCTATTTCAGTGAATTTCCCCTTCTGTTACAGTAACTGTCCTGTTTAAATGCAGTTTTAGGATGGATACAACTTAAGCTGATGATGTTGCTAAAGCATTTGGTAAATGTTGACAAATCAGTACAATTCCACAATAATACTTCCAATTAGGTTAGCTGGGAGGACAACAATTCACAATAGCCCTAATTTAACACCACTCTTTTGTGAAACTGGTGTTAAATTCTGAGGACCATTAAACCCTAATTAAACCATTTAACAAAACCCAGTCCCTTATTAGTGAATACAGGTACCCACTTCTCTAGCAGGACGACAGCCCTGGAAATGAGACACTTGGCTGTGAAGAAATGCAGCATGTACTGGTGCTGCCTTACCCAAAGGCACATGCACACTGTGTGGGGAGGGTCCCGAGGAGCTGCATCTCAAAATCATAGAGTTTAGCAAGGATTCTCCTCTTGGCTGGCATGCTTGAAATGTGAGAAACCATTCCAAAACTACAAGTAGCAAGCTATCCTTTACAACACTTCAGTAATATGGTAGGACAATAGGGCCTTTGTGCTTCAGAGTGACTCTAGGGCTGAATCATATCATCACAGTGGTTCAAAACTCTGTAAATGGCTTCTCAGAACAATTAAATGGCTTCTCAGAACAATGGCATAAAACCATTTGAGGCTTAAGGAGAAGCACAAAGTACCACACACTGCAGATGGCTTTCAACATTTTGAGCACTGAAATAAAATAAGATAAAGTGAGGATCACCTCTTTCACTAGCCAGCCACCTGGGTCTGTCTGCTTTAAGGATGGCTCTTTTTACCTCCCACAAGCAGAAAGCTGCAGGCTTTCAGGTCCAGCCTGTGAAACTCTGCCAGGTCTTAGACTCCCCTGTATATGCAGAGGCCTTGCATAGAAGATTCCATTTTCTTGAAGGTTTCATTTCAACATGTGTAACTTGTATTTTCTAATTAGCTCATCTCAAAGATGATTTGGCAGAATCAAAAACAGCTGTGGTACTTGTGGGGTGCTTAGCTTTTGTACAGGTTACTCAAACTGCCATACAGGCCATTAGATGTATTGACATGGTTGTATTGAGTTGAAGACTTCCTCAACAACCTTTTGCTAAAGGATCAGGATTAGTTTCAAATCCTATAAAAATCTATTATTTTTATATAGGATAGAGAGCTAAAGCTTTCTAGCATTGCTGTGGAGCTTGAGGTTTTTACCAACCAAAAAGTTGTTGGTTATTGTAGACGTTTTTTTAGAGCAGGCCAGGGCCTTTCTACATTGCAAACCACTCAGGCTGCAGTGTCACAAACTGTTCTGCTCAAATAGCCCAGACCAGGAACGGGGTCCCTATACCCTCAGCACCCAAAGTAGTCAGAAGGACTTGAATACCAAAACACTGTGGATTTCATCTTTCCAGCAGAACCAAATGCCATACTGCAATTAAGGCAACCACAGGAGGTAAAGGAATATACTATAAATTCAAAGGTTAAAAGCAATTCTTACTTTTCCAGACTACAGTGCAAGAGCTCAGACTTAGACTGCTAGTACTGCCTATTGCAGTATTGAGTATATAGACTATTTACTGTACCCTTTTTATATAATAATTTCTAGTAACAGCAGCAGTGCTATTACTGCAAACAGCAAAAAAGTCCAACACAGAAAATCCTCAACATCTGTATAGCAGAAGGTTCTCTGTGCAGGTACCAAGATTTCAGACATATGGGAAGCAGCAGCCAGAGCAAAGCTGTCCACAAGCAGAGATAGTGAGAGGCTAGGCAAAGGGAGAAAAATAACATCTACAGCCAAAAGGGAGGGGGAATAAAATCAAACAGCAACAGAATAAAAAAAAAGCAAAGGATTAAAATGTTTGTGTTTGAAGTAACAACCTGTGCTTTTTATTCATGCTGTGGAAACATTGTTAGCTAAAACTATTTCACTTGAATTCTGCAAGTTTCATAAGTTTGCTGATACTACAGGAGAAATTATATTAGCATTCCACTTAACTTGCTGCCAAAGTCCTAGGATCTGCTGCAAAACTACAATAATTTTGCAAACTTCTGAAATTTCAAAACAATATCTCATCTCTTCCCAATATTTTATACAATTATAGTTCCAGTGACTTGACTAAAACAGATCTTACCAGGATAAGTTAGAAAAGGATTCTAGGTCAATATTTTTTCTTATAAAGAAAACCAGAGAGCTTGTTGAACTCTCCACAAATGAAGCCAGTGTCTCTCTGTACTTGCCTAAACACTCATCTCCAATCAGAAAGAGCTTCCACTCTATTCCAGCCCTCTTCTGTTATTCATTCTTTGCCATTTTCCTCAGTGTGTTTTGGTCAAAAAATTGATAAAAATTTATTATTTTAAGCTTAACAGATGCTTGCTCCAAGACAAAAGCCAGCAGAAACATACACATATATTATAGTTTGGTGCTTTAATGAGAGAATCCTATACAAGGTAAGGGTCCAGGGAAGGCAAGGAGACTCCCTCCACAGCCAAGCAGGAATGTCTACACAAGCATCCTACCCTATCAGACTCAGAGCTTGCCATGCCGTTAATATGAAATGAAAAATCAATAGCTATTGTTCAGCCACTATCTCCAATCAACTGATGCCCATGTCAGACATGGCAGTGGGTTAATGGTAAAACAAGGCACACAAGCTGCTTTTCAGAAGCTCAATTGAGCTGCACGTTACAAATGTCCTGGCCCTAGCTTCTCACCTATCAAGTGCTCTGTCCCCTCTTGGGACACTAGTGAGCAGCTAGGATGGGCTATGCATCCACACAGCAACCACCTGGCTTGGAGCTACTGCCAGCTTTTCATAGGCAAGATCTTGTGAGGGTCAGTGGGTGTCCTGTCCAGGCTTTGCTAGAGGGAAAGAGCACAGCCATCTTAACTGCCTCTCATTGTGAGCTATCAGAGCAAAAACTTTCCCCCTCAGAAAAGAAAAACAATGAATTAAACAGAAAAAAACCCATATAACTATATATCTACAGGAAGAAGCCTAAGACAATCCAACTGCTCTGAAAAGCCTCCACATTCTAACTGAAAGCCCCCAACAAGTCCCTGTGCTTCCTTATAGGAGTACTTATTGCCAGATTGTAGGAAGAGATGAGAAGAGCACCTACAAAAAGCTTCAGGGGAAAGCAAGAGGCAGTTGCATCCTAAGAGGAGGCAAACTTGGAGCTAAAGGCAACAAGCACATAGACTGGGCAGGGAACTCACCAATGGAGCACAGTCCCGCAGCAGGAGAGGCAGAAAGCAGAGCAGCACCAACTCCTATCGGTGCTCCTGTGGTCATTGTGCAGAAGCAATAAAAGCAGTCAAGGTCTGAAGTCATCCCAGGAAATCCACAGAATAATTTTGAGAACATGCCCTCAGCCAGCACAGCTCAGAGAAGGAGCTGCGTTCCCAGCTGGAGCTGAAATGAGCAGGTGGCCCCGTGGGCAGGAGCTGTGAGGGGGACCCAGGTGAAAGTAATCAGGGTCATCAGGGCCCATTAGTGACCTGGGGCTCTGACAAATCTTCCCTTCTTTTATCACCCTAATGTTGCTTTAGTAAAGATCTCTCAAGTGCACACACATCTTTGTAAAACAGTGTTTTCCAGAGGCTGTGAGCAGTTCTCCCTCTTAGCCATACCCACAGTTGTCTGGGCCACTGAAAAGCATTTCAGTCTCATTGGACTGTTGGCAGCAGTGACCATAGGAAAGAGTAACAATTTTAGGATGACAATAATGTAAGTTTGTGGTTACTAAGGGTACCTGAACATCTCTTCATTTTTCTTTCTGAGATAGAAGTACCCAGAAGCCCCAGTCTGAGACACAGAACTTGGTGTAGGCACTATACAAACAAGATTTGCATGACACTGCAAATGCATGAACAATCTAATTTAAAGCTGGTTTCTGAAAGTCAGGACTTGTCAGAAGTCCCAGGTGCTACTGCTTTCCCCAGGATTATAGGTACTCCAATTCCAGAGCCATCTGCATTTTTTTTTACTGTGATCTAAGCCCATAAAATAAGTATACTGTCCAACAAACTGTGAGCATATTGTATAAAAGATACAAAAAAATTAATGTTATACTAATCTATTATTCATTTCACTGCACTAGGCAGACAACGTTCTTGAAGGAATTAGTATTTCTCAGATCTTAAGTCTACTTGGTCTGTTTTGTAAGAACTGCAATATTTACCAAAAGTGGCGCCTAGATGACTTGGAAGACAATGAAAAAAACCATGTTATTTCAGTGCTATATACGCTCCTGAAATATATCCCCTGTACAGAATATATACAGCCTTCTATTATGAAGTTTACATGTAAAGTAGTTTTTGTTTAGATTTCAACACATGCCTCCAGAAACCAACCACCTTAAGTTTCAAATTGCCAAGAGACAGACTAGTGCTCTGTTTAATTATTAGTGCCATAAACCAGAACAATATTTACCTGCCTATAACAGAGCTTAGGAAAATCCACTTATCTCTCCTGCCAGTTGCTACAATTCTCACAGTTATTAATAAAATGATCAGAAATCCTTATTTCTGAATGGCCTTTACCCTACTTTTCTCTCTTGCCCAGTGTCCTTCCTGATGAAAGTCAGCTTGGAAATTGGAACAAATTCTGTACGTGCTCATTGGGAAGACAGAAAGAAGTGGGAGTGATCCTGTACACCAGATCTGAGGAGCCACTCAAGCCTTGATTTCTCCTTCCTCTGGCTGGAATGACCTGTCTAGTGTGTTACATGTGGTTCTGCAGTTCATCAGCCTCCTGACATCCTTCTGTTCCTGGTGCAATAAATGAGTTTCAGCAAGGACACCCCCTCTGCTTAGACATGAAATGCCACTGAACTGCTCTCCTCTGCCAGTCTTTCACCTTTCAGTAGCATTCAGCTTGCACTTACTTCATGGTCTCAAGCAAATCCAGTCTGTGTGGTGAAGCATTCATGCAGCTTCCTTGAGGAGCAGAAATTTTTCAGAAACTCATCAGAGCACTCAGGGTTTTTCACAAATTAGTTTCCTGATGTAAGACTCATCTCACCTCCAACTAAGGTTTTGGAAGGTTTTTGTGGTGGGGAAACAGAGTTATCCCTACATCCTCCATATATATCTTTAAAAAAATAATTATCTAGATACCAAGTTCAGTAGGTTTTAAGTTCCACTTCAGATTCACTTTAAGACTCCCTCTCACCTCTTTCTCCTCTCCTCCTTTCAAAGTTATAAATTCCTGATATTTTATTAATAGTGTTTTAAGAAACTGTTGTCTGTTCCTGAGTGCTGTGTGAGATGATGGATGAGTTCACAACACCTGTTACTGCTACATACGTGCAAGTCATTTCCCCCTGCCTGTTTCACTGAAATCTGTTCTTTTCTCACAAACACTCTGCTCCCATTACCAGTAAATATCTCCTAGATAAGCTTTGTAAAGGTCCATAACTATTTAATAACTTTCTCTTTGTACACCAATAAGATAGATTAGTGGAAAAAAAAAAGGTGTACAAGAAATTTAAATTGAAGCTATTCACACAGATAGACAGACCAGCAGATGAAACTCCTCATGCCATGAAAAAGTTTTATCTTTCAGTGCAGAGAGTTAGCACTAAATGTGAGTCCTAACAAAGCTTATGCTATTCCTATAATTAAGGCTAAAAGAGAACTTTTGTAATCCACAACAGTATACGTCCATCTGCACAGAATTGAGTTTTCTTTCTAAGCAATCCTGGAGGTTACCTGATTGCTCAATTAACCTAAAAAAAAAATGTTTACAAATGTCTGTACTTACCTCCTCCTCTAGACTAATTTATCATCAGAAATATTCACTGAAATAAATTTTGTAATTAGTAAGAAAAAATCACAGGAAATAATTTTATAATTCCTACATTTCATTATTCATCTCCAAATATGGTTTATAATAAATTGTATTCATCTAAACAGAGAACAGAAATATGAGATACTAATATATACTGATAAATGTAATCAAGGAAAAAAGTTCATATATGGACACCCATAAAGAAGCCACCATGCAGAAGTTTCTCCAGAGCTCCTTTCCAATAAGCTGAAAATCCTGAGTAAAGGAGTAGCAGACACTGAAATGTATTTTAATGCAGTTGAATTCTACTAAGATAATAAACATCGTGTGTGAAATACATACAAGTAAAAAAACCAAAACTACCAAGATATTTTAATAGTGCAGTTGCACCATAAGACCAAACAGGAACTAAGGATCAGCTGATGAAAATGCCTTAATAAATTAAACATTCTATTTCAGTACTGTAACCACTGAAAAATGCAAAGGGTAAAGAGCATCAAATATATCACATTCTCACAATTTCTTTTACAGAACTACTAAGGAAAAGGCATAAACCTGTATTTTAATGACTTAGTTTTGCATATGTGAAATAAAATTCATGAGGGCAGAGAAAATACACTGAAGCATCCAAAAGAATTTTAAATGTTTGCGATAGATATGGAGGAACGCTGGAATGACTGAAATAGAGAAAAGTTTTAAAAGTGTGATTTAAAAGGGTGATTTCTAGATCAAAGAACAGTTTGCAAATCTCTTCCCACCTATGCAAAGCTCCAGCTGAAACCAACTGGACTACTCTCAGGACCAGAGAGCTCACGCCCGGAGGGCACCATGCCAAGATCAATGCCACGTTTGCCCTGCACTTTAAGTAGAATGAGAATCATGTCCCTCTTTTGATGAATGCTGTGCTGAGCACAAATATTTCTGAGTTGTATGGATAATAAAAACAATACATTGACATGGCGTAGAAAATAACAAGGAACATGCTGAATTCAGATAAGCAATATCCAAAATGTTACAGGAAAATTACAAAATCATGACTGAGCTCACTAAATTTACACTAAGTTATACAAGTTGGGGAATAAAGCTCTTTGAAAAGGTAATTTTTAATTTCTGTCAGTCCATTTTCAAGGCTTATTTCTTAATATTCTTATGTGCCCAAATGAAATGCCACCTATGGAAATGCCCATGAGAAGAGAAACTCCTTTTGACTACATTTTTGTGGTAAATGGTTGCAAAATAATTTGATGTGCAAGAGTCAAAGGAGGGATTGTTGCCAAGCTTTTGAAATCAGAAACAGTTTCTTTGAGGGACATTTGTTAGAGGGACAAACAAGGGACAATTTCATCACACAAGAATTGGCTAAACAAGAAAGAAACTAAAAGTTTATCAATTAATTATCTTCCTGAAAGATCTGAGACAGAAAAGCATATTTGAAATAAAATTAACTCATCTCATCTTCTCAGGATGAAAAGGGGGAAGGAAAGAAAGGCAGAGGGAGTATTGAAAAGCAGGGAAACACAAGGTGAGTCTATAATGCTCCAGCCACAGCTAGGAAAAGCTGTTCTGGGTGAGGTTGGTGGCTGCCTTAGCAGAGACTTACTCCTGAAATGCCAATTTCCTGACCAAGCAAAGTAATGAGCCATGAACTCAGGTACTTTGGTGGCACAACTCCTAAGCCTCATTATGGATTCGTTTCACTTGGGCTCCAAATGGATCTCTGCTAAACACATCGAGCTGCTGGATCACAGGCTGATATAGGCTTTCCTGGAGTTTCCTTAGGAGTTTCTTTTCCCCTACTGGACTAGGTATAAAGAAAGGCAAAGAAAGTCTGTCTGGTTATGCACCTGGCATACATTCCTCTGTCCGTGGAGACAAAGTATCAGAAAGGGAAAAATAGAACATTTTTTCAGTGACCCTGACATTTGATACTGATGCAAAAAAGGAAAGGAATTACAGTGTTTGAAGCCAAAAGTATGAAGTTTCTCTATATTTCCTATGATTTAATATCTCTCTCCCCCACATACGGCAGATTCCTTTATAGAAGCTCTTGAAGATGGGCCAACAGTGCTCCAGCAATGTCTCTGATGATACAATGGAAAGTTTCTAACCACAGTATCATTTGCAGCATTTCTCATTTATTTTATCCCCAGTCCCCAAAGACATGTCTTTTCTGATAGAATAAATGTGTCTTTCCACTTTTTATGAATAGAATTGAAAATCTATTTGATAACCAAATGAATTAAAAGAGACAGAGTCCAATTATTTAGGTCTATATGAAATCTGTTTTAAAAGCTGGCTCCCAGCTTTTACTCAGTCCAAAAGATAAAAAAATCAGTGATGCTTAAAAAACACAGTACCTGTTTAAGCAGATTTGTAAGTTTTTTTTTTTTTTCAGTGACAAATATGAAGGTAAGAATTTGAGACATCAGACCTTCCCTGTACAGCCTGTCCTGCTTACTAACAGGGCCTTTACAGGAGGGCACTACTGCACAGACCAAGTGATAATTCAGGGTTCCTGGCTGTAAGGCCCAGTCACTGCTTGGTTTGCCACACCAGCCCCATTTTCACACCAGCTCTCAAGATCTCATCCTGGCCTAGAGAAGCAGTTCAGTTTGTGCAGGAGCTAATCTGTTTGCCACTGTATCACCAAAATCTAACCACCATGACAAAGTATAAAAAAAGGCACATGCTGCTTTGCAGCCCTCTGCAAGTTTAAAGAGAAAAAAGCTCTCACTGACTTCAAGAGCCTTCAGATCTAACCCACAGTGGAACAGCTTCACTCTATTTTTCAAGAGAAATGAAATGTAAAATATCATCTGATTATTCAGGCTTGAGTCTGATCTCACAAAGAGTATGCAGACAATCTATTGGGCTGGAGCTGCAGAGGCTGTCGGTGGCACTGCAGAGCAAGGCACACTGTGCTCAGCCTGGGAGCTGGCATGCCCTGCCCTTCCTCTGGACAAGCTGAAAGCAGAACTTGACCCACTCCCAGATGAGCTGAAGAATCACCCAGTCATCTGCATAGCTGCCCACTTTCATTAAAATTGTTTAAAGCCAAACACTTGACAGCCATTTGACAAGCTGTGGGTAGGGTTTGTGCCTCACAGCCTTAGAGGTGAGTGCAATACTCTATGTATCATAATCTTGGGATATCAATGTTTAACCATGTTGTAAAGCTCTTTAGTGAGAAAGTAGTATATGCTTTCAACTAAATGGCTACAACCTGGAGCTACTCTCCAGCCTGAGGACTGGGGCAATAAAATGTTTCTGTGTGACAAACTATCGGGAGAGATTTGCTGGTGCTGTTAGTCAGAGTGTAGAATCCCCAGTGCATTCAGAAGCCTCCCTTAAGGAATTAATGCTTGATTGTTTTGCCATCCAAAGAGTGTTTACAGAAGCCAAAACAACCATGCTTGCTGTCCACTGTGCAAAGAGGTGATGACATCAAGAAGACAGGTCACAAGTCTGAGTTTATAGACATTACACTCATGTTGGTATGGCTTTTCATCCACTCAGTATGATCTTATGACCCCACAACTTTACAACCTTCCCCTCTCTGGGCTTCATAGCACCTCTCCACTCTAGGTTAATCATTTCTCTGCCATTATCTGCCAACAGTTCTTATCTCTTTTGCTGTCACTTTATAACAGGGTCTCTTATCAAGCTGTACTAAATCACGTGATGGTGCCAAACCTATCACAAGTTGCAATTCTTCTGATTAGAGACTATCATGAAATGGGATACATGGTTTACAGCAGGTCACTAATGCTGGAAAAAGTACAGAGTCCACTCAAAGACATGCTTGTTACTTTCTGAATTCTTGGATATTTTTTTTGTTGTTGTTCATCACGCCGACTTTCACTGAAGGCTATCATAGCCTGAGTCTCAAGGCCAGAAAAGTTTACAGGCTGCACCTCTCCTGTACTCAATGCTGTACCCCTTGTACCCAAGGGTACGGTATATTCACACCTAATAATGTCTTCTGGTTCTCACGCAGCCACCATACAGGAATCTATAAAACATGGACTTACATCAGCTGGTAAGTAACAGTTTTCTAACTGTTTTGAAGATTCTGTGTAAATATATTAGATTTCTGGGTATCCAAACTGAAAAAATCACTACCATTGGGTGAGCCTATGATTAATTTGCACATATACTTAGGCTAGAGAGAACATTACAAAACCATGTAAAAATATAAAAAAACAGATGATGATCCATAGAGTAAGAATTTTCTCTAGAGATAATGCAATTATCAAATATATATAATTAGATAATTAGCAGTATTTTTATCCATTATGATTTATAATAACTGTGAAATTGTGCATGTGCATGTAGAAAAATTTGCAAAAATTAGATTTAAATTGCTTCTGGCTGGATAATTCATATTGAAGAAAACCACAGGAATGGTTTTGTCTTTTCAGTGATACTGTGGTTTCTGTCAAATGCAGATTCTTTCTTATAGCTGAAAATGTCATTCAGTGGGAGTGGGCTGGGTAATAGAAGTCAGTTAAGACTTCAGAGCAGCAAAGTGAATACTTTCAGTAGCATATGGAAACAGCACCCGCTCCCTGTCAGAAAGCCATCAGGCACAGGTTGCTCTGGCTTGCAGGCACAAGGGGCATTGCACAGCCAGATGTCCCAGGCTGTCCCAGGCTGTGGTGGCTGTGGCCGAGCCCCAATGGGTGCATGTCCCCACCACCTTCCTGCCCTTCTGCACCCATTTCCTGTCTCAGGCCTCTCTGTCTCTCACCACACACCTGGAGCAAGGTGTCTTTCCCTGTCCCACCAGCCTGTGCCCAGGCCGAAACTGGGGCCAAGCAGGCCTGCAGAAGGCTTACCAGAGGAAAATTCTCCTTCATGGAGCAGAAGGCGCTTCTCAAGCCAACCTAGCAGTGCTGCAGGTTCCACAGCCCAGGGTTCTGCAAGGCTGTGCCTCAGCACAGCATTTCCTGGCAGGGATGAAAGAAGGGATCTTTGGCCCACAAGCGGAATCAGGGCACGCTTTCCTCCTCTTGCCCCAAAGTGCGTCATCACAGGGCAGGTGAGGAGTTCACCCTGATGCTGGGTGTGATGTGGGCACCTTGCCATCAAGGGAGGCTTTGGGACCGTGGGGATGGAGGGCACAGCAACAGCTGCAGGAAATAGCCTCAAACATAACTGATCTTTGTCTTCTGGGTAGAGCTGCTGCTTCTCCCAGAGAAGGGCTCCCACCTTGGACTCAAGCGTGTTTCAGCCAGATGTCCCCTCAGAGTCCCTGTGCCTCCCTACAGGTGTGGGGTACTCCTCTGCACAGCTCTGCCCCAGAAACACACGGAAAAGGTGGCAAGTCCAGCTTCCCCTCCAGGTCTTTAACTTTTCCTCTTTCTGGTTGCCACAGAGGGACCCTCTGGCTCTGTTTCCTGAGGAATAGTAAAATAATTATACATCTCATTTATCTGAAGAGTGGTTACTGAGACAAAGTTTCTTAAGGTGAAAGGATAAAAACCTAGGAGAAGGGAAAATAAGACACTCACCTGTGATATTTAGACCAATTAAATGCCATTTTCATGGTTTCCAGAAGACTGGCAGGTCTCAGTTCCCAAAATCATGTGGATATGAGAAATGACATTGCTACAGGGAGTAGCAGAGACTCTTGTCACCTTATCACTTATACATGTGCTGTGTCACAAAAATACCAGGACAGATTCATACAGCATGGCCCAGAAACAAGCAGGCCTAAATCTTGGGAAACTTTCAAAAATCCTGTGTACTCTGATTCAGGGGAAGGATTCTGTCCTTCCATGACACTGCTGAGCCAGAACCCATGGTAGCATCCCTGAAAAACTCACCTAACTCAGCCTTGTGAACTGATCACCATGCACCTGTAAGGGTTAAATGGAACCCACACCAGGGTTGGGTTCCATTTAACCCTTACAGAGGGCCTCTGCTTGGAGCTGGGGGAACCAAATAGGAAGTAGCCAGATTCTGTTCTTATTTGCACTGGAGAGTAGTTCTTTAGAAAAAAAAGCTGTCCTCCCAGGTTAGAAGTACAATCAGCAGCAGGGTCACAGGCTCATAAGAGTAAATCCTATCCCCAGGCTTTTGCTTTTGTCCTGTCCTTTCTGGCATTCTCCTTCACTTTTCCCTTTCTAACCAAGGCAGAGTGGATGGGTTTCTGAGAGGCTGCCACAGCCTCTGCACCCTCACCCCACCAGCCCCTCAGGGCAGGGACCCTTGCTGCTTCCCACCACACGGGCTGAGTTACCCTTGTCAGGGAGCACTCTGTGCATTTCCCCATCTGGCAATAAGTTAGTTTTTGTTACAAACCACTGACATGTCACAGCTTCCTCCCAGCAAGGAGGGCATCTTCCAGCTCCCATGAATGCAAATCAGACTCCACTGGTATAAATAGCAGTGGACCTCTCCCTTGGAGGGCAAACACAACCAGCCTGGAGCTGGAGTGTGAGTGTTGTTGACACCTGCTTTTAGGTTTATAGTCATACAATCAAAAAGGCAACCAGAATTCACAAAATCTTAATAGTACATACTATCTTGATGACAAACACCATATGGACTTATAAATGGTTTTATGGAAGTGGCATGATTTTTTTTCTTCTACCAGATTCTGAGGCAATACAAAGATAGTTGACTAGTTTTATTTTTCCTTGAATCAGCCTCTTGTCTTAGCATCATCAGGGACATTATGCAATTTTTATAAGCATTAGCTATGATTATTTAACAGAAATAACTGTTTAATTTACTTTTAAAAATTGTTATATAAGAGGAAAAATAATCTACTTGTAGTTTACAACTGTGATATTTTTCAGCTTGTAGAATACTTACTGCTGTCTTCATTTTAATGTATGTCCTCAGGCAATTAATAGTATTCAAATTAGGGCTCATGAGTTTGGCAAAGTTAGTTTTTATGTTTAGTAGTAATAGGAATAGTAGCATTTTCATGTGATTAACAAAGACAGTATATACTACCTTTTAAAGTTTAGATCAAGATTTTGGCCAGCATTTATACAGGCAAAGCTTTTACAGCAGTGAACAGTTTGAGCTGTGTGAGGACTGTAAGATATGCCATAGGTTATTTTCTTATGTCATTGGACTTTTGCTGTTACTCTTATCAATTTTCTTCCCACTTTTCCTGTCCTCACTTGCTTATACTGCAAATGAGCCATCTAAAAGGAGCAGTATTTACTTTTACATCCAATTTTTTTCTCTTAGTCTGATTTTAAATACCATAGTACATGAGGCAAAGATGATGCCTGTGTGAGGGATCGCTCCACTACTGACAAAAGCCTCAAGCTTCTTGTCTGTGAGGGTAATTTAAAGGTCAGCTCTCAAACTTGTCTTATATATATAAGGTGAAAATGAAGAAGTGTCTGCAGGAGGATTTGTGTGCATCTGTCTTGTGGGGAAACCCATTAAAACTTCTCATGATAGATCATTATTAATGTCTAGAGTTTACTCACATATTACATGAGTACATATATATATATATAACCTTATATATTAATATATATTAATACATCCTTATGTGCAATGAGCAGACATGCAAATGTACACAATCCTTATCAAGATTTCTCAGTGTAAACTATGCCTAGTTTATCTTCTCATAGTTATTATTTTACATTACGTATGGATAAATCTTGGGACAAATAGCTATGTATGAGCTTAAAGCTTTTTCATTATAAAGATCAGCTAAAAAAATTTTTTAAATAAAGTTTTCCAAACTTTGAAACATGGAGGGAGGGGGAGGGAAGAAGCAGACCTAAACCATCTCTTTTTTCCACCAGCAGATCGAGGTCAATTGCCTCAGCAAAAGAAATTTCATTTTTAAGCCTGTCTGTGCAGGATAGAAATCAATTATCTCTTATGATACAGAGACCGGCGCTCAGCCCTGACGGGAGCCTTGTGGTATATACAAATATATTTGGAGTTCTATTCCCAGACTAAGCTCTAGCTTTTTAACTAGAGGTTCCACACTCGGCTCCAAAAGGGTAGCACAGACAGAAACAAAATCGCCTCATCAGAACCGTAATGATCAGTGCTGGGAAGGGGCGATGGATTGCGGCGGAGGGTAGCGGGGGGATGGTCCGGGCAGTCCCTGGGCCGCCGCGGGGCAGCGGCTCCGCTCCTGGACGCGGAAAGGAGCCCCGCTGATGGATTCGCCTCCCCGCCTCCGGCTGCGGGGGAAGCCGCCGCCCCCGCGGCAGACAGCCGCGATCAGCGAGCGCGTTTCCCCGTCGCACCATTAGCGGCAACACCATTGCCCAGGCAGTGCGGAACTAAAGGCGTTTTCCATACAGAATTCATGTCATTTCGGGGCGGGAAGGGGAGGGGGGAATTTCTAATAGACTCCCTGCTTGCAAAACTGGATCTTTAAGTGTTGAATAAAAGAGACCTGATGACGGGATCGATCCAGGGAAGCCGTGCCGCCAGCCCTGAGCACGGCTCACCCCTTCCCTAAGGGCGCCCGGGCATGCCTCAGCCCTTCCACGCCTTCCAGTTAGTTCAGCAGAATGTCGGTCGGAAACTGCCTTGCAGCAACAAGTGCCGGCCGCTCCTGCCCCCAGGCGTGCGGGCCGCCCCGCGGGAGGGAGCGGGCCCCGGGCGGGCGATGCTCACCGGGCCACGGCGGGGCCCGCGCCCCGAGCCGGGCGGGACGGAGCAGACGGCGGCAGGACGCGGTGAAGTGTTACGACACCTCACTGATGACTCACTTACCAATAAAAGAAAGGCAATCAGAGCGATGCTTTACCACCCACTTGGCCCTGCTCGCTCTTCTCTCCGAAGTCTCCTGTCATTCTGCAGCACGCTGCTGCCAGGTGCTCATAAAAGCAGTGCATTCCGACGGGCAGCAGGAGCTTGGCCGAGCTTGAAAAATGGCTTTTCAGTCAATAATTGACCGTTTGGAAATGGCTCTCTATGCCGGACCAGAGCGGAACGACGTCTCTGTAAAGCAGAAATGAATGATTAGCTGTATAAAATGAAGGCAACAGGCACAGACGTGGTCCTCTGCGGTGTGCGTTTTACTACAAAAGTATTTCAGTCTGAGGCATCCACTCTGTTTTGCTGAGAGTGATCAAAACCAAACCAAACCAAACTAAACAAAGAAACAAAAAAGAAAAAAAAAGGGGGGGGGAAGGAAGAAAATGAAAAAAATGAGGGGGAAGTGGGAAGTGTATTTTTGTGTTTGGAGTGGGTTGATTTAATAAGTTAGGGATTTTTTTTCTGGGTTGTTTGTTGTTTTGTTTTTTTTCTAGAAGGGACAGTTCCTTTCCCAAAGCCTGAGTTGGAGGCACTAGCAATCTCCATTTAATGAATCCCAGGGAACTGAATGCAATATCGCCTGGGCAAAATGATGAAAGGAGACCGTTGGCTACGGGGTTTGGAAGGTTTTGAGGTAGTCTGCTCTGATCATATGTAGGGATGATCTGCTTATGACAGGAGGAGAGGAGAGGAGAGGAGAGGAGAGGAGAGGAGAGGAGAGGAGAGGAGAGGAGAGGAGAGGAGAGGAGAGGAGAGGAGAGGAGAGGAGAGGAGAGGAGAGGAGAGGAGAGGAGAGGAGAGGAGAGGAGAGGAGAGGAGAGGAGAGGAGAGGAGAGGAGAGGAGAGGAGAGGAGAGGAGAGGAGAGGAGAGGAGAGGAGAGGAGAGGAGAGGAGAGGAGAGGAGAGGAGAGGAGAGGAGAGGAGAGGAGAGGAGAGGAACTTTATTTGCCATGCTTTTCCTGATGTAAATAGTATCGTAAAGTTGGACGTGACAGGTGTGTGAGGTCAAGCAGCAAAACCGCGTTCGCAACTTTCCCATCTGCACAGAGATCCCGTGCCGGCCGCACTGCCGCACGCTGCCTTCGCCGGGGCGCTTCTCGAGGCAGCGCCACTGCGTGCCCGTGGCAGTGACAGCCTGTGCCCGAGGCTGCGTGTCTATGCCGAGGACAGGATGCGTGATGCTGCCTCCTTCCCCGAGCTTGGCTGAAGTCACTGTTTTCACTGAGTGATGGCTCAGAGCGGCTCTGGGCAGGCGGCAAACGGGAATGTTCAGCGGGAGAGAAAGGGAGACAGGATGAGGATTTCCCTCCTTAAATACTTCCCTTTAAGTCTTTTTGATTGGTTTTGGATTTAGACTTCCCAGCGGAAAAGTTTCAGTCCTCCGCTTATTTATCTATTTTATTTGTTTCTGGGAAGTTTTTCTTGAACATCCACCTTCCCCCTTCCCCGCTCATCCCACACCACAAATGCTCTCTTTCGCTACTTTGCTGGGAAGGTAAATGAAACCTTCTCCGGGATACCTCCCGACACAAAGCTGGAAGAGATCATGCTATTTGTTTCTCATCGAGATCACTCCAAGCTGGAAATGTCTCTGCTTAGGGAAAAAGACTTGGAAATTTGCTGAGGTTCCGTGCCTTCTTGGAAGCTGTAAGCAATCAGAGCTTGCCTTGAAATATCATCACACAGAAACCTCTGCCTTGGAAACAAAGAGGTGGAAAAGCTGCAGATTACTTAACATTAGAGAATGGGGTTTTTAAAATGTAAATGTACATACATTTAAATAGGGAAGTATAAAGTATTCCAGGTCTTGCTCCTTGTACTAATCAAGGCTGCTGGAAGCTCCCCGAGCCATCATCTTTTATAATTATAATTACACGCGTCAATCAAGACCTTCAGGCAAAGTCAGAACAAGGCAGGCAAACTCAGGAGAGAAATCGCATTAAAAAAAAAAAAAGTTTGGAGAACTTGGTAAGGAATGGAGAAGAGATTAAAAGAAAGGGTAATTAAGGTTGCTCAAGGCAATCGTGAGAGCTAGAACTCCATGTTAAATTAAATGTAGCCACAAGGGACCAGGTATCATTTATAATATGTACTGCCCTAAACTGTTACTTCGGAGAAATGTGGATGTGTAATAACCACTCCAAAGTATTTTCATCCATAGCGATAGCTCGCAGAGTCACTTTGCCATGTACAGTTGGAACTCCCTCCAAACAATTCCCTGGCAGAATGGCACTAAGCCCCGGAGTAGGAGGGAAGAGCCCGGGGACCGGTGCTAGGGCCGCGCCCGCGGGGGAGTGTTGCCCGCTGGGGCACTTAGCCGCTGTGCCCGCGGGGGCCGCGGCCCGCCTGAGCCCCGCAGCACTCGGGCTGGTTTTGCCTGCCCTGTCCCGGATGCGGCGTTTCCTTCCCCGGCTTTTCCCCAAAACGCAGCTGCCTTCCCGGAGCAGTAGTTACGAGAGCGGCAGCACGGAGCGCCCCGTCGGGGAATCGCCAAGCAGCGTGACCCACTCGGCGGCGAGCGAAAGGGAGGGGACCGGTTGTCCCCGATGGAGCCCAGCGGGCTGCAGGACCCAGGTCCGCAGGTGTCCTGATGGTCTGCTGTAAATGCGCTTGGAACTGTGCCCTGATGACTCTTCTCCTGCGGGGCAGGGCTGGGAGGAGAGGCCGCTCCTCTGCGAGCCGCCCCCGGAGCGCTCCGGCCGCCCGTCGGGCCCGGACGGCCCGGCCGCAGCTCGGAAAGCCGGAGGGCCGCGGCCCCGTCGCGAAGCGGAGGCCCCCGACCCGCAGCCCTCTCGGCGGGAGCCCGAGGGAGGGAGCGGAATCGGCGCTGTGCCGCTGTCGCCGCCAGTGCTGAGCCGCCCGGGATCAGCGCAAGGCGATGCTACACGGTGGCGCCTGACAGAGGGCATGTTTGTAACTAATGCACCTGGGAATAACTTCCCAAGGGCCGAGGCAGGGTCTCAATACGAGCTACTTCTGCCCAGAAACGGGGTCATTCTCTCTAGATGGTATGGTTTTCAGCCAACCCGTCTTAGCCGTCGAACTGTTCGGTCCCACATCTCGCCATGTTGCTGTCCTAAAACTTATTCGCAGAGGACCTGTTTAATTGTGAAATAATAACTTGAGAAATAACGTGTTGGTATCGTTCGCCCGCTCGTGCTCCCGCCCGAAGACGAATGGCGGAAGGTGAGAGTGGAAGGAGACAGAGAGGTCCGGGCCTCTCTGAGCGTTGGATCCATCCCCCAAATATCAAACGCTGCACAGAGAAGGGAAAAAGACTTCTTCTACGCCGGTGGTGCTGATGTTGGGTTGGCTAGGAATATGCGTTGAGTTAGCAAAGGTGTCCCAGCTACTGGTTGCAAAAAGTTAAGAGCACAGCCGAGATCGCTCTCTGCATGTGGAGCGCCTGTCCCAGCGCGGGTTCACCCTGCGATCATCAGCATTGCTGAATAAGTTACAACAACCGCCAGTTTTCACTATCGCTCTCCCAGCCGATGGGAAATGCCATACTCCGCGATGGGGACACTTCCGCGCCTCACTTTCCATCGGAAGCAGTTTTCACCGCCAAACATTTTCAGCTTCTCCAACACTTTATACAGATTAAAGTCAGAGGAGAACGGGCAACCGAGCGCTCGGACGAAGGGCTCGGATGCTTTCCAAGGTGCAAATATCGCTCATCCCACACCATCAAACCTATGCGGCGCAGTAGGAACGGCGCGGAAGCCCCCGGGCCCTCCCGGAGAGCGGGGCGGAAAGGCCAACGAGGGCAGGCAGACCTCCGGCCCGGCTCGCCGGGCGGTCGGCACCCAGTTGCCCCCGGAGCCCCCGCAACGCCGCGCCGCGGGACCGCTCGGCTCTCGCCGCTGAGGCGCACACTTGCGAGAAACGAGTTCTTTAGGACAACTTGGAAAATAGTGCCGCTTGCTGCACTGTGAGCCGGGGAAGGGGGACTCAAGCGATGGCTCTGTCAGGGCTTTGGCTTCTGTGCAAGGGAAGAGACTGGCACTGACCGATTTCGCACGACGCTTAGGGAAGGGAGACCCAAAAAGCCTGAATAAGCACAGCGAGCTCCAGCACGTTTCCCGCTTGCTTGTTTCAGACTCCAGGGCTGCGGGGCGGCAACGTGTCCGCAAGGGCAGAGGTTTCCACTGTCCACCCCCGCCCGCCCAGAGGGAGGGCGAGGGCCGGGGTCTCCGCAGCCGGCGCTGGCCGGGCGGAGGCATTGCCCCACCGGCCCCTAGAGAGATTGAGCGTGGCTGCCCACTGGCAAAGAGGCACAGCCGCTGAAGGCAGTGCAGGCGTAGCCCGGCTTGGCGAGGCTGGTAGCCCGTCGGGCTCCGCTGGGAAGAGGAGGCAACAGGCCAGACCCTCACACCACAGCCCCGTTTTAGAACCGGGTAGGGGTGACTGCACTGGGCCACTGTGTGCGCTGGGGTTGTTGCTCATCCCGCCTCTGCCTTATTGGCTGCAGCGGCGGTGTCGGGGCCCCCCTCCGCCGGAGTCCTCGCTCCCCACAGCCCCCGGGCTCCCGGAGCGCCTCCCCGCGGGCCCGGGGCTAGAGGTCCCGACTCGGCACCTCCGCACTTGTACCGGGGGGAAAAGGGGAGGAGGAGGGGGAGGGGAAGGAGAAGGAGGAGGGAGGGAGGAAGGGAGGAGGGGGACGGGGACGGGGGTGGGAACCCTGGCCAGCAGCACCAGCGGCGGCAGAGTGCTCCTGTGCACTGTGCCGCTCCGCATGGATCGGGGCGCCGGGCTGCCGCCGTGCTGAGCCCCGGGCGGAGCTGCTGCGGGCTCCCGGGGTTCCTCCTTCCTCCCCAGCACCCCCGGTCTTCCTCCTCCTCCTTCTCTCTCCTCCGCCTCCCGCCGCCTGCAGCTCGACTACCACTCCGCGGCTCCCTTAGCCGCGGGCGCCCGGCGGCTCCTCCCGGCGGCCGGGGCCGCTCGGTACTCCCGCTGCAACTGGGCAAGGGCTGGCGTGGAGCACAGGGAGGGAAAAACAGGAAGAGGGGGAAGAGGCAGCAGCCGCCGAGCGCCCCTTGCTCCAGCTAAATCTGTGCTGCCGTGTCCAGGTGCTGGTGTCGCGGACGGACACGGAGCCCCCAGCCCGGCCCGCAGCCGCCTTGTCATGCTACCCAAAGTGGAAACGGAGGCTCTGGGACTCGCCCGGTCGAATGGGGAACAGGGGCAGATGCCGGAAAACATGCAAGGTAAGGGGGGAGACGCAGGGCGCTCCCCCTCCGCGCACGCTCGGGTTTCCCTCGGCAAAGCGCCCCTTCGTCCTGCCAAAAAAGTTTGCGGCAGTTGCTTGCGAGCTGCCCCGTCACCGCCCGCTCCGCGCCCCGCAGAGCCCCTGCCTTCCCGGGCCGGCTTTCAGGGCGGCTCGACCGAGGACCGGGGGCCGGGGTGCCAGGGCCAAGGCGACGACAAAGCCCTGCTCAGAAGGTGCAAACGGGGCCGAGAAACTGCCAAGCATCTGGCCGGCGAGAGCCTACCCTGGGGTGCAGACGTCCCGTCGGACGCTGCCCGGCCCCGCTGCAGATCCAGAGGATCTCGGTCTAATCCCCATTCCGCGCAAAACTGCCTCGAAGTTTATGGCAGGTGGAGGTACGCGTGGAAGTTCTGGCGAGCACCCTGCGTGTCACACGCCGTCCCGAAACGGAACCCGAGGGCTCTGTCCCGCGGGTGAGGCGCCCACAGGTACCTTGCAGGTGGTAGCGGCGGTGTAGCGAAACTTCGCAGGAGCTCTGTGGCGGATTTGCGGGGTACCCAGGAAGGCAGAGGGATGCCCAAGCTGGGATGGTGCTGGAAATGTCTATCTCGGGCGGCGGGACCGGGCTGTTCCCGGTGCCGTACTCGGGGCCGGAGCAGTGCGCGGAGGGAGGCGGCGCAGACCCCGCCGAGGGTCGGCTCCCTGCCTTGGAGCCCGGTATGGCCGCCCCGCCCCGCGCGACTCTCCCGGGGCAGAAACTCCCGTCCCGGCTGCTCTTTAGAAACTGTCCCCTCTCCTCTTGGGAGCCTGCAGGCAAGTAGAGGCAGGGTGGGCCGGGGGTTTCGGAGGTGCTGGGAGCGACCCGACCGCCCCTTTTCTCTCCTGTGGAGGATGCTCCGTGCAAGGGCGCGGCGCTCGGAAAACCCCTGCTTTCCCACTCTTTCCTACAGGGAGGGCAACCTCGCCCCAGACCCTGCAGCCGCGACCGCGGGAGCAGAGGGGAGGGCCGGGCCCTCCTCCTCCTCCGCCTGCGGCCGCCCCGTGTCCGCCCCATGCCGCTGACAGGAGGCGATCCCCGGCCGTTCCGAGGTGGCTCAGGAAACGTTTTGCCGGCAGTGTGACGGCGGGATAATGCTCCCGTGAGCTCCATGAGCTCCCTCGAGCGCCGGGTGCAGCTCCTTGCCTTGGCAAGCCGGGCCGGGGGCTTCGGGCCGAGTCTGACCGCCCCGCTGCTCCCGAACTGTGGCAGCCGCAGAGTTAAAGACAAAGAGGCGACATCCTAAGCGGTCCAGCGGCGATGCCCAGGGCCTCTCGCCGCGTTCAGGAGTCCTCCGCTGCCACAGAGCTTGTCGAAAAGGTCGGAGGTTTAGAGGCAGGGAAGGGGAAGGAAACCGGCCGTGCACTGACCAGCAAGGTTTGTTCTTAGAAGTAACGGGAGCGGCTGACTGGGCTCCTTGTGAGGGTTAGCCTGGCTCGAGTGGGCACGCTCCGGGCATTCATTCCGCATATTTTAGCCCCCCGTTCCCTCCTGACCGCCGGCTCCTCCCCGAGCGGCAGAAACTTCAGGCGGCGCCGGCGTGCAGGTTTCACGGCAGCCCCCGGTAGCGGGGGCGCCGGGTCCGCCGGCCGGGCAGAGCCTGAGCGCATCCCCCGAGCACGGCGGCCCCGGCTCGTGTCTCTCTGCCGACACGGGAACAGCTAAAGAGCGTTTCCCCCGGACCGCGGAGCTGCCGGCTGCCACAGCCGGGGGTGCCAGCACGCAGCGCTTGCCCCGGCCCGCAGGGGTGGCGGTCATCCCGAGACTACGGGCTTGGGAGGCGCGGAGAAGGTCGTTTTAACCTGGTTTGGCGAGTAACCTGGATTTCACACGGGGCAAAAGTGCTGGGGCCGTGAGATACAGCTTTAGTCTAGCTAAAAATTTTCTTTCTAGTTGAAAGAAAACTTTAACGGAAAATAATTACTTTCAATATACAAGTGACAATCTTTTCGTTCTGCTTTTTTAAAGCTTGCACCTGATCATTTTCGGATTTAAATGAATTCTTTCAGTTTGTGATTCCATAAAATAAGGACTAGGCACTAAAGGCACTCTATAAGTATAAATACTTAGAACATAAAACTTAGAAGCTGATGCATTTTACTACACTTGTTAAGAACCATGCAGATTTGCTGATGATGGGAAGTTGAATGTCTCTATGCAATTTGTTTTTTTAAATAAAACTTTTTTCTCCCTCTTTTCAGTGGCGTGCTTGTTTAAGTAAGCTTTGTCTCTAGATAAGAAAGTTGCAGAATATTTGAGTTAGTAATGTAAATTCTAATTGAATATGCTATTTCTCCTTTCCCCAGTGTCTCAGTTTAAAATGGTGAATTACTCTTATGATGAAGACCTTGAAGAGCTGTGTCCAGTCTGTGGAGACAAAGTGTCTGGGTACCATTATGGACTTCTCACCTG
The DNA here is from genome assembly GCF_047830755.1 of Zonotrichia albicollis. Classification (NCBI taxonomy): domain Eukaryota; kingdom Metazoa; phylum Chordata; class Aves; order Passeriformes; family Passerellidae; genus Zonotrichia; species Zonotrichia albicollis. The sequence goes on along the minus strand of NC_133826.1, from coordinate 21,622,853 downwards.
TGAAAGCTGCAAGGTTCTGTACTAATCAGTCCATAAAAACACAAGTAGAGCAAAACTGTTTCAAAGAACAAGCAGAAAAAAAGGATAATAAATAAACCAGATGTATAATATTTTGGGGGTTTTTTTATATGTTTCTTAATACATTCACGTTAAATAATTAACCACCAAAAAGCTTTAGGATGTAGAAGTCTCTTTGAGAGAGACCTCTGCACAAATGCAAATAACTGGGACTGTTTTGCATTGTACTTTTGTCACTGTTTTTTAGTATTTTGCTGTCGTGATGTAGTTCTAGAACAACTTTCATTGCTAACTCTGCTAAATACTGGTTTTAGTTGATTTATATTTCTTTTTCTGGAAGATAAAGTAGGAAGATTATCCTTCATGCAGATCAGCTTTGCAAAATCTAATGGAGCTTTCTTAAGATTTTTATTTTTATTCTTCACAATTGCAATGTCGATCTCTGTGATTATAATGACCATGCACTTTTTTCATGCAAACTCTAACTGTCACTTTGACACACAAAGTCAAGTAACCAATTAACATATAGAAAGATGAATATACCTGTGTTGGTCTATTGTGCTATAAGGTTTAAATAATTGTGAATTTATGTCAGATTTTTCATGTAAAAATTTTTAAAGGGTATTTACAGTTACTTAAGCAGTGCAATGTAAGTGAAGTTCCTTTGCCAGAACAATGCAATTTAAAACACTCGGTTGCATGGAAAAATTAACTAAGCCCACTATATTTTCACTAAAAGACAATCAATGAGAAGTGAATGACAAGCACGTACTATCCCTCCAGCATGCCCCACTGGGATGTAAAATAGCCAGAGGTACTCTGTACTACTCTTATCTTTGCAACTACTTATTTCATGTAAAACTACTTGAAAATGAAGATTTTAATAATTCTGCAATGATTTAAGAATGCGAAAGGAAGCAGTCAGTGTCACTATTTCTGCCACTGGTGTTAGAGGCATGGAAGGCTACAGCCTCCTTAAAGTCTCACCAAGCTTTGACATTAAGTCTCTAAAACATAGCACTAACAGAAGAAAACCTCCTTTGCAATCTAGTGGCTATCTCCTGGGCTCAGCTGGCTAATTTAAAATAAACTATGTAACTTTGTAAGTGCTTGAATGGCTTCTGAAAATTATCGTACAATGAATTCCATGAAATGCTGAATGAAACACACGTTCAAGCAAAACAGGCTAATTTTTGTGTCTATCATACAGGGATTCTTTAAGCGAACAGTCCAGAATAACAAAAGGTACACATGTATAGAAAATCAGAATTGCCAGATTGACAAAACACAGCGAAAACGATGTCCTTACTGTCGATTTCAAAAATGTCTAAGTGTTGGAATGAAATTGGAAGGTAAGAGCTATAGTCTTGTTGATATCTTCAACTCTACTATAAAATTATAGGATAAGATGTTAATGCATTGTATTTTATATTAAAAAGTTATATAGTTATGGCTTTGAAATGTTAACAAAAGGTTACTTTGTATGGTCAGTGAAATTGTTGCTTTATAAAAAAAATCTAATAAGTAAATGGTAGATTACTACCATTAAGGAAGCAGTCAAAACCACAATCCATTTTGTCATATAAGTATATAGTTTGGTATTTCAGGCTTTTCAAGTTCGTGAATTCATGGATGTAGATTGAATAATTTTGCAGCTTTTAAAAAATACTTAATTTAGATTAAATATAAAACAACTGTCCAGATTAGAAATAAAATTATTCATTTGCTACAGAGAGTGATCTGATTTTATTTGCATTTTATCTAGGGTTGGGTTGTTTTGGTTTTTTTACATATATTCTTCATATGTAAAAAAACCAAAGGGAGAACAAAAAGAAACAGATAAAATAAGGGTTTTTCTCAGACTGACCTGCCTTTGAGATTAAGGAGCCAAATAATCTCTGAAGTTGTGTCCTATATTTTTGTGATGCTGCACCTGCGAGGCTGTTGTGATTGAAAGAGGATAAGGCATTTGGAAGTACACTTTTTGACTTCATTTCACTTTGTCATCTACAGAGAACAATGAAAAGTGTACAATACCCTTTCAGATAACCAAATGCAAAAATATCATCAACGTGAAGTTGTGAATCATGCATGGTTCATTCTAACTTTGATATATAAAATATTAAAATTCAGATTGCACAGTAGATGGCATTTTTCTTTGACCAAGGACAATTTCTTAAATTCCTTACTGTTACAACTGTATGAAGTGACATTCACCCTAGACGCTTAGCCAGAAAAAAATCAGGCCAAGGAGCAAAACTGTAAGCCATGAAGGGAACCTGAAAGGACAAGAGGCAGTCACCAGGCTCTGGCAAAGGGAGGCTGTTGATACAACTGAAGATAAACAGAAAAATCAGCCTCCTGCAGTTTGATTGATTCAATAGTGTTGTATTTGCCCACAAGACTGAGCTAGCACTGACACACTGCGCTAAACATCCTGAATCATTGCATGTGCTTCCAAATTCAAACAGTACAATTACAGGACATGTGGAATCCTTTTGTCATTGTTGGCATTAAGAAGAAGGATAAAATACATTTGTCTACTCTTACTTTCAACTCCTCTCACTTGCTGACAATGACACAAGACTAAACTTTGTCTTCTGTCATTACACAAAGTTCACCTTAAATTTAAGTGGGATGTATACAAAAGCACTTCCTAATCCTATTTGGCTCACAGCTTTTAATTGCAGAGTACCTGTGGGGATACTGTGTATACAGATTTAAAATTAATTACATTTACTAGTGATAAAATTAATTTAATGCATTTTGTTAAAAGTCAGCATTCAGAAGTAGTATTGGCAGCTCATTTTTCCTACAAATTCAAACAAAACACCTGTAGTTTTAAAGGTACTGCAGAAAATGTACTTTAGCTTTCTTATCTACACATCCATACAACTTCTTTTCCGCTGTTTAGAAAATTGGAAGAACATGTGTTCTCTTAATTGTGAATACTTGTGACATTTATATGTGTATTTCCCTGATAGTGATATATAAAGCCTTAAAAGTCGAGTTCATAAATTACCATGGACCAAAAAAATCATAAAGTGTTAAAGTCCTTACGTGATAAGGTACAGTATTATGCGTATCTAGCATTCATAATAAATTTTTAATGTCCTACTAATCCCTAAGATAAAAAGCTCAAGAACTTAACCTCCAGCAATCTCAGCAGTCTCAACATGTCACCAGGCTGTCAAAGGTTCCTCTTTCAATCTAATTGCCGTTGGGCAAGGTGGGCTTGGTGAAAGCTCCTCACTAGTCCATCACATATATCCCATGGTGACAGAGACTGCGGTGACAGAGACCACCAGTATGACTCCCAAGGCAGCTGTTAAGTAGGATTTGTTTTAATTATTTCTAATTCCAGAGATATTATAAGCCAGAACAGTGTCAATAGTTTCTGTTTCACTTCTATCTTCAAGTAGAAGGCAGCAAGCTGACAGCTTTCTCTCTGCACATTCCAACTGCAGCTAAACATTTCCATAGAGCTCAGCTAACTAGAAATCTCAAAGTTTTACACCAACCTGGACAGAATCATCAAAAGGAAATGCCTCCCTTTTCCCAAGAGAAATGTATTCCTCTTTGTGACTACTGAACATTTCACAATTTACATTTCAGATGTTTTGCTGCGGTGGAAGGCAGTAATGGAATGATTATAATGAGACAATGTGCTCTGCTGGATACGTCTCAGACAAATTCTGGACTTCAGCCCTTGTTTCTTAATGACATAGTAGCTTGATATAAACCCAAATGTACATTGAGATTTCCACATGATCCCATAGCAGGTGTGAAATTCCTGTAGCCATCCATTGTGTTTGTCCCTGTGTCCTAATCAATGTACAGAGAAGTCCTTCTTTGTTAGTAATATATGCATGTGACATTTAAATCACTAGAAAAAATTGACATTTTTAAAGTCAAAATAAATCCTTTTCCTTAGGAACAAAAGTGCAACTCTGAATTTGGAAAAAAAAAAAAAAGAGTTAAATTTTTACATTTCTGCTCCTTCCTAATATCTGTTTGATTACAAATGTCAATTCCAAGTGTTAGTAATGATTTACTTCCTCCTTTCCCCTGACAGCTGTGCGAGCTGACCGAATGCGTGGCGGTCGAAACAAGTTTGGACCAATGTACAAGAGAGACAGGGCATTGAAGCAGCAGAAGAAAGCTCTTATCCGAGCCAATGGACTGAAACTGGAAGCCATGACTCAGGTGATCCAAGCAATGCCAACTGACCTGACAATATCCTCTGCAATCCAGAACATCCATTCAGCTTCTAAAGGCCTACCTCTGAACCATACTGCCTTGCCTCCTACAGACTATGACAGGAGTCCCTTTGTGACCTCTCCCATCAGCATGACAATGCCACCTCACGGCAGTTTGCAAGGCTACCAAACCTATGGCCACTTTCCAAGCCGTGCTATCAAGTCCGAGTACCCTGACCCTTACACCAGCTCACCAGAGTCAATAATGGGCTACTCATACATGGATAGTTATCAAACAAGCTCACCAGCCAGTATCCCACATCTGATATTGGAACTCCTGAAATGTGAGCCTGATGAGCCACAAGTCCAAGCTAAAATCATGGCATATCTGCAGCAAGAGCAAGCCAACAGAAGCAAACATGAGAAGCTCAACACATTCGGGCTTATGTGTAAAATGGCTGACCAAACCCTCTTCTCCATTGTTGAGTGGGCGAGGAGTAGCATCTTCTTTAGAGAACTTAAGGTAGGTAACAATTTTACATTATATTATCATTCAGTCAAGAAAAAAATACTATTTCTTACAATCTTGTACTTCAAGCAGGAAAGCACGAGGTTTTTTTTCTTCCCCCCCCCCCCCCCCAGCATCTCATTCTTTATTTATTTGGCTTGAAGTAGGCAAGCTATTAGAAGCGAAACTTGTTGCTGACTTCCACCTGAGCCTGTAATTAACTGTAGCAAAGAGATTCAATATTCAGTTCAGCTTTTCTGTACTTCAATATTTATCACAACTATTGTTAACATCCGTAGGGCCTCACATAATCCTACGCCCTCCCTGTCAGCATCGCTCACTGTCTGGCTTGAACTCAGGGTTGTAAGCACACCTGTTCCACCATTCCACATTGATTTGTGTAATTATTTCATTACCTTATTTAACATATGGGGGAGTGCCATTTCTGTCCACTTCCATTCACTTTATATAAGTCCATATTTGGACTATGCAGTTTCTCAATGGGATATTATTTTATGCATTCCCGTGTATCTTATTAACTGCGCAGGCTGAAACCTAAGCAGGATACACACGGAACAGAAAGCAATGAGGAAGCAGACACCTTGAGGACTCCTTTTGATTCTCATCACCACTGATACATGGGGGATTCCTTTAGTCTAGGCTGCTACAATGCTCTTAATTTGCTGGAGCACCCAGGAAATCCTTCTGCACAGTTTTCTGGTGGACAGAAATTCCCCCATTTACGTTTTTCAGGCTTATTGTTAAAGCAGCTTTGTGGTCTGAAATTTCAAATCAGAAATTTTAAGCCAGAAATTTGAGATCAGACAATAGGTATGAACTACAGTTTTAAGCACTGTTTCGATACAAAAATCAGCTCTGGAAAGAATAATCTTCAGTCTCAAAAACACCCTCAAGATGGTGAACTAAACTCACATCTGAGTTTCCCTGTTACATTGCTAGTTACTGTGTCTGTCTGCTACAGAGAGATATTTTTGCCACATTTGCTACTGATATCTGTAAAGTTTTGTGACTGCCTGTAATTTCTGACTACTTTCAAACTAAGAGAAAATAACTCAGCTTCCAAATACAACAATTACTGTAGGATTTCACTGTGAACTGAATCTACATGAGTTAAGAGCACAAAAGGGATATCTATTGAAAAGCTGCACTCAGAGAGCTTGCCTCAACAGCATGTCTGTCATGACCATAAGGACATGGACACATGACATAGAGCCAGATTACAAGAAAAGCAAGCTGTATATGCTGCATATGCAACTCCAGCTCTTGCCATTTTTTTGTGAGAATGATTGCAGGAATCACTGAAAGCTCAGTCTATTCAAAGAGAAAGAAGAGAGAAAGTTTACTTAGAGAGGATAACCAAAATGCATTAAAGACAGTAAAAGACTCTCACATGTTTGTTGTCTCAGTTGTACACAATTTTGTAGTCAGCTATAAGCCATGCTACTCATTTTAAATAATTTAAAAGTTGAAATTAAGAACATGTTATATTTCCAGTAGACTATGTGGCAAATATCTGAGACCAGATTTTTCTGTCCATACGCTGGGGAGTATTGTAGCCTAGAGTAAGGTATTCTAGAGTTAAAAGTGACTGTCTTGTATATACCTTTCAGTGTACAAACTTTTAAGTTACAATCTGCCCTAAAATTTCATTTATGATTAAAGTGACAAATTTTATAAGCATTCAACATGCTATACTGGGAACAGTTTTAAATATGACTTTCACCTCCAACTTCAGCCTGGATTATGTTCTTCAACCAACCTGTGTTTACTAGTATAGACACAAAAGATGCAGAAATTTGTTTATGAAAATGCTGACCAACTTCTCCTGGTTCTGGATGTATTATACATTACCATGTACACAGAAGCTTCTGGAAATACACATATTATAAAATTTTGCTATATAGAGCCTTTGGCTTATGAACTGATTTTCACACATTTGTAGAAGGCATTGCTTTCACCTTAGTGTTGGTACCCTTTGTAATTTGGAAGCTTCAAAGTCAGACAGTCTCATACCTTCTGGCATATCCTGATTATTTTTTTCAGCTGGACAAGATCAACAAAATTGCACAGCATTCCAGAACAATAACAATTCATTAAGAAATCCATCCACATCCAAAATTTAGGGACCAGACTATACGCAATGCTAAGAACTTTAAGCTTTTCAGTTTCAGAAGCATGTTTAGATCAGACCCTACTTTTTTAACAGCACTGAGTAACAAAATCTCTCTTTTCAGTTGAGAGGACAAGAACAATATTAAACAAAAGATTTCCAAACCTTTCTTGAATGCAGTTATCTTCTATCCATCCACAATTTCAGGTTCTTCAGATCAAGGTAGCAAAAGCAGCTATTTCAGATTTCTACACAGGACATGAATACCTGTGGGTAAAAAAAAAGCCACCTAGGACTATGACATATTTTAAATGCAGAAGGAAGGGGAGACAATTGTGATAAAAATGCAATTGTATTTTCAGAACACCTAACTTTCTTCCCTATCTATTCACAGCTGAGAAGTAGGTATTTGCTCAGAACTATATTTTACTCTTATTCCTACCTGTCTAAACAATGGAATATTGAGATGTCTTTCAGATAAGACAGGTGCATCAGCAGATTTCTGGGACTAAAAATTTAAATTACTCAAATAATTAAACAGTACAAAATTGTAAATGTGGTTTGTGTGCAATTCATCTTGGCTTTGTCATGATGAGTGATGCCTCGCACAACTGGCTGTTAGTTACTAGGAGCATGTCTACAATTATTTACTGTATCTTTTCATTATAAATTTTGTCTTACACCCTCATCTCTTCAATTAATATAAAGGAGCAATCCTTTTCCTTTCTGCTAAATGTAGAGATTTTTATTAGCAGAATTCAGGGGGAGGATATGATAAAAAATGCTGTCCCAGTCTGTCAGTGCTTTAGGCCATAATTACCCTAGAGATAATAACAAAAACCCACCACTGAGCTGCAGCTTTTAACGTTCCCTTCTTTCTTCCCTTTTGACTGCAGATTTGGGTTTTTTTAAAGAGATCTCAAATGAAAAAAAAATCCATTTTAAAACTTTCCAAAGCTTTGACCAGTTTAAGCTCATCATAGTCTTCTCACTTGTTGATCTACAAATTTTCGTTGCCTCTTTTGGAATATGTTACAATTTGAGGATGTAAAAGGGAAAAATATGGACTGTGTAGAACTACCCACAGCATGTACTGCATTGGAATATCACCTGTATGGATTTGAGTATGTAATTTAAGGGTAATTTTCACACTTGCTGAGGAGCAGATCCTCTCATCTTCATGTGGGATATCAGAAACTACTGGAAAAATTAAGGAAGCCAACTAGTCAGGATTAATAATCATTCAAATCAGCCAATTGCAATTCTGTAAATTTGAATTTAACACCTGCTAAAATCTCAAACATCCTTACATGTCATGTGAAGTCAGAATACTTTGTAAGGAATAATTAGGCCATAAATATTGGGGGTTAATGTTACATATTACTTTTTTATTCATAGTGAGGTATATTTCTGTTTGGTTCTTTATACACAGATGAAATAATACAGAGGTGACATCCCAAAAGACTCGGGATAATAGTAATAGTATTAACAGTATTAGTATTAGTATTAGTATTAGTGTTAGTATTAGTATTAGTATTAGTATTAGTAATAGTAATTAATAGTAATAGTAAAGAAGGCCTTTGTTTGCTATTCTGGAGTTTTTGAAAGCTCAGTAAATATAAAAGTAAGATATATCCATCTTATCCTCAGCTAAGAAAACTCAGGAATGCCCTGGGGATGCTAGATTTGTCGCCAGCTGTCTTAGTCAGGTGAAAGGTCTTTGTACAAAGCTAAAAAGAAAATATTGCAAGAGTTTCTAGAGTCCAAAGGCTGCCTGGCCCCAAGGAATGATGCAGGCAGCTTCTCTGGACTGGTCTTTCCTCATCAGCCCACATCAGGGAAAATTCAAAGACTGCTTCCAGAGCTAACTATTACTGAACCCATAAAAGAAAGCAGTCTCTGCCTGGAGCAGGAGAAAAACAGGACCTGCATTGAAAAACAGTCCTCAGGACACTTTCTTCTGGCTGAAGATCAGAAAAAAATCAACTGAGTGTTAATAGCTACAAAAGGCACTAAAAGAATGGTGACTCACAAAAAAACTACCTTTCCTTATTTGGCTATTTTAGTGAGGATGTCATAGGTCAAAGTACCATGTGAGCATAAACCTTGTAGTGAATGATTGCAGGAAGAACCAGTTCACTTCATGGTAAAGAAGCTCATGCTACAATTATTCACTGAGTTTGCAAATCTAGACCATTCACTGATGTCACACTGTGTCAGTCCCAAGCCAGATTTCTTGCTGTAAGTATAAATTTGCTCATGCTTACATTAGCTGTAGCCTTCAAACAAACAGTGGTTTATCACATATCTCCAAAGGACCCTGTCTATAGAACTTGCACTGTACATGGCACCACAGATATTTTGGCAGCTCATAAACTAACAAAGACCTAGCTTTGTGTTACATATTCCCCAGAAGTGAAACTATATTATCAGAGTTTTAACTTATTTCTGTAAGTGCAAACTTAATGTGAATAGGATTAACAGAACTCCTGGAGGCTCTTAATTTCTTCTGTGAAATCAATTTACATAGATGTAATAATGTAATTCTTATATACAAGCTTTAATTTCAAGTTTCAGTCCATATGTAGTTGAGTACCAAGGAATGCATAGAAAGTAAGGAATTATACAATGGATATCCAACAATTAAATGGAATTACCACAGAACAGCAAAAAATAGTTTTGGGTTCTGTTGGGGTTTTGTTTTTTTGAGAAAAAGATCAGCCCTGAAATACCTTAAAAATTTTCAGGATGATGAAAGGTTGATACATTATTAAGACTTAAGTAATCAAGGGCAATTTGATAACTTGAAGTGCTTTTGGACTTTGTAGTGTGTGTTTATCAGGACAGGAAATGCAACTCACATAGCTGATGAAATAAAATTTCTGCAGTGTTCTTTCAGTTACGGAAGCTGCCAGAAACTGAGGTGCAGGAATACACTTGATTCCAGTAATCAGACTCGTTAATATGTTGGCATGTGTAACTGCTGATTTGTACTCTGGCTTCAGTGTGTCTGGGTCTAAGAAAAATATTCCTCGAACACTAAAAAATATAGAGGAACACATTGTTAGCATAAACTTCATGATGATCTGGCTCTTCTCTGGAACAAGGCAAATTAAACATTGTATTTCAGCATGAGGGCATATGATTTTGTAGCCTTTCTAAACAGGTTGTTCAGTGCTGGCATATTTTTTAGGCATAAAGATGACATTCTCTTATGCCCTTCCATGTCAGAGCTGGTACTTTAGTTTCACTCTGATGTCGGATGCCATCACCCCTGATAGCAGGAGACTGAGTTTAGTCTCTCTGGATTCAGTAATTTTCTATCTATTAGCCAGTTAGGCATCATGCTGTGAGTAAGAAACACGTTCCATGTAGGTGTTTTTGGAAAGACTGCCACTTCTGCACCTGAGTGCACCTGCCCCCAGCACTTCACCAGCAAAGTTACCGTGAACAGCCGTGGTGCAGTAACTAAATTTTGTTACTTACAGAGAAAATTTGAGCAAGAAACCATTCAAAAAGCTGCCAGCCCCTAAGTAGAGATGTAACAGCCTAACATATGGACACCATGACTTACATAGCTACAGCCACTCCTGCTACAAATCCTGAAGCAGACACTGAGTTAATCTGAGTTTGAGGTATTGGTTACACAAAACAGAAGTTTAATATTACAGTTTAATTGTTTTCCTTCAAAATTTAAGCTTCCAATTAAAGTTTGACAATTGCCAGCACTGACACAGAAAGATTACTTGGGTGTGTTAGCAAATGTATATCACATTGCTGTAGGGCGAGATGAAAAACCAGTGCTCTTTAGATCTTGCATGCTGAGTAGTCCAAAGGGATGTTAGAGTTAACTCCAACAATAACTCCTGTACTAAGAAACTGAACAGGGAATGCTCAGCCATGTTGACAGACTGTTGTATTTTCAGGCAATTTTTAGCTGTTACTTTCTGCTGTGAAGGCCTGATAATTTTGCCAAAAGATGGAGAGCTTTACACATTGAAAACTAAACAATTCCAATCTTTTGGAAAAATCAGATACATTGCCTGATTTCACCTAGTAAGGTCACATTTTTATTGTCAGAATGACAGAGCTTCACTTGCAAAGACCTCCAGTTTTTGCAAGATTTGCCCAAAAAACAAATGCCAAAAAGAGCTGTTTTTTCATCTGCAAATTATGATATTTTATATAACCAGGCTGTAGATCTTAAAGCAGGAAGAGAACTTGTTCCATTCCGATCCAGAATTTTTGCATGGTATCTGTATCATTCAGAACCAGCACTTGTATACAATATCTCTATCATATTTCTAATCTATGAGATGGCTCCCAGTTACAGTGGAAGTTTGCCTCTATAAATTTATCAAAGCTGGTCAGATTTAAGTATATTCTTCTGTCAACCTGTAGCCTTTAGGATCACTTGCAGTAAGGATGACATCCCAGCCATACTGAAGTCACTTACAGACTTTTTACTACACCCTGCTGAAGCTGCATTATATCAATGGATGCTCTTCTACACAGCCATATGAAAGCCTTGTAGAAGCACAACATCTGAACAAAACATACCTAGGAGAGCGGGAAACTGTGTAGTTCCTCACCATAAATGTTGTTGGTGCTGCCTCTAGTAGCACCACAAATATGTTTTCCACAGCACTCAGCCATCGGACTCATTATTGGAGAGAAGGCCTAAAGCTGAGAGCTTTCAAACTGCGCTGCAGATCACAGGATCACTCAGAGCAGGTTGGACACCTTATACAGCTGTATAAACACAGGAACATACTAAAGGACTTAAAAGTATTTTCCATTCCAGCACAGTTTTATTCAGAGCTAATTTCACCTAAATCACAACACACCATCTTAGCCTAATACTAAATGGATTTGAAACATTTTCTCTCCATGTGCCACAGAAACCGCTGGGCACAGCAGCACCACGGCCTCAGCCTCACTGAGGGGCAGAGCTGCCATCTTCCCACAGGACCATCCCATCCCATCCCATCCCACCCCACCTCCCTCTCTCACAGAGAGCCTTGGGAGCCAAAAGGACATGGCAGGACTGGAAGGGACCAGACACGGACACATACCGGCAGTGAGGGAGCCCAGGGCCCTGGCTGGAGCTTGAATGCCGCCGTGGGTGGGGCCCAGGTGGGGCCATGAGGAGGTGTTGGGGCTGGCAGGTGAGGGAAGCGCTGTGCCCAGCGCAGGCATCAGCAAATAACACGGGAGAAAAGCTGAAAAAAACGGCTAACACGAGGCACGGCACTGCTCCTCTGAGGCTGCCTCAGGACCGAGTGAAGGGGTCGGGGCTGGCAGCCCGAGGTGCCGCCCGCAGCTCTGCGCCCCAGCGCCGCTGCAGCGCGGGCAGGGCAGGGCGTGTGGCGGGGTCCGTGCCCAGCCCCGGGCTCCAGCCTCGAGAGGCTGAGGGGCTCCAGCGGCTCCCCCAGAGAAGGGGCCGCTCACTTCCCTGCGTTCCCCCTGGAGCGGCTGCGGCGGGCACCGTGCCCTTGGCCAGCCCAGCCAGGGGCCCCTGTGTGAGGCGAGGACCGCACACCGCGGCGGCCCGGAGCTGCCAGGTGCTCTCCCTTACCTGAGCTCTGCGCGCCTGACTGCGGCCGCTTCCAGGCACGGGGAAAGCCTTGCTGCTGAAAGGTGAAACACCAGCTAGTCTTGCTCTAACATTTCCAACTGCTGTCAAGAAGTTGAAAGGCATGCATCAGATTTTTCCCAAAATGTTCTTTATTTGGCATTTTGAAATAGGGACTGAAAGCTGTTGCTACTGGCATCACTACAGGCACATTTTCAGTGCAACCGCACAAGAAACAAAAAGGCTGATTTAAGAAGGAATGAAGAAAAACTAAGAAAGTGATGAAATATGGTGCAGGTGGGAAAGTGAAGATGTAATTTTCTGTAGATGTTCTCAGTGTCTTTTTTCCACTTCTGCAACCTGTGGAATTTCAGTTATAGGTGGTTAGGAAAACATCAGGGTAGTCTGGAAAAAAAATATTTAACACTGTGTCTCAGAAACACCCCACTCATTAAAGCAACCATTACTGACAAAATTACTCATTACTGATAAATTAGTAAAATAAAATACCAAGTAACCATACTGCAGTGAAAAAAGAAATTTCATTTTGTCTGATTCCAGAGTTTTCTGTCATACTTATCACTTGGAGAGGGAAAGAAACTAAAATCTGTGTTCGGAAATTCAGAAATAGAAAAATGCTTTTTACATCTAAATACAGCTCTTGCATTTGTTGAAAGAAAAGTTACTTTGATTTTTGTTGCTAAATAAAATCTTGGATCAAGTAAAATTAATTTTAAAAAATTAGTTAAGGCAACAATAAACACAGGAAATATACATGAATAAAGTGTTCTAAAAGTCAGGCAACTCTTTTAAGACTATAAATATCACCTAAGCAAGGCCACTATAATTAGCAAAGGGTGAACAAAAGAAGACATCCAGAAATAGATGGGGAGGGGGGAGGCTGGGAGGGTGAAATGTCTTGGTTAACCTTATTTGAGTGTTCTTTCCATAGCATAGGAAATGGTTCCAGCTAGCTCATGAGTTCTATTGGCATTAACTGATTTTAAAAGGACATTTCCATGTTGTCTCGATGCCAAGGAAATTCTTTTACTGGCGTGTTTGCTGAGTACAGGAAACATCACCCTGACTAAGTGACACTGAATGTGAGGAAGAATTGTTTCTTTATTCTGGTGTTACAGTCAACACCATCCCTTTGTTTCATCTGGATACCTTTTGGTATTTATTGGGGAATGCTTACTGCAGTCTCCCAGTTTGTCCTGAGTAATGAGCACACTGGTGGTGCTGAGTCATAATCCCTCACCACTCAAGAAGCAGCTTTCTGCATCTCTTGTGCAACTGATTAGTCTGAGGGATGATCCAGCATTTTAGGGGAGGCAGAGACAGGGCTGAATGGTCACATCTGCTTCATCCCTCTTCAAGGTATGAGCAGAAAAGACTAACACGATAGGAACCTTCCTCATCTCCATGCTATGGCCAGAATTCACTGTGCAAGGAAATAAATATGTACCTATAACTGCTTGCTCTCCTAAATAGAGAGCTGAACAAATCAGCCTTGTGTATAGCATTTTACAGTCCAAGTCAGGCTGTGCTTATGGACCCAGTCTTATATTGCATATCAGAAAAAGCTTTACTGTAACCAATACAAATTTTGTCCAAGTAAGAAATGCAAGTTAAGATCTTGAATACTGTGTTTCCATTTTCATCATAGCATTTGCCAGTTTTCTGTTTTCTTCTGTAAAGCTGCTTGTGTCAAGCATTTAAGTTTCATTTGCCACATTACTTCTAAATTCCTTATTTGTTATCTACTTTATCTTCTTTTCCTTTCTCTTTCTTGGGAATTGTGCTAGTGTCATGCCCACTACATAGGCTGCAATCATTTGTGGCTTTGGGGTCTGCTGACTTTTTTCTTCAATCAGTCAGTGGTTTCAGCAACAAGCCCTCAAAATCTTTGTGTACCGTTTCTGGAAAAGGTGGAAATATTTGAGAAAAAGTTTCATGGTATGTGGATCATAAGGGCCAGCAGTCATCATATTGATATTTCTAGAGCTCAGTAAAAATCACAATAAAACTACAAAGTTATTTAATTCTAAGTATTAACTTTCCTTTATGTAACAGCTAAAACATGTAGAAAGAATAACCATTGCCCAAAGTTTCTGTTTCTGTTTGTCTGTGCAGTGGTTTTAGGGCAATAACAACCCTGTCCCACAATCCTTAGAATTGTGGGAATGGCAGGGATGTATTAGACTGGCTGCTAGGAGACGTGAGACTAAATTAGGTGGTGGTGCAAATAATCTGGTGAGCAAGTGGAAGCCAAAATTGATGTGTAGCTTGTTCCCAGGTCACTACAGCATAAAATACTTTCAGTTTCTTTTTTGACAGCTCCACAGTCACTGAGGTACCTTTAATCTACACATGGAGAGAAGAGCAGGACATAGAAAGCCAGCTGCTCACAAACAAATTCTACTGAGTGTTGTTTGGGTTAGTACATATCATACTCATGAAAAACAAGAACAGGCAATTTTCTGCATCTGAGGCCAAGACGTGGGTTGTCCTAACACTATTTGGAATATTTGCCATATTGCTAAGATTTTACCTAGAATATCAAGTCTTTGAGAAACCCAAAATTGCTGTAAGTACCACTGTCTTTCTGATGGCAGGACTTGGAAAATAATGGTTCTTGCTTATAGAACAGTGAATAAATAATAAAAATATTAACAACAGCAACAATAGTAACAACTTTAACTAGAAATAAACACATGGCAATTGCTTTACATTGTCCATGGCTTGGAACTATCATTTACAAGATAGGTTCTCATTTGACAAGTGTGGTCAAGGACAATGCTGTCTCCTGACTAGGAATGAACTTGCAGGGAGAGTGTTCCCAGTAGGAAGGGTTAGACCTCAAAGTGTGTATTTACATGAGTAGCTCATTTGGTAAAGTTGAACCACATTTATTTTTAATTTGCATGCCTCTCCTTTAAGTCATACCCTTCTCCTCTTGACTTCAGTGGGAGCTCCACATGTTTTGCCTTTGATTTCACTGCATGCTGGCAACTCTAATTAGTGTTAACAGGAGTTCAGTGGAATTTCTTGCTCTCCTTTCTCTGTAAAAAAGTTTACAGATCAGGAGTTGGAGCTTTATCAAACTGGTCCATGGTGCCTATCAAGAATGTACCTTCTTTTCTTTTTCCCAGCCGAAATGGAACTTAACTTTTTTTTTAACAATGGTGGTGTAACTATGAGGAAAATGACATTGATCATTCTAACAAGCTCCCCTTAGTTTCAAAAAAAATGCTTAGTACTGGCTTTGATTTTTTTAACAGGTGTAATTTCAGCTAGTTAACATAGCCTTACTGTTTCAATTGCTACCATAGTAAATTGGTGCTGTAACTACGAGTTAGAACAGCTCAGTTCTCTGGGGCTAGAGCCTGCAATTCAAACTAAACCTCAGTCTGCTCTGCCCTACAGGAACTGCTTTGAACTCCAGAGGTATTCTGTATAGGGACACTGGTACCTATTGAGCAAGACTGGGAGAATCCAGTCCTTTTTTGCAGTGCTGCTGGTTTTATTAAGAATAAACACCCCTCACCAAACCCTCGCCATCAAACATCGCATCTTGAAAACTGAAATACTGATCCATTTTGAGATTTTAATCTCAGACATTCATACCCATGTGTATGGGCACACACAATGAAGAGGAGCCACTTTTCCCCTTCTTCCTAAGAACTGCCGCATGTGGCTTTCTGCGCTCACATAATCCTCCTTCCAATATTTCAAAAGACACAGACCTTCCCAGCATGATGATAAAGTTTTCCTGTGTTCCAATAATAAAAGTTGAACGTACCAGTAATTTCCAGTTCCTCTGTGGTTGGGCAGCCTGTGAAGACTAAATCAGAAGTAGCCAACCTGCAATATCAGTGTGGGAGTCGGAAACAGATGTTCAGCGCACAATACAATTTGTTGTCACTGTCGATACTATATGGCACTTTTCCCAACAGAAATTGTCTCTAGCTGGAAAGGAATGTAAGGAATGATTCATGCCCCAAATTATTATTATTTATATTACTGTTAATGTTAAATACTTCTTGCTTTGCTTTGTTTCAAATGCCTGAATCAGAGAGGCATAGCCACTCAAAAATGCAATTAACTGGGCTGGTAGCATGCATGTACTATGTAAACCAATTATTTTGAGGCTTTTTTCCTCAAGACAAGATATTCTGTTATATTATAACCAAGACTCAAATTCTCTTCTTCAGAATCAGCATAATTTAACCTTCAGTTATATAAAATAGCTCAGCAGCTATTTACACAAAAAACACATGGCAGGAGGTAAATGAGACAAATTATTTCATGTGAATCTGAGTGTGTATCTATAAAAATTAAAATTTACTATATCCATATAATAGTATTTTTATACATATAATAACATTTACAGTAGTTTATGTCTTAGAAATTCTAATAGGCCATTTGGGCATTCAAAACAGATCAAACACTCAAATGAGCAAAACCCTCTATTAGCATATGATGGTAGCATATGATGCCTAGCCTTGATTTCCAGATTTCATGAATATTACAAAAGCAGATGCACTAGATCATACTTACTGTAAAAAGAAATGGATTGGGTTAGGTGCTTTTGAAATTAAATATTAATTTTTTCAGGGATACATCAAATATATTAAAAAATGCAGAAAGTCTAAGTGAAACCAAAATTAAATAAAAATTAATATATTCAGTAGAAGTGTAAAAGAGCTAAAGATTTGACTGCCAGAAAATTTGATTATAACACCTCTGTTTTACACAAAAAAGTAACACTAGGTATTTTCAAAAATGAAGACATCTGGAATTTGACTTGGAGTTCAGTGAAACTGGTGACAAAACTGACCTGTAATTGCTGACTGTTGTGTCTCTGACAGACTTTCTTTAGAGATATTAAAAAGAAGAAAATGTGTGTTTAATCATATGGCCTGAACCAGAGCAAAAGATTGTAGCATTATAAAATCAAACAGCTGTCTTATTTTTACAAATGCATGTGGCAACACTTCAGAGTAATCTTTTTGTAATACTAATTTTGCATTTACTGTGTTTACTGTTGCAGCATTCTGCACAGAGTGGTTTACTGCTGTACATCAGGTTTTAGTCAACGGGAAACGTGAAATGATTTTCAGCTGTGTGTTTCTTTGTAACTGCTGCACGATTTAGCCTCAAAACCTGTCCATTGTCCAACTTTTCTATGCTTTTAGATGTAGTGAGTTTAGATCTATTTCAATAGTGGAACGCAAGGTGATTTTGAGAAAGAGTGTGAACATTGCAAAATTTTCCAAGTCGGCATGAGATGAAGCAGGATGAAATAGCTGATAAGGTAACACTTGGCACACTTGTAATCAATGTGCTGAATTTTTCTGTGTGTCTGTATATTTTTATATACATTCACGGGTTAAACTGAGTTTTTCATCAAGTAGATGTTGGCAAGTGCCAAAGTGATTTAGGATTAGAATGGGATTTAGGCTGATTTAGCTACAGTTGTATTTCTCATTTCATCATCATGCCAGGGATACTGTGACAGTTGTGGGTTTTCTTTAATTTATGAAATAGACAAAATTAAATGTCCATACCAGACATACCATTAGGTTACAGGGAGTGAAAGAGAAACACTGCATTAGGCCTTACTCTTTTGTCTGCACCCAGCAGAGTCCTGAATGTACAAAACAGCTGGGAGACTTCCTATGTAGAACACAGCTTGAAAAATGAATTCAAGATTTTTTAAAAAAATTACTCTGATTGGGTTTATTTCAAGTGACTATTATTCTGATTCTGTAGTATATCTCTTTGAAAATATTAATAGGTGCAGAAGTGTGCTATCTGGGTCTATTACATAATTTTAAATACTAACTCTACTCTCATTTTTACTGTCATGAGAGTCAAATCCCAATAAATGTTTGAACTTTGAACACTTTTTATTGCAATACTAGGGACATCATTGCTCATACAAAGTTTCAGTACTACTTAAAATTTCAAAAATTATTTCATTAAAACAGACCTATTTACAAAGGTGACTAATCCACTCTTTTCAATTATGACACATTTTTTTCATTAATTTTTATCCGCTGAATGACATTTTGCTGTCCCTCCTTGTCAATTTAACTATCTTTATTGAAAAAGAGGGGCTTCAGAAGGAGACAAATGTTGATGTTCAGATTACAGGAAAGATTTCCAAAGAGATGAGAGAAAAAGAGATTACTGAAATTAGCAGCAGTGTGTCTCGCCCGCTAGTGAGGGAGCGAGCAGCACTGGGAGGAGAGGAAACCCTTGGCCACCGCATAGTGTGGCTGTGTACACCAGAGTTACTTAGAGTGCTCTGAATCTCATCTTTTGATCTCGGGCGATATTTTTCTCTGTTATGTCACAGAGGTCACCTGGCTCATGTGTGACAAACTGCCTGCATAAGTCACAGTGCCAGTGGCAGAGATTTGTAACCATGTCCCTGGTCCATTGCCTTTGAATTATTTCGCAGGCCCTCTGCTTTACATTTACACTCTGTCGGAAGATGAACAGGGGAAGGGAGTAAAATCAAGGGCAGGGTCTCATCCTGAAGGACAAGGGGAAACAGGTGGAAGGTTAATGGCCCTGGAGCGTATCCACAAGCCTCTCAGGCTTGATATATGGGCCTCAGGCCTAAAACGGGCATTGGCTTTCAAAGATATATTATTTCATTTGAGGAGAGACATTCTGGAGTTCCTGCATTTGTCTGCTGATAGATGATCCTCTGTCCACAATTGGTTATGGCGTGTGAGTTTTCCTTGGGCCTGCTCCCGTACATAAAAATTCTGCTGAGCTCTCCAACCTTTTGCATGCCTGTGAGAATGGGACGTGTGCGGGCCTTTTGGCAGGCAGCTGGATTTTTGTGGCTGCTATTTTTGTAATTCCTTTTGAAGCGCCAGGCAAGTGGGGGATGAAAGGCACTTCTGTTCATTCATACACGGCCGGGCAGGGGCAGCCTCGCGGGGACAAACACGGGGCAGAAGAAGATGTCAGGGACCCTAACGCACTCCTGTGTCTGCAGCCCATGCAGAAGTCCCTCCTGCTAGCCCTGCATTTTATCCTGGCACATGCCTGCAGAAAAATGAAAATGGGAAAATAACTTGCATAATTTTTATGGCCTCCCTTGGTTTACTGCATAAAGTTCTGCTAGGGTTTTTGCATGTGCTGCAGCTTATGGGAAAAAATTAAGATACAAACTTCATATTTTGAAATTTTTGTGTCCTTTCTGGAATGTTTACCTCAGGCATCTCATGAAAATGCGATGCTACTGCCCATATCTCAGCAGAGCACCAGAGGCCCCAGAGGTGGTTGTGCTCAGTGTGACAGGACTGTGCTGTGGGCAGGGCATGGTGCTGGCAGGACCTGGCCCTGCCCCATCTCTTGTGGCCAGCTCAGAGCGGCACCGTGGCATGCACAGAGGAGCCTGGTGGCAAATGCCTGCATCCAGAGAGAGAGCAAGTCCCAGATTCACTGCCACAATGGCATTCCCATGGCATCTTTGTCATTGTGTGACTGCCATTAATTGTGGAAAATCTGTTTAAAAAACAAAGTGCTTAACAAAAATCCCCAAAATCTTAACATATATTTTTGTTTAACATAGCCTACATAAAAACTTGTTAAATTCTCTTAATTTTTATCTGATTGTTACTGTTACAGGATTGTGTATCTAAGGCCTATTACTCCATGACAGCATGATTTTAGCAAAATTGGAATATATACTTTTACTACACAAAATATATTCATTAATATTTGTTTTAATAAAAAATAACTGTTCCGTTTCAGTAGGTAGAATTTGCTTGAAATAATTTGCATTAATTATACTTAAATATCTCCTAGTTCTACCTGGTTTTATTTTTTCCTATGCTACTAAAAAAGCAAAGTAAATGCAGGATATATTATGTAAGTGTCAATGCAGTTTGTTTGCTTTGTTTTTGCAACAGTAAAACTTGTAATAATAATTTGTAAATAATAATTTGTAATAATAATTTGTAAAAGCATTGTATTGGTACCATGTTTGAGTAATTAGGTTCTTTTGCTGTCACTGAACTCAGTTGCTAAACTCTCAGCACTCCAGTGTGAGCAAGATAAGGCTCATTCTGCATTTCAGTCAGTTCCTGTAGAAAACGTGCTGGTGCAGTGCAATTATTCTTTCTTCCTTTAGTGTTCTGCAGAGTTTAAGTTAGACAAGTGAGCTAGAAACTTGAGAGATATTTAGTGTCTCCTGCAGCCGTAGGAAGGAAATCTGAGGACTTGTTAAAAGGAAAGATTTAGAAGCAGAAATTCTACAGAGAGAACAGAACAGAGTGTTAGCAGGCAGGAGGATCTGCTTTTCCACTTGTTGCTTTGATAACGGATAAAAGGCTGTCATGAACTGCAGGCTACCAGCTGGGAGCAGATAGAGTAATCCCAGCAGAGGGTTGGCCCCAAACTACACAGGCATTCTTTTAAATCTTCAAGACCACAGGAAAGTTGTTTTTCCCCTACCATTGTCATCATTATTCATGATGATGTTTTCCACCCTAGTTTAAAATGTTGGTCTAGTAAATCTACCTTACAATACTTTTATGTTGGAATTACAAGCAAATATAAGCAAAAACCACGTAGTCAGAAATATTTCAGCTATTTCATTCAACTGCCCGAAGATTCCCAGAATAAATTCCAGAGAAGTGGATCTGGATGTGCTGTAAGAAATCTCTGTCATTTGATTGTAAAGGTATACTGTGCCCAACATGCAGATAATCATAGGAACAATTTGTAACCTATGTCTTCCTCGTAATCAACACTTGTGATAAATGAAATCCAGAGGCAGTGTTACTTGTAAGAGAATAGCAACAGAATGTCATTTGTTAGAAAAGGAGCCTGAGTGACCCCTGCCCAGTACAAACACAGGCAAACACAGTGACAGACAGAGCCTGGCAGTCCCATCCATGCATAGCTGTGGTGATGTGCATTGCGCTACCAAGGTCATGTTACCAACATGCTTAGACACATGCTTGGCTGGGCCAGGGGCATTTGTAAGCATGTTACATATGCTTGGCAAGATGGGGTGCTTCAACCTGCCTTATTGCAGAGAAAAAACAAAAATATTTAAGCCCTAGTTGTCCTTCTATACTGTTCATTTTAATGATATATGTAGGGGTCTAGCTCACTTTGTATTCTTATGTGTAATTACCCATATAAAAAAACACTACTCATTAGTGTTCTGTTCCACTGACTTAATTATACTCCTTAATTAAATCTTGACTAACTGGGGGTCACTGCAGTGTCAGTGGGATTTGTCACTGTTTGTCAGCAGGTGTCTGGTCACATCTATTTCTGGTTTCCCTGTTGCTGTATGCTGTTTAAGAGCATGGTCTTTTTTAAATGCAAAGGACAATTATGCCTTATTTTGTTGTGGTTTGTGCCTTAAAGAAATATAAGTGAATCTGTTTTGTAATACCAGCCCTCTCCCAGTCTTTACATACAGGAGGTGGGTAGCAAGTACAAACCTTTTCAAAACACAATTCATTACCTCAATGGTGCTCATTTTCAAAGGCATGTTCTTCCTGCAATCAAAAGACACGGTGTTACTAATTTATCAGATAATCTTGTGTTCAACAGGCATAAAAATATATTGCAAATATCAATCCAGAGATACTACTCCTTTTCCCTATCTCCCAAACATGAAATGAATTTGAAACATGACCAGCAAGAATGAGCTAAATCAATATTACATGCATAACAAATACTACATGGCATGTGCTGCTATTGCTGTGCTGCTCAGAGTCAGAAGATCGAGGCTTCCGATTCACTGTTCCCTGAATAATTCAGTGGGAGTTCTGCATGTGCAATAAGGGCATAATAGTGCCATTTCTGTCTGTTTCAAATTTACATGTTTTGGGTTTGTTATTTTAGAAAGTTACTTAGGGGAAATATAATTCCCATGTTTACGCATATAATAGGCACCTAATGTTCATCTGAATAATTGATTAGTCAAGTCAGGCTTTCATAATTAGCTATTGGCTTTCCAGTATAAGCCCACAATGCACTTGTCAATCTACAGGCATTTTTAATTTATTAATATATATGTTATCAAAAGAGCTGCAGTACTTACCTAGAAAGCATTATTTATTCTATTGAGGCTGAGGAAGCATTTAGATTCTAGACATGTATTTTGAATCTATTGTAACTTTCCCAGAAGATTATTTTTCTGTTCTGAAAGTTTTCAGAAATGTTCTCTGCCTATAAGCTCTTGCTTGCAGGGGAAATTGAAGTGGTTTCTTTTCAATCCATTCCTGTGTTACAAAGAACTTAGTAACATGTCTTACTGACTATAATGTGTATTACTTATTTGCACTCAGATACATAACAAGCATCTAAATAGATGCCACTAGCAGATACCCCTAATGCAGCGACAGATTCTGTGACCAGGCAGATGCATGTGTTGATAGCACATGTGTGACAGTGATATTGCAATTACGAGTTGTGAGACTGTATGGTAAATTGCAGAATCGTAAGATAAATTGTATTTCTCATTAACTTCACGACCTTGTTTGAACTCTAGCACTATTCCAGTTTTGCTTCCTTGTATTTCTGACCAGTTTTCAAGTGGTTGTTTTTAAAGGGAAAAGATAACTGCCTTACTCAAGACGTACATTATGAGCCCACTGGAATGAAATTCATAAACCAAAATATTTGATTGTGAAATCCAGAATGAAAATTGTTCTTTTCTTATGAGAGGTAGGTTAAAACAATTGGACTAGAAATTCTATAGTTGTTTTATTGGGAAACAAACTTTATGTTTCCATTGGGAGGCAGCATTTACTTCTAGCACTTGTTGAATGTGAGGCACTGAATCTTAAAAAGATAGTGTTAATATATTTCTGGAAAAGGTGTTTTGGTTCTATATATGCTATAAACTTACTTACCCTTGGCCCTGCTCAGGAGAATTGCTTTCATTTTAGTGAAAATATTTAATCACCAGCTTTCCATCAGTGAGTAAAGGACAAGAGCTTTCCTGCATCAAAGTCCTTCTGAGACTTGTACTGTTGGGTGTGTATTAGCTTCCTTGCTTTATAAGTGGAAAGATACAAATATATATCAGGATTTTAAACCCCTTCTAGATCTAAAACCCTTCTATTATAGAATAGCTTTTTAGTTTGTTTGGAAAGGACATGATGTAAAAACCACAATTTAGTGGCAGGAAAAAGTATGCCCATTTTGGTGGTGAGATTTATGTAACTGTGGCTTACCACTATGAATTATGTGGTCTCACAGAATTCAGACAAGTTCTTGAGCAGCATCTTGTGCACCACACATGTTCTGCATACTCTCAGTTTCTACTGGAAGGTAGGAAAAGTACCACAATCATTCTCTTGAAGTTTGGTAACATACCTCCAATTGAAAAAATGCAAATATGTTTCTAAGGGCACCATTATAAAGTCCCTCCTCTCCAGTATATCCTGTACTAATATAACATTCTGCTACCTATTTTTATATCCATTCCCAAATAATCAGAATATAAATGCTACGTTGCAAAGATCACATATTTAGTGCCTCTGTAGGATTCAGAACCAAGTTTGCAACTGCCATACAGTTTTCTACATGACATTTGTATAGCATTCACATTTCAATCAGTGTTATACCAATATGAGGATTTTCTACTGAGATATCTTTAAGCATAGTAATTTCTACCTGAAAAGTGTTTAGAATTTAGGCTGGTGTGCTCATTAAGGATTTGAGCTATGCGAGCATTGAAATGTTCACATTCTCACTATTAATGTGCAGAGTTCTCACTGGCTTCCCTATCTGTTACCCTGAGTCCAGAAACATTTCCCAGTGGTATTGCATTGCTTGGTTCTTCCATTTAGACTTTGAAAGAGCATTGTTTTCAGTAAGTGTTTTACAAGTGGAAATAGATGTGTCTGCTAAAGAGATTCATATTTGCATCATTAGACAGGTGTTCTGATCACAAGGCGGAAGAGAGATCATATACATAAACAATGAATTAAAATCCTGAATAGGATTGCTAGGGCTGTTTCTCTAGGTTACACTAAATGAGGGCCATTATGTGGGCTCTCAGATAAACTCACAAAGCTCTTATCTGTATAAACCTGATAGATCTGCCATTATTCTCAGTGACTAACAGAAGTTATATCATTTAGTTTCATTAAAAATTCATTAATCCTTTTTTAGTAACCTTTTCCTAATTCATTGATTCAATTATACAATGAACAATAAAAATGTTTGGCATAATAAAAATACAGTATTAAAAGTGTGTTCTATACATAAATGTTTCATTGCAATGAAATTATTCAGAGTTTAAAAATATTAACAATATTAATATCATGCTCTGAGAAAAAGAAGTGTACTTCTTTTTCAGGATCTCTGAAATTATATATGAAAAGAATGAGTCTTTAAAATGAGATGCCCGAAATGGTTGCTTATAGTATTACATGTGATCACTTCATGTACAGACTTCCTGCAGAGCTGCTGATGTTTACCAGCACAGGTTGATTGGGGGACAGCAGAGCATTATAGAATGTATGCACATATTGCTCACGAATTTTGTGAACTAGGCTCCTCTGATCAGATCAATTCTCCCCAAAGTCACTGGCCTCTGGCCTTACTGAAAGCAGACTGACTCCCAGGGCTGGACCTCGAGTTAATGCAAGAACAGGGAACATTTTGCTTGGTGAAGGAACACTCAGTGCATAGCAGCACTCTGAGCAACTTCCACAGCAGTGGCAGTTCCTGCCATCCCACTTACACCAGCTAAATAATTCAGGCCACCAGGACTCCAGTCCAGCTCTCAGTCTGGCAGTTCAGCCAAGACTTCAAGTGATTTTGACAGAGCTAGTACTTGTTATCCTGTTGTATTTGGTTTCTGGAGAGCACACTCTCAGAGGCTGTACTGAAGTGTTCTCCCAAACGCCGACAGCCCGGCCTGGCTGAGCAGGTGCCTGTGGGACACAGCCAATGCTGCCGGCTGCTGTGATTTCTGCAAGCATACCAAGACTAGGGAAACAGAAAGTACTTCATATTTTCATTAGTCATCCCTTTACAGATTTACTTTTAATTCTTTCAGCAAAGCAGATTATTAAAAGCAATGACCTGAGGTCTTCATTCAGATTTCAGACTTGCAATCCTGTATAATGTGCGCCGCAGGGCAGAGGTCACACTGACGAGTCTGTTAATGTAGTCACTCTGGGATAAGATCAATCTCCATACTTCACCATATTGATCTAATAGCTCATTGGCACTTCCCTCTTTGAATTGATTAGCTCATGTGTGAAAAGAGATTGATGGGTTTGTGACCCTGAGGAGTCTGTCAGGGGCACACCCATGGCAGGGGAAGTGCATGTTTTCACTGCTTCATTTGGGTGGCTCATTATCTGGGTGCCTCACGGGGAATAAGGGTCATAACGTTGTTTTATGAATTATTTACAACAAAATACCACGTTTTTCCTTCATTTGGTGCTCTGCCTGTACTGAATCCATGCTAAGCAGAACTGGAAAAAATACACATAAATGGCCAAATGTACCAAATATTTGTGTAAGGGGAACCATGACATAAAAGTGACCTTAAAAAGTAATTTTCCTAATATAAAGTAATCATAATAGATATAAGGGTAGGAATAGACTTCATGGGTCACCTAGTCCATTCCCCTTATGCAATGACAGAATATTGATGATATCTAGAAATTAATTACATTTTAATCGCATATTCTGGATAAGTACTTACAGTGAATCTACTTCAGACATCTCAGAGAACTTCATATGCACATTGCACTGTAGAAAGAGGCAATTTGAATGCAACATGTGAGCTACAAACTAAACTATGCACATTCTTCATTTGCTAAAAGTAACAAAAAAAACCCCTTTTCAACTCCATTTATCAAATAGTCATATATTTGCAAAATGCATAAATTTGATACAGTATATTGGATTTTGGTGCAGTGTGTGCTCATGCAAGAGGAAATACAAAAGGAGCTGTCTTATGAAGCTGAACGTAGGAGCTGGCTTATGTTAGGGTGTACTTTAAAAATGTGTGCATTATCAAAGGCTTTACAGATACAAAGCAATAAAAGTTAGGACTGGCTCCTTGTAGCCCTTTGTTGAAACCCAGGCATTTTTGTATTTCTGTCTGCATATGAATTGTAGAATCAATATTGAAGACGTTCATAATGTAAGAATTTCTTGTGAATCATCCACGCTCAGGATTCTGTATAATGCCACAACTATTGGTATTTCATGGTTACATAGGATGTCAGGTTATATGATTATGCCACAGTGCAAAAATTACTGAGCAAAATATTCTCGGGGTGTTGTTAAGCTGATGGTCATATTTATGTAAGGAGTCACTGAGTTTCACTAATAATATCTTGTTGTATTATATAACTGGACATTGCGTGTTTGTTTTGGAAGCTGGCAGTTTAGATTGAAAGACTGATAATTTTATTTACAGAGAAGTGTCCATGTATGCTCCATGCAGTCAGGTAACCCTTTTCTGCTATTTGATTTATGGTAACATAGACAGATACTGCCCAAAGACAGTAATAGTCAGCCTGTCCCTAAAGACCTTATACTCTAAAAGAAACAGACCCTCAGGCAGATTAACCAAAGACAGAATTCAGTCCATTACCTGTCAGTGACACAATGCTGAATATTTGTATAATCTTGCATTCATTTACACTTTTAAATCATTCAAGCTATTCTATGTAGCAGGAAAATTGCCCTGATATAGGTTTAAGGAGCCATATTTTAAAAAGTCCTAATACAGCTCAGAAAAACTTATTAGAGACAGAGTCATCATGCACTCTACTTTGGTAAAATTGGGCTAAATCTGGGAATAAACAACAAAACTTACATTTGGGTGTTATGGTAATCTTTTAGTCATGTCAAACCTTCAAAAATAAAATTCATATTAAACCTAATTACAAACCAAAGTAATTGATTAATAGCAGATTGCCAGATACTTGCACATAAGCAACGCAAAAAAAGATTTTTTGAAGAAAATGTTTCCATTGTATTGGAAGCTGTTGCCCATTGGCCAAGCCTCTCCCAGTCTGAAACAGCTCCTGCAGCAGAGGTGTGTGGTGCACTCATGGGAGAACAGGAAGTAATTAGAAGCCTGATTTTGTTGTTCATCATTCCTGCTGTCATTCAGAAACAAGCTAAGAAAAACCCAGTAAGTTTGATGTACATACTCTCTCAATTTTTCCAAACACACTAAGCAGTTAATCTTCTATTGCATGCAGACATGTAGGAACCCAATTTAGAGACTCACAGTTTGTATACCTGTGCCTGGCTGTGACAGCAGAGAAAGTCAGCCTGACTGATTTGTGTCACAGTCTACTGTCATTTTTACTTATAAGGTTCCCACTCATTCTGTGCTCTGTACTGCAAAAGTTCCTCTCATCAACATACCAAACAACCCAAGTAAAACCAGTATCTTCAAAGATATTTTAAAAAATTAATATTAATCCTAATTGCAGAGCTAATGACAATATGGGACCTGAGCAGAGCTGTGACAATTGTATTTTAATGATACTTCAGAGATTTCCAAATTAGACTACAGGAAACAGGAAGTAGGAATAAATGAAACAAAGCCAAATGAAAGGATGAATGGAAAAAAAAAAGATTTTAATACACACTTGCCTGTTCCTTAAACATTCATTCAATCAGGACTTCCTGTGATTTTTAATAACATGGCTCTGTCTGCTCTTTCACACTTGGCTCTGTTGGGAAAGGAGGCAATATTTTGAAGGCAATGTTCCTAGTTGAAAGGATTTAGCTAGATGGTAGTAGCTGCGTGCTGAGAGCCTCCTGCAATGCTTCTAAGATAAAAAGAGAAGTAGTAAGTGTTTCAGATCATCCCTGTGTACCTTGTTGGATCATGCATCACTACACCTCCACAACCTTCTCGGACGACTTCAGCTTCCTCAGTGTTTTTAAGCAATTTTTTCTATCTAGTCAGATGGATACTGGTTTAATACATGACAACACCCATTCATAAGGCTGATTTTTCTTTCATTTTCTCTGTTAGCATTGGGTCTTCTTTCTCATTTAATCTCTGCCCCAGTGACTTACTGCTGCAGCCCTCAGGATGTAAGACAACATTTCTGTATTTTTTCTTCATCAGTATACCATCTCCTTTCACATCCTGACTGAAGATACCATTTCTCATGATTTCTTACTGCTTTTGCTGTGGCTTTTTCTGGCTGTTCTACTACAAATCAGAGGAGAACACAGTGGAATACATTTGTATGGCAAGTGCAGTGTTCCACAGTAACACCAGCCTCTACTGCCAAAGTGTATTACAGGCGACTCTGTGCCCAGCTCTCAGTCTGGAGACCCTACATCCTTATGCTTCCCTCGTTCAAGTATGGGCAGAAGGAAATACTTGCCTTTCCATAGCTGGATGTCCATCAAAAGTTTTAAGAGGACTATGAAACGTAAAATATAAACTAGCACATTTTAATTCCTGAAAAATATCACAGTGCTATTCAATCAAAAGATAAGAACATTTAAATTAAAAAACTACTGATTTGCTGATAACTACAAATGGTATGAAACATTAAATGTACTGGATTCTTTGTGTGGTTTGTCAGTGTCCAACCCTGACTGTCACTAATACTCACCCGGCAAATTGTTCCTCTCTTACTTATGGTGTTCTAACGTTAAAGTAACTTCTTTTTAGTCATGACTTCAGAAAATTATTTGCATATTCCCATTGGTGTGATCGTGAATACAGTCCCACACTGTGTATACAAACCAACACTGTAGGTGTCACCTGTTAAAAGGGAGTAAGATTACTCTTCACTTATGACTTGCCTTTTTCCCATACTCCACACCCACTTAACAGCTGTACTGGAAATAAACACTAACCTTGTTAAACAGAAGAGTAACCACATAGTGTAATTTAAATGAGAGCTGATTTAAGTAACTATTGTTTAAAACTCATGCAAAAAACAGTGTTCTGAGGCATGCAACACTTGAAAGAATGGGACCCTAAGTGTGTTGAGAAATTACTCTGGTTGCCTGTTATCATCTTAAAGATTGCTTTCTGAAATTAGCATGTGTCTTTAGTCACAAGTTAAAAATATTTTCTATACAATGCCTACTTGATTGAGTTTTAATAGAGTATTTTTTTTTGTCCAAAAAAATATTAGTTCTTACCAGAACTTTGTCTTTTAACATTAATAATGTACCCCATATATTGTATTGATCTCTGTTAAAATTTGATGTTGCTGATATCTAAACAATATTTAAAAATGAGAGCTAATATTGGAGTTTACCTGTAGACTCTTAAAATAAGTTTCAGCTGGAACAATACACTAATAGTAAGAAAAATGAAAACATAATTTAACCAATTAATCACCAAACAGGAAAGGAACATTATATAGAAATTAGACATGGAACATTATATAGACATTACAGATCCTCTGAGGTAATGCTAAAATATATGTGACTTGGAGAAGACCACAGAGACTTTAATCACAGGCTGCTCTACAATAGAGTGAAATTGCTGACTGAATATATTAAGAATACATTCACCAGCAGTATCAGAAAGTTTACTGGACTCAGTTTTGTCTTCTGATTCCCCAAGGGAATCACTGTGCAGCCTAAAAAGCAGATCAGACCCAAAAAGCTAATAATTCATCAGGTGGGCCTAATTCAGATTTTATTGCAAGTCAATGAACTGATATCCATGCAAGTTAAGAGTTAAGAATATGGTCCAACACAATTTTATAGTTAGTTTGTTGACATCAGAAAAAAACAGGTGTATTTCCAGAGAAATTTAAGGGATCAACAGAGCACTAGTACCAAAATTGCTACATAAACTACATAGCTTTATCTAATTCTTTTAAAATACTAGACCCAACTATGCATAAGCTTAGGCTGCACTAACATCTGCAGAAATACCCACAGGAGTAAGATTCTGAAGGTAAATTCTATTGGTCCAGTGCTAAAGAAGGTACATCTACTCTGTGAAACAGATGGCAAAAATAATTAATTTTGCCTTTTCCTTATCTTTCTATTCACTTTGAGAGGCAAGAAACACTGCATTGTAAGCAAAATTTTCAGTTGGGATTAAAAAGAAATACTTCTCTTATTTTCAGTTAAATAAAATAAAAAACACAAACCCACAACCACCCAAAAAAGAACCTAAGAAAAACACATTCATAATTCATCAGAAATAATGCTGACTGTGAAATACCAAGTCATTTTCATGCAGTTTGCACAGAGATAAGTGTGAGGAAAAGGACAAGAAATAGGAGTGCTATGCGTCGCATTTGATGCCCTATATAATAGATTTATATACACAGAAAACTTATTGTAACAGCCCTTTCACCTGATGCTTGTAGAAGTGAGATTGGTAATTTACCTTCTCCTTAATAGATGGGAATACTTTCTAAATGGAGTGCAGAGGGATCTTATTCTTTAGTAGGATGACCACCTGCTGCCCTCCCCTACTCCTTCAGCAATCTGAGGCCCCCAGACTCAGGCACCTTGTGTTCCACTCCTGCAAGAAAACAGGATGAGTGGGAGCTGATGCTCAAGGCTGCTCTGTTAAAGAATTTTGACTCTCTGGAGGATCAGCAATGAAACTGGGAAATGTCTGGGCAGTGCTGCTTTGGTCCCCTCTTTCCCAGTGATCTTACAGGGAGCTGTCCAGGGCCATGTGAGTGGAGAAGCTGTGGCAAAGCCATTGCTCTCCCTGCCCACATTTCCTAAGCAAGAAACACTCCTCACCTTTCAGAACATGGGCACCACACATGCACCCCTCCACAGCTTGTAAGGCTAAAACTGTGTGGGACTTTTCAAATGTTATTTTGTGCTATAAATTCTTTGTCTATGTCCTTTAAAAAATTCCAAAGTAATTTGATATTCCAAATAATAATGGTTCCATAAGCAAGGAACTAATGAAGCATTTTAGCCCTTCTCTCTTCCTCTTTCTTACTTCCCTGCTATTGAATAAAGGATGAGTACATTAAACTTTCTTTCAGCACGGTATTCAGCAGTTACTTTCCTCTGTGTGGACACTGATTCAAACAAACATATAGAAACTTATCTTGGATAGAAAAACTTCCTGTGGAAATATTCTGGGTCTGACTGGTGGATTCAGGAGTTACTAGAGAAAGAGTTACACACAGAGGCACATTCCAAGTACAACTGCACTTGTGTAAAAGCCTCTGTACAGTCTGCAAAGGAGCAGGAAAAGGCACACACTGAAGTATTTCTCTATTTCTTTTCATTTTTAAATCAAGACAAATGTAAAGCACTACCAAACTTGAAAAGATTTATACTCCCTTCATGCTAGAGCTAGATGGAAACAGGACAGTCATTTAACCAAACACAGACTTGTAAAGATCACTCCCTGCCTTCACCTAGAAATTTTTATAACCCACAGGTTTCTAGTAAAGAGCTGGAACAATCATAGTTAATATTAAATCATTTCTTCTTGAACTTTGTAGCATTTTATTACTGAGATTATAGGTAGTAATCACATTTTATTAGGGCATTCACTGATTCTGAAAGTTATGTGCATTCACTTCTGAAATCACATTGGCTGTTACGTGCTGCCTTTTGACAGCAGCCTTGCACAGGAGGTTTCCCACTGTTAGCAGCAAGCCATCTGGAGAGCCCAAATCCTTCCCTACCTATATAATGATTTGGAAACCATGCATGCATTCAGGAGTAAAAAATAGTCTCTGGAGTGCACTTGTCTTATAAAACTTTGATTTGGGGTGATTTGCACCACTATAGCATAAGAAAATGGAGTAACAACTCAAATTATATGTCTGCAATGGCTTGTGAGTGATCTCTCAAACTGCATTTGAAAGAAAGTTCAACCATTCCTTGAACCGATGTGCTTCAGGCTGAGCAGTTCAGACAGATGTTTAATCACTTCATATTCACTAGGAAATGGATATTCAATGGCCATAGAATTTAAAAGTGGCACTATGAGATGAATGCTTCATGTTATTCCATATTTGCATTCCCTATTAGAATCATAAGTAAAAATAATTCAGCTGAATCCAACACAGTCTTATCACATAAATTTCAATTATTGTGGTTTCTTTAAATCATTAGATACCCTTTTAAATTTTTAGTAGCAGAAAAGCCGAAAGCTACTGTGGCAAGTTGATGTAAATGAACAGAGATGAAAAAGGATTCTTCAGCTTCTGAGAAAAGTAGGTGTAAACTGGGTAAAAGGTGAACACATTGTTTAACTGAATCTGCAGCAATAATTATAAGGAAAATATTTAACTTAGAGCAACAAAAAAACCCCATGACCCTGAAATTTTTAACAGGTAATTCATCAAGTTTCAGGCTGAAAATACCTCTTCAGAAGAAAAATTGCAATAAATCTGCAGTTGTTGGTTACAGCACAAAATATTGTGAAATACTTTCCTAAAAGAAAGACACAGTGTGGTTTTGATAAGATTAAGGTGAATTTCAGCAAAGCATACACATTATTCTTCATTTTACTGTTTGGCAATTTCGGTGTTGTTCTTCAGAAAAAACAAAAGTTTATAATGATTAACGTTCTGTGCTGTGGGAAGCATACACTCTACAACAATACTACTCTTGTGTCACACTAGCCTTCCTCATTTATAACATCAGCACAAATAGTTTTTCAGATGAGTAACCAGCATTTCTGAGATAAATCCTCCCTTTAACTATAATTGATAAGGGGTGATTGTGTATTTCAGTGTCAATAGAGGTCTCAGTGAGACTTACAAACTTCCACTGAATTCCATATAAAAGCTCAGGGCCCAGCTGAGGGGAGGCCAGGGTTTAGCAGGCAGATGTGACACTCCCATTCCTATCTTCTTCTCCTGCCAAGAGATAGTGCTGTCACCACAGTGCTCAGGGTTAAACCTTTCCTCTCCAAACTGAGAATCCATTTCCTCCACTCCTGGAAACACTCTATGTAGCTGTCTTGGAGACAGAATCTTACCTCTTCTCCTGCTTACACTGCTAATGGCAGAGCAGCCTTCTCCAGCTTTGGAGTCAGAAGACTGAAGTCCACAAGAGGATTTTCCTTCAGAGGACCTTCCTCTTCAGAAGCAAACTTGAGTCTCTTTGCCTTCAGGATAAGTTTCAGGCACATTCAGTTTAAGGCACATAATTGTTTTGGTCAAAGGCTGATTTTGTCATTTTGACAGTTAACATGCTTCTGCAACACATTTATCGACATGCTACAGAAACACAATGGTGTTTGTGTTCTGCTGCACTTACACACTTCATAAACTTTACCAGCTTGTCCTAAAATAAGAAGTGGTGCACTACTGGTTTTGTTCAATGTGATCTAAATGCTTTTCCTCATCTACATGTCTTTCAGAAGTAGGCTGGAACTGGTCATTTGTGCTACCTTTTAGTAATACACAATCCTCAATAAAGTCATGTTTCTTTCTTCCTTCCTAGGGCAAACTGGAGGCATCTGCTGCCCCACCATCTTTCTTAAAATGGCAAAAGCAGCTGGATCTAATAATCTTCTGCAGGCAATACAGTGTTTGGGATGTGTATCGAGCTGGTTATGCTATCCATTTTATGGGTTTTCACTAGTTAAATTAGAGCGAACACAGAGGAGTAGATTTTGTGAACCACTAGCAGATGTTCTCTGTGCTAGTTTTGTCAGGCTTGTAAAACAGCAGGAACAGACTATGTGCAGAACCATTTTTTGTGATTTTGCCATGTCTCACTGTTCTCACAGCACTGGCTCAGTAATGACAGGATAGAGCTTGGGAGGTAAGCTTTGATTGTGGAGTAGCTGCTGTTGGGATCTTCAGAAAGCCAGACCTCTAAAGTGTGGTTTGTTTTCAAAAGCCTGTGGCTGAGACAGCTGGCTTACACTGGAAATATATAGTCATTTATAGTCCAGTCAAGTGCTTGACACCTTATTCAGGTAACAGGTGTTATGACATGCATGCTGAAGGTTTAAACTCTCTAAAAATTTGTTTTCTTTGGATGTAAGCTGTGATAGCTTTTTGTGAAATTCGGGTCACATTATCCTGTTAACATGATGTCTCTGATTTCTGTGATTTTTTTTCAACCCCTTTCTGTTTAGAGGAGAAAACTATCAAAGAATAGTTTCATGTAAAAAGCAAGAGTAACAGAATCTGTATATTTCAAATATCTTTTTCAAATAATTAATTAAACCTGGCCCAAGTGTATCAATGTGGTGATTTACGGTCCTCTCTTGAGCCAACAAATCAATTGGTTGAAACAGAGCAGTTTTGTAGTCAAATACATGTTGTGGGCAGAGCAAGAGATTTTTAATACCAAATCAGCCTTGCTCTGTATCTGTGGGGGAAAACACGAACAGCAGCACACAGCCTCTTGTGCTTTTGAAAGGAAGTTAAGACAAATGGAAGAAGCAAAGATTTGACTGTTTCAGATGTTGAAGTCTGAGCTATGTGGCAAGTGATTGGAAAGAGAGAGACAATAGTAGGCAACTTTCACAGGTGACATTACAAAAATCTACTCATAAGAAATGTTACTTCCTTCTCTACTACACAACTAGAAAGCAAGCCTGAAAGAACAAAGTTCTAAAATTCATTAGGTCATATTTGATAAAACTTGAAAACACCTACTGCATTATCTAATTCAGCTCATGCAGGATTACTCTTTGTAGTGTGGTTTCCCGTGTATGACAAAATCTAGTTCTAAAGCAATTGAAACTAGATTTAAAGCATTTATGGCATTTTTAATTTGTTCAGCAATTGCTGTCTATGCAGGTTCTTAGAGTCCTTTCAATTACATAGGTGCTATTATCACCCTGAATTGTAGCAAGACTAATTTATGCCCCTCTCAATTCTTTCAGGGCACCCATTTAAAGTCAAAGACTTTGATTTTAAAAAGAAATCAGGAAGCTCAGTAAGAATAGGTTCAGAGGATATTGATGCTTACCATGACTTAATTTCATAGTCTACCTTCCACTTATTTGTGATAATTTTTTCCCCCATTTCCATGGAAATCCCATTTTTTTCAGTCTTTAAGTGAAGACGACTGAATACAATCTAGTTGCATTTAGAGTCACTTTATGGATACATTTCTTTGTCCTCTAAGACATAGATCCCAAATAACTTCAGAAAATCTTAAAGTAGGTTCCTTGTTCTGAGTGCCCAGTATGTTCCTTCTGTTCTCAAATCCACTCATGGATGTGTCTCACTGCTCACCACTGACTTGTGCATTGCCCTTTCTTGCCCTACCAGTGACACTCAAAGCTGTTCAGCTTCTGCTTATTAAGAAATGTTCTCTTTTCATAGCACCACAGCCATTTTTAGAGAGTTTTTTAACATCTCTTCACTTTTTAATTTGCAAGGGACCTGTCTCTGACTTGGGCCTGTTGAAGCAATAACGCTTGTGGAATCTGCAGATTCCTTCTCATTTCCAGAAGCTAAGGTTTAAGATGGGGAATAGGAGAAAGTTCACAACAGCATTATTTCCTGCTCTTCTTGTTTTGGGTAAAAATAAAATCCCATTGCCACAAATATACAATTATTACTACTTAGCATAACATTGCAAAGGTCTGCTTTCTTAGAATCTAATTCCTAGTTCTGCTTTCCTGGAATCTAATCAGGAGTAAATATTGAGAACATTTTACAGATAAAGGCTACAGCAGTGTTCTGTTTATTCAACTGCAAACAGCAAATTTGGGCATGAATATTTCTACACAGCACCTCTGTTCTCCTGTCAGCCAGCTGTGGGAAGGAGGGCTGCCTCCCAAGTGTGATGCCAGACTTACTCCCAGAGTGATGTCACCAATGTTTGTGTTTCCTTTACAGGTTGATGACCAAATGAAGTTGCTTCAGAACTGCTGGAGCGAACTCTTAATTCTGGATCACATTTACCGGCAAGTGGTACATGGGAAAGAAGGCTCCATCCTTCTGGTTACTGGGCAACAAGTGAGTATGTGGTCTGAGAGAAAGAGTCATCTCTTTTTGAAAATTTTGAAAATTACCAGGAGTTTAACTAGGTCAGAAGCACCACTGTGTTCTCAGAGATCCTTCACAAGTAGTGTAGGTAAAATCACTTGTGCACTCTGTTTCTAGTCTGCTGATTACAGACTAGAAAAAAGCAGATATAATCATAAGCACTTTGCTTTTCAAATACTTCAGTAATTGAAAAGCAGCAGATGAGAACTGTTTGTCAAGAAGTAGTATTTCCTTGGGGCTTAATGGTTTCTAACAACACTCCCAAACCTAATGTTTAGGTTTAAGCATGTATAGTTTTCTTCCCTTCAGAATTGTGATTTACTGAAAAGAAGCAGTGGCTGGATCAGAAAACTAGAGAACCTGCTGCCTACTACCTCAGAAATGCCTTGCTTTTAGAGACATATGCACATGTGTGAGAAACTGGGCAGCTGAGACATCTAATCACAGGAAAATTATTCTGTCCATAGGCTATAAAAGCAGATAGTGTCTCAGAAACTGTCTCAGGGTATGCACCCTGCAGTTTCTGCCTGGCTCTCCAGGGGTAATTTTCTTCATGTGTCAGATACAAGGATCTCCCAAAATGCAAGAGCTATAATGTAGTAAATATTAGGAAAACTGTGAGAAAACACAAAAGAAATAGAAAGTTTTGTCTCCACTATGCTTTCCAAAGCACAACAATCTTGACAGTAAAACAAGAACCTTATTCCTAAGATTGTTATTCTGCTTTTAACAGTATGAAAAAAAAAAAAAAAAAAGACAGTGTATCAAAGAAAAGCAAGGTGTGCCTGTACATTATGTTTCTGTCTTGAAGTGAAAACAAATGATGGCTCTTTGGTATTTAAGTAGCTGCAAACTGAACTGAACTGCCTCAATTTAGACACACATGGGAAAGAGCTCCTTTTCCTGTGCTACACCATTTGTGTCTGCAAGTTGTGGAATCTGCTTACAGCTTTAGCTGTAATTTTAAAGATGCAGCCATTTCTTAACACTTAGAATAAATGTTTGTAAGAATCAGAAGGATTCTGATTCTTCTGTTTGCATTTATGATTAAGAGGTCTACAGTAGAAAGGAGAAATTATCGACTTTATCAAGAAAGGAATTGGGAAAACTCAAACTCTATCTGTAGAATTGACTCCTGCACTTCATGGAAAGTCACTAACCTATCTCAGATATCATTGTACTCCCTAATTGCATTAGCAAAAGTTAGTTCAGTTGCATTGCTCTTGATTTATATTGGTGCAATTGAGAAAATGACTGATTCCCTTTCCATTTCATGCTCTGCAAGACAGACAGTTTTACTGGAAATTATTTCATTTACCACACAGGATGCTTGTTTATCAAGCTGTAAGTACATTGACAGGTTTCTGTTCCTGAGAGAACTGCTAAATTAGTGTCTCCTTTGTTATGTGATTAGCACTGTTTTAAAGGTACTGAGTACCTAAGTCCCACTGAAATCATTAGAGGCCTCTAACTACCCTTAAATTCTAGCCATTGTCCCCATTTTCCCACAGTAGTAATTTTTACCTCATTAGCCACTTTTATCTTTTCTTGAAAATAAAAACCCCAGCTGTACATGATCTCAAGGCAAAGCAGAGCTTTTCTTCACTGCTGGACAACAGGTAGCAGGATGCTTATTAAATGTACTGCTTGCAAATCAGCAGCTGGACTGGGAAGCTGTGCATTTGCAGGCAGTCTCCAACTAAGTTAAAATCTGGCTATGTTGGAATGACTGCATTCATTTTTGCCCATGTTTGTAAACTAGTTTTTAATACAACCTTCTTTAAATCCAATTTCCCTTTCCTACGTCAAAATTTGTCATTTTCAAGTCAGTTCAAGCACCCCCAGAGTCTCCCATCACCTTCTTTATTTTCCTCTTTGCACTTAGTTTAAGAGCAGGAGTGATATCACTACAAGAACTCTACAGCCAGTCCTTTTTCCCATTTCACAGTTCCTAATAGCTGCAAAACATACTCCCATGGATGTGTCACAGATTCTCTTTGAGAAACAGGGAGACACTAGACCTGAACTACAGCGTCTCTGGCAGCTGTTTCTGAAATCTCCCCTAATGCCTCTGCTTTGTCCCAGTTTCACTCAGCTCTGGCCCCAGTGGCTCCTCAGTGAAAAGCCAGATTGCTCCCAGGAGCAGGTGCCTGCCCCACCTGGCTGTGCACGGCACATGTTTCACACTAAGGCTGGTCAAGGTGCTGCAGCAGTGCCAGTGCTGTGCCACTACATGGCTCGTAGGCAAGTTCTGCATCAAAAGCATTTACTTTAAACCAGCATCTTTTCAAATTATTTCCATGGGTAAAAATAATTCTTGGAAGAAACACTTTTGTTTAGATGGACAAGGCTGAGTGAGCTAAGCAGAAGTTTTAAAATATCTAGAATTGTCAGAGCTACAAATCTTAAAATCACAGGATAATCCAGACTGGAAGGAATTTTAAGGACCAGTCCAAACCCCTGCTCAAACCAGATTTCTCAGAGCTTTGTCCAGTTGGGCTTTGAATACATCCAAGAATGAAAACTGCAAAACTTCGTGTGCAGCCAGTACCACTGCCTGACAATCTCCATGGGGAGAAAGTTTTTCCTTGGTTGTCCTATGAAGTCTTTTTTTTTTTTTTTCCAACTTACACCTAGTGCTCATAACTCTCCTCCTCCTTGAGCCCTGATGCAATGCACAGAGCCCAGGACATCTTGTAAGGACAGACTGAGGCAAAGGTAGCACTGAGAACCTCAGCTTGCTCTGTGCTTGGTCTGTGCTTGCTGCCACAAAATCACCATCTGAATCCAGCTGCAGTCCCACATCCTCCTGGTTTGTCCCAGACTAGCAATTCAACATCCCTTGCACGTTTCAATACAGCTGAACCATTTTTTAACATTATCACTCCATGGCAGTGGACATGGACATGGATGGTGTTTCTGCATCACCCATCCTGAGCCACTCCTGGCTTCAGCTGCTGTGCACTGCTTTTGCACATCCCTGTTCAGTAGTGAGTTACTTTTTTAGACAAGTTGATCCAATACAACTGTCTCTTTTCCTACCTGTCAAGGTAAACCATCTTGGAAGCATTGACTCAGACTGTTGCACTCCTAGACACAGCACCTGTTCAAATGTACTTATGAAAGGACAATTAAACTGTGTCTGTATCCTCTGTAAAAACTGTAAAATAATTCTGGGAAGCCACACTTCTAGACCTGGGCATTATGAGTCTTTGCTCGTGCACCATTCCTGCATGCTTTCTGATTCCTGTCCTGATCTTTTCAGTTCCCACAGAAGAGACAGGGAAAAACCATGCCACCATTTCATAAAAATTAGTTGATTAAGGTGTGGAAAGCACTCTGACTCTTCTGATGAAAAGTGCTGTAGATGTTTTTATTTCTGCTACCAACAAAGCACTATGAGCAAAATTACAGTCAATCATCTGGCTTTCAAAGATAATAACTTTAAACTGAGGACCTGAGCTAGATTGCCAACTTTATTACCTGAGAGATCAAGCTTATTGTCACAAGTTAGCAAATTTAAGACCTGAGAAGCCTCACTCCTCGCTTTCCTTAATATATCCCTCCATAAAAGCTACTCATAAACACTGCCCTTTTTACAAATCACCATCAAGGTGGAAGCTGTAAGGGGGGAACTTAGCATCCCTTAATTAGAACATACCTGCTCTCTCCACTTAGAGTGCACAGCCTCTGCTCCTCAGACACAAAAGCCAAACTTTATCCAGGTCCCCAGGGCGGTACCACTGCCAGTGCTGAACTAGGTATCTAAAAGGGGATAGTAGTTAGAAGAACACTTGATAATTTTCAAACACACTGGCTCAAAACCCATTACTTTAGGGCACTCCTATCACATTTCCATATATCTGCATTTCCCTCAAGCCACTGACTTATGGGTTTTACTCAGTGTCAATCCACTGTTCCCACTTTGATGGGGAAAAAGTGCAGTCAGCAACAAACTAGTAAGCTCTGGCCCTTGTATAAAAAGAGACTGTGTTTTACTTTATTTTGTTATTTATTTGGGGTTTCATAAATGAAACTCTTTTGTGTGTATGTGTTTCAAGAAAGCACTTTTTTCAGATCATTACAATTCCTCAGCAGTTCCTCAGAAACAAGTTCCTCCCTGTGCTGCACACTTCATTTTCTGCACTAAGTACTGCCCCTCAGCAGTAGCAATTACCATTTCAAAAGGAAATAAAGTAGCACAAATGCATTTTACAACTCTCAAAATTTCATAATAGAAAACAGCTAAGGAGTGATTTGCAGTGTGGTGGTTAATTGTAAATCATTGCCAATATGCTCTCCACATGCTGAGTTTTGTAGACTTGCCATGTGCCATGTAATTTTAACAGACCATTTCTAATTATAGAATTTTAATTCCTCCAACCTCAGCACTTTCCTCTTGTATCTTCTACAAGACCAATACACTGCCAGCTTCCAAGACCCAGCACACATAAGGTAGATGCTAAAGCTCTGCACAGAATATTGTTACTTGTGCATTTTCCTGCAACAGTTAATGCACAACATGTGAATTGTAGCTTCATCTGCTCCTTTTATTCATACCTTCACTCTACTGCCAAATATTCCCTCTGCAAAGCCTTTCCAATTAAAAAGGTCATCCAAAAATATGCCTAAATCTCGGATTTTTTTGAGATTGTTGAAACTACTGATTTAGTTGAAGTCACCACACAAATGCATCTTTATACCTGGATTTCTGTTCTAAAGCAAAGCACCAGAGAAAGAGCATGAGATCTTGATGGTGTTGTTGAGAAAGACCACTCTTGCAGAAGTATCACTGAAATACAAAAGCACAAGAATGTTAAGAGGAGTGGCTGTAAAGGACATCCACAAGTCATAGGTATAGAAAGCTCAGGGATATCTAGTGGAAACCTTTTACTTCTTATGTTTTTGGAAATTAGCAAGTATCTTTTTCGCATTCAATTTGTGTTATAGTCAGTGAGGCTTCACAGTTGTGGTGGGCACAAAAGAAGTATTGGCATTTGAGGGCCAAATCTGGAAATCCTTACATCAGCAAATAATCACAGGATTTGATTCAAGGAGGATACAAATGAGGTCAAGCAATCATTATTTCACTATTCTGTATCGTATTAGTTTTTTTTGCACAGTTCCTTACTTTAGTGGT
Source organism: Zonotrichia albicollis (assembly GCF_047830755.1). NCBI lineage: Eukaryota > Metazoa > Chordata > Aves > Passeriformes > Passerellidae > Zonotrichia > Zonotrichia albicollis. Next base: position 21,581,352 of record NC_133826.1, on the reverse strand, counting down.
TTCTGCCTAAAGGAAAGTAAGGTTGTGGTAGTTCTTAAAAGGCCTTATGAAGATATGAAAATATTATGCTGGCTGCTCCTTGGGGATGAACTAAATATGCTCAGTTAAACTGGGTAAAACACATCAAAATACAGTTATAACCATGAAGTGCCCTGAATTCAGGTTTTTCAAAATATTTGTTACATATTTTGAGCCTTCATGTAGCTATGGACATACCTATGAACAACCTGATCCTAATTCATATGTGCTTTGCTGTGTTGCTATGAAACCATCATAGCACTACATTTTTAAGTCTAAAATCTCTGTACCAGTAAAGTTTCATGGAGAGAGCACCTGACATGAATCCTTGAACACCAGAACTTTCATTTTTCACATGCTGACTGTGTTGTCTTCATGGGAAACACATTTCTTTTGTAGCTCTTACACATGGCTCCTTTGTGTAAGAAAGAAAACAAAAATTATTTACCTGGAGTCTGGCAGTATTTCTCCAAACCAGTCCCATGCTAGCGAACTAGTCTGTCAACACAAACTCAGGAAAAATCCCTTAGCTGATTTTAAGCTTGCCCAGCAGGAAAAACAAAGTTGTTCCGAAACTCAGTTTGAAGAAAGCACCATGCGAGTCTGTCCCAACTGCCTGTTGGAGTAGTGATAGTGAAGCGATTCAAGGTGAGTACAGCCAGTCTTGACTTCCCATTGTAGGAAAGGATTTAAACAGTAGAGCAGAAATTTGGCTAAAATAAGATGGTCTTAAGGTGGAATGAACTTACATGGTTCATACCTCCTGAAGAAGCAGTTTGAGTTAACGCAGCCTTGTGAGATGTTACCCAGACATTCACAACATTTTTTCCAGTGACTGTCTTCCACTGTCTTCTGATCAGCTTTACTGAATATCAAACACAGCAGTGATTTTGTATAATCTCATCTCAATATTACAAAAACAACAGAAGTACATTATAGCACTTCGTAAAGAAATGGATTCTATTGTACTCTGCAGTACTTTGGAGTGTTACTATTTGCATATTATAGTTAATTATCAAGCACCACATCATCCTAGGGGAAAGGGCCACTGGCAACTTAATTCATTATCTTCTATTATTGTGTCTCACATTAAAATGACAAGCATCTTATGCTGCATAAGTCAACAAAATTTTAATTAATATATCCAAACCTGATAACCAGCAGATACAAGGATATCTGTGGGGTTTTTCCATTCTGAAACCTCCTCAAATTTTGTATGTAGGCACCTCTTCAAAGTGTTTTCCATGTTTATTTGCTTAGAAATGTAACAGAAGCACTGTTTTTAATTAAAGAATTATATTAAAAGCTCAAAATGAGTTTAATAACCACTGCAGTTTCCAGTGAAAGCTGTATCTCAGGAAACAGTGGAAAGGTTGCAATAGTAAACGAGCTTGTTTGCTCTATACTGAATGCATGCTTTTGAGATGAGGCTCCTCCACCCACTGAGTATCCACTCGAGCAGGGTCAGGGCTCAGAGACCCAGGGCAGGTCAGTGATGGCCAGCCGGGCTTTCAGTGCTGTTTGAAGCCAAGGAGGGGGTGCTGGGGAGCAGCCCCCCAGCAGCCAGAGGTGCTGGCCAGGGTTGCATCCCATAGAGCAGGAGGAGCAGGATGCTCCCTTTGCTGCACGCAGGCACTCACTGCCTCTGCCTTCAGACCCCTAGCTCACAGTAGTGTAATTTACTAAATCCAATATGAAATCAATCTTTTATTAATTTGGACTGCCTTAGTCCACTAGACTATACTGAACAGAGCTACAGCAGGGGCTTTATTCATTACTTGTGCAATTCCTGTCTGGATGAAAGGAATGGCATTCAGGGACAGTCAGCACCTGGCAACACCATCAACAAGTAAAATCACTCTAATCATATTCTGGAGACAATTTCAAGCTTGCTGAAGCATTGAAAGGGATGGTGCAGTTCCACACAATATTTACCCATGATACCACATTCATACTCTAGAATAATCAAACACTCCTTAATTTTAGAAGAAAAAGTGAACTTAATTCCACCATTAAGTGTTGGACTGTTTTGTGGGCATAGAGAAGGTGATACCAGAAGCCACCACCGGATTCCACCAGAAAAATTACTATCTGAGCCCAGGAATTTTTCTTCAAAAATCTTTTGAATTACCATGAAACACCACTTGCAAAACAAACAAAAAAAAAAAAAAAAAACAGGTGTTCCCTTTATTTTTGGCCTTCAGCCACAGCATTTTTTTAGCCCAGGGTACAGGAGGAATGCACACTTATGTTTGTGCAGCCATAACTTCAGCTCATTGTTGTACTTCCAAATTAGGCTATGTGGAAGCTCTGACAAAGCTGCTGTTTCCAAAAATGCCAAATAACATCCTCAACATCAAAAGCAATGTGAAAAGTAGTAGTATTGATTGGGATGCAAGAATATTTTAGTAATGGATTTGATTTTACTAAATGAAATCAATGCACAATATGAAGTAAAATGCACAATACAAAGTAAATGCTCTGACTTCATTATGCAATTAAGCATTTTGCACAAAATCCAAGCCGGTTTAATCTTTGTCTTTTAAAAATGCTTTTAATCACGTTGGAAGGTAAAAGAATTAATACACATTTTAGTATCAATTTCTGCATAAAGGACCAAGCAAGCAGAACAGCGTAGTCTTTAATGTGACCACTTTTTCAGAATAGACATTAACTGAGGCTTTTTCATGCACAGTTGCTTTTGTATAAACTGATTGACACCTTTGGGGGTCGTCTTTCCACTGACTCATAATTTTGCTCACTCTTGAAAAAAGCCTTCTGCACACCTACTATTCTCTAGTTAAAGCTGAAAATTCAACTCATCATATTTACACAATTAAAAAAAAAATCCATTCTGCGTTGTTTTTAATTGCAAATCCTACTCAAGGGACCAATTCTCCTGCTTAGGAGGCAGCCCTGTGCCTTCTACTAGAGAACCAACTGCAGTCAATTATGGTAATGAAATGTCAATAAATATAAAAATTTAATACAGCCTGTTCCTGGTGAGTGGCAGATGAGGACTTGCCTCCCAGACAAATTTGCTGGTGCTGCAAATATTAAATGCACCTGAAAGAGGAGCAGGCTGCCTGAGAGCTCTCCAGTAGAGGGATGCTGGGAGATCCAGGCATCTACTGGGTTTTTCCATTATGGCATAATCGCTGCACTAAGGCCACTGATATTCTTGACATTCAGACATCTTAACTTCTTCTTATGAAGTGAGCAGCATATTTTCCCCACAGATTGGAAACTCAGTAAGGGATTTGAAGCTTTTTTCCCCCACTCTTAACAATTACAAAAGAGATATTAAGTTATGAAATTTCATATTTATAAGTGACCAGTGTCTCAATACAATGTACTTGAACCAAGTCACTACATTAAACTGATTTTTAAGTAAAAATTATTTGAGGTATTTTACTTAATATTTTCTTATTATTTATATAGGTATATATACATAAAGAAGTATGCATAAATGCATCTATAGAAAGAGTGATAAATAAAAGATGAATTAGCACCAGTTTTTGAAAGATGGATAGGCTAGGGTTTGCAAAGATCAGATCGTAGTGCAGCCACAGATTTCTTTGGCCCTGAGTAAACAATTTATTGTCACTACTTCAAGTTTCCCCAGGTGTAAAAGAGAGCAATAACCTATCTCACATGATTCTTCAGCCTAATCCACTGATTTAATTGAAGCATGAACTCAACTCAAACTGCTCCAACACTGCAAAGTATTGTTATTCTTAACCTCCATTCAAGAAGTGAATTCTTAACTTCCATTCAAGAAGTGTAACCTCATTTTCTTGTGCAGTTACCTCCAATCAGTTTATAGAGTGCAATAAGAGTATATAAATGAAATCTCTTATTAAAAGTCAATAACTTATTGATTATATTAAGGCCATTACCAGGAAAAGTTAATTTTAGTTTCTTTCAGTCTTCTTTCTATCGTTCCATGCTGCAATTTTGTCAGACTAGGAGTATTCCAAGTTTTACTGCTGTTTATGCTTGAGCAAAATCAATTCAGCAGTTTTAAAATAAAATAATTTTTTAAAAAATAAAAAAAATCAAAATACATGTTGCTTAACATGTTTTTTTAAAAAAACAGATTTTAAGGGATCAGAGCCTGGAAAAACAAAATTTTGCAGTATTGGTTTGTTTCTTGTGGTGATACTGCTCCATTCTTTATTAACTACTTTATTATGGGAAACCTTAGAGATGGGTTGAGCGCACTGATTCCATTAAACAAATGACTGACCCAAAGCAAGCACTTACCATTGTGCTTAGTTGTAATTCACAGCCAGACTTCACTTAGATGAAGTACGATTAGCAATTTCCCTGTTATTCTGGAGGCTCCTACAAGAGAGGTGAAGGTAACTAGAGCATTTTGAAATTGTACCACTGACCCATTTAGGTCTCAGCCAGCTGGCCAGGAGTGGTTCTGTGGGGAGCAGCAGCACAGCAGGCCATGTCCATGGGACAGTGGCACTTGCAGGGGACGTGGAGCACTCTGATGAGAAGTGGGCTGAGCTCTGAAGCTGAAGCTGCTGCTCAGGTCACCCCAGTTCTGATACAGCAGTTACATCCTGCTCCACACCAACCGTTGCCCTGTCCTGGAGCCAGCCCACCCCAGCCCCTCTGTTCTCCTTCCCATCACACCATTCCCACAGGCTGTGCCCTTCCCCACTGGTCACCATCCTGTGACAAGCAGGCACACCTCCAGAGTGGCAGGGGTGGGGCAGTCTCTGCAGGGAAACATCCCCACAATGGGACTGGCATCAGCCAGAACAGTTTCAGCATGCTGGGCTTGGGGAGGTTGCCCAAGGTTCGAGGATCACCCAAGGCTGAGTCAGCAATGGCAGACCTTAAGCATCCTGTGCTTGTGAATTTTCCCTTTTTGAATAAATGTATTAACTCCAGACCTCCGTTGGATCTCTGCATACAATGAAAGCTCCCAGGCAGGTGAGCCTGCCCTGAGAACAAGGGACAGCATGACCAGGGCAGCAGAGGCCAGCACCACTTGTGTCCCCAGCCCAGGGGAAGGAGCTCTGTGCACTGAGGTCACTGCTGGGGACAGTGTGAGGGCAGCTGGGCTGTCACACACCTGCCACCCCTCCTTCCCCTGCAGGGCAGCACTCGCCAGAACAAGTGAGTTCCAGTCAATTCCAACAAATACAGGGATTTTGTGTAGCTGGGGAGAACAGCAACCACCCACACAATACCTCTGTTTCCTGTGGGAATATACCGACATTTCTGGGCTTGAATAGATGTTTCTGGCCAAGTTTGGACACAGGACTGTTTCCCATGAATATCATTGTGTCCCTCTGGAGCAATGCAGCCAGGGTAGGCACAAAGCTCACTCCATCAGTTGTTCTCTGCAGGATCATACTATTACAATGAGAACAGGAGACACCAAAGGAACAAAACTGAGATGTGGACAGCTACCTGTGTCATAGGCAGGTATTTAAAGCTTCTAAAAAAGCTAATACAGGCAAACCAGTACTCACAGTGATGTCACGTATCATTAAGATATATGGTTTAATGTTATTTTCAATATATACCATTGGGTTAAAATTGGTTTATATATAAAATCATCTTGATTTGGTAACATCATTAAATTAAGAGTGATTTCTATGTCCAGGAGTATCCTGATTGCATATTATTGCTTGAAACATCCTAAAGTGTGGGCAGGACAACCAGATAGGAATATAATTCTCTTTTACAGGTGGATTATTCCGTAATAGCATCCCAAGCTGGAGCCACCCTCAACAATCTTATGAGCCATGCACAAGAACTGGTAGCAAAGCTTCGTTCTCTGCAGTTTGACCTACGAGAATTTGTCTGTCTCAAATTCCTGGTGCTGTTTAGTTTAGGTAGGTACACTCTAATCTTCATACTTACTGTTTTTTCTAAAAAACATTGAAAATATTTTTCTTTTCTTCAATTTTTCATGAAACACATGATTATGAAATATGTTTAATGAGGTTCACAGTAATCTGAGGATAATTTTTTAATTATCAGTTGCAGGGAAATTATGTATAAGGATTAAAAGTGTGTTTCCATGGAAATTACTCCTAAAACCTATAGAATTTTGTGGAGTATTATAAACCTTCTGTATTTTGGTATTTGAATACTGAATTTTGCAGAACAAGGATAAAATTCTATTAGACATCCTAGAGAACAATGGAAAATACAGATTGCCATGTTCTTCTATGATATTGAATACAGTTATGTAAAGCACATGGACTGGGGATATGGTTGAAATTTCCCTCTTATTCAAGGATGTCTGTGGTAAGTATAAACAATCTTCTTTGCATATGATGGCTGTCACACTGTAACCCATAAATCAGGAATGTATCTCATAGTTTTTTAAAAGTGAAAGGAACTCCTAAAGTGCAAATGAATTATAATAGCTTTAGGAGAGATCTGGCTAGGAAATAACCTTTAAAGGGAAGATTGTTTTATACTAGTGGAGAGGACAGAATGGGAAAGATACCTATGCAAGACAAATTAGTTAAACCAGTGCCCTCCAATAAATCAGTTGAGAAAAATCACTGGTGCCAAGAATAAAAAAGATCTTAGGGAGATGGATTCCTATTGACTTTATGGGAAGAGATTTTTCTACCTGTCCTCTGTCTCAGGTTTGCACTTTGTTGTAAAGCTGGTGTGAATGAACTTTGCCCAAGTGAGTGCCTTTTTTCCTGGCAGAGAGTTGAAAGGAGAAACTTAAAAACATAAGTAAGGTCAGGCCCAGCCATTCCTCCTGTTTTACTGAAAAGGTGTTTTTGTCTACAAAGAGAGTAAGTGAGCCAAGGACACAATGAAAGATATCAGCAGTGATGACATTTAATAATGCCTTCCTTTCATTTTTCAGTTTTTAAAAAATTCTGTAAATGAATCAAATTCTAAAAATAAATTATTGTGATACAATTGCATGTAGACTAAAAGATGCACTTTTGATCACACTGTAGATCTCAATTACAGTCTTAAATATGTCCCTCCTAGGTGTTACAGAATTTGAACCTCCTTGAAAAAAATTTAGATAAAGTTCCCTTTAAATGTAGGGAAGATAAAAGATCAGTCCTTCAGAGGTACAGGGGACAGATCATGCAGAAGATAGAAAAGATTTTACAGATTATAATGAAATTAGAATGATGCTAACAGGAATGGATCATTCTGAGGTATGTGCATTTTGAATCCTAGGAAGAGATGATGGATTTCCTTGGTAACTATTAACATTTTGTACTCAGGGCTTCATTGCTTGAATATCTTAGATTCAGAGAAGTAAAAGCAAACCATCTGTTGCAGAAATTATGTTTCATGAATTAATATGATGGATAACAAGAATTCATATTTCCTAATTCCTCATAAGTAGGTTTTTCAGTCATTATACAGTGGCCCAAATAAAGCCTGTAGCTTTCTTCTTATAAAATATTTAGAGAATTCGTGTCAGTTCAGAAACATTTTAAATTAGCTGAATAAATGAAGTGCATTTGGAAAATTCTCACATTCAGGAGGGTTTTTATTTAATGATTTTCATCAGCTGTTCTGGTACTTTTCACTTATTTAGGAATCATTCTCACACCTCTAGCTCTTCTATTTCTGCCAGGTACTGTGCTCCACTTCTGAAGCACTTGGGCTGGAATAACCTGCAAATTTGTACCAAGCCAGGTTAGCCAGTTTTTCTCTCATTTCTGCTACTATAAAAGAAGCTAATTTTGCTGCTAATAGGAACCTTGTATTCACATTACTTGCATGTAAAAGTCATGTAGCTAAGACAGGTCTTAGTTACACCTTTGAAATCCACTAGTTCATTATTTAGCATACTGCAAATTCCATTTGCTAATAGTCACAGCTAGATGTTACTCTGCAAAGAGTAAAATGTAAAGGTTTTACCACTCAACCCACAGTACAGAGGCAAATACTTAACGAGAATGATGACAGGATTGAAATGAAAAACACAGATACCTTTTCCAGCTTAGCACTTAAGTTTCTGCCCAAAAGAACAAATGAATCATGTAGCTGAAATTAAAAAGACACCTCACAGCCTAAGAGCAAGTCAGGTTTAGAAGACATTGAAGTGTCTAACAATGCTGGTAGGCATTCAGCAGGGCTGTCAAAAGTACCTAAGCATCAAATTCTACATAAATAACTGGGAGCAATTATTTTACCTAAGTATCTAGGTACATTTAGCACATATCTACATCTCTTAGGCATCTCTACAGAAAACTGGTCCTAATGCCAATAATGTATCACTTAATAAAAAAAAATTTCAAACACCTCAGCTGTTGAAAATCTGGCCCTGTAATATTTAATGGAATAAAAAGTGCTTCAAGATATAGCCTTTTTACATTTCTGAGAATGTTCACAGGAGTGTTAACCAACCCAATGAAACTTTTTACTGTTGTTCTTTAGTCCAGTGCTTGATTGAAAAATATATGTTTGCTATAAAGCCTCTCAAAGGCAATATGAAGTCAATAATCCACAGAATTAATTTATTGAGAAGTTGTTTCATTTTTTATAACTGTATAGATATGAGACAGCCTTATAAAGCTGTTTGTTATTCGTGGCTGTACCATCCTGTTTGTGTATCCAAAAGACAGCTATCTCCTTTAGGGCAAAGAATTTGGTTCTGCCTTTTTTCTTAACAGTTCAGAAGTGATTATCTTAGCATACTAACAGTAAAGCCATGGTCAAAACCCAAAGTACTTAGAATAATTTTTCAAAATAGAACTAAACTATATCAGTTTTGCTTGCAAGATTTTAAAGAGGTAATTGTTCGTTATTTACTCATAAGGATTTGCAATGGGTTTATACAGGAAAATCCTTCTGATTTTTAGCAGCATTAAAGAAGACACTGCTGAGGCTTAGCCAGATGTATATGATGTGTAGCAGTTGTGGCAGCACACAACTCCTCCTGCAGTCAGGGCCCCACTTCGCTGTGTGGGACCCCAGGCACAGGAGCTCCGCTCCTTCCTCCAGGGCCACCTGCTCTGGCTGGGACCCTCTGACCAACACTGCCAGCTACGGAATGGTACAGTTCACTCAGCAATTATTCAATATGCCAGAGTAGTTTGGTAAATAGTCTCTTAAGTGTGATGTCTCTTTAGTTCAGTGCTATAGAATAGTTAAATATGAAGAACTACATATTTTTTAAATTCCCTCTCTCAGCTGTAAAAAGCAAATGTCTTTACAGGTAGCTAGTTCTTACCTCTGTGTACATAAAAGTCTTTGATAGCAGTTCCCCTTGCCAACACTTCTTTGATGTTGACGCTATATTTGCAAACTCCAATGAAAGTCTTTTTTCTGGGGCATCATCTCTGTGATTTCACATATAGAGATATTCTCCCCTTAATTCCACCTTAGGGAGTGAAGTTATCAATATGTCAAACCAAAATTTAACTCAGGTATGTCTGCCAATTGTTTTTGCAGCCTAAAGATAGGTTGATAAAAAGAAAAAAAAAAAAAAAAAAGGAAAAAAGAAACCCAAAAAAACCCCAGCAGCTCAAGAGACATGCAAGTATGGATTTCTTGACTTCTTAGTTGCATTGGACAGGTTTCCTCCAAAGAAGAAGAACCAACATGGATACGATAATGCAGCAACCGTAGTCACACTATTGATGGGAAGTTAGTAGCCAGGCAGAAATTGCTAAAATCAGAAAAAATAAGGAAATCTTTGACTGACTTGAGTGTTAAATCTACTTTTAACACTACTTGATGAGCTCATGTCCAACACATGGAATGCAAACATCTGAGAAAAATGCTGATCACACAGTTCTGTTTATCAGACTTACTACCAAATACAATAAACATTTCTAGCTTTCTGAAAGTTGGCTAAATTGAGGATAATGTGAATTGTTTACCCTAGTCCCGAGTAAAAATGCACCTAATTTTTCTATAGCATATAACCAGTACAGCCCACTGTACACATTATCAAAAAGTACACCACAAACGAAATACGAATTATTTGTCTTTAATTACTGCTGGCTTGAATCAAGACACATTATGGATAACAAAAGCAAATGTGTCAGTTTATCAAGCTCTTTGAATTTTCATTACCAATTTGACATTAGTTGGGAAATGCCTTTCTTTCCTGGTCATAAATCAGAATTAGAAATAAAACAAATTTTAAAAAGCATACAAATTGCCCCACATGTGCTGTTGAATTGCCTAATTCTGGGGCTGAAATAGATTCATATGCTCCACTGGAAGATGCAATTTTGACCTTATTAAAGCCAAGAGAATTTCACTTTTTTTTTATTGGAGTCAAAATTTGCTTCCTATCACAAAAAAAAATTCAAAAGAAATTTTCATCAATTAAATTTGACAAATTACTAAATTTAAATGATGCTTGAAGAACCAAATTAGTACCTTAAATGGAATGTTTTCCGTCATCTTCATTCTATCGTCCAGTAGCTTTATGGATTGGTCATTTAACCTAAAATTGTTTTCTCTTTAGCAAAACTTCCCATTTGTCCTGCTAGTTTTTATTATGTGAACTCAGCAAGGATGATTTTTCAAACTCCCATCAGAGCAGTTGGTAAAGTGAAATGTCAGCAAGAAAAAGTTCGACATAGTTTGATCCATGTCTAGGCACCTGTTGGTTGTAGAGCTCAGTGCTGGACTGGGCAGCAGCTGACTGGTACTGCTCCCTTATCACTGTCAGGACACAGACAAATGCACTTCATTTGAGAAATGGAGGCTTTATCAATGGATAAATAATTGCAGAGCCACTATTGATCTTACATCCCACTTAACATGAGACACGAGGGTCCAGTACAAATGATAAACATTTAATTGTGGTGGACATCAAACAATGGGCTCTTGCTTAAGCAACAGAAAAAAAAACCTAGCAAAAAAGAACTCAGGTTTTTAACAAACCACAGTCTTACTTAGTCAGAAAATTCAGCAGAAGTTCATCTAGATCTGCAACACTGTTCTCATTTCTGTTTAAATGGGAGGAATATTAGCAAGTTAAGAGGAATATTAGAAAAGGAATCTTTCCTTGCTTTTAGTCTCTGTAAAGTGTCAGAGCTGAGATGGGAGGAGGTATTTGAAGTCCTAGGCCCCAACATTTGCACATATGGAAAATAAATGTGCCTGTTAAGATCCTAATGCAGATGAAAAAGGCTGAAATGAAGCTTCTTCAAGGCAGACTCTGCCCCCAGCACTCACAAGTCTAGAGGGTGTTCCCTTCAAACACACACAGCCTGCCTGTGCTCCATTCCACCTGGTGCAGCAACTCACATCAATGCAGTTACACAGCAATCTGCAACTGAAAAAAAAATAACTGTTGCACTTTTTAATGTCCTTTATGTAACATCATTTTTCTAGTCATTGTTCTATTAGATTCACAGACCAGCAGAATCTCTGCCTCAGGGAGCTTCCAGTCTAAATACACAGAAAAGATTAAAAAAATACAGCAGCAAACTAAGATGAAACATGAGGTTGTCAATACTTTTACTTCCATAACCCTTGCTGAAGGTTTAATATCATACTTATGCAGACAGGAAAATAAGAGAATAAGCATCAGCTGGAGGTAATATAACAGGGAATATGGACTAAATTTTTCTACTAATTACAATAGTTAAGAACACACAAACAAATATAATAGGAGGATGAAATGAAGGAATTAGTGAGGCAGGGGTTTTATCAAACCAAAAGGAAAACAGGAAAGAAGACCCAAAAAATTAGATAAGAATCAATTAATGCAGAATTATAGATAACTAAGTGTGCAACAGATATAAAGATATAACCTGGTAAATTTTGCATTTAGGTATTGATTGAATTAAAGATGAAGTAGGTGGTGTGAATTTGAAGTGGGAAGCATTACATGACAGTCTTCCTTGGCAAGCCAGTACAAGTCACTAATGGAGAGCTTATCCAGGCATGGACTTGTCATTACAGATGACTTCTCTCTCACAGGGACAAACAGTACTTAGGCTTTAATGCCTTCTCCAAAGCGGTCACTCTGGCTGTTTTTACTTTGGGAGTTTGTAAATACACAACTATTTTTAGTTAAATAGTTAGGTCTTGTTAGACCTCCATAGGTCTTGTTATATATGTGCTGTTTATAAAACACGTATTTAGTTGGGCTGTAATAATGAGGCAGTTTTATTTTAACCATTGGAAGTTTTCTTAGATTCACCCATTCTGCTACCCAAACAGAATGCCTGGTAAATACCAAGAAACCAGCAGTTGAGGGGTTCTGGAGAGCACTCTGGCACAGCTTTCAGGCTTCCCCACATTACATCTGAATTTAGAAAAATACTTACTGCATACCTGTCTGATTCAGGCTGTCTCAACCCTCATGTCCACCCAGAGTATGTACTGGAGGCTAATACTGGCAGAGAAACACTTCCTAAACTTTATGGAATCATTTGGAATTCAGGAAGGACCGATTAGTATTCCAGAGTTGCAACTGCTCAATATTTATACCAGAGAGACTTGGCAGAAGCAAATAAAGGACATAAAGCTGATGCTTGTCTTAATTAAGTGCAGTATAATAGGTGTTGGGGGTATTTTTCTTAGTGAAGAGAGCAGTTTAGAAATGACCAGATATAACTCATTCTGAACTTCAGAGTTTAAAGCTAATCAATATGTATTTATAACAAGGGAAGAACTAAACATAATTTATTATTAGCTGACAACTAACTAATAGATAAAATCAAGATTTATTTAAGTACTTTTTTCCACATACCAATTTCTGAAAAAAAAATTGCTCCCTTGGATTCTGATTGGGTTTTTTTCATCATTTCAAATAGACTTTTTAAAATTATTCTCTTACATGCAGAGTGCCTGGGAGTGAACCCAAAAAAATGGAGAATGAGACATCTTGCTAGGATGATCCTTTCACTGTGGCAAACTTAGTAATAGGAACATTTCCTAATTTTATGATGAGGAATCCTTAATGGCAGGTGACATTTTTAAATGCTCCTTTAAAGTATGCAGTCTCCATATGTGCTGATGAACAGGTGTTGACTGGCACACAATGCAGGGATCACAGGCACAATCCCAGCACACCCAGCCCAGGCTTCCCTCAGATGTCACTACAAAAAGTTTTGAAAGAGAATGAAGAAGGTGAATAAATAGATCTGGCATATTAAGCCTGAGAGGCAGAAAGGAGAAAGTGGAAAAGGACTTGGTCTGGAAAGGTGGTGGGTGGGAAATGGAGGTGGCATTCCAGGCAAGTCCAGGGCAGGAGGTGACCTTGTGACACTGAATGACTGATGACAGGTAAGGCAGGAACAGCCACAAGGCCTTCAAAGTGAATGTGGCAGGGAAAGGAAAGTTGCCAAGACAGGGAAGCAATGAGATAGGAAGATAGGCACTGTTTGCCACTGCCAAAGGATGAAATGCTGGGGCACTGAGATGTGATCTGCTGAAGAAACGTGTGTCTGTTAAAAAATTAATCAGCTAAACAATGTCCCCTGTGCACATCCCACGGAAATCAGTGAGAATGCATTTGAAGGATTAGCTCTGTAATATCAGTTTGGGATAAATTGCATTAGGAGTACACAAATTTCAAGGTGAGGATCACTGTCTTTTGGAAGATATCATCTCTGGATATAGGAAAGTTCTGCTTCTTTAAATCTGAAGTCAAGATGGTGCTTCTCTAAATTATTATGACAGAGCTCAGTCAAAAGTTACAGACTTGATGCCCAACCATTGCAGTGAGCAGAAGATTGAAAGAGGTAATAATGATGATTATAGGGGTCCCTAAATAGTCAAGCAGTTGAAATTTATCATGCCTTCTAATTTCAGGTTTTACAAATATTTCTGCATTTGAAAAATTCAAATTTGGTAGCTTTTAATGTGAACAGTTGCCAGCACCCTGCTGTGTGTTCCACACTGCCTTGGAAACCAGAGATCCGTGTCTTGCTAGAGACGATGAGGGCCAGCAGAACAGTTAAGCAGCCAGCCTGCTCCTGAACATTTAACTCTTCTCTGGATCTCAGGCAAACTTTAACCCTCTGGGAAAGTAAAGCAAATGAATATGGACAAAACCTCATTTCAGAATAATCTCATGAGGGATGCTCCCCTTTCATGGATACAGCATTGCTCAACAGAGAAATCAACCCTTTTGTCTTTAATTCTGCTTCTCACTCCATTACTTTGAAGTCTCTAAAATAATATCTCAGCTATGCAATCTGGTAAACAAAAGCAATAGTTATCTATCTTTGTAAACAGTGGTGCAATCCAGAGTATTAAAGATACTTGGCAGAGTAGATGCAGACTGGAACAATACAGTTTGAAATCTCTACAGATTTTATAACAAACAACATTTTAAAATTAATCTGATTTAAAATATCTTGATGAAATTTTGAGAAAATTGGATCCTTTCCTTTAGAAATGACTTAGCATGAAAGTAGTTCCTTACTGCATTTTCAGGGTCTAAAACTTTGACAATTCATCTTTTGAGGGCCTATGTTAGAAGTGTATTTAGTGCATGCAGGAAAAAGTGTTGTGAGGTTTGGGGGTTTTTTCGGGTTTTTTTTTTCCTTGGCTTTTATTTCTTCATGGAAAAAACCAAAAAGAATGACATATTCATTTCTCTTACCTGTCAAAACCCATAGCAAAGCCAAACAATTAAAAATCAGTCCCTAAATTTCTTTAAGATGTTAAAAGATATATACAGTGATGACTTTGACAAACAGTGTTTTGCTCCTAAGAACATTATTTCAGTGAGCTGGCAGGTTTTAGTCCATCCTCCTATGCAGGTTGCACACAAGTGCAGGCAGTATGAAAGAAATTAGGACAGTGTCTATCTTCCAGCTGCCTGTCTTAATGAAATCTACAATCAATGGTTTTGGAAAAAAAAAAGCATGTAATATAAAAGGAATAAAATACAAATTCTGGAGTTATGAGGAACAATTCAAAATTAAACCAATATTTTTTAATAAATAAAATTTTAATCATTCATCTCAGCCCTGCATGTAGGAGTAGTGAATGATAAAATTCTTCCAGGAATCCCAGAGAAAGCCTTCTGTTTCATGGCTGATTGAGCTTTTTGAATAAACCACACTAAATTATAGAGGAAAGTTAATAATTGCTGTTGATTTGTTCCTGATTTTATTTCATTAAATGCAATGAATGCTGCAAATTCATACCTCATGTAACTGTTGAGTACAATGGCATTATTTGAGGCATGAATTTGATTCAATCTGTTCATTACTTGGTTATGTTGTCTGCTTGTCTGACAGCTGCAAGCCATGGAAAAAAGATTAACCATCTTCCGCAAGTACTTTTTCTTTTCATGTCCTTTTTTTCTAAAATGCATATTTAACAAGGTTTTGAAATAACAATAGGATTAGATGCTTGAGAGAAAATTAGGTCATATATTTGTTAGATACAAATCTTGCAAGTAATTAGAAACATGGGTATCAAGCAATATTTGTATTCTGTAGGGTTGCCTTTGTGTGGAGACAGTGGGGATTTCAGAATAGCCCAATCAGTGTGCTCTGCACTTTTTCCCCATTACATTTATAGAATAATAGTAAGGATGGCTTTTAAACACCTCCTCTAAGGAAGAAAATTACCTGCATGTAACCCACATTTATAGGTGTCTCTACTTTTGGAATACTTTTACAATTCCTTACCATTTTTAGATATTTAAGTTGCAAGTTTAAATGTACTATATAGGTAACAAAGGAAATACAGTATTTACATAGAATCTTTTCAGCTGCTGTTGGCAGAAATCCTTAGCATCAGTGACTACTTTTCTTAGTCAAGCAATTAGCATAACATGGGAATAAATGGTTATATATTAAAATACAGATAAGTGAATGAATATCCTAAATCTTGGAGCCAGTAATACTACCCTATAGTCTTAATTTGAACATAAGCTTAAATGTTTCACTGAATGAGATTAACTTTGCAGTAGTAACAGACAACAAACAAATTCTGGTTTTAAATACTTTTAAAACCAGAATACATAGACTGAAAACTGCCTCATAGTTTAAAAAATACATTGCAGAGGCTCTTACCTGAGTTTATACATGGGTAATGTTGGCCATTTACTGGAGATGCACTGTAGACTATAGCAAATTTCCCTCTTTGTCCTGCCCCTTTGCTGCTTGTGCAAGATTGAGCACTGAATGAGAAACAAAAGCAAAGTCTATGTCTGAGGGAATTAAAATAGAGAGGTGAAATACTCTAAAGGAACAAGGGAATTAAAATAGAGAGGGGAAATGCTGTAAAGCAACAATGAAAAGAAATCCCAGGGGAGAAAAAGGTTCTGCAAGAGGGATGGAAGAAGAGTGGAAGAGAAGAGGACATCTGGGCAGATCAGGAACCAGGAGTGATTGATGAAAACAAGGGATAGCAGCGATGCGGACCAGAGAGAGACTGGAGGGCTTGAGATAGGAGTCATGAAAATAGGGGGAAAAGGCCAGGAAGGAAGGAGAAACCATAGAACTGTGATCAAAGCCAAGTCAGAGGTGGAAAGGGAGGAAACAGAAGCAAACAGGAATGAAACAATGAAGGAAAATTCAGAAACAAACTTTATGGCCCAGCCTTGAACACAGTCAGAATCTTGAATGGGGAGACAGAAGGGGACTGTGCAGAAACACTTTCACAAGCTTGTGGCTTGGAGTCTGTCCCAGATGATTTCTGCTGGCAGGGAAGGGGTGGGGAATGAAAACTGCAATTCCTCGGGTTCTGGCAATGCTGCTACCAAGACTGGATGAACCTTTCAGAGCAGGAGCTCCTAGTATTGCCCTGGTCCTGTGCAGAGCCATTTAGCATGGGACAAACTGAAAGAGTAAACCTCAAAACAGTCCATGTGGCATGAAAAAATTTAATTTACACATCACTCTAAGAGCAGTTTAAGAGTCTTCTTTATAGGTTTATTCAAAAATTATAAAGGAAAATCCTACATTTAATATCATCTTCAGTACTGGGAGGGTTTGATGAGTATTATAAACATATTACACAACATCTCTGCTTGCCAGGTGAAGGAAAGTCTCATCTCAGCAAAGAGAAAGATTTCAACAACAGAGTGGGGAAGGAGATTACAACAGTATCTTTCCTCCCCAAGGCCAAAAATTATAACAGAGATCAGCAAACTGCTTGGGACAAGACCGACAACACTGTCCAGTCTTTCACCAGGGAAAAACCTACAGCCTAAGCAGTACAGGTGTCCTTGAAGGCTGGTTGAGGCAGGTTGGATGGGTGGTAGCTTGAGAAAGTCCTTTCCTCTGGTCTAGGACCATCCAATCTGGGACACATTTGTCTTTAGAGAATGGAGTCACCAGCAAAGGTGAAAAGGGCAGGTATCAAACTCACATGCCCTAAAAAAGTGCTGGAAAACAATGCTGCACAATGAAAATATCTTCCAGAGATGAACATTGTGAGAGGTGACTGTGGGAGCAGTGTCATCCAGACTGCACACTGTGCTCCAGCTGGCCACTTCTTACGGGCGGCACCTCCTCACTTTCTGTTTTGAGACAGGAAAAAAGAGCCTCACGATTAATTAAAACCATAGATGAAGCTACAGAGATGAGCCAGGGAGTAAAGAGGGAACAAAGCAATTAAGAACTTTCCTGTTAAAAATTCACTAGGCATCCTGTAAAATTCAAAGATTGTTATGCCCCTCAAAAGTGCAGCAGAGAGAAGCAGACACTTAAAAGAGCTTTCATTACTTACGTGCCTTTGGCTCCCTGTCAGGATACTGTGGAACTGGAAACAGCTACAGTAAATGTATTTTCTCTGCATTTGCCTTTCTTGACAAAACACCTCCAATATTTTGATCTCAAGAATAATCAGCTCTTTTGCATTTCCTTTTCAACTAACTGCAGACTTTTGCAAGTTAAAAATTAATGACAACTTCTCTTCCTCTTTTATTTTTTAAACAAAACCCTTCTGTGCTCTTTTCTGAAAAAAAAAAAGTCTTTTTCCTACAACCTGTAACTATTAGTGTAAATGGCAGTCCCACCACTCTTTCTCCCTTCTTTGCGGTAACACACAAAATGAATTCCACCACAACCACCTGGTTTGGGGAAACCATTATTCTGGAAATGAAACATTGTGTTGTGTCCTTTACCACTATTATGGGCAGTCAGTCTGTTAGAACATATTGGACGATTATAGGTTAGTCTTTTCAGACAAAGCCATGGGTTTCAAGTTAGCAGTAACCATCTATCAGTTCTTGAGATTATGCCATGATTTACTGTCACAGCAACATGTATTCTCTGATTTTCTGCCTCCTGTGAAACATTGTGCTTTCCTTTTCTATTGATGTATCAACTATAATAGTTACAAGCAGCTACAGAAAAATCAATAGTGAACTTTCATTACTGTGCACATAAAGAGTACCATGCTGTGAGAGCACCTACTTCCTAAATAGTCACCAGCAGTAAGGTGCACTGCAGATGTCTGTTATTTTGGTCTAAATGAAGAATGTCTGAATTGAAAACAACAAATATCTAAGATTTTTGACACCACTGGATTCTATGTCAAGTTTTCCAGTACGTGATTTTTTTTCCTGAAGTGTCAGGCTTGATCTGTACTTCCTGTACTCTTATTTGCGTATTTTTTTAAATACAATTGACAGATTAAATTAATACCAAAATAAATTGCTGGGCTGTGCTTAACTTGGTTGGACAGAAGCAGTAAGAATTGTGTTAATCTTTGTTGAACTAGTCTATCTTATTAGTCAAAGCAAGCTGACTGGTGAACAGACCAATAACCTCTGTGTTAAACACGAATAGCATAGAGTTGAAAGAGGCAACACAGTGTTACCACACACTCAGAGGTGCTCCTAGGACTGTGCACTAGGAAGAGCACTGAGTTGCTTTTCAACAGGTGGTTTTCAAAAAGATAGGGTGATTTTTGGTTTAAAAATACTTGCCCGCCTCTGGGAACAAATTAACTTCCAATTTGCAAATGTAAATGAAGAGAGGCAAGAACAGTGAGCATGTGAGTGGACTGCCTTGAAGGAGCCCAAGCCATTCAACGTTTCAGGTCATTTCCCCAGCAACTGGGCAGGAGCCCCTGAGGGCAGGTGGGCAGCTCTGCTGCAGGAGTTAGTGGAAACTTTGGCATTGTGAGACTATGGTGATTTACAGCTCTAAATGCAGTGGTTGATGCTCAGTTCCTTAGATTTGAAAGCCTGTGGATTTCCATGAAACTAAAGCGTGAGGATGCACATGTGTATGCACATCAATTGTATCCTGCCAAATGCTTATCTCACTGTCTGCCATGGCTCCAAGGCTACAGGAAAGCACATTTTCTTGGCTAGTGTGGATCTGGAGCCCCATAATTCATGCTCCTCCTGTTCAGCCTGTGACTATGTTGTCTGTGGAAACATCTCATCCATATCTGACCAAAATATTTCAGTCTGAGCTGAGCAGTGAGCACAAATCTGCAGTTTTCCTGCTGCTGTTTCTTACTGAGCGATTGAAATGTTAAAAATGTGCTGAGGCAGTCCCTCACTGAGAGTGTCCAGTCCTTTCTGACCAGGACTTCCTGTCAAGAAATCAGAGGCAGCTGAAAAGTAAAACTCTCTCTTAAGAGCTGCATGTTTGAAATGCAGGTGTAAGAGTATTTGCTCTATTCCTCACTTCCCTACCCTCTTTGATTGATGAGTAACCATGCTGCCAGAGGGACTTTCAAGTGGGCTTTTCTTTTCATATCTGTATGTTTAAAAGTTTAAGGAATAAGGATGAAGAGCACATCTAAGTCTTTGCAAAAATAATCAGCACACACTGGGTGCCTCTCCAGTGTTTCCTACAGGCAGCACTGACACTTGCAGCATAGTTGGAGGTGTCCCTATTTGGGCTTCTGTCGTCCCATTTGCCAAACCATTTCTGCAACTAAACTCAGACATCTGGGACAGTAAAAAGTGAAATTTGCAACTCCCTCTCAGATCAAATGTCAGAAACAATATGTTCTGAAATAGTGCAGCAGAAAATTCTCTCTGCTGGTAGGGTTCATTGTCCAAAAGGCAATACTGGCAGTACTCCTTTGCACATTTAAGCGAATTCATGGGCTGCTGCAGTCAGGTGTGACAGTGATCTGGTGACTAGTACATTCCTGTACATACATGACATTACCAACCTTGTTGGCTCTTTTCATCTAAGCCAGTGTGGTTTTTTGTCAGTGCTAATTTGATAGGGGATTGAAACAGCACCAGCTTTAGTGTACCATCAATGTCTTGTGAGCTGTCTGCAGCTACATTTACATAGAAAATAACTGTAACTGCCTAAAAGAGAGTCCACTTCTCAATAATAGCAGAATTCAAGTGTTTGGATAACAGGCATCGTGTATTTGTTTCTTCTGTAGTGCTTTCAGTACTGAGCAAATAAATAAAAGCATTTAATTTTATGTTATCTCAGCACAATTATAAAAGAAAATAGTTCTGTTACTGATTTCCACTTCCTGTATCTTACACAGGCAGAGGTGATTATCTTTTTCATGTTCTTTCTAAACTAGAATCAGCTTCCAGTGATGCAATTGGTTCAGTGAAAAAAACCTCAAACTGTTAGTGCAAATATTGGCACACAGAACTAGTAAAGCCATGTCTTGAAAAGTCTCAGAAAAGGGTAAAAAGAGGTTTTTGAAATCAATGACTAAAAGACAATTAGTTCTCACACTAAGCCTTGTCTGAAAATAGTGCAAGAGGCTTAAAACTCTGAATTATTGGTCAATTATGTTGACAGAAAATCATAGCAGAGTGCTGTACCTCTTAGATTGGCACATCACTAAAACACCTTTGCTTAATTCTCCTTCTCTCAATGAGAATATATTATTATAATTTTTGCTCCTGTGGGAATTTAGATTTAGCAAAAGAATAAAGCCAAACAATATTCACCCAGTAATAAAAATCTGGTATGAAGTTCAACCATTATCTGGAAATCACTATAATGATATAATCCAAACTGGCTGATCTAATATTTTTTAACCAAGTTGAAAAAGTTTGAAATATAATAATGAAATGCAAATACAGTTCTGATCCCAAAGACCAGAAGAATGCCTTTAAGCTAGTATTTATAACAAGAGCTATTCAACTGAGCTCTCTTGTAAATTTTATCATACCTGAGGCAGTTTTCCTCAGTCGATTAGCTGGAAAGCTGAATATATCCTGAGGCAAACCAGACATCTAGTACAGGCTAAATTCAACTACTGGAGCTTAAATTTGGCTTAATATATCCCCACTTGGATCTGCCTGTTTAATTCTCTTTCATATGATAACGTTGGTTTATTCATAGTCTGGACTTGCCACCTGAACAAACTGTACCTCATATCTTATTCTAATGGAATAGGAAAACTTTGCAAAAACCACAAAAGTTCCTGACTGAAAATCTAATGCAAATTTGGGATTAAAAACTGTTTTGTGAAGTGACTACAAGATTAGTACAGAGAGATTTTTCCCCTAAGGAGTACTGCTTTTTATGATCATGCATTTTTTATAATCTGCAGAGACAGATGGGCTTTATAAAAGGATAGAGCCTGATACTCAAAAGGGTTTCAGTGGCAGCTGCATTTCTGTGTTTTAACCTCAGTAGAAATTTATGCACTATATTTTTCCAGAGAATATTTATATTTCTTCTTTTTGGACTATATCACCCCTTGGTCAACTTCCAGTGGCAGCAGCATAAGTACCTCCAAGATTAATCTGTTCCATTATTCCTATTTTAAACAGTACTTGAGTAGCAAGAGAGGGATAGAAAGGGAAAAGACAGATAATGTGCCAGCTTCTCATGAACCAATAAAGGCAAACATTCAGAAAAGTTACAAATGTCTAGGCAAAAGCAGAGCAAAATTTTTCTAGGTAAAAGCAAATTTCTCAAAAATTTTAATTCCTTATTTTCTAAATATTCTGCTTCTTCTCACCTAAATAATAGACTGGTTTTTCGTCTTCTTAAAACTATATCACACTATTATTGCAATTTGCATATAACACCCTTTTTGCCTCAGTTTGTAACTTCAAGGACTTTGTATGATGTCCTATCATCATTCCCAGGAACTTCATAAATATTTATGACTTCTTAAACTATTCACACCCTACAAATTGCAGGCATTGACAGATAATTCCCTTAAAACACCAACAACTCTGTGTGCTATTGAAGATTCAAAGGATGTTGCAGAAATTAACTGGGGAAACTCTTTGGTTCAATAAATTTCCTACTTAGTCTCATTTTTTAGCTCATCAGAAAACTAATTTCTGCCTTTATGAAATTTGATACTGTGATACTACTGCTCTGACAGATTTGCCTGTATGTAAACATATATATATAAAAAGCTTGGTGATAGGATAATTAGCACAGTAGCTTTGTTACCAATGCTCATTCTAACTGAATATTCAAAGACAAAAACATTTATTGCCTAAACGTATATTATGGCCCTGGAATGAGGTGAGTAGTTCAGAAAAAGAATGAGTTTTGACTCACCTTCTTTCTTGGTTTATCTAGTGAGACTTTCACTAAATCATTTCTGCCCTAGTTTACCAATGTGTGCTCACATACAAATATGACCATACCTCCACAAGACAGTGGTTACAGATTTTTTTTCCTAGAAAAGAGAGATTTAGATTGAGACATTTTTTTCTAGAATTGATCTGTCATTTACCTTAAGCGGTCACTAGATCAAATATACAAACAAGCCCAGAAGCAGGAACCAGAAAGCCACATCAGCCCAGGCAGGTCCCCTTTCCACCAGCCTACAAAGGCAGGCAGGAAACTTGGGCTTTATCACATGGGGTTAATTTTTCCAATGCGCCAGCAGAGCTTCAACCTAAAGACTGAAGCACACTTTCACTGAGAACAGCCTGTAGCAAGCAATACCAGAGATCACCCATTGGCATGGTGAGAGACTCCAGTTATTTGAGGATTTCCTTGAAGACACAACACAGCAACTGCTCTCCAAACTCCTGTTCTTCTGTCATGTCTTCAAAGAAAGCAGCAGCTACTCTTTTATATGGAACATAATCCTATCAGTGAATGCTGAAGCATGGACTAAAATACCTACAGAATAAACCTTTGGGCCATGGATGGGCTGCCCTCAGTCCCAGATGAGCAAGAGACAAGAAACGTTTCACTGCTGACCCACAGGGCAGGAGCCAGGCTGGGACTCCAGCAGGGGCAGAACTGCAGGCAGGGAGGGAGCTTTGGAAAGTGAAACAAAGTGAGGTGGTAGTGGAGTTTAAGCATGGCAAAGCTGAAATGCCAGCAGTGGAACCACTGTTTGGTGTTGTGTTCTGTCCCCACATCTCCTGGGCTGGGGCACAGTTTCATCCCCACTGGTTCCCCATACCCCTGGCTTGTGGATCTACCACCCCTGGCTTTGTGGCTGTACCTGGATATATTTTTTCCTCCCAAGCTGCAGTGAGAAATGCTGGACTTTGTATTTAAGGGTGTAGCTGGCTGTGGAATTTGGGACAGGATCTGTGAGCAACTCTTCCATCAGAGGCTTGGCAGGATCTTGTTTTATTGTGTTTCAATGGCCACAGTATCACGTATGCATCATGTGCAAGTAATAAGGATGTTTGTTCCTGGGGTGTCAGGACAAGAAGTGAGTGGAGATTTTGTTTGTTTAACTTCCAAGAGAGTACATGCAGCCTGAGCTGCTGAAAGTCAAGCTGTTTTATTTTCCTGAGTGATGACTCAGTAATTACACCAGTCATAAAGATTCAAGAAATCAAATTAAGCTTTGCCCTTTGTCTTTACTGGTACTGTAAGAAAAGAAACAACTGAAATGTAGTAACCTACTTCCACATTGGCAAAAGCAGAGGAATCCACCTTTTTTGCCCCATGTCTCTCTTCCCATTGCAGAGCTAACAGTGCCAAAAGCAATTATAAAATTACTCACAAAATCAATAAGCATGGCTTTTAACAGACATCAGGAGCTTCTCAGTAAGAATCCATCATTTTACAATCTTTTTAGAACAAAAGAATAGGTGTCAATATTTTAAATAGCATTAGAAAGAAGCCTACCACTATAAAGCAATATGAAAATGTTTCAGTTGAGTCTGAGTTCTTCTGAAAGAAAACAGAAGTCCGTCAAGATTGAAAACTGAGGGAGGGAAATAGGATCCAGACTAGGAATTGCAGCTTGTTCTCCCAAGTATCTTGTTCTCACTTTAAAAATATATACAATCTTGCCCAATACTTGGGCATGAATGAAACATTCTGCTATAGAAGAATTTAATTAAGATTTTCAAAACAATGTGCCCTTTATCAGATGTTACGTTCAACTGAAAATGAAAATTACTTTATGACCCTAATAAATAGTCAGAGATCGACTGCTGCACTGTTACAGACAGCTTAGCCACTGCCAAAAAAGAATCATAAAGACAGGAAGTTTTCTACACATTCAGTTTGGACTTGGGAGTCTTAAGAAAAGTGCTTTTTGTTTTACACTGTAGAGGTTTTTCAAGGTTTGGAAAGTGCTAAATATATGCAGCTTATCACTGATTAAAAAACATCTATCAAGAATTGTTTCCCATGACTTCTAAGTGAATAATATTCAGCACAGTCCTGCTGTAATAAAATTGAGGGGAATTTTGTAGTAAGGAGCTTCTCTTTACCATAAATCTTCCTTCATTACAGCATTTTGTCTGTCAAGAAGGCTTAGCTATAGAATGGCATGCATCTGCCTTCATGACAGATGTGCTATATGGAACTGCTGCTGTTGCCCTTAGTTTCAGTGAAGGAGAATTGTGGGTAATTTTCAGAGATTGGCACTTTATCAACCATTAATACACTTGCCTTCAAAAAACTGTTTGCCACATGTCAAAAATCTACCTGTGTTTTAAGTCCTATAATGCACAGACTTTGCAGGGCTAGCAGAAAGTAGGAAAAATTAGTACAAAACTGTTCAAATAGAGGGAATTTGTTAACATCACCTCAGTCCTGGTTAACTCCCCTTCTTTGAACTATTTTGGGGTAAAAATCTTCATCAGAACTAACATATTCCATCCTCAAGCTCACATGAGAATTGGCCTCGCCCAAAAGGCCCTGATGAGAGCCCCAGCCACGTGAGGAGGTATAGTGTTGCTGTCCCTGATAAGACAGAATGTTTCTAGGCAGAGGCCAAGCTGCTTCTCAAGCCGTGCAGCATGGCTGGAAAGAACCAGGCAAACCCCTCAGAAGGCAAGCCTGAAGGCCATCCTGGCCAAAACCAGCCTCAGCAGAGTTTGGAAGATGTAACAGTTTATCAATGAGCCAATCACTCCTTGCAAAGAGCTGCTAAGTGTTAGAGGCATTGGGTTTCAATAAAGCCCTTAAATGATGGGGCTCATCAGCCCCCTCGGGTGAGGAAGCTCAGGCCAGGGCTGGTAACAAGCCCTAGTGCCCGGAGTATCCATGAGACTGGAAGCAGCCTTGTGAAACGGAGAAATCCTCTTTCCCATGGAGAAACCCAAAATCTTATTTTGTCCTTGCCATGGTGCAAAACGCAAAGAGGCAAATGAGCTGTGTTCACACCTCTTCATTGCTTCATGTAGAAACAGCATTGAATAAAAGACATGAGCAGTAAAATTTAACCAGCTTTCTCTGGGAAATATTTAGTGCTCCCAAGGAGTTACTGTTTTTCAAAGTTAAATCTCTCATTCTGTTTCATTTTTCTTTTTAAAATTCCCAGACCAAAGGAAACTCTCTATAGATTAGTACATCCCAAAATTTTCAGTATTTCATGTCTGGAATATGAGGGAGAAAATCTCTCTGAAACCTAAATATTTTTCCCCTCTAAAGACCAGACCCATTTTGGGGGAAAATATGCAAAAGTGTTCTCCCTGGGCTGAATGTTGTGTGCAGTTTCAGCTTAACGCACGGTTTTATGGCAGATGTGGAAAATAATCAAAATGGGGAAATCTGGGAATACTGGCAGATCTTCACTGTGACTGCAGAGCAGATCCTGACACACTATAATACTGTTTTTGTCTTAATCGTCAAAAGTAAGCTATAGAGAACAAAAATTCTTTGTTTGACAGAAAAGCAATTGCTATTTCTTGTAAAACATATAATATATTCCAGAAGACCTAAGGGTTTACTTTTCAATAAGGATAGAAAAAGATGCGCGCCCCACTGTGAGCTCACAGTAAGGCTGTTTCATGTAAAAAGTTGGTAATTAGTCCCTGAGTGAATAAAGTAGAAGAGCTAAGAGACTGATACTTACTGTAGCAACACAAAACACTTTTTCTAGCTGCTAGGATTTAAAGGGTGTGTGGGTGGGAGGGGGGGACCTACTCCTACTCATTTAATTTACAAGCATCTAAACTTCAGAAAATGATTTCTTGCATTAAGCTTAAACATGTGTACTTTAAATTGTTACTAACCGATGTAAAGATCGATAAGAGACATTCCAGTTTAAAAAAGATATATAACAGGGATGAGGAATTATGTGAAAGGATAAGGGATGTCGTGCTGTACACATCAGTAGCAGATTTCACGCTCATTGTACTGACTGCCTTCAGCAGCTACACCAGCATTGCTTGGTGTCTCACCAAGTTAACTCCTCAGCAGTCTAAGGAAATACTTGCAAAACCAAATCTGTTTGGCCAGAGTTCCATAATAAACACCAAGCACAAAACCAAACTCAAACCACAGGAACACCATCTACTTAAACCCCAACATTATTATTTGTATCACTGCCAACCAACACTAAGTACCACCAGTGAAAACAGTACCATTTCTTGTTCTAGCTGCATAATTTGAAGGTACTGGAAATAACTTAATATTCACATGTTTTCCTTTGTTATTACTCATCTTAACAGTTTATGATTCTCTCTCAAAAAAAACCCATATACTTTTTATTGCAATTATGGGTTCAGCAACCTATTTCTGACAACATATAAGTATCCCAGGAGAGCTTGGGAGATGACAGTGGAGTTTTACACAGTGCTCTCAGCACATATCCTTTGACTTCTCTCTGTTCAGATTGTATCATTTGGTTTACTGCAGCATTCACTTGAATATGAGATAAGAACAGACATCAAAAGTCTTATGCAGAGATCTTGGTCACTTCACAACTTCACAGAGACTCACCCCAAATCAGGTTGCCCCTATGTCCCTACTATTGTAATTGCAGTCCTGAAGACATCTACACACAAATGAATTATGTAGTGGTGTCCTAAATTGTGATTACTTGGACTGTCCCTGATTCAGTATAGAAATTCAGGAAAATCTACATATTTCCCCTGGTTAACTAATAACATCTTGTTTACAAGCACTGAGCCTCACCACAAATAGCAAGAACTTGTTTAGAGGAAAGACATTAAAAGTACTTATCCGGGCTGAATGTGGCACAGGAGCCCAGAACTACTTTTGTTTACTGTTATTATAAACTGGACTTGTTTCTAAATCTTGGCTGCAGTGCTTATTTTGCCACATTGAAGGAACTGTCCCAAGATGAGGAAAAAGACCAGCACAGACCTTCCCCTGCAGTTCTGCAATGCTCATGGGACTCCCTGAGGCCACAGAGCTGACAGGGGTACAGGAGCACCTCACACTGCACCCATGCACCCACTGCCAAAAGCCGCTGATCCTGGGCTTGGGGGTAATATATAATACATAAAATATGTCTCCTCTTGTCTTGGAGTATAGCATCAATTCAGCTAAAAACAGAAGAATAAGTGTCTCTAAAACACATATTAAACTTGCTGCTTTTGTAGAAAAATATTAAAAGTTTGCAATTATCAGATTTTGTTTCTTCTTTATCTCTGTAAAAATTTATCTTGTGATTTTTCAATAAATATATAATCCACGCAATAACATCTAAACAGGGGGTAAAAATAATAATGAACCTGGTTTTCCAAGAAAACAGCACAATCTCATACACAGTACGGCTCAAAATAGACAGAGAGTAACAGAAAGATACCCTTTGAATTTAAAGGGGGTTGAATCAGATAACAGTTTGTAAAACTTCCTGACTTTTAAAATTATTTTTACAGAGGAAAAAAGTTCTAAATACTGGTTCTGAAATCATCATATATTTGCTGTTTCAGTTTAATCAGTAAACAGTTTAATCTCTAGCATAGTCCCTGTATTCTGTGGGAGTTTTTATGTTCTAGCAATTCATTCATGACTACATTTTGCATCTGAAACAACCTATTTAAGCTAATTGTGATAGGTGATACTGTTTCTTTTTTAGCTTTATAAAAATATGCTTAGAACACCCAATTTTTAAACCAGGTTACACTAGCTATAAAATACCTTGGGAGTTTTCTGTAGGTACATAAAATAATAAACAGCTATATTTTATATGAGAACATGTCCAGTGTAGTACAGGAAAACATGATTATCCAGAGATCTCTAGAGACACTGGCAAAAAGACTTTGGATAAATGAGTTTGAATAGCTAAGGGACCAGGCACAGCAGCTTTGAAGTTTCCAGTCCTCTTCACTAGGGATAATGTAAAGTTCAGATGATTCTTGCTGGACAGCCATCACAATTTCAGTATTACTGGCAAGTTCCTTAAGTCAACTAACTGGTGGATGTTATGACCCCAGTTCCCAACCAAGCAGCACAAATCCAGGAGTCACTGGCTTCATTTCCACAGTGAAACTGGGACAGGAAAGAGGCAGGCAATAACAAGCCCAGCAGGAAGCACTGGCCCCGGTTCATGCAAGAGGGAATCCAGTGTGCAGCTGGCAGCCAGCACATTCCAGAGGGGCTCCTGCTCAACAGCCTGGAACTCGGCTCGGGAGGCTCTGTGTGCTGCCACGGGCTGCCACCGGGACCCTTGGCATCTTTCCTATTCTCTTGTTCTAAAGACAATGTTTTTCTCCTCCAACCATTTCCCTCATGTTCCAGCACAAAGTTATGTGCAGAAACCAATATTTGCTCTCTTTAAAGCACTTCTAGGAAAAGCTGCAGTAAGACCCAATTTACACAGGCGCCCAGGCTCCCGATGGAGCGGGTGACCAATGTGTGTTCCTGTTTTGCAAAGGAAAACACTCATTTCCCCACAATCAGAGGCTGGCATTTACAATGAACCAAATTCTCCAAAATTCTCCATCTCCTGTGCTCCAAAAATATCCACAGATGAACAGATTTGTCTTTATACAAAGTGAATAAGCAGCAGAGTTGTGCCCAGTAGCACCATGCTCTAGCCTCACAAGAAAGTGCTGCAGTACTCTACTGATGGTAAAAATGATCAAACACAACCAAAACAAGCTCTCCCAGCAAGTGCTCTCTAATCAGCTCCCTCTTCCTGCATTAGAGCAGCACTCTAATTTGCAAGCTTTAGAATAACTTCTGCATTCACCAGACATGTTAAAAGACAATTTCATCTGAGTGGTTTTTACACAGGGGAGCAAACAATGAGGAGATAATATACTGGCATTTATCTCTGACCAGCATTTCCAGAGCTTGAACTTGCTGCATAGGAACAGAAGATGATCAAACAGAGGCAGAGTGAACAAACTGTACCTGCCGTGCTGATGTAAATGCCCTGTTGTCCAATACCAGAAAAAAAAAAAATCAGTGTTGGATTTCAGATACCATATGCAGGTTAAAGGGCACCATTCTTATCTAGTATTCTACCCAAAGGACAATGATTTCATTTTATAAAGATCATTAGTCAGTGAAATATATATTTTAGAGAGTTTCTAGAAGGGAATATTATTTTGGCAGTCACTGGAGTGTACCAGATGGTTCATTAACATAGGCTAGACAAGTCAAAGGCTTTCAGAATCATTTTGAAAATGTCAAACAGAAACAAGAGCACTGTCACTTTTTATTAGAATTAACTACATCATACCCTGGACACAGATTTCACCTTGGGTCAGAAAAATTAATACAGAATTATATGAATTGTGTAACATAGTAGGTTAAAGATAGGGCTTCCTCTTGGGACTCATTTGCTAGCAATATATTATGGTCTTCTACTTTAGGAATCCTCAACCTTTCTTTTTGTTAGCTATGAAAAGAGCTGACCTTGCTCAGACTCCATTGGTGTCTAATTGATTTGAGGTATATGCAGAATTTCAACAAGACTCTCCACTAAAGCTCTTTTGTGATCATTTTCCCAGGAAAGTTGGCAAAAGAGTTCACTGAATATTCAGCAGCTTGTAAAGTATGCTTTTGTCAGGAGGCAAAAAAATACATCCATTTAGTGAAACACTGACTTCATAAACACGAATTAAAATGCAACTGAATTGTTACCTGGGTTTTTTTCTGTCTTTTTTTTTTATTATCATTCAGATGTCAAAAACCTCGAGAACTTCCAGCTTGTGGAAGGTGTTCAGGAACAAGTGAATGCTGCTCTGCTGGACTACACCATGTGTAATTATCCACAGCAAACAGACAAATTTGGGCAGCTTCTCCTGCGACTACCAGAAATCCGGGCCATCAGTATGCAGGCCGAAGAATACCTCTACTACAAACACCTGAACGGGGATGTGCCATGTAATAACCTTCTCATTGAGATGCTGCATGCAAAGAGAGCATAAATTATACCCATTAGAGCTTCTGCTTTCAAGGAAAAGAAATTATTCTGAACTGCTCCAAGCAACACTAATTAAAACGTGGTTTTAAGACTTTGCAAAATGGTGTAATAATCAAATACTAATAGTAAATAAGTGATGTATCAGGGTATTTGTATTGCAAACTGTGAATCATATGCTACACATCCCCAAAGGAATCTATATAGGACTTTATACTGGAGTGAACTTAGCAGGTGGATACCATCACCAATGTCAACAAGAAAAAGGACAGAATGATCGTTGTATATTTAACTCTGCTGATTGCCAACATGAAGAAACCTAGGTGAAAAAAAACCTGATCTGTATTATTGAGCTAAGATGGTGGGGAATTGGAGTGCACTAAATTCCTTCACTGCATAGAAGGACTCGTAAAACAGTTACAACAGATGCAAAACTGCATCTACAGCATCTTCTGTCATCCTTACAGGGACCCAACACTTACTTCTTCTGTGCTAAATGATGTGGCATCCATTGAACAAGCTGTAAGAGAGAGCTGGCCTAGGCCAAGTGCTGTGGCCACCAAACCCTCCGAGGCTGGGCCTGCCTGTGGGGCCTGCAAAACGCTCCTAGGAAGAGTCTGGAATCCAGTTAGCTTGGCATTCTTAACTGTGCTCTGAAGTTTGTATTGTCACGTGTTCATGTCGTTCTACCAGGCAGTATCCCTCTTCTACTGCTCTTATCAGATAGCTGTTAAGCAGCTAAGGAAATATTCCAAAATAAATTAGTCAATTCAACTGCATACTCAAGATGGCTCCACTATATATTCATGGTTGTTTCCAAATAAAGAAAATAGAGATATTTCAGCCATCCCAAACAACACTTTCTTTGACAAGAAAACAGAAATAAGAACACCAAATGCTGGTGTTAAAAAACTAAAAATAAATTTTTAAAAGAATTTTGTAATAAAAGAAGTGACAAGTGAATTGTACAACTGGATGATGCCAGGGAGCTTATTAAGAAATTATCTTTAAAATTGCCAGTCATTTGGAAACTAAATTTCAGCTCAAACATCCAATATCTAATGAAACTTCCTGTTTTCAAAGTTAGGTAATATACCTATTTTACGCAAAGAAAGAAGAGTGATACTGCTGTGTCTATGTAGGCCAAAGTCTGCTGCAGAACAAATATTAGAAAAGAACAAACATTTCTCTCTCTGTCCAAATGAAGATATCAGTATTAACATGTAGTGCCACATTTATAAGTCTTGCCTTATTTCATTACCCTTAAAGGTAACTGCGCAGGTGTAGATCAACATACATTTCAAAATAAAGTATTAATCTCTAGCATTAACAAAAACATAGTGTTTACATTCTTTAGGTCCTGTGGGGAAAAACTGTGATAAAATTGCAGAGCAGTGATTTCCTTATTATTTCTTTTAAATTGGTAATTATTTTACCAGTACTTAATTACTGTATGTCGTGAGACACTAAAATCAATAGGGGTATTTCATTTTTATTTTAATTTTTGAGATTATTGGCTGCACAATCACTTGTAGAAACTGTATAAAATCCTAATACTTTAATTTTTTTTCATGAAGATTGCTGGCTTTTGAATAGTTTATTTATATTGTATATGATAGTTTTCACGGTAGACAATTATGATGCTAATTTATTGTTCTTTGGTTTCATCTTTATATAAGATATAGCCAGAATGAAGAAGCCAAATATATGTGTTTACTGTAGCATGTCTTCAAGTTAGTGGAACATAGTTCAGGGACACAGAAGGGTCTTTACAAATTAAAATCATTCACTTGATTAAATGTCTGTAAATCTTCATAATCCTGAATGTAGTTTATTTAAATCTATTGTAAATTATGTGAGTTGTAACTTTTTCTGTTTCATGTGAACTTGAAAAGGTGCATTTCTCTCACTTTTGTCCAACCATTCATCCATTGTATACCAAAGACATCAGTTATTACATCTGCATTAGTACGAAGCACACTATTTAACTGCCTGTATTAATCAGCTCTAATATTCTGTCCATGCATAGGGTACCAACACAGCAAAGCCAAGCGTCTGCAACTCCTACATGCCTGTCTTGTACCACAGCACACACACACTGTCCTACAGACCTGGAGCAAACCAAGCTCAGCCCCTCAGCATCCCCCAAGGCAGACAGAAACATTACTTAAATACCAGTGCTCTCCCTCAAACAAACGAAATTAACAGAATAGTAAAGATTGACATGGCTGTGAAATACACGAACAAGATAAGTGTGGTCATTCTTTCCTTTCAGAAAGAAAAGCAAAGCATTAATTCAAGTGTTTGCATTCTGTATTTTCTCTTTTTTTTCCTGTTGAAATGCTACAGTGAACTTCACTGAATATTAAGGAAAACGCTGAAAAACTATTGGTAAATATTCATAGCACCATTATCCATATACAGGACAGAAGAATTAAAATAAGAATGTAGAAGAAAGGAACAATTTAGGTTCATGAAAATGCTCTCAGATAATTGAACATATATTTGCCCCCATGCGGGGTTCCAAGAATCCCATCGTATTGCCCGAAGTACACAAACAAAACAAAACAAAAAACAAACCACGAAAAGAACCCACTCACGTTAATTGTTAACTACTTTGCAACCAAGCATTTTCTTCTGACTGCCTTATTGATTACAGGATATATTAGTAAAAGCAGACTAAAATTCAAAAAGGTTTAGCTTTGGCTGGTTTATTATAGTTGTTCTGTGTTTGTAAACAGACAATCTGTAAAGTCTGATTATTTGTATTACAGATGTTCTGCAGCTGCCTTGGATTTAAATCCATGCAACTCTTAGAATGTGCAGTGAGTTACTTGTTGAAGTTGAAGTTCTCTTACTGTATCAGTGAAATACATATTGTCATGTCAGTTCTTGCCAAGAGTTTCTCATCACCAATGGAATTATTTTTTTCAGTATTTCAATAAATATTGATATGCCCGTGCTGATTACTTTATAATTGTCTTTATAATACCACCATTCCACTGAAATGAAGCATCAGTCAAAAATCAGATACTCAGAAGAAAAGAGTAAAATGCAGGACAAATATGAACACCAAAGAGAATTTGATACAAGTGGAAGACACAAGTGTAGAGAACAGCACCTTCAAAAGCTGAGACAGCAACTGGGACATTGCCTAGGCTGAAGCCAAGTAAATACAGCTAAAACAGTTTAGAAAAGCTGTATCTCTAACCAGAAAGAAATTTACTGCTTAATACTTTCAAATTAGTACCTTTGATCTCATCCTACTTTACATGTACCCACAAAGAGTTAAGCAGCCAAAGCATCAGGGAGGGAAAATGACAGAACAAAAGAAAATCAGGTAACAGGATCCAGCAGAGCTCAGGATAACCTCTCAGCAATGTAAATACATGGCAGGGCCAGGGGCAAACCCACAGCTTCCAACATAACTGCCAGTGCAGGCTGCCAGGGAGACAGATGTTACTGCTACTAGAGGAAAATATTTCCCTAAAGTTGCCCTCTGGCTCATTTGACTGCTGTTCTGAGAGCAGGAGGTGAAGTGGTCCAAGAGAGCTTGTCAGCTGTACCCTCCTGTTCTGAGACCCAGTCCAGTGCTTCGCTTCCCCTGAACTGTCTGGTAGTTGAAACAGGGCTGTTCTCTCAGGTGCCAAATGTTAATGCTTCAAGGGAAAAAACAGGGCTATAATTAGTTATTTACAAACCCTGCACTTGAATGAAACAAAGCTGGTTTAGTGTAGCAATAAAAGCAGAGTAAAACACGGAGGATTTGGTGCCTTACAAATGAGGAAGGATTATTTTAACTTTTAGGAATCATAACAGAAACCCATGGTTTTGCAGAGACCCAGGGGAGATTTCAGGGTTGATATATTTTAGATAGTTTTCCTTACAAGAGATACATTTTGGTGAGATATATTTAGTATACACACTACATGTTTAAAGTATGAGGGTATTTATTTTTAACTGAGTTTGACACTGCTTCTGGAACAATCTGCTGTATGTTTTTATTGGAAACATGGAAAGAGTGAGTTCAATGTAACACAGGTCAAGCCAGTACAATACTTGGTGATCGTGACAATTTCCTGGAATACTGAATAACACTCTATTAACCCCTACATTGAAGTCCATAGTCTAAATACATCACAAGAGTTCTAACAGTATTTTTACCTTCTCTGACAGAGTTGCTGTTTTTTTCTAGGGAAATTCCATATAGCTGCATCTGTAGGAATTTGGGATGGCAAACAGCATTAAACTAACTAGCTAACCAAGTTGCAGATAAACTTTTAGGGGCAGATCCTAGAGCTGTATTACACTATGATACTGGCATGAACCCAAATACTTCTCTGACAGTCAAACAAATTCAGCTGCACTTGAGTAGAAAAAAGATTCATTTTCTAAGGGCAACTTGTCAACAACAAAAAAATTTCCTTAATGATAAGGGTAAAAGGGGACCTGACCCTCAGATGGAGTACACAGCTGATGCCTACTCTGATGCCAGTGGATATCAGCAGAAGACAGCAGCACTAGAAGCTACTTGATAGATACAGTCTGGTCTGGCACACATTGGTAGGACAAGATGTAGATTCTCTGCATCAAACACACTTTGCAAACCCTTGGGTTTGCTCCAGTACATAACAAAATTCTCTCTATTTTACTGACAGCTTTGAAGTCTGGCATGCAAGCTAGAGCTTCCAACAATAGGTGAGTTTTCACCATTGCCCCAGGAAGGCCCTGACCCACTTCCATTTCACTGTAACTTCCCTAAATCCTATTTAAACTGCTGTAAACCTGTGAATGTCCTGTGTGTGCCCCAGGAGATAATTCAGACTTGAGGTAAAGCAAGGTGGTGGAGCACAAGCTCCTGATGCTGTCTGTATTCATGGAGGCCTAGACCACTGCTGCCCTGCCTCAGCACGGACTGCAGGGTTTACCATTAGTTGCTAATAAAATAGAGGCCAAAACAAACAGCAGTGGAATCAAAATTGTGTCCATTGACATCTTGCCCTCACTGTGTTCAGGATCAGGGTGTAAATGGGTGAAATGCCTCTCAGGCTGAGGAGCAGCCTGTCAGAACACTTCCAGTAACACTGGCTGCTTATCATGCTGCTGCAGACCAGAACCTTCACAAAGCAAGAGCCTCCCTGTGCGGTGCTCACATCAATCACCCTGCCACTGATGCTGCTGAACATTTGCTGGATACCACCAATCCAGGCTGTCAGTTGCAATTAGCCACCAAAACAGGGACTCTGCAGCAGAGGGAATAAAGCCTGTTTGTGGGAATGACCCCCAACAAGCTGCTGTTTGTACAACAGAAAATGCTGACGGCCATCCAGTAACTGCTGGCATGCCTACAGACATGTGCACACCCCCCATGCCACCTCTGGGAATTCCTAAAGCTTGCTCAAACATCCAGTACTTCTGTTCCTATAGCAAATATTTTATGAGGCACAGGTTCCTGAGGGACATTGAGGTTCAGTCATAGCACAGCTCAACTCCTCCTTCGCAGTGGTGTTCTCCCACTCATACAAGCAGAAGAGTGCTGGTGCAGAACAGCACAGAAGTGAGGCAGGCATTTCAAATCAATACCCTGGTGTTTATACCTTGCACTACATCACAACAGCTGTCCTGCTCTTTACAACTTGATCTTGATCAACATGGATCAAAGCAGGGAAGTTCTGCAAAGAGCTCTGCTTCTTGTACCAAGGCAGCACACTACAACTGTACATTAAAGGAAGGTCTGTAGGACTGCCTGTGCTTGAACTCAACAGTAAAAAATACAGAGTATTGTGAATGTCTATTATGATCAGTCCATAAACTATAGTAGAGAGCAAAAGAGATAATGGGGGAGGAATAGCTCCAAAAGTAAAATAAAAAAGGAAGCACATGGACGTGGAGAAGACATGAGGATATTTATGTTTTATAAATATTTAATATTGAATCACTTTTAATCTAAAAGAAAAAAATTAAATAAAATATGCTGGATTATTATAATTGCTTTGAAGTATTAACAAGGCCTGAATAAATTATCATGTATATATTTTAGGGAGCTGCCACAGTAAGCCATATTGGTTTTAATTTTCATTTAATAAACTTTGTTTTATTTTTCATTGTATAAAAATTTCAGATAAAAAGCATGACATGGAATAATTGATTGAATTTTTTTAATCAATTCATTCAACTCATGCTGTGAAAACAGAGGCTTATTATTAGAGTATGCTTTTATTTAGCATCAAACACTACAGTTGCCTAACAAACTGTGTCAAATTGTTTTTTCAGTTCACAAATGCAGTTGAAGAATTCCACAGCAATGTTCTACTCTTCCAAAGACCACTTTCCTATGAGTCCCACAATATCTGCATTTGCAGTTGCAGCTTCCCCCCAAGTCCTGCATGCTTTTGCATACAGAACCTCAGATACTGACGCTCAGTGGTGCTGAACCCAAGAAGGTGGGGCTGGGACACATCTCACAGTTTTTGTTTCTTTCTTTGAGTCAGTGTCCCTCCTCCGCTCACTTGTGTTATTGAACACCCAGCTGATGATTCCCACACCCTCCCAGCGAGAGCCCCCATTCTCCAGGGGACCCTTCTGTTGTGTTCCCACTCCTTTTGTACCACTCAGGTTCCCTCTGCCACATTTCTACTTTAATTTTCCTTTTCTTTGTTTCAAAACCAAAACTCATGAGTAAACTTTACCAACATATCAGGATTTTCAGGAGAGTTTTTTACATGTCAAGGAGTGGGAAAAGTCAAGGACATAACATTGTCTACATGTCTGAAGCAGCAAAGTGACCACCAATGTCAAAACAGGAAAGTGACTGCTGGGTCTGGTCACACCAACCTGAAGAAGCTCCAGCCAAAAGCAAGACAAGGTCACCAATCAGCCCTCTGTGTCTTGGCTTACAATGACCAGTTCCACAGACCTAAACAACCTACAGTCCTTACCAAACATTGTTTTCAGAGAGGAAAGAGGAAATATCCCAGAATTTCAGTTAAAGAACTGCACAGAAATATTAATAGACAAATCTAAACAGAGCAGTGGCATCTGGGCTAGGATTAAACTCTTTGAAGACAATGCTTTTTTCACTAATGACATGCTTAGCAATATGCAACATAACCAAGAAAATAGCCATTGACAAAAAGAGGAAATGAAGCCAAATTTTGCTTTTTTGTTGTGATTTTTGGATTTTGTTTGGGTTTTTTGTTTTGGGAGGGTTTTAAATTATTATTTTGTTTTGGGGGTGTTTTAAATATTATTTATCAAACTTTGACCCAACTTTGCCCCTTGGACATCTGGCAGAGGAAAAAAAAAATGAAAAATAACTACTTTCACTACTTTCTGGAGTGAAACATTCAAGACACCTTTCCTTGCTGTTAGAAAAGCTGGCTGGTACCTCACCTGGTGTGCCAGAGTCCTGAGAATGTCCTGCAGGGCAGCATCAAAGGTGTCTCAGTAATGTCTTGGTCAGGATGGAACAGCAACTCCAAGGAGACAACAGGGGCACTCACTGGAAGCAAACACTGCACAGCCCAACTGCTCCCTGTGCCACAGCACATCAGTGCCAGAAGCTGCCAGCCTGGAAACAAAGACAAGAGGGAGATTTATGGAGATTAACTGCAGTTCTAGAACTGTTTCCCCATTTATACATTTGGAAGTAACAATCTGTTACCTGAGTGGTAACAGATTCACTGTTTGATTATTGCCTGTGGGAGCTGTGAAGAATAACAGAATGTTAGTAAACAGTATTTTCAGATATTTAGACTATAATTGATTTCTTAAAGGATCACTTTACTGAGGCTGTTAGCTTCACTCCTCAACATTTTTTTTAATTTACATTTTGGCTCTGTTAGGAGGCTGATTTCATGCGACCAACTACACACAGAAATAATATACACAAAACAAGAAAAAAGCTCCAGAAAGGAAGTGATCACTTCAGGGTGATAAAATTGAGGCCAAGAACACAAGAAAAACCTTGTTTTCTTCCTGGTAGTTACTTTATAGTTGTTCTGCTTTGTTTTAATGCCTTCTCATGAAAGCTGTAAGTAATACAATACAAACCAACACAGCCAGGAAGAAAATGGTAATTTGTTTGTAGCTTAAAGAACTATTTTAGAAAAAAGTGTATATACAGACATAATTGACATGTTCCAGAAGATAAAAGAGCAAAAATTCTCTCCGTTTTAAAAATTATTAATATCATTACCATTATTTTGGATGCATAATTGTGTATATAGAAATATAAATATAAATAATATAAATATATATAAATAATATAAATATAAATATAAATATAAATATAAATATAAATATAAATATAAATATAAATATAAATATAAATATAAATATATATAAAATTCTGTTTTGTTTCAATAGGCCTATCAATCATGACGT
Source organism: Zonotrichia albicollis (assembly GCF_047830755.1). Lineage (NCBI taxonomy): Eukaryota > Metazoa > Chordata > Aves > Passeriformes > Passerellidae > Zonotrichia > Zonotrichia albicollis. Next base: position 21,542,574 of record NC_133826.1, on the reverse strand, counting down.
ATTTGGACACAGGTCTGTACTTCAGCTTGTATGAGAGTTGTCTTCTGGAGATCCAAAGCACACAACCCAGGAATTCATTACTCTCTTCAGTCACAAACTCACCTGTGATCCCTGAAAATGCCCAGGATGCATTGACTAAATCCTCCCACCTGCAGGACACAGCCAAGGCTGACCTACATCTTGTGCTGTTCCAGAAACATGACAGTCTCAGAAACATCTCAAACCTGCAACAAACACAAAAAAATAGCTGCTAAGTGGTGTCAGGACATGACATCTCTAGTGTATCCACGCTGGAGGGATGCTGGCTGGCTCCAGAGCACCCAGGCTGCTCTGGAAGAACGGCCTTGGGAAGCTGAATTTACCCAGTAGTTCTTGTTTGCATCTCCCTGCACACAATAAAGTGTGGCTTTGGAGATGCTTTATTGACAGACTCCCCCTGTCCCAAGGTATTCAGAAAGGAAAGAGAAAGAACCAAAAAACGAGGCAAGCTCTCCTGGGAGAAAACACAAATATGGACAAATTCCCTCTTTCCGTTTCAAAGGAATTTTCTTCAAGTTATTTGATATCATTTTTGTGAAATGTAAGCAGAAATTTCAACATATTTCTTCTGAGAGTATTAGTCTCTCTGACAACTCTCTCACTCTGTCTCTCCTTGGATTTCCCCAAACACACGTCGGTGTGCTAAAGTTGTGTTTCTCCCTTAAGTAATTATTTCCACTCTTTAATTGTTCTTTTAACCTTCTGTAGTATCATTGTTATCCAGACTGTGTTGGTGCTGCTTTCCAAACACAGATGAGTAACAGTTCCTGCCCTTAAGAGTGTATATTCTCGAAATAAACCTTTCCAATTCTCCACCCAAGACAAAACACACCAATTACAGCTGTAACAGTCTTCAAAGGTTTCTCAAAGTCTGTGAATTCCTGTTTCTGACATGAAGCCAAATACACATCTTTTATTAACGTAAAACTAAGCAGGGCCTTTTCCAAGAAACTGATCTTAAGGATGTGAACTTCCCCAGAAATAAACCCCTTGAGTTTCAGACCTTTGCCATGCCTCATTCCCTAGGCACCATCTACCTCTGGAACTACAAAAGGATCTCTGTGCCCCAGCCCAGGCTGTTTACAAGCACACTTACATGGCATGTGTAGAATGGGTACAACCACTAAGACATTGCTGATGGAAATCTTTCCAGGATGCTAAAAGGTAGTTAGCATACCTGTTGCACAGACCAGAAAGAGTGGAAAACATAAAAGGCAAGGCTTAATGAGAAGCTGTGCAAAATCACAACAGAAGTGCAAGCAATGTAATTAATTAAAGCAAACCAATTAGAGCAAATAAAGTAGCTGAGAATGACTCAGGGCAGTCAATTCACTTTCTTATACTGCAGTTTATTTCCACAGTCCATTCACATAACAGAGTTTATTTGGTTTCTGTCCCTGATACGCTGTAAATTGGAAACCTCCCAAGCTAATCCACACAAGAGTACACTTTTGTGCAAGGAGGAGCCAGGAGGGAGGATTGCATTGGGTTGTTAAAAAAAAAAATTGGTTAGGAATGGGTCTCATTCTGTATTTGTTGTTGAAGCTCTGACCACAAAGATGTGTTTGGTGATATCAACACACTGTAAAACCTCTCTCAAGCAAACTGATCTTTGATCATTACTTGTAGGTTGATGGCTACTTATTCTCCTGATTTGTTTTGCTAGTGTGTAATTTCTTCTAAACCACACTAAAAAATGCCTACTCAAGCCATGAGAGAAAATTTTCACAGCACTTAATTTGCAAAAGTTTTACTGCTGAGCTTTCAGAAGCACTTAGTTCACCATGCAACTACTCACTCAACTAGGCTGCTGAACTGTAATAAAAGACATCATTAAGTGAGAGCTGATGAGGGGACTTGGCTCATTGGGCCAGTGGTTACAGTTACAAGGAACTTCTTGTGAAGCTAACAGAGAGAAAATCTATTTTGATTTCTCAAATCAGCATCTCTTGTCTAAGAAATAAACATGGCAGCTTCTAGTAATACACATGTTCAGGAAGATCACATTTGCACGCACAGCCAGCACTGACATCGATAAATTATGCTACAACACTTGCTGGGATCCCACATTGTACTATTACAATCAAAGTTCTGAGAGTTCCACTTATTGTTAAGAATTCACTCTCCAAATCCATTGCAACCTTGCAGGGCAGCCAGACAAACTCATTGAAACATTTCATTCCATTTCCAAAAGCAAGACAACATCCCTTAAAATTTCCTAAAAATTTGTTCCTCATTCCTAAGGTACACCTCCAAGGCAATAGTCGCAGAGCCACCAGACTCTCCTCTCTGCCCCACCTCCTCTGCTTTGAAATGTCCCCTCAGGAGACTGCCTGGCTGTCCCTTGCCTGAGCTGGTCAGGACAGCAAGCAGAGCAGGACAGTGCCCAGTGGGAGGAAGTTACCACACACCAAACATTTTAGAAGCATTAAGCCTGTGAAAACAGAGTAAAAAGTAATGGTTTATTTTACAATATTAAAGCAAATGTGCCAACAATGTAGTAACTAAATTCATCGATAGAAGAAGAGACAGGTTCCTGGAACACAAAGTCCAAGTTTCCTTGAAGAAAGCAGACAAATCTGGAAATACATCCCTCAGAAAATTCTGCTTTGGACCTCCTGGTTCAACAACAGGTGAGAGTAAGTCTCCTTTGTTCTTTGACTCTGCCAAGGGTTCAAACTACACAACTCCTGGGGAGGGTGCCCACGTGCTTCGTGTTCACAGGTTCCTCAGAGAGGAACCACTGTCCCAGAAGGACACTTAAATTTTCAAACACACCATAAGGACTGCATCAACCATAGGAGCATGTGATTGGTGGCCTATGATTTGTCAAAGGTAAAGCCACAGAGCACAGCTATTACAGCTCTTCCAAAGAGTGCATTTCAAACATTTCACACTCCAGCTCTGGCTGATGCAACACACAGGAAGTATGTTAAGAATGAGAGATTTTTCTATCACCTTGCCTTAGCAGTGAGTGCTTTTGTGCTCAGAGAAGTTGAAATACAGCATGTCTACAACTGAAAGGTACTGCTCTCTAGTAATATCACTGATATTACCTCCATGATAGTGTAAAAAAACCCCAATTCTAATTAAAGAAAACTCTAATATCATCCATTGCACAGGAAGCTGTATGTTAATCACTAGTATTACAAAGCTCTGAGCTGGGACTGAGTCCCTAGCTACTACCATAACAGGCATTTGAAAAAGTTTTATGCTTAATAAAGGAATGGCAAGCAAGAGACAGCCCTGCTTTCATACTTCTCTCCATTACTACCCTTATGAAACAGTTCAGTCACTTTCTTGACTCAGACTCTACTACGTTCATTATTTTGCCACCTCCTGTCTTAGTTTTAATCAGCAAAAACTAGATAATAATCACAGAACAAAAGGCTCCATTTTCTGGGAATCCATTTACCCATCTGCTCCAAGCCTGATGACATGTCACTAAACTGTCATTAAAATAATTGCTTCTAATACTAGGTTATACATGACTCCCCAACCAAAGACTACAGCAACTTGTATAAAACACACTGCTATATGGCAGGAACAAAGCATTGCTTCTCAAACAATTCCTTTACTACTTATATAAATTCCACAAATAATGCAAATTTAAGGGATGGAACCTACCCAGGGTGTTTTAAACGGCACATTTCTGAAAGAAAGGCATGGAGGGTCTACTACTGATCTTATTCTGTGGTATCACCAAGCACAAATGGCTTTCACAGCCCCTTTTTACACAGTCATCCCTAAAGAAACAGGTTCAGAAAACAGAATTAAATTTCTATCATCACAGAATGGTTTGGGTCAGAATAGAACTTTAAAGGAAGTCTAGGGCATCACTGAGATGATGCCAAATTACCATATCATGCAGGGATACCATCTAATCCCAGACTTAGTCACTTGGTATCAGTTCACACCAAGCTTTGAAGCAGAAACAACACAGAAATTACTTCTCACATCCAGCTTCCCAAGATTTTCTTCAAGCTCTGCACCTAGGCTTTCATAAATAAGCCTACAACAAAACGGAACACAAAGCCAAATTCATACCAGCACTATTAAAGGACAGCAACAGGACTTCTAATATCAGCTTTCATGCTGCAAAACACTGTTCTGCTGAGCTGAAAAGATACAAATTATAGATGCAGATTGCTTTTAACATCCCTAGTTACCTACTGCTTCTAATGAGAGATGCCTAGAATACCCACTAATATAATAATATCCTGTACTTACAGGCAAGAGTGATGACAGGATCAGAAGAAATTAACTACCACAGTAACTATTGCAGTTCTTAAGAGAATTAAAAACAATCAAACAAACAAACAAAACAAGACCCAAGCCAAGACAAAATGCAGTCTGAATGCAGTCTGCTAATCACTGTGAATGCACTGTAACACAGTAGCAGGCAAGTCCACGCACGGTGTCTTGCACAGGTTATGTCTGGGGTTGCTGCAGGTACAATCTCAGCTCTGCACAGGCAGTGCAAAACCACCCAGCAGCAGGAATCTGCTAAGTAGGCTGGGTCATTTCTGCACTGACTGGGTAGCAATCAGTGAAGGGTACCTGAAAATGCAGCACTTGGCGTGGTCCTAACTCTGGGAACTTGAGGATTTTCTTGTCTGATTGGGCTTCTTGAACGGCAGGAAAAAAGATAGGGGCCGTTGAAGAGTTTGATTATCCTCCATCTCCTCCCCACTTACACTAACAAAGCCAATGCCACCTAGTGTTCAAGGTACTGTGATGTAAAAAGTGGGCAAAGTCGTGCAAATATTGTGTGCTGTGAAACCTGACAAATGAAACTTTTTCACTGGATATTTTATGCCTCTCATCATAAAGAGCAAAAGAGTAATTTATACTGAAAATGTTGATTTTCAGTACCCGGAAATGTTCCCACACTTTCCTTTCTATAGATTCAGCAAAAAGTGGTATTTTACATCTGCCCCTGCATCCTTCTCTTTCTAAGCATGGCAGAGGGAGGAAAAAAGTCAGCAATGGGCAAATCTTGCACCCAGCGGGAACAAGGTGAGTATCATCATCAGTATTTAATGTACTTTATAAATGCCTTTTTTTTCAAGTTTGATATCACTATCAGGGCGAGGGGGATTTATCAGTTTGCTTCTCCAAAGCCTGTCCAAAGCTGGCTGTCTGGAAATGTTGTATAAACAAACTTTGTTAAAAGACTGTTTATCAGAACTTATCTTGCTTTCTTCTCTGAAACCAGAAATAGCTGACATATACAACAAAAAAATTGATTAATAACAGCTACGACAGAAGTGTTTATATCTGCATAAAAGCTATTCAACCTAATTTTCCCAGAAAATATGATAGCAAATTGAAAAAATACCCTGAAAAACCTTGTCAGGACATTTTTGAAAAATGCTGAACTTGTTCATGTAATACAGCACATACCACTGTACTCTTTGAAAGGGAATGAAAATTTGTCATTGCTTCAGTAAAGGCAATTCCTTCTTCCCTCCCCATGTTTTCTTACCTTCAGAGATTTTGCAAGCATACAAGTCCAGCCTCAGCTTTGGTCCTACACAGCTCAACCCCTCTCTTTAGAAGCTCCTAACTTTCAGGTCTTCCTAACTTTTCTTGCACATGAACTTTTAGGTAGAGAAAAACTACTTCATACACACCCATGCTTGCATGCTAACCCACCCAGCTGGTCATGTTTGGAGTAATGCATCACAAGAGCTATGGCACCCTAACGATGTATTCCATTAATACATCATCAAAGCTGTGACACTCTTATGATATATTAGACTAATACATCATGGCAGTGCTGTATCTTGGACAATGGATTACTCCAAAACATAGCAACAACCAGAAAGCTCTCAATAGAAGTTTTGTGAGGTTTTCAACTTATTTACATTGTATGAGTTTGGGTGGGGTTATTTTTGTTGTTGAGCAGTAGAGGGGGGTTGTTTCTCTCTTTCTTTTTAATTTCTCATAAACAGCCTTCACTGGGGACAGAAGGTCAAAACATAAATATTGATATAGCTAAGAAGCTATTTCACAGTCCACTACCTAACCAGCACAACATTCTAACACACTGTGTGGATATTGTGCCAGGGAGGAGAGGAGTGCCCTGACCCCCTGCACACAGTGCTGGGGCATCACCCCTCTGCAGTCACACCCAAATGCTGCAAACCACCAGCTCCTCCTCAAAGCCACCAGCAATGGCTCTGTAAAACGAAGGATTTCTTACAGACAACCTTACTCAACAAAAGTATTGCCAGAAAAGGGGTGGAATTCATTTTAAAAGAATTCACTCATTTAAATCTGTGCTCACATTTGCAGTGATGTATCAAAAAGTCCACCAAAACAGTGAGGTGTGCTACCATTTATGCACCCAGCACTACCCACCAATCTCCCTTCTCTGCTGGCAACCTATGGAGGAACTTAACAAATGAAAATTTCATCTTTTTTGTAACTGATTTCATTACATGGAACATAGATCATAGTGACATGTGCGTTATACTACTAATAGAGACTATTTACAGAAAGATAGGGGAACCTCTTAAAAAGAGAGGACTTGCATCCTGTTTCAAATCCCTTAAAAAAAAACTTCATCTGATCATCTGTATCATGTATTTCCATGAGTTTTAGAGGCTTTAGTCAGTACAGATAGTAACACCAATCACCTGACAATACAGGTAATGCTGGTAGAGATAAACCACTCTTTAATTTCTCTGGCAATACAGTTGCATTTCACTGTTCACATAGAATAGGTAGCTCTGCTCTTAGTGTTTACCTGCATGATTGCCAAAATCACACCAAAACCAGTCTGATCAATGAATTTATATATCCACAAAATAAAGCAGATTATGAAGGCAAGTATGTTTTGGGAAGGGATATTTTGCAAAAATTCAAGGTTAAAACCAGCCTACACACTGGAACATAATAGAAAGAGAAAGTACAAAAATTTAAAAATAAGTGCCTGCAGCAAAAAAAAAAAAAAAAAAAAAAAAAGGCACAAAGGATAAACAGAATTATAATCTGAGAAGTAAACAGAAAAAGTTAAAAATCAGAGAGAAAAGGAAAAAAATCCTCACAAATAAACTGAAGAAAACAAGGAAGTCCCTTCCTCAAAAACCTTTCAGAAAAACTGTACCCAAGCAACATCCACAGAGGAAAACTTCAGCCCCTGTGATTCTGTTGGGGTCATTCCTCTAGCATAAACAAAAGCAGAAACCAGAGTGTGGATAGAGGCTCTCAGACACACCAGTAACACTGAATGGTGTATCTGAACCTCCCTCTTTCACGTAAAGTCTTACAAGCTTTCAGGTATTTTGGTATTTGCTTGCCTCCATTTTGAGGGACAAACAAAGGTTTTCTCCCTCTCTCCTAACAGACCTTGCAAGGCATGGAGATGGCACAAGAGGCAGCAGAGTAGAAGACCAAAAGCACATGTCAGGCAGGCTCAAAGCCTGATGGCAGGAGGGAATTCTGCACACAGGTTGCATAAGGAAGGGTGCCCCTCACTTCACAGACTACTGCCCCAAACCCTGACAAACCATGAAAATTACATGGCAAAAGGGAAATGATAATTAATGACAGCTACTGAGTTCTTTTTTTGGGACTACAGAGCCTAACACACTAAGGTGAAAGCCTAAAAAGCCTAAAAGCTCAGTGCAAAAATATATTTATGGCCAAAATTAAGTCTTTTCTCCTATTATTTATTCATACATTTTTTTCAATGATTTCACTTAAAGTACTTCAAAGACAATTTCTGCCAAAAACAATAGTAAGATACACAAATCCTTCAGCTGCATTCCCTTTCCTCAGCCCCACACTCCTTTTCTGGCACCAGAAAAGTTAGCTTAGACACCAACTCTCTGCAATCAAAGCACTGCCCATTTCCTCAGGGCACAGCTCTTCCTATACAGGAAACATGCATACATTTCATTTTATAGCTCTTGGCTGCAATTCCCACAAGCATCCCCACAGCTGAGGCAAGGCCCATCCTCAGGGAGCTTCCCCTGCTGCTCACATGGCATGTGCAAGGCAGCACATCTGTGCCCCTAGAGAAGACAAGGCCTATTCCTACAGCCCCCCTGCTTTCCAGAAACTCCAGGCTCTCCATGCTCCTGCAGCTCCCGCTGCGGGGTGGCTGCATTTGGCACACAGGTCACTGCTCCTTGACAGCTCTCTAGGGTTACTCCCATGGCCTGTGCGGTGTGTGCTGATGTGTGGGATCTCCTGCAGCCCCTCTGGGTGTCCTTTGTCCCTGCTTAGGGCAGTAGAGTGGCCACAAAGGCACTGAGAGATTGGCAAGAGCCCAACATTGTCAGTGTTGACACTCCTCAACTTGGTGGCTCCTGAAGTGCCTCCACCTTCAGACGGCCTTGTGGAAGTCAGCACCACGTGCTGGCATTAGTGCCCACCTCCCTGGGCAGCTGAGCTGACCTGACACAATGCAAGGGGAGCAGCAACTGCCAAGCAGGGAGTCATAAAACAAGAGGAACATGGCACAGAGGGCAGAGAAGATAAAAAAGAGACAAGAAGAAAATTCAGAGGCCTCTGACAGAAGTTTAAAGTTTCCTGAGTGTTAACTGCAACTCTGGTATCATCTGTACATAAATAAGCCAATTTTATGATGTCAACTTGTTTTTTCTGGATTTATCACTAAGATTCTCTACATTACTGTTTTCCAATTGTCAAGTACAAACTGTAAGAAACACTGTTTTCCCTGCCTAGCACACCACACTTCTTACTATTCACATGCAGGATAAAGTACAGCATTACTAAACTACAGTTAAGTTACTTTCTTATTAAATTATACTTGTGCTCATTCTAACAATTGATAGGCAAATGTGAGTCTGGATTCAGTTTTCATTTCCCTTCATTTGAATCCATTAATATTTTTTTATTTCTCTCCTACACAGCATTCTGGTTTTCCCACAGTGCTGAATCCTTCAGAAACAGAAAATATAAGTAGTCAAAGCATTACGGGAAGGGAGGGGAATAAATGCTACTCACATGCATTTGAAAAGTCACAAGTCTCTGCAGAGAAGGAAAAAATAGCACACATTCACAGAGCAAGAGAATCATAAGAAAATATAACCAAGACAACAGCAAAAAGGTGCTTAATGTTCAAAGGGTAGGAAAGGATTAATAAAAATAACTTTTCTTATGTCTAAGATTAATAAAATCTTATGTCTAAGATTAATAAAAATAACTTTTCTATGTCTAATGGCCACATAACAGGAAAAAAAAAAAAAAAAAAAAAAAAAAAAAAACCGTTTCATATAAATACAGTCTCTTTTCCCAGTATGTCCAAAAAATATTTCACCTGGATGAATCCCCTTAACAGCTAAGGCAAGGGGACACACAACACCAAAACTTATCCAAGTTCAGTGACTTTCAGGAACATTTCAGAGGAATTTGGGCATTACAGAACAGGAATGGAAAATAAACAGCTTCAGTATCCTACCTTGTCCAGCATTCAGCATAAATCACAAGACTAGGTGGGCCATAGGACCCTGCCCATCCAGCTACACCTGAGAGCAGAGCTGGAGCAAATGCAGGAGGATGCAGTTGAGACCTGTGCCATCCACCCACCAGTGGGCAACCAAGTCCTGTCCTCCACACCGTTTTCCTGGGTCCGTCCCCAGCTCAGAAGATGTTTTTTCTTTGGTGAGCCACCTTGGCTAAAAGGTCACTTCTCCATTGACTTCTGAAACCTGCTAACTGTCTGCAGGTCCCAATCTTGTCATAAATACTTCCTATCAGAATAAATACTAATGACAACATAACTCAAGACCTATTTGTGTGGAATAGATCAGATGCTGAGCTACTAACAAATTACTGTGTCTTAGGAGCAACCGACAACTGTGCAAAGATCTTGAGCCTGACATATACACTGGATAAACTAAAATTATATGAAAACATCTTTTAATTATAAGATACTAACCATAAAATATAAACACCTAAGTGATTTGCTGGACTCCTTTTCTGAAGGCACTGACAGGAAAGGTTATAGAGAAAATAACCAATTCACTTGAAGAACTATAATTCAAAAAAGAATATCCCCCTCCCTTAAACATGTTGTACAGAACACAGAACGCACAAATTTAATAGATGAACAGAAGGATTTCTATTTAGTTTTTAGAATAAAAGATGACCTATAAAGAAAACCTAAACATTAACCCAAACACAGAAATAAGTTCTGCACATCAAGGGTGAGTGCAGAAATAACCTCTGGAGAAGAGGGAATTTATAGCTGCTGCAGAATCCTCCCCCCAGTTTTGGGTTCGTACTTGACACTTTGAGTGCATCACGCTGGAACGCGGCTGTTGCGCTGAGGCAGCGCATAAAGCAAAGAGCAAATTGCCTGTTTTTTCATCTGTAGGACAGCAATGAAGATGATAATAGAAAGGAACCTTTAAAAACTGTGTGCCATACCAGAAAATGCACAATTCTTACTAGTGACCCTCTGGGACATTCTAGTACATTAGGGAATATTCAGGTGCCTTTGGTGTCAATAGCAAACACTGAACTAGCTAGAGGACTTTATTGGAGCTATAAAAATAATGCTTTCCAGAGGGTTTTGGATTCATGCTCTGAATTCTCCCCTCCTACACTGGCCAGCTAGCAAGGGAGCACAAGGCTCATTTTTCAGTGTGTTAGATCCACATGAAAGTTGGCATTCTTGCTTATCTTAAAAGGATACTTGCACCATGCCACAAAACCTGTGGCCAAAACGTACTAATATTCTTAACAAACTATATTTAATGATTTTGAATTTGAAAGAAAATTCTACACCTTTTCATGAAGCCATCTATATGGCACATATGACACCAAAACATCAGCTAGTGAAAAGAAGAATTTTACCATACCCTGTGAGACCTCATCTGATAATGCTGACCTGAGGACTAACATGGTGCCTTAATTGTAATAAATTCTATTCTTAGTGCATTTGGGAGGAACAACGCACACACTAGAGGTTCTCAGGACCCACATCTACATCTCTGTGCCAAGGTACAAGAGGTGCTTCCCGCTAAGGAGCTGTGCCCATCCTAAAGGATTCCCTCTTCAGTGGGAATGGTCACTGTACATACAATAAACATCCTGTTCCTCTGCACTCTCAAAGAACAAAGTTAAGCCATAAAAAGGTTTTGCTTCTCATGAAAGATTCATGTCCTGAGGGATGACACACCAGACTGACGTGGCCACTGGTCAGATCGTGACTCTGGCCCGTGGCCACAAGCTCAGCAGCAGCAATGCGCCATGCAGGGCTTCCCCCGCTGCAGTCACAGGCCCAGAGCAGCAGAGAAGGTGATGGGGCTGGGGGCAATCTGCAAGCTCCTGCAGAAGATACTGAGGTTTTCTGCATGGGTGTTCTCTGTATTGTAAGCCCAAAGGAAATCTGTAACTGAGGTACCACTGGCTCTGTGTTTTGTCCAGGCAATTTTCAAACATGACCTAACTCATACAGCAACCAGGTCGGGGAACCCATCAGACAATTCTGCCCAGACTTGATCAAAAATTGTAGCACAACTGGAACCTCCTCCAATTTGAATGGATTCATGCAATGTTAGTCAACTACTAGTCAGTTAATTTTATTGGGCTCACATGTAAATCTGAGGTTTTCTTTTTGGGAAGCAATTAAAGTATTTTTTCAAGATCCTAGTTTCCTACTAAAGCAGTTATGAGCCAATCACCTGTAAACAAATACAAAACGTAAACAAGGAGAGCCATACAATGGTTATAAAGCTCATAATTTGAACCACAATATTCCAAATAATTAACCAAAAGGTTTCAAGTCCTTGTTATCCTCCAGGTAATTCAACACATATTTATGCAAGTATTTATCCTCCATGTAATTCAAAATGTATCTGCTGCCAGCTCTCCCCACTGTCTTGTTCAGATCACCACAGGAATTTATAACAAATTTTGCAATGCTTTTGACCTGTATCAGCTTATTAAACTTTTATGAAAAATCAATGGAGTTCAATCATGTTATGAACTGTTCTTCACACACATGTCAGTGGCAAATGGAGAACTGTATTTATCCCAAAGTCTAGAGAGAAGATGTTGAATTGGATACAAGTCTCCATTCATATGAACTTACAAATGAAAATGTAAGAAAATAAAAGATAGGCAACACTGGAGAAAAACAGGAGACTGAGAATTCAGAATCAGTGTTTTTGAAGGAGAGGTGAGGTACAAGTTACAGAAATGAAATTAAATAATTGCATTAGAAGAGGTTGCAAATAGCCACCCTAACAAGGTGTATTTTGATTCAAGGGAAAATAGGCAACCTGATCACATCACCACATCACTGGAAGAAAGGGAAAAGAAGATGGAAGCATACTTTCCCCTTTTCTTTCTCCCTAAGGCAATCTTTAACTGCACAAGCAGGGGATATGTTTGTGCCCATGTCTGGGCTGGTTCAAAGGACAGTGCTCTCCTGGCACACCCTGCAGTTCTGCTTGGGAAAAGGAGTCCAGGCATCTCAGGAAAGAATTGACAAGAGTGAGACACCTCACACATTGAGGGTAGGAGGAACACACATGTCCAGACAGCCTGGTATCACCTGTATCTGCCTGGGCAGCCCCATAAACACCAGCACCTGCAGGGCTATAACAAAAATAAATCAGTAAACAAAATGCCTCTCCAAAAACTATCACCCCTTAACTTGGGCTCTGGACTGCAAGGCTACCATTGCTGACTTACTGCTTTTCCTCCCTGGAGTTTGGGCACACAGACTAGCAGTTTAACTCCATGTTTCAGCTGCAGACACTGAAATAAATAACTAAAAGTCAAATTCTACAGAAACTCTCCTGCAGGAGTTTCAATACTTTAAGGTCCAGTATACTGAATATCCAGTGCACAACACATCAAGCTTTAACAGAAAATATAGTGCCTCTTGTTTGTTCTATTTCTTTATTTTTCTTACCTATTGTTTTATTTTTAATTTCCGTGAGTAAGCAGTATTGGTATCCTGCTGGCTTCCTGCTTAGCCACAGGAGAAGGAAGGGGAATTTTTGCAATAATTTAAAAATACACTGAAAGTATGAAAAGGTTAAGAATTCTGAAGAAAAAAAATAAACTAAACAAAAGCAAAGCAACCTGGAAAAAATAGCCTTTATCAAATGATCAGAGCAGATGAGAATTTTACAGAGGCTGTCAAAATTGTGTCCTTAGTAAAAATATGCCTATGATATTTTCAAACAAAGCTGTGAACATGCCTTGTTTTTTTTTCCTTAGTTATATTTGGTTGGTTTTTGAAGTAAAATTGAGTGGTCTCCAGCAAACCATCCCGAGGTGCATAGAAGTGAAATTACTATTCATGATTCTCATAATGCAATATTCTACTGCAAATGGAAGAAAAATCTTTGTGGTTATCATCTTGCCAAATCCACAGGCAGTTTTCTTTTATGCCAGTCAATTTTTTTTCCAGAAAGAGACAGCCAAAATGCTTTTTGTCGGCAAAACTAATTTCGTTTTAAGTAAAAAAAAAAAATAGTGCAAAACAAAAGAGAAAAACAAATACCATGTTTTAATACCATTTTCAAAGATTCAAGTATTTTCCAACACTGCTTTCACCTCCAAAATAAAGGAAGGCATTAGGCTCAGATTTATATTAATTCTATTAACTAAACCATCTGGAAAGCCTATTTGCACACCTTCTATATTTCATCAGAGCCCAAGACCTTTCCTGCTGCAAGCATACCTTAGCAAAGACCTGCAGGTTAGCTCAGCTGGAGTGGACAGGGGTCAACAGGCCAGCTTTGACCAGCAGCAAGTCTGAAACTCAGGAGCTTTATGCAGAGCAGCACATTTTCATTACATTATTCTGCAGTCTTGTATTTTTTACCTTGGTTGGCTTCACTGTAGGAAACTAAGTCACACTAGAACATATTGCAAAAGGAACTATTAGCAGAGCTTAGCCTTTAACAAAGGTTGAGTTCATGTTGCTGCTGCACCCTCTGAAGGGAATGCTGTTTTGTCAGCCCTGATTACTGTGGGGAAAAGCCCTAAATGGGATATTCTTTTGGCTTGATAGACAAAACATGTGTGTTGATGCATCTCACAGTGTGAACACAGTCACCAAGGGAATTGCTGCTTAACCCTTCTAAAGTTAACTTGGGTACTGCAGGGTGTTTTCATGATCTTACAAGTACTTAGAAGACAATTCAGGAAAAGCATTTAAAATGCTATTTTCTGCAATTTACATCAGATATATCCATAATGTAAGAAGCAAACAATAAATGATTATAAAATAGAAAAAGATAGACAAACAATACTGATATTACTCAAGATATAAATACTCATTCAGTTGTGCACATGAAAGATTTTTTTGTGTAATGAATTTTCCAAAGCTGTCTTGTGGATTGGTATGGTTTGTAGGGGGTTTTTTGTTGCCTTGGGTTTCCTTTTTGTGGGGAGATATAGTTTTGAATGGGCACAAAGTTCAGAATGAAGATTTCAGGTGTGAATCTTTGGTACTTAAGTTTCTAGGAGGAGTGGCTGAGCCCACCTCAGAGCAGGGAGTGGAAACACCAAGCAATTAAGATGTCTCAAAGAATCTTACACTAAGTTACACAAACCAATGCATAAACTTGCTTAGTTTCAGTCTCCTAAAATGGGAACAACAAGATTTTTGTGCCTCATAGTGGTATCACTGAATTAAAACCCATTAATCCTTGGGAAGTCCTTCAATACCATACCAATAGGAACCATATTAATAAGCATAGGTAGCCATACCAAGTTTAATGGAGTTATGCACAAACTAGGAAAAAGTGATCAAAGGAAGAAATTCTTAATTTTCATTATGGCTGCTATTTTTGCCAGTCTTTATCAGTATGTCAAAGGCTATATTGTTTGATAGTGTAAAGGCCAAAAGGACCATTAACTTTGAAATGAGGCCAACTGACTCCAGCTGAAGATCACATACAATTCTGTTCCCACCAAGTACCTCAAAAATATGGCTCCTCCTAATTCTGTCAAATTTCTTCTCTCTAGATAAGCTGCAAACTGCTCTCTTTTTCCTTGAAATTTTGCTGGTTCAACATACTATGACTTTTTATTACACACCCACTCTGCTCATGACATATATTAATTATTTTATGGCAAAGTTCACTGTTAAACTAAAAATCCCTTCAAACTTCGATATGGTCTTTTTATATCAATCAGTGTAGCATGTGTTGAAGATCTAATTTCTAGCTACAGTAAAACAACAAAAGAGGTGGAGGGAGGAATATGTAGCTCATTGTCAGTCATTCTATCACATTTGCTTGGAAGTAAGGCCTAATTAGCAATCTCCTTCCTCAGTAACTACCCTTCTTTAGCTTTTAAGCCAAGCATACAGGCCATTAACCAAAGCTCTTTGGTACCTATTAAGAAAGCTTATTACATTTACTAAAACTTTACCTTTAAAGAAACTCTGACAGCCCTAACCTGGCTATAATAAAAATTTTCTCATTGTGCTCCAATTTAAAGGGAAAGGACAAAACACCATGAACTGTCAGATCTCTTTGGTTTCAGTCCACTTTATTGGATGGGGGAATTGAAAAAAAAAAAGATATTACTACTTAGGAGCTATACTGCTGAACAATAAAAAATTCTTACAGTCTATCAATGGAGGAGCTTTGTAAACATACCAAGCAAACTGTTCTTCTAAGAATGTCCCTTTATGCTGAAACACGTTTAATCTTATGACAGATGGAAAAATGGAAATGTGTAACATACAAAAAGCTTATTTTTAAATTACTAGACCAGGTTTCAATTGCTGATAACCTCAGGTCAGATATACAATAGGCCAGTCCTCTGTGAAGCAGTAAACTTGGCATCAGTTCTCTACATTCAGGCATAGGCTGACCAGATTTTGTTTTGCAAAGGTCATTTAATTAGTAGTATCAGTAACTCTTACTACCTTAACATTATCTTCCTTTAGCTAATGACACCGTCTTGCATGTGTTAAATAAAACAGGAATTAACAAAATTCCAATGGCTTACTTAAATGATAAATAACAAACCATTTTAAGGAAGAAATCTCCTAGGGAGTGCGGAAAAACCTGCAGCTGAAGGCAAGCGAGTCAGGATGTGTAACTCTGCACAGGCATAAACAGGAAACGGAGCAGCTTGCGTTTGGATTGACAATCTGGCTCCAAAGGCTCATCTACACCGGGCACAAAGCTTGACCCCTGTCAAACATGAAAACCAGGGCTTTGGAAGAGTTTTCTGTCCTAATACCTCTCAGGGTTCCCTTATATAAAGTAAAATATTTTTTTCTCTATCATTCGGCATGGTCAGGAAAGGTCTTGCTTAGAGAAATACTGAAGATTAATGATGTCATCTTTATTGTAAAACATTTCCTTATGCATCCACTTCCTACAGTTTTGGCAATAAACTCCCTGGGATGGAAACATCAGAGATTAATCATTGTGTAATGCAGAACAATATTCAGTTCTTTTATTGTCATGTTGCAATGTAACATAGGAACTAGCCTGACTTTCCAGGAAAGAAATCTCAAATGCTATGCCTTCAGTTCCGCCAGGACTTAACCCTACTTCTTCTATATATTCCATAATTCTGATGCACTGACCCCATAAGAATTGAACACTGTGCAACCTTGTTATACAAAACCTTTACCCTGGTGTTTCCAGAGTGTGTCCTGCACACAAACTCATCGTAATGCTGGGAGCTGATCTCTGTGCAGAGGGTGCTGTTTACCTACCCGGACAGGAAAATGACCAAAAACATTCAGGACAATAAGGTGAATCACAGACCTTTCCTGACAGAGAGATGGATCAGGCCCCTTCCATTAGATTCCAGATAATGATGTCTGTAAGGAGTCACTTCATCTCTGCAAACAGCAGGAGCATTGTGGAACTGGCCAGAAATTCAGTAACAGCAGTAACTTTATACCTAAGGATGTTAGCCAACACAAGGATTTGGTCTTTGTAAAACAGAGTATGGAAAGAAGATCTAGTTGTGCAACAAAAAAATAATGAGAGGAACATGAAAAAAAGTGGAGTTTGTTCTGGTTCTCTGCAACACTTTGAGAAGTGTGAGGGAAAATCCTACAAACAAGATTTTCAAATAAACAGCCTTAAGTTAAATATTTAATAAAGCTCAGAATGAAATGGAATTGACTTTAAAAAGTTTTGCAAATCCAGTTTGAATCTGGGAATCTCACATTCAAAGCTTCTGAGAACAGGAATTAGTCTTGTATCAGCTAGAACACAACAGGAAAATTCACTATTTGCCACATTCCCTTTGCAGCTAATAGTGAAAACAGATAGCAAAATTTTTTATTTTTTACTTACACTATGGTCACATGCTGTTGTCAGAAAGGAAAATAGTTCTGTAACACATTACATTCTATTAGAAGTACCTCTGCTTTGTCAGATTTTAAAAACACCAAGCAAGATTCAGACAGTTACAACTGTTCATTCATACATTTACATCTTCAAAGACCTTCAAACTATAAACATCTTAGAAAGAATATTGCTAGCATACCCCATATAAACCTTCAAAACATGTTTGCAGTAGCTCTGTTATGGTGCTGCAGAGCTCTATTTATTTAAAAACCCAAAAGTGTGATGGGATTTCTTTCTCAGAAGAAAGAAGCATGTTTTTGTCCATTTTGTGAAAGTTAGTTCTACAACTAATGTGCAGGTGAATGACATATGCTGGGTTAAATACCACAGATATTATAAAAAGGTATATCACAATATACCCTAATGTCAATATTAGATTCTTGTGGTCCAAAAATGTTTTTCAGGTTCCTTTTTTTCTATTTTATTATTTTTAGCATGGTGACCAGTAACAGTTAAAGGTACAGGGTGAAAACCAAAGAAAAAGATCTTACCTGAAAAGGCTACAGATTGAATTTGTTCTTCCCTAATGCTTTAATCTGGTGCTTGTGGGGAGAAGGGAAGACTAGTCAGATTGCATTTTAAAATTAATTGAAAAACCAGTTGTTTTTTATTTTGCAAACAAATACTCCAAACAAGGATAACAGCTTGCATGTGATCTTTCACTCATATATTTGAAAGAGTATTATAACTCTTTAATTTTTTAAATCACTGCAATTAAGGGATATTTTCAGTGCTCTAAGCACTTTTTGGTCCTTTTTTTCAAGAACAGTATATGATTAATCAGAAATCACACTTGCAAAATATTACACTGTCATTCACAGTCTCCCTAAGAATTTTATTGCAGCCTCATGAAAAACAACAGACTGATCTAAGCTTGTGTCCCACCAATTAATTTATTTCAGCAAGTAGTGGCAGGGATGTGGACTTCCAGTAAAGCAGACACCAGGAACAAGGGTCAGAGGAAGGAGGTGTAAAATGTCCGTTTGTCACCTCCATGTGCTGGTCGCTAATAGGACAGCAGGAGATGCCTCAGAGTGTTCCAGGGATGAAAGCAAACCACACCACACACTAGCACCTCCATCAGTTGGCCAGGGAGCAGTGGGGGCACCCTGTGCTGAGGCAGTGCCACAGCCCAGCCTGGCAGCCACCAGCTGTGCACCCGACAGGCACAGCACGGGTGGGACATGCATGTGCAGGGGGAAGGTGCTGGAAGGAGGCTACCAGGGGGGAAAAGCAAGGGGAAATTAGATGGGACAATCAATTACAATATTTGAAAGCATGCAATTAGCATACAATGACCAATTTCCTATTTAAAAGGGAAAAAAAAGTTCAGTGGCATGTATTTAAGGCATATTCAGAATGTTATTTTAACACATAAGCAACAATAGTTTAGAAATCCCTGCTCTGAACTGAGGATGGAGCTAAGCACCCCAGTAGTGACACAATATAAACTTCAGCACATGAAATACTGGAAGTTGATGTAAACAGCTTTTAATAGCAGTGAACATTTGTTGGCTTTGTTTAGACCATCTGGATGTTCCATTGTGTTCAGTGCAGCACCGACTGCCGTCGGGTGACAGTTGATATATGTTAAGTACAAGCAAAGTGCCTCAGCCACTCCAGGGACCCCGAGGAGAACTTTGCCGGGGCTGTGGAATACGCTGCCAGCCCGCAGCGCAGCCGCCTGCATCCTTAATGGCTCGGGGCCAAAGTCCTCTGGCTTTTTTTGCCTTTTTTTTTTTTCTTTTTTAATCAAAGCAGGGTTTTGCTTTTACTGTTTGAAAGGTTAGGAAAACTATGCCAAAGTTCTTCCAGGCAGCTTGGAGAGCACCAGCTGACAGGAACGATTTTCAATACAGAGCAAAGAATAAAGAGAACTACTAATCCTGAGAGATTCCAGATTTTACTCATTTTACGTGCAATGTGGCTAACAGCCATGGGAATGCCACAAAAGAAAAAAGTTACTTATAAATGCACTGATGTAATTGTTCTGAAGATAGGAAATCAACAGTTAGAAGCATGGAGATTTTCCCATGCTTATCCAATCATATACTACATTATATACTGCCTACATTTTGCATAGTTGGCAATCAAGACCGTATTTCAGGTAATCTGGCCATTTCACATTTAATCACTGACTGTGATGAAATTGTGATTGTGAAATGCTTTGACTCCTGAAATTAAAAGTAGAAATTATTTTATTATTGTTGTTGTTGTTATTACTACTACTGTTCTGCATCTTTACATAAACACCCCTTCAGATCAGTGTTATACAACTAATACTTTTGGAAAGCAGAAAAGGCAGGAATCAGAAAGATTATTTGGATGAATTCACAAACGAAAAAAAGTATTTTCAAATCTTGGGTAAAAAACTGAAATTGTTGCACTCAGCCTTTTCTTATGGTGCTGATCATACAGCACAGAACTGGTTTTCCACCTGTGGAAGTATTACTATTTACTAAATCACATAAGACATTTGGCACACCAGTTAAAATATCATTTGATTTTTAAATCTCAAATCAACAGGCACAAATGTATTGAAAAACATGAGGAAAAAACCCACCCAAAATGCTCTTAGGATATGATCTTCCCTTCTTTCACTTATATTGTGATGTCACCTTTTTTTGTCACTGGCTTTTTCCTGCCAGGTTTAGCTGTTACACTTATTTGACTCTTACAAGCTGCTGCAGTAGCCTATTTATCCACCAGAAAGGTAGCACACAAGCAGCAACACTCCAAGGTTTCCACATTATACCTCAGCTCTGACAGGGGCTGAGAGCACAGATTAGTTTCCATTCTGCTTTAACAGCCTCCCGAAGGCTATTCCAAAGGGTACCAAGCAACACTGGCTGTTAGAGGTATCCATGTTAAACCATCCTGCAAGGACGAATCTTCACTTGGAAGCTACCAAATTACTGAGAAACCCTCCAAATTATATTTGAAATCTACAGAAAATTGTCCTGCAAATTATATGCATAATGTTATCCGTTTCAAATGTAACGAAAAGAGGTAATGCCTGTGAATAATAGATTCATTATTTAAAGAATGCTCTACAGAACTTCAGGAATATCCACATCTTCCAGAATCAGGTCAAAAATATCCATGATCAACACAGTCTGCATTCAAGCTCAAAAACATTATCAAATTACAAGATTCAAATATAGACTACTACTACTGCAAAGTAGTCACTACAGCTGGAGTTAATAATATTCAGCTCATTTATAGTACTCACCTAAATCAATGGGACAACTCAACTCATCCAGCTGGATTTCTCCTAGAAGACAATACACCCACATTTCCAGTGTGTAGGTAATTTCTGAACCTACTGTTCCCCTGCTGCAATGTGCTAGCTTTTACAATTCTGCAACAAGAACAGTTAATACAGGATTGCCTGTTTTCAGTATTACTTCCATTTGGGACAGATTTTCAAAAGCATAATGCACAGCCAATTAATCATTAAGAAATTCCAATCTCTTTGTAATTTGAATTTACAGTTATGCTAAAACTTCAAATAATTTTATTAACATTAAATAAGTACTGCAAAACTAAGAACTGCAACAGCAAACACTAATTTTTATCTAATTTCCAGAAAGATAAAGACAAGCACAGAGAAGGCAAGTTAGCCAAAGGGCATGTCATGTCTACCTGGCTCCCTTCCAGTGAACACCTATCCCAGACACTGCTTGTGACTACCTTTTTCCAAGTATTATCTCAAGTATTTATTTTCTTTCATATCCCCCTCTTTTTTCAGTTTAAAGCCTCTAAGGCTCAAACTGACAGCTCAATAAGACCTGGCCTGAGCTACAAACACATCACATAAGCTTCCAGTTAGTGACAATTGCAACTCACCTGTGATGTTAATGGCAGCTATTTATTTACAGGCCAAGAGGTTTATGATCACATATTCTGACCATTTCCCTCTGCTGTTCCAAACAATATCCCATCCTTAATTACATTACATCCTTTTCTTAGCTTTTTACTCCTATTTTTTCCCTTACACTGCCTAGTTGACAGAATAGCCCTGCACAGGCTTCATAATCAGTACCACAGGCCATCCTTGTACTGTACAACACAACTACAACACACTGTTATTTCCTTAGCATAATATTAAGGTTTAAAAAAATTATCAAACAATTACTATTATACCAGACAAGAAATCTATGGTAAATTAATAAATCACGAAATAATTTGCTCTTTGAAAACCAATATAATCAATAGTTCTCATGCTATTTTATACAATGGTGTAGTTAAGCAAGAGAAAAATGCAGACATTATTAAAATATCTTATCTCAGAAAATTTCAAAGTTTCTGCTTTGTTTTTGAAAGAATGCAGTGGGTATTGCAAGTTTATCAGCATTCACGCACAAAATACTTGAGTATTTAGTTTTTTGTATTTTTGTAGCAATGTAATATTACAATAGAAATTTCATTTTATCAGATTCAGAAGAAGTTATTCTATAAATGATAAATGGATGTACTGTAAAATGTAGTGTTACCTAGTTAAAAAGAAAAGAGAGAGAAGATGCTAATTCTGCTGATGAAGATATTGTTTTTCCCCTCTTGTGCCCTATTCATTATGCAAGGCTGCAGAATATGAAGTACAGTGTGTGATCCGGGCAATCTAATGATCTCCCACACCTGCTCATCTGGTACAATTTTAATTAACACTCCAAGGAGGTTTGTCAAGAGTAATCAAAAACATTGTCGCTTATAAAGCTGTGGCAAGAAATCAATAGTTTTCATCAGAAAAGGTAAGGTCTGGCATAACTGAACCATTTAATTGCTTCATTCCAATAAACAAAAACTGCACATTTTAATGACTTGATTTTGGAGATCAATATCTAACCACATATTGCATTGAGCAGCAACATGTGGTGGGATATTCACAGCCATTTTAATTCAGAATGAAGCATTCCTCTCTTTTTATTTCATCTGGAATGGCAATAGGTTGCTGAGCCTATGCAGTGCTATGATTTATATCAAATGAGTGACCTCTAGGGCCGTAAGACTAGAACGGGTGACTAGTTCTCAATGGTAAGCTACTGGCACTTGACAAAGTGCATGAAGCAGAATGAATTTACTTCTCTTTTCCTCAATCATCAACAGGCTCTGCCCTGACCCCCATACTGACTCCTATAACAAGATCTCCTGTCTCTGACTGAAAAATTTACTGTCACGTCTACTTTTCATTGAGCTCAAGTGAGTACTTCTGTCACCTTCAGTGAACTGAGTCCGTAAAAGATTTAACTAAACACCAGTCACACTTTAAAAACTAAGCAAGAACAACTCATATAAAAAATAACACTTTTAAGCACTTCTATTTCTTAAAAGTGCAGGAGCTGTGCCTTTTTATTAGGGTTCTGCTTCTTCAAGTGTCTTTCATTAACCTCTTAAAAGCTATTGCTCCACAAAGAAATGAATTAAAGACCCATGGTATAATTCAAGCACCATAACATTAGTAAAATCTATCAGGACTGGAACACTCCTCCTGGACACAAAGGCAGCCAAAGTTTAAATGCTTGTGAGCTATGAGAGATTCAACATGGAATTTTATACGCGGAGATAACACCTATAAATCACACCGTCATTTAAATTAATTATCAAATTTTTATACAGTGTACAGCATCAACATGCTCAAAATACGTTTATGTATAGTAATGATATTAACAAAATGGTTATATTTAATTTTAAAGCAGTATTTGCAAAACATTTTTTCCACATACTTTCAATAATAACAACATAGAATACTCAATGCCTAGCCCCATATAAAAGCAAGAATGGTATATCTTAATCATTTTAACTAGTATTTTAACTTTATAAACTAATAAAACCCAACATAGCAAAAACCCTGTCAACAATAAGGCAATTAAAAGAATGACACTTGATGGTTTATTCCAACATCTCACTAAAGCCTTACACAAAATTTTCACTCCCTCTTTATTTTCAATTCTTCTACCCTCCCTGCTTCACAGCTTCTGGCTATTGGCTTTTACAATCTGTCCCTAGGGAGCCAGGAGTTATTACCCCTGTCGATGGAAGAGAAAGGGATGTTATTCCCCTGTCACCCTCTCCAGCTCCAGCAGATTCCTAGCTCTGATCTATAGCCTTCATTGGAGAAAAGCGTCTGACATGCTGTTAGTTTTCAGCCCTGTCAGATCCGTCTACCCATGCTACTGGCATTACTTACTGGAGTCAGAGTCACAGGAGTCAGACCAAAAATTTGAGAAGAAAACACTATATCCACTTCTATTTGAGTAAATATAAGAGAGAAATGCCTACTGCAAAGCGTGCAGGGTTTCAGGAGGCACTATGTTCCATGTACACTTTGAATCTGAGCTTAGAAACAGCTAAAGTAGTATCTGAAATTATTTATGACTGCAATAGAAATATTGTATAAACTAGGTGGGATCAGATAGACCCAAAGGACACAGAACAGTCAGTGAGACGGACTTAAGCAAGTTTGACACTTCTTTCAATACTGTTTTAACAAACTACTGCTTAATTTTTTACTGCTCCCTTTTAATCCACATTCACATGACTGCTACATAAAATGGGCAGGGGAGAGGCAGCATGAGATGGCTGTGACTCTCTTTGTGTGCTGCCTGTCATCCCACAACACAAATCTATACACCAGCATTTTGCATGCATCGTTTTACAGGACTCCAAGAGTAAATTAACTTTTAATTGTAATCTATAAGATGACTGCATAGATAGCTCCTTTAGCTCCTCCTACACTTCACATGCACAGCAATACAAACTGATCTCTTGCCTCAACAGCTGCCCTGCAGTGGAGGGCTGGGCTCTGATCTGCACTACCTTCTCTGGTCACTTCTCTCATTAGGCTACAGCCAAAAACATCACGCATGACTGTCAAGCAAGAGGTGGTGTTTGATCCCAATACACAGCTATTGCTCACACCATCAGCATTGGTGATACAGGCAAAGCTGGAAATTGG
This sequence comes from Zonotrichia albicollis, assembly GCF_047830755.1. NCBI lineage: Eukaryota > Metazoa > Chordata > Aves > Passeriformes > Passerellidae > Zonotrichia > Zonotrichia albicollis. Next base: position 21,518,247 of record NC_133826.1, on the reverse strand, counting down.
AAGTCCTGCTACAGCAGCACTCAACACCTCTTTGGGCAGATAGGTGCCATCACACCCTTCTCGTCACCAAGCTCCTCTGGCAAGAGCTTCCCAAGTGCCTGTTTGCTCTCTCCCTGCCTTGTTTTCCACCCCCTTCTCTTTTCTTTTTTTTTAACAAGGCCATGCAAAGAACAGATTTCCTTCCCCTTCACATATTTTAGAGCACAAGCTCCTACCTTCCATATTTCACCATAACCAAGGAGGGAAGGTGCTGCTGTTTTCACTTCCCTTCTCTCCCCTGTAGTCCATAAGAAGTAGGAGTAAGTGAGTTATTACTAGAGCAGATAAGGGATTGGAGTCAAGGCAGTGACTGTAGCTGGCTTGGGATGAGAGCTACTGGACATTGTCCAGGTGGCCATGAAGACCAACAACATCCTGGCCTGGATGAGCAATAGTGTGGCCAGCAGGACCAGGGCAGTGATTGCCCCTCTGTACTCAGCACTGGTGAGACCACACCTCAAATCCTGCTTTGGGCTGCTCACCACAAGACATTGAGGGGCTGGAGGGTGTCCAGAGAATGGCAACATAGCTGGGGAAGTTAACAATGACTGAGACTGAGCTGCAGGCAACCAGAACAAGGAAAGAAAAGGCAAGAGAAATATGAAAAGATATCAAAGGAAATTTAAATGTTATCAACATGAAAATACAAATCTTCAAATGCAGAAGGCAGTCTGAGAAAGCACAGGAAGAAAAGGTGAGAATTTGGAAGAATTATTGCAGAGAAGACTGAACAGGAACACGTAACTGCAACCTGGAAGCCCAAGGATGAAAGTTTAAAAACAGAGAGAATATTGTTTGTATTTTTAAAAAAAAGTGCCAAAAAAACCCGACCTCAACAGACCATGCAGGTTTTGCCTTGAGGAACCTGTTATTGACTTTATTCAAGAAAAATGTGGTGGTGATGGTGAAGAGAGAATCTGACTACTCACCATGCAAAACTTACCAAGAGGAGAAGCAACATCAAGTGCAGAAGAGGCTTGTTTATGTTTGAAAGGTGTAGGAAGGAAATAGGAAAAGTATCTGAAAGCATTCATGAGGTCAAGAGATTTAATTCTTTTGGAAAACACCAATTATACTTGAAAGAGCATGGAAATTCCCTTCCATTAACATTATTCTCCTTGTAAATCCCCTCTTATATTACTTTAGCATAACACTGGAAATAACAAAATCTTAGAAAACACCAAGTATTCAGCCACTTAATGGCAGGACACAAGGCAAACTCAAACTACACTTTTGAAAAGGTAGTAGAGATCTCTATTTCTCCCATCTAGACAGTTTTCTTCCATTTGAACTTAACTATAACCACTTCTGGTGTTTCTCTCCTTATTTTAGTTCTTACTGATGAACTAAAACAACTTTTATACATTCAACATTAGAAATACATTATATCTCAAAGTTATATCTCAGGTCTAATTGATTCATTTCAGCTACTCTAAAAACCTAACAAATTGCATCACACTCCACTCTGCAGCAACACAGTGGAGTCTCTTCAAGAAGATGACCAACCCCAGCTGTGCCCAGCTCCATTAACATTACAGCTCCAGCACACCCACATCTATAAAGAATGGGCAATTTAAAGCTCCCTTTTAAGAGAATATCAGGGCAATAAAATTCAAATCCCATATTCTAAATCCATTTCTCATCAGTCTTTGTAAATTACCAAAAAAAAAAAAAGCAAGTGATTACAGTTGGAATTAAAATTGGGCCTCTTAATCCAGCAATAACCACCATATGCTGCATTATTCTAGAAGGAAGAAAGAATGGATGCGTCTCAAGCTCAGCAACACATCATATTAACCAAAGTGTTTGTTTTCACTTTTTTTTTACCTAAAAAGAATACCCAAAAATGTAATTAATAGATGGCAAATATATTTTTAATGTATGCTTGTTGGGAACCTTACTTGTACCTCAGGGAACACCAAATAAAACTATTTCTATCATTTCCACATGCATCAAATCACAAAGGATGGTAACAAAACCTCTCATCTTATTCTGTAAACATCAAAAGAGACAGTGATTTTAAATACATCCTCCTTGTTCAAGACCACAGAAAGAGTTTCACCTCAATGCAGAACCCCAAAGCACTGCAGAACCAGCTGAAGTAATTGTAACTGGGGTGGGTGGATGGCAGAGAGAAGTGAGACAGATCACAGCAGTCAGAAGGCAGAAAATGTGGCTTAATATGTTATTTGATATTTGACAGTGTATGCAGTGAAACTCAGGACACGTGACTGAGAAATGGAGAAAGGAAGGCAAGCCTTTTTGGGGAAAGCAATCATGCCCAACACCAACAGGGCTGGCATGTCTCAAAATGAAGTGTGGCAGGCAGTGCAAGAAACCCCCAGGACCTGCCCCTCCTGTTAGACCTCCCAATAGGCTTCTGGTGAAGGTGAATTTTAGTGGGGTGGGAACCATCCCTGCATCCTCTGTGCCCTCACACAACTCCATCCTGGAGCACTGTTCTGCAGCCTCTAGACAAAATAATCACTAGTGGTTTCACTGTGTGTCAGCTCTTCAATAGGCCTCAGGACAGCCTGGGAGATTTCACATGAAATATGCATCCCTTTAAAAGGAATGGGTCCTTTGCTCCCCTTCAGACATGTTGTTACCCTCAGATTACAAGATCTTTGCAATATTACTCGATAAAAGCATAAAATCTGTGTGATAGCTACACTAATTACCTTGAACCTCTGCCTAATGCTGCAACTTCTGTAGACAAAATTACTTTGGAAATAGTCTTTATATTTGATATTTTGGTGGAGAGATGGGAGAAGTCAATCTATTACTTACAGTATGCTTATTTTCAACAAATTATGCAATGGTTTATCATTTTTTATTACTTTTTGATCAAGCAAGTAATATTTAGTGCTTTACTTATACGTTTCCAGTAAGAAAAATATTAGTATAGGGTGAAGGTTAAATTCAGCTTGTATACCCATGTGAAGAGATATTACTGTTGTCTCATAAAGAAGATACATAATTAAGCCTGTGAACTGCATGATCAGTTCCATCGTTGCAGAAGGGATTTCTGAAACCTGTATTGATTTTTGCCTGTGAATTTGCATTAGCCTAATCCTCATATACAAGCACTATGAATCCACAAGGGATTGATTTTTTTTCCTCTGGTCCACAAAAATCTTATAGCTGATTTTTTTTTTCCCTGAAAATTGATGACAGACCAAGGTGCTCTCCAAACACCATGTAAAAAGTACAAGTTGTAGGGGAGCTTTCTGCTGCAGATCCTACTTGAATATGTGGTCATTGCTTCCAAAGTGCTTTGTACAGGCAAATCCATTTTTGTTTATGCTACTTTAAAAGAAATTCAAAATCAGTTCCTCAGAAATTAGATTAACTTTGAAAAATGCTGGCAACCTCAAAATGGCAGTAAAAAGTCTCTGACTAAAACAGGGACCATAAATAATAATAATGCTGGCTTCCTAACAGTAGCCTTCATACCACACTCAAGAATTTGAAATTGATTTTCTAGAAGTCAGCATTTTTTACTCAAAAAAAATTGCTTTGGATGCAAAGTTTTCCATTTTGCATCTAAATACTTATCTCAGTCTATGTACACTCCTCTTCTGTCTCCCCACTCCATTGTTTTTTTGTTTTTTTTTTCTTTTGGTTTGTTTTGATTTAGTTTTTAATACACAGGAGCTGACCTGTAACTACAGGGAACCCAACACATCTGTGAGAAGGTTGACAAAGAAGGGAAGTCAGATGCTGTGATAGAAATTCATTTTGCAGTTCCTTTAGGAATCTAACTCCAAGAGGCAGCATGTGTTATTAAAAACAAACTACTTGCGGTAAAAATCTATTTCTGGGGATTGTTTACTGAAATGAAATGTTTATTCACTAGGGCAGTATTTAAAGCTCCACTGATAAGTGCAAACTGTTCCTAAAAAGATACAAGGTGTAATAAAATGCAAAAGGGAAGTGGTGGCAATATTAGCTTTGCACTAATTCATTTCCAGTCATTTCAGATTTCATATATGTAAATTAAAGGAAATTTCCAGTAACAGGGAAAGGCGGCTTGCTGTGTTTGTTGTAGTGCAATTTTCAGCTTTTTCAACTTACCTCCTCACAGAAGGTTAGAGATTATTTTCAAGACTACTTTATAACTGAGGCTGAATAGACCAAATCATGACATTGAAAAATAGAGTTAATTATTCCTACAAAAAAATTCTTGACATAGGTCCACTTTGTATCAGCTTAAAATACCCAGTGCAGTTCTATTGGCAGGATCATATGTTTACACAGGATTACAGGAGTAACCACACCTCCAGGCTAATTTAAAACAATTTCTGCTAAATGGAAACAGTAGGCCCCGGGTTCTTTAATTTGGAAGGGGAGGAGGGGAGGAAAACAGCACAGGATACAAGAGGATATGTTCCTATTATAACTCCCAGCTCATCAGAATATCGCACAATAAAGGGCAAAAGATCCATTTTAATCTGAGGTGATGCAACAAGACTTAATTCGAGTAACAAAGCTTTTTTTAGGCTGACAAAGTGCATAAAAATAGACTATGGTTTGTTAGGGAAAATCACCTCAGCACATATCCTCCTCCCAAAGTACTCACAGCAACCCCTGCAAGTTATTCATTTGTCACAGGATATTTTCTCTCCTAACTAGGTACACTCCAGCAGCAATCTCTGAAAGTCTGCAAGTCCTGTTCCAGAATAAATATGTACTTACATAACTTAATAGTTTATATCAAATTTTTAATTTCTTATTGGAAATACTCATTTGGATGCATTTATACAGCATAGCAGTAAGGAGGAAAAGTTCTAAAAAGACAAGAATAATTAATGTTTTTTTTTTCTCTCAAAATAAACATGGTCCAGGCAAACCCTCATCAGTATCCCATACTGAATCTGGATTCTCATCACAAACCAGCCTAAGCACAGCCTAAGCACCAGAAGCAGCACAGCCCTATACCTGAGTCCCAGCAGGCTGAGATGCTGAAACACTGCTGCTGTCTAGGACAGTGGGACTGCTCTCAACACTCAAATGATGCCAGACATCTCCCCATCACTACCAAGGACACTACAGCATGAAGAGTAGGAATTCCCAGTGCAATCACCTCTAGTAGCTGAGGTGGCTATTCCTCCTTCCCTGCTTTGTCCTGAATTACAGGAGACTCTACCACAGGCACAGTACATAAACAGTAAGCCTTCATTAGAAGATACAAATTTCAAAACACTGAGTAGTTATTCCTACAGTGAAAGTCTAAAATAAAGATCTCCCTTTGTCTAGCAGCCTTTTTCCCTTCTCTCTCCAGCCCTTATTTTTGGGGGTTTTTTTCTTCTTTTTAATAACTCCTATTGACCATTGCACTACTGACTAATATCTTCTGCATCAGAAGGAAAAATGCTGAGGATGTTTGTCAGCCATACTGTCATGAAAGTCAAAAGCAGGTATGTAAGAGAAGAAAGATGATCACATTAGACATAGAAAAAGAAAGATTAACCTGTGAGAACTGTAGAGGCAGAAAGATGAGCAAAAAGTGGGGAACTCAGTGGCTCCAGGGGATTGGTAATGGGTTAGACTGCCTTTCCCCTCTAGATCACTGGTTCGCATCCAGCCCACATCAGTAGTGACTGAGTGTCATTACCACCTGATGGATTTTTGGTGACCTCTGCAAAAATGAATTGATGGTTTCAGTCCAGCTGAATAAATGTTCCCATCGCAGCAGGTACACCACTGTCTCAGCAGAAGGAAGGGAGCAAATATGGAGCAGAAAACTTACCTCTATTCCTACAAACCAGTTTAATACACAACAAAGTCCACTTACAAGAAATGCCACAGAGATTTATTCAATGCTTTCATAGCATAGGACGACTTTTTTCTTGTGATAGCACAAGATTTTCAGATGTCACTTCCTTTCTTTCATGAGTGGCTTTCACTGAGCCAGACTAAATGGGATCATGCCATCAAAACAAAGAGAATTTTTACCCAGAACTGCATTTCACTGAAATGAAAAAAGAAGAATGACAGAAATTCCCTCCTGTCCTCAAAAAACCAAGCAAGCAAGCAAAAACCAAAAAACCCCACAAAACAACAACAACAACAAACAAAACCAAAAAAGATCAGGTGATTTTAAGTAGAACTCAACATCTTTAGTTACACAGTTACATGTGTCTCTCCTAAGAACCTAACAGCAAGAACCCCAAAGTTCAAGATGTTGTTCGCATACTAGTCCCTTCTCTTCCATCAACAAAAATACACAAGCAGGAGGTGAGAATAAGGACTTCTGATCTACTAAAAAAGAAAAGCCACCATCACTTATCATGAGATCATGAGACTAAAAGGCTTGACACTTCATTTTCTTTGTCACTTATTCAAATGTTAATAGGAATTCCTGCTACCTCAGTGACCCTGTTTCTTGAACTTATTCTGGTTTTACCCAAGGCAAATAAGTCCCTGTATTTTTCTATTCCATTACTTCTTCAGAGGCAGAAGCTTCTTCTTAGAGGTGATGGCAAAAAATGTGTAAGCTGGCAGAGGAAAGCAAAACTGTTGTGAAAGAATTAATTTTGGTTTGCTTTGGGGTTGTGGGTTTGTTTTTTGGGGTGGAGGGGTGGGGAGGGTGTTGTTTGGAGGGCTTGTCTTTACACTATTACCTGATATTGTCAGGAAAGATGGAGAGGAAGGAGTTTCCACTGATCTGAATAAACTGACCAGCAATAGTCAAGAGGTGTGATAAAGGCGTGATTAAGGATTATATCACATGTATGCTCAAGTACAGTTACTGCAAAATCTCCATGAAAAGCCTGAAAAGCCTTAACTTCACTATTTCTTCAAAAGCAGGTATTTACTCTAAACTTCTATTAACATTTTTTCTTTAACACCTGTAGTTGGTTCTTCCCATTTCTTTTTCCTAAGAGCAGAAGCATTTTCAAGTGTCAAAACTTTCCTGACATCAATGTTAGGCTTCTTTAAAGGAGAAGGAAGAAATGTACCCGTTTTAACAAGTCTAGACAAACATTCTCATACAATGAAAAATTGCTGTCTTAAGATTTTTCCTTTAATACCTCAGAACCAAACAGAAAATACCAACGTAGAAAAATGTTAAACTGTATACTTCTGTGCTGACTCTTTGTTTATGTGCAGCAAAGAGAAAATCACTAGCACATGTCTTTGCTGTTGCAAATTAAAGCTCAACTTTGTCACCCTTACTAAACCAAAGAGCAATTATTCCTGCAAATTAGTACAATGGTACTATTAATTCAGGTAAATACTGTTCCACATAAGGATTGCAGAATCAGGACCTGCAAGAAAGCAACACATTTTAAATTGCCTAGCTGATCTACATTTTCAAAGAGAAAAAGATCAGTCACTCAACCCGAGGGATGGAGTCATTATCTGAAATCTGAATACATACAGAGAGATTATTGCAACTGCAAATTTTAAAATAGCTTCCCACCAGAAAAAGAATACACATATCATTATATATAAATAGATATTTCGTATAATTGTATATTTTATATACCTAGATAAAACATCTAAAGTAATATATTTGAACCTTATTTAAAGCATAAGCACCTGATAAATTTGTGTGTGATATACCTTCAGACACAGCAGAATAAGCAATTCTCTTGGGGTCTATAAGCAGCTAAGTAGCCTGGCTCAATTGTCTTGTCATACCTTACAGTCTCCAACTCCTTTGTTCTGGTATCCACAAAGCTTTATTAAAGTAGAGTTGAGTCATTTGCTCACTGCAATTCCAACAAACTGAGCCAAATGAACCATGCTCAGCCATCTGGAACCCCTTCCTCCAGAGTTTGCTCCCTTTGGGCTGCAGAATCAGTCTATTACCCCTGCATGACACGATCCAGAAACCTGCTACCATTCCAGGACCTCAATTACAATTCCCAGCCCGGGCATTGCTGTCAGGGATTCTGCAATGCAACAGACACTGCATTTGTACCTCACGGTACTGCAAAGCTATTACAGCCTTTGCACTTGGGATTCATGGTCAACATTACAGGGGCTAGGGACCAGAGGAGGAGTCTGCACTGCCTCAACGGGACTTCAGGTGGCCAGGAGCACAGAGGAGGATGCACAGCTCTACATGCAGATGAAAGCAAACAGGCACTCCTACCCTCCCAGCTTCCTTACAGCCACTTACTGCCACAGAGGCACACAGCACTCAACTAGGCAAGGCAATCCATCATGGCAGGACTGACAAAAGGACAGATTAGCTAGACTATTTAATTAGACTTTTTACTACTAAAAAAAAGAACTTACGCCGGCAACCTGTCCCCTGCTTTCTCCAAAACACACAAGGCATTTGTAATGCTGGCAAGTCAATACCTCTAAACCATGTCTGAGACTTGATTCAGAGGAAGGAACGTGGCCCTCATGGCTCTCCTGCTTGTCAGGAGCACATGCAGCACACTGGACAAGGGAGGAGGGATGGCCCCAGCTGGAGAGAAGCTGCTGTCCCAGGAAGGGGCACAGGCTGCACTGCTCTGTCCTCTGTCTCAGTCACTTCTGTGTCAGCATGCAGGTCAGGGAACAAAAGGAGGGTACAGTACTGTGGCCAATATGACCACAGCATACATGACCAAAAGGAGGCAACCTAAATATTGAACACACTCTCCTGTTACAGTGGAAAATACTTACTGACATCACTGCAAGCAAAAACAGATGGCATTATCCTGGCAAAACTTTTTCAGATGGAGATAAAAGAGAGGACCTTTCAAACATGGCCACTAAGATGCCAAAGCAATTTTCCTCTCCCCCTGTCAATATCAGCATCCCTAAGCTGAAGCTAATGACATGTATGTGTGCTGTTAATGCTTTAGTGTAAAAATAAGGGTTTTTTCCTTCCACTGAAGCTAGTCACATTGTCTGTGTTCAAGGAGAGGCCCGTTTATCCCAAAATTCAAAGTTATGCCTGCACTGAAGTTTTGCCTTCACCAAACACTTCAAAACTTGTCCTAGCAAAACATGTAAAATATGTGACATGGTCAGCAGCAGCTCTTACACAAAACCCAAACCCAAATCCCCAAAATCTATACCCATTCCTGCCTCCAGGGGCTTCCTCTCTTCTCACTCAGAAAAGCAAGGCAGTTGCTCTAAAACCTTTCTCTTCAAAGCTTCTCCCTTTCTACATTAAACAGACATTAAATAGTTGCATATTTTTTTGTAATGTCTTTTCATAGCATTTATAACCCTACAAAATATAATTATGCTGTTCACCTACAATTTTAAGTATTTCTATAGGTATGAGAGCTTTCCCACGCTGGTAACAAACTTAAAGTGAATACTCTGAAGAACAAGACATGTTACTTCTTAAGCCATTCAACACATTCATTCAATATATAAATATTAATGTGAAGTCCCCAAAGACTTTAGGTGCTATTCTATAGTATTCCCTACATCCACAAAGGACTGTAGATAAGCCTATGCATGATTGATAGTGCTCACACACTATGGGGTTGCCATATGAGGCAGAAAGAAAAATAACATATTCAAGGAAAGGATTACAAAACATTTCTCAGGGTTTTTTTCAGCAGCTGGGATAATGCAGAAGTAACACATAGAGTCATAATTACTTTTAAAAAAGTCATATTCAAAATACAAACAAGAAAAAAACCCCACACTGCCATACATCATGAGGCTTCATAATATTGACAGCCTGGCCCTTTTTTTTAAATTCATCCAGTTGAAGTCCCTTTCAGAATTAAGGAGATACGAGTCCCAGGTAAATAGGTGTGGCAAGGAAACCACTATTATTCACGTTGCATTTGTATCTTTATCAGCTCTCCTGGCTAACTGGTGGCATGAAAGAGCAGTTCCACAGGAGGCTTGACCATAGTGGCAGTGACAAAGCCATGCAATATCCCAGCTCTTTAATCACTTGAATATCCACCCCATTCCTTTTTGATTTCTTTGCAGGATGCCACCCTTTCTGGGTTACAGCCCTCTTGGCAAGCACCACCAGATCCATAAAATAACTTCCCAGAGTAGTGAATTGCTGTTGCTGTTTCTAGGTTAACATTGGCAGAAACTAACAGAGTCTTCAAGAAACATCATAAACTTTTAGCGCTGACACACAATTGCTACATAGTGCACTGCAGGAACACACAGCTGTGCAGGCAGATTCAGCATTGGCCAGATAGATGGGGTTTGTCATCACCTAAACTCTACCTCCAACAGAAGGGGGTGGGGAGAAGAGGAGGAAGGAAGAGTGTGAGGAGATGAAAGGGCAGAAAAAGAACTACCAGGAACACCTCAGACTATAGTATTTCTTGTACAGATCTGACCTGTGTTATGTACAGCAGTGTAACCTTGGGCGGGGGGGGAAATCAGTAAATAACTTAGAGTACTTCATAAGTGAACAACACTGTCATCTGGGACACTCAGCTTCATTCATCATGATGGTCCTTCCATCTCTCTCCCCAAGTCGATTGGGACTCAAACTGCAGTGGAGAACAGCTCATTCATCCACAGGGAAAGCAGCATGCTGCCCATTGCTAAGGAGTTTCCTGTGATTCTCCACACCCAAGTCTATTACCATTTTCTTGCGTCTGAGAAAATAGGAGGCATTTTATAAGCCCCTTTAACATTTGTTCATATTAGGAACACAATGAAAGAGCAATACAGACTGCAAACAGACCTCCATCACCTCCAGCTCATGCTTTTATTTGCCTGCTTCACTCCAAAACAAACTCTGGAGCCTGACAGAATGGAATTACAATGAGGTGCACTTCACCTATCACAGAGTAGCAATGGAAAGGTGAAAACCAGTTGGTGAAGCCCTTGAAGGAAATAACATCAAGTCCTCTTCCTCCAAAAACACCATGCAGAAAAGAAAGAGTGAATGGAAAAGCATTTGGCAGAAGCAGAAAGAAGGAAAAAATGTATAGCTTTTAAGCAGTACCATTAACTTTAACTCAATATGGCAAAACAAAAAAAAATAAAATCCTCAAAGAGAAGAAAACCTCAGTACAACACAAATAAACTGTATTTCAGATGATTTCACTGTGATCATAAAAGTGACATGCAGCAGTAATAGCTGCTATAAAGGTTGCTCTCCAAAACAAACTGTCCTGGTCAAAATGCAGAACATTTCTTTAGCACGTCCTACTCATAAAAATAATTATGATAATAACTGAAGACAAACCACCATTGCAAATCCTTTCAGTTTCCATCCATTGGAAGTCATTAATCTAAACCTTCAGTGAACAGCAGACGGCCAGCAAAGGACTGCGCCGATTCTGCTGCGGCCCTGGCTAACGGGAGCAGCAGCTCACGATGCAGAGTGTGCCAGGGCCTCACAGCTGACTGGGACTTGTGTGATCAGCTGCCACTCCCTGCACCGCGGAAGAGAATATTTGGGTTTACACAAAGACATTTACTCAGTCACTGAAATCTCACGCATAGAGCCTGCATATGACACTCAAAATCATTAGGACGACTTTCTGCGTCTCTGTTAGCACAGAGCAGGCAGCAAAGCAGAGCTCCAACAATACATTTTTCATGCTAACAAAGTATCCCACGTTGGCACAAGGCAGTCTCCGCTGTCCCAGGTTTGCCCCGTTTGTCCCGGCGCGGCGGGCCCGGCACGGACAGCGCAGGTGGTGCTGCCACCTCTCGGCCGCTCGGAGCAGGGCGGGAGCAGAACCATGGGCGGCAGCCGCTGTGCCCGGCTAAACCACGAGCCCTGAAACCCCGAGCGCGACACCCACAGGGACCGCTCCTGGCACAGCGTCCTGGGACCTCAGTGACCACGGAGAGTAACGGATAAAAAATAATTACAAAACTCCTCTGCTTATACTGCTTCCCGAATTAGTACTATTTGTGCAATTTCAATCTTTTGCGGAATTTTGGAAAACGGTTATAAAGAACTGAGTTATAAGTTCAAGAACAAGCAATTAGTAGTAAATTCAACTATTATGCACTTTGTAAAAATGAATGAGAATAATCACAAATGGGGCGGGAAGGGAAAGAAAAGAATAGCTGATCAATTGCTAAAAGGAAGTCTGTACTGTATAGTAAAATTGGGAGGGTTTCCAAAGAAATATACTTACTTGTGAATAATTTATATATATTTTACACTACATATTTGTATGTATTTTATACTGTGCTCACCATTTCTATCTGCCCTCTTCTGTATGTCTGTTCAAAAGGGCAAATCTGTGCTAAATTTCTAGTGCCAGTGTGCAGTGAGTTTGAATTTGTAAGAATGGCTTTTGCACAATGCCAGCCAAGTAATCCAGGTCAGAGCCCAGCATATGATCCATGGAATAACTTCTTTTTCAAGTGTTGATTTACAGGCAACTTAGCATTCTTAAAAGGCAAGGTTTCTTTACAGAAAGGATATAATGGGCTAATTGACAGCTTCCCTGTAATTAATAGGTCCATACTCAAAAATTTCCATCTACCCACATTTCATTCAGTCTCAGGCTCTTTTCCAAGACCTACCACAGCAGAGCAGACAGCTGCCTTCCACAAGCCTGTCTGGGCTATACTGGGACTTATTTCAAAACCACCCAGAACTGTCCAAGTAAGATGCAGCATTATAAGTGACCAACACCTGTGAGACAGTGTATGTCACACCATCATCTCTTGGGCTACATCATTCTTGATCCTTCTCAGTCCCTTCTTGATCCTTCTCATTCCCCACCTCTACCTTCGGTTTAATAACAAGTTTTAGATGTTACTTTTACACCTCCATTTTTAAGCCATTTATTCAGGTCAGTTATGGAGAATCTGGAGCTTCTGCTCAAATCTTCATGATTTTTGATGCAAAGCAATTAAATTAAAAGATATATGGCTACACAGCTGTCCAAAGAAGTCAGAGGTTTTAAGAAACACATACTATTTCAACTAGGCATAAGACCCTAAATTTCCTGGGGTTGAAAGGTAAGAAAACCTGCTTGATTGTTTCAATGTTCTCAGTCTCTATTTAATCCACTGAGGTAAAGGTCTCCAAAACTCTGAGTTTAAAGTAATTCTGATCATCTTTGCAGCAACAGTTCTCAGCACTGACAAATACTGACTCATAAAAAAACATTTAGGATTGCCCCATTTGTAATTCCTCATGGCTCATCTCAGGGAGTTAGCAATGCAATGACTAAAAATCTGTCTGACATAGGTAAACAAGGAGTGCAAATCCTAAAGAACTGCTGGCAAATCATGGGCAGCTAGACAATGCTTTCTCTTGCCCATTTTCTGAACAATTCTATCTATCACTGTAATTTGGGCAAGGAATGGTAGAGTAGGATAAAGAAGACACATTGTGAAGTGAAACAGCAAATGTATAGCTACAGACAAAACCATGTGCTTCATCATTTGCTGTTCACTGCCTTACAGTTCACCTCCAACACAACAGGCTTCTGCAAAAAGAACACAGGAAAAACAGCATTATAAACTATATTTTTAAATATGCACATAAGTCTGAAAGGAAAAAAATAAGTACTCCTGCCGCAAGAAACACTACTGATGCAAAATCTGGGGAAGCAGGGGAGCATTTTCCTTTAGCTTAAGTGAATCCACAACAAGCCATGTCCTAGTGCTGCTCACAACCCCAGCCAGGCACACATGGAAACCACACCTCACTGTGCAGGAAGAGTTTACCCTCTCCAGGAGCTTCTCACCACTGAGAAAGGGGCACACGGTAGTTCCAACAGGAGACTCCTCCTGCCCATGAGATACTCCACGCCCTCCACCCCTGCCCCACTTGCTGGCCATTGGCATTGAAGTGACCCTGGAGCACTGAGAACTCAAAACAGCAAAGATGCTGCTACTGGGGCCATGGCTCCTGGCTTACAGTCACAGAACCCAACAGCAATGGGGATTGACCCCATTCCAAGAGAGAGAGAGAGAACAGTTTCCACCAAAGATCTCAGCAGCAGAGCACCTCAACCATCTGAGGGGCCAGAGGATAATCCAACTACATTGCTTTCACATCATCTAAAAGGGCAAAACCACAGTCATATCACAGTCAAATGCATTTGTCCTTTAGTACAGGCCAATGCAGAGCAGGTAGATTTTCCTGCAAGCTTTTCTTCTCTTCATTTCAAACAACTTGAGGCACAGCTTGAGGATAGGCAACATTCCTTGGTTATGGGTTTACATTGTTTTACTAAAACAATGCAGTTTAGTTTAATAAAACTTGGAGCTCCAAAAAGATAAAGCTCTGCTAAAAGCACATTACTGCAGTCCTCTTAGAGGCACTGGGTAAGACAGAAATTCTGTACAAATTTTTTACCTGTTTTTATGTTAATATTTTTGTTTATGGGTTACCATTAAAAAAACACTGAATTTTCTCAGAGACTACCCTCATTTGCCAAGACTACTATCTTTGCAGAAATACTGTGACTTCATTCAGGAAAGGCATTTTATTCCTTTGGCTTCAAAATTAAATGTTTGCCATGGGAAAAAAAATCCACTCTATTAACTTAAAAGTATTTTTAAAAAAGACCAACAATTGAGCACTTAGAGGAATAGAAGAGACAAATGAGAATAACCAAACTGAAAGGTATTTTCAAAAGAGGTAGTATTAAAGAAATAAACAAAGAGAAACAGTTAATGATGATAACTCTAGACTGAGAAGTTAAAATTAATTTGACATCTATTTTTGATGCACAGAAAAGAAGACAGAGAGACTATGGTCACTGTTTAATATACCTTCCCCTCCATTTCCCACAGCATGTAGCTACAGTACAAAGTGGATTTTGGCAAAGGGATTTTCCTACTCCCTCTTTAAAGGTTTCTTCTTTTGGTTTGTTTTTTTCTTCTTCAGAAAAGACTGAAAACAAGTTGCCTAAATTCTAGCATTCACAGTCACGTCATCATTGCTCCCCCCAAACTTTTCATTTGGTTTGATTAATAACTGCAGCTAAAAGAATTAATTTCTTTTCTAATCATGCAAAGTTTACAATATGCACAGAAGAGGCAAGTGGATAATTTTCATTTACACTTTTGCTTTAGACCTTAAGTATTTCAAAAAGAGAGGAGAAAATATGGCAAAGCCTGCCTTCTTGTCTGCAGTATTTACATGCTTTACATAGTTTAAAAATATGTGGCTTATTAATGACTTCTTTTTCAACCTCTGCAATAAGCTTTTTATTAACATGACAGTCCTTTACTTGCAAGTGTCAAGCAATTTCATACTGTGCATGCATCCTTTATGATGTTTAATATAAAAGATAGTACAGTATTTATATCCCTCACAATAAGAGAATGGATTGTTTTAAGGTTATACAGCCCCGTTGTGATAAAGAAAGAAGGAACCTTACAAAATGATAAATATTTTCATTAAAAAACTTTAAAACTAAAAGTTCAAAGATATGTTCTCCTCTCTTATATCTTGTCAAAACATGACTTAGGACCCAAAACTAATCTACTTTCAATTTTATTCCATATTTCAGTGCTGTCATAGTACTGAGCAGAGAGTATTGGAATACGATCATTTTTTATTTTGTTGATGTTACCGACAGCTTTA
Organism: Zonotrichia albicollis; assembly: GCF_047830755.1. NCBI lineage: Eukaryota > Metazoa > Chordata > Aves > Passeriformes > Passerellidae > Zonotrichia > Zonotrichia albicollis. Next base: position 21,502,745 of record NC_133826.1, on the reverse strand, counting down.
TTTCACAAAGCAATCTTATACTATGTCTACCACTGGCAGGTCACAGAGGTCAAACAGTCTATCCTTACAGGTAGAGAGCTTATTAAATGGCACGTCTATTAAACCCAATGGACAACATAAAGAAACATTTCAGCAAAATACTTCTAATATTCTTCAGTAAAGACACGGTCAAAAGGTATTAAACAATTTCAACCTAGACCAATAAGAATTTTTTTATAACCATCTTCGAAATAATGCTTCATACAAAGCACTTGGAACAGACAGTGGGAGAAAGACCTGCAGAGAGATGAATTTTGTGCAAACATTTACTTTGCATTATGCCTTTACAACTGCACACTCATAGCACATTTAATGCTAGGTGGCTTATCAAAGATTAGTTTATGCTTCCTAGGACTGTTATTTAATTAAACATTCAACTTTAAATTATAATGAAATTTCTATGATACATACCTCAGCAACATTTGTACTTGTGTTTTACATACTATCCTGGATCAGCGTAAGGTAATTCTTCAGAAGCAATACAATTTAGCTATTTATTTTCAAATTATGCAATTAATCATGTAATAGTTGGGAAAAATCCAATTACATAAATCAGAAAAAGGCACTCAAATAAAATCTCCATTTAGTGTCTTACAAAATCTACATAATTATTTTTAACTCAGAGGGTCTACGCTTTGCAAAACCAGAGTATTTATAGACACATAATTGTGACATTTTCTCTCATTCTCTGGCATCCTTTCATTATTTCATTATTTGCCAGTCATCTAGGGTATGCTGGAACTTGCTATTTCAATATTTGTATTTGCATGACTGCATTTACAAAAGAATAGCAAAATAAAGACTATTTGGATTGGGAAACCTATACATCCAGATGTTCATCTTCAGACTTAACCCTTGCAGCTCAAAGAAAGCATTCCAGTTGCATTTCTAAATTCCACACACTTATTTCTGCATAACTAAAAAACTGAATACTGGTATGCAGTCTGTGGACTCTCACACACAGTTTATTAGATACAGCTCTTGGTCTCCTGTTATCAGAAGATTCACCTACTCAGATAATTAATAAGATACAGAAACATAAAACACGAGTTGTTAAAGTTTACAATTACCTTCCCTCACAGCTCCATTCTAAATGCACTGTCCTTGCTTTAACACATAGTAAATCATCTACCTAAATGTATTTGCACCCAATCATTTTTTAAAGTCACAATCTTTGTAGTGTCAACTTGTCAAGGGTCAAAGGGAAGAACAGGCAAGATTCCCAAATCAATCTGCTTGTAGAAACTGTCTCATTTCATTTCAAATTACCTGCTGTGGCTGAAGCAGGCTATGGACAAACTGCCTTCCTCCATAAACCATGACAGCACAGGTCGAACTTATGTGATCATTCATAAGGGGCAAGTCATGCTGGGTCTGTCATTAACTACTTTTAAACTGCTGTGCAGGGTTAAGTGATCTTGCAGGGCAGCAGCAGATATAAATACTATTTGGACAGTTTAATGTCAGGCAACAACTCCTCTGGGATTAAAACCATGTAACCCAATAGCAGTGCTATCGATAGAAGGATTAAGGTACTTTGGGACTGGTTCTTGCACTCACAACTTTTCATATGTTTTGCACCTAAACCATTTGATGTTATTAAGATATCACATGGATAACACAACACTCCTTAAGAGTCTCTCTAGAATATTAGCAGCAAGAGACACCAGCACCATCTTCTGTGGAGGCATTCCCAGTTGGTTTAGTTTTGCCCATGTCCAGGAGAGGTTGCTGCTAATGTAAGAACATAAATACATTGCAGCACTAAAAATACACTGGGCTGCGTGATTCACAGGCAAGGAAAACAGGCCAGAAGCGAGCCTCCTCCAAGGCAGCCTGGGCACACACTAACCAAAGTCTGTATTAAGCAAGGCAGTTTCAAACATGGCAGTGGATCTATTAACTGAACCTGCTACACAGTTGACAGGAATAGAAAAAGATCACCGCATGTCTTAAGTAATTATAACAATTAAACAATATATATATATTGCATAACAATATAATATGTGCTTCGGTCAGTTTTTCTCTGGTCACCGCTACACTGATACATGTGAGAAAGTATTTCATAATGAAAAACAGCCATCATCTTTTTCAAAGTCCGTGGACAAGAAAAGCCAGAGAAGATCTGTTAGACTAGTGAATTAAGCTGGTCTCAGCATCAAAAAATTTAAAAAAAAATCTTGAAGGAGTACCTAATTTTCCTGATTCTTTTTTCATCATCACAACCCTATTTAATGATTCCAGACATAGGTCACAGTATCCTTAATGCATTTGTCTTCAGTCATTAAGCAAATGGGTATTTTAACAAGAACATGCAGGAAGAGACCAGTACTCCAATTTGCTGAAGCAGACAAACTCCTGCTCATCCTAATATTCACAACCCACTGGTTGGATTCAGATGCAAAACCATACCAGAAACCCCACAGGAACACAATGGGGCTGATTATCCCTGTCTCACAAGATACAACTGCCGGGGCACTAAGTAATATAAAAGTAAACCTTAATCTAACAAAACACCAAACTTCAGAGCCAGCATAACTTAATGCAGGAGCACATACAGTTTTAAGAAAGAAAGTGCCAATACAACTTGCTCAGAATGGAGAGTCACTTCCTGAGGCACACAACAGGACAGTGGCTTTTGGAGGCCAGCTTTCCAGGAGGAAAGGTGAGGTGCGATGGCTCTGTGACAGGCTGCCAGACTGCTGGCACTGCAGATCATCTCTGCACTTACTCTTAACTAATTATACATCTATTACATCAAAAGGAAAGGATGAGGGAAAAAACCCTTGAGACACTGATCAGTGTGTGTGTCAATCACAAATATCCCCAGCTAAGGCAGAACAGATAACATGTTTGTGTTTGCAGCTATTTTATCTATCTTATATCTGCTAATCCAAAAGGGAGAGAAACCACTGTTAAGGATGATTCTTGAATACTACTCTAAACAATGTTTAATATTAAAAAAAAATATATCAACACTTATTAGGCATAAAGAATGCATTTCAGGACTCCAACTTGGTTTCACACAAAATCTTCATAGGCAACTTCTAATTTCTGCTCTAGAATCTTTGGAAAATCTCCCAAACATGCACGTTATAGCTCTTCTTTGGCAATCCTCATGACAACAGCCACCACTCTTTTGGCTGTAGAAGTGAAACAGTGCTTGCTTCAAATTATTTTAACCACTGGTTTATTTAGAGAATCATCTGCTCAGAAGCTGCAAAGGATACTATCCTCCATTTCCAGTTTTGCTTTCCACAACAGTAGTAGAATACATGATGTGTGTTAAGTACTACAAGTAGCAAAAAGAAGACACCTCCCTAACTCAGTAATCAAACAAACCAGAAAAAACAGGTAACTCACACACCACTTTTTCCATATGCCCAAGATTAAATATCTAGTAATAAAACTTCATAGTAAATATATAATTTAACTTATGGTCTTTTCAAATGAACCCTTTTAGTGCTGTTATTTACACCTTTTAAATTAACAGTACACCAGTCTCTAAAGTTGAGAGAAACTTGCAAATTCGACCAAACTGGGGGGAAAAAAAAAAAAAACACACCAAAAAAAACCACCTTCATGTTGTAACCAATGGTAGTTTTGACTCCAAGGATTCCAGTTTTCATGCATGGGAATGTATATTCAGTATTACACACCTCTGCAGGATGCATTATTTTGAAATGATAATACATTTACTTTCAATTCTTTTAAATTAAACTCTACAGAGCTTAATAGGAATTATAAGCCAATTAATACAGGAATAAAATTGTTCACAACCTGTGGCACACAGCTTACATACATTGCACAGCTGCACCACCCCCATAAATTGTTTAGATGGCTAAAATAATAAATGGCTGCCCAAATCTTCAGGTCAAAAAGAGCAAAGGAAGAAAAACCAAAAATGAAATAAAGTAGAGACAAGTTCCTTGCATGAAGATCATACTTCTCAGAGAAAGAGAAATAATTTTTGAACCATTTGTGAGTTATATCTGTAACTACTTGAAACAAGCTCAAATGCCGTTATTAAAGATTAAAAAAAAAAAAAAACACACGAAACCAAATCCTGGGTTACTTACCTATCTGCAATAGCTCATTTGTTGGAAAATTAATGAGCAGCATCATCACATCTCCCTTGCTGTAGTTTCCTACCTCAGTAGCAGAGGGAGGGTAAGGACAATCTGGGATTATCAGGGTTCTTTACACAGCAGGCTGGAAATCACACTTAGATGGACCCTGCTAAATGAGCTTACAACACATTTTTCTTAATTTTCCTTCACCTTTACATATAGTGGTATCAAGACAGTAATTTACCAGGTTCATTGCATTTCTTCAAACACCACAGTTCCTTCTGCTTCATGACACTGAGCACATTTCCTTTTCCCTTACCTGGGGCAGAAAACAGGAACATCAAGAGCTATTCAGCTTCTCCCCAGTCACCCAAGCAGAAATTTTGCATATTCTCAACAAGTAATTTGGGGCTGGAAGTAAATGATGTTTAAGGTAACTTTTTATTAATTAAAAAAACAAAGAAGCAAACATAATCTGCAAAACTCTTTTTAGTTAAGGAAAGAGAAAAACAGAGTTGAAATTACAAGTAATCATTTCTACAAAATACACAATTAAATGGAATTATTTAAATACTAAAACATCTGAGTCACCACAAGCTCAATTCTAAAGCAATACCTGAAAGTTATCATTTCTGTAATAAAATTCTCCACTTGAACTGTAAGCCCTGGAATGAAAGAATAACATCCAGTATCATCATGATAGAAACAACTCTGTTATCAGTGGGATACAATGATCAGCTTAACCTACAAATATGTCACAGCACTGTCTAGCTGGTGGAAATGATGGAAGCAATCAGATCAAAATGGTACAAAAAAAAACCCAAAAACACCTTCTAAGAACCCTTGACTTGCTAACAGTATGCTCTAAAATTGAGCAAAACTTGCAAAACTCCGAGTTTAAGACAGAACCGTAGGCTATGACTCCACTGAATAACAGACTATTAAAGGAATTTTGACGACCCCTCCATAAATGCCATCAGTTCCTGAGGGCTCATTCCTCACCCAGCCTTTTCTTTGAGGAGCAGTGATTACAGGACACAACAAGTTTCAAACCTATCCATATGCAGATGTCAGCAAACTATGTACCTTGTTAGTGACTGGCAACAAGTACAGTCACTCTGATAACACAGGATTCAATTACGATGAATATTTGAATCAAAAACAGACGGTACAAGCTTGATTAAGAAATCATGTTTCTTGGCAGAGAAGTGCAAGATGAGGAATTGCCTAACATGAATTTTAGGAATAAAATGTATTCTTTTAAAAGAACACTGAAACACAACTTCATGGAAACTCCCAATTCCTTTCAAAGGGAAAAAAAAAAACAAAAAACAAAACAAAACAAAAAAACCACTAAGATAAACCAAAAAATAAAAGGTGGGTGGGAAGCAAACAACCATGCTTTCCCGTTTGATGGCAGGGAACACACATCTGTTGACTATTTTGTAAATCTGCCTTAAGATGTTCACTCAAACTGCAGAAGGCTGAATCTGATTACTTTCAAGGAATGAGCCAGGCTTAATACTCGCTCAAAAAAAAATCATTGGAAAGAAGACGCAATGGAAATACCATATTCGGAGCCTCAAACTCAGCAAAGAGGAAGAGAAATAGAAACTCTGAACCCTTCGGCTTGTCTTCATCCCTCAGCATTTCCCTGCCAGTGCAAGGGCCCTGCTACAAACGCTCAGCAGGGCCGGCACCACCCGCAGCCCTCACACCATTCCCAGCGCCTTGCTGGCCGCGCAGCGCTCGCTGAGGGAGCGGGGAGCGGCCGAGCCGGGGGCTCTGAGGGCAGCGAGAGCACAGCCCTGCCTTGGTCGGACTGGGCCTGGAGCTCTGAGGGCAGCGGGAGCACAGCCCTGCCTGGGTCGGACCGAACCGGGCCAGCGCCTCTGAGGGCAGCGGGAGCACAGCCCGGCCTGGCTCGGCCCTGCCCGCAGCCTGGCGGGGACACGCCAGGACCGAAGGGTTCCAGCCGCTGGAGGGAAGGGCTCTGTCCCCCCACCCCTCATGCCGGGTCCCACCTCAGCCCCTCGCGCGCCCTCAAGGGCGTCATTGGAGCCCCTCGGGTTAACACAGTGACACTGAGGGTAAACCGGCTTTAGAAAATAAAATCTGTTGTCACAATAGGAAAAGCATGTGAACACTACAAAAATGACAAACAGCCCATTTTCCTCTGCTGAGGATTTTCCAAGACCCTTGTTTCTGTTTGGATACTGAAGCTTTTCACACACTGATGATGTTAACCCAAGGCAGACTCCTGTGGTGGCCTTACCATTTCTGTTTTGATGGGCTGGGCAAAACACTGAGTCACAGATATGAATCACACAATTATTTCTAATAAAACTGATCTTGAACTTTACAAAGGAGAAAAAAATACACACAGAAAAAATAATTTTGAGGTAACCAGAAGAAAAGTAGATGCTTCCACTGAGCATCTGCCTGGAGAATGTTCCTCTGAAACAGCAGAGGTTAGCCATTCCAAGAGAGATCCTAAGAATATTATAATATTTAAATTAATGTGTCAAAGCCACAAGCAACAATGCAAAAGAAAATTTCAAATACTGACACAATAAGGGGCAAGAAATTAACCAGAACACATTTCTTTAAAGAATCACTTTAACATGAGAAACTCTTGTCCATTTGTAATTAAAACCATGAAAAAGTCATCTAATCTGGGTTTTTTGTCTATTAAAAAAAAATCTGAACTTCCTCTAATGAGGATGTTGGGCTGCTTTCATGACACATCTATCAAATATTTATTTCAGTAGTTAAGTGATGTCACAGAACCACCACAGATAAAATATTTCTCCCAGACATCAATTTCTTTTCACCACACTACTGATTTTTGCTTTTAGCTTCTACACCACAGCTGACTTGGCTTTAAAGCCAGAGGTACTCTGTTCCCCAGTGCTTCCTTCCACCAGGCACTGCAAAGTCATCTCCCACAGTGACAAAGTTAAAGGGTGCAAAATCCCTACAATACAAAGGGAAATAGCAGTGGTAGCACCCTGCAAGTGAACATTTTCTTCACATGGGAGGTGTATGATTTTGAGAAAAAAGTTACATGCATAGAAGTCTTCATTAAGAATTTAAATACAAAGCTTATAGTTGGTTGAAGCCAACAAAAGAGGTAGTTTCTCTGCAAAGACAATCACAGTCCTGTGTACACAAACCTATAACACCAGAAAAGAAGAAATTGTCCTTCTTTGTGTGTTAAAGGTCACAGTCATAGTTGGGCCAGAGGAGAAACAAAGAACAATTAACAGACAATGATTCAGGGTAAGAAAAGGTAACTGGAGTGAAGCAGAAAGCAAGAAGCTACACAGAAAAAGGCTGAGGAAATTTAGATTCTACATTTGAAAACCTACAAATTTACTACTACTGTAATAAATCTAAAAGGGGTGGAAAAAAAGGGTAGCATTTAAGGCAAACATGAAAACAATTTTCAAGGAGTTCTTCTAGAGGCTAAAGGTACCAAATAATAGCCTAACTAATCATGCTTTTATTCACACTAATAATTAATGCTAATGTCCAATTAATAAATGCTCCATTTTTAAAATTTTTCTAAGTACCATAAGTACCTAAATATTTAGGCTCTAATTTGCCCCTTGCAAATCTCCATCTTCTCTGCAAGGAGATCAAAGCCTTGAAAGCCATAGCAAAAAAAATGTCAAACTAAATATTTTGACTGCACCAAGTAGTTTTTGAGCTATGTCTCCTCCCCCGTGTCCCAGTTTGAGATGATGTCGCTTCTGTGCTACAGTGAACTCAGTCCACTCTAATTTCAACTATAGCTACTCACTTCAAAGACTTCTTTTTCCCCTTCCTTTTCAGAACAATGGCGAAAGGAAATATCAGTTTAAAAAGAAAAATCTTTATGATGAAAGGCCTGTAAAGTTGGATGTGTAAATTAACACTAAATATACTTTGTATATTCAGAAACACTTTGTGAAATATCAGATATTCCTTTATTACATTTTCCCCACACTGAAGGAATTATCAAAAATAGTTTTCATGCAACTGACCTGCAGCTACCTGAGAACTATAAACTCATCCTGCAGTGTAACCCATTTTGAACTCATATTTCACTGTTTAATTGAAAGAATAAAAAGATCTGATACTTCTAAAAGCACCTCCAGCTAAAAACATGGGAAACTGTCCTGTGTCATATCAACTATTCTTATTAGAATCAAAGAATATAAAATTAAAATTAAAAAACATCTTAAATTTAAGTGCAACCCATCACTGCAATCCCACTTTAAAGAAAACATTTTTCAGGTTGGAAGGAGATGCTAGCTCAACCAGAACTTCACCAATTACTATGCACAGTATGTGAATATACATCTATCTTCAATTGCAGCTAATACCTTATGCTGTCACATGAAGCTTTATATGTTCAGCATACTGTGCCCAAAAATTACCTAATCGTTTTGTCATGTTTCATACAACTGCAGAAGCTGTGTAAATCTTTCCATTTCAAGGAGGGAAAAGGAAGACTAGAAATATGAAGCAGCTAGGCAAGTGTCATTAAATATGTTTCCAAAGGGGAAAAAAAGAGTTTTTTCACTCAGCACAATCTAATTTTGTGTGCACATGTGAACTGAAGAGGGGTAGAAAGCGAAGCAAGGTATTGAGCGACTTTTCTATGGCTACTTTGCATCCTTAAATATGTTTATTACACAAAATATACACCACACTTGCTTTTACTTTTCAGGATTCAATATTCCATACTTACAGTTTATGGCTGTTATGGGTCCTCCACCACATAGCTACTTGCCATATCCATAAATGTTTGACTCCTTTGGGCAGTCCTGTAAAAGCAGTAAGGAATTCCTTTTTTAAACAATTTTTTTAATGCAGCTGCACCTCTCATGAGTAGCTTTTCTAGGTCACCCTATAATGCAACGACATAAATGAGCATAATAACAGTGGATTGACAGGCAGTTGGAGGAAGTAGAAGGAGAAAATAGATATACAATACTTTACCAAGTGCAGAGTTATAACAGTTTTTCCCTTGGTATCCTCAGCCAGAAAATGCTGCTGGACTGTCATTACCCATCCTTATTATTGCTGACATTATTGTTCACATTACTAAATAACAACTTTACATTTATTATGCACACTACTAAAATATCTATTGTAAGAAGCACAAATTGAAGTACCCAGGTTTATTTCCCAGGAAAACTAATTTTCCATCCATTCTCTTCAGTTTCAAACAATTTACTTGTAAATGCTCAGGACTAAATGAGTCTACATTTTATTTTTAACACTGACACACAGTATTTCCAGTAGGTAAAATCTTGGTATACTGTGATTATTGAGTGTTTCACTTCAGATGTCTTTGTTTCAGACATATTTTCCATTTCCTTTAAAAAGTAAGCAGTGTGATGGTATTTGATAAACAGTCACTGAAGTTGCTGCTTGAATTAAACCCAGCAAAATTAATTGAAAGGAAAATGCCATCAATCTTTTATGATCTGGTTTTTGAGATGAGGAAACAATAGAAATAGAAAAAGGCTTTTCCAAATAATAGCTCATCTCTTTGAGAGATGCAAGACTACCCTTGCAAAAGGCAGGAACAGCATGGAGCAGACAGAGACCTCGTCCCATGCTCTTTCTATGCTGGCAGATAATGCCGGACAGTTCTGTGTTAGAAAAATAATTGGAAAATCACCAGGTAGGGGCAGGGCAAGAGCATCCTTGTTTTTACTCCCACAGAAATGCTCAATTTTAGAATTATCTTATGCAGCCACTAAAAAGAAGCAGCCAAAAGAATAGCAGAATAATTGCATATACTTTCTCCCTGTTTCTGCAAATGTTCTTCCTCTTTGAAACTTAGAAAGCCTTTCAGATATTCAAAGCCTCTCTGTATTTGTGGAAAAATTTGACACCAGAAGCTGGGACAATCCAGGGGCAGAAGAGGCTCATCTGTAATGGGACTGCCACTGCCCAATGGGTTTGGGAACATCATGACACAGTACTGGCAACTCTGACTGAAAGCAGCAACAGATCTCAAAGGTGGCACATGAGAGCAGAAATGGCCATAGCCTGAGCTCTTGTTAAAGGTAGCTGACTGTGGTTAATGCCATTATATTCCTAGTAGCAATAAAGCTACTAAAGCTTAACCAGCATTGTTAGTTTACAAAATTCCAGAGATTTATTTGCTAAGACTGCAAATATAATACCACGGCTTTGTTTCTCATGAGCTAATTGTCAGACTGCCCTCAAACAGCAAAATTAAGATAAAACTACAGTCTTGTTACCATTAAGCAACATTAAACACTCCTACTTCCTCTCCTTTTAGCAAAATGCCTCATGCTAATAGATCTCATTGCTGAAAACAAGGGCAGAGCAGCTGGCCAAAACAATAACTTGAGAAACATGCACCCTTCTCAGGCGTCCCTTACACAGTCCTATACATAGCTCTGATCCCAGCCACCCACTCCAGTTTCTATAAATAAGAAAGGAGAATATGTCTATTAATTCTTTGTAAAAAGCATACTTCATTCAATCAGTGCTTTTATCAGTAGACAATCCCATAAGTACAGAAATTTCAAAATTTCCACATAGCACAACTGTTTTACTTGCAAACTCTTTCTTACGCTAAGTACCAAATCCACTTTGCTCAGAATAGTTAAGACCTTGGGTCAAGGAGACAGTGGCATTAGCACTCAACAGAAAATGTGCTTCTCTACACTAAAATAGCCACTTAAGCAAGAATGTGGAAATGATTTATCTTGCAATGTTTGAAGTTGGATCTTCACCTCAGCTATGTCATGACTGCACAATCAGTCAGAGAAGACTGTTACACTTTCATACAAAGAAAAGGATATTCAACTCTTCACTATGAGTATCTAACAAGTAATATTACCTTTCAGAAAATAAGAAAAAGCATAAATATTAGCTACTGGAAGCATTCACATTTATAACATCGGACTCGGAGACCTTCAGTGTTCTAGTCCTCACATATAAATCTGCGTTTAGTAGTAGAAAAGTAATGCAATTTCACTGAAAGCTGTTTGTTTTAAATAAAGCTGTATTTGTGATCCTAAGTATTGCAGTGCTATATTAGTGTAAGATGATAAAAAGATTCAAACTGAAAACTTCACAAAGCTTATTGATACAGTCTTGTAAACAAAATCTGATTTTGAGGCAAGAATACAGCAAGCTAAGTTTGATTTGGGATGTGGTGATAATGTATATGCTGTACTTTAAGAGCTAAACAACCTACAGGCAATTTTCAAAGTAGAAAACAGCAGAAGGCTTTCCAGCTATGCACAGCAGTACCAATAATGCTTATGCATTCAGCTAACAACTCCCAGCATCAGAGCCCACAGAACAACCAAGTGGTATTCCAGACATATAAGTCCAACCAGATTATAAACTTATACAGCTGTGAGATGGATTTCTTTTTAATTAATTCATTTTTCAGAGATCCTATTACCTTCAGAGATCCTCCTTAAGAAATCAATTAAACTGTTAAGTAGTTGTCCTAACTATGGACACAAGTGCTTCTACTGGAATTCAGAAAGGTGCCAAATTGTGGAGAATCCAGCCCCATGATCTATTTTGACTCTTTAACTTCTACCAATGTACTGTCTAAATAAAACTCAATCACTGAAGAATTAGGAAGTTTCTGTTTTTCACACTTATAGCTATTCTCTGAGCAAGAAGACCTGATTAATTCAAAGGAGCAATTGAGGAATTAGTGAATTTCAGCCAGAAGTCAGTTAATTTTTTTCCTTCTCTTGACCTGTCAAAGCTGTGCATGTCCTGAGAAACAATGAAATTCAGATGGTCTTGGTTGTCCAATAGATCAAGGTTTCAGTCATTAATCAGAAAAGCAGCAGCACAGTAATTAAGCCACCAGGATCCCCACCATATTCCAAACTGTACATGCAGAAGGCTGGGTACCATCATTCTCACTTGAATGGCACATTTCTGAGAACTCACAGTATTCTTTATTTAAATAGTATAAATATGGAAAGAGAGGTCTATACATTATAAATGAGGACAACACAAGATTTCTTTTTGTCAGAAGTGAAAAATCTGTGCATACATCAAGCAGCAATAATCAACTTTCAAAAGGTCAACTGCAAAATAAGCTCTCTGCCATTTCTTCCCTTTAGATGAATTTAGCAAAGACACAGTGTAATCAGTTAGAAATAACTGGCGTTATAACTGAAATAATTCTTTCCTAGCATACTGTACACAATTACATATGTTTATATCACTTACAGTGGTGTCACATATAAATTAAATTATTCATGTTTATGTTTTGGAGGGAGTATCTCATCCCATAAATAGTGCTTTTAAAGTGAGTACAGCAGAGAAAGCACTAACAGCATGACACATGGGGAGATGAATGCACGGGCCAGAGGCAACGCCATTCTGAAGGCACAGGAAAATGCCAGCGGACTTGACCTCCTGACCTGAAGTTCTAGATAAAACACAACAAAAGAACAGGAACAATCAGCAATTAAACTAATGGAAAAACATGTTGATGATCAATTTAAATCGAGTTTTTCACAGAAAACCACAAACCATAGCTCTGTCCTATTCAGTGCCCCCATGCACACCTGTGCAGGGGTAAGTATTTTTGTGAGCTGCAGTAAATGAGATTAAATGTATTATCTACATGAAAAATAAGCTGCCTTTTTTTGGTTTTTTTTTTTTTTTTTTTTTTGCTGGAGAGAGCAAGCAGCCAAGGACTGCAGAAGGCAGGCTGGTTTCTTTCAATAATTGTGCCACCTTGGAGCATTCAAGATGCAGCCCCAGAACACAAGACCACCGACTGTGCAAAAGCCTGAATCCCTCACACTGTTACTCCTTCCATCACAAAAAAGGTGAAATAAAAAATACCATTTGCAACCAAGTTTACTTACAATACTCTTACACTCTGCACTAGTCAACAAGACAGTGCTTATGACAGACTGGAAAGTGTATATTCTGTTGTATATGATGCACTGCTTTAGCTTATGACAACCTTTTAAAATAGAACCATAACATTTTTCCTTAGTGTATCTGCAATATGTGAAGGTGATTCCAATTTAGCTCAAAATAGACAAGTCCTCAACTTAAGCCAAGTTAATTTGGTTCAAGTCAAAATAACTCTGAAAGTTTTATTAAAATGCTTTAAAAAGTACATTTTAAGTGCAATTGGTGTCTTCATCAATTCTTGCATCTTCTTTATCAGTGAGAAAAGACTGCACAAGCATTCAATTAATTATCTGGGCAGTTCCAATTACACTTGCCAAAACTATTGCTCAGTATTCCCTGCAGGTTGAAAGTAGTTCATTTAAGCAACACTACAAATTTAACATGTAAACCAAAACTAATTTCTGGCTGCAGATACTACTGGAAGAAGAAGGCGCCTCTCATAAATATCCTCCATAAAACTCCATTTATATTTTTAAAGGCTGTAATATTTGGTATTAATTTACATAGAGACATTTAGAACAGTTAAATGTTTACTACAATGAAATATCCTTCTAAAATTCTTCACTGCAAATCAAAAAATTGGTTTGGAAGGGCAATAAAATAAGGAAGTCACATCCTTCTGGGACTTTCATATATGTAACCATACAACTTGTTTATACTGCAGTTCATTCAATTAAAGAGCCTTCAAAAGGAGATGATGTCTGATGGATTATTGCATTACAACTGGATAATTTGCAGCACTAGCTCCTCTATAGGAATATGGAACCTGCAGCAACAGATAAACTACCCATTGGATCTGGTAACATTACTGCCTAGGGCAATGTAATTGCTGATGTTTCAGTTGTGAAAAGTTCTCTACATCTCCATTACCTTTAATGTCATTTCAACTGATCTACTCTAATTAACAGTGTATAGTTTTGCCTTCTAAAATGTTACCACAAAACCTTTCACAATCTTGTTGTCAAGCTTCTGATTGCAATGCTGATCACATTTTCATCAACCACATTTGACACTGTCAGATGCTTTCTTGTGCACACATATGCATGAAAATAAATATACACATTAGTTATTCAGAAAGCCCTGTTCATTTCCAAGAAAAATGTCAATGGAAAATACATCATCTTAACTGTTACCAGGAAAAAAACAAAAAGGAGGGGGGGCAATCTCTGGTACTCCCAAAGATGACTGAGTTTCAATAGCAATGCATCCATTGTGTCACAGGTGTACACTACTGTGTATGGTCAAGAAAATCTACCTAAATTCATCCACAAAATATAAATTTCTGAAAAACTGTAGTTGGCTCTATTCTTCCAGTAGGCTTGGATATGTGCATCCTGCCCTGCCAAGAGGGGTAAAACCAAACTCTTCATGTAAAGGCCATTTATAGCAGCTCTTTATCCCAACAGCAGCAAGACATCCACATGGCAAGTAAATATCAATCCTCTGCATCTCATGCAAAGAAATAAAATCTGTGCAGAGACAAAGGGAAATAATACATAGAAACATGGAATCTGGAACAGGAGGGAAAAACAGAACATGTGGCAGGATGCAGGAACAGATCAGGGAAGGAATGCAGAAGCAGAAATAACAAGATTAGGACTGAAGGAGGTTACACACAGGATAATGGAAATAGCAAAGCAGGGGCTAAGAGGGAGGCAGAGACTTGCAGAACAGGGAGGTCTGAATGAGACAACTGGTATTTGCTTACTGGGTTAAGTGCACAAAGAGAAGCAGGACTGGAACAAGGGTCAAGGCCAAGATAACAAGAGTCCATCATCTTGAGTTGCTGCTTCCTAGCCCACTCAAAAGAGCAACATCACCAAGTACACCATTACTGAGGTATCTGCATGTGCTATGAAAACAACTCCAAAGGTGTGTTCTCCCCTGGTCCTGTTCCATGGAGAGTGAAACCAGCTACTGTCATCAGTCACTCTCTAACTCAAATGTCAATGGTCCTTCTCATCCAAGGGCTTCAGACCCATTTACTGAACCAGAGGATGATCCCCAACAGAAAGCCCACCTTGGGGTATTCTGGCTGTTTTCTCAGATTGCTATCTTAAAAAAGCAAAATCAAACCAAAACCAAAAAAAGGCAAAATACATACAGAAAAACTGTAGAAGCATATCAAGATTACTTAAAGACATAAATCTATCCTCAGGCAAGTTGTTTAATATTTTCTGAAAATCCCCCTAAGTTCAGCAATTACAGACTGACTTACATGAATAAAGGGCTGCCTTCCCACATTATTAGAACAAGAATTTTCATAAAAATCAATAATCACAGCATTCAGCAATAATATGGCTTTGCATGTCAAAAAGGATAATATCCTCTACTACTTTGGACAAATACTATTCCAGTACCTACCCTTTAAAAATATAACATCTTTCTATTGCAACATGTCAGAGAAACAGGGATTTTCACAGAAATTTTTATTGCATTTACATTATGAATATTTGACAAATACATACCAATATACACAGAGTGTGCACAAAGAGGGGTTTAAAAGCATGACAACATGTATCTGTAAGTATAAACCAACAAAGACTTACCATTTATAGAAGCCAGAAAAGTTGAAGTTGGAAATACTGAGTTAGTCCAAACAACACCCTCTGATAAAACCCAAGGTCTGTGATGAAATCAAGTCTAACAAACAAAAGAAGTGTAGAGCAGAGAAAAGAAAGGCCTGCTGCAAGTATGTCAGAAAAATGCCAACATCTCTTAAAAGCCATTACTTAAAACTAGATCTACAATAGAGACGTGAAGATTATGAAACTTCTCATTATAACTGACTGCTGTCACAACATGGAAGCTCAGGATTGACTGCAGCACCATTCAGCATTGCTGCCCTGATGCTGAGGAACAGCCAGACCAGACCCACCAAGGACGACCCAAATTACATTGCCATAATATCCAGCTTTGATTAAGCTTTGAAAGGCATCTGGAATACAAAACTTACATTCCTGCTGTCATCCCTTCACTGTATACATTTTAATCCCTATCCTTTTTAATCATTTTTTGCTTTCTGTTTAAAAAAAAATTCTGCCTCACCCTGTCAAGACAGTCTTTTGCAACAACTGAGCTCATGACCAGAACAACAGCTGACAGCAATGCCTGAAAGAGCCTAATGCTGTTAGGACTTATCAACAGACTGATAAGATACTGCTCTGTGCCGGCCTTTCTCCAGAAGAAAGATTTCAAGTCAACAGTCCGAACCAAAACCAGAAGCTGCATTCTCCTTGCTTTGCTCTGCATGAGGTCTGAGCAAGAGCAGCTTCAAGTCAGGCCATTTCAGCTAACTTTGGGGAGAAGAGGGGAAAAAGCAATTACCATCTCCCAAATCAGATAAATTAGTGTCAGTTAGATGTTTCCTTTTTTTTTCTACAATTAACAAGAAATCAAATGAGGAAAGTTAGTAAAACAAAGTAACAAATAAAAAATATTACATATTGAATATTTTATATTTTGTATTGTATTTAATAGAAACAGCAAACATTTTATTTCACAATGCCTTCACCATCTTTTCTTCTTAATCTTTTAAAAAAAGTCTAAGGAAGGTCATGGAAAAGGCCTGCAAGTTAAGGCAGACTCAAGTGTCCAAGCCAGACATCAGAACACTGAACTACTTACCAGGAGTCCCAACAACATCCTGAATTCCTGAGCCCATTTGTTCCATCAAACAATGGACTTTGAGTCACACCATTGTACTGCTTCCTAGAGACACTCACTGTCTCTTCAGCATGGAACCTGTCATTGCTGTTTGGCACCGAGCACCAATCAGAGAGAATCACAGAATTATTGATGTTGGAAAGGACCTCTTGAGTTCATTTTACCCAAATCCCCTGCTCAAGCCACGTCAGGTAGAGCAGTCTGTCCTGAATCTTGTGCAGTTGAGCTTCAAATATCTCCACAGGCAGACCTTCCATGACTTTTCTGGCAACTTACTTCTCTGTTTGACAACTCTCCCAGTAATGTTCTTGTGGAATTTCATGTGTTTTAATTTGTGCCCATTACCTCTTGTCCTGCCAGGGGGTAGTACTGCAAAGAGTCTGGCTCCCTCATCTTCATTCTTTCTCCTTAGGTATTTGTAGGCATTGATGAGATCCTGCTGAGCCTGGTGTTCTCCAGACTGAACACTCACAGCCCCTCCTACTATCAAAGTGAATCCAGGTGCTTATTTCATCCCTGTGGCACTGCTGGACTCCTTTTTTGCCACAAGGCCATACGGCTGTTCTGGACTCAAACTGGTCATGTTCCAGCTTATTAAGTAAGCTTTATGGGTATGTCTTCTCATTTATAGAAAACAACAAGTTAAATATTTCAAGCCAATCATTAACACACTGTCTCACATATCTTTTTATTTTCATCTATTGAAGTCACTTCTCACTATCCACTAGATCCATTTATAGGCTATCAGTGTATTGTTTTCCTGAAATAGGTTTTAAAAAATTATAATATTGTATGTTAACTGCTGTTTCACTCTTTCAGTTTACACAGCTCTGATATAACATGTGCATATTCTAAACTTTTATTTTCTTTCTTTTTTTCCTTTGGATGAAGCATATTCTCAGAGAGGTACATTCCCAATAAAAATACCTGTTCCAGGTACTCAACCAGGCTGTGGCCTTATGGGAATATCATTTATCATAATTCAGTAAACAAGCTTCTCTTCAAAAAAAACATGTAGTTTTAGTCCTTGACTAAAAATAAAAAAAATCATTATCTGGATCATAGAGAACCAGTCCTGTAGCTATGACTTCTTAGAAAAGGAACAAGTCTTCATTCGTTACCTTGACTGCACAGGTTAAGAGTTTGCTCTGCCACACAGGCCTCTCCTCTACAAGAGGCAGCACAATTCAGATCAACATTGCTGAAGCCTTGAGAAAGTCCTAAAGCAGCAGGTAGTGCCATTATTTAAGAATGACAGATGATTCTCTATGGTTAAAGAAAATTGCTGAGCACTGCAATTCACAAGTCTCTGCTGAAGTTGGATGGAGCCACAGCATCTCCCCAAAGGAAACAGCCACTTTTATGTGCTTCACTTTCTTACATGGGCCACCAAGAAATTCAAGCCTCACTAAATTCTAACATAGTGCATTGCAAGCCTGCCCTGTGCTGCAAAAGTGAGGGTAAAATGAATGACTGAAAAGTGAACGTAAAATGAAGGAAGATTTGTGATTTTTCTAGATACAAAACTGTAAGTAGTTACAAATAATATTGCCTTGCTGCTGTGTATCCCAAAATCAAAACAGGCTGTTAGAAAGTACCTTAAGAAACTGAAGGCCCTTTACCAGTCATATGGGCAGTCAAGTAGACTTTCCTTCCTTTCCCAACTCCTTGCCACAAATTGTTCCAGCAGCAGTGTCTATATTGAGAAAGAAGTCAGTGTTATTCCTAGATTTTGCAAACTGACAAGTTGCAACACATTTTCTAGTCTTTTGATTTTGTTCACTGATGGGAGAAGGGGGATCCTCTGTTTTATTTGTGTCCTTTCTGGCGGAGAAATAATAAAAAAAAGAACAGCTCTGAGAAGCTTGTGTCAGCTTCATTGTCAAGACAAAGGTCACTGCATTCCTATTCACCATGACCTACAACTGTACCCATTTAAAGACTTCATTATGCTATATTAGAGGGACCTCTTTCTCAGAGATTTTAATTTAGCTTCATTGTGAGAAGAACAAAACATGTAAGCATCAGAATATGGTGTTAAAAAATGTAAAAACTAATGATTTCAGCAGTGTTACTCTCTTTCCATCTTACACTCTTAAGATAACGTGTAAATATGATTTCTACAACCACATAAAATATGAAAATACTTTAACTCTAAAATGTCTCTCAACTCCAAACTAAATAATAAAATTTAGTATCACTGCACAAAAATTGCCATCTCTGCAAAAATCCAAGTTCCAAGAACACAAAAAGAGTCATCAGTTTAACTCCCATGTCCTCAGACTAATATTAAATGACTGGAAAGAAGTTTTAATTAAGAATTATTGTGAAGTAAATTTCTAAGTCACCTACGTATTTCATACAGATTTAACTCTACACTAAGATTACCAAGTGTAAATGTTTAGTTATAAGGCTTGATGGACCAAGTACATGAACATGATACAATATGAGCTACCTCTCACAGATTTCTTAAGCTAAACAGGTTAAATAGTTTAAGTGTCACATCTCCACTGATCACTGCTGAAGAACACCTGGGGTTATTCAGCCCTCTGGCCAAACCTGAGCTAGCAGACTTTTCGCTCAGATCTCTGCATTTCAGTTTCACAGAGTGAATCAGTGCTTGGAAACACTTCCCAAACCCCCAGTGCTGTGAGAAGCAGAGCTGGCTGTGCTGTCTCTCCCCTGCCAGCCCCTGGCCTGAGCCCAGCTGCACAAGGCAGGGCAGGCCACGTCCTCTGCCAGGACCCTGGGAGTGCCTTCTGCCCCTGGAGAGAGCGTGGGGCCAGCAGCTGCCACAAGTAAAAGTGTTACCACTACCCTGACCGAATTCCAAGCAGAGAGCTAACACAACATGAATGCCCTCTGCAGCTGAAGAAGCTAGTCCTTATTAGCCTCATTTTCCAGGATTACCAAGCAGCTTCCTAGAGAATGTATTTTTCATTCTAGAGATCATTTTCTTTAAGAGGTAAGATGATCCATTGACATATTTTACCCACTAGAATTTAAAGCACCTCAGCAAATCATGCAAGATGTTTTATTACACATCTATATATTTCCTCATTACTGGAAAGCAAATTAAAGTGATTCTAAACCTTGTCACTCATCGAATTGCACATGGATTTCTTTGTAAATTCTACTCTAAACAGGTCTCAGCACAATCTTATTCCCACTCATCTCAGAATATAATACCATCTGGAAACATTCCTACCTGTGAGGTATTGTTCCCCCCTTCAGAAAAAAAAACATTCAGAATTTTTGAGCAGCCTGATCCATCCTCAATATAATTTCTGGCACCCACACACATCATATCCCAGTCAAGTCTCCAACCTATCCAGTGGGAACATGCACAGAGAGAACTACACACTGTAAGGAGAAATCTGGGATGAAAAATCAGCCAGCCTTTTGACCTTTGAGATAAAAACTAAAATGAAATCTTTTGCCAACAGCACAAAGTAAAGGATCCTTCTGAACAAGACACAGGAATATTCTGAAGGGTAATAACCCGTGCTTTAGATTAAGCAAGTTTTAGCATCAAAGGTGGCACATGAGCTACTACAGAATATCTGTATGTTGCAGATATCTGCTTGTTGCAGATCCTGTATAATGACCACTACATGCCTCATTAGCTCACAGAATGTTTTGCTAACTGTAGCGCTAAATAAGAGACTATTTAAGATACATTTCAGGTAAGACAGATTATATTAAAATAATCTTAAAATATATTCTTAAATCAGTTCTTAATTCTTTCTTCATTTTAGTCTGGCTACACAATATTTTAGCAAATTTCAAGCCAGGACAGCTTTCTAGTGTGGCAGCATCCCATTACTAAGGAGAACCTTGGGTTTCAGATTACCAGATCCATTATCCAATTAATAAAATCAAATTATTAAAAAGTATCAATATGAAAACCAAGCAGTACATTATATACAAAAATTTACACTACTGTAAAGATTATGAAGCCTTTAAGTTAAAAAATGCCAGAACCAAATCTTGTGTTGATTTCTCAATTCACCCCATCTCGAATGTACAACAGACTGATGACACAATGACAGAGAATTTCTTCCAAGCAACGCTGCCTTGCTCTTTGTATCCACATCGAGCAGGATGACACTCAGAACATGAAGCAGGACTCTGCAGGATGAGGCTGCAGAAATGTGTTTGAAATGTGTTTCAAACAACACAGATTAAAAGTTTATGAAAGTTATTCGCTTGCTAAGCAGGGTATACATCCCGTGTTCCAAATGATGTGCACAACAGTAAACCATATTTTCCTAGGTGTTTGTACAAACAAAAAAATTGCACAAAAATCACCTGAGAAAAACATTAAAAGTGAACACTGCAGTTTATATAAGCAGCAAGAAAAGATTCCTCTTACAATAAACAACACATTAGAAAAAGGATTGCCACATGGGCTAATATACCAAATGACTGAAACAGCCTGATGCATTGTCCTGGAGGGATCATCTTTGGAGATACAGCTACCAAACTTTCACATTTCTGAACATAAATGCATTTTTCAGAAACTCATCAGGTTTCACAAGCAGTGATTCAACAAGGGACATCCATCAACACAGTCTAAAGTCCTAGGCAGGGGAGGATGACACTTATTTGGTTTTGAAGAAGCATGGGATGAAAACATCAGTGGAACAAGAAAGTTTTCTTCCTTAATCTAATTTGAGGAAATATATGGGCAATTTTTGCAGAAGTTTTCCAGAGAAAGACAGTGCATAGAGCATGAGACAGACAGACAGACTGGAAAATTACAGCTCAAATGTTTAAAGCTGGTAGTCAGCAGGGGCTGTAAACAGGATCTTTGATTTTAAAGTTCAACCACTAGAGTATTGAGCTGGTAACTTACACATTCTCACATGTATCTTCCCGGGTGTTACAAACATTCCCACAGCCACAACAGCAGCCTCACATGAACAAGACTGATTTCTAGTTGGTGGGAAAAAAAACAAGCAGAAACATCATTCAGACAAATACACTGTTATCAAGCATATAATGCTGCGGGTGAGGGGAAGACTAAACAATTGAAACAAAAAAACACTAATAGAATACATTGAATTATTCCAGAAGCTTCTCAAGGTCTCCATGAGGCATCAAGCTGCTTTTCTTCAACAGTAGTCCATAAGCCTGAAATTGCATACCCTTCACGTCATTCTGTTTTCACTTTTTTATTCTCCTTTCATTTCAGTTTCTTACTCTAGTATTTCTCCCGTAAGTTTGCATACATTTGAAGTAATTCAGGAACTACAAAAAATTTTAGTTAGCTCTTCTAGATCATATGCAGGCAGGTCAGACATGCTTCAGTGGCTTGGGACAAGAGGTGCAATCACAGTCCAGCATATCATAGTGCACTAGGTTCCAAGGCAATAATGCTATGCGAACTACCCTAAGTAACAGTTTATGCAGCATTTTATATCATTACATCTATGAATTCTTTACAGTCCTGTAATTGGTAGGCAGCAGGTTATAATTCCCCTCCCATAACTCCTTTAAAAACAACAAACTAAACCTTGACATAAAGTGGAAAAGAATTCAAGAGCCATTTTGCTTTCCCTTTTCCTTTTCTCGCCCACACATCCCTAAATGAAGTTCACAGGGGTTAACTGCTACTACGCAGTTTTCAAATATGTACCAGGTAAAGCCACAGCCTGATTTGCATGCAATTTTAACATAACCCTACTTTCATTACAATAAAATTTGAACTCCTTATTAAAGTAGAAAAATGTTTTGTTCTGCTCTATTTAGAAACATGTTTGAAGGACTAAGCTGTGCAAAGAGCTTATAAAATCCCACATTTTCCCATCATACTTTTAAATGATTCCTAGCAACATTCTGATTAGACATTGAGCATATTCCATATTTACTTTTTGTAAGGTTTTTGTGCTTGTTTTTCAACATGCCAAGGATTTTTCTCATCCATGTCACTGCCATGCAAAGTTGAAGAAAAATACAGGCTAAGTAAATCCACAACGTACCTTAAGATTACCTAAAATGCTTTCAAGTATTTTGCTATAGTACTACTTTTACACAACTTTCATTATAATGCAGGAATTAACAGAAGGGTGAGGGGGAAATGACAACCAAATAATACCTGCAAAAAGCAGATACAGAATTTTCTACAATCTTTACCTTGAATTAAGTTAATGTATAGTATAGTCTGAACTTCCAGCAATTATAAAAAGTCTTTGCAGTTAACAATATGCAATTTAGACATCTTTAACTAAAATCAAAGATTTAAAAAGATGAGGCTGTATAAACATTTAACTTCAGGAAATTTGTTAAGTTTTGCTAAGCTAAAGGTATGAATTAGATCCCTGTAGCACATTTTGATTATTTGACTCAAAAGGAAACTGAAGAAAACAAACTGAAAACCTTCCAGTAAGTAATATTATTCCTTCTCAAAATTTAATCTCCAAATGTTTCCTTACTAAGTTATCAAGAGCATGATGGATAATAGAAGTGATGCCTTTATGATTTTGTGAATAATGGGTTTTATTAAGTTAAAGCAAACAGCCAGAACAATACATATGCAAATTCTACTACACACAATATAAAGAATGTAAATTATAACCTCTGTAAAACAAAAGAAAAGGAGGTACTAAAAAAGCCAACACAGTGGTTACGGACTATTCCATCCCTGATAACAGGCTGGGTTGTGTGTTTAAAGAACTGTTGTTGTTTGATTATTTAAACTGAAATAGCATGAAATACAGATTCAAGTATAAATAAAAAGTTAATGGAGTTACAGATTCTATGAAAAAAAACTCTAGGTTAGTGAGGGGGGGGGAAAGTTTACTAGCAAAAGAGATCACGAATGGGCTCAGGTTTCTATTCATAGTGGTGAGGGACAACAGGAGAAATTACCCAGGATTTTTGTAACAATTCCTTTAATAATACACCACTTTCATAACAGAAGTGTTTTACACTTGCACAATGTTAATAACTTTATTATACATGGAAGCCTGTAATAGGCTGATTACACAATAAGACTGCAAACAACCACTGGTACCTTCCTGACAACAGAAAAGTACATAAGACTGAAACATCACCAAGAGTACATAAAAAACCATCATCATAAACATCACCAAAAATTACATTAAAAAACTAATCAAAAAATTCATTTGCAAAAAGTGGTTTAGAGCAGTGCCACTGCGTTTCAGCAGCTTTGAATGGCCACCAGTATTTCTAGCAGGTTTCCATGGCTCCACAGGCATTAATCAGGATTCACATATAATAAATAATGTACCACAAAATATACATAAAGTAAGGCAATAATTCCAAAGAAAAGTTCTGTTGATATTAACAAGCCACTCAAGTTCTACTTTTGTAGTTGATGCCATCACCAGAATCCTTTGATGGAATTGCAGCCTTAGGCCCTAAAAGCCTGCCATGATGAACTGCTGCAAGCCCCTCTCTCCATAAAGAGCTCCAGTGACACCACCGGGACACTGCTGGGCACGGGGTCTGTGGTAGCTGATCCTGATGCAGGATAGGGGCCTCACTATGTACAACTGGGAGTCGATTATTTCTTATGGTACATGGAAACCTCAACGTCGTTCTAAAACAGGTGGGCGTTCATTGTTCATCACCTGATGTCATAAGACATCAGAAAGCACATCATAAGATATGCACTTTCTGGAATGTAAATTTTTTTAAATGCTAGCTATTAGTTTGGGATGAGAGAGAGTAGGGGAAAAGGGAAAAAAAAAGGGGATAGGGAAGGGGAGGTGGGTGGGGGGGCAGGTAGACAACCAAGATCAAGTCCAGAGGAACCAGGAACACAATAAAATAGAGGGAACCCTTTACACTAAAAGAATGTGAGAAGGGGAAGAGCAGGAGATGGACTTTTTTGAACCGTGTGTAACAAATAATGCATCCCAAAACCCTATCTGGATTAGGACTGCAGTTTCAAGTTGGGGTTCTAATGACATGAACCAGCTGCACACATTTTGCTCTCACGGTTTGTGTCAACAGAATCTCTTTACGGAATTACAGTCTTACACAGAAGTTCTGGGGACATTACTGTTCAATTAAAGCTACCGTGCTGGGCTCATCGTGCAGACCCAAGAATATTTGCTCCACCTGCCTGGAATGAGCATCACCTGGAAGAACAGGAGTACTTTAAAACAACAAGATTTAGGTAGCAAAATTCTTTCAGATCAGCTGACATAAGAGACAGCAATTTGAAATGTCAAAGATCCCTTCCTTAAAAAGCTGAGATATATTTGTCATCATCTGTAAATTGGAAGTTCCAATACACTTGCGGTGCATAGAATTCCCATGCTTCATTACACTTTCCTGAGAGTAAAGCAATTAGAATAAACTTTAGTCCTAGGAACAAAGTTAATTTTTTGCATCTTAAAATCTTGGGCTATTCCCTGACAATCTACATAATGTAAATTTGATTGCTAAACATTGTCACTTGAACAAAAATGCTATTTTAAAACTATTGATTTTTTGATTAAAAACCATAATAAACAGAGCTAAAAAAAATCACACTAACAAAATAAACTAAATATGAAAAGTTGCATTGAAAGGGCATGTTACATTATTCTTAAAAGGACCGTGTAGAAACATTCCAATGGCAGTGTTGTCAAAGTAAAACAAATTACATTAGGAAGACCCCACAGCCTGGTCACAGTCAGGACCTTACCTGTAACTCTGGCTGGTTGGGGTTTTTACTCGTGTACTACATGGCTCACTTACATCAGACATCATATTTGTATACCCTGAGAAATCTGACACTGAAGTCCTTACTCTATGGTCCACTTCTCCATTAGAGTTAGTGATAAAAGTCATTGGCACCCTGCTGCCCGACTTGAACTGAGAACCAAACGCTTGTGCAAAGTTCTCGATCTGGTAGGTTGCTCTAGGCTCTATGTCCTTCTGAGGATCTATCTGGCTGGCTAACTCCTGAGACGGGATCGGAAAGCTCGTTGAGGATTCTAAGTTTTTCTGTTCCTTCTGGCCAGTCAGTTTCTGAGATGTTGACTGGTAGTTCGACGAAGTCTCCAAGTTCTTCTGCGGATCGATGAGATCATCCAGCTCTTGAGAAGGAGTCAACTGTTGATGCGAAGCCTCCAAAGCAGACAAGTAAAAACCTGGCTGAGAGCCAAGCAACATCCCAAATGGAGGTTTTGGCAACGCAGCTGGCAATACTGAGGTAACGGATTGGCTGAAGCCACACTCAAGGGGAGATGTAGTGTATATCTGTTTGTCTGGAAACAGAGTGTGGTTATGGAGAGTTGAAGACAAGCTAACAAACTGGAAACTGGGTCCAAAAGCAAAACCAGTGCTGTTGGTTGTTCTTTCAAAGGCTTGTTGGAGGTATTTTGAGTATTCTTGCAACATGCTTGCCTTATCATTTGAAACTGTTTGAGAGTTAGGGCTCAAGTTTTCTTCCTGAACCATGTCTGAATGTTCTCCTGAGGTGTGCAAGTCCACACGCTGTTCAGTTATACTGAAAGGATCTTCTTTCTGGCCTTCTGATTTGTGAGAGTACTGGTCCAAAAGGCTCTGTAAGACTTCATCAGGAATACCAGACTTGTCATGGCAAGACTTGATTTCATTATTTAAAGATGTTGAATCAATAAGAGATAAAGGAGCTTCGTTATCCATAACGCTAACACCTGGAGACTGGATGACGGACTGCTGGGAAGTCATGTGTCCGACATTGAGTGAAAAGGCACTGTTACTGCTTGCAGTTTGTAAGTATCTTCTTTTCTTTGAAAACTGCATGGCATCATCATAATTGCTACTTATCTGACCCGGTTTACCACCTGTACTTTGGAGAAGGCCAATGGATTCTACACCAGTATTGGCTACTAGGCCTAGAGAGCCACTCTGTTTCCCAGACAGTGGTTTTTGCCCCAAAATATCTGGCAGTGGTGATACAAAATTAAGGTAATTTTTGTCTCCTTGTTTTCTGCTCGCTTTTTTCAACACCAATTTTGGCACCTTCTTCTGAAGTTCTTCTACGCCTGTGCCAACTAGACCACCACTGGAAGACACAATTGGAATATCAACTGCATAACTTGGCATGGCCACATTACTTGTAACTTGAGATTCAGCGATTTTGCTGCTACACTTGCTTCCTTTGTTTTCAGTGGACGTATTTTTTGTTTTACTTTTTCTCCTTGAGGAACTTGTATTTCCCTGAGACAATGCAGCCAAGCTACCCATGCTGTTTGATGATCCAGGCTCCATTCCGGCACCTGCTTTACCTATGGCTTCACCACATGTTCTTCTGTGCTTTAACAGTCTATCAGTCCTTGAAAAATACTGCTGACAAGTGTCACATTTGTATGGCTTTTCTCCACTATGCGTCCTCTTGTGTCTTTCCATGTGGTACTTCTGGATGAACTTCATACTACACTGGTCACACCCAAAAGGCTTCTCCCTACTGTGGATCTTCTCGTGTCTCTGCAGCAAGTACTTCTGGATGAAGCCCATGCTGCACTGGCTGCACTGGAAAGGCCTCTCCCCGGTGTGGATGAGCACGTGCCTGCGCAAGTGATAGGAGCTCCTGAAGGCAGCACTGCAGTGTTCGCAGACGTGAGGTTTCTGGTTGGGGGACGCGACGGCACCTTCCCCATCTCCCACCAGGGGGGGTTTGGATGAAGTGCTCGGCTTCCGCTTGGCTTTGATTCCCTGAGTTTCTGGCTTTGGCCTCTTTGCCTTCTTGACCTGGGCGTCGTGCTTTGGCTCACCCGCGCTCCCTGGAGCGCCCTCGCCTCTGCCGGTCAGCAGCAGGTCTCGGTGGGGATGCTGGTGCAGATGGTGAAGAAGGCTGAGGTCCTGGATCACGCTCTGGCCGGTTCCTTCGCCGCTGCCCAGGCCCGGGGGTCTCTCCTCGGCCGCTCCCCCAAAAAGCCCCCCGTAGTGGTGATGGTGCTGCGACTGCTGCTCCTCCTCCTGCTCGCTGGGCTTCTCTTGCTTGATGCTCACCAGGGACTGCAGGAAGCCCCAGGGGCTCCTCTGCGAGGAGGGCGCGGAGGGGAAAGCCCCCGCCGGCTCCTTCTTGAAAGTCACGTCCTGCGGGGGCGGAGGCGCCGGGGGCTCGCCCGCCGCCGTGGAGGAAGCGGCGGCGGCGGCCGGAGGTAACACGCACTGCGGGGGGTGCTGGGCCGCCGCGGGGGGCGCGGCCGCCCGGGCGAAGCTGGTGACCGGGGGCAGGCGGTGGTTGAACATCACCATGCCGGGGGGGAACGTCGGCTCCATGGCCGCCGCCCTCTTGCCGCCGCCGAGGAAGCCGCTGCCGAGTTTCATCCCCCGGGAAGGCGGGCCGGAGAGGAGGCGCGGCCCAGAGGGGCTGCGGGACCCGCCGCCCGCCCGCCCGCCAGCCGGCCGGACCGCGCCGGCTCAGCGGGCGGCTCCCTCGGCGGCCCGGCAGCCGCCGCCCGGGCGCATCGCCGCCTCCCGCCCCGCGCCCGCGGCGGCCCCGGCCCGGCTGCACTTACGGCTCCCGCCGCCGCCGCCAGTTACAAATATCGCCGCGTCCGCTCCACAATGGAATTAGCAGCGCCCGCCCCGCCGCACATGCGCGCCGCGCGGCACGCTGGGAGCCTCGGCCGCACGGGCCGCGGGCGCGCAGGCGCGGCGCGGGGGGCGCGGGGTGGGCGCTGCCCAGCGCGGGGCCG
This sequence comes from Zonotrichia albicollis, assembly GCF_047830755.1. NCBI lineage: Eukaryota > Metazoa > Chordata > Aves > Passeriformes > Passerellidae > Zonotrichia > Zonotrichia albicollis. The sequence continues at coordinate 21,474,379 of NC_133826.1, read as the reverse complement.
GGCCGGGCCGGCCCGAGCGGCACCGCCGGGACGCGCTCCGGCAGCCGCGGGATCTCTGCGGGCAGAGCCGGGCACGGCCTCCGCCCCCGGCACGGCCCGGATAACGGGACCTGGCAGCGCCGCCTGCCCGCGGCGGGACGGACGCAGCCTGGGAGCGGAGCGCAGGTGCTGCCCCGTAACGCGCGGCAGGGCCGGTCCCTGGCTGTGCCAAGCCCCAAGGCGGGCAGCGGCTGCGGCTCTCGTGACGCGGGTGGAGAAGCGGCAGATACAGAAAGGCTAAAATTGAGATTTTTAACAAAGGCTCGAGGGTGTCGATGTTTGACCCCAGAGCAGTGCCATGAGACGCACGTAACGCCACCGAGATCTCGAAGCCGCCCCGCTCGCTGAAGCGCTGCGGTGTTCACTGCGATGTGTCCATCGGGCACACAGGGCTCACGCCGCTCCCACGCTCCCTGCCATGCACACGCTGCCCAGCGGGGCTGCCGTGCCAGCCTCCCACAGCCGCCACCGGGGAGCGCGGAGTGCAGCCCTGGCCCCCGCGGGCTGCGACACACCGGGGCTCAGCTCCCCGGCGCTCTTGGGCCCACTGGCACAGCACAACCCGTTCTAGCGATGCTCATTGCTTGAGCTGCATGAACGGAAATAATTCGTCCTTATACTAGAAATGAGATAAAATTGTTATTTTGAAATAGTGACTTACCTCGGTTAATCGGGAGACCTTTTCCACTATTTTTCTAATAGTCCATGCCCTCCTTGAAGGATAATAAAATATAAATTGAATTCTGCTTAATTTCTGAGTGCTTACTTCAAAAGATTTTTGTCTTTCTGTAAGATTTTAAAATGCAAGCATTAGAGGGGTACCTTAGCTTAAAAATTTGGAATTAAGTATATTAATACTAACTTTTATTATTGATGTAATGGAAGTAACAGAGCAAGGTGGATAGATTCCTTAAAATTTGTAGGCTTTATCTGTCAGATATTTTCCTTTATGAGAGGTGAGCCTATAGTATAATATAGCAAGTACTATATAACCCTATAATAGCAAGTACTTTTCATAACCCTGACTGGTACAAAGGCTCGGGTCAGATCTTAAAATTTTAAACATATCTGATTGATGCAAAAAAGTGCAATTTTATGCCATTTCTGTACTTCAAAATTTTGTTAAATAAAACTAGGTCTTTTTATAATTTAAATATTTTATAGCATGTAAACTAACAGTTAATTTCAAAATGTACATTGGATTACAACAGTTTAGGACTGTCAGGTTTAGCTAAGTATTAAAAGACAGATCAGGAATTCAAAAAACTTAAAGCAGCAGTAAAATATTAGTCAGTGCCTGTGAGAAATGAGTCTGTCCCTTTATTCAGGGTGTCTGTGTTTAATGGTAAGCTGGGATGCATATAAGCCAGTCCAAGCATGAAGGGCAGTAGGACACTCGTATGGAAAGCCAACTTTGTCCCTCAGTTATCAAGATAAGAAACCTGTCATTTCTCTCATTCACTCTGTCAGCCTTGAGATACTCCAAGCAGACTTACCTCTGTGTTGTACACCCCATATATCAGGAAGATGAAGAGACCCTGTAAAATAAAATGGAGGGAAAAAGCTGTTAACTCTAATCATTTCAGCAGTAGAAATACCTGAAATAAACTTTCCTGGGAACAGACAAAAGAAGACACACTTCATCAAGGTCAATTTATTTTTCTATTTTTCAACATTATAAGCTGTACCTTGAGCATTTATTTGATAACACGGGAGTGCATCAACTATACAGTGATATTCAACTGTTTGAAAATGAAAAACTTAGCACCAAAAGATCCATAACATTAATTAGAAAATTTAATTTTATATTTGAATGGTCTTTCGACCAACAAAACAAATTTATTTCAGAAAGTGACAATAGGAAGATGCTAAGGCAAACTGAGGAGTGAACAATCTCTACTTCTGATACTTCTTTCTGTAAAACTGAAAGTAAGAAAACATACACTACCAAATTCTACATTAAAGATATACTCCCACTTAAGTATTGACAAATGCATACACTTAATTATTTTAGAAACTTAAATAGGAAGAAAATAAGAAATGTACAAGGACAGAAAAAAAAATAACCCAAGCAGATAACATACATGAATCACCAAAGTAATTTTAAGGGCTTGTTTCACATTGGCCTCTTATTAGACTAAACAAGCTAAAAACCAAACAAAATACTTCAATGAGTTCTCCTGAACATATTCACCTTGTTGAAGGGTGTGTGTCCAGGATCTGAGTTAATAGTGCAGCTTGGTACTGATTCTTGCAATCTGCAGGCAGAATCCTGAAAAACATACTCAAATTACTGTGAAGAATAGAATAAAAAATGGAAATAAATGCAAAACATACATAGTTTGCTATGAAAATGCTTCTGTAATTCAGATTCACTGTGGGTTTATAACCTATAAACTTATTTGTAAAATTACCCTACCTTGTAATATTAGTACTTAAAATTGGGAATTTGAATTTGTCAGGGAAAAAAATCTTGATTTTAAACCAAAAATATTTTCTGGTAAGAAACTGCATTTGAATAGCAAACAAATTGCAACTTTTCAATCCCACATGCAAATTACTTGAAGACATTTGGATTAATTCTGGAGTTGCTCATCAGCAAAATCACTATCTTATTAAGCAGAGAGGAGTAAGAAGTACCATTGATATGTAATCATTCCATGGATTACCCAATGCTAGCATAAACCCTTGGGAGAGAGAACTTCTGCTTAATTTCTTTTGTTTAGTTTTTCAAAGAAGCTGAAATCCAACACTTCCTCTCAGATATTTTTCAGGTTACATCAACAAACTCAACAATAAGTAAGAATAGATTCAAAAAGAGGCAGCTGTGGGTTTGAGTGTGCTTTCCTACAATATATATCACAATTATTTCATGGTGCTCATTTACAAACAGAACTGCCACAATCCTGAAGCTTGGCAACTCACATAAGTGATTTACTCACAGGCAAACTATTTGTGGAATAAAATCTCAGTTATCTCTCTAAATATAGGGTCAGTGGGCCATTCTGAGTCTCCTGACACAGAATCATCTGAAATCTACATTAAAAAAGGAGGGGGTACAAAGTCTATGCCATTATTTCCTCCGACTTTCATTTCAAGTTCCCAGGATGTTAGGGATTTCCATCCAAGGCAAGAGGCTGCTATGGGTAGCTGTCATAGAGAGGGAGGCAACAAATGAAAGAAAAAAAAATCATCTTTCTCAGGCTGATCCCAGAAGAGAGAGTAAAACCACATGCTGTTTGTTATTCAGGTACTTTCATGAGCTAAAACTCTTGCCATGCAGTACTGGTTGCTCTGATATAAAGAGTAAAAAAAAGTTTAAAAAAATATACATTCTAGACTTTCAAGATTAGAATGCTCTTTTAACCTAGGTATGCAAAAATAATGTGATAATTGCTTCTGGGTCTCTTCTGAAGTCTGTGAATCTCATATCATCCCAGAAAAACAAAGTAGTTAACTACTCAAGTTTGGATATTCACTAATCTTACAGAAAACTTGAAACAAATCATTAAAGATTCTAGAGCTTAAATTGGCATGCCAAGTTTTTGCTTTTCTTTAGCTTGATAACTCCTTTGAATATTTAACTGTTAGAAATACGAAATGCTGTGGACTTTCTTATCTTAATTCTTGTAGACTTCTGGGAGCTTTTTGTCTTGCTTTATCTCAGAGTGGGGGTGTCCTCCAACATCAAATTATTCTAATAGAATCAGCTCAACAAGGATTTTATTTGTTGCCTGCAATGTGTTACGAGGACTTGGCACCCACAGCTGGTAATGAGGGGTCATTTTCCACACAATGCTGTCATCAGCAATTACCTGTACAGGATAGTTGTGTGGTCCATCTGTGGTGAAAATAAAGAGGTGCAGAGCCTCAGGTGGTTTGAAATGTTAATAATGTGGTCTTACATAATTGATAGTTTGGTTTCTTTAGCTCATTAGTTGCAAAAAGAGCTGCTCTGTTTTTTCAGTGAGCCCTGGTGTCAGCAGCAGTGTGGTTCTGTGAGCAGCTGCCTCAGTTGCTCAGGCTGGTCAGATATTCTTTGACTTCTGGGAATTAAACAGTGTTGTGACCAAGGCAGTAATTTTATCCAGAAATGTTTATGATACCTGTTGGGATCAATAAAGTAAAATTCCTTCAGGAAGTAAAGCACATTTGTATTTTTTGTGTTTGATAGCACACGTGAGCCCCCAGAGGGGTTGTAGCCCATTGTGCTCAGTAACAAATCCATCCACATCTAGAATAAACCATCTATGCCTTGAAAAGGAAAAGGATTCTAGACAGAAAATCTGGCCATGTTGGACAAAAGAGAACATGCAAGCACACCTGCCATTTTTCAGGTCTCATGCCAAAGTAGGATGTGTTCTTGGTAGACTAAGAAGTCAAAAACCTTCAGCAGAGTTTGAATTCTGCCTTTCTGCTGAGAAAAGCCCTGCTTAATTACATCTCTGACTGTCACTCTGGGCAGGGCAGGAATGGATTGCTCAGCTTTGAAATTTGGCAGCTCTTGCCTGAATTGTCCTTGCTATCTTGAATAAATCAGTCTATGGACAGTTCTAATCTCTAGCAAGTTTGTCAGGATCTGTTCCAGTTTGGGTGGTACTACTGAAAGCTGACACTCTTATCACAAGTTCATTCTGCTTTAGGGCAACAGAAATTTGCATGGCAGTCGTTTTTATCAGAAGTTTCTTTCCATGATTTTAATGCTTGCCTCTCCTTCTGTTACTATTTGACATTTCTTTGTATGGACATACTTCATTCAAGATTAGACAATAAATTGCAATCATTTTTTGGTGTGTTGAGACTGTACACTGATACTTTCAATATTTTAAATTTCAGCATTTTTTCAATATACACATTCTTGAGAATGTGGAATTATTTCATCCTTCTGTTTAAGCCTTTAGTCTCTGATTTGTTTGACAGCTGAAAAGGATCATTAAGGAATCACAGCTACTAAAATCCTAATTGTAATACCTCAAAAGATCAATTAAATAAAAATATATTAGCAAAATATATGTGTAAAGGCTAGAGAGAAGAGCTGTAGAAGAATAAAAATCAACGGAACATATTCGAAAAAAATGAACACCTAATAAAAACAATTCAATACTTAAAAGCATTAAAAACCTCCAGCACTGTAAATTTTTGGATTGCAAGAAATTTTCTGATTTATGGAAGAGATAAAGATAGATCATATGCAGCTATACTGGACTAATACTGCTTTTTTTCATAAATTAAAAAATAACGTTACTGCAGCAACAGAAACTGCAGCCTGCAAACAGAATTTGTGTTACTCACACAATCAGTCTTTCTGTAATCCTAAAAAAATAAAAATTGTCTCAGCAAGGAGAGATTAAGAATTTACTCTTTGTTTTAAATCTAGACCTGTGCTAGAAACTGTAAGCCTCAGGAAACTTGTCATACAGCATCAGTTTTAATGCAAAGAATGTCAAATTCCAAAATTATGGGATTTTTCTACCACAGTTGAAGTAGTTTGAAATCTTTTCTTCAACATTTGGGAAGTCTGAAGTTAGAAACAGCACTGCTGTGAAATTTCAAAGTCACTGTCCCACAGGCAACTATTTCAGCTCTTGTTGTTAGCACTCAATTGGTCCTTGCAGGCTTTGCAAACAGGAGCTAAGCATGTGACTGAGTTGGATTTTCTGCCTATAAAAACTAGAAGCAAAACAGAAAAAACCAAAATCAACGGAAATTTTGTAATGCTAATTACCAGATCCACAGAGATTTGGCAGTAATAAACTGTCATAGCAAAGGTCCTGGAGCAAATCAGTAACTTAGCCTGAGCAGAGCCGTGGCTTTGGCCTCAGAGATAAATTGGGCTGTGCCTCGGTTGCATCGAGAACCCGACAGTTCATCTCTAGTTCTGAGCCACATTAGAGAGATATTTCTGTTACTGTCAGGTGAAGTGGAAATGGACAGGTTGAGTGTAGCTCTGGATTCCACACTGAGAATCTCTGCAAGGAGTGAAGTACAAAAACAGTTTTTACAGAGCCATATAGAAAATATTAGATGAAATTCTATATAAGTGCCAGTAGAATAACTGGGATCTAGGATATCAAAAGAATAACTCGTTCTCCACAGCCTTAGTAGATTAGCATTCCAAATGTTAGCCTGCCCTAAAGTTTATTTTAGATAAAGCTAGCAATAACCTCTCTGCACAAAGGTATGTTTAGAATGATAGGAAATACCCGTGTTAAAAAAAAAAAAAAGTTGGAATGGACTTAAAGATGTCAGCTGTCCACCTCTCTGCATAAGCAAAATAGGATATTTAAGTATCAGGATAAGCTTTCATAATCCAGGTATAACAAATTTCTGACATAAATGTGTCATCCAACAGATTTTTTACCTTTTACCCTTACCAAGATCCTGTTGGAGTCCCTAGACAAGCCTGTGTTAATCTGCTTTTTGAGGTGAGCAGGATCCATTTTCTTCCTGTCCTTAAAGAAGAACTCTTGACTTTTGCAATAAGTCTATAAGCATTACAGTCAGGGCTACAGGATTCAGGAGTTTTAAAGGAAATGTATCACACTATGAAAGGGTTTCCTGCTTCTGTTTCTTCTTTTCCCAGTTTTACTTTACAAATCCAGATATATTTTCAGAGCAAGAAAAAGGCAAGACATGAAGCCAGTTGGGTTTTTTTCTGAGAAAATTCATTACCATAATCACACCATCACCATACACATCGAAAACCTAAACAGCACCAGTCACAGAGAGGAGACCTTCAGTTCTTTTTTTCACTACTCTGTTATTCACACACATAGTGGTCTGAAAACAACCAGTGTACCCAGACCTTGATCTTGCTATGCCTTTGCATGATTCCACTGCTGTACAAAACATGTCTTTCTCTACATTTTTGTTCTTAGAATATTGGCTGTAGGGAAAGAACTGCAAGTTTCATTCCACCTGCTTTTACAGGCTTATAACTTCTTCCAACTGCATCCATTCCTTGTACTTATCCACTCAAGAGATTACTTTCTCTTGTCACTAACCCCCAATTTCTCATTGTATAAAACTTTCTCCAAGTCCCTTACTGAACTGGGAACACACAGGGAAGTGGATTATATTTCATACAAAAAAATTAATCTGTGCTCTTGGTCTGCTCCACCCAAAATAAATCAACACACACAAATGAGCACAAAACCAATTTGCAACATGTTGTCGCTTAGGTCCACATTTGCAAAGGTCTTCAAACATCCAAGGTGCACTGACTTCAAAATTAATGTCTCAATGAGTTGGAATCTGACTGCTGTTGCAGATCTGGGAAATAGTTGATAGTCCCATAATAATACATAGGTATTTTCAAAATTATGTCGATTATGTTGAAAATATTGATGTCTTGGTGTGGATCTGAAATTTACTTACCCAAATGAGCAACTACTCAGAAACAGACTTGCAAGTTTGGGGTTTTTTACTGCTGCCTGTTTTCTGTCTTTTAATCCTTGCTTGCCAGATCGGCCCTGGTTTTCATGATAATATGAAAAAAGTTACAAATATTAGGTTTTTATATTCTTAAAAGGATGATAATCCAGATAAAAAAGGAAAAAGTCAGATGCTTCCAAAGATCCACATGTCAAATGTACAGTAGATTGCTTTGAGCAAGAAACTTAGAAATTTATTCTAAGCCTAAAAACGTTCATGTGAAAATAGTTTCCAAGGGTCATACTTACATTTCACTTTGTTGCACAGCAAACATGTGCAGTTTACAATTTGAGTTCTTTCATGAGCCAGCCCTGCCACTTCCACGATTGTGAAAGCCGAGATGGGTTCTGACTGCTCATGCAGGATCAAGCTATCTCAGCCATTTACATTTCTATTGTATGGTGGCTTCCAAACATGCCTTTGAAATTCTGCTGCCAGTCTGGCAGTAAAACCCTCTGTGCCCTGTGCTTTGGAGGACTCTTCATAATTTTCATATAGTATGCAATGAATCCTTAAACTGCTCACTTGAGGATGATAGTTAACCTCTAGAAAAAGATTGAAAAACACTAAACACAAACCAGTATGTCAGGTATAACTAATAAAAAAAACTTGAAGCACTTTACCTTACACACCCCCCCCCAAAAAAAATCACTGAACTGTATGGCTGTACAAATAATTGATTTTCAAAACTCTGTCTCAAAATGGGCGCTGAAATTCATTGATACTACAGGATTGACCCAAAATGCATATGTTCTCTGTTCTCACATCAAAATAAATAAAAACATTTTAACTGGGGAGGGGAGGGTTTTATAGGAACAAAAAAACCCAATCAGCACCACAGACCAATAAAAACACCCCAGAAACTTTAAAGTTTCATTTGGCTTCATTTGGGAGTTTTTAAAGACCTCACATAAGTATATTTTTAAAAGGTGGATAAATCCAAATTATTTATACCTAAAACCAACTCACACTTTCAAGGTTCATTCTTAGAAAAACAGTCTGAGAATGCAATGCAAGTTCATACAACATTTCTGTTAAACCAAGTTTTAATTTCTACCCAGCATTAAATAATTCATAATTCATTTAAGCATATTTAAGGTGGTAAGGAAAGAATATAGGGTCTATTTTCACATTAGCTTGTAAGTGAGACAGAGTGCTCTAACAATCTATTTTATGAAAAGCAGACATTTAAGTTTTATATCCAAAGAATCATCACACTTTGCATTGCAGCTTCTCTTTCAGATCCCAGTGACCACCCAGAACAGTCATGGAACATTTTCCTGCCAGCCTTCCCACTCCTCACAGAGTGGCATCCTTGTCAACATTACACACATGATGAACAAGAAATGAGAGCAGCCCCTCCCCAGATAAGACACAGAGCAACTCGGGGCCACCATGATCAGCAGGTCTGTGAGGAAAGGAAAGGACAACTTGAGACAAGGAAAGAGTCAAGAAGATTAGGAAACTGCATCAGGCTGCTCAGGCAGCCACAATAAAATTAGATTGGAACAGAAGGACTTAATGCCAGAAATTTGGTCCCTAACATCTGCAGCAGAGAAACTGTTTCAAACTAACTCTGTAAAGAAACAATCATTCTACAGCTTTCAAGGATCAATATAGGTTTTGAATAGATATGGATACAGTGGCATTAACTGAATGCATCTGGTATTAAATCCTCCTTTCAAAAGCAGAGGTTAGTGTCTGAAATTCAATATATTGTAAATTTAACCAGAAAGTGCCCTTAGAAGTTACAGCGCACAATAGCAAATGATGTCTAAAAATTCAAGGATCTCTATGCAGTGTGATTTAAATTGGATCTTTGGTGACCTTTTGAGAATGCACTGAAAGTGACTGTACACAGAGAGCCATTCAAAAGAAAAGGGAAGCTAGAGACGAAAATGAGGATGGTTTTTACCAGTCTCTTCCTTTCACAATATTTTTTTACATATTGCCAATAATGTTTAAATATTCAGTAGCCATTTTCAGTTGGCTGTACTTGGCACAACTATCCATTTACCTAAACTAACTACAACGGAATACAGACTGATTCAGGTTCCTTTTAAAAATATATCAGTCAATAAATACATAAACTCATAGGTTTACTAAGACCTAAAATATTTTCCCAGTAATTTTAGGGAGAAGAGTGCTCACAGACCTCTCCTAATAGCAAAGTGGGGAGAGTTGTTTTGTTTTTTTTAAAGTCAGCGAAAAAAAGTCAAATCAACAGCAATCCTTTTACATCACATTTAATACTTGAAAATGTCCAGCTGGTTGGGAGAACCTGTGGACATAAGTAAGGCAATGCTGAATGAAAGAGAAGATTTAATATTCTAATTTATTTAATAGCAAAGCAAGGTGATTTCCCATATACCTCCTCCAAAGACTTTACATTTTTCTTCTAGGAATAATTTTTCACCATCAAAGGGTAAATTCCATGAAATTTGAATTAAAGAGAGATATTCTAGTAGCAATAAGCCATGCCAGGGTGTGCATTACTAGACTTTTAGGCAAGTCTTTCAAGTGATTGAAGGCCCTTGGTGTTGAGGCTGTTCTTTGCAGCACACCCAGGACATGCACCAATAGCCCACAAGCACATATCTCTAAGGGGCTTATTACTGCTGCACATTAATCAGCATGGCAGTCTGATGGTGGTTACCAGTCATTCCCCCACAGCTGGAGAGGACTGGAAAACAAAGATTTTGTTTGCAATTAAAAGATCTTTAGGATCTTGAGAGAAGCACAGGTTTCAGCCCAAAGGGGCTGGACTTCCAATCAGCATTTTATTTTGCTAACATAAGTGACTTCAGAGAAATGCTGTGATTCTGTACTAAAACCTGATCATGAAATCAAACCTGAGATAAATTGATCCTACCATGCCTCTAAGAAGGGTAATAAAATTACTACTCTTAAGATAAAAAATCCTTCTTATTGCAACATTTTTTTGTGATTTCAGTGCCTCAAGAGCTCTTGGTGGACTCTGCTGCATTTACTTTCTCCATTCACAAATCTAACAAAGCAAATCTAACAGAGCAAACCTAACAAAAAGGTGGCTGAAAGCAAGAGAGCACAATTCTTAGTCTGTATAAATGCATTCTTCAGTATGTACATGGTGCCTTTTACCTGAATATTCATGTTTTTAAAGACATTCTCCTGTATTCCTTGCAGAGGAGTGCTAACTCCAACACATATCACAATATGCAACGCTATTTGAATTCACGGCAAAAAACATTTTCTTTGGCTGAAAACTGAATGAAAACAAGAACTCTGACTTACATGATTACTCCATTAAAAAAATAATTTGATGGCTAGTTTGCTATGGAGCACATGTAAGAGCTACAGTGCATCTGTTCTGGAACTTCAGGGTTCCTCCAGAATCCTGCGTGATTTGTTTATGATGTGGTGATGATTGACTGTCAGCTACTAATAAATGGTAAATAAAAAAGTAACGTGTGATATTAAAGTACTACATTAGCTACATTGTGATTAAATTACAGTAACAGCACCAGCTATAAACCTTTATAGAATCTCCTCAGCCATGCAGTAATTCTCCTAACTATACTATTATGTAGAGCACAAATATTTCTTTGTAAGTCCGAAGCAATACATCAGGGAAGCATTTACTGCTAAAGCTAGATTGAGAGTAAATGCATCTTGGGTTGCTATGAATAAAGCTCTAGCTTCTCATTACTTTATGACAAGACACAGAAATTCACTTTACTTTTCATTTAAGCTTTTCTGCTCCAGTTTATAGATGTATGCCTTCACGCTTTTATTCCCTTCTCGCTTCAGCCGTACGTAATAAATGATTATAAATTTTCACATTTGACCACCTCTCTGCTAGTCTCATGCTTAATGCACAAAGTTAGGAAGCTGCAGGTAAAAATTTCACAAACACTTTTATTTATGATGTTGTCCTTGGTAACGGAAATTTCAATGTACTGAAATGAAAAGTATGATTAAAGGGATACGACGTCCTGACAAGGATAGTAGAGGGCAGCCTTCTATTTCCCACTGAAAATATATAATACTTTTTTGACATCAATTTCATAGAGAATAGACATGGGCTAGTCATGAAAAAAAAAGACACAAACATGTTTCTAACTTCACTGTTGTTCTGCTGTCTTAAATGAAACTTATTCCAGAAATATATTGTCTGGGTTACAAAGCTTTCAAGTTAATGTCAGGCACATAGATAATTATTTATAAACAAATACTGTGCAGTAAAAAAGTCTTACTGATAATCTTCTGCAAAATTAAAAAAAAAATCAGACCATGTTAAGAGAGATACTTTTTTCTCATTTCCTCTTGTCACTTTCCCAGTCATTTTACCCCTACAATTTCTTGTAGATTTCTTGTGAGTAGCTTTTGTCTGGTTTTGAGTCTATGTTCATTTTAGGTAATTTATACTGCCCTATGCAGCTAAAAAGTTTAACAGACTCAAAACCTTTTAGAAGTAGCACCCAAATAAAGACTGGAGTTTGTTTTTATAAATCCCATTTTGTCTTATCATTAAGCATATCAAAATAAAACTTACAACATTAAGAACATTGTTTCTAATTATGGGTAAATGGGGAAGCTGAAATAATATTAGGGTCATCTTACTAACATTTATAGTTTTATATTACATGAAAAATAAATTAATCTAAAATCTCAGAAGTGAAATATAACTTCTTGAGCAATTTTTAAAATAAATCACTTCAGCTGAGTCTCATTCTTTTAAGAGGTACGTATAATTTGCAGATGCTATTACCAATTAAAATAATGTTATGACTTAATTATAGCAAACCCCTGCTACTCTTTACCATCCAGACAAATATTCTGTGCAATTTCCAATAGCATAGATACAAATATAGAACATCTTTTTGAAAAATAACTGTTGAACTACCACATTCCAGAGAACAAATTATGTTTCAATCTATTTTTAAAGTATTCAATATAATAAAGCGTCTACATTTAGTATTTTTAGGAATTTTTAGACAAACCATGCTATGGAAAGGAAGGAGACAGTCAAGAAGTTCTGTACAACAAACACTGAAATTTGCACCCCCAAATGAATATTTCAAATCCTGCTCTGATCAGTGCAAACTAGAATTTGCTTTTATGCATTAGTTCCTCAACAATATATACACAAAGCTCTGAGTTTATATTCAGTCAGATGTGTCTGTGTACAACTCATAGTAAATGTGTTTTTGTGACTAGCATTAACGGGCATAGCTAGAGAGAAATAGTAATGACCAAACTTTTCTTCTAATCCTGTGAATTTCATTGATAATTAACTTGGCTGGGCAACACTAGCAAGTTCCACATTTTCTTTAACAATGCTAATAATTCAAAGAAAAAAAAATATAGAAAATCATATTGTTATTTAAAAGCTGTGCTTTTTAAACTTTTGAGGCATTGTTTCCCAGACAAGGACTGGGGAGTTATTCTTTGCCTTTTAACAAATTTATAAACCATTTGTTCAGTTGTAGATACCCAATCATTGCAAAAACCTCCTGGATGTACAACCAGAATATTTTCCAGTCTGTTTGTGTAACAGCATCATACCTTTCTCAATAAAAGAAGCTACAAAGATTTTGTGACAGATTCTATTTTTTGCCCAGTTATCACAAACCCCTGAAAAACACAATGTGTTTTATGTCAGTTATTTTTTTAAAAACCCACAAATTATAATGAAAACAAAATTGCTGAGAATTATAATTTTAATGTCTTATCCATTTCAGATTTACTATTACTCTGAGGTTTTACACCTTGATAGTTTTTCCTCTTACCTCACCACACAATTGCAAGCTACTGTAATTATTCCTTTTATAATCATTGCCATTATAATACCAACAATCTACATTGCTGAGCATTCTGCATAGTGTCCTTACTGAAGCACACTCTACTCTAAATGCATTCTAATATTTGCATTTGAAACCTGACAAAAATGCCCTTAGAGTAAACATGTGGGATCAATTATGCGAAATAAAGCGTGCAGGTTAGAAGTACCATACCACAGCAGAGCTCACACTTGCTTTTAAACTTGCTAATATCTCTGACCCCTCTCTACAAAAGCACTTTAATCAACATTCACATATTACTTTTTTTAGCCTTACCATTTAACAGGCTGCAAAAAATGTTTAGCAATCAATTACATACATCAAGTTGATATGCTGCAGGACTGAGGGTCATTTAAGCTTAGAGCTACAGCTGAAAGAGTTTGGGAAAGCCACATGGGGAGCAAACTCACTTTTCCCTTTTAAACTTGGAAAGCCACATGGGGAGCAAACTCACTTTTCCCTTTTAAACTTGGAAAGCCACATGGGGAGCAAACTCACTTTTCCCTTTTAAACTTGCAAGCAAAAGGACAGCTTAATTAACCCAATAGAGAGTGTCTCCTCAACCTTTCTGAAGCTCTTTGTGAAAACACTGACAACTGTTCTTTTGGACCTTAAGAGCATTTGCTTTATGTCTTCAAGTTTCAGCTGTGCATACATACAGCCCCAGTAAGAAAGGCCACAATCAAGTGATCATATTAGATAAATTTGATTCTGATCACATGGCCTAATCCCATGCTGGAACAATAACCTAAATCTGGACCTGGCTACTGATGTCTGGTATGAGATATGGGTCAGTGAACATAAGTGCTCTATTTGTAATCATAAAAAGAGAGATAATGCATAGGATGCTAAACTATTGCTTTGCCTCCCCTTCATCTTATGGGGAAATTGATGGTCCATATTCTCCAGAAAGAAAGGGAGAGGATGTGGCTGATTAGGAGTCAGGGGTTTGCTCTGACTATGCATCTTTTAAAGAGACTCCTTTCCTCTCTTAGCAGTTCTCAGAAGAATGTGAGTAGTAAGAGAAGATTCCCTACTGTTCAATGAGGGCACTGCTTTTCAGGGAGGGAAGTTTGTTTCATTAAAAGTAATGAAATTAATTAATCACCACCCAATTCATTGTGAGTTTTTAGGCAGCCCAGCGCGGCTTCTGAGACAGCTCCACCCACTCTCCTGCAGGTTCCTGTGCAGGCCAGTTCCTCTGCTTTTGGACAATCTCCAGGATGGCACATTCTCCTTGCAGAGTCTTTGCTCATTGCCTGCTAAGCTGGTATGAACAACTTTAGTTTTCTCTGCCACTGCCTCTGACAGGAACCAGGAAACTTCATTTGACTGTGGATTTACTTTTGCTAATGTTAATCCCATAGCATCTAATTAGAGCAATCACACTTTGTTCAGGACAAATTAAAAACAAGGCCATTTCACTGATGTAGTTATTTTCAAATAAGCACTTACTCATGTGTCAAGTCAACATTTAAATGAGAAGTATAATTAGAGCCTTAACTTTTTTCTTTGTAGTAGTCTCCAAAAGTAGGATAACCAGAATTCTTCCAGGGCCATATATAAGGCACACACAGTACATACCTTAAAAACATCCCAAGTATTCCTGGAGCCTTGGCACAAGTGCTGCTAATTAGCAAATGCCCAAACAGCTCAGATACCACCTAACAGTCACGTAAGGGTTGAAAAGATCCAGAGGAATCTTGACACAAGATATGTCCAAAAATCTTTTACTAAGTATGGCTGTTCTGCAGTTGTACACGATAAATACGCTAGTGGGTTTTAGTTTGGAAATAAGATTATTACTTCTGGCCAATTTTTTGGTGATTCTTAACCTAAACTGAGTATTTGTCTGAATTACTATGGATGCATTGATCTGACTCCAGCCTGAAGTTACTAAGGTTTTATAAGACAGCAATAAAGCTCTCTTTGCATTAAGCAGCCAAGCGCATCAACATTTTAATGAACTGTTTTTACATGGTTCGTTGAGTAGCTCCCAGTCTCCTACAACACAAATCACATCTCCGTCACCCTCACCCCTCTCATACAGGCAGGGTGTGAGCTGGAAATGGAACAGCAGATCCGTGGATCTTTAGAAATAGGACATTGTAGGCAGTGCAGCTCCCAGCAGTACAAGTGTTTAAGCTATTGTGTTATCTAAAGGAGATCTCCAGCAGTCCCCAGCAGTGAAGCAGCTGCACTGCAATCACCAAGCAAACTGCTCGGGACCTCGGGAAAATCGAGCTCTTGGAGCCTCCGCATTGCACCGCAAGGCTGCAGACAATGAGCCACAGCCTTGTATGGAGGGCTGGGGAGCTCAGCTGTCATTAATCATACAACAGCCCATCTCCCAAACAGGTATTTATTTTATATTGACCTAAAGGTTCAAATAAATTATTGAAATCCACCTCAGTACAGACCAAATCTCCTTGGAATAATTAAATTACATTAATGACAAGCATTTTGGTGTATTCTAGTCAACCTTTAAAAAGCAACATAAAAAGCATAAAATATTTATTGTTATGCTTTCAAATAGACTTCATGACACATTATGTATTTTTGAGATTAAAGATTAGCTCTAACACATGATTTAATAATGAATGCAAATTATAAATGAATATTTAACAAACCATATCACATTTTATGTCTTAACATATCCTTTGCCATTACTGTAACTGAATGAGAAATGGCTCTGTGATGTATTGTCCTGCTGCCTAAGGCCCTGGTGTTTTCACCTTGATATGGCCTTTAAAATAAATTTATTTGTTAACATTTAAGAATACCATGCAAGAGTTGGCATAAAACATTTATAAGTCCGTTTATGATTGAAGGAGCCATGCACTAATCAGGTAATATTTATTGTAAAAATAATTTATTTGGCCAATTGTTCCATGAAAAAAAAAATTTGGAAATGTTTATTCCCAAACTTAGTTTAAGACTAAGTGGTACTAATGGTACCATAAAGATGTTATATAGTGTTAATATAACCTGAGTATTAAAAACATAATGAATTTGCTATTTATGAACCATTAAGTTTTACCTCAACCCTAGAATAAACTTCCGATCATTACAGATCTATTAATAACTTTTCTGGTATCTTTTCCCTCTCTTTATTCCCTTCTTTGCTTTCCTCTGCATGGTCAGAGTAATATTTTTGATATTTGCAGAATTAATTAAAGCATGTTTTAGAAAGCAGTATTTCATTCTGAGCAATATTTTTTAGTATTCTATGTGCTTAAGTGACTATGCAGACTACTATCACAGAAAGACAAATATTATTTTTGTTTACTTTTCATTAGTATTTGTAATGCTCTATCTATTCCTATTAAATTTATTTTTATATTGCAGATTCTAAAAAATGCAAGAGATACAGGCTTCTCAGTTTCATAATTTTGTTCAAGTGGCCTAGTTTAGACTTTCTGTAGAGAATAAACCACACACAACTTAAACCAAAATGTGGCCATTACATTGGGTGGGAGGTGCACTAAACTCCCCAGCAAGTTTTAGTGATTGAAATAATAAATCTCCTGTCTAGCATTGCTCAGCTGAGCTGACCATGTAGATCACTGTCCTAATTTAATCAGCTAGGAATGAGACTTAGAGTAAGTTATAGTCAGAGCTTGGCTAGTAATGTTTTATATTTATAAAACATTCTAAATATTTAAACATTAATGAACAAAAATTGAAAAAAATTCTGGCAAAAATTTTCTTCTAGTTGCCCTTTCAATGCAACATTTCCACACCACTTGTGACCCAAATACATTGTTTAAAGAAGTGAGTTTCAGATATTTTAGGAAAAATAGAACAATAAATTAGAAATGGAAAGAAGAGGGTGGGTCAGAAAATATGAGATCCAGAAGGACACTATGACTAAAGGGCAGTAAGAAACAATGAAATTACTACCCATAGCTGAGCAAGAAATTGAAGGAAGAAATTTTGAAAGAGTTTATTAATCAGCAAGAGAACTTCTGGGATGGCAATCCTTATTCTCTTGTCCTACTGTGCCATGTCTGTCTGGAACGCACAATCACAGAGGTTTGGGTGCTCAATTGCCCTCTGGTTTTTTATCTATGTTGTCATGTTTCCAGACATCCCCACCTCTTCCTGTAATCTTTTCCCAGTCAGCCCTCCTTATGAATTCTGCCATTATTTTCTTCACATTTCAGTCTCCAACATTCTTTGTCTTTGCTGTTCTCTTGTGTTCACTTACAGCTATTTCTGACATATGTTATGCAACCTTGTAAGACTTATCTCATGAACACTTTGGGGATCACTCCTATTTAGGCTGCATCTCAGTTCAGATTCCATTTCTCATCTGTTGCCATTGCCCATTTTCCCTCATTTCATTACCTTTAAAAGATATCTAAGAGTTTGCAGTACTACATCATGGACTGAAAATACTGCTGCTTAATAGATTTGGAGAAATCTTATTTTAAATCATTAAAATTTTTCACGAGTGCCTAATAACTCAGTTCAGCCTTCACAATTACTGGCATGATAAAGTGAAAGCTAGCAGACCCTGTTAGGATGAAAAACTAGCTGTTCATTGAGGAGCTATATTTTCATGTCCCTGCTTATACCAAGTTTTGTGACTGATCTGGCTAATCCCAAGCTAACCATAGTACAGTAAAATAAAAGGTGAGAAACACAAGTGTGTGAGAGTTATGCAACGTTCACCCTTGTTTTCAATTTGAAGAGCTACCTTTCACAAGACACAGGGCTGTCCTTGTGTTGATCTCTTCACATGCACACGAAAACCCAAGCTGAACTGGATGACAGACTAGTTTCACTCAGTAAAACAAAACATTTCACTTCTCCACAGTATTATTCATGACCCAGGAAGCTTTTATTCCAGACCTAAATACAGGAGAGACAACAATATTTTTTCTCTTTGGCTCTTTTTCTCTCCACACAATTTCAGTTTTCCCTGAAACACAAATTCTGTCAAACACTTTACACCAGTATCTTTTCCATTTATCAAGTGTTTTATAACAGTTAATACAGGTGACATAAAGCATCATACCCAAGACAGGGAGAATCTAAAAGCCAAACCAACACACCAGATCCCAATGTGAGAATTAAATAAACTTAGTTTTAACTGCATATGTTCTCCAAGTGTTGATACATTATCCAAATCTGATTAAAGTTCTTTCTTTTTGGCTTATTTTTCCTTTCCAAACATACAACAACAAGCTCTATAATTCCACAGAAGGATTTCCAGGGAAGACACATGGATTTGCCTGTACTACCACCATCTTTTTTCAAATTCTCAACAAGCAAAAAGCCTCAACTGAATACTCTGGTAGTCATTCTGGGCCTTACTCAATGCCCCTTAAAGCCAGCTGAAACAATTTCACAGACTTGGGTACCGCTTTGTGTGAGGCACCAAGGCAGCCAGTGACCAGAAATCAGCAGTTCCATGGGTTCCTCTCTCTCACTCAGTTCTCCTGAGCTCTCTCACAAAGCTCATAGGAGGTACAGCCTAATGAGCTACACAGGACATGTTAAAGTGTAACACAGCACTGTACACGAAAGGAAAAATCAGGAAAATCACTTCACCTGTGATGACACCAAACCGATTCAAGGTTCACACAAACCAGCATTAGGTTCATGTTCCTATTGCATCCGTTCTGCCTCGTGTCTAGTTACAACTTCTGCTTTAAAAATTAGCAGCTACATTTACAGGCAGAGAAAAGGAAAGCAGCAAAATTTATATACGTGAGAGCATGAAGCTGATAAGGGAGAAGCAATGGATTGAAATCAAACAGCTGCTTCAGAAAGTGACAAGGCTTTCAGAATTAGCACCTGAAGACTTAGGAATGAAGAAAACAAAAATAATTCCCAGTTGAAGAAGAGACAAAGAAGATAACCCTCCCATAGGAGCACAGCATGATAAGTAGCCACAGGGAGAATCAGTGTGATCAGTCAGAAAGGCAGGAGAGTTATTAGCTTAGCCCTGAACCTCCTACTTAATGTGGGGCCAGTGGTGATAGTTAACAGACCCTGGCTAAGGTGACAAGCTGTGGACCTGCTTGAGGAAATCCAATTGAGAAGCAGCCATGAGGAACAACAAGCCAGAAACAGATGTTTCAGCTACCAGGATGTGCACACATTTAACCTGAATATGTAGAAAAAATATTATTTTCTATAGATAGTGATTTCATCTCCTCCTGCAGCTCAGGTACTGTCAGATTTCATTATCCACAGGTAAAATGCTTCCTTCACATTTTGGAATAGACCTTAAATTCAAGCAGAACTGTTTGAGCTGTGGCTACTGAATAAAGGATCAAAGGCACTGGATTAATATTCTGAAGATAATTTTAGTATTCAAGCAAAACAAGGCTAAAGTCATGGGAATACAAAAAGTGAAATTTCAACAGCTAAAGTAACTACTAATCCCCCTTCAACCCAGCATAAACCATGGGAAAGCCAAAGCTTTCTTTCAGCTGTCAATTCATATTTAGGCAACTAAATTTGCTCACATGTACGTGTATCAATAAATATCCAGACTGCTGCCAAAATGGGACAGGAACAGGTTTGTCAGGAGCTAATTACACTCAAAAGCAATTTTGCCAAATACAACAAACAAAGTGTCAGACTAAAGCTGGCCTTTTGTGCATCTCTGGGTTCCATTGCACATGAAGGAGAATACAAAAGCCCTATGGGATGTTAATGTCATATATACGACATATAGTCTGGTGCATATTTCCCTTTGCAGTTCTATAAACCTCATTAACATTCATGAAAACTAGATATGCACCTCAGGAGGAGAAAATGCCCTAATAGGTAGATTTTTACAAGAAATTTACTGTTCTCAACACAACACATGCCTGTCCCAGATTTCAAACACATCCCATTTTAGGGACATATAACATCCCTAAATAGTTACTGCTAAATTTGTTTATGGTTCTACATTAAAAAGTAAAATAAATAAAACATGCATAACAGAAATGAATACCCACTGAATGTCTACAAAAGCCTATCTCTGGGCACATATGGAACAGTGAAATATCTTTGCAAACAACATTTTTTTTCCTATGTCTTTCTTAACTTCCAAGCTTATATAGCTTCAGAGGGTAAGAGTAACTTAAGCTACTCTTTCAATCTCTTCATTTTCTGTATTGAAAATAAGTAAAAGTGATATAAATTTATGTATTCTTTAGCTGCCATTTCCAAAGAAAATAATCTCAGTCATTTCCAAGATAATAAAATAAGACGTCTCTGACAAAAGTTGGATTTTTTTCATGGAACCATAGAATCTCTTGCTGTTGGAAAGACCTTTGAGTTTATTCATTGCTTCTAGTTAGAGTATAATAAATTTCTCTGATATTTAACTGACAACAAAACCAAGGATGTTTTTAACTGCCTTTCTTCATTTAAATAATATCATGGGGGCAAGGGGGAAAGAAAGGATTAGAACATAAAATTTAAAACTTCTTCTGAGTTCTAAATTCTCAAAAAATTGCTGGTTTTCCAAATTACAAGCACTAAGGGCTGGAATAAGGATATACAAATTATTGTTAAATATAGCCTAATAGCACATTGTTTCTTGTGAACCCAAAACAAAACTTTTTTTTAAAATATGCCTTCAGCTTATTTTAAATAATAATCTTAAGAACATTTCAAGAAGTTGTTTCTTCATAATGTAGCTTCTACTTCAGAAGAACTCAGTGGTCAGAAGGCCCTGGCTCTTCTGACTCTACTTCTCTTTTCAAATATACTTAAATATTTTATTTCATCCACTTCAAGAAGCTACAAGCTTCTTCTAGCAGAACAATAGTACAATCTCCCTAAAATACAAGAGATTAAAAAAATACAAGTGTTAAAGATTGAACTGAACAAAATATCTGCTCTGCTTGCATACAGTGCGCAATTCAGATTATTCTCTTTTCTTATTTCTGCCCTCATGTCATGAAAATGTTATCTTTGTGAGCAAAGATTGTGTTTAAACAATTATCCATGTAAATAAACAGAAGGACTCTAATGTCAATAAATAAAACATCATGTTCTAAAGCAGAGTAATTAATGCAAAAAAATACACTAACCTTTGAAATCCAAGTAAACTGCCAAAATAAAATCAAATATGTGAAAAAAGTTTGTATCTTGTTTTAAAGTTAATTGTTTTTATTATCTCCATATAACGTTTCCTTACATTTTAAGTAACTGAAAGCATAACACAGTAGAATAACTGAAATAAAGCTGGTGTCTGACAGCAAACATGTCCAGTTTCCTGGAAAGTCCAACCATTAAAATAACAACATACAAGAAAGAATAGGTGTGCCTGCAGGAAATCTAGAGATGCTGGGGTTTCACCACAGCAGCAGACTATGTCTGGTCTATACTGTGTGCAGTGCCATCCTATGTGTCTTTAGTAAATACTACACACATGTTCTGAAACACTTAAAATAAAGCATTACAACAAAACATTAAAGCAGATGTAACACCATCTTCAACTATGAGGCTATGAGGACTTCTAAGAGCAAGAAAAAGCACTGATTAGGACAAAGCATCAGAAATGACCCCCTACTTGTTGAAACCAAATTTTCATTTATTAGGATGTGTGAGAACGTAACAACAGATAACTGGCATTCATATGGTACTTCATGTACAATTCTCTGCACTGAGGAAAATGGGAAATTCTCATTAGTCATATCTTATACTTGAAAAAGCTGAGAGACAATGCAGTTGTGCAAGAAACATCAGAATATCTACCCTGAACTTCACTAGCCCAGGAGATCAGGGCAGGGGTAAATAAAACCAGGACATTCTAGTTTCTACAACCTTCCTGATGAACAAAGGGTGAGAGGGTTGATTAGCACACCACCATTGCAAGCTGCCTTGGCATCTCATGTTTTACTTATAGCTGGGTCTACACAAGGCAGGTTTTGGCACATTCAATTCCAGCCCATTCAACAGTTCAATTCCTTATTTTGAAAAAAATTCTATTAAATCTAAAGTGTATGAGGGAATCTTCTTCCCAGCACTTTGCTCCATGAGAAGTCTATACAGCATATGCCACAGCACACGTCACAGTTGAGATGGCCACCATACACAGAGTGTCACCATAAAATTTAACTCTAATTTAAATTAGAGTAACACCTCACCAGAAGGCTTCAGGCTCTGCCCATACAGAGTAACACCAAACCTTGATAAGGCTGCAAGCTCTGCCCTTCTTGCTCTTTGTCCCAGCCTTTTATCCCCTCCTGTTGGTGCCCTGCCCCTGTGTGCCCTCTGTTCCCTTTGGTGGCTGCTCAGTGCCCCTGGGCCCTCCATGGCTCGTTGCTGTCAGTGCTGCTCACCTGCTGCTCACAGCTGCACCCACTGGGGATGAGGCTGGGCCAGCCCACTCACAATCACCACAAACTGTGTGCTTACAGAAGTCCAGTCACTCCCACACAGGGCAGCTGGAAATCTGCAAATATAATGGACAACTATCCAAAGTCACAGAGGCAGCCAGGGTTTCCTCTGCCCCCAGATTGCAATTTTGTGGGACTTCCAACACTGCTAAACTGCTTCACCAGCATGGTGATAAATTCCAGGTAGCCACATATCATCCCCATCAACAGGTGGAGAAATTATTGGCAAAGAAAATTACCAAATGTACAAAATTGGCTGGGACCATTTAATTACTAATCAGTGCATGGCCCTGGTTTTCTTGCCTCCCAGGGACTGGCTTTACACAGCTACCAGATAACTTCCAAGGGATTGTCAGAAAGTTTCTTTTTGAACTGAAAGGGCTGAGATTAGAACAGACACTTGATTTCACTATCTGTCAGACTGTACTGCTGTGTTGTTCCCCATGTGATTCCCATGTTTTTTCTGGTTCTATATTAGGCGCTACATTTGGACTGCAAATAATTTTTTTTCTTCAACATTCAATTAAATGAAGAGTTATTTCGCAGTTCTTTGTTATTTATTCTTTGGCTGTAGCTAATCTGGCTTCTAATTTTCAAATTAATTCTTTTAAATTTCTATTTCAGTACTTCTAGAAGATTCAATAAGGATAAGATGATTAGGATCTAAAAAATAATCAGCATTCATATGAAATCTTATGTGCCTCTGGCAGGATCTAAACAATATATTTTCAGGAAATATTGCAAAAAATAGTTATACAATGGGGGGTTTTTGGTCAGAAAGTAGATACAAGTCACACACCACATCCAGAATAACAGAATCATCTTTAATGCAGCAGGCAAAGACCTAAAAGAAAATCAAAGGATAAAAGTGTAATTGTTTTTTTCTCTTTCATTAATTTGGGAGGATTTAAAATCATGGAACAAATGCTTTCATTGTAAAGGTAGAGGCTAAAATACCCTCAAAAATGGAAGGCAATTCCACCTCAACATGGTGAGTGTCACTTTGTGTCTAATATACAAGTCCATCTTATTTGGCACTGAAGAGGAGTCACAGGACAGGGTGAAAAACCCACAAACCCCCAGTATATAGGTGCCATCATGTCTACTGTGCCTGACACACAGAACTGAAGTCCTCATAGCAGGAAACAAGGAGAAAGTGAATGTCATCTCCAAATGTCCTTGCTTTTGTGTGCTTCAGTCAGATTCTATTGTCATTTGTTGGGCAATCAGGCTAAGACCCCTTTGTTTTCAACTCTACTCAAAATACAATTTCCTGATCTAATCCTGTTTGTTACCAGTATGAAGATTTGTGACCCTACAAGGTATCCTGGCGACATTAATGACCCAAACATTAATCCTTAAAAGGCATTATGTCAGTTTACTGATGCACGTTCATTTTTGCCCCCAAATAATCAAACTAAACAGAACCTCCTTCCCTCAAATAAGAAAGTCATAAATATCAAAATAGGAGAGTGACTTTGGAAATTTATAAAATTAAACTTAAATTCCTTTTCTTTACACAAGAAAAGAAAGATGAATCTATTACCATCACCCTCCTCTCTTCCCCCTCCAAAAAGAAAATTGTATCTACACGAACTCCCAGTAAAGCCTTTCTTAACTTGATGATCTCTTGCTTTGACATCTTTGGGCATTATTTGTTTCATGGAGTATTGTATTAAATAGAAACAACAGAAATAAATTTCAAGCCCAAGTAATTTAGATCTGTAGCTGAAATGCAGATGCATGTGTCTCACAAATGAGTGGTGTGTTTAAAGTACAAAGTTGATTGACACATGCTTTCACTTAATGATGGTAATTACGAAGAATAACAACTCCAAGCCACATCTGTTCAATGTAACAATCTTGTTGTGCTATGCAGATTACACCGAGAGCTGTCAGAAATGCCAATTTTACCACAAATCATGCATAAGCACATTTGTAAGACAAGAAACAGATTAATAAGCATCAACACTTTTCTGTAAACACTTGTTGAAGAGAATAAAAGCTGTTAGCACTAAGGAAATGATACAACAGTGGATGCTTTCTCTATCAAGCTTGAAATAAGAAATCACAGGAAGGACAAAAGTGCAGGCTGAATTCCCAAAGAACAAGTCCCCCTGTAGCAGATCAAGATGTGGAAAACTTAACAATTACACTACATGTGAACAACATATAATCAATTTTTTTTCTTTCCTTTTAATCAGTTCTCATTTAAAAGATTCAATTTTAGCAGCACTGGATAGTATAGAAAAGGGAAATTTTAAGTTGCACCGAATTAAAGTATCTTTTCTTTAATTGCAGAGCATGCAAATCTAAATTGAAGCAAGACCCACTAAATAAAGAAAACCAAAAGCACTAAGTTATAAACCTATGGACTTGTTTATCATATCATAATTTTAGGTGCCTTTATTCAAAAGCTGTTTAAGATTCAGGGTCATGTTTTTTCTATAGCAAAGGAGCATGGAATTATAGGCAAGCAGTCTCAGACAAGTCATTAATGTAAAATGACTTTGTTTGCTTTCCTATGCCAGAAGACATTACAAAATACAGCTGACATACGATACAATCATAGAATAAATAAATAACATGATTTTACAAAACAGCCTTAGATATATTCCTCTGTAAAATATAATTCAAAATTGAATTATATTTTTTAGTCTCATTGAAAAGTAGTTTTCCACTAATGTGACTTAGTTGACTCTATATACAACACAGGAACTGTACATGCACTTATAATAGAAACTTAACAAATAATCTTTTTTTAGTTGTGAGTATTTATTTTCCCAAATAGTCTAAACTTATTCTTGTTCACAGGCTGCCACAGTGGATAAACTGTACACTACCTTGGTGGATCAGTTAAACATCTTGTAGATTTAGCCAGAGCTGAGACCTTCTGTGTGCATCATCTGCTTTTCAATTCAGATTTCATTTGCCTGAGTTGGATAAAAACATTTTTTAATATTTATTGATAATACTGGGATAGCTGCCTCAGGCATTTAAAGCATACAGAGAAGCCAAAAATTATTTACAGCACCCAGAGATTTCATAAAAAGACTATTTACCACCTAAGCATTATAATGTACAAAATGTCCAGAAAGAGTAGTGCAGTTATTTTCATGCTTTAGGCTTATTCTGTTTCCAATAAAATCAACAAAATATTTTTGTAACTAATCAGAGAAATCCAACAGAGTATTAAGTCTCATATCCCAAAAAGCACATAATTCCTGGGCTATCCTCCTCAAATCCATGAAGTTACATAAAAGATCTGGCTCATTGAATGCCAGCTTAGAAGGGACCTCAGGGTCCCATCTTTATTTTGTACAAAATCCACATACCTATAATTTTCTGTTCAAAATGCGTGATTCCTATCAAACTACCCACATCAGGGATCACAGTGGAGATCACAGTTCTCATTAAGGAAACTAGGGAAATACTTCCAAAGCACATTCAGAACTTCTAAAACCTGCATTTGAAAATCTTTTGAGCATTAGAGCAAAATAGGCAGCTTCCAGGATTTTAAGCATGTAACAGCATTGCTCCTCTCAAGCCATTAGCAATAAAATTAACATTCAGGGGTTATTTATTGCAAGTGTCAAGCAGCAGCAGCAGTGATATCTCTTAGCCAGCAGGTTTGCAAAGTGTGTTCCTGTTCCAGCCAGCATTGAAAGTTCTTGACTAAGGAGCCCACCTGCCCATCAGAAGCATCATTTAACTCTCTCTTCAGGGTATGGCACAGCGCGCTTCCTCCTGCGGGAGGAAAGGATTCTCTAACGCAATATTCTTCATCACAACAAATATGTAAGCCTGAACACATTTTCTCAACCACAGCTGCTTCTAGGCTATCTTGGCATTTGAGTAGATGATTTGCAGAAATTCCACTGGGAAGGAGGTACTTTAAAGGCTGCCAGGGAGTGTGATAGGGCCAGAAGAAGAGTGAAGAGGCACAGCTGTGACAGCTGAAAGCAGGATAAGCTGCCACTGATCTGTTTCTATGCTTATCACAACACCCATTAATCAATTCCAATCACAGCAGGCCCACCAACTAAACTATACTCCACCTCTCAAAAACTGACTACTCAGCCTTGTAATCTTCCTGAAAAATTGTTCATCTGAAAAAATGTCACAGGAGTACTGTATTATTTATTTTATTTTCAAAAGCCTATTATATTTACTTTTTTTTTTAATTGAGCAACAGTCAAAACATCCACAGGCCTTGCTTATCAAAATAGTTCAAAATTTTGCTTGCATTATTTTGGTGTGCAATTTTAAATTAAAATAACTTCCCTTTTGCTTTCTCTAAGTTATACTTTAGATGTGAATTTTAGTAACCTTGAGATCAACAGTAGACCTGCAGTACTGTATCCTTAAAACAACCTAGAATATAAACAGTTTTTACCTTATCTTTTAAAAATAATCTCTTTGCATATATAGTTCTTAATGAAAAATAAAATAAAATTACATTAAAAATGCAGAATACATAAGTACGTAGAATGTACCAAATTTCACTAATTTAAATATAAGTTTCTATATTTTGATTCATGGTAGATTTCCTATTATTTTTATAATTTGCTTTAATAAGTTTACTTCCCATTGACATTATTGCTACCATGAATTTGCGTTTTATTCTAAGTTGAGGCCTGAGGGTACCCCACTGACCACAGTTTGTATAGATCTCCAGTTCACCTGATGAGCAAATTCTGCAAGTTTTGAAGGAGTAGGGAGCAGTCTAGTTTGTTCAGTACCTAAATTGCAGTAATATTTGTTCACTAGACCAAGTGAGCAGGCAGTTCTCCAATTTGCTTGCTTGTTCACCCATTTTCTACTCCTTGCTGCATTTAGTTTGTGCTTTTGTCAGCCTCAGGCCTGTTCACACAAAAAGCTGCAGCTTTTTCACAAAAAGCTGCAGTTTTTCCTTGTTCTGCTTTTAATTCACTGATGTTCACAACATCAGTGAATTAAAAGCAGAACAAGGAAAATTGCAAGTTCCCCACCATGTTAAAGGATAACAAAGGAGGACATTGCCACAGATTTTGGAAATGTCCCTGTGAAGGTGCTGATGAGAGCTGTGGGAGGAGGAGCAGCCCGCGGTGTCACACAGCCTGCGGTGTCACACAGCCCGCGGTGACAGGCTGCAAGTGCTGAACTCGACTTTGCCTCAAAGCAAGCACTTCAGCACCAGCCTGCCTACTTCAAGTTACCACTTGGAAGGATTAAGTGCACTTTGTGTATCTCTTTGCAGTGACAGTTTCAACCCTGCAAGGAAGTTTTCAGAATAAACAAATAGATTTAGGAGCCAGAGTCCCTTTACTATCTAATGGTATTTATGCACCCACAGAACATGGCAGGTTTTGCAAACCCTCCCATTATGATACACCATTTCAGCAGCTTTCATATTTATGCAGCTGTCACATCATTAAATATCTGTATTCTCTT
Organism: Zonotrichia albicollis; assembly: GCF_047830755.1. Classification (NCBI taxonomy): domain Eukaryota; kingdom Metazoa; phylum Chordata; class Aves; order Passeriformes; family Passerellidae; genus Zonotrichia; species Zonotrichia albicollis. The sequence continues at coordinate 21,446,295 of NC_133826.1, read as the reverse complement.
ATAAAGAGCTGTGTATTTTAATAGTGGTATGAGTTTACAAGAACTAGGTGCCTGTTGTGGCATTTGTAAAATTTTCTAATTTCCACAGAATGGCACTGCTATTTCCAAGATTACATTACAAATGCATGTGGTTTATAGGGCTTCAAAATGTGTATTTGCCCAGAGTTACTATTATTTACACAGCATCAACAGTTTTAAAGTTGATCCACAAGCAAAAGAAAGAGCTTAGCATAATTACTGTATTACAATGCAGAACATCAAACAGCCCAATTTATACTACTCATTTAAGTAGTAATTCACAATTACCACTGGCATGGAACTTGCTTTTTAATTCTACCCCTTATTTAATAGGACAACATCAACTATTTAAATGTCATGGAAAGTCTTTCATGCCCATTTTAAATCTCTTTTATTACCAGAATTCTGAGAGTTCCTATATACTGTTTGTGTGACTCATGTTATCATGTTATATCATAAGATCTATTTTTAGGTTTGTTTGTTTGAGGGTTTTTTTGGCAAATAGATGGCTATGCTGTATTTTCATTACAGAATAAACACAGTAACATGCTGTGGAAATTCTGAATTTAGAATAAAATCATGTAAATCCTATGATACTTTTAACTAAAATTGCTATTTATTTTAATATGCATTATCTTCCTACCTTTTGTCATATTCATCATTTTGGAGATTTAAGGATTTTTTTCCCTCCCTTCAAAACAGATAGAACTCATTCTTCTTCTAGATGGCATTTCTAGGAACAATAGCAATATTTTAAAATAGTATCTGTATAAATAAAACAAAAAATAATTCTCAGACCTTGAAATATTTTTCAAATTCAATCCCTCCTCTTCTCCCCTATGTTTTCAGTTCTAAAGTCCTTGGGAAATAAATTTCCTCTAAAATGGGAATCTGCCTACCAAATAATGAGCATCTATAAAATCTAAATAATAACAAATGTCTTTACCTAAGCAAATTCCTGATGCAGCCTCTGCATTAGTCAACTGAAAAAGCTTCACCTTCTTCAAACTCTTACAGTCTGATTTTGCATTTACATTATAATAGAAAAGTCAATACATTTCTCATGTAAAAATTAACAAGAAAGTCAAGGGGTAAAAATCAGCTTCCAGTGGATAAAGTACAGGTTAAGTACATACAGGCACCATCAGCTTATAACAAAACATCCCATGAAGATGGAATATACTGGTGTGCTCTGGATATACTGGCATTTAAGAATACAGAAATAACAGAAAACAAATATGTGCACACCCATAAAAATGTGTTTACTGTTCATTTATAAAAGTATACTAGCACAAAAATCCATCACTGGCCATAGTTAGAAAAACTGAACAGGAAGCTAACAACTTGGTCCTAAACCACTGCTCTTAAATGAATATCATTTTAGTGACTTCTTTTGGTCATAAAAAGAGCACTGAGACTATCAAAAGAAATGGACATAACTCCCAATTTGTGCAAACAAATACTTAAATGTTACAATCAGTACGTGTGACTGTCAAAATAAAATTATCTTATTCAACACAAAAGCCAACTTTGTACATTCAAAGTTATATTTTCAATTCCATAGTGACAAAAGTACATCCTATTGTGACTGTACAGCCCAGAAAGAAATGGGAAATGGACCTGGCACACTGCACTGCCTATGAATTAATTTCCTGTTGAAAATCCCTAGCAGATGACTCTTTTCTTACAAAAGACATAGGAAATTAAGACATTTCATAATGGGAATTTCTGCAAAGCAGTAATCACGTCAGGTAACTGTAAAAGATATCAGCATTCTGCTACAATACATGGCTCCCACAATCTAATATTTAGACAAGGCAGAGAAATATTTCAGTCCCGTTACACCTTAGCCTCAAAGAAACTTTGCAATTTAAGCCACAAGAACCTCTAGGTTTATCTGTTTATATTCAATGTTTGATGTTGCCAAAATACTGTGATGAATTTCAATACGGTTTACAAATGAGTTTTCTAGATACTGTGAACAACAAATTCTCTCAAGGATTTCTTTTTCCATATTTAGAATCCTATTTTCCTCTGAAAGCCCCAGTGATCTGAGAGTTGAGAACTGTTGGCTGGGTTTGTGAAGAACATGTCACTGATGTCTTCACTTCTCTGAGCAGAGAATGCTGTAAATGCCCTCTCAGGACAGCAGCTCTGCCTTAAAGCACAGAGCAGAGAATGATCTTTATTCCCTGGACAGCAGAGCCTACAAATAGAGGGTTGCCAGTGCAATGTGTCAGAAATGTGTTTTATGTATTGTATATCTTAGTGAAGCCTCATCTTTCCTGGACCACAGCTGTAAACTAATAGCATGGAAGTCTAGTCTCAAGCACAGAGAAAAGAGACCATTAAATGTCAGATTTAAAAGCAGGTCCCACAAGAGTTCTAGGTACTGTAAGAACAGTCACACATGTCCATCTAATGTTAATATTAAAAAGCATGGGCAGGCAAAACTGCAGGGCTGAGCTCAGGCAGCACTCCTAAGCTCAAGGGATAAAGCTTACTTTCCCTGTTCCTTTATACCAGGATGTCTGTCTGTACCCAGGCTGTAGTTCACAAAGTTCCTTTACAGAGCTGCAACTCTGTATCTATGCCAAGGGTGCACTATATTTGAATTCTTAAAACAACTTATACATAGTCTATTCCCTAGAAGGTAAAGAATGCCACCTCAGCTAAGCAGATCTCCACAAATCTAAGAATCTCTTTCTTCAATAAGATCTGTTCATAAGCAGATCACTCATTTGCTTGGCAACTGAGCAACAGGAACCACCTAACTTATTCACTTTCTCCTCCATCTGTTGAATGACAAAAAGTTCCTCACCTAGATCTCACCTTTGAGATCTACTAGATGAGGAATACTGTAGATTTTCATGCAGTTGCAGCTGCAGAACAGGAGACAGTTGTAGCATGACTCAATTGCATCAGAAGTGGAGAGGTCAAGCTGTAGCTATTATGGTCCAAGTATACTAATACTCTGCTAAGAGAAATCCTCTCTTTAAAATATATCTATTATGAAAAGTAGCTACTTCTGGCTTTCTAAAAATCAAAACCAAACAAAAACAAAATTTTTTTAAAAAATCCCCCACACAACTTTACTGCAAGATTTGATATATCCATCAGAAGATGTATCCAATGTTGGTCTTACTAATCTGTCTGCAAAACACATAATATTTAATAATGCTTATTATTTGAAAAACAAAGTGAGTATTAGGTTGGTTGGTTTGGGTATCCTTTAAGAGATGAGACAGCTTTAAAACAATTGCTTTAATTCCACAGGTATTTGTGGAATGGCCTAACTCCTTTATTCCATTACAATGCCACTAAAATGCAGACAAAACAACTCTGGAAGAATTCTATGCTATTAAGACAAAGTTAATAAAATAGTTACTAAACCTGTGGTCTAAGTTTTGTAAGCACAATAATTGTCAGGTTGGATTGCCCCATACCAATTTTTATGTTTTTATTGAAAAGGTGAGATTGCACATAAGTGTGGATTGCTCATTAAACAAAGGCTTTAAAAAAAAAAATCCTCCTCTCCATCTGATTTACAACTTCATTCTCATAAGGTGCATAGTCAGGGCTGGAGGAAGGACAAGTATAGTTTATCTCAGATCTTCTTAGATTTGCTAACAAGCACTTGGGATTATTTTAAACAGGGGACAGAAAAGTTACTAAATAAATAATTCTTAAGTATTGAGTTTCTCTGCAGACATAAGAGGTTTTCCCAATAATACATCTCATTCTCAATGCAAACATAAACACTAAGAAACCTTGGTTTTGCAATTTGAACACATTTACAACAATTCTATTTACCAACCTTACCAGTTAAAACCAAAAAGATTTTAAGATATTTCTTACCTACCAATTACAACAGGAAATTCCAAGTCAGAATTTCCAAAATCATAATTTCAGAGTTCCCTTTTGAATTTCATTCTTGACCCATTATGTGACTTGTGGAAGGCACAAGGGGGAATAAAGGAATCGCCCAAGCCCCTCTGCAGAAAAACATTTGTTTATTTATAGGCATTTTGGTAATTAGAAGTGGCTTCAGAATGAAGTTAAACTGGCATAAAAGTGGCTTTACTAGCCACCATCTCTCCTAGCTTTATATATCCCAGTATTAAACCTGAGCCCTTTTTTTCTGTGCTATTCATGTGAACATGATGGGAAACACTATTCCTTAAGATTTCTTATAGAGTTAGGCATGCCATTTTCGAAATTTACTCCTGATTTTGATAAAAATTATTACTGTACTGTATTATGCACAAGCAAAATTAGATTTTTTTTTCTTAACAGCAACTTTAAAAAAAAAAAGAAAATTCTAAACCAACAACGTGAAAAATAAGTGTGAGATAACAGATATTTTTACATTCATTACAGCGATGCTTCAAGCTGTCAAACAGTTAATTAAGGGGCTGTATGCAGGAAAGTTGCTCTCGGGAGCGCAGGAGCCCTCAGCAGCCGCCTCGCCTTGGGCAGCAGCGCCATCCAGCGGCGCTGCGGGAACAGCGCAGCCCCGGCTCCATCCCAACCGCTCCTGCAGCTCCCGAGCCGGGCAGGGAAAAACCGCAGCAAATCCCACGCTTCCCGGGAAACACGCAAGGCATAGCCAGCAGAACTTTTCTAAACTAAAAGGGAAAAAATCCACAGCTATAAAAGCGCACACGTTTTCTCTACCGTCCATGTTTTTCTGAGAATGCTATGCAGGGACAGGGCTGGCAAGCCACAGAATGAACGTTGTCAAGAGAATTATAGAGTGTGTAAATGGGAAACGGTTGTGGATAGAGAGTTCCACAATCAGCCCTGGCAGTGGGACTTTGCCCAGCTGCTATGGGAGTATTTCATCAGCATCATCATCCTGGCTGGGTGCCCCAGCACAGAATCCCACTAGGACAGAGGTGACCACTCTAGCTCACTCTGAAGGAACATTTCTTTATGGTGTTTGTGGCACCTGCTGTTGATGAAGCATTAGCTCAGAAGATCTCCATTTTGTCCTGTTTTCACTGTAATAACCAAATCATATGAATATTGATTAGATTACATAAACTGTCTCCTGTCCTAGAAGCCAATGCTACTCATGAACATAAACATATTAAGACAACAAAACAAACAAACAAAACTGGGACAGGAAAAAAATTCAAGAACAACCAAATCTTGTTACATGTACCAATTCCAGGTCATAAAAAAAGCATAAAACCAAGAAAAGTTGGCAATTGTTGGGGTTTTTTTAGTACAGAAAAATTAAAAATCAAGACTTTAAAAAAAAAAAAAAGTACAGTTCTTTCTGGGGAAAGGGCATAAGCCTCTCAGACCCTACAAAAAGCTAAGAAGGGAATTAAAGTACTGTCCTAAAATAATAATATAAAAACCCTCAAAATTTAACAAAGCAAAAACCTTCCTTGAAATCATAAGAGCTGCAAAACATACAAAAGTGACAGGATTCATCAAATCACAGTATTTTCACATAAATGAAGAATGAGAAAAAATTTCCTGTCTGAAAATAACAGGTTGTGTTTGCAGAGGTAAATCAGATGTAGTCTCCTCTTCTTCCTGCAGATGCCATTACTGGATCAAATTAAATCTAAACTGCAGCTTGCTGTTTTCATTCACCTAGAATTTTCAAGCAAGTACTAGAAGAGTTTATCCATCATTTCTAAGACTGATACACATTCTTTAAAAAGCATAGCTAGAGTGCACTTTCTTCTAAAAGCTCATTTACACACAATGTGCCTCAATAAAGACAGGCTAACACTGGTACTCTCAGAATCCTTATGCCTTTTTATTAATTAACACTGTTTTTAAAATAAAGTATGGAACTGAATAATTATTTCTTATTCATTTCTTAAAATGACTTCTATTGTAAAGAGAATGTATTTAATTTATTAATATTATTATATTATTAATAAATAATTATTATTATTTATTAATTTAATGGTTAGATTTTTCTTAGTTTTACATTTTCAAATTAAACTAAGATACAGCAGTCTGTCCCTGTCTCCCCACTTTACATTCCAATTAAAACAAAACCCCCTTCCTTTTATGTCAGTCATTAAAACCCATAGGTCAAGTACCTATAGGTCAAGTACCTATAGTTCCAATTACTTTTTACCTGAAAACTGACTGAAGAATAATTTCCTGAAGGAAAAAGAGAAGAAAAATCAACCAAAAAGAAAAAAGAGGAAAAAAAATCAAAAAAGCAACCCAAACAAAACCCCACACCAACACAGTAAAACACCAATCACAGATCACATCAATACATTAAACAAAGTAAATTCATCACTACTGCAGAAAATAAGCCATCTCAGTCAGGTGTCTAAACATTTCTTCATAGCACTTCCCACTCCTCCCACATGTTCCTGACTGTTCACTCACAGTTCCTTTCAGTGTCATGGAGCTGTAGATTTGAGAACCCCAAAGCCTTTGGAGACCAAATTCAGTGCTTTTAGCAAAGCCTGACTTCAGCTGCTGAGTAAGTTTCAGCCTGACCCATAACAGTTCTGTCTCTGTGTGTGTGAATGGATCTATGGGTACCTGTGGCTTGGATGAAGAAATGGTAGCTAGAAAACAGCAGCCAAAAAGAGGCAGTGTACATGGTGATGTGCCACCTCAGAGTCAGAAGCTCACAGCTGTCACTCCAGCCTTGTAGCCATGAGTGATTTCTATGTGTGGCTGTAAGTGTGAAGGAGTAAGTGAATGTACTGTGTGACCAGTTACCTGCTGGAAGTAAACATCTTAATTCCATCAATAACAGTGAATGAAAGGTGTTTGAATAAATATTGTTTGTGATGCCAGTTCCTTGGCATTGATAGTTCCTAGATACACCACCTACAGGTATAAATCCACCTTACCTTATGGTATGTCACATCCACAGCTGGCTGGGCCTGAGCCAGGTGTGCTGATGTGTTAAGGCAGCACAGTGGGAGAGCTCTGGCTCACTGCTGATCTATGGGCACTGCGTGGATCCTCAGAATGAGGCTCTTCAGCCATGTGTAACTGCAATGAGGGCACCAAGCTGGAGAGAACACTTGCAGAAGTAGGTTTTGGCAACATCTTACTCTAAAATAGTGCATTAGCAGTGGGAGTAAGAGAGGGATTGATTAGACAGGGTTGGTTAGCACAGAGAAGAAGAAAAAGCAAACAACAAAAAAAAAAAAAAAAAAGGAAAAAAAATCCAAAACAACAAACCCCAACTGAGTGGAGGGAAGTTATTGGCACATCGTCACTTATCCTGCAAAAGCTTTAAAAGTCTATCAAAAACCCACTAATTTGCATGGTCACTTCCTGAGTTTCCAAAATGCTAAAAGCTCAAAGTCATTTTGAGCTTTAAGTTTGTGGAAAACTTGGCTTTCAGATATAGAAAGGGGAAAAAAGATCTCTTAACAATACACAGAACTACAAATCTTAATACATTTTCTGAGCAATGCTTCTCATTAAATACAAGAACAAAAGCTAACATGATTAATCATGTGAGCAGGTGGAATATCACTAACACTTGAATGTAATTTTGCAATGAACACTTGACACAATACCACAATCTTGACTAGCAGATATTGAAAGGAATTGACATTAATAGGCATAGATTAGTTCATGAGCACTCAGTCAATGGAAGTGTGCTGTTACTTGAGGGAAGTTAATGTGTCTTAGTAGAAGAGAGAAATTTTACATAAGTGAAGAAATTTTCTGGTTTGTTTCTATTGTGAGCTACCAAAAATGCCTCTTGCTAATATTTAGACACTACAATATTATGAGTAAGAAAGCAATACTCTCAGTGACAAAGGAAGGTCGCAAAATCAACTGAAGAAAATTAACAAGAAATTTACATTTGAAGTTGTAAAAATCAGTGATCGGGTACATGATGTAGTTTTACTCTTTACACTTCCCATGCTTAGATACACAACACAAAAGAACCAGCTATATATTTATAAACTTCAGGCAAATACAAAATAACACATTTACACAAATAGAAATATATCAGGCTTCTCTTCATTTTTAAAGCACAAAAATCTGAACAACTGAATATAATTTCTTAACCCTTGAGCAAAACTTGCAAGGGCCTTTACAGTAAGAAAGCAATTAAGCAGCACACTTCACGTGAGAGGGAAATTATTAGCCACAAAAAAAAGTGCTGTGTGTTTTTGGTGGCAGGACTGCACTGCTAGACATTTTCTGGGAAAGTACTACAGTGTTCTAGTCTTTAGGAAATACAAATGTGGGTTACTGGAGCAGCATAATTACCTTCCCCATTTCCTCTGCATCACATCACTGAATAACAGCATCAATTATAACCAAAATTTTCAAAAGAAAATTATGAATAACTCTACTGCAGTCTTTTCACATAAGAGTTCCAAGAGCCTGACTTGTCCTCAAAGACTGAAAGTCTCAAGATGTTGAACATTTTCCCCCTGAAGGAGAGATTAAGCCATGAATATCCACCTTGGAAGCTGCACTGGTTTTGGCTTAGGTAAGGTTAGTTTTTTTCAAGATAGCTTGTATAGGACAATTGTTTGGATTTCTGCTGAACATGATGATAAAATAGAGGGGGTTTTTTGTTTGTTTTTTTTTTAATTGCTGAGCAAAAGTTACAAAAGCTAAGGCCTTTTCTGTTTCTTGTACTGCCATACTGAGGAAGAAGCTGGAGAGCTGGAGGTGCTTGGGAAGTGGGGAGGACACAGCTGCGATATTCCAGACCATGTGACATCATGTTCAGTATACAGAGGGGAAGATGAAGAAATGTGGGGACATTTGGAGTGATGGCATTTGCTTTCCCAAGTAACCAATACATGTGATGGTGCCCTGCTTTCCTGGGGATGGCTGAACACCTGTCTGGCCAAGAGAAGTAGTGAATTGATTTCTTGTTTTGTTTGGCTTGCATGCACAATTTTTTGGTTTTCCTATTAAACTATCTGTATCTCACCCCCTGATTTTTCCCATTTTTACTCTTCCAATTCTCTCCCCAATCCCACTGGGAGGCAATGAGCATGCAGCTGTGTAGGGCTGCGTTACCAGCTGGGGTTAAACCACAACAGTTCATTTTGATGCCCAAAAGGGCTCAGAAGGTTCAAGAGCTTTGATTGGAATGTGTTAGATGGAATTTATAGCTGTTATTGCTCTTTGGCCTCTCCTGTGCTTGCCCTGGGCTTGATGCCTTACAGTACATCAGTGCAGTGCTCATCTGTGGCTGCTTTTTGCTTTCCCTCTGTGGTGCTGCTGATCCCCTCACTCTGCTGTGCTTGGGGACATTTTGAGGACAGCCATGGTGCTGCACAGGGGCTGGCACATGGCCAGGGCATCGCTGCTGTTTCTGTGCCGCAGTGCTGGACATACTGGAACTCCAGTGTGAGCTTGAGTCCAAGGGACTGTGACCTGTGGGTGAGCCCATGTGGAAACAGAGATCCATAGGCATGGAGGAGCCCACACTGGCACAGGTGGGCCTGATGGAGGGAAAGCCAGGGCAGGCCAATGGTGCCACAGGCTCCTGGCAGGGACCTGTGGACACATGGAAAAAGGAGCCCATGGTGGAACAGCTTTGTTGGCAGGACCGGGAACTCTGAGGGGACCCAAACTGGAGCAGGCTGCTCCTGAAGGACTGCAGCCCATGGGAGGGACCCACACTGGAGCAGTTCATGAGGAAGTGCAGTCTGTGGGAAGGACCCACAACCCCATGCTGGAGCAGGGGAGATGCTCCAGGCATGGGAGCAGAGATTCCCCTACAGCCTACGGGGAAGACCATGGGAAGCAGAGAATTAATTCCTTGTTTTGCTTTGCTTGTGTGTGTGGCTTCTGCTTTCCCTATTAAACTGCTTACATTTCAAGCCAGGAATTTTCTCACTTTTACCCTTCTGATTCTTCCCCACTGATGGGGGAGCAAGAAAGTGGCTTTGTGGTGCTTCCAGCTGGGCTTAAACCACAACAGATGCATTGATGTAAAGGAAAAAACCTTAGCTTTTATCTCCTGTATTTCTCAACACTGTTGGCTTGTTAAACAATGACTACAAGCACAAGGAAATAGTGGATTGGGAAGCTCTCTACAATCTGGGATCATTTATATGTTATGTAGGAACAGATACGCTTCCATTTCAATATGAATAGTAGAGAAAATTATTTCAGTAACCAAAAGATAACTCACTAGCAACAAACCTAACATAAACTTACTTCAGATTACTTTGAACAGCATCATTGATATTTTAAGTGCAGTTTCTTCAATGAACTAAAAACCACTTTAAAAAACATTCCTCAAATAAGACTGTAAAGTACTTTTTCTAGCTTGTGTTTTCCTCTACATAAATAAATACAAAGTTTTTGCTCTGTTTAAGAAAAGGCATAAAAACACTTTCAAGTTGCAGTAGCATTACTAGATTACAATGCAGCTGAGGTGAAGCAAAAATTTAAAAAAATAAAATTATTTTTATAAACTTAGGCAGTAATAGACTTCTACTTAAACAGAAGGAATTATATTTGGAAGTTTGACAGCCTCTTTAGGAATGGGTTTTTTTTCTTTGGTGAAATATAGGGTACTTAGACAAACATGGCATTTTACTGTCCCACCACTCACTCACTGATAATATTAGCAATAAATTGTAGCTTTTTTTGATATGTTGCAATAGGAAAGAGTTCTCTTTAATTTCTTGATAATAACATTTTATACCCATTCTATCCTACCATCTGAAAGCTCTGGAGTCTGTGTGCATTCTGGAATCCCATCCTGTTTCCAAGCAAATTCAACCTGACCTGTTTCAACCTGTCCTCCTCGAGTCTCAGCAGTTTCATTACAAATAATTGGAGACTGCAGTGATGGCTGTCTTTGCTCAAGTTCAAAATTCATAATAAGGGAATCAACCAGGGAGTCCAACTCATCCAGGTTCGTAAAAGGCACGTGCATTTTCTGGATAGGGTTGTTCGCAGAAGACAAGGCAAATAAACTGAAATAGTTGTTAAAATATCCAGCAATGACAGAAATATTTTCTGCAAAGCTCCTGAGAGGGCTGGTGTTTCTGTATAACCCTATGAGAAACAGAAACAAAAAGAATCAACTGCAGCATTTTGGAGGTACCAAAGAGCCCCCTCTCTTTGCAAGTCTCCTGTAGGTTACAGGTGGTAACTCAGCCAATACCTTGGAACATGGAAGAGACAATTTGACAGACTTCAGTCAGGCACTGCTCCAATTCCAAATACTTCACTGCAATCTTAGGGCTCTTCCTTATTTCTCGATATAGACACTCTTCTTCTGGCAGCTGAGATTCTGTTTCCTTCTGTATTAATAAAGAGCAATTTCAAGAGAATCAAATACAACACAGTGTATTAACTCCTAAACATGCCTATTATGGTTTCAGTCACATAGATCAAGCCAATGCTGAAACACAAAATCAAATCAGTGTCATGTCATATAAGACAGCACTGAAAAGAATGCACAACTGCACATGGTTGACAGGGTTAGGAAAAGAAGAAAAGAGTAAAGAGTACCTCCAGAAATCCTTTATCTTAAGTAAAATTAAAATAAATGAGTCTTGAGTGGGAATGCAGCAGCAAGGAAAGTTAGTTTTCCATTCACAGGAATGCTGCTGTGACAGGAGGTGTTAGCATGCAATCAGAAATATACAGTATGTATGCATGTGTATATATATATATATATATATACACACACACACACAGACACACAGACACAGTCCTCTTCTTAGATAAATGCATCCTTAAAATTTAAACACCAGACTCAAAGCACACATTTTGGGAAAGATTTCTCTTACCTTTCTGCAGTAAGACATGTTGTTTTCAAGGAATCTGGCTAATGCCACCACGTTATCCTTTATTTGATTTTGAATCTACAAAGAAACTTTTAATTATATTGTACACTTCATTCAAGTCAAGGTACATTAAAAGAAAAAGAGCAAACACTGACATACTAAAGAGAGAAATACCCAAGAGAAATAGCATTTTCTGCAACTAAACATGCAATTCTTCAAATAAAACATTAACTGGTAGAAAACACTAATTACATCTGCAGGGTTTTAAACCCCTTCCTAGGGGAGGATCAAATGAATATATTTAAATATTCACTACAGAAAGGTTGTCCTGTAACTTTGTATCACTGTCATTCTAAGTGGCAGGGGCAGCTCTGGCATTTTCTTTCCATCCTTACAGTAGCTGCTCCAGAGACAAGCATGTACAGCAGATACTTCAGAATTAGCTGCAAGTGAATAGCATTATTTGGAAAGCAGAGTGCTCAGTTCCATTTGCTGGAAACCCAAAGCATTTGGGAGTTAAGCAAAAGACATTGAAATAAAGTATATTGGATTGTTTCACTACTATCTGTAGGATTAAGAATGACAACAGTGTAAACCTGAGTAGGCAGAAAATTTTGCTGTCCTTGAGAGGAGCAATTTATCACTCAGAAGATTTCACTCTTTCCCAAGTATTTTCTTGGAATTCAGGCAGGCTCTCTGTCAAAAGGGCTTACCCACTATGGAAGTGGTGTGCTTCCAAGAGGTACCCAAACTTCCCTACTGGAATTTTCAAACAGCTGCAGAAATATTTTTACCTATGGTGCTTATTCCTTATACTTGATTCTCTACTTTGTGTAACTCCCTACAGCATCATCCTCATGACAAGCACAAGAAACAAAACATGATCAAGTGCCTCCAAGATATAGTAGCAGTTATTAATCTTCATTTCATCTCACCTCATTTTGTGGACATTGTTTCACAAGTTCTTTCTGTACTATTCTTGCTTTCTCCTGTACAGCATCAATGAGACACTCCAGTCCCAAGCCTACTCCATCATAAATGGCAAGTACAAATTCCTTTTAAAACAAAGGTTCCAAATGCAATGGTTAAAGAAACTGAGTGGTCTTGAATTAAAACAATTTTTCTACAGTAAACTAGAAATAAGTTTGTTTTGAGCAAATTATTCAGTGCAAGTCTATTCAGACATATCTTCCTTGGACCACAGGAGCTCAGGTCAGATTTTTGTATATTCAGTGTGGTACTTGGACACAGATTACTAAAATATAAGTAGTGAAACAGATAGACTTATATCACCTCAGTGTATCATCTCAGTGCAGGTACAGTCCTAAAAGCACTGTACACTTATTTCTCTTCATAGGTTTAACTTAGACAGATTCCAAGGATGTGGTTTTTAAGGGAAAAAAGTCAAGGGTATTAATATATGCATTTTCACCCTAAATTTGAAGTATTAGATAAACTCTAAATGTACTTAATTTGGTTGATGAAGTTGCTATATGGGACAATTTGCTCCCGAGTTCAGTTACCAATAGTAAGTGTGACCTCAACACTAGAATTACTATTCATAATCACTATTTCTAAGAAACATTTCTTCACCTGTAAACTAGAGGCAGGAATGTTGTTCTCTTCAGGAAATGAAATATCGGTTGCTGTGACTACTGCCAAGTGTCCTATGTACTTCATTGTTTGTTTCACCGTTTGGTTCACTTTGCTCCATGCTTCTGTTACCATTGAGGATAGATCTGAAGAACACCCCTGGGAAACAAAGGCACATCTTTCACTGATGCCAGAAAGCACCTCTGGTCAAATACACACCTTCTGCACAGCAAGAGTTCCTAGCACACAAGACTCAGGCATTTTCAGCTTTACACCTGCCTATTTCCAATGACTTATTTGGAACAGCTAAAAAATCATGCCTTGCAACCACAGAGAAACCATACCATTATACTACAGAGTTTAAAAGGAACAATAGATTCACAAGGCTGTATGTGCACAAAAATAATATTCACTGGCCACTGGTTTATGAGGTTATAAGCAGCAGCACTTCATAGTCTAAACTATCATTTGCTGTTATTGCATGTTTCATTTTACCATTTCATCAGTAAGAACCAAAGCTTTTGTCAGTGCCTGGGCACAGGAAATCTGCATTACTCTCCACTAGCACATGGAACTACAAGCTTAGCCAGAAAAAAATGCAGCCTTGGCTATTTATCTTCCTTAGGTGCATGGTTTTGTCATTACACACACTGGGCATTTAAATGCTTTTAGCATTCAAGTAATATATGCTATAATAAATACTGCATTAATGCAGAGAAATTTTCTACACACAGATGAATTCTTTAATATGCTTTACCTGTAACAGCAACTGTAAATAACCTCCCAAGTTCTTTATTTCCTGTTTCATTTCTTCATCAACTTTCTTAGATCCAGAACACTTTTGGACATTATCAAGCCAGAGTTTACTTACAACCACAATCTGGTCAAAAGCAGAGACAATTCTGATGCTGTAGGACTGAGCAGCACGATCAAGAGAGAAAACTGCAAGAGAAAGAAATGAAAATTGAATTCCTGCAAATGAACAGAGGAACATTAATTCTTGTGACTGACAAATACATAAATGCTTGTGCATCTGAAAGACAAGTCATTAGAAATGTTTAAACCACTATGAAAATGAGACTTACAGTTTTCCTGACATTCTTCATCTTGCTGTTCATAGGCTTTGGAAATGGCAGATGCTCCAGAAAAAATTATTAACAAATTAGTAAGGAGACTATCTGCTATGCTTTTTCCTCCTTCATGATTCTGTTCCAGCAAATCTAAAGCTGAACTTAGAGATTCCTTGCAAATTCCAGGAAGAAACAATTCAGAAATGCTTGAGCACATGCTGGACTTGTTCAATGAACCTGTACAAGTTAAAAGTAAAAGATACATGCATGAAACTCTTCATAGGAGTTAGCAGCCCATGTGTCTTTTTCATGACTTTTCTAAAGGCATTGACTTACTCAAGGCAGTCATTCAGAAAAAAAATGTGTAAAATGTTCTAAACAGCTTATAAGTTCTGTTAGTACAAAGAGAAATTCCATAGTGAAATTCCTTAGCATGAATACATTTGTTTCAACAATCAAAGCTACAGAGAAATAAAAAAATAAAATCCAACCAACCTAAAATAACTGAATGCATTCAAATATTTGAAAGACTAAAGCATCCTATACTTCAGGAAAACAAAGGTTGTAAAATCTGGCCAAAAGCTTGGGGAAACCTTAGTAATTGAATTAATAACAACTCAAGCAAATGAAGTATCTATATTACTGTTTCAGAATACAGCCTTTTTCTCCAATTAACCCACATAGTTAAGCAAAGTAATGTTTTAGATAAATTTCTTAAATTAGGCTTATAAAGTGCTGGTCAGGAAGGTTTTGCCCTCAGAAAGGATAATCAAAAATACAGAGACCCCTACTGTGAACAGCTTGACATTACGTATTTGAAGGTATCGTAAACAGGACATTTTTTATTTTGCTTTCCAACCCATAATTTTCAAACAACCATCAGAGACACCCCGGTTTATGCATGTGGTAGGTTCAAATTCTGAGTATGAAATGAAATGTGTTCTGCTATTTAGAAAGTACCTGATACATAGGAAGTCTGTTTATTCTGAATAGATTGCAATTTTATCTCAGACAAACATCCAGAAATTCTCTTGTTCTTCATGAAGCTTCTACTTCTAAGAAAGGATGATAAAAGAACATGAAAAACCTTGAAAAGAAAAGCATTTCTCCTCATCAAGCATTTCCATGATGAGCTACAGCTTGCACAAATGTGTGAATCAGTTATAAATACTGTTAAAAGGCTAAAATTTCAAATGCAAGGTCCCAGACCATATGCAATATACTCCTTAAAAACAATGCTTTGACAGTATAAAAGTGGGAAGGAAATCACAAAAACTACACATTTCACTCTGCACTGATGCTTTGGAAAGCTCTACGTGCAACTTTTCTTCCTTTTATTTGTCCATGGACGAAATCCAAGAGAATGAGTGAATACAAGAGAAGACTCACCAGATGACAGTAAGAGAGTGGAACAGAAGTATATTTAGATATACACAATATATCTACACAAGATATATTTAGATAGCTACACAATTTTTTGCTTTGTTTTAAGCATAGAAGAGTAGCTACAAATTACTTTTACCTTCTTCTGGAAAGCGAGGAAATGGAGCTGTCTGAAAGGTCAGGTTCCCACTCATCAGCAGGATCATAAAACACATCAGCAACAGCTTTATTTCTATCATTACTCTGAAAATATAAAGGAAACACAGGGGAGGACGAGAGTTAAACAGAAAAAGCAGAAAAGTAGTCAACATATGAATAAATAGAACAGAAAAAGCAGCAAAGTAGTTAACATATGGATAAATAGAACATAATAATGAGAACTCAATTTAGAAACTCAAGTTCTTTTACAATATAAAACAATTGAACAACCAAAAGAATCACAAAGCAGTCCTTGCTTTACTGCTTCTTACTCTACACAAAATGACCTGAATAAAGTCATTTGGTTTTATTGTATTCTTTTTGTTTAATAGACAAATGCATCTGCATGGTTTTAGTGAGAAGTAGTCATGTATCTTGCTGTTTAAGATATACAACCCAAAAAATCACCAAGATTTTCCTCCTGCATGCATTATCAAAACCTTATCTTTGACAAAATATTACTGATTACTAGTGGTTCTTCTTCAATTGTTACTGACCTCATAGAGTTCCTTCATTGCTGCTAGTTTGCATTCAAATTTCTCTAGGCTCCAAAAAGTGGTTATTCCCAGTTTGATGTTACGAACCTGCACCTGAATAGAAGACACTGTTCCTGTTTTATCATCAATTTTGTCATGCCTAAGAAATGGAGAAAGTTAAAAAAAAAAAAGACGACAAAAATCAAGACAAAAATTAATATTACAAAAATAAATAAGATACTGGTAGGTAGTATTATACAGAAACTAAAAACATGACCCACACACAAAAATTTCTTCAGACATCATGCATCTCAGTTACTGTGCTTTAGGACCACTTTAATAAGTGAACCAAAGTAAGATGGACATGGGCATCAGAAGATTCACCTCCAAAGCACACTAAATTCAAAATTAATTGTCTATAGCATACATTTAAAGTTTTGATCTAAAATTCAAATTAGAAATTCCCATTTCAAAATACCAAGGCTCAGCTACACACCTAACTAAGAAGTTTAGAAAAGAAATTTATCATGTTCAATTGCACAAAACTGTTAAAAGAAACACCAACAGCTCACTGCACATCCTGAATCCATCCCCAAATATATACATAAATATTATATAACTATTACATACACACATTATAATTAAGTAACTCAGACACTGACCTGCAGAAAACAGTGTTTTTCCCTAGTGCAGTGCTAATGGCATTAGCCTCTTTAATCATCACAGACAGCTTCAGAGACTTCCAGTTCAGTGGAACTAATAAAGAATACAGAACATACTGATTTTGTGAACCAAACACTGTGATGCAACCACTTTGGGGTTTAAAAACTAAAAGACAGAAAAGAAACCACAACCCAAAAGCAAAAAAGTAATTTAGCCAACAATAGTTCCAAGAATTCTCAACACATTGGGAAAACATTACCCTTCCAGGCAAGATAACTCTTTGAAATGGTTGGGTAAAGGGTATTTCAGAAATAGAAGCATAAGACTAGACACTATATTATTATTAATCCAAGATAAGAAACGGAAGAAAATGAATTCTGTTACTCAGTTTCCCCAATGAGTTAATGCCTGACCAGTGGCAGGTCATAAGACAGGAAACAACTTTTAAGTAACTGGAATAAATATAGACTACAGGATGTCCCCTTAACCACTCTGAGTGGGATTAAACAGAGCTTTTAAAGCAGTCCATATATACAGCTGATGAACAGAAAGGATTGCAACAACCAGAAGGCTGCTCTTGGTCAGGATCACTGGAGAAGTATCAGTGCAACAGAAAAGGTTCCTGTATCAATACCCATCACCCATGGCCACTGAGAAAACAGAAGCCAGCATTGCCTTTGTAACACCATGCATTACATACCCATCACTGATTTATTCCCACTGCCATGGTTCTTCTGAAGGACACGTATTTCCTCAGCAATCTTCTGCTTCTCAGCTTCCAGAGCTTCCACTATCTTTGCATGACGAACAGTATGGTCTTCTAGAGCCTGGGGGAAAATGGGCAGTGGTAAAAAAAAAATCTAAAACTCTTAATACTGTTTGTTGAAGCTAATTTTTTTGTTCCTGGCATTTTAAAGACTCACAAAATGAATTTCATACTGGACATCTGCTATGCTAATATAAAATAATTCATTTTCAAACTGACAGTTCTCTGGGTTTGCTTACATATTGCAATGCTCAAAAAAACCCCTGGAATTAAAGAGGAACAGCTTTTTTAAAAGGTTGTACTTGTTGCAGCAGTCAGATATATAAAAACACCAGCCAAGACTCAGACATTACTTACATTAATGCCTGGAGTAATAACTTTTGCCAAAGGCAACAGTTGCTAAATTTTGGTGCAGGAACAAAACCATCCACATTATTTAAGAAATGAGGCCAGCATTAGCTAATCCCCAACATTAATACATTAGCATACTCAGGTTGCAAACAAAACATCAGTTCTTCTGCATAAAATCACATAGAAGTACTTTAAATCATTTCCTTTATAATAATTGATTAAAAAAAAAATAATTTAAAAAAGTCCCCCAACCAAACCAGAGTTTATTGCCTTAAAAGGTTTTTTTTTTCAATCACCTGCTTGGTAGCTAAGGTCTCCATTTCTAAACGCCTCTTATTGAAGTGGAGCTCTAGCTCAAGGCTTTTCTTTGCCTTCTCCAGCTCCTGTATTTTGGTTGTGGCTTTTTGGTTATTCAGTTCTTGGATTTGCTTCTTACGAGATTCTTCTCTCTAATATCAAAAAGGAAAAGTGAGAGGAGGAATACTCCTACAGAATTTCTGACCCATCCTTCAGGCAGATATTCCATACATTTCAGATGTGCAGCCTCTGACCTACACAGCCCAAGGTCAGCAATGGTTTTATCCCAGTTCACAAGCATCACTTTAGGTCTTCTGTAGACTATGTAAGATATGAGATACATCATTTTTTTTTACCACAATGTACTATTTTATGTCAACTTCCGCATGTTGCAACTGCACTGAAAAAAAACCATTACAAAGCAGCATGCAAGCTTGGAAAGACAAAATAAAACTGTATTAGTCAATCCAGTATAGTGAATTAAAAGCCTCATACAATAAAGGTAGATTCTGTAGGTATTTTTCTTTGCTTACAAGTCACAATTCCTGGAGTAACTCTGAAAAGGATAACGACTTTACAACTTCTTCTGTTACTAAGGCTGACATTTTTTCAAGAATGAGGCTTTGTGTTCTCTAACATGCTGCTATAATATGCAAAAGAAAACCAAAGCCACACAAAGCAAGGCCAAGCAAGCACTGAAAAAACAGATACCACATGCTACAGTTTCTGGTTTACCTCATTGATACATTTCATGCAATGATGCAATGACAACTTACCACCTCTGCTTCCAGGGATTTTATTTTGCTCTCATACGCTTCTTTTTGTGAGGTCAGTTCTTGTTGAACCATCTCTTTTGCTATTTGGACGCTTTGCATCATTTCTTCCTTGGCTTTGAGTCGTGCCTCTTCAATTTCTGATTCAAGCCTACAAGTGTCATACATTTAGATTGCTGCTGTTTGTCTCTTATAAGATGCATACAGATTATAATCTTTTTTTCTCTCATTAGGGTTTAATTTTTTTTTCTAACAAAAAAGTTATATACTTTGCATGGTTTCAAATTCATGGACAAAATGTAGACACTTCCAATGTAAATATGAAAGACATTCAAGACATTCCAGAATTTCAAATCCAGTCAATTTTCACATTTATTTTATTACACCATTTTCACAAATTTAAAGACTGTGATGGAAATTCACTAAATCACATTAAGACACAAAATTAAATTTTAAATCAATGAGTCCTCTGGTTTAATAACACCCCATAATGAAGTAAGTACAAATGACATTTCACTGTCTCTCAAATTCTCCATCACAGAAGACCTAAGGTTATTACTTTGGGTTCTTCTCATTTTCCTAAGCCATTTACTTATCAGATTTTAAATCTCTTTAAAACATCAAAAGTCATTTTCAGACTCATCACATGCTTGGAGAGAAACATAATTAAAGAGATAAACAGTACTCTGAGGACCCCTGGAGCTCAGGGTTTCTCTAATAGTGATCTACATTGTTGGTATCTGGATTAGCTTGTGGTGATTGAACCTTAGAGGTGTACATCATTCCAGCCAAGTCTGTGACTTCCATTACAAATGGAGTTGCTACTTTCCCCCTTGTGAAATAATTAATAATCTTCAGTTACTTCTAAAACTAATTGCATGGTTGAATTAACAACTGAACTTATTTTCAGAACAAGAAGAATCAATACTTACTGTGTTCGCTGTGCAATCAGTAGCTCATTCTTTGCAAATTCAAAATCTTTTGGACCATCATGCAAAGACAAAGTCCCACAAGAAGGTGTTTTAACTTTCTGAACCTCTGCTGGATGATTAAACCTGAAATAATGGTCTCCCCCAAGAATCACTCGATCACCCTATTGGGAGAAAAAAACTTCTGCTGAAACTTGCAGATTTATAAGCAAATTTTCAGTTCTTAAAACATGCAGGTGAAGCTAGAAATCAAAGAGAAGGGACAAATATTTATGGTTACTAAGCATTCTCAGAAAACCTGCAGTCTGAAGCTAAGATATTAACAAAGCAAAGAAACCCACACATGCACAAATTACTATTACCAGTCAATTACTTACATGATGCAGAATTGTTGGGTCCAAAATGCATTTCCCATTTACGTATGTCTTGGCTTCTCTAAGTGGAATAATACTTACTTTGCCAGCAGTATTTTTAATAACACTGAAAACAAGAAACATTTGCAGTATTAGTAGCTCATGATAATTGCAAGTGATGCTTCTTAATAGACTAAAATTCAAGCTTTAGATGCTATTGTTTTCCTAGGTGTGTATTGTCTTCATACTACTTAGGTACAACACAACTACTGAATGACAACCTATGGCAGAGAACCTATATTTATATCTAGGAATCCACTGCTAGAAACTTACTGCAATACCCTGCCATCTGAGAATTTCTTTGATAATGTGACTTCCATGTTTTTAGTAACTGATTAGTTACATTTCTTACAGCACTTTTTTGGGGACCAGCTGCAGGGCATGCACTTTGAGCAGTATTTCACCAGAACAACCAAGCTGCTGTTTTTATTAAATTAAAACTGTCAAGGCATTTCACTTTTCCACTGAACTTAATGTAACATTTATCTATTACACAGCATCATTTGATCAGGTCTTATTCTATAGAAATGCTGCAGAAGAAACCTTTGCTACATGAATGCAATAAACAAAGAAACTAAACTACATCACTTAACAGATTTCTAGAGGGAACAGAGGGTAGCTGCCTTAGTCATTGAGCAGTACAAAACATATCCCTACATAGCATTGTCTTGGCTAGAAGACTATATTTTGTTACTGCCAGAAGGAAGAGTGACTCCAAAAGAAAGGGAAGGGTAAGAAGAAATTTAAAATATAAAAACAACACTACAAACCAATGGTCATCAGCAATCAGCACTCCAGAAAGCTGGATGTCATGTTTTGAATTTGGTGTACACCTTCCAACTGTAGTTTCTCCTTCTTTGATCATATATAACAGCACCTCAGAAAGCTGAGGATCTTCATTGAGATTGACAAGGTTTGGTAAATGATTGTCCATTTTGAATGCAATTCCAGCTTTCTAGATAAAAAAGAGCTCTGCATTAAAAACCAATTTACTTTATGCATTCATAAAGCAATGAATATCTACATTAAATTTTTCAAAGAAGTCACAGCAATCTGTTGCAAGGTGAGTATTAGGGAAACCAAATCTTACACTGTTCTCATTCTTCTGCAAGGCTTGCTGAGGTTATATTTTCTGCTTTATGTCCTATGGAAAAACAAAAGTACCTGTAATTCTTTTATGTCTTCCAATTTCCTTTTTTCTGCTTGTTCAAGTTTTTCTTTCCAGGCCCTTAATATATGGAAAAAATAACATATTAAGAGAAAATTACAGCATACAAATTTTACCATTTTCATTTTAAATTAAGACATTAATGAGTGCCTGACCTTTGCATTTCTGCCATGTTTCTCTCCTGCTGGTGCAATTCTACCCTCAGAGATGTTATTTCCTGCAAATAACGCCGGTATTTTTCACGATCAGTGTTCAGAGCACTTTTCTGAGCTGCCCTCAGTTTTTCAATTTCAGCTTTTAATTCTACATGAGACAAACCAGACATACAGTACATGTAAAAAATAAAGGCAAAATACACTTCAGTACAACAGTACAAAATAAATCCTGTTATTTATTTTAAAACAAAACATCTTTCTCTATTTCTGGTTCTCAAGTGTAGCCTAAGATCTCACTTGTATTTTGGAAAATAAAAAAGCTCACAAAGAACAATAATATTAAAAGGAAGACATCCCAAGCTGTATTAGTCTAGTTGACAAGCGGTCAGTCAACACAACAGAATACTAGCAGTAACAACTCTTATAAGAAATAAGCTAAACACACATGCAAATGACAACCCTGAAAGACTGCTGAAAGGTCAACTCACCTCTGATTAGTTTGACATTGACATCTTCATTTACTTTAGCAATGTTGATAATTGAACAAGCCTGTTTGGCATAGCGAAGGGTGCTGAGCGTCTCCTCCGTGCTGCTGGCAGCTGGGCTCACTGTGGCTATCATGGTTGTTTGGGAATTGCCACCAAGACTCTCCTTTAGCAGCCTTCATTGGACAGGACAATACCAGTCAATCCCTGGCCCTCACACTGACAGAAAAATTCAAAACTTCCCAATCGGAACAGATTAAATACAAAATACCCAGGGTTTTGCTACTTATTTGAGAGGGACTGTTAGCTGCTTAAAACACAAACCAAGCTCCTGTTTGGTCTTTATCTGATGCAACAGGCAAATTCTGCCCTCCACAGATCATAACAGAGAGAGGGAGAGAAAGGATGGGAAGAGATGCATCACGAATAGATGAGAAAACAACAACCTGAGAGAGCCTTAATCGCTATATAATGTACATACCAGGTAAGGACAGATTCCCGGTAAGGAATGAAAGTTTTCTTTCCATTTTGAGACTGTTTAGACAGGGCAGAAATAACCCTTCCAAGGGTCAACAGTGATTTATTGATACTCACACCTTCCTACATAAAGCAAAAATAAAAATATTTATGATACAGTTGCAGTTTCATGTGTGATGTTAACAACTACATTGTTGATTAATTATGTTTGTTCAACGTATGCTACAGCTGTACCACGTTAAGTGTCCCCAGTTATTAAAAAACCAATAAGATGGAAGAGCATCTTCATTTTGAAAGAACAAAGACCCTGCCCTTAAAACAAGTAGTGTTAAGAGCCATCAAACTTACAAAGGCAGCTTGAAATAAAGTCTCTTATTAGAAAAATCTAAAAAGGGGCAAGCCTCAACTCCATGTGATATTGGATTCATGATTTCCAAAGTTCCCCCTCCTTCCTTCTGCAGGATCATTAGACCTACATAACATGGGGAGAGGTGTTCTAAGCAAGATCTGCCACACTGCACAGTTCAAGAGCTTCTTCAGGCCACCCACTCTTACTGGCAAAATGTGATGTAATACTGGCAAGCATAAGGGCTATATACCTCCTTTTATAGCTACAGTTCCTGCCCAAAAGTCCTGTTAGGTGAGCATGCTTTGGAGTTTAAGGGTGTTCTTAAGAGTCCAGCCTTTTCTTGATTTACCTTCAGCCTTTCTCCAGTGGTCTGAGCCTTTGTACAGCACTCACTGCCAGCTAGATCAATGAGATTTATGTAACTGGTGAGCCTGCGATCACACTGTTCTTCATTCACAAATTCTACCTGGAAAGAAAGGAGATGCTGGCATTCAAATCAAAATAAAAACCCTGAGGAGGAGCAGAAATTGGACAAGCTGTTCACATTAAATACATAAAAATTTCATGCTGCCATTTAATTTTTGACAGGATACTCTTGTGTATTTCCCTTGAAGGAGACTAAGCTCAGATTTATAACCATAGTATCAGTTAGCTGGGGCTGAATAACTGCACAGGCATAAACTGCAAACCCAACAGATTACCAAACCAGGGGTTTGGCTCTGAAGTGTGCATGATAATTACAGTCAATCCAATTGCAGTTATCCAATAAACATGCAAATCAGTAAGCTGTTACTGACTTAGACCAATGAAGATGAGTTAAGGAGTCAGTGGAAAACTCAGGAACAGCAGAGATAGAGAAAAATCAATAATAGTGATGAGACTGGCAAGGGGATGAAGAAAGGAGAAAATCCAAGAAACTGGGACAAAATATTAAACCGATCAAGACCAGAATGCCCCAGCCAACAAGTCATTTATCAATGGAGAAAACTGACAGTCTGTAAACTCCTGAGGAGCTCTACCTATTCCATTTCTGTCTTCAGGCTCACGTCACTAAGTCAGGTTTTGTCTTTTAAGCATCTGTAAATCAGATGAGCAGTTGTATTCCCTATATCCTGGAGACACTTGGGGAAGAAGCATCCTGAAGCAAGAAAAGATTTATTCAGTGAAGTGTGCTGAAACTGAGCAGAAATTGCATCTCCTACCAGTGCCCCAGTTTGTTGCCTGCAGGAACTCAGCACAGCCACACACCTCACACAGCCCAGCCTTCTTAGAAGCTAAGATGTGTTGGCAGCAGTGTGAAATTCAATCTAGCCTCAATTAGGATTCCTGTTACATCTCAAAACTCACACTGAGAAGCTTGGAACTACTCCTAGATCTGTCAGCCTAGACATATTTATACTGCTGCTATAAATATACTTAGCACAAAGACATCAGAATCTACTCAAAGCATGTAAAATAAAACAAGTTCTGTGCTGTAGAAAGCCATGTTAAGATGCCCTGTGCTTTACTCAAAGATCTTCAAGTTTATTCTCACAATTTTGTAAGCAGCACACAAAAGCCTTTTTTACTACCAGATTTGAACAGACACAAAAACCCCCCAGAATACCTTGGTTTGTGTCATGACAAGGGTGAAGACAGAATGAGATCTAGAGCTCTTGTCATTCATTACTGTAGCAGCTGTTGCTCTCTGCTTATTACCTAGTTCAAGCCAACTCTGTAAAAGAGAAAAATCAGGACATGAAACCAAACCCTACTTTGAATGGTTAACTGAAGATTAAAATGTTTGCAAATACATTTATTAAGACAAATTATGACCATAAGAGAAGACTTAAAAGTTAAATTTTAGAAGTAACAATGTGAACAGTGATACTTGACTGTACAAATCTATTCAGCTCCATTATACAGGACTAGTTTACATCACTTTTCCACAAAATCAGCTGAAATATCATAGACTACTGGATAGTCTTTTAAACATTTTCTTCCCATCATGGAATTTATTCTTCAGCAGTAAGCAGAAAAGGAGAAGGCAAAAATATTTGTATTCCCTTTTAGTAACCAAAAAACTCTTACCTGAATATCAGAGTAAGAACGGACAACGTTCCTAGAGCGGGGGGAAAATTAGAAAGTTTGAGTTCAGTTTTCTTTCTATACATTTCCCTGCCTGAGTTCTGAACCATTTTCCCGGTTACAAACAAAATATAAATACATAATGAAAGCTGCAGTTGTCTTGAGACTTCCACCCTTTTAGATTTCACTAAGGCAATTAAGAAAATATATCAAGCCAGTCATGGGTATGCATTTCTCTAAAACTACATAACACTGGGATCTTGCTTAATTTACAGGTGAGGTCACAAGCTTTCATCGAGCCCTCAAGATATCCTTTTTCAGGATTACACCATACTTCTGTTAAAATAAGTACAGATAACAAACAGTTAACAAATAAGCTCAGACTTACACTGTCAGGCCTTCCACATATGGTCCTAACACAGGATGTTCTCTTACACGAAGCTGATGAGAATAATTTCAAAATAAAAATTATTAGGAGTGCATTAGTTAGATCTAGTACTCAGGAATATCTTAATAAAAGATTCTACAAGATAAATCTATTATGTTTCTAAGTAGCTAACCCCAAAATCACCAACAAAACTCAGAGTTAAAGCACTTCTGCTTTAGACAAGACAGTAGAGTCTTCATTTCTTTATAAGAAGTCCATCTAAGCTTAGGCTAAAGGACTTACTTCAACAGCAAGGTGGATGTTGCATATCAACCTTTGCATACCATCTGTTTCATCTATTATAAACTAATATTTAATTTACACACAAGTGGCCAGGATAGTGCTCAATGTCAAAGCACAGAAAGTACTTTTTTTGATAAATCAGACATAATAAATTCCTTCCTTACATACACTACTTAAGACAAATTTCTTTCATTTACAGTTCTACATATTTTAATACACAACCACTAAACACTAGTTAAACTGGTTTAACTAGTGATACTTAACTAGTTAATCAGTCCAGTCTTGTTTCTTTCCCCTTCCTCCAGCTCCTTAAGAGACAACCAGGTTTAAAAAAAAAAAGAAAACTCCATCTAAATTACAAGATTATAACTCAAGTTATATTGTACAGAAGATTCTTATTACAAGCTGGAGATTTAGGTATATCCTAGGAGACTTTTTATAAAGGCTTATAGGATCATCTTCATTTTGTAGATAAGGGGAGATTTTGACTTTTTTGATGGATTCTACTGAACCATTTTGTTTCTATTTCAGCATTGCTCAGCATTTGTCCAGTAACAAGCATTTTACTTTAAGTCATCTGGTGATATTTTGATATTTTTATTTGTTTTTTTACTTGAATCCCATTGTTCACAACTAATGTACTTAGATTAAAGACAAATGATCACTTATCATTAGTACATTTTTGTTTCAGAGTAAATGCCACTCCTTAAAGGTTATGCAGATACTTGATTCTGTGAGCAACTTACTTGTTGTTTCTTCTGTCCATTTTCAGCTTTAAAGACAAGCAAATCATGAATTTTCTCATTGTATACTTCAAAAAAGCTCATTTCAAGATGATACAAAACCTAATAAAATTAAAGATAGTCAGTCATTACAGACACAAACAACCACACAAAAAATGAAAGCGAGGGTAGTTATTTTTTGTTTCAGCTAGAATACTGAGCTGGAATACCAGAAGTGGAATACTATTACAGTGCATTTTGCTTTGATACATGATGTTTAACAATAAATTCATATTTTTGAGATCTATTTTACAGCCTTCACTGAAAGCATGGAGCCCACTGGGATTTTGTTTTTGTCTTTCCTTACACAGATCTTAAAATGTAAGACATAGAGAGGAAAGAATCCTTGTCTAGTGATGCAACAAAAATATCATGCCCATATTTCTTCCCCATATTACTGCCTTTAAGGAAGCAAAACAATGTTGGTTTTGACTATTTAGTGAACCCCATGAATCAGAGCTATCAACACAATAAGATTTGAATCAGCAGACGAACACTAATAAAGGGATCAGCACTAAATATCACTTTCCCCACAGTCCAATGGCACAAGCATATCACCTGTTCCTTGTCCATTTGTGCTATTTGATTGAAAAGATCTTCACAAAGTCTTGGAATTATTCCTCGGTCTTCATCAAATCCCATCATCCTGCAGTCAAAATCCTGCTGGTTTAGTTTTGTGACTCCATGGACAGTTTTAACATTAACTGTACAGCTCTACAGTTGCCATGCCACTCGCATCTAAGTTATACAACAACAAGCAACAGAAATTAACCTGATCTCAATTGGTGCTTGTCTAAGTTTGGAGTGGGACAAGGTGATATCCAGAGGTATTTTCTATTTCATCCATTGAGAAACAGTTTGAAAACCCAAGTAAAACTAAGACTCTACAGCAGCTGAAGAGTCTAAACCCACATATGTCCAGTATCTTACCATGCCTGCATTTCATATTCCCTGCACACTTCCAGTGCAACCTAAGCCCGTCTCCAGCTCTGGTGCAGTTTGCTCCAGTTGAGCTCTGCCACAGCAGCACAGCAGTGCCCTGCACTAATCCCCTGCAGTCTGGAGACACACAGTGCTGCACAGCACAAATCTCTTGGGTAAACTTGACCAGAGGACCCCGATACTAATTTCAGTCTTGTTCAAAACACAGAGGTAAGTTATTGTTTAAGTGAAAGAAAAAAATCCAAACACAGACACAACAAACGTAGAAACAGGATAACAGCTGCAACCCTGAGTTTATCTTTCTTTTAGACCAAGGTAGAAACAGCAGTGTAAGTAAAAACTGAGTTCATCCACTTAAAATGGAAGTTCGCCCACTTGAGAGGGAGCTTACTTCTGTCTAAGTTCTATATTTACTGTAAATTGAACAGAAACATTTCTGGTCCTCAACTACCTTTATTAAAAATCTATAGCACCTGGCAGGAATTATAAAACTCAAACTAATTTTAATAGATGCATGTTTGGAAACCAAACAGCTCACTAGGCATTCTATTTCAAAAATATAACTAAGGTATACATAATTGGCTATAAACCCTAAAAATGTTACTTATCTGGGATTATTTTGTGCAAAGATTTGATTTCAAATAAGCAGTGCCACAAACATCTGGATTTATTTAAAGCTCTGAAGCATAAGGACCCTAATTGTAATGATCTCTTAAATGTCTTTTCCAAAAAACATGCTATACTTTACTACTCCACTTCATGCACAAAATAACAAACACTGGTAAAGAACACCACTGGGAGAGTCTGACAAGCTCTCTACAATAATAAAGGGGTTTTTTCCCTAAAATCTCAGACAAGTTTTTATTTTCTCCATTAAAATAGAAAGAAGTCAGGGTCACATACACAAAAATATTCTAAAGTTAACTTTTGTTTAATTGCTATAAATACTGATATAATTATTTTGAAAATACACAATAACATTTTGACACAATTCATTCACTCTGAAATCTATTCCATTCAATCTCTTTCATGACTTAACACTGCATAACAATTGGCAGAATTTTAACAATTATTATTAGCAACTTACGTGTATGATTTTCCAGAGCCAGTCTGCCCATAAGCAAAAAGACAAGCATTGTAGCCCTCAAAAGCTCTTTCAAGGAGTGGCAGTGCCAGAGTTTCATAAATCATAGCTTGGCTTGCAAAATTAGGATGACTCTTATCAAAAGACCAGAAGGAGAAGTCATAACTGAAACTGTAAACTTGGTTTGTGGATGGATTTTGTACAATTGTCTCTGAACCACTCATGGAGACCACAGGGAATGAGTCTTCAGTTTTCTCTCTGAATGGAAAAAGTGGGAAAATAAAAAAAATATATGAGCTGCATGCTTTAAGTTAGTCATTTCACTGTCTAATGGAAAGTTAAAAAATCAATGATCATTGCTAAAAATATCCATCAGATAAACATACAGAGTATTAAGGTTCAAAACACTTTTGTTAATGAATATGTAAAAAACAGACCCAAACACCAATAAAATCAATTCAGTTTCTCAATAAAATCTTAGTGTTGCATGAAGTATCAGGTAATTACCAGGTATGCAGTATATCCTTCTTGGATCAATGATGAAATAACAAGAACAAAGCAGAACTCAACACACAGCACCAGGAATAAGCCCAGGACACAAACCTGTTACTGAAGGGCCGCACTCGCACAGCTACGATCACTTTGCTGTTTTTCACCTTGAAAACATCTTCCCCAGCACTGCTGCTCTCAGCTAAACCTTCTGTGCTCCCTTTTGTTTCTGAACTTGTGCCCACAGGAAGAGAACGGGAGACACTGGGGAGTTTCTTGGCTAAAATTTGCAGATGAGGTTTTTGTTCATTTGAGGCCGGCTTGAGAGATGGTTGGTCTTGAGAAGTGCTGCTCTTTGGTGTAAGTGCAAATCTTTCTGTTAAAACCTTTGCTGGTGTCCTTGGTCTTTCCAAGCTGCTGTGTTTTATCAAGTGCTGCACCTTTTGCTTTCCAGCTAGCTTATTTATATTGCCTTTTTCATTCAGTTGCCCTCCTGACAGACTATTAGCACATTTTGAGGTAATGAACCGTTCTGATTTAGGAGCTTCATCTTGAAACTTTATGTCAGCAGTGCTTGTCTTATCTTTTAAACACGTGTTGATAGCATTTTCACAGACACCACCAGCTAAACCAAAGGCATCCTTGCTGTTCAGGTTGTGCTGCAACTTAGTACTTGACTGACCCTCGGTTAACTTTAGGTTTGGTTTAACACCATCTGTACCCTTAATATTCTGTGGAAGTGCAATCTTGTCATTTCCTTGTGCATCAAAGTCATCATTTCCTTTTCTAGGCACAACATTCTGATTCATTTTACTCCTCTCTGTGGAGCCAGTCCTCACACGCCTGCGCAGAGTCAGTCTCTTCTCTGTTTGGAGCTCCTCTGCACTCTGTGCTGTGTCACTACCAGACACTGATTTTTTGCTTGCTCCAGTTCTCCTCTGGAGTGTTAATCTGCCCTCCAGTTTAAAAGAAGTTGACACATCAGTCACTTTTGCACAAGCTGAAATCACATAGGTCCTGTTTACTTCCTCAGTCTTACTCTGAGGACATGAAGGCAGCCCATCCTTTTCTCTCAGTGCCTGTGACTTCAGCTGCTGCCCAGATGCTTTACTGCTGGCCAGGGCACCGTGTGAGGAAGGTTTCTGCAAGGTGCTTGTGCATCTTGGCCCAGCAGGGCTCCTGGCAGGAACTGTGTAAATAGGCATCTTCTCTTCCAGCTAACTAAAACCCAAATGTTGAAAAGTACAGCACTTTCCTAAAGGATTCTTTCTAGTTGCTGCTTCATGAGGAATCTGGGGAGACAAAGCAAATAAATTTTTATGATGTTGATGTGCAGTGTAAGTGATGTTTTGCTGCATGGGGAGTTCCTTAGACACACTGCACTACATGTTGCCAAACATTAAGAACAACTAGTATCCTGTTTTACCTCTGGTATTTAAAAAAAAAAAAAATTCTTTTATATCTGAATGACTGCTTCCAACAAAAGGCTATTTGACTTGATTTATTGACTTCTATGATTTGTTTCAGTAAGCAAACCAAGCATCAGAAAGAGCACCGGTTGGTAAAAAGAACAATCTAACTACTTAGCAACAAAGATGACCATGGATAGTTCTTCCAAATGATCTACCATGATTTCCAAACGGAGGACATTCCAGATCATGTCTCCATTCACTCACATCTATTTACACTCTTTGTGTTTCACAGCTAACAGACACCAATGGAACAACAAACTTAACCTTGACTAGGAAGTCTGTAAACATGGAAGGAAGATTTTTAGCAGGATTTTGATATGCAATATATAACCCAGTATCAGAACAGGAAATAAAGATGACCATTAGTAGTAACTTTGGATGTTATTTTAGTTCATTCTGGTACAAATAGCAAAACAAGAAGATACCTGGCCTAGGGGATAAAAGAAAACTGTAAAGTATACTCCCTGTCCTTTCTACATGTAAATATTTCCAAAGCTCTATATATATAATCTGTATAGGAAAGCATGATCTCCCTGTTGCATCTGCATCATAGTTATTGGGTTGTATCAGGTTTGATATTAATACACACTGCAGACTTGCCAACCAACTGCATTTAATGCATAGTTACAAGCCAATAAGAAGTCACCTGCCTTTGATCCTTTAAAAGCTGCAGTGTCATTAACAACAGCAGTAGATGGTCAGGAAAAAAAAAAAAGGAAAGCAAGATGAGAGCAAGTGATGTAGAAGAAATCATTTAGCCACTGCTCCAACAGAAGTTTCCTTTAATGCCACACTTTAAGTAGTAGCTTTCAGAGTACTGTCAGAATTTATGCAATTACATCCACTTACACTGTACAGTTTTCATAGCTCACAACTTTTGAGGAAAATGTCAACATTTCAGAGCAGTGTATTTATTGCTCAGTCCAGTTTCAGACAGGAAATTATGTTACGTGACTAGTAAGACACAAGCTTTGTGGTTCCCTCTAGCAGACAGTAAATAGAGAAACACGGATGTAAGCTATGAATGGTGTGTTTTCTGGAAAGACCATCCTTTAACATAAATCTTGTAAGTTCTCCCCTCCTCTCGCCACGGCTGTGCCTTATGAATAATAACAAAGTCCTTCTGGAGAAAAGTGAAACTCCCCATTAAAGCCTACTTCGTTCTACAACAAGGAATGAGGTTCAGTTCTTGAGAACTGAACTCAGAATGAGAAATATGCTCATTCCCCTCTTCTAAAGAACTACAACCACTAACTAGATAGGAAACGCAAGCGCTCAAAGCTGGAGCAACCGGCAGCTCTGTTACCCCTCAGCAAAGCTCCGCTCCCTCCCTCCCTGGCCGAGCCCCGGCAGACCCCGCACGGCCACGGGCCCGCCCTCAGCGAGAGGCCGCGGAGGTGGCGGCAGCTGCACCTCCAGACGCGCCGCCGCCCCCCGCCACCCACAGCCCCGCGGCTGCCCAGAGCGCGGCCGGTGGAGAGGAAACCCCGCCGGGACGCGGAAAGAAGGGAGGGTGGGTGGGTGGGTCGGTCGGTCCGTCCGGGCCGTCCCTCACCTGATCGCACCCCTCCTCAACCGCCGCCCCGCAGCGCCCAGCTCCGCTCAGGCAGCGGCGCCGCCCCCGCCCCGTTTGAAAGCGCCGGGCGCGCCTGATTGGCTGCGCCAGGCTCCGCCCAGGCCCGGCCCCCGGCAGCGGCCGCGCCACCAGGGGGCGCCCCGGCAGCCCGGGTGTGAGGGCTGGGGCACCGAGCGGTGACCGAGCACAGCCCCGGCAGCCCGGGTGTGAGGGCCGGGGCACCGAGCGGTAACCGAGCGCAGCCCCGGCGGGCCGGGCGTGAGGGTCGGGGCGCCGAGCGGTGACCGAGCGCAGCCCCAGCAGCCCGGGTGTGAGGGCTGGGGCACCGAGCGGTGACCGAGCGCAGCCCCGGCAGCCCGGGTGTGAGGGCTGGGGCGCCGAGCGGTGACCGAGCACAGCCCCGGCAGCCCGGGTGTGAGGGCCGGGGCGCCGAGCGGTGACGGAGCGCAGCCCCGGCGGCCCGGGTGTGAGGACCGGGGCCCCGAGCGGTGACCGAGCACAGCCCCGGTGCCCCGGGAGCGCTGCGGGCCCACCCGGATCCCAGCCAGGGCCCCCCGATCCGAACGGGCAGCCTCACAGTGGGTACCACGCCTGCACCGCACTGCCGTGTATAGCCAAAGCACCAGTGAACCGGGGAGAAAAAATGGTGCGAAAGGAATTAAAAGAACACACGATGGCTGTGACGCTTCCGTAATTTTGGCACTCCAAGCAGCACCAGGGAAACAAATAAAAACAGAGTGCTGGAATCAATGGATATATGCACCCATGAAAGACACATTGATAATAAAAATGTATTATGCGAAACCATCTAAACCCAGTAACAATGAGAAAGCTTGCTTGAGAAAGCTTGCTACAAGCTTACTGAACGGGGTTGCTGCCTTGACGGAACCTGTACTTGCACTTAGTGCCTGGGACAAACGTGGTGTAAATCTGTTGTTTGATTTCGTGATTGTTTAACACGATTTTTGGGAGTTTGGTACGTCAGGGGTGCTCGTGCTTCTGAACGTACCAATGCCTAAATTAGCCTGCAGGAGAGTTACACAATAACATTTTATAGGCAGGAGTGGATTATTTCAAATTAACAAATTCCATCTCCACAGAAGACATCATTTTGATTAAATAAAATCAAAATTATAGTTTGTGTCTTATTTCTCTTCCATAAACTTACACTAATAACAAACTATTTCTGGTATTGCAAAGTCCTTCAACAGAACTTGCAGCTGGTACACAGGCACTAATACAGTTTCAGTATGTTTACAAAAAAAACTTACATATATGTTCTTAATAAACCCCAAGAGAGCATACTGAGGACTTGGAGAAACATTTCCAGTGGAAGATTTTACTTAAGTTAATAGGAAAGGATTTTCAGAGGCTAATCTGCCATTAATTTTTTTTTCCTTGCCAGCAAGACCAAGGACTACTGGTTTTAAAAAAGGGTTCCAGAGTACCTTTACTAGGTATACTATAGTAATTCAAGCACACAATAGCCAGTATTTCAAAATAAAGATGAGATTGAAAGGAGACTTCTTAAAAAACTGTACAAATTTCTTTTTAAAATGCAATTTACAAGACAACATTTCATACTTATTTTTAATCATACTTTTATTGTAATTACATAAATATGCCTTTATTACCTCTGAGAATTATTTTTGTTGTGTTTTTTAATAATGTCCATAATATTATCCCCTGTTACGAGGTTATTATGTAACTGTTTAAGTCTCTGTTGTTCCCTTCTCTTCTGGTCATGCAGATATGGGGAATTAAGCAGCTGTGGGGGAAGAATGGTGCCTGTGGGTTTCACTCTCTTCACAACATCCCAGAAGAGCTTCTTGCTGTTGTTATTGATAAAAGTAATTGCAGTTCCATTGTGACCCAATCTCCCTGCTCTCCCAACCTGAAAAAGCATAAATTCCTTTAAGTTAGCAATATTACATGGAAGTCCTTCCAATTGTCTCAGAAGTTTATTTTCTTATAGAACAGCAAGTAAACATAAGTGACAGGCCCAAATCTCTCTCATCCTCTAAGCACAAGGGTACTTAAAACAAGCTTCCTGAATTCAGGATGTGTAGATCTGAAGCTGTAGCTGAAATGCATTTAAAATTATGACTTGTTTATGGAACATACCAGAAGTCTGATATTTTACTGAGATATGAGGCAAAGGCTTACAGTAAATCTGATCCAAACCAAAGGTTTTAAAAAATACTAGAGAGACACCAAATACTTATACTTCATATCAAGCACAGTATGTGCCAGCATGGCCACAAAAATGCCCTTTACTTTCAATGTCCTAGTAACTTTAAATTATTTACCAATATTCTCTAAAATACTTAAAAAATTAGAATAGAGTCTACAACGACTCTCTATTCAGAAACAGCTGACATGGTAATATTGGTATAGTTTTGATGCTAGGAAAGACCATTTTTATTTACTTAATACATGCTTGAAACTTTAGCAGAAAGATATTTAAAAACAAGAGGGGAATTTTGCAGTTAGCAATGCAGGCTATTTGAGGAGTTACTGACAGTGGATAACTTCCAGAGGTCCTCCTCATCTGTTTGGAACCAGGTTTACTTCAAAGTCAGATCAGCTCCCTCAGGGCCTTGTTTCCAGTGTCTGAAGCACAAAGGATTTTCAGGCAGTATGGGACCTTTCTCCCTGCTATGAGGCCACAATTTCCCTTGCAGAAAGCTACAGCTGCTGGCTCTTGTCCTTTCCCTGGGCATCCTCAAGGCCAGTCTGGCTCTGTCTCCTCTGTAATCACCCGAATGTAGACAGCAATTAAGTCTCCAGAGCAGCCCAAACAAGCCCAGTTGAGCCTGTCCTGAAGTGTCACGTGTGCCAGCCCCTGACTTCACCTGGACTGCCTCCAGTTTGCTGCCCTTTCCCACAGCTGCTGTTCCCAGAACTGCACACAGTAGTACTGTGTCTTCCTCATGCCACAAAGAGGGCAAGAATGAGTTGTCTTGATGTGCCAGCTAAAGTAGGGCTGGGGACTGTGCACATAAACGCACACACACGTGAAACTCACAGGCTATCTCTTCTAAAGCACGAAATCCATAGAAAAAAGTATCTTGACTAGAAAGGGGAAGAAATCAAGTTCATGACTGCTGTCCTGACTATTAATGCATAGCCCACAGTGCAGATGAGCTGCACCTGCAAGAAGGGCATTTGGCCAATCTTCACACAATAAAGAAATGGTAAACTTTGTTCTCTATAGACACAAAATGATACAAGAGAGTACAAAACAGGAAGAAGTACACTGCAAAAGTAAGTAATTTAAAGACATTCTTCTAGGTTTTAATAATTTATATAGGAGATAATAGGAACAATATTCTAGATTTGAGTAATTTACGTAAGAGACTTACAGAAGAGACATCCAGCACCATTTTTCCTTTCCTATAAAAATAATTCTGAAGAGGAAAATTATCTTTCTGTTTACATTTACATTTCCATAGCTGGCTGTCATATTCCAATATACTTTTCAAATAAATCATTAGCAATTTATTTATTTATTTACCTGGTGTACATATTCATCCATACTTGAAGGCATATCAAAATTCACCACCAGTTTGACATTGACAAGGTCAAGTCCTCGTCCAAGGACTCCAGTACTTACTATAACTTCATACTTCTCTTGAAGTAATCCCTGGCAAGAAAGGAACAACCTACAATTCATTCTTCTTTCCTTATTTGTATTTTGAACTTCTCCAAGCATGGGTTAACATCTAGTTATTTGGTGTAAGATCACACACAGTAGGATTATTCTATTGTAAAGGAGAGAATGGCTCCCTGTATTCTTGATTTAAACAGGAATATAATTCAGAGAGATAACCAAACAGAGAACCAACCCACAATTTTAATTGCAAATATTATTTGAAATGGGAATTTAAATAAGCATTTAATTGTAACTGATAATCAGAGAAACAGTCTCTGTATTTATCCACATTTAAAACAGGATTATTATCTACACTTTTGCTTAGTCCTGTCTGTCTCTCATCTCCCCCAGCAATACCTCAGGTATTACTGCAAAAAAGCAGTCCATTATGACTGCAGTCATTCAAATGAAGCCACATTTTTAAAAAAGGCCATTTGAAATTTACCAGACACCCTGAACTTGAGTAGGCACAAACCTGTAGTATGTCTGATCTTTCCACCTGAGACTTTTCAGAATGCATAGCTGTGCACTGCAATCCTGTAATCTTATGAACAGCATCACTCAACAGATCTGCTCCTAGTTTACAGTCCACAAACACCAACACTGGAGGCTTGAAGAGCTTGTTATCCTGTAAAATTAAAGTGTTTATTTAAAAAGGGATTACAACAACTGGCTGTTCATCATCAGCATGGATTCATTTTGTCCCGATCATGAGATGAGAACCTGACAGACATTTGCAAAGATATGAATCCTTTTATAAACTGCTCTTATGAGAAAAATATTAAACTTACATTTAGTATTTCAAACAGCTTTTTCTTTTTAGATGGTTCTTCTACCCACAAGATAATTTGCCGAACATTGGAACATGGCAGATTCTTGTCTCCAATTGTTATTCTGACAAAATTGTGCAGAAGCTGATTTGCCAAGTGCTCAATGCCCACTGGAATCGTGGCTGACACCAGGATGGTTTGATGATCATGAGAGATGTTTTCCAAAATATCCAACACCTGCTGCTGGAAACCCATTTTTAGCATGGTATCCACCTAAATGAAAAATATTACAGTTGTACCACTTCTTTTTCCATGAATAGCAGGATTCCAAACTTAAATTGACAAAAGAATCATAATGCAACTTGTACCAATCCAAATGCAGGAGTATTTACAGTCAGAAGAAAAGCTAAGTGAGAAAATTAAAAACAAATGGTACACACTGGCTCAACAGTATTATCCTGTACCTAACTTTACAGCAATAGAACATTTGTTTTTTAAACACATTTCATACTGTGTCAAAAAATAAAACTGTCTCTTAAGAAATATATTCTATTTTTATATCAAACACTCTGTATGTTTAATAAGTGAGATTAGCCACTCACATTACTCTGCCAGGACCCCTGTGTAGGTAATAGAGATCTGATAAATACTTACTTCATCCACCACTACAATTTTTATGCCATGCAGTTGAACAGAACTTTGCTTTAAAATCTCAAGAAGTCTTCCAGGTGTTGCTATTATCACCTGAAAAAAAAAAAAAAAAAGAAGGAGGAAAAAACCCCACGGGAGTAAGAAATTCCATGAAAGGACAGAAGACCATCCTAGAAAAACCATAAAATTCCATCACATACATAACAATGGCAGTAATGAATGAAATTACTTGCACTCAAGTAAGTAATAAGACTTCTAGAAAACTTATAAATTATGAAGCACTAAGAGGAAATGGACCTATCAAAACTTTAATGGAGATAAGTTACAAGAAATAAAATCTGCATGAAAAACAATTACAACTCCTTGTGTAAAATACTGGCATATTTCAGTCTTTGAAAGCAGCAATATCAGAATGTAACTTTTTAAAAACAAACAAACAAACAAAAAAGCTATTAGATGTTTAACCAGAAGTGAAAAAGTTTTTTAAAAATTGTGCAACTAAATTTTCAGGCAGTAACAAATGTTTCAGTAGCTCAGACTTAGGAGAAAGCCATCTCTGTGTGTTCACAGGTGTCAGCAGTCACATTTCTGTTCCCTGTGAACGTGATGGCAGCGTAGCTCTGCACCCTGGCTCCAAGCTCACCTTGACGCTCTGCCTGAGGCGGTGCAGCTGCGGGGGCAGGGGCAAACCTCCCACCAGCAGAGCTGTCCTCATGTTGGGTAAGCCGGCCATCAGCTCCTTCGCCTGGCGCTCGATCTGAATTGCCAGCTCCCTCGTTGGTGCCAAAATAAGGGCACATGGAGTTTCTGTCTAGAAAGGAAAGGAAAAATCTGATTAATTTGGAATTGCTTTATTATTTAGATAAAAAGCTTTCAAATTTCCCAACCTTTTGCATTAAAAATGAGAATTACTTTAAGCAGCAAAATAAAATTACTTCTCAATATATACAATAACTTGTACAGTGACCTAAAGATGAAGCATGGAAAAGATTGTGTACAGATGCATTTTTCATTGAGACCCCAATTTTGCACATATTGCTATAAACATGTATCTGTCTTGCAGACTTTAATGATAATCAGACAGAGGAACTGCTGGAGTGTATACACCTTTTCT
Source organism: Zonotrichia albicollis (assembly GCF_047830755.1). Lineage (NCBI taxonomy): Eukaryota > Metazoa > Chordata > Aves > Passeriformes > Passerellidae > Zonotrichia > Zonotrichia albicollis. The sequence continues at coordinate 21,407,721 of NC_133826.1, read as the reverse complement.
CACCTACTTCTACATAATGCTTTTGTTCTTAAACTAGAGTTTAGGAGTTGCTAAAGTACTTCAAAGAATAAAATAGTTACTTAAATAATCTTTCAATTCATTTGAAAAAAGTTATACACGTTTGTGTGTATATACATTCTGTAAAAGCATCTTAACAGTGCAAAGCATCAGTAGAATCATGTCCCAAATTCTCTAATACATCCAATATATATCCAAAATATATGCATCCCTTTTTGAATAAATCCCATAAAGCAGAAAACAGTTCTGAATCACACACAAGGTACAGAATACTCATTGCCATTGCTTCTAATAATACGTTCATGTCCTTACAAAGTGGTTTTCTTAATTTTTTTTCCCACAGTATAAAAGTGGAGACTATGTAACTACAGGATTTCAGAACTTTTTTTATCCCAATTTCCTGCAATTATCTGAGTCAACCAAATATATTGTAAGAGAAATTACTCTGTGAAGTCATACAAATTCCAACAAATCCCTTTGAGCCATTTGATACATGAAGATACAGGAAGAACTTAGAGAGGACCTGGAGTTATTTTCACTTTCTATTTTAAGTCATTTAGGAAGTCTACCACAGAATTTAATTAACTTCTCAACAAGCAGGAACTGTGTAATAGGTAATATTGATAGAGTTGCTTCATCTCCTGACCAAAGTGAAAAAACATTCAATTTAATTAAAAATAATTAGCACCTCCCCCCTCCAAGAACCAAATGATTGACCAATCAAAAGTCAAATAAATCACTGAATGTTAATGAAAAACACTGCAATCACATTCTCCATTACATTGGGAATCCAACAGACAAAGCTGCAAACTGCGTTCTCTAACTATCTGAAGTTTCATTACCTCTTTCAAAACCTTCATAATAACAGGAAGCAGGAAAGCTGCTGTTTTTCCAGAGCCCGTGTCAGCACTAGCCAGAATATCCCTCCCTAATAGTCCAACAGGGATCATTTGCATTTGGATGGGAGTTGGGACTTCATAGCCAGAATTCTTTAAATTATTGTTTAAAGTTTCAGGAAAACCACAGTGTTCAAACTCTACAATAGGTCTTGGAACTTGCTGGCCCTGGACAGCAATACCCAGCTGCAGTTTAAGGTTCTCAACCTGCTCCTCTTGCAAACCTAAAATAAAGGAATGATCTTTGTAGAAATAAGGTGCATTAAGCAGGTGAGCTTCTGCTTGAGAATCTGCAGCTTGATCAGATGTAAGCTGCTTTTCCTTTGCTTGATTTTGTAGAAGGTGCTTGGCTTTACATTCCAAACTACAAACATCTTCATCTGTTTCATCGCAGATGTACTCCCCGTAGCGGCCACACACAACACACACGGGTTCTCCAGGCTCCGCCCAGCGCTGGGATTTGCTGAAGGATTTGATGGGTTCTTCCAGAGAGCCATCATCCTCGGTATTTCGGCTGTCCTGTGCCAATGGTGTATTAGCAACACCAAGGTCTGCAGCTGCAGGTTCTGCGTGTTCTCGTACAATTTCACTTGAACTGTCTGTTGAAGCAGAAGTTTCTGTTCTAACTGACTTACAGTCCTGGAACTCTGTGGTCTCCTCTAGTGAAGATCCTCCAGAAGAAAGTTTACTTTTCTTAGCGGTACAACTTTTGTCCTCATCAGCAGTCCTCTTGACTTTAACAGATCGTGGTAAAAACATGCTTCAGCACACTAGAAACAAAATAGTTACAGTTGTTAGAAAGTACTACCACTGAAAAAGGTACATTTTACTTTGTTACCACCAAAAAAAAAATATAGCAAGTATTGGCAAACACAGAAACCAACTGTCAATCTCTGAAAAGATCTATAATAAGTCTTGTTTAAAAATTATCTTGATTGTAACAATGTTGGTGCAAATGTGAAGAAGAATATATAGAATACAGTTAATTATTGTCAGTATTCAGCCTTTGCAGCTGAGTGAGAACTTTGCTTTTCACCGTGTGGAAATTTATCAATTTTGCAAGCCAGTCATATTTAAATCCTTGGAGAGTTCACCTATTTCTAACATGAAACCACAGATGCAAACACTCTTCAAAGGTATGGAAAAAACCCACCCAACCTAAACTAAATAAAACTACCAGTTTTGGAAAGGATGTCAAATCCAACACAGGATCCATCCAAGGTCACTTTTTTAGTTGCTCTTTTAAAGTTCACTTAAAATTAAGCGCAAACTTTTGAGATTTGTTTAGAGTTCAGCTCTGCTTGTTCAATGTCCAGAAACAAGCAAAGACTCACACCATCAATCTGCCAAACATACACTGTAATACAAGACATATTGTTAAAACATAACCATATTTTATATTCTGAAACTTTCAGTATTTGTCTTCAAAAGCATCAGATATGCTCACCAATCGTTTGCTATCGTACAATCAGTAAAAAAGTACACAAAACACGGCAATTTTATTCTGAGAAAATTGCACTGTGCCTACGAATCTCTACGAACTCCTTCTTACACTATCTGTTTTAAGCACCCCAAGCTATGTCAGCGTGCACAGTCAGCTGTGTTTGTGTAACCGGGAGCAGTCCGAGGACGCCGGCCCGCAGAGCTCCGCGGCCGGCCCGCGGTTCCGGGGCCGCAGCTCCGCCGCGCTCCCGGACCAGAATCCAAATATCACCATTGGATTTTCGCGCCTAATGGGAATCTCCAGCCACGAACCTCTCTGCACGCCCAGCAGCCTCTCGGCGAGGGCAGCGCTGACGCAAAATGCAGGGCTGGCGGCCGCTGTTCGGGACCCGGGCAGCCTCTCCCAGCCCTGTTATCCGGCAAGAGCCACACACCCCACGGGAGAACAGAGCGGCGGGAGGGCTTTCCTGCCCGACAGCCGTGCCCGCTGCCGCAGGGGGAGTGCGGCCCCGGCCCCCCCGGCTCACAAACCGCTGCCGCCGGGCCGCCACCGCCTCCCGCACAAAATGGCGGCGGCCGCACGGGGCCGCTCCCGCCCACAGCTCCCGGCGGGCAGGGCAGGGCAGGGCAGGGCAGCGGCCGGGGCGGGTCCCGAGCCGGGGCGGCCGGGCCTGCGCGCTCCGCCGGGCGGGAGCGGGCCGCGACTGCCGGGCTCGGCCTGCGATGGGAGCGCAGGCGCGGTTGTTACCCACTAAAATCGCATTCGCATTCGAGACATTGATTATTTATCTCAGAGTTGCGCAAGGCTGTGTGCGCGGTGGTACTCCACAAACCGAGCGCGTCAATTATCAAAACTTTTTACTATTTATACATTCTAGCCGACAAAGAAATTCGTGTTCATTGGCTACAAGTTACACGGTTCTCTTAATTATCTGAATTCTATTTCTGTTATTAATGATTCCCTCGTTTCTCGTGCTAATTAGCCTGCATGCTCAGTCTTTCTCTTTTGGGTTGGTGGGCCATGAGACTGTTGACTCAGCACTGTCCTGAGTTGTCTTTATTAGTTTCTTCCTTATCCTGGGAATTCTGGTGAATCCTGCATTCTTTGTGTCCAGTGTCAGTGAACATCCTTCTTCCAAGGCTTTACCAGCCTTCCCATAGGTCTGAGGTCAGTGGAACATGTCAAGCCCTACCCCGTGACAAGGTAATTCTACCAACAAGTAATTTGTTTTTCTAACACCTGGACATCACTTAGAGCTTGTTTGTTAGCTGCTCTTTGTTCCATGAATTAAATTTCCCTTCTTGTTGATTAGGCATGAAAGTATAGTGAGATCAAACAAAGAATGGAAAAGAATTGAAAAGATTATTGAACATTTGGAAATTGGGAATCACTAGACTTAAAAATTTGCAGGCACCTTCCACCCACACTTCATACATTCCTGTGAAAATCCCCACCTTTCTCTGATTCAGCCTCTGTCATTCCCCTTTGTTTGCACTAACTTTCTTTCCTTCATTTTCCCTCCCTAACAGAAGCAAATTTCCTTTTCTTACTTCCATTTTTACAAGGTCATTTCCTGGAATTCAAAACATCATTTGCTAAACAAAGACCAGTATTTCAACAATATTTAATAGTATAAGAGATGTTTCATACCCTATACAGTCCATGCACCAAAATGCAAACATCATATATATATCAGCTTTTTCTAATTTTTTCAGTGTGCAACAGCAGTAAGAAAAAACTAAGGTAGGAAATTCTCCTCTTGAGTGAGAAAGACTACAGTAGAAATTGAAAAAGTTTTTAGAAAAGCACTCTGTGGATATTCAAAAGCATGAAAGGGCTTCCATGTAAGAAACAACTATGTAGTTGTTTCAACAGTCTGAAAAAGAGATGACTAATAACAGGTAACAATAGAGCTACTGTGCCTTGAGTGGCTTGTAAAGGCTGGACAGCTATTGATAGTTCATTATTTCTTCCAACAAAAATTATCACATGCATTATAAAAGGTGCTCACTGCTCACAGAATGTAGTACGTTATTCTTTATTTACATGGAGAAGCTAATCAGTGTAGATGTAACAAAACCTCTTCTGAAACAGATATTGTACTTTGTGAGCTCACTGAATAAATATTTTTTTTCCTGGACTAAACATAAACATTCTGGTTCAGTCACTTGCCTAAGTTTTCTTTCAGAATGATGAAATATGTAAGAGTAAGAGGTGCCTTGGGGAATTTAATTCCCATCCTCTCAGCTCTTGATGCCACTAATCAGATCTGAGGTGAATGGCATTTTAATAGGATTTTTGAATTCCAAGTTTTGTACCTTTAGACTACATTACATGTCCCAGACAAGATGCTCTCAGATATGCTACAAAGGGGTTTGTCTTCGTATTTTTCCTCTTAAAAACTAGTTAGTTCAAGCACTGGCTGAATAAAGGTGGATTTAAGTCCTACTAGAAGCAATTATGAACAGTGATTTTTGCTCATTCTGGACAATTTATCTGGGGGTGTCATAAAGCAAAGTGTTAAAGTTATTTAATTGAGTTGGTAAAACTCAAAGACTTTAAATATTCCCCCATCTTGCTCACACTCATGTGTACAATAGCTGCTCAGGAAGGTATCACATATTGTTATTAGAAACCCCTGCACAAACATAGTCCTTATATAATTAAAGTGTCTCTTCAGAGTAACTTCTAAAGTAAATATTAGGAGCTTCAGAAATGTAACAAAGCACACACAACCCCACATGTACAAAAAGACCCATACATACTGACAGATTTACTACATAAATATATAGCAACAGATTATTTCAACTTCATGCAAATTTCTGTTAGAATAACAAAGACAGCAACTATTGATTAAAAGTCAAAAGAAATAATGAAAACCATAACAAAGAGATTATTAATAGTAAGTATCCCAGTTTTTGGTCTATTTTAAATTATATCAAGATTTTTTTCATGTTCACTCAAGGTTTCTATATCAAATATACAGAAAGGATTCCTGCCCTCAGTTTAAAAACAGGCATTTGCCCTATAACATCTCACAGCCTTTCTTTTGAAGCATGAATCAACCTTTTCCAGCACTTGCAAATAATAAATAATTCAGTAAAACAAGGCTGGATTAAAGCAGGAGACTGAAATCCCTCTACTCCCAGACTCAGTAAATCCATAAGAAACAGGCATTCCATTCCATTCTAATTCAGAGGCAGCATCAGAAGCACTGCCAAGAGCTGCCTGACTGTGCCATGCACCCCAGCTCCCCACTGTGATACCACCCAGAGAGACCCTGTTAGATCCAGCCTGAACCAAACCTCTGTGCACCTCCTCACACCTCTGGCAGGCAAGGTCAAGTTCCACACACGGGTTTGAGGAACAGATATAAACCATCCCAAAGGGGAACTGTCCAAAACATTTTAATACAGAGCATTTCAAGTTTCCTTTGTAGCCAAAATATCTTCACACAATGTGAGAGTTTTCCACCTTGAGTGAGCTCCCAGCATGTGCAAATCTGCTGAGAATGGACTCAAACTGGAGTCCCACCAGCACCTGTGCATCACTCCCTCAAGTGGCAAGTGCCAGCACTGACAGATCTGACAATTAAAATGTGTCTAAAATCACATCCAGAGGAACAGCTTTGGGTTTTCTTTAAGCTATTAATTCCTTCAAATATCTCAATATGTATCCCATGTTACATTATTCTAAACTAGGAATTCCAGAGCCTTGCTGCTGCTGTTCAATAACATTATAATGAAGAACATTAAGTTTATGAAGATGTCAATTAAAGAATGAAAAAATTATTCTCTGTGGGTTTTTTTTTTTTCAAGTATGCCACACTTTAATACATATATATAATTAGAGTTAACAAAATATCCACTGCTTGGGTGGAAAGGAGGGAGAATGTCTTTCCATTCAGAAGGCATGGAAGCCACAGTATGTTTACTTGGGAACTGGTGTCTGTGTCTGCTCCACCTGATGCCATAAAACTAAATATTGTTCTTGTTAAATATTGTTCTGTTTATTTAATGCTTGGGGATTTTGAAGCCACTCAGCATATTTTTTAGGTAGGTAATCAACTGCAGCTCTAACCCAAAGTGTATTTAATGAATAGTTCTTTGATTGAAGGAACCAGTGAGTCAATTAGTCTACTGGTTTCTGAATTGCAGCTTTTAAGGAACCACACAGGAAAAATCCAGATAATCTAAAAACAAATAATTGTGGCTAACCATTAACTAGACAATTAATATTCTTGTGAAAATGTCCTCATTGTACAGGTATTACATGCAGTATACTTATTCTGAAGCCTAGTTTTTCTAATTTCATTTAATCTAAACAGGCAAATCCTCCATTTTTGAAAGTAAATAATCAGTAAAAAAATATTTGAACTAATTTTTTCAGGCTTCCTGAGCATTCTGTTTGAAGAGCCACATTCTAAGGAAGCATTGGCCAATATTAAGTCTCTGCAGAAATCCACAGTGAAACTTGAACTTAAAAAATAATCTAATTAAATCTGAGTTCTTAAAGCATATTACTGAGAAGGTATAATTTTTTCCTTTCTAAAGAAAAAAAATTATAAAACTACAAATAACAGCAATCCTGCCCTGAAGGTTCAGCATTAAATGCCAATAGTCCATAGGGAAATAACTCTATAGGGCAATTCATGAAAAAATTATCAACATAATTAATGTATGTGATTATATGCTCAAGTACTGCACATAATATTTACTTTGAAAACTGTTGGACTCCCTAATTCAGTATCATCATATTGTTAGCACAGCTATAAAAACTACAGTGACTACAATTCCCAGCCTTGTGTACAAGATAGTCTAGCTTCTTGCAATTAAAAGGAATGATTTTAGGGTATGAGAATCATTTAAAGTAATTTAAACTTACAAACCTCTGTTAGGTCTCTGAGACTTAGAGAATAAGGATTTGATCAAAAGATTGCAAACACAATTGCCAGATTCCAGGGACTTCAGTAGGCAGCAAACTATAACCCAGACTGCTAGAGAATCCAGGTGGAAATTAACAAGATTAAATAAATCTTGAAATATAATGTAATTAGAATTAAGAATTTTAAAATCTCTTCTGTTAATCTGTTTTTCTTTCTGAGAGGATATATTTGTGTTCCAATTAGTAAGTCTGTTTGGAGGCAAAAGAGATTGGCATCTATTCTAACAGTAAGATAACATTCACACAACATGCACTTACTGAAAGTTAAACCTTTTTTCCTCCTCCTTTGGGGTCTCACACAAAAGGATGGGAGAGAAAAAAAGAAATTCCACAAGAGACAAGAGGAATCATCCAGTTCCTGATTGTCAGATGACCTGTGTCCAATGTGTGTTGCCACCTGCTCATCAATAAACTCTCATTTCAATTATGTAACTTAAGAGATTAAGACTTTTCTAATTAATCAGCAAGTATGACAAATCTAATAGGTACATTGCATTCACAGGGAGTGAAGAAACAGAGTCAAAATCCAGTACTGTGACAAACTGAAGAAAAGATTTATGGCATAAACCTTTTGAGTAAATGGCTAACAAATTTTTCTTTCCACCACTAAAGCTCCTACCAGCACTGCTGGTTTTAGCAGCAGAAACCACTGCAAGAAAGGCCTGGAATACATGCAAGAGAGCTGCTACAAACCAGACCTTTCATCAGTTCTCTTGTTAAAATTGATGCCAGTATTAACCAACTGGTTTAGCCTTCATGCTTCCCTACATTACGTTTGGTGCTCCTTCTGTCTCAACTAAATTGACCTAGTTGAATCCCTCACCAAAAAATCACTGAAGGGCACAGAAAGGCTGTAACTACAATTTTTTAATCACACACTCAAGGATCTCAGACTGCTAAAGTGAGACCAACAGGTTTGTCCTTCTGTAATTGTTACTTTCCTTAACTTTGTTTGTTTTGAGAACATGCAGATAATGCATTAGCTCAACTTGATAAAGCACAATGGCTATTAAAAACAAAATAAGCCTGAAAAATGCAACATATTTCTCAGTATCATCCTTGAATAACTGCTCCCCATGCTTTTTATTAGGAAGATTCAAAGATGCCAGTAACCTTACAGCTGGTAACTGTAATAGCAGAGGGTACCAAGACAGAAGTAATGAATGCCTCCTTGTTAAGCAGTGTTGTTTGTGCTGTTCCAAGAGAGATCTGCCAAGAACTTTTCATGCAAACCTTATTTTTCTGGGATCTGTAACTTGGCGGCAAAAAATTCCAGTATAATACCCTGTTCAAAAGAATTCAGATTACAAGCTTTAAAAGACATTTTTGAGTTTTGGACTAAATTAAATTTACACTAAACAAGGTAAACACTTTAGCACTGCATGTATTTCTCTTGCTTTATTGATAGAAAATTTGCGCTTATCAAGTTTGCACCCCAGATAATTTTATGTTTTCTAACTCTTGGATATTAAATAAGTCTCAAGTACTGCAGTGTGAAAGGAGACTTTGTGCTGTATGGTCAAGATTTCACTGAAGTGTATTTTCTTTTTAAGGAAGACTTTACGAAATACACATGAAACACTCCTTATTTTATCTGCCAAACAATTCAGTGGAATAAATCTGTGCTAATTCTTAATACAACTCAGCTGACCTGGGTATAATGCCAGGTTGTGAAAAAAACTGGCTATTTAACATTTAGCCCAGAACTTAAATGTTAAATTATGTCAGGTTGGTTTTGTTTTGTTTTTGAACAAATGATTCAAAGCTTTGAGCCACACAAAAGTCCAATTTCAGCATACCCATTTCATTTTTGCCTCTTGACCCATTACAACCAGGTCATTTTGTAAAGTTCCTGGCCAAAGCAACATTCTTTCCTGTGGCAACTAGCAAGATATACAGAAACTAAATTTCAGGCACAAAATAGATTTCAGCCCCAGCTATGCAAGTTTTCTATCAGGTAATAGCCAGGTGTCAAGAAACAAGAAGGATACAATACTGAGTTGACTGAGACTGGAAAGGAATTGGTGGCTTAGGCTTACACCTATGAGGAATAAACCTCCCAGCAATTCAAAACTAAAAGGAGATAATAAAAACATATAAATATCATCAATATCAATATATTATAAACTTTTCTTAATATATATGGTAAGGTCATTTCAAAAGAAACATTAGAAAGAACAGGGCCAGAAAAAAAACAAGAGACAGAGCATCTTAAATAAGTTTCTGCTGATTTTCCTAACTTGGTTTTTTCTCCCCTAGATCACATTATCCCCCAAAATATCTCTACCTACCTTACAGTTCAAGACAAATTGAAACTACAGAAGTCTATGAAACCACAGTTGCTCTGAGATTATTTGCAATTCAGCTAACATGCTGGGTGTATAAAGACATTACCATTCTTGGAGAGTTTGCATGAACTGGAACTTGTCTAAAAAGGCAAGGTTGCCAAAAGGCTTCTGTCTTACTGCCACTGTCTGCTTTGCAAGGAGCCACAAAGGGAGGCAGTGGTCACAAGAGGGTGTTGGCCCTGGGAAGCATGACATGTCATCCTTTAATGATTAAAGAGCCAGCAGAAGCCCAGACACACCATCTCCATTCAGATGGCTCCTAACCTTCTAGTGATACACAAGGAACCTGTTCTCTAGCTGCAGTGAGGATATTTCTGTGGGACTGGCTCTCTTAGATAACAAAATCAGAGCAATATAGTATTCTAAGCCTTTCTTTGTTACCCTTTGCCTAGTCTTACAATATCTAACACCTGTATTATTCTGACTCTGAACTACAATGGTTCATCAGTTTGTTCAGCATGTGCACCATGGTATCTTTGACTAGAAGTCCTATGATGTGCTACAACATAAATAGCATGTGGTTTGGGCGTTTTTTCTGTTTCCACTGAACTATTGCATCTCCAGTTCATCTCTTTACCCAAAAAAGTCAAGTTTTATTCCTAATTATACCAGTACAATACCCCTTAGGACCTTGGTGGTAAAAGAGAATAAAGCATGGCTACGTGCCCTCTACCTTGAACACGCTTTCTTACTGAGACTGTTCTTGCTTCCCCAACACTTTGGGGACCATGACTTACTGCTTTTCCCACTTCTGAAAGTGCAGACTACCAACTGCAACAGAGACTTTCAAATACTCCATTTCAACAGTTGCCCAATGCATAGCAAAATACTCACTCGTCTGAACAAGCTGGATCTGTATCACACACTGGCACATTGCAGTGAAATCTGTTCTGTTGCCCTACATTCCCCAATCTGGCACTTGCTTCATTTCTGTTAGGAACAAATAAAAAAGGAAGAAAGAGTTTGACACAAACACAGAGACTTGCCAGATCAAAGGTAATAAGTATAAATCCCAGCAAGTTTCCCTCCTCGTATAAAATCTCCAGGTGTTACTTTTGTTGTTTCATGGAATGATCCCCTTGATTCAACCCAGTGCCTGCCAGCATCCTCTCCCCCAGGGTGATCCTCCACTCCTTTAGTAAATTACCATCCATAAGAACTGAACTGTGGCTGTCAGAACAAGCCCTGGATTAGGGGGACTTTCTGACTGTGCTGAACTGGGGGTCCCAGGGGTACTTTGTCTGTCTCAGGCTGCTTCCAGGGCAGTGGCCATCACACCTGGGGCTCACACATACCCTGAGCAGCAAGGCCAGGGCCTCCTTCCTTCATCCACATTCAACCAGACTGGTGATCAGAGAGTTTCCAACACCCATGAAAATTATGGACATCTTCTTTGTGCCACCAAGTGGAACAGAGACTGCTCCCTGCCCAGGTGAGATAGCAGAGATAACTCTCCAGGCTTTAATGGAGCCATGTGTATTGAAGGGCAAGAATACCACAGGAGGACAGAATAGCCAGAGATGTGCAAATTTTTGTACTTCATTTCTCTTTTGAAACTTTCCACAAGAAAGAGACCACCTAGGTTTTTTTCTTCAGTTACAAATAAACTGCATGACACCTTTAACCCAGAAAACCAATTACATATACCCTTATATTTAATCATGTCTGTAGCACCAGTGATTTCAAATGGGAACAACACAGAGGATTAACCTGAACTTAAAAAAAATCTTTGTTGGAGCCAAGATTTTATTGCTAAATATATATATATACATACACATTTTGTTTAAGGCTAGTATTGAAATAATTGTTGTTCTTTCCATGTTTCTCATATATATTAAAATTGGGGAGTATTTAAATGAAATTTTTCTGTACATGGCTTAGATATCCCATACATTTTTCTATCTTGAACATGTTTTCAAATGAATCATAAGGCAAACACTCTGTAAAGCTACTGAGAAAGTATTATAAACAAATTAAGTTATGCCAGAAGAGAATTAAATGTAACAGAGTTCTATACACTCAGGTTGTGATGACCTTACTGAGCATGCATAAATGGTTACAATAATAATCTTTGATATACACTTTCCAGGGCTGATTTTTAAAAAGTTACCAGCCATGTACAGCAGCTCCCTAAAGTAACAAAAAAATCCTCAATAACATGCAATTTCTTAGTAATTTAAGGGAAACGGAAACTCCCTAAAAGTATCAGAGAAAATTTGGATTATGATGTTTCAAAGACAAAAAAAAAAAAAAAAAAAAAAACAAAAAACCAAAATGAACCAACTTCACTGGATAGTCTTCCATGTTACTCCCTTGCTTTCCCTTCCTCATTCATCTTCTTTAGAATCTCTTCAGGAAAAAAAAAGAATTTCAGTGCAATGAAATGATACCAGAAATTTACTGTTCAAACATAGCATTCTCTTTACTGCTGCTCTCATTCAGACACACATGAGCTTCAGTGAAAACTGGAAGCAGGGCCAAAACATGGGAAACTGAAGTCTATTCATGTTCTTCTAATAAATTATGTATATGCTCAAAACAAATGAGCTTTTATGAATGTTCAGATCTTTCTTCACATGTAGAAGCAGCACACAAAAAGCCAGTCACAGCATGAAGAAGTGCACAATTTTGTATTCACTCTCATTCAGACTTGGTGAAAAAGTGTTACTGATTTAAACTTCTTTTACCTGAATGTACAGTTTGAAAACTAGTCATGTCCATTTTCCTCTACACTGGGATGCAAATAAAGCATTACCTAACAACAACAATAACATAGTGCTTTATTTTTGTACAAAGTATTTTTCTGAATGCAAGTTTCCCACCATACATCTATTTTACAGTGCAGCCAAACCATTTAAAGATTATATTCATTAAAAATTACCCTCAGAATTTTCCATAGAAAACAGGCCAGGCAGTAGGTGGTCATAAAGATATAGTGCAGATCTTTCACTTAATGAAGAGGGTAGGATCTTTTCCATATGTTTTAAAGTTTATAGTAAAAAATATAAGTTATAGCAGGGTATTTTTTTCATCACAGACAACCTGGCAGTGGTGGAATGTCAAGAAGAAGAAAGCCCTGGAATTAGGGAGAATTGCACAGCATATGTGGGAAGACAGCTCATGTAAAACCCCCTAGAACAAGAGCAATTCCACCAGATGGGAAGAACACAAAAGAAGCCAGTGGAAATCTGGAAATCAGATTTTAAAAATCAGAAGCAAAATTTAAAATCTCATAAAAGAAGACACCAAAGTAAATAGAGAAAAAGACAAAAGAAACCAAGCAGTCCTGAGTGCTGAGGGAGATCAGAGGTTTTGCAGAGCTACATTAGGTCAAAGTCAGGTTGAGGAAATGAAACCAGTAGTGTCCAAGTAATAAGAGAAGTGACTGTTGGGTACCACACCTGATTTTCATTGAGCAGCTTTTTCGTTGTGCAGATTTCAGTAGCAGCAATGTGCTAAAGTAGCTATTACTCCAATTTTCCTTCTTTTAGATTTAATTGTATCAAAAATCACAGATGATTCAAGTAAAATGTCATACAAACCTTCATTTTCCCTTTGGCTCATGACTACTGTAATGTATAAAGTTAGTAAACTGTTTTCTTCCCTCAGCACTTTCTGATCACAAAATAATAGAAGAATTTGAAAGACAGTAATTATGTAACTGTTCTTGTACTTTTGTATCATCCTGAAACAGGAAGAGCACATTCCCTTCCAAAATATGCTCTGAGAAAACTCCTAGCTTGCAGAAACTACATATATGCATGTTAGTAATAATGGCAAAGCACTTTAATCATTCAGCTAATCATTCAGTTAATTATCACAGAATAGCCTGGGTTGGATGGGACCTTAAAGATCACCTGGTTTTAAGAAAAATATTTTTAAGAGCGGCCAGCTCTGGTCAGCTTCTCTATCCCTAAGGACAGTTTTCCAAGGAATCTTATTCACCAACTCCTAAACAACTGGAAGTCTGTTCCTTCAAAGTTTGGGGTCCCAATTTAGCTCCTTGCCAGGCTCACAATCCTCACAATCTCCACCAGAGAGTGATCACTGCAGTCCAGGCTTTCACCAATCTTGGCGCCTCTAATGAGCTCATCTGCATTGGTAAGCACCAGCACCCATAATCCTTCTCTTCTGTAATGCTTGGACCAGGAAAATGTCTCTAGACACTCCAGGAGTCTCCTAGATTGCTTATAGCCACTGGATTGCTATGTAAAAATAAAATTTCTTAACTCTTACAGTTTTACCACTACCTACAAAGAAATAGATTTAATAAAGAGGCTGGAATATCAATAGTTCAATTTCATAAGTCATCCTTTGGCTGTAATAATCTCACACAATGATTTATAGATTACCTGTTTAACTTCATATATGTAACACAAAACCTGCTGAAGTCAACAAGCACATTCCTCAGGGATCCCACTGGGACATGACTGGTTCTTGGTTTCTACACTGACAGCACCACATCAAGTCATGCATGCAGCCTCCCTGCAGAGGTTACAGGCCACAGGGTGCACCCCTCCCCTCAGCCAAACCACTTTATCATGACTGATATCCTCTAAGCTCAGGAAAACAGATGGGATCATCTTAATTAGGCAAATTTGATAACAGCAATTAAAGATAATATGCCCACAGTGTTATTCCAAGTCTGTTTCCAACCTCAAAAGTGAAGCATTACTCAGCAGAATAGTTACTGTGAACTGCTGTGTTTGCGGATTTGCCCTAATATAGCTAAACTGAAATGGGAATGTTTTTGCTATCCTCCATAGGTAGCCTGACAAACTGGCTGTTCACTAGCACCCAGTCTGGCTACAGACAGTGCCTCTGCAAAACCAGCCAAGGTATTTCTAACTTAACACATTTTACTTTGCCTTTATCATTAAGTGTTGCAAAGGAAGAAACTATGCATGAAATGTTATTCCAGATTGAACACTGGAATAACTCAGTGTTAACTTAGTGCTGGCCTGAAATTAGCCTACAGGCTCTATTCTACACATAGCCTCTTGAGAAGCTAAGTGAATCTTAAAACAAGTGGAAAAAATGTATGAAATTGTTAGTCAGGACTCGTTCCACTATCTATCCAAAGGTTAGAACTACTAGAACTTCCATCCACACCATTATTCACAGCTTCATGGTCATATTGGTTCCTTTGCCTGATGCTCACTACAGGCTTGGTACACCCACTGTGAAAATGGCCAGACACATGACAGTGAACAATCAGGCTTATGATGTAATCACAGGCTAAAACGAGTCAAAAGGGATTCTAATTTGGGGTAGAGGGAGGCGAAAGGAAGGGAGAAAGAAGGTAAAAAATAAAAATTTGTGAAATGCTTGTTTTAATACTTTGCCTTTCTGCTCGGAATTAATGCTAAAGTATAGAACACTGTGCAGCAGAAAGCTTGCATACAGGAAAGTATCACTATTTAAAATATTTCAAGATGTATAAACAGGATCAGAGCAGAAAGGGATGACTCCTCATTCAGTTTTCCTGTTTATTTACTCTGAGCAATTAGAGCAGTTTTTAATCATTTTCCATTTTGGCTGTTGATATCTTTGACAATGCAATAAGCAAGATGGCATTTTGGCATATTTGCAAAAGTAGAAGAACTGGCACAGGCACTCCAGCAACTGGTAATGTCTTCTTTTGCACTTAGATTTTATATTCATGCATTCTCTTTTAAGAGCACTAAGCAAGTGAAACCCCACTTTGATTGCAGTTACCCCACTTTGATTGCTGATGAAACTCTGAACAGGTTTCATCACCACAAGTGCTGCACCCACAAAAAACTCCATTATAGCTAAATAATGGCCCTACAGTGTTTCTAAACATTTTCCTACAGACTGATCTAATTCTGAGGTATTTTCTCAGTCATACAACAAATTAATTTGGATCTGGAACATAATTCTTTTTTTTCTTCTTAGCACAAATCATTTGACATTTTAAAGCTTAAGAATTTCAGGTGTTTGTTATTAAATATGCAGGAAGAATTTTTAAAAAATTTCTATTGGCAGTGTAAAAAATAGTTAAAATAATGGGAAGTGTCTAATGTTACTTATTTCCAGAGTACACATAAAAAATAATTTAGGAAAATGTGCAAATATTAATTGTTGAAAACTAAGCATATAGTCTTTCTTAACAGAGAACATTTTCCAAGTGTACAATAATTTGGCATTATTAATACTATTTCTGATGCAGAGGATCTGGGAATTTCAGTCCTTAGCCTGCTAAAGCAAGGATTTCTCAACTTTCCTCCTCCCCTCCATTCTGCTGAGTACTGCTCACAGCAGCTCCTGGTTTTGTAGCTAGGCATGCACCACTTATGAGTGGTATGCATGACAATTTGGGAATCCCATCCCAGAGAGTGTATGGGGAATACTCAGCTACAATTTCTTCAAATGTTGACCTCCACAACCTCTTCATTACTCATTACTAATTAATATGGCTACATGTCAGCAAAACTGTGAAGTACTCTTGCCTCATAATCGTGGTGTTTGTCTCCCTGAGCACCTGAAGTGCTAGAAGCACACACAGACACACAGCAATAGAAAAATCTGTGCAGATCAATTCACAGTCCACCTGAAACACAAAGAAATAACAGTCTGGCCGGAATATTGTTTGAAATCTTACTATGTCATGCTTAGAATTTGTCTAATTCTTCTTTAGGGGAAGAAGGGCAGACTTAGACATTACTCCAAACCATACATATGGTTTTTATATACATATATACATGTAGATATACACATATATACACACATACAAAAACAATATATCCACAATAGGCTACAATAACTATTTGCTGCCCAGACGTGGCGATTCCCGCCCTGTGGCGCCGCGGGTCACCGATGACACACGCCGTGCCCGTGCCGAGGCAGGCACAGCCTCCGCCGGGCTCCCCTCACAGCACGGCCGCACCCTCAGCCCCGCACTCGGAAGCCGCCAACCCATCCAGTCCTGTTTGAGTCATGAACACGCAGTCGCTGCTTCCTCCCGTGACTAATGCTCCCTCCACGCAGCCACTGTTACAGGGGTTCTGTGAGCGCCCCAAAACAGCCCAGGTACGTGTGAGCAAGACAGGAGATGGTCTCTAGCGCAAATCGCTACTCTTGCTGCTATTACAGTGGTTACGTGACCAGGCCTTCAACTATTTTAAAGGCTTTGTCATTTTTTTACCCGAGTATTCTCAAAGTTATATATAGACCCGATTTAAAATTGGAGTGACAAATACACGGGGCGGGGGATGCTCAGCCCGCCTCCTCGGCAGCGCTCCGTGCTCCGGTCACCGCGACCCCGGTCGGCGGGGCTCCCTTGCATCCAGGCGGCTCCTCAGCCCCCTCACAGACGAGACACGCGGAGCTGATCCCGACCTTCCCCGGCGACACCGCAGCGGGCCCGTCCGGCCACGCAGTGGAGAGCGGCGACGCCGGGGCGGGTGGACCCGCGGCCGAGGGACACCGCCCTTTCCCAGCCATTCCCAGCGCCGCCGGCGCCCCCTGACCACGGGAAACGCTCCCCCCCGCCTCCTCCTCCTCCCGCTGCCGCCGGGCTAAGGCTGGACTGGGCTGGGCCTGTCCGCGCTCTCGAGGCCGCCCCACCCCAGGCCGGACCCACCTCGAGCGACCCCGCCTGACGCGGCGCCCGCAGCCCCCGTGGGGAGGGGGCGGCCCGGGCCCGCCCCGGCGCTGCCCCTCGGGCTCCCGCCCCGCCCGGGCGGGGAGGCGCTGGCGGCACATGCGCAGCCGCCTTCGCCCATCCAGTGCGGCAGCCGCGGGTGGAGAACCGCAGCGGCATCGCCGAGCGGCGCGGGCAGCGGGGCCGGCCGGGGGGCGCCGGGGCCGCCGGGCAGCGTTGGGGAGCCGGCTCTGCTCCCGGCCCGCAGTGACCGCTGCTGGGGTGGTGCGGAGCCGTGCGGCGTTTTGGGGCCGGACCCCGGCATTTTGACATCCCGGCGCTGGGAAGGGCCGCGTCCCGGCCTGCGGCGGCTGCGGGGGCCCTGCCGGCGGCTCCCGCCCCGGGCCGGGGCACTGGCGGCCGCCTGGGGCGCCCAGCCCTGGCCGCGGGGTCTCCCCAGGGAACGCGGGGCCGGGGCCGCCGGGGGCATTTCTTCGGAGGCGGAGGGACGGCGGCGTGAGTGAATTGAGACAAAGAGCGAGGAGGAGGAGAAGGAGGAAGAAGAGGACACTCGGACTCGGCTACATTCCTGTGCAGAGAAAGGCGGGAGGCGGTGTTAGCCCTTTACGGACAGCTGGGTCCGGCGCTGCTCTCAGCTGCTGTCGGCGTATTTACAGCCGGCTCTCCCGGCCGTGGGAGGAGGAGGAGGACGGAGAAACAACCATGTAAGTTCCCAATTGCCGGGGGTCCTGTGAGAAGATGGGGGATGCCGCAGACGCCAAGGAGATGAGGAAGACTTTCATTGTTCCTGCCATCAAACCCTTTGACCATTATGATTTCTCCCGAGCGAAAATCGCCTGTAATCTGGCCTGGCTGGTGGCCAAAGCCTTTGGGACAGGTAGGTGGCGTCTCCTTCTTCCCTTTCTTTGATGCTGGTTCCTGCTTGGTTGCTTCGCTACTGAGGACGTGAGAGCCATTCCCTGAGGAGCTGAGAAGGGGGGGAGATGTGTGGGAAATGCTTTTGGTCTGTTCCCTTATCCTTAAGATTTCTTACCCCTTGTGAGATGTTTTGTTTTTCTTTTGTTTTTCCTTAATTACACTTAGTCTTTTTCGAGTAGCCCCACTGTTTCCATCAGCAAGTAAATTTTGTGTTTTGGCGCTCATATTGTTTTCCTTGAGTGAATCGATCTCTGTAAATAGTATTTTATTTATTACTCTGGTCACACTTCTACAATGCGAAAAAAACCCCAGCAATCCACGTCTGTCATCTTGAAAATTTTCCTGGTATTGCTTAGGAGCAGAATTGGGGGCTGGCAATGGAAATGGGTTCTGACATGTGTGACAGTAGCCTGTAGCCATTTGAGTGGTTCAGCAATAAGAAGGGTTTCAGGGAAAAGAGCATTTAGTGCCAGGTTTTGGCCTGCACAATACAGAAGGCTCTCCTTGTCTGTAAGTGTAAATGGAATCGATTTGTAATGCCTCCAAAAGGCATCAGTGCTCTGTCGTTGAAAACCTTGGACCTTGAGGAATACCAGACCTATTATTCTGTGCCTGAAATATTATTGGGCCTTGAGGAATACCAGACTTGCAGAGGTCTTCTGAGGGAAGCATTTTGAAAATTTACCAAGCTGGGGGATTTTTGTTTGGGTTTTGTTTGTTTGTTTTGGAATTTTTAAGGGTTTTTTTTAAATTAATTTTTTTAGCTTTTTGGGGGGAGTTGGGGTTGTTTGCTTATTGTTTGTGGGTTTTGGCTTTAGTATAGCTCTAGTGTTGTAATAATTTAATATTCTGTTCATTAAAAATAATGGGGTTTTTTGAAAGGTGAGGTAGGTATCAACAATCATTACTTTTGCCGTTGTTTATTTTAAAAAAACCAGGAAAAGTTTCCTTCTTATGGAGTATTGCACCTTTTACATTTAGGGCCAGGGTGCTGTTATGTATTTAGCCTGGGTTAGGATGTATTTAGCATGTCTTTGTGGGACACGCTTCTGGGAGCTCATATTTGATGCAATGCTTCAAAAAGTCACTTTTAAAGTGCTTGAATCTAGTGAAATTTCAGTGAGTGCATCACTTTAAAAAGAAAGAAAATATCAAAATATTGTTTCCATATAAAGATTTGTCAGTAAACTCTACTTGCTTTTCTTTGTGAAATCTGGACCAATAATATTTTGATAGCTAATTAGCATAGCTTTATTAGCTATGCAGGTATGAGAGGTAAAACAGTAGGGAAAATTCTTGGAAGTACCTAATTGAACATTTTCAGAGATCATTATATTTTTAGGTAGCTTGGTTCCATAGGGTTTACTCATAGGATTCTGAGTGTACAATGCTTGTGCAATTATGTAACCCAGCCTTCTAACCTGAAAACTTTTTTCTACTGGAGTTTGACAGATTCCCAACCTATGGTTGAAATGTCTTGGCTCATGCTGGTTGAGTTTCTATTGCATGTGTAAAGCCACTTGCAGGGAACTTTTCAGCTACTTTTTATAAAAAGTGTCATCCAAAACAAATTCCTTGACTCTTTCATGACTGGGGTTGTTCTGAGATGCTCAAATAAAACATGATCAGGGGGAATAATTGCTCCATCTGCTCTCTAGTCACTGCAGTAATGTAACAGAAGGAAGAGAGGTAAGCACACACATTTGCAGTGTGTGGTCCCAGTTCATTGTAGTGTTTCTGGTCCCAGTTCTTCCACTTGGTTAATGTAACTAGAAATGTCAAAGAAAAGTTTGGCTGAAGTAGGGAAAGACAGTATTCAGGACTTGCATGTCTGCAGTACAAATGCTACCTTTATCCTTGGAGTGAAACAGAAGAACTGACCTTCACCTTTTCCAAGAAGGAAGGAAGTTTGGGTTGGCTAAATTATTTTAGTTCTTAGGAATAAATCACAGCCTCAGTCATGTCTTCTAACTATTGCTATATACATTTGTACAGAGAAACACAGAGGCTGATTAGTGTGTTTATGGCTGCCACATTTTTTCTTTTTTTATGCTTGAAGTATTGAAGTTCCCTAAGGCTGCAGGGGAAGGTGAAGGGTTTTTCCCTATGAAACAAAGTAATGCAGTTCACTTTCATTAAGGAAAAGCATAGGTTGTTACAATCATGTATCCATTAAAGAAATCCAATTCTTCATGTATCAAAGGGTGCATCTTTCGGTGGATGGCTTTCACAGTCTTAAAACCATATTTCAATACAATCAGAGTTGTGGATACAGCTTGACTATGTGTTGTGCATTTGCTTTGAAAAATACTTAGAATAGGTACTGTTCATTACCATTTCTAATGACTTCTGGTGTTTCATTGATACCCGGGTCTAAAAACTCAGAGAAAAATTGTCTCTTGCTATTGTCCTTGGTTAAAATGCAAGTGTAGAGTCTGACCTACAACACAGGCAGGTCAAAAGAAGTTGTCCTATTAGTGAGGTGTCACAGGAGAGTAAGAATGTATTAACAGTCATGTTGAAGGCATCTTGTATGAAGAATTGTTTAAGAAATACTAATTGAAGAAGGAATTCATATTTAAATGTTGAGGGTGTGTAGGATTTTATATCAGTGTTAGGACATGTCAGATTAAATGTTTTGTAATAATCAAATTGTTTAAGTGACACAACTTGCAGTAACTGAAAGGGAGAAAATTAACAAGTGTGAAGTATGAAAGAGGGAATGTTTGACTTTAGAAATTAAATCTGCAAATACTTAATTTCAGCCTTGTCTCCCAATGCTGGCAGTTAACTTCTTCAGTATAGAAAAATTTCTTCCCAAAGAACTGGGTGAACTGTATAGACACTATAACCTTCAACTTAAAAGTATTATGGGACTTACTTCATAGAAATAAGTTGAAAAATGTCTTGATGTTGTGGTAGTCTGTGCTCTTTTTATTTCTAAAGTACCAGAAGTGTGTTTCACTATTTTGGAATGTGAAGTTTTTGCCTTCTCAGTCTGCTGTAGTAATAGAAAATGTGCCTGAAAAATTTGTTATTCATCCATGTTCCTAAAGACAGGCTGAGCTAAATATACATCATTCCTGACAGATGTTTGTTTAGCCTGTTTTTTGAAAATCACTAATTATAGACTTTCAACGGCATGTCTTTTAGTCAGTTTGGACCTTGTTTATTTTTAGATGTTTGAGCAGAATCTTGATGTCTTTTGGTCCCTTGTTAAGCCATTACTTGCCCTCTTCCTGGTGCTTTTGAGAATGGTGGGCATGTTACGTTTTTGTAACCCCTTTCATACAATAAAAGCAATGTCTGTTATATTGCTTAGACAAAACAGACTTTTTTTCTTTTTGGTAGGTCAAACTTTTTTTGCTCTGTATGTTTCTTAGGCGTTTGGGTTGTTTGTTTTGGGGTTTTTTTGCATAATTTTTTCCTGTGGTTGGTTTACATGAGCTCTGTACTTAAATCTAGATCTGTTGGTCCAGCTAAACCATTACCAATACAAGGTAAATTTGAAAAATTATTTCATGTTTCCAACCTATAATACTCCGATTTATTCACTAAAATATGATGTTTGCCATTTCTGCCTCAGCCTAGAATTGTTGACTCATGCAGTCTGTGATTCACTGTAGCTCTCTATCTTTCTCTGCAGA
Source organism: Zonotrichia albicollis (assembly GCF_047830755.1). Lineage (NCBI taxonomy): Eukaryota > Metazoa > Chordata > Aves > Passeriformes > Passerellidae > Zonotrichia > Zonotrichia albicollis. Next base: position 21,385,879 of record NC_133826.1, on the reverse strand, counting down.
GCTGCTGCCTACTCAGTTGTTCCCATCTTATAATTGTACTGTTGTAGGTTCCTGCTTTGCAGCTATACTTACATAACTGCATCCTATTTTCAAACCACTCCTTCCACTTATCAAAATTATCTTGAATCATAATTTTGTCCTCCAAGGTGCTCCCAATCCTTCTTGGGAGGGAAGATCCTCCCAAGCTTGGAATCACTTCTCTACAACCTTGGCTAGTGTGAAGAAAGATGTGAGCTCTTGAACCTGGAAGTATGTGCTCTTCCCATTTGGTGGGGGACATCTGAGTGCTCTTGGAAAATGATTTTTCAAACAGCTTTTCATCCAATTTCTAGTCACAAAGTTAAGAGAATATCTGTGTCTGATTTTCAGAAAAATACGGGAACAGTTTTAAATCAAGTTAAAGCTGTTGCTACTTTACTATCCATACAATATATTATTCTGTTTCAGTAATACATTTAACTGGTTACCATGAGATTTTTATTTTTATTTTTGGACAAGAATAAACTAAAACCAAAATAAAAACTACAAAAGTCTGAGCAATTGCCATAAACATTTTTGTGTTTTCTAAAGTAAAAATAAGATAGTCTGTATACCTTTTAACCTTAAAATTAACATTAAATATATCCTTTATGGGTGTTTGAATCAATAGCTTACAGTTGCATCATCTGCAAGTAAATATTACCCAAGAAACCTAAAATAGCTTTCTCCTGATGATTAATGTTTTCAGAACTGGTATGTGGCTACTTACTGCTCTTTGCCCATGTTGCCAGCAGAACCATGAAGGGAGGAAATGAACACTGTGTATCTGACAGAAACAAGTGGTAGCTAAATACTCTCATCTGTTGGATGTTGCAGGCCAGAGCAAACTTGAATCTTTTTCTAGCAGAAGTAATTTCTTCACTTGTATTCAGTCTGGCAGTAGCAAAACCTTGTAGAAGGGTTTGGAGTTCAAAAGCAAATGTTTGAGATTCTTGTGAGAATTTTTTCATATAGATTTCATTACCTCTCTGAAATAGTTGCTGACAAATGGATACTTCAGTCGGTCCTACTAAAATCAGTGGATTAGACAGATCATCTACTGAGATCTTTTACTTGCAAGGTGGTTGTATCACTCCTTTCTGTAGAGCACATTTGTAATGTAGTTTGAGTGTAGATCACTTTTTTGGAAGTAAATACATAAAATTGTATGAACTTCTGGATCTGTTGGGTTTGACAGAGCCCTCTGAAGTCCTGTGCGTGTACAAGTGTAAGGGAAGGTGATCAGTGAGGGGACAGTTGCAGGATTGGCAGCTGACAATGGACCTTTGGGGTATGGAATGTGTTCTTTCAATGAGCCTTTGAGCCTGTTTGCCTTTTCCACTCTGAGTGCTTGTCTGCAGAATGTAACAGGTCTGACAGAGACTGCAGCCAAACACTCACTGATTTCAGGTGATGAGATGAAATACATTTCTTCTCCCTATACCTGATTTCTCTTTATATTTTTTGAACCGCCATTGCACTTACTACTGAAAATATAGTTTAAAATTTTTCCCTTCACCTTATGATTTATGGTCATCTATTGTGTTGCTTGAGTGAATCCACGTTTGAAGGTGGCTCTCATTCAAACTTGAAGAGTATTTGTATGCTGTTGATCAGGAATGTGTCAATTTCCATTCTACAGCTAGCACAACTGGTTACAATTCCAGTCCTGAAATGAGTGACTTTCAATACTTGCTCTGCTAAACTGAGAGCTCTGAATGATTGTTTTTGCTGATCATTCTGGAAAATGAGGATAGAAGTGAAAAATTCTCAAGACTTCTTAAGAAAAGTAGAGTTTGTTCTTCCTCCTCCCCCTTCCTTTTTTATTTTGTGCAATTGGACAATACATTATTGCTGCATCAGGTGGTAATAATAAACATTTCTGCTGCAGAGTTGAAATATAATATTTGAAATCTATTTGCCAAATGTAAGATTTTGTATAGTTCTAGCTGTTTCCTACATGTTTTCTTTTATTCAGTTGAAAGCAGTCTTACACTAACAGAACCTGGAAACCAAACACCTAAGAAGATGTGTTCATTCACATTTATCTACTTATGGCTGGCAAAAAGTTTTCTTTGGCTTAATGAAGTTTAGTAATAAGTTCAAGAAATGTTTCTCTCTAATTTTCTGAAGCAGCTTTTCCCCTACTCCATAGGATATTTAAGTCATGACTTGTCTATAATAGTCAGTAAGGTGCTAGCTGGGTGAGATAGGATTATAATTATAGTGTTATCTTTACATTTCTCATAACTTGCCTCTCCCAAAAATAAGTTCTGAAGGCATTTATGTTAATGAAAATTGATCCCCGTATTGGCAGGATTAATTCTAAGTAATTCTTTTGTTTATTAAACCTGAGTCAATACACAGGTTTTAGTAAATTAGATGCTAATCTTCCCATTTTAATAAGAAATGTCAGTACCAGACACATGATGTAGGTTCTGTGAGGAGCACTTCCTGTTGTGCTGCTGAAGGCAGAATATTGGATGGGATAGGCACTTACTGTGACAATTAATAGAGCATTTCTTTTGTGATTTGCAGTGTTTAAAGAACAACTGAAGTCTGGTTAGGCTATGAAAGTAGAGCTGTGCTTGTTTTTTCCTTGAATGTTTTGGGGTTGGTTTGTGTTTGGATTTTGGGGGATTCTTTAGGATTTTGTTTGGGTTTTGGTTTTTAATTATTTTAGTTTGAGGAGTTTTTGTTTGTTTTTTGTTTGTTTTCTTTTTTTGAATGAGGAATATACCTTTTAAGTGCAGAACAGCTGTTGAAGCAGTGGATAATGGTCTATTTTTGTAGCATCTAGAGGCAGGAGGGTAAGATCTGTTTATTCATAGTACTTCTGTGATGCTAAATTCAAGCATCTCTTGAGTTCATCTTAGCAAGGTGGACAAAGCTAAGAATGGTTATACTGAGGCTGAGTGTGCCATCAGTTGAGTGTTGGCCTTTCAGATACTTGTCTCTAGACAGAAGTACACCTCCAGCCTGCTAGCCTAGAGCAATGGAAGTGGCAGATTGATTCAACAAACCAAAAAATAAAAATTATTTTGTAATCTCTACTCTCTCATTTTGTTTTCCGCTTCCTGATTAAAAGTCTTGTTTCTTGATGATGTCTCCAAAATAAAATAGTAAATTGAAATGTCTCCCTCTTCTATTGAGTCCACTAAAAAAAACTTGCTAGAAGTTGAATAGTATAATTCTGTCTTCTCTGACCTGTTTTCAATTCTTGGACTCTTGACTTCTGTGCAAGCTCTGCTGTCTTGTGCCCAGATTGTGAATGTGGCACCAGAATCCTCATTGGCAATTGGGAGTCTGAATGAGGTAACTTGACACAGCCATTTCCTGGCAAAAGCACACCTTTGCTGAGCTGCAGAACACCAGCAAGTCCATTAAGATTTGGCATACATTCATCTACTGGTTTGCACTAGGAGGTGGTTAAAGGTATTAGAGTTTTCAAACAATTCTGTATTATATCTCAGTCTTCTACAAATATTTTTTTCTTCTTAATGTCTTTATGCATTGACATCAGTAACCTGCAGAGAGGAAGTTTTCTAGACTGAGGCTTAATGTGGCCTTGTGGCTCCCAAAAGTGATGGCATCATTTAATTAGAAAGCCCAAGGCAAAATATTTTAACTTGTTTTATTGTCCTCAGGAATTAAAAAAAGGCAAAACAAACAAACAACATGGAGACCTTGTTGACAAAGACTTCTAAGCTTTTGGACATTGTTAAGGCAAGCATTCATAAATCTGAAATTGTTCACTGGTATAAAGTTGAAAAACTCAATAGTTGTGTAAAGGATTGTATTCATCTCTGTGGAAGCATGGAAACTTTACAAAAAACCCAATTTGTTTTTAAAGAAAATGTAGACTTTTCACGTTAACACAAGCTGTTTTTTCCAAAGAACAAATTCACACTGTCTTCCAAGGAGTAATTCATACCTATCTGAGCAGGGAGGTTTTCTTCTAAAGCAACTTTTAAAGGTAAATTCAATAGTGTTAGGCATGAATTAATTTTAGACCATTCCTTTCCTTTAAAATGGTCTGTTGAAATGGAAAGTTAAGTTGCATTTCTATCTCACAGTGGGGAGTGTTCTGGTTTTGTCTGGAATAGAGTGAATTTTCTTGCTGGTAGCTGGTGCAGGGCTGTGTTTTGGCTCAGAGTGAGGGCACTGTTGCTGACACTCTGGTGTTTCAGTGGTTGCTCACTGGTGCTGTCTCTAAGCCAAGGACTTGGCTGTGCCCGCGGCAGCCGGGAGGTGCAGGAGGAGCTGTGAGGGAGCAAGGCCGGGACAGGGCCAGGGCAAAGCATGGCCTGTGCCCAGCATGGGCTGGGGGAGCTGCCTGGGAGGGGCTGGCAGCTGCTTGGGAATGGACTGTCTCTCTTTTTCCCTTCCATTGTTATTATTGGTATAATGTTTTACTTTATTTCAGTTATTAAACTGTTTTTATCTCCGCCTGCAGGAACTACCTTTTTCCAGCTTTCCTCCCTATCCTCCCATCCCAGCAGGGAGAGTGGGGTAAAGAGCAAGCAGCTGGGCAACTTAGTTGGAACTGGGCTTAAACCACAACAGGGAGCAATGATTATCCTGCATTTGTTTTAAAACTTGGAATAAGCTCTTAAATTTTTATTTCTTCTCTAGAAAGAGCATCTGCAGAACTTTTCATTCATTGATCATTTATGAAAAATCACCTGAAGATACATTGATTACTTTATTGAAGTTAGCTTGGTGTTTAAATTTGAGTCACAGACTTGGGCTAATGTGGTTTTTTTTTTTTTTTGTTCTTTTCTCTGTGTCTTGAACTTGCCCGTTAGCTGCATTTATTCTCTTCATAGTACAATATTTACAAATTTCAAAATGTCAAAATGATTTCCAAAGCTGTGGTCCTGCTCACAATTCTAGGAAAAAATAGGGTGGTCATCTAGTTCAGCTTCCTTCTCCAGGAAGGGCCAGCCTCAAAGTTCGAGAGGTTTCCCAGGGCCTTGTTGTGAAAGTCCCTGTGGATGGCACTTTCACAGCTGGGTCCCCAGGCAACCTGCACCTGTGCTCTTGGTCTGTTGAGAAGCTTTTCCCTTGCAGGGGCCCATGAGCCCTGCCTTTATCCAGGTGCATGTTTCCAAGGCCTGTTGGTGCTGGCAGAGTGCAGGCAGATCCTGCCCCTTGTCTCCAGCACTGTCCCCAGTCTCCCGTGTCACTCGTGCTTGTGTTAGCACTCAATGTCCCCATACACCCCTCTGACATAATTACCAGGCATTTCAAGGTCAGTTGGTGTTTTATGGCAACAAGGTATTTCTGTTAAAATGGGTCATTTGCCTCAGAGTTTAATCTTGAATGATTCTTCTTTGTCAGCTGGGCAAAGGAAGATGGTAAAATGCACGCATTGCAGATTAGTGTTAAGATTCTTCTCTGCCTAGCAGAGCCTGTGTAACAATCTCTAGTCCTGACAGAATTGTTAATAAATGCTCTTGACCCTGCTGATTGTCCTGGTAATCTGCTGGGAACTGGTGGAGCCTTGAAATTCCCTGCCACAGGACTCCAGAGGCAGCACATGCCAATTCTGGAAGGACTTCTATCTGCGATAGGTAACAGACAGAAAACTATCTGCTGTGGGGGTTTTTGTTTCCTTTTTCAACTCTAACATGAGAGCACAGCTTGAATCTTCTATCAAGAGCTATTTTGATATCAAACAGTTTAATATATATTCTGAAGTGGGGGAAAGTGCCATGTTCCTGCCTGTGCAGAGGGAAGTCTGACAGGAATTTTTGTAAATAATTCTGATCTTGTTGCACTAAAGATTTCTTGTTTGTCTGCTTTCACATTTTTTTATACATTCAGAATATGCCTGTAGCCACAGCTGCTCTTCCTCGCCCTTTGTTTCCTTATTTTATTTTTCTAATAAATTTATTTTTCTGGTTTTATTTTTATGAAGACCAATAAGTTTCTTTACCAGATTTATTTTATGTATGCCAGTGAAGTAAAAGAAATGGCATACATGTCATTTTGTCTTTTTCTATATTTTCAGAAGCAGAACTAAGCTTTATAAATAATTCTATTTGCCTTTGCTAGTCATCATGTTGATTTTTTTTTTTAGCTGTGTTGAGTTTTTAATTACAAAATCCCAGCAGCGGATGTCATTCTTTAATGATAAATGTATTTATTGCATCTTGTCACTTTTGTATGTGCTTCAGTGATACAGAAGAGAATTAACAGGCGTTGGGTTTGTTATTTACTGTCTTGAGATTTCTCTTCTGGCTCAAATTTTCAGGCTTAAGATCTGTCTTTGTCTTCAGTGAATCTGAACCACAGAGTATGTGACTTCTGTTTGAGTGTAGCTAAGTACTCCTGCCTCAAGAGGGTTTTTTCATATAGGAATGAGGCTTTTTAAAGTCTTCTAAGAAATTACATTTGTCTTTATCTGTTCCTCCCTGCTTCCCCTCATCCCCATTGAAATTGTCATCTGCTTCAAAAAAGGGTGTGTGGATTTTGGTTTGGGTTTTTATTTGGTTGGTTGGGTTGGGCTTTTGTTGTGGGTTTTTTTGTTTTTGTTTTTTTTTTTTTTGTCTCTTTCAAAAGCAAAATCTGCTGCCTGTGCATTGTGAGATATTTACAAAAAATGTTTTCTAATCCTCTCTAGCTTGAAGAAATAGCATAGAGATGCTTTAAGAGTTGGCATTTGGAATTGTAGAGGGTAAAGTCCTGATGAGATTTGAGCTCCTGATACTGGAGATGGATCATTAGGGACTTCAGAAATAACAAGTTTAATATTTAAATAGAGTGTAGTCAAACAGGGAAAAGAAAGAAGGTCAGGTAGAATTAAGATAGATGAAAACAATACCTGGGGAAGCAGGTATCTAGCAGCTCTGAGATCCTCAATTAGAAATGCTTTGTGCTGGACTGGGTGACTCTGGATCATCATCTGGATCATAGTCAGCTGGGAAGTGGAAGAGAAGATGGAAATATCTCCTGACACCAGTAGATATTTTTGTTAGCAGTTTTATTATCATCTTGTAAAAAAGTAGGGCTTCTTTACAAGATGATAATAAAAGGCATTAGATTTGTGTTTTAAAGGGCAGAGTAGTTGTGCTGATGGTATATTTTGGTCTGTATTCTAAAGCAGAGCTGTCAATTTTCTTGCCAAATTTAGGTTCATGGTTTAAGTAAGTGACAAACTATGTCTCTTTCCCTTGATACTCTGAATTGCAAAAGAAGCAGCAATATCTTACCCTTTCCTACCACCCTCCCAGCATTTCAAGCATGTGTTAATATTTCTTTCACTTCTTGCTCTCTGCAAAGCGTGTCTTCCCTCACAACTAGAAGGCAGCTGGCACCTTGCAGAGCCCATCATGGCAGAGCATGAACTGCAATAGAATATGTATGAGGAAGAAGATAATCTGTCATTATCTTGTGATGGCATGTTCTGTTTTTTCTCTCTCTTCTCCTGCTCCACCCTTGCTGGGCTGTTTACTCCAGACTGATTCAAACCTTGTCTGTTTAGCCATTTATCCAGCTGAAGGCAAAGGGAATAGAAACTTGAGTTGCATCACTGCTTTCCTACGCACTTATTTTTTCTTCTAGCAATTAAATAGGGTTTTTACATTTGGACTCAGGAAAAGAATCACATGTTCTTTATCCCATAAATGTTGTTGGCTTAACTAATTTTACAACAATAGAGAATGAAATTCTTCCAGGAGGAAAATGAAGCATCTTACTGTGTGTATGCCTGAAAATCTGAAAGTTATTTTCCACTTGACTCATGATTTAATTTAATTTCATCTACAACCATATTTAATTAATATATAGTTGCTACATTTGTGGTAGACAATTATAGTCTGCCTGTATTGTGTTGTGTACAGTCTTTGAAAAAATTGTTGATTGTCTTGGAATGCTAATTTTGGAGTTAAAAATCTCAGCATAGATTTGCGTAGCTTTCTGTGGGTGCTAAGCCAGCTTGTTGAAAAAGGATTAAAACCAGAATTTTAAGGGACGTCAGTAACATAACAAGGTCAATAAGAACTCAGTATTTTGTCAGAGAGAAAGTGATCATATTTTTTATTCTTTCTCCATTCTTCTGATTTCAGTCAAAAGCCCATATATTTATGCTTAACTGCTGAATTGTCATCATTCTGTGATGCATGACCTTTGAAATAAACAGTATAGTAATCAAAATTCTCCTGCATATACAGAAACTAGAAGGCTGCTGTTTGTCTTGAATTTTTCTGTGCTGAAACATGTTTCACTTTCATTTTGTTATTGTAATAGAGTCCAGGGTTTGTGTTTAAATGGTGTTGTTCTGCCTTTTTATGTCTGACCTATACAATATCATGCCAAAGGAAATGAGAATGTTTGGGCATGTATTTGGAGAAGCCAAGAAATTTTAATGTAATGATGATGTAAACCACAGGTTGGTCTTCTGTTGTGGCCTTTGCAGTGGGAGACACTTTGAATTTTTCTCAAGTTTCTATTTATGGTTCAAATATTACCTTTGTATGAAATTTTCCCCAGAATTTTATAACATAATTGCTGGCATAGACTTTGGCCTCTCCCCTTGGTTAAGCTTTCTTCAACATAATTTTGAGTTCACATATAGTTGTAAAAAATCCCCTAATAGTCTAACTGTCCTTTCTGATACTGAGTTGTGCTCTGTTTTGTAGAGAATGTTCCAGAAGAGCTCCGAGAGCCGTTTTACACAGACCAGTATGACCAGGAGCACATTAAACCACCTGTTGTGAACTTGCTGCTGTCTGCCGAGCTCTACTGTCGTGCTGGGAGCCTTATTCTCAAGAGTGATGCTGCAAAACCACTTCTAGGTCATGATGCTGTTATACAAGCCCTGGCACAAAAAGGCCTTTATGTCACTGACCAAGAAAAGTTGGTGACCGAACGAGATCTTCACAAAAAACCAATTCAGATGGTGAGTGTTCCAAGCTGGTGTGTTGCATCTCTTCTCTCCATCTGTGTACTCCCAGTACCTACAGATCTGTCTTTTAAAATGCATCATTATGTTGAAGTATTCTTCACAGGAGTTCAATGGAATTCATTACTGGGAAGTTTATAATTGTTTTGGTTTAGGAGATTTTTTCATGTCATCAGCTGTCAATGCAGGTGTATTTCTTCTGTATTAATGCTAGAATACACCCATTATCTTCCTACTTAGTTAAAATGTTACATTTTTAAATATAGCAGTGACAGTATGATCAGTTGCATTTCAGATTTACAGTGCTGACTCTAAGTGAATATTTCTGTCTTGGAAAAGTTTGAAAACATTATTCTTGGGCAGAAATCTTCGGTTAAAAGCTTGAAAAAGAAGTTTTAATGGCAGGCAATTCAGCCTAATAACTTTGAAGAGTCATCTGTTGTACATTAAGTCAATGTAAAACACACAACAAAAAATATGTCTTTGCTTCATATAACTGCTAATTAAAGCATTAGTTCAAGTGATGAATGATTCTATTAGTAAGCTTCTAAGTCATGGGGTTTCTGCTTTGTTTGGAGCTGAGTTATAAAAAACTACCTGTAAAAAGAATGCCTACATATGTTTGTTTAGCAAATGGCAGTATGATAGAATAAGATGCTAATTCACTTAATTTAAAGTGAAATATTTAAAATGTTCACCTTTTTATATTTATATTTATATTTAATATTTAATATAGAGAATAAATTAAGTAAACAAAGTATTTGTGGTCAATGACCTGTAGCTGCCTCTAGAATGAAGGTGTGTGGAAATGAATATAGCTATGGTGATCTTGGAGGTGTTTTCCAATCTAAATAATTCTATGTTTTAAGTGATGAAAAAAATTGGAGGATACTTGCAATACTTGTGGGTGGTTAGGAGTGTTCCTGATGTTCACAGAAATCAAAGTATTTAAGAAACAAACTTTTTGACTGTATGTTTTTGCAGAACTGAATTCTGTTCTTGCTTCTGAGGGAAAATAAGGTTAATGACTTGCATTTATGAGCCTCTGGTTACTCCATTTGATTCTTTTAATGTGATCCCTGTCTAGAGTAGTTGTAAGAGTAATTTCTTCCCCGAGTTCTCAGCTGAAAAAAAAAGGTGTCAGTATTACCTAGTTTGGTTTGCTGATGTTTGATTTAGTAATTCACGTTGCTTAAAATGGACTTCAGTAGTCATTTTCTATTTCCCCATGCTTGTAGGGCTGTTTGTGTGTTTTCCCAGTGTTGTTCAGGTACAGTCAGCAGGAAGTTCTTGACACATGAACATCATAAGAGTTGGTGTCCCCAGGTTCCTGCTGTGCCCAGGGCACTGGTCCCCACTCCAGCAGCAGGAAGAGATGGGTGCACTGTTGCTGTTGTCAGTTCACAGCCAGCTGGGCTGTGGCAAGGACAGGGAACACAACTGGCTTGGGCAGAAACAGCCTTGTCCAAAACAGCTGCTGCCAAAGAAGCGGCTGAGAAGCTGGAGTCTCCATACTAACGTCCCAAGCCCAAGAGTTTTACTTTGTCAAACCATGCTCTTGTTCCTATGCAAGTTCCTAGCAGCAGCATTCTATTTTAATTGGAAAGCCTCAGCCCTTTTCCTTATTATGCTATTAGTAAAGTTGGCAGAGAACTTCAAATCTGGCTGTTCCAGTATTGACAGTCTTTTCCCTTGATGCCTTCCAATACTCTTTCCTATTATTCCATATGTCAGTTTCTACAAGTCTTACAAATTTAAATGTATATCCTGTTTTAGAGCATGGAATATTTTTTTCTTTTTCAATTATGTAGAACAGAAAGTTTTCATTTGTAATTAACACATATGTTCCTCTAGTAGACCAGATTGTGTTAAACCCATGTAAAATGTACTTTTGAGTAATTTAATAGAACATACTATGGTTGTCATCCTTTTGCTAGCCTGTCTTCCCCAGGAATAGGGGAAAGATGTTAGTGGATATTTCTTATCTTCTCAGATGTACTGTACTTTCTCTAGCTGAAAAGGGGTGAGCTACAATACAAAATGGAGCTATGGAAAGAGATTGGAGTATGGAATGTTTTAATTTTGCACGTGTATTATACCGTGTGTAGCTGTGGCCAACAGACTTGGAATTCCTTGGGCTGGATGTTTGCACAGTGACGTCTGTGGGGATTAATTGTTGACTTAGTTCCCATGTGACCCTTTAATGAAGCAGGCATTTTGGTCTGCTCTCTCTCTCTTAGGTGGAACTTTTCTTGGAAGGACCTTACATATTTAAGTCTGCAAAGTGTAGCAAATGGATGTGCTGCTTTTGCTGGGGTCAGGATAGATGGCACTTGGCTCGCAGTCCCAGCTGACTTGGCTGCATTAGTGTCTAACTGGAGAGGCTGCAGATGCTGTGTTTGTGTTTCTGTGTGTGTGCATACGTGGTGTATGCATGTATACAAATCAGTGCCCTGATGGAATGGGGTGGGAAAGAGGCACTGGTGAAATTAACCCATGGCAGCAGAGGCTTCTCTTAGAGCTTCCCCTGTGTGGTCTGATTCATTCTTTTACTGTTTCTCATGTTTGATTTGTTCACATCTCCTATTCCATTTCTGGTGAAGTCAAAAGCTGGGTTATTCAGTAGTATCTCAATTTCTGTTCTCCATGTATTGCACGATATTAAATTTTAATTCTATGTTTATTTTTGTTAACTCTGTGTTCCATAGGATCATCCTCTTTTTAATTTTGGTAGAGGAGCAAAAGAACCAAAGAGCATGTTATTTCTCTTCTGGTTGACATGTATATGGTCTTGGCTCTGCTCTGCTAGACTTCAAACAGTGCAGAAATAGTCTAGAGCTTGGAACTGAAAGTGTTGAACCAAGAAACAGAGTATTTTTCTCCTGGAAATTATACTTCTGTATGAAAGGAATTATCTGATGTTTCAAAAGTTTACGGAAGCTACGCTGTAAAAACTTTGCAAAGATATTTATGTCAGTTGGCAAGTTCCAACTGCATTAAAAGAAAAAAAAATCTGTCTTCAGCAGGCATCCCCATATGGAAATGTGAGACTTTTTGACCTGCTATAGAAATCAGAAACAGCATAAGAATTCAGCATGATTCTAATAATAATGCAATAGTTTTCTAATGCTTAGGCATAGATCAGTATTCAAGTGAAGCTTAACTTTGTTTTCCTATGCTATTTCTTTTTTAAAATTTTGTATTTCCTTCATAACCCAAACTGACTTAAACCATCAAATATCCGATACACAAGAGGAAGGCAATTTGGATTTTTAAAATATTTTTTCTCAAATAAGCATTTTATATCTTTGTTTTAAAAACATATATATATTGCAGGATGAGTCAGAGGAGACTTTTATACAAATTTATCCATTACAACAAGAATTTTGTATTAACTGAGTAATTTATTTTCCATGTCAAATCATTTTACAAGAATTCTGATTTTTAATCAGGCTGGTCACTTGGTATTCATATGGTCTCTTTCAATTTGCTTCAAGTGCAGGGAAGAATAAACAGATTGAGAGAGGAATTAAGAAATGCTTTCCTTCCCTCAAGTCCCTGCAATGCACTTCTGCCATGTGGGGAAAGGAATAAAAAAGTCAGTATCTCAGTTCACTTTGCAGGGAAACTGAAGTTGAATAACTACCCCAGCAGTTTCCTAATGTGACAGGGCCAAAACAATCTGATTTTCTAGCTTGAGGAGTAGTAATGTCAAATAATGAATACTTGTTTAAAACCATTGTTGTTAGGGGGTGTAGAGATACAGTGATATTACAGACTTGTTCCAAATTTGCATCAGAAAAATCTATTTGCCTAAGCTTATTATTGTATATTGATGAAACATTCTTAGCTGACTACAAAAAATAGTCATTATCTTGCAAGGCATTTGAAAATATTTGATTCTTAAGTAAAATTTAGTGGCTCGAAAAAGGTTAGTGAATACTCTGTGTATAAATATCCAAGAAAGTATGCCATACAAATATTTTTTTGTATTTTCAGTGTGGGAAAGTATAAAAGCCATGCTAAGCCTAATATAATCAAAAAGCATTGCTTTTGTCAAGAGTTGAATTCTCAATTCAGAAAAACAGTGTTGCAAGAAAGTCAACCAGCTGAGCAGCTAGTTTAAACTTACACCCATGTATAATTACTGTCATTAATCAAGTAACACCTAAATCCTTCATAAAATTCTACAATTTTCAGCCAAGATGGAAAGGGAATGAGAGGCTCCTGCAAAACCCCAGCAGTAAGTCCATAATAGCTGGTAGGAATAAAAATTGCTGCTTTCTTAATTCTGAGCTATTATTTGTGTGTATGGGGTTTAAATATAAAAAGTAGTGTGCTGTCATGCAAGTTGTATATCCATTTAGCTGCAAATTGCCTTTTTCCTTGAAGACATCTTGTGAGGAATTCTGGCAGTAATTTCTCTGTAGCAGTTTGTGAATCTGGACTGTAACTGAGGTGTAATTATGTGTGCCTGTATTAGCTGGTTGGTAGTCATCGGGAGTGCATGTTTGGGGCAAACACCTGTATTTCTTCCAGTCCTGCTGTCGTGGTTTGCAGTGTGGGGCTGTTTCAGAGAGCACAAATGCACGCATTTTGAGCTTGTAACCTGGAAGTTGGGCTCTAGGATCACACCTATTGTAGCCCACTTGCCCAGCCCATTTCCCAGGACTGGAGCACAGCTGGCTGAAGTGAATCCCCTGAGGAGGGAGCAGAGGTGAGACCTTTGCACCAGTTTTGCTTTTCTGTTGTGCAGAACTGATTGCGGAGTTAATCCAAGCCAGCGAAACTGCTGCGGAAGGCAGGAGGAGTGGGGATTGATAGTGCTAGGTGTGTATGTACCACAGCCAGAGCCTGGCTCTCCTTCTGGATGAGATAACAGACAGTAAGTGGTTAACTCATCCTGCAATCCAGACTTTTGGTCTCCCTGGCAGACTGCATTCACTGGCAATGACAGTGCCTTTCATCAGCAGTGTGTTTCTCCTTGAGGAAGGGCTGCAGCAGCTCACCCGGTTACTTGCAGCTACATGCTGCAGTCTCTGCACTCCCAGGCTGTGCAGCTCCTTTAACTGCTCTGGAAAGCAGCACAACATGTACTAAGCACTTCACAGAACAAAGTAAGATGTGGTTTCTGCCCTGAAGAATATTTTTTTCTGGTTTTCAGCATGATGCAACAAGTTTCCATTCCATGCTATTGTAAATTAGGTATTAGATGAAGACATATAAAAAGAATTTGCAGTTACTTGACTTGAACCCATAGTTACCATAATTTGTTAGTTAAAGCACCAGATTCTAACTGCCTTGTGATATATCTTTGATAGTAGTATGTTTTATAGAAGATTAAAATAATAAGCAAATGTAGTGGTGAAATAGAACCTGAGTTCAATGAGTCTGATGTGCTGTGTAGAACCAGTCTGCTGGGAGTTTGGGCTGGGAAAATGTAATCTTTAGAGGTTCCATATTTTTTGTTCCATTTCTAGTCTCATCTCTTCACATGCATTCCTCATAAGGTTCTCATTTGTTTGAAAATAGGGATCCAGTATTTTTGCTGGATTTCCTGTGTCAAATACACCATCCCACTCCAGTCAGCACTGCAGTAACTCCTGTTTGCCCCAACAGTGTTGTGCCAGGCTCCCTCACACACAGGGTGCCAGTGCACTCTGAGCCACAGGAACTGCTGCAGCCCTCCCAGAGTTCATTCTGCACGTACCATTTTAACACAGGACTTCGTGTCCTATTAGCTTTTTTTCAAGCAATTTTTGTTGACTCATAGCCTGGGTATTTTGTTTTGCTTGCTGCTTGTATTTAATTATATTTTTCTTGTATGCAGAAAATGCTTTTTTTTGTGTCTTGGGCAGTGTCTTGGGATGTTCTCTGCAGTATGTTTGTCTAGAATTTAGTGAGTGCCAAACATGCAGGTTATCAATGTGAGTTATAGTAGGATTTGTTGTACGTCTGTATATCAGTATCAGAAATTTGTGGAAGACTTAGATAACCACAAAGGCCTCTGCAACATTCTTTGGGTTTTCATGGAATGCTGTCTTCTCAACTTGTGCACCAAGTGTGGCAACTAATGTGGAAGGTAGCAAAGCTACTGACACCAAAGTTGTTTCTGTAAAGAATACAAAGGAGGGATGCTTTCCTGGTCCTTTCCAGAAGCTCTAATGCTAAAAACCCTAAGGCTTTCTATGATTTCTCTATATTTAGTTTTAGTTGTTGTTGTGTTGCGTCTGTGTGGTTTTGGGTTTTTTTTTAAATCCAGTATCCTTAATTTCAGTACAAAAATCTTTGTAGTATTTTGATCTTAGGGTTCCAGCACTGTAGCTGGCATTTCAAACTTGGATTACTAAGAATTCTTGCCTAGAAGGTAACTAAATCTGATTGTTCTTTTTAACAGTTCTTGTAGGGTTTATTTTAGTTGTGGAGAGCTATTGAGTAAATTATGCTCCTTGTATTGCCTTGAAAGTGCCTTCTCAGAGCCACCATAAAATCCCTGATGGATACAGATGTTTACAGAGCTGTCTTTATACTGGCCTTTGCCAGCTGAAAGTAGTAGGAAATATTTAGAAATAGCAGCACATCATGCTTAGTCTAATGTAAAACTGTGGTAACTACATTTAATCTTTTACTAAAATGAGAAGAGAATATTGCAATATGTCTTCCAAACAAGATACATGATCTACTAAATCAAACTGCTGCTTTTGGAGTAATGACAGGAAATTAAATGAACCTCAAGAGAAGGTAGTACCTCCCAAAGTCAAGTCTCATGCCTCTCATGAGAAAATAATGCAGTGCATTATTATTGTCTCTTGCCTATCTTGTTCACTTCCTTGCAAAATAGTTGTTCTTCTGCCTTGAACAAACTCAAGATTTAAATCAAAGAGCTTCTGATTGTGTTCTTAGTTATTATTCCATCTTGTGATGCTTTTAACCTGCGGGAGAGGGAGAGGTGGAGAAAAAGGGGGTGATGGTGGTGATTTAATTTAAAAAACCCAAAACAACCACCTGAGAGCATACCAAAATCCACTCCTGAAGCACAAAAAGAAAACCAGTTAAAAGGAGGAATAAATTATGAAAGAAATATGTCATGAATTAAGCCCATAAAGAAAGCCAGATACTATGTATAAAATGCTTTCTAAAAAGGTCAGGAAGTATTTTCATTAACCTTGAAAGAAGGTCTATTTTGTTAAACACAGTTTAAGAACATTTTCTTCCTGTTTCAATAGCACTGTTACATAGTGTGGTTTGGTTTTTGGCTGTTGGTTTGCTGCTGTGAACTTTCTTTGTATCTTTAAATATGTGAAAAGGTTTATTTAAATAAATGTTTAGGAATGGTCTTACTTCTGCTGGGTTAAGTATATTTTGGAGCACACTAACTGAGCTATTAGGAGAAGATCTATCTGTGAATTGTTTTACAGACTACCTAGAAGGAATTTCTTCATCAGTTTGTTTGAATCATGGTAAGGGAAGAGAAATCCCTTATACTGGCTAGCACAAAGCTAAAAATCTTACATGGTTGTAGCAGGCAGTGGAAGAGCACTGCTTTCTTCCTATTATGGAAAATAGTGAGCAGCTTTTAGCAGGAGGTGTGGGTCAGTCATGTAAACATAAGGAGAGCTTCACTACCAGCTCTGTGTAGTACATACACACAGCAACAAGGGGACAAAACCACACTGACTGTTGAAGGAATACAGTTTGTACTCCCCAAAACGCAGCAGCTGCTCCAGCCTAGTACAAAAGAACATAGAGAGTCTGCATTTATTAATCTGCACACATAATCCTGGCAATCTGCCTGCCTTTATCAGCAGAGAACACACTCTGTCATCACAGTAGATGTATCATAACAAAATCTTTGTTCTTACAAACTCCATGGAATTTAACATTATGAGATTTTCTTTTCCTGAGGTTGAATGAACAAAATATCTTAAGGTCTCCATAGTGTATCTATTCTTCTTGTGTGACAGTTGGGTAAATGCTGTAAATAGTCATGTATGTCCATTGTTTATAGGAACTGGTAGGTTTATATGAATAAGTAAAAAATTGTCTTGCCTTGCAGACATCTCCAAATCAGCCAAAGCAAAATCCAGTAGAATTTGTCCTATGTAAATAAACAAGATTTACATTAAAAGGTTACCTGATAACTGGTTGAATAGTTTAAGTTTTTAATTGACTGTAATACTGCTCTGTAGGAAAATGACAATGTAGTATAAATGTAGGTGATGTTCATTTTTTCCTCATGTATCAGAAGATCATGAGGAAGGATATCTCCCAGTATACTTCTTTTCTTTCTCAAACCATGAATCTTAGACCAGTGGAAAAATTAGTAAAGTGTGTGTTAGAGAGAAATCCTGCAGCTTTATGATTTTAGAATAATGGAAAAAGTTATCTTTAGCACAATTTATATAATCATCTAGCAGTAGCCAGAGATCCAAATCATCAGCTGTCAAGACTGATGACATCCCTCTAAAGCTGAAATGGCAAGAGCTTTCATAAGATCTAAGTTGGGTGTTTGGAATACAATTTAGAAGACACAGCAATCAATATTTATAAGTATATATATATATAATGTGACGTGTGTGTTGAAATTCTTTTAATTGTTTGGTTTCATGAAGTGGCAGGATAAAAATATTTTGGCCTTTAAAAGAAGAAAATTACAAGAAAAGCAGAGACAATATGTAGATATTGGGTAAGCATGTAATGGGCCAACAGATTAATTTTACATGATGCAATTATTAAATATATACAGTATGTAATATGCAATCTTGTTATATAGGAACATGTTTCTTAAATATGAAACTGATGTATCTGCTACATTATTAAAGGATACTCATATATGGAAGTACAGTGTAGTAAGTGGTATTTAGGCAACAAACCACTGCAGTAGGTGCCAATTAAGTGCTGTTGAAGGATAGATGGCATTTTCTCCCTGTTTGTCAACAGCATTTATTCAAAGGTGTAGTTACAGAAGTTGTACCACCTCACCCTCTTTTTACTGATGCTGGCCTGCTGATGTGCAAATTATAAAGTAAATGGGGCTCTGAGGTAAGAGGGGCTTTATTTTGCCATATCAGCTGTCAGAAGAACCCTGCCATCAGAAAGAAATAGTAAAAGGAGACTTTCTAAAATCTGTTATGTAGTATCAACTCCTTAATTTCTGTGTGCCTGTGTGAGCATGAGCAGTTTATTCCCTTCCTCCTCGCAGCAGCTCTTTTACGTGTGGACAGGTAAAGTCTCTCAGACCCTTTGTTCCCCAAACCTTTTCTTCATTCCAAGCACCCCCCATTTCATGGGGTTGTGCTGGAAACTGGGCCCAGGATTCCAAGGGACCTTGTCAAGGCTTGTAGGGCACATGGCTCATGGGGTGTTTTTGTGAGCAAGAGCCTGCAGGTGACCCGTGTGTGTCAGCTGCCTGTCCTGCAGTGACATTGCCTGTTCAGGCAGTGACAATCTCTAACCTCAGACTGTGCCTACTGACCAGCAATTCACTTATGTGTTCTCTCCTCCAGTGCAAAAGGTTAATACAGACTTTTTTCTGACTCTCTTCTCTGTCATATGAAGATTAATTTGGAACTGATTATACCATGTGTTGCTGAAACAGGCTTTGGTGGTGGAAAATACCCTGCACTTGAGTTCCCTTCTTAAGGGCACTGTGAGGTAATAAACATTTGTAAAAGCTTCCTGGTCTGTTACACAGACGGAATTGTGTAAATCCCACTGGTATGTTTCTGGGGCATTGTCTTGCCAAGACAGCCAATTCACTTTGAAGCCTGGACTGAAAAAAAAGTTAGAGCAAATTACAGAAATTACAGGACTCTGCCAGTTACATCCTATTGTATAAAAGGGAAGCAGTGAAATGGACAGAAGGTTGATGGAAAGAAAATTCACTTCACAATTATAAATGTTTTACTTTTTTCTTTGTTTCTTTTCCTAACCCCTGTTCTTAACTTCTTTGCTCCCAAAAGCAAACCCAAACCATCTAATGATACTTAGAATTCACTGTAAAGAGAGCTGTGTGTATGTGAGGTTAAAAATCATGTTGTGACTGCCTATGGAAAGATTGGAAATTAATGTAGTTCAGTATATCATTTTGTCAGGGAAGTCTCATAACTTCTGTGTTGATAAATTCTTTATGATAAGATGTATCTTATAAGGTAGATAGATAATTGCAAAGGATGAACTTATTCCAACTCCTGCTTTTAGCTTTTCTCTAGCAACAGGAAAAAATACAAAGAACACTCAACTTATGCAGTTGGGAAGTAAATAGCATGGTAATACTGAAGTGATAAAGAAATATGTATACATGCTACCAAAGAGCTGCTGGAGAGAGGCAAATCCTGATTCTCAAAGTATGATGCATATGTATGAAGATTCTTATTTTTCCAGGTCAAAGCTTTGGGGGAAAAAACCCCCAATCCTCCTAAAGTACTATGTCCTTTCAGCAGCAGCAGCAAAAATACTCATATGCCTCTAAGCACTGAAGAATAACTTATCTGGTTTTCCCAGAACAC
Source organism: Zonotrichia albicollis (assembly GCF_047830755.1). Lineage (NCBI taxonomy): Eukaryota > Metazoa > Chordata > Aves > Passeriformes > Passerellidae > Zonotrichia > Zonotrichia albicollis. Next base: position 21,366,445 of record NC_133826.1, on the reverse strand, counting down.
TGGGAGCTGAGAACTTATGTAACAGGCTACATGTACCTTGGTATTATTGGCTTGTACTGCTTGTGGGAGAAGGAGAAGGATAATGCAGCCTTGCTTGTTCTAACAACATCTAATGACTTAACACATTTATGCTCTTATCATATCTAGTGTCAATTAATTTAGGTTCCTTTTCTTAAACAACTTTAAAATTTCCTTTATTTCCTATTAGAGAAGGCAGTACCTTTCTGATTATTGTAGCTTGCCTTTTTTGAGTTAAGGTGAGATCTGCCATTTCTGTGGGCCTTATTTCTCTTCTTACCCTCCCAAATTTAGAGGAGGAACTGATTATTCCTGTCATTCATCATTGTCCCACAAATTTTGCCTTCTCTTTTACCCTGATCAGTGATGAGTTTTCCTTCCAGGCCACTGGTAAAAATATTAAGAGATGGTGAGCTGATAACTCATTCATGTGGTGTTTCTTGAAAAATTCACCAATTCATCACTGATTCTATGCTCAGGGCTGCACTCTACATCAGTTTAATGCATCCAGCATTAAGAAGTCTCTTTAATCAGAATGCATTAAATGTATCAAGTTAGATGCCTTACACTCATAATAAGTCTTGCACTTTCCACTTATATTTATATGTGAATTTAGAGAGTGGATTATATTCTGTTAGTTCATGTTTAAATTGGCATGTGTTCATTTATCATACATAAATTAAGCTGCTTGTTGACTCTGAAATTATTTTACATGAGATCAGAAGTATTTGGGGTATTAAAATTATTTGTATTGTCTGTTGACTCTCAAAAAAACCCCAAAAATCTGTTGTTTCGTGTCTTCTAATCTTTTGGAATGTCCTCGGTGTTCTTACACTTATTGGAAGAATAGCTCAATGTGTACAGATTACTCCTTTTTAATCCTTTTGTAGTTTTAAAAGCATGGCATTTCTTCCTTTCCCTGTTTGCTCTACACTGACATGAAGATTTAGGTTAAGCATGAAATTGGCAGACTTGCCGTTAATCCAAAGACTATCAAAAATTAATATATTTTCTAGAAGACTGAATTAGAACTCTTTTAAAAAAGGGAAATGCACAACTAGTGTGAGCTTGCAGGTCAGTATGTTAACTCCTGACAGAATTGAGATATTTCTCTGTAGGCCAGTATTTCCCACCCTGTCTTCAGTCATCAAAGAAAGGGCTACAAGCTGGCTTTTTAAGGCTGAAACCTTGCACAGCAGCACAAAAGCCTGTCAGCACTTAGGTGGCTTAAAAATGGGCTGTGTTTAATGGTATAACTGCATGTCTCTCCTGCCACTTACATCACTTTTTCCATGTATGAAGAAGCTCTTGGTTCATATTTACTTTTAACTAATGTAAGCTGCCATCTTGACCAAATTAAGGAATAAATCATGCAAGACTGCTTTCATATTACTCTAAAATATATTCTGTTTTGACCATATTGTCCCTTGTGTTGTCTTGTCCAAATCATAGTCTTCTACATGGTGGTTTGTGGTTTTCTCCTGGCAGTTATTTTATCTGGAAAAATACCTACCATTTTTCCAGTACAGGTTACATCCTATGTAACCTGACTGATTTTTCCTTTTTAGTTTTCCTGATGGTATATACTGCTGATTTTTCATTCTTTGCATTGCTTCTGTACCTTTCCTAAATCTTCTTTGAAAAGAATTTAAACTATGATCTGAATTTGCAAGTTTAATCCTAGTTCAATGACGTTTTGGTTTTGTCTTTTGTTCTGCTTGGGGATGGCCTATATCTCTCTTCAGCTGGTTATTTATTTTACAAATTCTCTCTTGTACAAGTTCTTACAAGCATATTGGAGATAGCTGCTGGACTAGAGGGGAGTGAGCCAAAGTCACTCCTTTGCCAAAGGGAAGGCTGAAGTGCAGACCAAATAGCTGTGGACTCTGATGAGCTTCCTTCCTGAGGCAGCACATACTGAGAATAGTTCAAGGAGGCCTTCAGGATGCAGGTCTGAGGCAAAAATGTGAGAGATTAGAGGGTCTAGGGAGGAACTGGATTTCAAGGGGACTTGGAGTGATGGCTGGGTGAGAGAGGAAGGAAGTTTCTCCAGAGGCTGGAGCTCAGAGTTCATCAATTCACAAAGCATCGCTGACACAGAGCAACTTTAACTTCCTCCCACTCTGCACCTTCTTGTTACTAAAAGATAATCACAGCCAAGTGCTTGGAGGTGTTTCCCCAAAATGCTTCTGTTATTCTTTAAAAAGGACATCATCAATCTGTGACAATCCCGATAAAGCAGAGACTTCCAGATCTGTGTGTAGGCATGATGTGATAAAGCCTTATTGCTGGGAATATCTTCTTCCAGAATGGGGATCATTTTTTCTCCCACAGTGTAACTCCCACCACTCTTCCTCTGCTTCTTGCAACAGCATCAGGATACATGGTGCTTTACAGATTAAAATAATACACTGTTAATTTGTTGGCAACTAGACATGCCATTATCTCCTACTTTTTTGTCATAATTTCTGGATGCAAAATAATGGATTGATATTGGAGCAGGAAAAAACTGAAGAAAAGTATGGGAACAACACTGAACTTCTAATTGAACTTTTTATATTATTTAATTTCAGTACTTGCTGCTGGGAAAAAGCATGTTACAGTAGGCTTATATTGACAGAAACTGTTTTGCATTCTTTTACATATTTCAGATGCCTTTTTAGAAGATGCAATTAATTGCATTTGCATAAGCAGTTTGAACACACACATATATATCTATGTGTGTGTGTGTGTGTATATATATATATATATATATATAAAGATTAATGAGGGTTTGAGGTGAAAGTCACTTGTTTTCCCCTGTCATGAGTGTCAGAATGCAGTACATAGTGCTTAAGGTAGGGCTGCCTTCTATTTCAATGAAATGTTTATTAAATTAATCAAATGCAGGATAAAATGTGGAGGCTGAGTGAGAAGACTATAAAACCACGTCTATGTATGTATCTATTAATTATTTATGTATATGAGAGAATTGTTTGTCTTTATCTCACCTAGCAGCATGTTTTATCATAAGTATATAGAATTATATTTGTATATATGAATGCATTCAGTACTTGACAGTACATTCTTTATCAGTAATTAGAAGGGAATTTAACTTGTTTCATCCAGTGTCTTGTTGAAATACCAGGATGTAACAGTAACTTTTAATGTTGGATCAGGGCAACAGAGGAATGAAAAGATCATACTATATACATAAAATGAGCTGAAATGGACTTGTTAAGCAAATGGCTGGTGTTTGTAAGGGTTGATTTTTCTATAAAATGGATCTGTTTAAAAACCCGATTTTTAATATTGATATTAGTATCTATAGAAACGGAACTGAGGATATTATTTTTTGAGGATATTATTTAAATATATTTAACTATGCATGAACAAAAGTTGTAAAAAATTACTGGTACTGCCAAACACTGTAAAGCTAGGAAAAACCAAAGTGGCATCTTCATTTGTAGTCTTGGAACTCTGGCAAAAGCATGGCGTTAGTCTCTAAATGTGACAGGCTGTCTTGTTCATATCTCAAAGGGATAATGCTGTTTGAATGACTGATTCATTCTCATTAAGGCCTGTTGCAAACATCATTTGCTGTGTGCATTCAAAGCCACTCTGACATCTCATTCCTACAGACGTATTGGTGTGTAAATGTGGGTATGTAAACAAACGTGAGAGTTACTGAGCCAGACTTACAAGAAGGGAAATAAGACATTTAGAATGTAGAGTTAAGATGAAGGCAGCATTCAAAATAACTTCTCTAGTCAGTCATTGATAAAGCTCACATTGCCAATATAATGTCGTTTATGTAAAGAGAATCCCAGTGTAGTCAGTTAGGGATTAGTTCAGAAGTCATTGCAAGGGTCATGTTAATCAATGATGGAAGTATTTTAAAGAGTACCCAAGTAAAAGAAGAATCACTATTACCATGCCCTTTCTTTATTTTGCACCATTTTGTCGTTGTAGCTTTCAGGTAGTGTGGTATTCACATTCCCTGAACAGAGAGAGACATAATTCTGTCTCCCAGGATTTTCCCTGGGAAGGGCAGTGAGAACCTCAGAGAAGAAGAGAAAACAATTCTTATCTCTACTCGCTGCTCCTGTTGTTTGGCACACGTGGAATGTGTTATGGAGATTGTTTACTGAGAGTGATGTGTTAATTGGACAGGGTTGATTGGATTGATTGGGTCGAAGCTGTCCTGACTGTCTCCAGACAGTCAGGGGTTTTTCAGCAGTATCTCTTTAGTGTGGTTATAATATTGTATTAGCGTGATATAATGTGGCTTAATAAAGCATTTGTTCAGCCTCCTGAATCACGGAGTCAGAGCACTGAGTTATTCCCTGGCTGGAGGTGCCCTGCATTGATAAGGTAGGTTGGTGTGGCTCTGGAATGGGGGTCTGAGCAGCCCCTCTCTTCCCAGGGCCTCTCCTCCCAGCAGCCTGTGCCAGCACCCAGTAGCCTGTGCTGCTCAGCCTGCCTGAGGCACGGAGCTGGGAGCACCCTTCCTGCTGGGGGCTGCACATCCTGCCGTGGCACGAGGGGCTTGCAGGTAATGGAGGGAAAGGAGTGAGGGATGTTCATGCTCCTCTTGGCTGGAGTAGCTGCTCTGGTTGAGCCTCTCTGTGCTTCTCTCTGGACATGCAAAACTGATTTTGTTTTGTCTTCGTTTTTCTTCAGTATGGGTAACTTGTATTAAGCATTTCCTTTGGTTTGGATTTGATAATGCCTTTTAAACTATCCACATGATGTAGCAAGTACTACACCATACACTCTTTGATGGTTAGTATTTGTTTTGCATCCAAGTGCAAAGAGGATGAATGGGAAGAGTTCCAGACACAACAGAAAGTATGGGTACTAACGAGAATATTCTTGGCAGTTAATCCTAATAGTTTTTGTATTTGTCCTTTTTCTTTGCAGCAATGTGAACATAGAAAATTGTCTTTCTGAAGTGAAAGTTTATTTAAGTGAGGATTACAGGTGCATGTGTGATTGTTCTCCATCAGTAACTATAAGATTGTGAAATAGTTCTTCATTCATGAGATACCCCAGATCTATATCCACACCTTTAATCTGTCATGGGTTATAAATAATGAATTAAATCAATATATCCACTGAGGCTGCATTATATACACAGAGTACACATTATTTACTGGAAGCTAAAATACCACAGAGCCATTTGTTCAGGGAGAAACCATGAGTACATTCTCTGTAGGCTTGGCATTCTTCTGGCCTGGGTTCATTCTTGGGCTTTTCTAGTACCTCTTGTCTTGCTTGATGTGTGTCCATATGTATCCAACACAGAACTTGAAATAATCATAATTTGGAATACATCTGAAAATAGCAACTGTTCTATGTGTAAGTATGAATAATTAACTTTCCTAAGCAAACCCTAAATTATCTAATTTATGTTTTGAAGTACATTTTAAAATATTGACAAATTTTCATGTTTAATATAAAGTTCTGCATAGTCTTTCATATCTATAATGTGTTAATGTGTATTGTAAGGATTTTCATTGGCAAAATTGCTTCCTCATTTGGACTTGTCATATGTCTGGATGATCAAGTAGATACTGAAATATATCCTGCGTGTTGGCTGTGACCAATAGGACATGTCTTGTGATATTTCTTCTTCAGTGAGAACTGCATACCAGCTTTTCTAATAGTGCCCATTCCATCTTGTTCTATCACAGTATTGATATTTTTCTTTTTCAAACACTGCAGATTGACTTGCCTATGCAGACAGCCAACTTTTTATGTTTGATAAAATTTTCCTTTGGGTATTTTAGGTAACATAAGTTACAGATACTGCCTGCAATTCTGAAATAACACACTTGAAGCCAATGATTTTAAATTGATTGCTGAAATGTCCCATAATGTGTCTCACATGTAGTTCAGCCAAGTTTCTCAGTAATCGTCCTTTCCCATTTACGGATTATGGGATTTCAGAGTTTGGATGCTTGAAAAGAAAGAACAGATGTCAGGCAATTTCTAATTTTAATGAGAAGGAGGTTTGGAAAAAACCCAAACAACCCACAGACATGAAACACAGAGCAAAATAAGGCATTTAGAAATTAAGAAAAAAATGGAAAACAACAATTTTTACTTTTCTTTGCTTAACTCAGTCCAGTCGGAAAAACCATCAATTAAGTCCTTGCAGCAGTACCTCTCCAGGGATTTTGGCCTGGCTTGATGTCATTCCTCAATCCTTATACCAGCTTCTTTTCCACCTCATCAAAAAAACCCTGTTTTGAGTTCCTCCAAATGTTCAACAGCCAGACTGCCCAGCAGAGATATTTGTTCAGTGGTTTTACACTTTTGGCTGATGAAACAATGCTGAGAATCAGTGGAACTGCCTGAATCTTGCACAGGGCCTGCACTGATCCTTGTGTGGCACGGTGGGTACTATTCATGTTTGTAGCTGGTGGTTTCTGAATCCATTGTTTAAGAACAAAGCTATAAAATACTTCCCAGCTCCTTCCCTCCATTCATCTTCTCCCTTCTTTCCAATTCACAAGATTGTGTTCATGTATGGGGCTCACTGCTTTGTCAAAGGAAAGGTTTCATCTTGTGAAGGGCTTGTGTGGTTTCTGGCCAGCATGCAATGACATATCTTGTGCTTGTAGCACAAAGTTTCAAATAATACTGCTGGCATTTATTGGTATTCTTGTTAGCAAAGAAAATACTTACAATCTAGTTATTGCCATCTTAAGTAATTATTTGGAAAATAAATGGATAGGAGTTAGCAGTTTTCCCATTTCTGCCTTGTGATTTTCTCTTCAGCTGGTTTCTCTGTTTTGTTTCATTTATCACCGTGCTCTTTTACTCAACTTGCCTTAGTTGGGGAGAATAGGGGGAGGGATATTTTGCCTAAGAAAATGGTTATTTACTACAGTGTGAATAAGTTACTGCTGCAGCTGACTTCACTGTTTCAAGAGCTACTAATTATGCAACAGGTCCTGGAATAATAACATTATAAACCAAAAATGCATGAGGAATGAGAACATGATTGTGTGGTTTATTGTTTTAATCTTTAAAAAGACTTATGAACTGGATGTTACTTCATTACCAAAGAGAGGTGGAGGAAGGAGACTTTCCAATTCATTTCCATACCCTGAAAAGTGCTGGTTCACAAACAGATACTGGTGAAGGATGAGAGTGGGCACTGTTTTACCTTGCTCACCAGTTAACTAAGAAGTAGCCTCTACTTCACTGTGGTCTCCTGTTCTATCTTAATTCTTTGGGTAAAACATTTTCATATTTTCTGTGCATAGGCTAGAAGCTAATTTCCTATCTAATTTTTCAAAAGAAAGTTTTCTTTAAGAAATTGTACCTGAAGATGATATCATATTGATACCACTTTTCATGCCTTTACTAAAGGAACTTTCAAGAAAAGCTTTAGTTACTATGTCATCAACCTTCCCAATTTTGTGAAGCACTGATAGAAAGACAATCCATTGCCTTATTAACATGCTGCTTGAATTCCAGATTTTTTTTAAAGTAGTGATAGTTGACAACTGCAGTCCTTCTTGTAGATATGCTGTCCTCAACACAACTCTTTCCTGGGCACCAATCTGCTCCTGTTGGTCTGCAGCAGTTCCTGATGCAGACAGAGCCTGGCTATGACCCTGTGCTTAGCAGAAGCTTATGTGATGGAGACTGCTGCCAGATGTCCTGCAAAAATCTGCTGCAGTAGATGAAGTGGACATCCTCGGTCCAAGTAATCTATTAAAAAGGATTATTGGTACAGCATGATCTCTATGAGGGCACACAGATTGCTCTTTCTTAAGAATCAAGTGTATTCCTTAGTACAGTTGCTTTGAACAATGAAAGAACAGATCTTAAAGTTTACAGTAAAGCAATTGTTTTACACCTGTGTGTGCATATGTAAGCGTCTTTCTCTGAAGAACCATACTCTACTTCAGAGGTTCAATGTCTGACCTAAAGTTTGGTGTTTAGTCCAGATTAACCAAACAAGTGGAAACCCTTTTGAATATGTTTATTGAAACAACAATGAAGTACCTTTCCTACTTCTGCTATAACATCACTGTAGGCCATATCCTTGTTTAGCAGCCACTGTTGGGGCTGGCCTGTCCTAATCTTTTAATAATTAGATGAAAAAATGTTGGTCAGCTGTCTGATTTAGTAATGCTATTAGTCAGCAGCTTGTCACTTGCAAGCTTTTACTACATTAACAGCCATAGAGAAACAGATTTCTTGTGATCAGTATAATTTTGTGTGTCTGTTTTAATTATTTAACACGGCTGATAGGCTTCATTTAAAGGAGCAGACTAGGTAATTTCTTTTGACCTTGGCTGTTATTTTAGCAGAAAATTTTTGTCTGGGTCAGTTTCCCTCTCATGTCTTATTGTGCTGTGTTATGGTCTACAAATGTGGTATTCTTAAAAACCTTTGAAAAAAAAGCCAAATAACTCCTTTCCTTAATGTAATTGCCATTACAGTAATGAATGTGATGACCTTATTTCTTTGCCCTTGTATGGTTAATAAAGAAACAGCAAGGAAATTATCAGGAGCCTGTTCATATGCAAATGCAGGAAGATTTCATATTATGTTCTCACATAAAAATTGAAAGTATTTTTTTTCTTTTTGAAGATAGCACGTTGAAATGAAAATGCATGTTTTGATTTCTTAAGCCAATATTTTGCTAGATTACCAAAGAAAGCTAAGCCTAACAAAGATTTTAATGTTTAAAATAGATTTTTGTGTATCAGCAATTAAAAAAAAAAAAAACACAGAAGCTTTTTGGAGGTTGGACAGCAGTTTTGTAAATATACTGTTATATTTGACATGAGAGAATGAAGCTGTCCCTAGGTCTTGGATGCTTACATGTCAGAGGCATTAGGCCTCTTCAATACTACTTTTTTTTTTTTGTGTCTAAGGTGCTGAATAATACACGTTTCCTCCATACATTATAACAATACAAATTTGGACCAAGAAGGATGGTAACTCTCAAAAACAAAGATGGTTTTTGCAAGAAAACACCCCAAATATCTTGTTTATAACTGAAGTTGTTCTTAAAATACCTTCCTGGAGAATTTAAGTCTGTATTTCCAGTTTTATATTGTGATCAGTGTCTCACACAAGTTCCAGCTGGGAGGCACATTTCCTGAGGAAACTGAGTAGAATGTAGCAGTTAAAAACATACCCTGGCCGGCCAGGCCCAGAACTGTGTGGAATTCAATTGGAGATTCCCATTGATAATTTGGCCCTACTTTGATCCTCATTTAGTTTGAGAAATAAGGGAAGAACCACAGATAACATCATCTCCTCTCTTGCAGAAAAGCAGTCATTTCTGTTTACCTTTTTTACAAGCATAATGATATTGAGAGTTCAGTTTCTGAAACAGATTAATTGAACAAACCAGTATATTGTACCATTCATCACTGCAATTAAAGCATCATTAGTACTATATGCAGAAAAGCTCATTATTACAATTCAGTTCATCAGAAACCAAGGCGGTAGATTTGTTAAATGTTGAGAATTATGTGAAATACCATGCTCTGTATGCTCTGTATTACTATAGGTGTTTTTTTAGTAAGTTACTATGGTAATGTCTAGATGATTGCATGCTGTTTATCAAAATGGGCATTTTACATTCATTCAAGTCTTTAAACCTTCTAAGGATTGTGAGATAAAGGCTGTGGTATCAGTTACCTGGGCTAGAAAGCTGCCGTTCAGAACTGGCTGTCAGTATTGAGCTGCCAAACAGATGAAGTAGCAGTGTGTGCTGTAAAGTTTCAGCAGTAGTCTGCTCTGACCCTGGACTGAGCTGAGGCACAGGGAGGCTTTGCCACTGGGGCTTGCAGGATGCTGAGGCTCAGGGCTTCATGCACTGGAGAAGACATCCCTGTTTCCTTTTCCAGTCTCATCTCCATGGATTAATGCCTCAGCACTACACATTAATTTTATCTGGGGGCCTCTGCCTCTTTCTTTATTTGCCAAACTTCCCCTCTTATGTACTTCTTACCCAACCTGTCACCCAGCCCTGAACCCTTCACCCCAAGTTCTGTAGAAATCTCCTTGTCTTACCGCTCCTCCGTGTCCATGAGGCACTGGTAGTTCTCCAGCACTGCTAGGGCTGGGTTCCTCCAGCAGATGTTCTGAGGGGAATGTGCTTTGATGCCTCCTGGTGATAAGTGCCTCTGCAGGTGTTGGCTGAGCTGCCAGAGAAGTCAAACCAGTGGTTTTAATGACATTCCTATGCAGGTATGAGTGAGTCAGGAAGAGGGAACTACTTTTCTTTTGATATATGGATAAGACAAAGCCTTGTTTTTCTTTTTCCCACTCCTGTGTTCTTCAAAGAGTAGCGGAGCTTGCTGTGAAAATAAGAAATTCAGATTATATTTAATACAATTACTGCTTGTTCTTGGTTTGAACCAGCATAAGAGCAAGGAGACAATGTACATAAGTCATTTTTGTAAGAGATTTTTGAGTTGTTTTATCTGGACAGGATTTGACAATATGTTCTAGGAAAATCCCCAATTATCTGCAAAAACAGAGTCCTCTGGGAAATTTAAGGCTCTTGCTATTTCCTTGTGGAAATGCGTATAACGGTCTTACCAGTTATACTGTGTTACTTTCTTACTTTAGTTTAAACTGTCTAACTATCAGTATTTATCTTTAAAACTTGGAGTACTTAGCATACAGACACTGAAGTGTCTTTGTGGTTTTTACCATTAGACTCTTGGTTCTCCCAGGAAATAAGAACAGGCAACTTGCAATTGCTAAGTATATGTAAAAAATTTAAAGTAGGTCATGTGAAACTGTAAAATAAGTCAAAATTCAAATAATGAGATGAACACCATTTGCTGGTTCTTGATTCCAGCGTGTGTTGTGCAGGTACTTTCTTTCACTATGCCCTGGAGTAGGTCAAAGTCTTGCTTGGTTATGTCATCCAGAAAATCTGGGAATCTCTGTTAGGTATTTAGTTAGGATTGAGTTACTAAATCAAATATGAAGCCCCCTAACGACCATTATGAGGAAGTCTTAGGTCAAGCTTGTAAGTGCTATCAAAATGCTTAACACAGCCAATATCTGTACCTGAGAAAGCCTTTTTATAGAAGTGGCAGATGTGTATAGTCAGCCCAACAATTATTTCTTAATATGTTCATATAATAGGTTACTAAATTTTAAAAGTTAACCAAATAGAGAAGGCTATAAAAATACTGAAAGCAAAAACCATTCCTTCTGTGTTGCTGAACCTGTCTCAAGGAGCTTAGCATGACTCAGTAAAGCCTGTTCTTGCTGAGTAAGCATCCTGTGAGAGTCAAGCCCTTGTTCTTCGTGGCAATGCAGCAAGGAGGTAATTCAGCATGATCATTCCCTTGCAGGACAAGACTAACTAGACAGTTCAGCTTATTTTAGGGTTGTGCTGTGTGAGGCTAGAGAAGAATTGCCTCCAAAAATCATCAAACAGAGCAGAACTGACTACTTCAGACTGCTCCGTTTTGTTGGTTGACATATTTTAGAACTTGTTTCCTTTTTAGTATCAAAATTGTCTTTGTTTTGTTGTAAAAATGATGGTCAAATGAAGTAAAAACTTTGAAATTTGTAATAGAGTTATCACCTATTGGCTCTGCTCACCTTAATTCCTTCCTCACCTGCAGTATTTAGGCACTGGCCTGTACTTTCCCTGAGCTGGAATTCTGTGATTTTTAATTGAGACTTGGAGTTTAGATGATATCTCCCTATGCCAGCAGATTGATTTGAGATTTGGATTATCTGGGGGAGGGTGTCTGGGAAAGGGGCCTGGAGGCTTAAGCTAGCCAGGCTGCCCGAACTGTTGTTCACAGAACCTGCAAGGAAGCTGGGTGCACAGATGTGGGTCAGAGTGGTGTGTAAGGAGATCCTGGCAGTGCTCTGGGCACAGCTTTCCTCTGTGTTTTAGCCCACATTCACCTGCTATTACTCGCTTTCTTTTACCATGGATAGGAGCAAGTCTTGTTTTTACCTTTTCTCCTAAGTATGTGTCCTACAGTGATTATTCCATCTATATTCTTGATAATCAGAGTAATTTTCATGAAGCCCTTGGAATTACTGGTTTTTTTACTGGAATGTGAAAAGTACCTGGATCCAAAGCTCTGTTTTCAGAAGGCAGAAGAAGTTGGTTACGTGCTAACTACTAATGCAAGGGAGATATCAGCTCTTTACATTTAGCTGGGAGAATTTTTATCTCTTGTGTTCTTTGCTTAAGTGCCTGATCCAGTTGAAGCAAACTCTTTAGTGAATTTAGCTAGAAATATATGTATTTGTTGTGCAATATGTATTTCTGTTTACAAAAGCCAGTCTGTCAAAGATCAAATCTCTTCTCCAAAGCATAGTGAGTGTAGGGGACTTTTATTACAAGAAAAATCTCCAGGAAAGAGTGAATTAATTAATTATTTCTATTTAGCACAAGGGTAACAATTATATCCTCTGTTTTCTTTCTTCCCCTTTCTTCAAGTACTGTAGTGGAAAATGAGTTTGTCTATACCTTTCCTAAAGAGGGAGTTCAAAAGGGAGCTCCTGGCCTGAGTATCATTTAGTGGAATATAAGAAATATCCTTAGTAGCAGGTAACAGTGTAGGAGCTGTCTGTAATTTGTGTGTTTATCCCTAAGTATTTGTGTGTACAGTATCATATACACCTTTTGCTTAGTGCACTTTTTAATGAAGTTGTTCTCAGTTCTTCTATGGAGGTGAAGGAAGCTCTCTAATCAAATGTTAGGCAGACAGGAAAGCATTAGCAGCCATGCTCAGAATAATTTTTCTTCTGCAGTTCAGTAAGCTTCTTATTGAACTATTTAGCAGTAGAATGAAAAGCTGTGGAACCTACATTACAGGGCAGAAACTAACCAGTAATTACATGAGATTGTTAAGATTAGTAAATTAAAACTCTTGTGTTCTTTGCAGGCAGTAGCTGGGGAAGACAAAAGTACATTTGTGTCTTAGAAAATAAAATACCTCTAAGAATCTAGCATTTTGTATTTTTAAATGTATTTTTGTGTTCTATTTAAGGCTTTATTACTTTGCACCATTGTATTGAAGCAATCAAGGGAAAAATTGGTTTTTAGAATTGTCATAAACCAAATCTCCCCATAACACTTATGGGAAAAATATATTATTTCCTGTGTTGTTCACTGCTGCTGTGTTGATCTTGACTTTTTAAAAATATATTTCTCTAATGGTTTTGTATAGTTTTATGTTACCGTGTGGGGGGTTTTAAAATTCTTTCTCTAAAATTATTTTTCTTTTTTGGAATTTTACATCTTTATTTATGCCTTGCTGCAATTCTGGGTGTGGGAGGAATGTGACAGCATGAAAATCCTGTTTGGGATTTTTAGGCTGTGTATCTGAATGGTACCACCTCAGAGAAAATACCAAAAATTAATGTACTGTGCTGATCCCAGTTTGTCAGCTGCTCCTGGGCACTTCCTTCAGGCATCGTGTCCAGGTGTGTCTGGAGAAAGAGGATGTTGCTGAGCTGCTGCTCCCGGCTTCTGCCCAGCTCCAAGTGGTTTCTGATTCTCCCTCAGATATGAAATGTTGCCTCCTTGCATAGTTCGCTTATAAATGCAGATCTGACTAGCAAAAGTGAACTTTCCCTCTTGATTTTTTTAGCTCTACCTAAAATATGCTGCTCAGTGAGAGAGCCAAAAAAAAAAAAATCTTAATACTTGGGGTTTTTTTACAGAACTTCAGTTATGTTGACAAAGCCTGTATTTGGAAGAGTAGGATGCTATTTTTATAGTGCAGTTTTTAGTTTACTCTTTCTTATTGAGCACAGTGAATGATGATATGTAAAAGAATGCAGCTTGTCTGCTCTTCCCAGAATAAATGGAAGAAAACCAGTAGGGCTTTATGTGCAATTAAATAGTTTTATTGTTCTTTTTGTCATTCGTTTAAAAAGCAACACAGCAAATAAACCAAACTAAACAAACAGCTATTTTAGATACAAGTTATCCTATATGTTTATTTGGTTGCTTGCAATTTTCTAAGGGAATAAATCCATATATGTTACTAGTTTTAAATATTTTCAGTAGTAAAGAAACTATTTATAAAATCAAAAGTTTGATTTTTGCTAGCTAAAAAAGTTAATTGTTTGTTTCTCAGGATATTATTCATTCTTCTTTCCATTATTTACTGGTTTTTAAAAGTCTTCTGAGTGTCCTGCCTGGTTTATAAACAAAATAACTTGGAGTCACTTCTGAGACTGAAGATGCTTGTATTTGATTGCTTGTATGCAAGCAATAAAGATTGTGACATGGATCACAGTGTTGGTAAAAGTTTATTACACTTAGTTTTGATAGTACAAATTATTATCTAAGGTCATTCTTCCCTCTGTTTGTTTAAGTAGTTTGCACTTCATTAATGATTCACTAGAAGCATTGAAAATTAGACTCAGTTAACTAATTGTAAATAATTTACTTTTTATAATGTATTTATAATGTATCGAGCATATTGTCAGTTCTAACAACACTTCAGTGTCTTTCTCTCTCCACTGGCAATCCACTTAGTAGGATTTTCCAGGGGAAAACACTTTGTGTTTTCCAGAGGAGCTGATGATCCAGCAGGGGAGGTGAAGGTTGCTAAGTTCCCTCAGGGGAGTTCAGTGCTGGTTTTTCCTGCAGGCTGGTCTCAGAGCACAGGTGTAGTAGCCAGGGCACTACTCATGGAGCAACAGCTGGGCAGGAAGATGCTGCTTTCACACCTCTGGGAGCTCCCTTGGTTGTCAGAGCTCACATGGAAGGCAGTGTCCTTCCCACAGGCAGGGAGTAAAGGATGGAAAGCATTCCTTTGTGCAGCAGGCAGTGTGATCAACCTTGATGCTCCTAGCAGTAGCATTCTCTATGAAGCACTCTTCTATCTGGCTGAAAAACACATTTCTGTGCACTATCTCCTCTTAAAAAGCAAATCCAGCATTTTCTTGCTGTTTTAATGTCTCCTTTTTATTTTTGGGGGAAGGCTTTGAAAGTAGCCCAAGGTTTTAACCCAGGTGCCATTCAGACTAGGCAAGCTGTAGCAAGGAAAGATTATTAGATCAGTGACCCCAGGTATCAGAGATGATCCACATCTTCCTTTGTTTGCTGTGTGTTGCATATGCTGAAGTACCTTTCACCAATCTGCTGGGAGCTCCTACCAGAGCTGCATGGCTTTGTATGGCTGTTCCAGGCTCTGCAGTCCCCCACAAGGATTTGGGGGGCTGTACTCACAGTTTGTGGTGCTTGATTTGGAGCCCCCTCTGCACTGCACTGCACTGCTGGGCCAGCAGAGGAGCAGCTCCTACATCCCTGCAGAGCATTGCTGCTCTGCACCCTGGGCTGCAGGCTCCTCATGAGGCTGCACACCCTTTCCCTTCTGAAATACTTGCAGTGGCAAGATTCAGCTGCCAGCGCGTGCCCTCATTCACCTAGGAGCTTGTATCAGTGTTTGTCCATAAAGGGCTGCAGATAAGCTCCTAAAGGCATAGAAGCAGTGGTGGAAGGAGTTTATTCAGTCCATCAGTGGTGGCAGCAGGGGGGAGGTGCTGATGCCTGTGGAGCTGTGCTGTGGGAGCAGGGATGGACTCTGTGGCAGACAGGGCTCTCAGGCCATACCCAGGGTCCGGGCTTGTCCCAGGAATGTTGGCTGTCAGCTTCAGTTTTGTGAATGTCTTATAAGTGTAGTTTGCCTTCTTTGTGAAACAAAGCAATTTAACTGCTTTTTAAAAAATCAGTACATGCTGCTGCCTGCTTCTGAGGTCAGCATGATCACTGTCATTGATGACACAAACACTAAGAGCAGCACAGAGTCTGGATCTGTTCCTTTTCCTGCTGTGAATTCTGGAATAAGTGATGTGCATGAGCTACCTTAACTGTGATGATTAGATAGCATATTGCTGTGTGACTCATGTTGTTCATTGCTGTTACCATGGCTGTTACAGCTACCTTGTGAGATGTTTATATGAATATTTTTTGTAGTATTGAAGTGGTGGTGTTAACAAGTGTTGGGGATCTTTGTGAGCTGGGTTTAAAGACAGTGTTTTAAAAATACTGTCTTTGGAAATTGTTCTGATCCATGGGAAATCTTGCTTAATACTTCACTGTTTCTGTTTTTTTATCATGAAGCAGAAGGAAATGTGTTTAGCTGTAGGCACTGCCTCTAAAAGCCACCATCATTTTGTTATTCAATCACAAGAATCTAGTGTAAATCCTTGTTAACCTTTTTTTTTTTTGTTATTGTGTTGGGTTTGGGGGGGGGCAGAATTCTTTGCTGATTTTGAACTATTACAAACTGTGAAACAGCCATTGTCTTTCAATATATAATCCCAGAAGAAATGTACCTCCTCTTTTATACAGCAGATACATTATTTTAAACCTAGCTGTGTACCTATAGTTGTGGCACCTACCTTACATCTGTATGACATAACTACTTTACTTGAAGAAAAAGAGATGTTTTTCTATCATTTTGTTGGGTTTTTACTAAAGATTAGTATAATCACAACTTCTTCCTGGATTAAGACTTTAAATATAGATGAACTTTCACATATTAATGCAGCATTTTCATGATAATGAAGATGGTTTAGCAATCCCCAAGTTCCTGCTTTTATTTCCTGTACAAATAACATTTATCAGGCAGGGAGGTTTGGTTTTGCTACGGTGACAAATTTAAAAGATCTTGTTAGCTCTCTTAAAAGTGATGTGATGTTTCAATCATTCAGTAAACTTGCTTATTCTGTTCGCTTTTAATTCTTTAAGTTTGGTGGGGGTTTTTTAAGGAAATTATTTTTATTTGCAATTTAGTCTGTGTTCCCAGGTCTGTTATATTTGTTTTCATTAGCTTTTCATTTAAAACTGACAACCAGACAGAAAACGTATAGCATTCGCAGTTTTGGTCCTTCCATGCATGTGGCTATGTTCAGAAGCAGTGCATAAGAAAGATGTGCTGATTTGCAGCCTGATCAGTGTTGGTGTTTGTCACTGCAGAGTGCTCACTTGGCCATGATCGACACGCTCATGATGGCCTACACTGTGGAGATGATCAGCGTGGAGAAAGTCATCGCATGCACCCAGCAGTACTCAACCTTCTTCCAGCCTGCAGAGGTACCCTATGACATTGAGGATGCTGTCATGTACTGGATAAACAAGGTATGAGTGCTGGAAAAGCAGGCTGGGGTTTTCTTTGTTATCTGTATGATTCAGTTAGAGATGAGAGGCCAGGATGTGTATTTGTGTATGTAGGTATATCAGGACTGTTCTGATACAGACTGTTCCTACATCTGCTGTTTATGGAATAGAAAAAGAAAAGCATGCAGAAATAAGTTAAACGTGTGGACCAAATAAGTGGGAAGTCTAAATTAATGCTGAAATATATACTACATGTGACATCTCAGGTGTCATTGTCATGTTGAGATGCCACAGTGCCTGCTCAAGGGTCTCTTTTTGGCTCTTTGTAAGTTGTCATCTCATTGTGTACTTTGTCATGATTTAAACCCAAAGCTACTCTGTTTGTTTGAACACATCTTGCTTGAAGTGATCTACCTTCACTGCATAATCAAATCAGGTGACAAGGATACCCTGTTAATCAAATGTGACTGAGCATAATAAGGGACAGGTTATTTTGTACAATGTAGAGCTAACAGGCAGTGACCTTAGACTGCATCCAAGACTGACATTTGCTTCAGGGCTATACTCTGAAATGTTTGGTTTATCTCTTTAGTTCTGTCTTCGTGATTTATAGACCTTTTGAAGAGCTTCTAATTTCTGTGTCTTGTTTCTTAGAACAGACAACTAAATGAACTATTTTGTCTCTAGGTAAATGAGCATTTGAAAGACATCATGGAACAGGAACAAAAACTAAAAGAGCATCACAGTGCAGAATCTGCAGGAGGTCAAAAGGTAGGTGGAGGAGTTAAAATGTTTTAAGCAAGAATGAGCATTTATCTGTAAACAGACATTGAACTTTTCACTGCTTGTTAAAGAAAGCAAACTTGTAGTATTCATTTTGTTGTTATTTTATCACTTTCATGAAAATACACATTTAAAAATAAAGCTAACAGAGTTGCACTTTTTATAGCCATTTGTCCTTTCTGACAAATAAATCTTTGATAGAAGGGAAACATCTGTTACATTAGTGCTAAGGAATTTAAGAATAATGACTACTTTTGAGTGAATTAAAATCCCTGATAGATCTGATATGAAAAAGACCAGAACTTTTTTTCATGGTTTTTAATAGGTTTTTTCCTTGTGTATTGCGTGAATGTCAAAAGAGAGATGTGTATGTGGTATCATGGGAAGGATTGCTCTGGCTATGATCCAAAATAGTGGTTGATTACAGGTTTTATTACCTATAAAATAAAAACATATTATGTTTGCTTCCCTTTCCTAACAGGATTTTTTTCTTTTATTTACATAAGTCAGTTAATTAAGTAGCATTAAATGCCCATCCAAATACGTAGGGATAGCAGACAGTTCCAGAGTATGTCAAATTCCTTGCTTCAGAAAGATCCTTTACCCTACTGTGATAGAGCTATTACTGGAGGATTGGTAATCAGTCTGAACACCTTTGGTATTATCCCTGCCCATGAATGCAGAGCAGATTTCCAAGCTGCTGCAAGGCTGTAATCCTCCTTCCCAGCCTGGCCTGCTCTCACCTAAGCTGCTGCCTCCTTTTCAGTGCCACTCTGAGGGGTGGCAGGTTACCAGCCTGGATTCAATGCTCAGCTTCAGAAAACATGAGGGTAGTGAAGATCTTTGCCTTTGTAGGGTTTTTTAATGTAAGGAATGCCAATGAAGGCTAACATGACTCAGCAAAAGAAATGGTGGTTGTAACAATAATAGTGTGACCCTGGTGCATATACCCTGCCATGGAAAATTTAAACTGTGTTCAGTAGTGATAGTAACATAGAAATCTGGAGAATAAAATGTCCTTGGCAAGTTCATTTCTCAAATTTAGATAAAATAAAGTAAACAGAGGCCAGAGAGATAACCTGTGTTCCTCTGTCCTCTAGTGGTTTTTCTTTTTCCCAAAAATAATAGCAGAATGTTTTATGGGGTTTGTAGGTCACTTGGAAAGATGAGAGCAATTTTGAAAATCAAAACTGCATGAGAGTCTTAGTATGATAAATATATATCAAAGTGAAAACGATTATCATACCAATTCCATAAAATTATCTGGTTTTTAAAAATTCAGTAATAGTTATAGTTTGCAACTAATATTAGGAGTAAAAGGATAAAAATTTTAGTTTATAGTTTATCTTCACTGTCAACATTTTGAAATCAATTTTTGAAAGATTTATATAGCTTGTAACTGATCCCATAAATGGACTTAGGGGAATAACACATTTACCTAAAAACTGGTATTGTGGTGTTTTGGATGAATTGTGAAGCTGTAACAGAATAGAAGAACCAGGTTTTGTTGGCCAAGATACAAATGCATTGGCAAAATAACAAAATGAAACAGTTGCCCAGTCACAGATAAATGTATATTTAAAGCCCTCTCTTCTGTACACTGAATTTTGATACTATTCCTCCAGGTATATGGTATGTTTTTTGTCTCACTAGGGAATCAGCTGCATAAATTACTTTGTCAAGGAAGATACTCTGTGCTTGGGGGCTGTATTAGCATGAGGATTATTTAACTCCAGGTTTTCTTTGAGAACCTGTTCAACTGATGGTTAATCTACTGCTCTGGTATCTCAGCTTTTCTTTTAGTCATATGTCTCACAGTATTTTCCAGGTTTCCACTTACTCTTCCTAAAGGTAATGGTCACTGCATGCATGCCAACATCTGAGGTTTAGAAACACGTGAAACACCCCAACTAAACCTGAATTTCTTAACTGAGGATTGTACTGAATACTGGCTTTACAAGGAAAACTAATGCAGATGCATTGGATGAGTCCATTGCATGCAATCAGACTGAAATTCTGAATGCCCCTTCTGCTGATTAGAGATGGCCAAGCAAACATGGGAAGAATACATAATTTTAGTCAACAGGGAAGGCTCTTCTTTACGTTTAATATCTGGCCAAGAAGCAGGAAAATTAGGTACCTATAGGGTGAAACAAAGTTAACATGTAATTTTAAAATAATTTCATAATTTCCTACAGTTACACATTTGTAAATTAATCAGTTGTGAAAAATAATTGAGTTGCCCTCAAGCCTGCCAAACTGTGTTACTGTGTTGTTACAGAACTCTGGTGAATCTTTTCAACAAAGAGTAAATTTCTACATTTACAAAAGATTTAAACATCAAATACAGATTATTGGGTGCTCCAAGATATACCTGTTTTCTATGTCTGGATAGATAAAAATCAGTATTAACAGATTATGAGGTTGCTTTTTTTTCTTTCTCTGTCTTCTGCTACTAGCTGTCTGTAGAAGATAAGAGAGGAAGGAGTGTGTATGATTTTTAGTTCCAGGTAGTCCTCTGTGGATCTTGATCAGCTGGTGATTTGTGGTAACCTCATCTTTTTCTGATAGAGTCTCTGCATCTCTTTTCAGAATTAGGATTTCAAGTTTTGTAGTAAATAGCTTTGATTTTCAGGCTTCCACTGAATAATATGTAGCGAATGTACAGTTGCACTGGTTAAATTGCTGGTGTTCAGTGTAGTTGGAGCTTTCCCAAAAACATGTTGTTCTTCTGTCTGCTTCTGTGGTTTAGACTGAATCTGTCTTAACAGATTTAAGTCAAATGCAAATCCTGTGAGAGAAACAAATGCAACTTCATTTAAGTACCTGAATTCTTCAAACTTTCTGTAAGAACAGTTTAAACAGTGCAACCTCGTGTGTGAAGGTAAAACACTAACACTGTAGTTCCACTTTCTGCTAGAATTTAATGTTTCATGAATCCACACTGCTACCAAAAGCTAACCTGTCAAGAAGAAAAGTTTGCAGCAGAATCAGCTTCTTGATCCAATCAGTGCACAGCTGCATGAGCACAAATGATGGTACAAGGAAGAGAGCAGAAATAAGCAGTTCATGAAAAGCATGACTATTGTGTTTTGGCACCGTAAGATGAGTTTATGTGGAAATAAATTTATCATAGCTGTGTGTCAAACTTTTTGTTAGGGGTGATAAATCATAGTGTAAAACCATAGACTCTCAACCTGAGGGACAATTTTGTTCTTTCAGCTTTTTTTTTTTTTTTTTTGGTTGTTTTGTGGGGTTTTATTTTGATTTTATTTTGGTTTTGTTGTTGGTGTTTTAAACATTGGGAAGAAGTCAGCCAGGATTCTCTGCTTAGTTTGTTTCATAGTGACTGATTCTTGTGAAGTTCCAGGGCAAAAAAGTTTATTCTTGCTGATCTGAAGTGACAGTTCAACAAGCACTGAATTCCCAGGTTGTCCAAGAGACTTCAGCTTTTCTTTCATCTCTTTTCTTTTATGTGGCCTTAGAAAATGTATACTTATAAATCTTATGGTATGTTTGAATTTAAATTTTAAAAATCTTTTACCCCTTTGAAGCATATTCATAGTCATCTCAATCACAGTTTCAATCAGGTGAATGAATAAAAATATATATTGGATTACTAGTTTGAGGTGTTACTGTTAGGGAGATCTAGTCTTCAGAATTGAAACAAATTTGTGCTTTTTTCCAAAGACTACTTCTTCACCCTAGCATTACACAGACATTGGTAGAGTTTTTGAGTTCCAGATCTGAAATACACTGCACTTTGATAAATGCAACAACAATGTTCCTGTCAGTGTTAAATAGAATAAAAGGCAGCCTAGGTCTGATCTCAGCCAATTTAGCCAAAAGCTTGCTTTATAATAGGTTTTAGGATTCCTGATTGTAGTTGAAAATTAAGATAATTTGTTTTGAAATTTCCATGGTTTTCCATACACTGACTATTTTTCAGTGAGATTAAGAGAAGCTGAATCCTGTGTAAAGGGTATAACAGAAATGCCCAGAGCCACACACTGACATGCATCTTGTAGCTGATTTCTTCTAAGTGCCTTTGGGATTCTTTCCTGCTGCAATCCAGTGAAATGGAGGAGAGGGATGTTGAGAATAGCTGTGTTACTGCTGCACACCCATTAGTGCACAATAGCTTTTTTCCATAAAAGCTCTGTATCATTACTAGTTGTCTTCAAGGTTTTGTAGAAGCACAGTATTTTAACAATAAAATAATAAAATAATTAGGTTCCATAGCAGTTTGTTCCATGGCAGTTTTAAACTGCATTTTTACCATTTCCAGAAAATATTTATCTTCATTAAAAACAAAATAAATTGTTTCCTGCACTTTGGTTGTGGTTTTGATTTTATTTTTCTACAATGAAATTGATGAAGTGGTGACATTTTCTGTGTGTATTTATAGTACTGGTACATAATATTTTTATTCTTAATACTAGAAGTATTATGCCAGAGTATAAAAAGTCAGTGTGCTTCAGATTAGTATTTTTCTGGTTGTGTAGGAGTTTAGAGGTTTATGTATTAGTTCTGATAATTCCTCTGTCAGTAGTCAAAACTCCATCTACATTTCAGGTCATTGCACATCATGCAGCTGATGCTAATGTGATTTGTCATTGTAAAAATATAACTGCCTGTACCTCTTGTTGTCCTGAAAACTGTCATATGATTGTTTAAAAATATTGTTGAATGTTACTGTTTGGCTTGAAGAAACTAACACAAGCTTCATTGCAGTTGGGTGTACTGTACTACAGTGTGTTTATCCCTTTTTTCATTGCTTTAGCTTCCCTGCTTCCCCATGTGTGCTGCTGGAGTTCATTTTGATACTTGTGATATCATGACTTCAAGTCTCAAATGAATTCTTCAGTCGGATTGCATATGTAGAGTACAATTAGATGTGTGAAAGCATTTCATAAAACTGCATTGATCTGACAATCTTAGCTGTTCATGTGGGAAAATTATAATGTTGATCTACAAAGAGTGCAGACATATTTCTCCAGTTTTATTGCTGCTAATTAGCTCAATATGCAGAGGTTACAGTGCACTTATGCTTGCCATTAAATTACAACTCACTGTTATACAAAACTGAGAATGTTAAAGAAAATTGCTTTATAAAAGTAATTTATGAAATCTGATAAAATGTTCCTTTTTTTTTTTTTTTTTCCTTTGCTTTTTGCCTTTATCCTTTTTTCCTACTGCTTCCTCTGAAGTCTCCTACCAAATGGTTTTGGAAACTGGTTCCTGTAAGTTTGCCCAACTGCTTCACTTTGATCAATTGCTTATTTTGGGAATGGCTTTGTCCATGTCATGCTGGTCTAATCATTCATTTCATTTATCTGTGTGAGATAATTTTATGAGATTGCCCTGCAAAGGAGTGCATACCTGCAGAAGCCTGTTTTGCAAGGTAATCTGTGCAAAAGAAATGTGAGATATGATGCTGGATAAGGAATTACTTTTCAAGCAGTCAGTGGGTTTGTACAAGGCAGTGCTACCTGTTATTAACTCATGTCCAATGAACATTTATAAATTACTTTTTCATAAACTTTCAGTAAACACATGCTATTTGATATCAGTTGTCTTCTAAAAAGAGACTTGCAGAAGTAGCTTTTGATTGTTGATGCCACATGCAAGCTGAAATCTTATTTATTCTAAGCATATGCAATCATTACACCATTCATCTAGAATTCCCCATTTTTTCAGCTGATTTAAGACTGCTGTTAATTTCTCCCCACACAAAATTACCCAAAGCAGCCTACTTTTAGTGAAACTATAATTTCACTAAAAATAATAAAAAATACTTTTGCATATCTGCAACAATATAAAGTTTGTTTTCTCTGTGCTGTGTCACCTTGGGGTTATCATTACTTTCCTCTATCATGTAGGAATTCACACTTGATGTACCTTCAGGTTGTTTATTTGGCTAGGTTTGGCTGAGAACAGCTCTTAAGGTATATGCAGAATTACATACTTCTGATCTGAGTTCCAAAGAACTAATTCCCATCTATCATTGCTCTAAAGATTACCAAATAATTGATCTAGCTGTCCCTCAGATGTTTGTTGCCATAACTAATGAAACACTGTTCTTACATTGCAAAAGAAATTGAAAATAACAAGGCAGTTGCATGTAGGCAACAAGAAAAATTACTCTGTGTCTGGAAAAGTAATTTAAAGGTCCTGTCTCCAGCAGGCTGAGCAGTGTTCAGACTCCTGACAGTCTCTGTAAAGGTATCTATTACAATTGTGACACACACACAGATACTCTGCTCTTCACAGTACAGCCCATTCATTTTGTTTTGGAGTTAAGGGAGTGTAATTGGAGGGAATAATGCAGAAAAAAATATCAGGTGGACCATGATATCACAAATTTTTTGTCTTATTTTGTCATAGTAAGGCTACTTGAAAACAGTTTCAGAATATGTGTTCTGTTTTTGTCTGTGGTGTTGGTTTTACTAGTGAGTATCTTCCTTTGCATAAAAATGATATTCAACTCTAAAATACTCCATCTGTTGAGAAGCTAACTCCAGTTTGCCTGCCAGTTATCTGTAAACAACTTGAATTAGTGGTATTTATGTTACTTTGTGTTGTTAGCTCAGTAGAGATGCAGTTAAACCCCAAGTGCTACTGATAACCCTCAGGCTGCTCTATCACTTGAGCCACTCTTCTGTCTCTCCCCTTTAGAACAGAGCACGTTTCATAGTGACAGATATTCCTGAGCATAGAGGCAGCTAAAACCTCTGATAAGTACATTTATAACATTTTATCTACTGTATGGTAAATGTGTAAGAGCATTCATTCTTAATCATTAGCTCTGAATACACACAAGCACTTAGGAGAGAGTAGCTGGTGTGCTGTTCTTTAACTGACCTGGTTTCTAGGCAAGTGTCTTGACTAAACCTAGACTAGATTAAGTGAAATAAGCTCAAAGATGCTAAATCAGGATGGTTTAGGATCTCAGAAACAAGATGCCTGTATTAGCATTTATGTTTCAATTAGCTCTAGAGCTTTATAATGTAGAAGTTCATCTTTTGCATTATTGCATATATATATGTATTTAGTAGCAAACACTGCAGCTGATGAGAAGAGTTTCTTCAAATGGAAGGTTATTTAAAATGCAGTGCAATTACCAAGTCTTTCATTTTTTCAGTATAATTTCTTTTATCTTTTCAACCAAAATGAAACATGATGCCTGCTGTACAGAAATGAACCTAGCAGATCAGGTTTTATGAGTTTATCTTTCCTGAATGGTAATGTGCCTGGCATTCTCTACAATGGCTTAAATCCTCTATGTCCACTTCAAAGATATGACACAGTTTCTAGCATGGGTGGGCACTGTTCATGAGGCCAGTGAAGGCATCATCAAAGTGCAATGTACTTTTTCACAAGATTTACTGTGCAGCACCACTAGATTGTCAGTTTCAAATATTTTTGAATACTCCATTAAAAGATACTATTCAAAAGAATTTATGAATTAAACAGAGCTTGTAGAATGATGATGTTCAGTCCATCTATACTTGTATCTGTTACTATTATTGATGCTTAATCATAATTAAATTGTGGTATTTCATAGACTTAATTTCAGTCATCTTGAGGAGGACATACATGGACATAGTAACATGGAATTTGAAACTTAGAGCTTTTTCATCATAGTGGGTCACTGGATTGCCATAGAGTGAGAGAGATTAAACTTTCACTGCAATTATAATTGACCTATTTCATTATATATACTAGGGAGTATTAAGAACATGAAGAAAAGAATATGAATAATGCATAACAGGAACATGATTTTTGTTTGGTGTTAATGTTTCCTCTAGCACACAGAAATGGGATTTTCATTTTTATAAAGCATATTTGGCGCACAAATGCAACTACACTAAAAGCATGAAATAACAACTAAGTCTCAGGGGTTTTTTTAAATATTAATTGGTTGAGGTATAAGTTCTCTGGACCAAGCACAAGCCCTTTATTTTTCTAGAACTGATGTGGCTGCTGTTGCCAGACTAGGCTTTTAGTTCTTAGGCCAGTTAGAGGACACTGACATTCACTAAAATAATGCCATGTGATCCTTGACAGAAATCCAGTGACAGTAAGTACAGCCCTCAGGGTTAGTCTGTGGTTCCACAGACCTTTTTGCATGCACAGTTGGCCTAAACAATTCCTGCCCCTCCATAAAACCTCCATCCCTGCTCATGCCCTCATTCACTGCAGAAACACAGGAGGAGGGAGTTGCTGTAGCTGGGGCAATGGTTTGGGTACAGTCCCATCAGTAATTGCTCCAGCCCAGCCAAAAGGAGAGTGGGAGGTAAGAACAGTCAGTTTTAGCCTTACTGGGAAGAGTGATTTCCACAAAGATTTCTGAGAGTCCCTGCAGGGAGATTGCAGCTCTGTGGGTATAGATGCATTTAAATAGCATAAGATTAACTCAGAAACACTCTGCTGCTTGTAGGTAGTTCTGTGGTGTGAGTACAGCAGTAACCCTTCACTGCTGTTTTAAAAAGGTCTTGGTAAATAATACTAACAAATTAAAATCTATGCCACTTTCTTCCACCTCTGTTTGTTTTCCCAGGAAGAAGTGAAAAAAAAAAGGAATGATGTTAAGTCCATTTTTTCAGTAAGCCCTCCTCTCTTACGACAAAAAACACCCGCAACCTATTGAAAATATATTCACTGCACATAAATGCCATATCAACATTCTAACCCAAGGATCTCTTTATATGCTGACTGGATTTTTGAAATATTTCTATTTATTACTGGATCACGGCATGGTCATAACTTTTGACCATTAATATTTCTCTATGTTTATGACTGCTTACACATGCTAGTAATAAAAATGGAGTTGATCAAATGCAGATTTCCTTGTTTCTGAATTTGTCACTGTCAGTTGTATGAATAAGATTTTGGGCAAGATACTTAGGTGTGTTAACTTCAGAGCCATGTGACTTGCCACAAAACTGAAGTTGCAGTAGCTGAGGACTTGTCTCACTGTGTTTGCACACAGATCATTTTTGATTGTATAATGACTGTTAAATGTTAATTAAGGGATAGAATGTTATTTAGTTTAGTGTGCTATAGAGAGATCATCAAAACTTGGTAGTTTTGAAGGCTAAGCTCAGTATTAGCATTGTTCCTTTACTCTTAGATATTATTAAGATAGTTATTAGATATTAGAATATTAGATACTATATTATCCTGTTCAAAATGTAGCATGGCATGAATAGTTGTAGGAAATAGAATACTCAGAATATTCAGCTATTTCTTGAATACTGCTTTTTCACTGGCAGTGTAACACCTACAGTATGACTCTGTTTCTTCATATGTGTCAGAGCCTTTGTTTCTCTGAGTGTGTCCATTTCGCATTGCAGGCTCGTTACCGGAAGGAGCAGACGTTGCTGAAGCAGCTGCCCTGCATTCCCTTGGTGGAGAATCTGCTGAAGGATGGTACAGATGGCTGTGCTCTGGCAGCCCTCATCCACTTCTACTGCCCAGATATCATTAAACTGGAGGGTATGTCTGGCCTGTCTCTCAACTTGTATACATGGCCATAAAAGTTTAAATGTTTGTGTTGGGAGCTGTGTGAAGGAGGGCGCTTAAATGCAGCATACAGCAGGCATCATTTAAATGTGGTGGGTTTAATATAAATTTTGTGGCCATTTCTTTTTACATTTAAATAAAAGGAGCCCAGATGTCCTTCCCTGGTGTGCTTGCTTTTATGTTGCTACACTAAAATAAACATACTTGAAACTACCTGCAAAACTCTTACTCTTGAAGCTGCATAAGTTCTTTTTTTGCATCTGAGCAGTTACAGATATAAAACTTAGAGAAGTTTAGAGCTGGGCTCTGCACAGCTTCACTGCATGGCAAATAGTTGCTCTGTATTCTGAGCTTTCAGTTCACCTGGGACCTATCTCAATCATTTATAGAGTAACCAAAAATGTATAGTGTAGAATGTATTGCTGTCATGCTGTTCTATAATAGCAATTGTCTGTGATGATGAGCAGCTTCATCTCATTCTTTTGCTCAGAAGCCTGGTAAAGTTATACCTTCCTCTTGGCAACTAAGAGCTGTAGAATGTCTTGGCAGCTAACACCCATCATTTTCTGACTGTGTTCTTTCTATGATACCTTTGATGTCGTGGGAACACTTAGACAGAAACATCCTGAGAAATTCAGGAATATGAAGAAGGGTTTAGAGCTTGCTAGGGACTGAAATCTGGAATTCATATTCACAACCACTTTATAGGGAGCTTTCAGCACAGGAGGCATTGAAGATGAAAGGCACAATGATGCATTCATTCACCTTTCTTCTGCAGCTTGAGAATTTTGATAAATAGAACTTTCGATTTACATAAACATTGCAGCCAAATGCATACTATTATATGAGATTAGGGAAGAGTTAGAACTTGGGTGGGATTGACTGTGGTAACACCTGGTGCCTCTGTCCTGTTCCAGCATGGCTGAGATCCCAGACACTCTGAAAGGCCTTGTGTGCCTTGCCTGACCAGCACCTTCCTCCAGCATCTGCCTTTGAGCAGGGCAAGGCACATGGCAGCTTTGGAACTTCAGTTTTAATATTCTTTTAGGTGTCCTGACATCATCTTCCCTAAAGATACAAATGTGCATGTCATTGTCTCAGAAGTAAATTCAAAGGTACTCCAAAGCAACTGGAAACACTTTAATAAGATTTTGCTCATCTTCCCTGTACTTAGGTAATAGAGTTTTTGATGCATGTTGAATTTTACTAAGATTTGGTTCTGTACTGAAAGTGAAGAAGGCGGGTAATAAAAATACATATGCAAAAATGCCTAAAAATGCATTAACAAAAAGAAAATGGTATTCTAGGGTTCTCTGTAGTCTGAAATAGATAAATTCTTCTCATTAAGTCTTCATTTCACTTTTAAATCTAGGTTTCCTTGAAGGAATACAGAACTAGAAAGGACTCCCACTGAGTCATGAAGTTGACTATTGCACAAAATTATATAATCCCTTTCTTGAATTTATCTTGTTCTATCTTAAAACTGCCAAACTGTTGAAAATCTGTACTCTTCTTTTACCCTTCCTTTTTTTTTTACATGATTTTAAATTTCATTCTTGGTTTTTACCAACCTATTCTTGGTTTTTACGTAACCTGTCTTATGTGCCTTTGTTGTTCCTGCAGCAGTATCCTTTGGTTTGAACAGTTTCTAATCTGATGTTCACATTTTTGATTTGTTTTCTTCCTCTTGTTTTAGCTCAGGCTACTGAACCAAGCCTTTTCATCCTCCCTTGGTGAAGTGGATTTCCATTCTCATTGTTATCCTCAATAGTCTTCCTCTGCAGCTTGTCTAGTTTGGGTTTACTGTTCTTGACTGTAGAGGGTTGTAATCATACAGAAAAATCCAGACTGACATCCCATTCCTGCTTTGTTTGGTGCTCCTCTGTCATTGCTGAAAATGAATTTTCTGATAGGTTTTAGCATCATGTTTGTTTTTTTCATCACTGCATGATGCCAAAGGCACACACTGGCTAATATGTGTTATGTAATATGTGCTAACTCCCTGCTCCATATCACCTTCAGTCAGTGAATCACATTAGAATTTTATTAGATTCAAATGTATGACTTCACATTAATCTCATTTCAGTCAGTTTAGTCAAACATTTTTTCCTATTGATCATCATCTGTGGATTTGGAATTATGGACTATGTCTGATTTTCTTCAGGGTGGGAGTCCTTATCCTGCTGGGATCAAAGTAGATTTCTTTTATGAAGAAACCTTTTATCCTTAACAATTCAAAACTTATGTAGAGTTCTGCCATACATTGTTGCTTTAGCAAGAAAATCTGATGCATGCTCTGGAAGTATATTTAATTCTTTTCTTCAGTCCTTTTTTTTTTTAAGAGGACTGTCTTTTTTTCATGGGACTTATTATTCCAAGCAGCAATAATAAAAAGACAACAGAGAGTATCTGGGCTTAAATACTACTCAGAGAATACTACACAATGTAACTACACAAGTGTGCTCACAACCACCACTTCTTTGTCTTTACATAGCACTTTCAGAGAGTGATAATTTATATAACAGCCTTCAGCTCCTTGGAAAATCTCATCTCAAACATCTCAATCCACAAACATGAATACCTAAGACCAGGCTGGTTTTTTGTGAAGATTCAGGCTTATTGATGCTAAAATGTTCTTGTTTAAAGACGAAGAACTAATATGTACAGAGAAATGTATGCAAAAACGTGCCTATTTCTTACTGCCTTTGTTTTATAGAAAACATAATTATTAAAAAAAAATTAAATTAGTGATTAGATGTATTTTTTCATTACATGGAAATAGTTGGGGTGAGAGAATAACTTATATTTTCACAAAAGTCAAAACAGAAACAAATTAACTTCTCAACAGTGAAAAACAAAATTAATTTTTACAAAAAAATCTAAATATTTAGAAATTCTAAGATAAAATGTAAATAAATAATTTCTTTCATTTCTGAATTAGAAAAATAAAAGTATCTGGTGGGGAGGAGTGGGGCAGAAATGATATCTGAAATTATTCAGTAAATGCTCCTGAATCAGTAAAAGCCAAAATGCAATTTTTGGGAATTTGGAGTTGTATCTAATCTTTGCTTATTTTCTTCCTTTTTAGATATTTGTTTGAAAGATACAATGTCTTTGGCTGACAGCCTGTATAATCTACAGCTGATCCAAGAATTTTGTCAGGAATACCTCAACCAGTGTTGCCATTTCAGTCTTGAGGATATGCTCTATGCAGCTTCTTCAATAAAGGTAAAAATAAAACACTTGAACAAAAATGCAAGCAACTGTTTTGTTAGTGATATGTTTAGTCTTTTACTAAACTAGAGTTTTAGTCTGCTGCTGTATGGCTTCTCTTGTGACATAGCATGCAAGACACAGATTTCAGCAGAATGAAAAGCCTCCTTCTTTTGGCCATTATGTTTTCCTAGTAATTTCCAAGTATTTTTTAAAAAGCCTTTGGGAAAGGATTTGTAAGAACTTTGATTTTGTGCAAAACTGTTTCCTACTTTATCTTTTTTCTGATTAATTAATAGTTGAAGTCTGTAATCTGCAGTATTTCTGTTGAAATGTAATAGTGATCTGCATTAGTTTCAATGTATCAAGGCCTTAACAATAGGTGGAAATATTAAGGAATTGTTTATGGAATTACTACTCACTGTTCTTACTCATTTCTGTATACACCATTTCACGTGTTTTAATCTTAAAGCTCTTTTGGTTTTGTCAAAGTGTAAATTTCTGAGTTAATTTCTGAGTTAAATTTTTTGAGCAACCAAGGGCTTGATGCCCCAAAAATTAGCAGCAACATAATTCCAACAAATACAGTTGTTTGGATAAGCAATTAAGTGTATTCCATCAATCTAAGATTTTGCTCATTTAGAAAGAGGAAAATAAAACATTATTCTGTAATTCTTTCAGCCTGTACAAAAAGGAGCAACTGAACAATTTCTTGCCTAATTGTAATTTTAATTTTTCATTATTTTGTTTCACCAAGACTTTCTTCTATACAAAACATACTTCATTTGCTTAAGATTCTTGTTGGCTTGCCTTTAGGGAATGAAATATTATTTTTCTGAAGTCAGCATATCCATTGCAGATGGGATGTAATTGGTTTCTAAATATCTGGGTCATTTCACTGCTTTTATGATTTTCTAGCAATCTCACAAGCAGAGTCACAGAGGCCAGAGCTTGAATACAGCTTTGTTGTCTCCTGTAGGGTTGAACCCAACCCTTTCCAAATAAGTAATGAGCTGCCAGGGTGAGTAAGGGCAGCAGGACCTAAGTCTAGACTCCTTGGCTGTTGCTGCTTTATTTTGTGTATGCAGAGCTGTGCAGTGAGTGCTTTCAGGCAGCTTTTGGTGCTGTTAAATTTCACATGCAGTGCTCTGCCTCTGCTGCATTGCAGTCTGCCTTGGCTGCACTCCTGTCCTACAGCCTCACTCAGGGGCTCCAGCAGGACTCCTGCACTGCACTTTGATGGTTTCTCTCTGCTTACAGATATATGAAATATATCTATCTGTAAGCAGGGAGAATTAGTTATTCTTGTTTTGATTCATGACAATTAGTCATACCGTTTTTATAGTAATGGCTTGAATTATTTCTCAAACCAGTATGCACTAAGAAGCTTCAATTACAAAAAACCTAACTATAGTAAATATTTTGTCAATATCCCAATGCATCAGACTTTACACTTAGTGATTTTGCTATTTCTGAACACTGATTTTAGATAGGATTTAGAGTTCTTTCAAAGAGTTAGAGTATTTCTAGATCTGAGAGAACCCTTTTGTGATCATGTTTTTACAAGTTGTTGTGGCATGGATGCTTATTTAGATGTAAATGCTACAAAGGAAGCCTGCCAAGTTTTTCTTCTAAAACTTGGCATGGAAACTTCAGCTAGTGCTGTGAACTCTGTTTTTCCAGTGTTAAGAGTTAATTTGCTTGGAAAATAAATTCATTGTTAAAAGAGTTCCTCCTTAGTTTTCCAGTGCATCTGAGTAGAGTACATTTTAATAAATGTGTTTTTTCTCCAATGAATTTTATTGTCACTTAAAAAAAACTTGTATTGTGAATGGATATTTTAAATATTGCACATTGAGTTACACTGGTTTGTGGAAGCTACTCATCTCAGCCTACAAAATGGACATAGTATGAAGTCTTACTATTTGTAGAGGTTTGTGTTTGTTAATCAGCAGAAATTCCTGTCTGTTTTCAGAGGAGCTCATACTGCACAGTAGGTGCCACTGTGCTTTTCAGTGGCTTACAAACCTCTTACCTACATAGTAGTGACAGAAAAAGTAAAAAATACCAACTGCTGATATCTTACTGGAAAAAACCTCAAGAAAAAAAATCTCAGCAGAGTTTTTGGAATTACAGTGCTGTGCCTTGTGTGGTCCTAGAAATTCCAGTAGGTATCCTGGCTTGCTGCTGGTTCTTGAGAAGGAAGAGAGCAGAACTTCTTAAGTGATCCAGCACAAACCACATACCTTACATTCTTCCCAGGGCACCCTGCACTGTCCTGGTACATTAAATCAAGGGAAGTTAGAGATAGGATATGATGCAGAAATTTAGTGCAGCACTTGACCAAGGTGATTTCAGTTTTCCCACCAAAATGCACAGAAACACTGACTTCACTTAAGCATCCTAAGTCTTTGATAGAGGCTCTGAGATTTCCCAGCAGATGAAACTGTTGGCTTAGTTCTGGTTTAGCACAGAGCAGAAATAAGCTTTGTCTGGATTTCTGGACAGCTTTAATGTGTCATAATCAAAGGAAGCAGAAAGTTTTGTTGCTCTTTATTGCCCATTTCTTCTCCTCTAAGAAAAATACATTTGTAAAGTTCTTCATAAGATGTTTACTAAGGCAGGGCTACTGATATTAAAGAAAAAAAATTTCAATACATTCCATGGATGCTTGAGGCACCAACAGGGGACCATACTGGTTCCTGGTTGTTATCCTTTGAGACAGACAAACACAAGTCGAGAGCGATTACATAAAAATAATCACAATGTTTTCTGAATCCTCCCTGCATATTTAACAAGCAGAAATAATAGAAATCTTGAGTCTGTCTTCTCTGGTTGCTGTGTGCTGAGATCTGGAGAGTCTGCTCACCCAAGCTCATACAGAAGGCATATTTGTTGGAATGAAAGCTTTCAGAATGTGAAATGACGCAAATGTGAGAGATGATTGCTGTGTCTTGGCTGAAAGGGCGTTCCTCTGACCTAGATGTGGGCCAGGCTCCAAACTCTGCAGAATCACAACTAGGCATATAGAATAGGTACCTTATTTTTGCACCTGATTACTAACCAGAGTGGCAGAAAAAACATTTGCACTGTCAGATCTTTTTTGATTCAGATCCAGAACTTCTTTTTTTTTCCTGCTGCTGAACAGGAGTATATGATATCTGAAGTGTTGATGATCTTGAAGGTCTCTTCCAACCTAGTCATTCTGTGATTTATATAAAAAGATATTTATTGCACTTGAGCAGTTTTGAATACTTGTACTTTCTGATGTAATATTGATGGTGTTTATTTGTAAATAACATAAGCAGAAGCTGTAATCAGCACCAGAGATGTGAAAGATAGTGTTCAAGTATATTGCATAGATAAATCCTAGAAATTCAGGGCTGCACGATGTCCACACATGTTGCACAGCTTTCCCTCCCACTGCCAGCCAGGCTGCTCACCTAAGCCTGAACTGGCAACTGGAACCCCTTAAGGACCTGGGAGAGCAGCTGGCTCTGCTTGGTGAGGCACTTACTATGTATGGTGGGAGTCAGTTCAGCCATTTCATTCCCATCTGGCTGGGTTAAAACGACTGAGGATCGGGAATTAAAAGTAAGATTCAACCAGGGAACAGTTTTTTGAGGCAGTTTCTCCCTGAGAGGGACCAAATGTTCCTGACTCATTATTTAAAGGGAAGCAGTGTGGTTTGCTTTCGCTGATGTTAATGGGCCGCTCTTCCCTCTCAGTTGTGGTCTGAAACAAGGCAGAGTGGGTTTGAAAACTGACTTGTTGTGGCATTTATTAGCCTGTGGCAGGACAGAGGACAAACTGGTAGTGCTTAGATCATGCACAGCTGTAGTCTGGCCTTCTCGAGACAGTTTGTGACACTCCAGTTTCTGCAGTCTTGAAGCATTTACCTTGGCACTTGTATGACAAAAAAGCTGTGGATTTGCACTGGACGGGACCTTTTCTGACCCACTGAACAGAGATTTGAATGTGCATCATGGCAAAAATTTCACAGTGTATTTTATGTTCATTTTG
This sequence comes from Zonotrichia albicollis, assembly GCF_047830755.1. Taxonomy (NCBI): domain Eukaryota; kingdom Metazoa; phylum Chordata; class Aves; order Passeriformes; family Passerellidae; genus Zonotrichia; species Zonotrichia albicollis. Next base: position 21,331,794 of record NC_133826.1, on the reverse strand, counting down.
AAAAAAATTCTAAAAGCTTCTGCAGCTGCTCTCACACCTAATTTTAGTGGATGCAAGCCTGGTGACAAATTATATGTATCATTTGTAGGTATGATATTGTGGTTATTCTCTAAATATGCAGTTCTAAAACCTATAGGTGTTAGAGGGGTATAATTTATTTGAAGTATTCGAAATTAAATGAGATTAAATGAAATGAAATTAAATGAGAATGTGATCTCTGAAGCTGCAAGTCTGCCATCTGCTGTTCAGGGGGCTTGAGCCTGCCTGGACTGCTCAGAGCTTCCTTAGTTTTTAATAACTGTTAAAATATTGTTGTGTGTAAGTGCATTTGATAATCATATGGCAAGCTGTTAGAATTTCTGGCACCATAATTAAGGCAGAAATCTATTGGAAATCATATGTACATTCTTTTGAGTTCTGAATAGCAACATTACTACAGACCCACTGCTAGTTTTTCAAAAAAAAAATTGTTACTGATCATCAGTCTTTCCCTTCAGTCGTTCTGACTAAAAATAACCTGTGAGAAAACGTGATTTCCATCCTGATGGCTCCCCATCAGACATCTAAATAGCCTCTGTTCTCAGTGGGCTGTGCAGCACTTTCATTTTTAGTTCAGTAAATACTGCTCTGGTGGCTTTCGAAAAACAAACTGGCTTGCAGCAGCTCAGCACTGCATAGAAGATATTCTCAGAAGGAATATTTGTCCTTCATAAAATAGTCACACTGTTGTGTGTCTATTTTTTGTTGAAATGCAGCATTTCAACATAAACATGAGAAATTGGAGTATCTAAATGCAATATTATTTTGGATGGAGACAAAGCTATGATTAGAACATTTTATGATTTAAGTTTTTACTTAAAAATCAAGTAAAAAATATGAAAGTTTAAGGAGAGGGAAGGGGAAGATATTCAGAGAGAATTTATAATATTTTGAAATTGTAGTATTAAAAATCAAATTAATCTGAGAAGTACATCTGTTTTTTTTATTGGTCTAAGCTTCCTAATGAAATCAGTGTGTGGTACTGAAATGCTATGCTTGACATTAACTTGAATGGAAAAAAGATTCTGCTATGCACTTTTCCTCATTCAGTTCTGTCAAGCTGAATAAACAGCGATGGGGTTTTTCCTATTCTATTTATAACTTCTGTGTAATAGCTATGCTACATCTGCCTGATCCCTTCACCATATAGTGCAGTGTAGGAGTAGCTTTTGGTCTGAATGTCCCTTTGCTGAAGTGTAGGCTTATCTATGTTAGAAATCTTCAGGAAAAAGAAATCTGAAGCAAAAGTGTGAAACAGATACTCAAAATTATATTTTCAAATACACTGATGTGGAATTTAAATTATCTCATTTATTATCAAAAGGTTTTTAATAAATATTTTGTTTATTTTACAATTACTTTCTTACCCTTAATGCCTGTGGTTTGTTTTTGAATTAGAATGACATTTTTGTTTCAAATTTTTGAAATAAACTGTTTGAAACAAAAAGTTGTTTAATTATAGTTTCCCAGTTTAATGTATAAGCATTGTTTACATCTTCAGACTCTGTAAGACTGGTGGCAAAGGTCTGTGCACCTGTTTGAGCCAGCTCAAACCTGGATATTTGCTGATCTCCTTCAGCTGATATTTCTAGATATGAAGTGGCACTGAAGATGCAGAACCTTTGGCCTCTGAATTCTTTGGCCTCCACAGTCAACAGGGCTTTTTGCACTCCTCGTATGTTCTTGCAGCAGAAACAACTGCTCCTGCCTGGCTTTCCTCTATTGATTTTTGTTGTTGTTGTTGATGCAGTTTGTCACCAGTTGTTTTTTTTCCTTTTCATCTGTTTTTCCCCTCCTGTTTAATCTGGTGGCTCCCACACTGTGTGTTTCATAGCTGTGTAATGGGAACATACAGTAGGGACATAAATATCAGCAGTGCATAAACCGTTGGAGCTAAAACCTTTTTCTAACCTGCAGCCAAGAAAGTCTGCTGCTGTTTTTTGTTTTGCATTAAAGGCTTGTAAATTTGGGTAGAACTTCACAAGTATGACAAATGCACATACTTAACACAAAAGCCAAAATCAGTTTCTAACTTCTAAAACAAGGGGCTACCATGCTTTTTAATATTAAAAATCTGAAAAAAGTGTTATCTGCCCTTGCAGTGGGCTTTTCAGTGCTATATTTTAATGGAAATGGCTGATCTTTGGCAGGCATTTTTTTTCACCCATCCTGCTCCTCTCTGCCCTCCCTGCAAGACATCAGGCTAGAGCATATGCTTGTTATGAAACATTTCAACCCAATTGGTTGCAATCTGGTCAAGTTATGTATTGGTGCTTCAGATCAGTTGTACTGGTCTCTATTTCTGAAAAATACAGTGGGGATTGTATAAAATAAATGGAGATTGTAAACTGGCTGAAACACAGAGTCATCTCCCAAATGCTGCTTAATCTGTTTACTTGCAGGCTTGTGTTCTAACATCAATTTCTCTCTTTTTTTTATTTCATGTAGAGCAATTACATGGTGTTCATGGCAGAATTGTTCTGGTGGTTTGAAGTGGTGAAGCCATCATTTGTACAGCCCCGTGTTGTTGTGCATCCCCAAGGTAATTATGTTATGGATTGGCCTTAATATGCATGTTTTGATATGTATGTGTATACAGATTGCCATTGTGTTCACAGATGCAGTGAACATTTTAGTTAACAGGATTTGGCAGTGTGCAACCCCCTTAAAGAAGGAAAAGAGTTCTCTTTCTTCATTGTAAATCTTCATCTCATCTCATAAATCATAATTAGATTTTCTTTCTGTTACCAAAAACTCATTTAAATTGTTGTGGTATAATCACTTGCAAATTTTCCTGACCTAAACAAGCCTTGAATCCATTTATGCCCATGCAAGAATTACAAACATAATAAGAAACCAAGAACAGAATTTAGCCTGAAGAGCTTGTGTTGCTGAGAAGATACCAAGAGAAAGAATCATAAATCTGGGCAAAGTGAATAGAGAGCTAATTGTAAAATTTCATTTTGTACCAAGTGCAAAGGCACCATCTTCCATCAGCAATTCTCAAATTTAAAAATGCACCTTTCTGTTAGATCTTGACATCTGTTAATGACTACTTTCAGGTAAATAACATTTCAGGTAACTGAAATGTTCACACAGCAGTGCTGTGATTGGCTTTCCATGCACTAGGAAGAGATTTTCATTGGGTGGCTATTATACATTTTCTTCATTTTTATGCTTTACAGCACATACAAATCTGACATAAATCTTTAAATAGTGCTAACTGGTTTAGGGTGTGACAAAAAGCCTTTTTTCTAGTCGCTCTAAGGGTTTGGGGAGAAATTGTATCAGAAACACTTCTTCCAAAATAACTTTTACTAAAACTGTTTACTTTTAATTTTGTGGCTCGTTTTTAGTTTGTTTTTCTGTATTTGTGCTTCCCTTGATTTTTCTAGTCTATTTTGTCAGTCTCCATTTCTTTAATTAGTGCCAGTACAGGAGCTTTGGAGGACATAAAGATGAAAGGAAGTGACAGTTTTAATCCAAATCATGGAATCAGTGAAAATTCTTTTAGTCTTTGAAAATCATTATTTCAGGTTATTTTGGACAGCTTTTCTACTTTGTAATTTAACTGAATACTAAACTATAATAACTTAAACTTTTTCTTCCTGGCAGCTGAACCTGCAAAAGATGCAGCTTCTGCTCACAGCTTGAATGCTAACAGAAGAAATTATGTGGATGGTCCATCTGGTTCTGACTTTGTAGCCAGGTAATGTCAGAGAATCACTAGCACTGTTTCACAATCTCCTTCTCTCTTCTCAAAATCAAACAGATTTTTTAATTTTTTTTTTGCCTTTTTGTAGCGCTCAGTGATTGAATTACCAGATAGAATCTGGAATTTTGTGCAATATCTCATAGTTCAGCCCTCCCTCCCTGCTACAGGGCAGGCTGCTTGTTCATGTTTGTACACTTGGACAGTGCTGTTCTCTTAGCAGTGTCCAAAACAAGCCTCAGCATTCAGCACAGAAGTGTCACATGGCCTTGTCCTCTTCAATCTCCAGTGCAGCTGCTGACCAGGTCTGCTCTGGAGAAGCTGCTTTTCTGGAATTCACAGCAAATTTTCCAAAAGTTATAAGAAAACTAAACTGAGGTAACAGCAAGGAAAACCCTGAGTGATGGGTTTAGTTTGATTTGGTTATGTTAGTATAGTACCATAAAATTCAAATAGGTAAAAATAACACCAGAAACACCAGAGTGTCAGCAACAGTGCCCTCACTCTGAGCCCAAAACACAGCCCTGCACCAGCTACCAGCAAGAAAATTCACTCTATTCCAGACAAAACCAAGACTATGTGAAACATTATTTTTGTTATTACTGGTACAGATTAGGAAGCAATATAGAAACATCCTGTTTGTCTAATGTTCTGTAGCTGCTCCTACATTAATTTCTCAAGGGAGACCTAATCACTCTCCACAACTACCTGAAAGAAGGCTGTAGACAGGTGGAGATTGGTCTCCTATCCCAAGGAAAAAGTGATAGGAGAAGAGGAAACAGCCTCTGCTTGCACTAGGTTATGTTTAGATTGGCAAAATTAGCAAAACTTTTGTCACCAAAACCAGCTGTCAAGCATTGGAACGGGCTGCCTGGAGAGTGATGGAGCCTCCCTCCCTGGAAGTATTTAAGATGTGTACATGTGGCACTTACAGACATGGTTTAGTGGTGGCCTTGGCAGGGTTAACAGCTGGATTTCATGATCTTAAAAGTCTTTTCCCACCTATTCTTTCTATGACATAAAGGGACATAAATTGTACATTAGGCCTTCTTATTAATCTTTCTTTTGTCAAGGTAAAGAAAGCCTTCCAGTGGTCTGATCTGGACCTAGTGAATGAGCTTTACAGTACATTAATAATTTTGGGGGTTTTATTTTGGTTTCTTGAATGTAACTAAACTGGCACAGAGGAGGATAAAATTAGCATTTTAACTGGATATTTAGCAAATGGTTGATTTCCAACCCAGATAATCCTTCAGGGTTTTTTGGAGAGAGAGGTGAGGGTTTGGTTGGGTTTGAGATTTAAGGTTCCTAAGTATATTTTTGGGTGTTTCAGAAGCTATGCTGACTTTAATAACAGAGTAATATTTCCTACTACCATTAAATGATGGGATTCCAAATCCTTTTCCTGTATGTGTCCAAAGCATGTTCCTCTTGTAGACAATGATTTTATTTTCATGTAGACTGAGCATATAAGCCAGGAGAACAAGTTTTGAACATATCCTTTGAAGCAGGGGTTCCCAAGGCCATTTGCTGTAACTCTTCTCATAAACCAGGGTATTTCATCCAACCTGATGACACATCACTGCAGGACAAAGGAGGGGCTCAAAAAGCATTTCAGATGGTTGGAATCCCATACACAGGCTGCAGGTTCCCTGACTGCAGGATGTTGTGTCCTGGCCTTCCTCCCTGTGCATTCCTGCCCTCTTCAGTGTTTGAGTTCCATTTCAGCACACAAAGACAGAAAAAAGGACCCCAGTTGGAAAAAGTGAATGTTCTGCTGCCTCAGCCTGTTGGAGTGACTCAGAGCATGGGCTGGAGAGGCAGAGCCAGCGCAGAGGAGGGAGTGGGACTGTGGCAGTGTTACAGTGTCTGAGGTTGCCATGGAGCCCAGGCTTGGTGCCAGAATCAGTCTCTTCCCCAAGGAAAATAAAGTGTATAGATTCTCTTCATGGCAACACATTTTCACAGGCTGTGGGGTTAAATTTGGAAAGTATGCTTTTCTTTTAACATAACTTACAGACATTAGGATTTTATCATTTTCACAGAAATCTTGAATGCCATTTAAAACAGACATGTCATGTAGCTAGCATGTAGTGTTATTGATACAAAAAAATCAGGAATTTATGGGAACCTGTATTGAATAATTTAATAAATAGTTGTGAAAGATGCTCTTGTAGATTGTGTTTTTCTTAAATTGATGTGAATATCCTTCTTGCAAATATTATTTAGAAACATTTCTATACTATACAGTATATATAATAACACTAGACAAATATTCTGAAAAATGTGAGTTTGGGAGTGTCCTATTCAATTCAGTGGACAAAATTCAAACCATGAAAGGATTTAATCCAGCTTGTGTTTGAAGTCTGGCTTCTCTAGAAGTGTTTTACATACAAATCCATCTGTCTTTATGCATGTGTCTTTGTTCTGATCATGAAAAAGCACCTTGATCAAAACATTGAATTATGTTAATCCCATCCTGGATTAACACAGCTACTCAATTACAGACCTTCTCTGTAAACCAAATAAAGTATCTGTATAAGTAGAAACAGAGGAAATCTCTATGATTACTCCTTTAGTAGTGAATGTATTTTTTTATTTATAAAGTCATGTCTATCACAAAGACTCCTTTATCCACTTCTAGTGCATGTTGCAGTCCAGACACAAAGCAGAAGTTTTGAACTAAGCAACTGAAAATAGAAATGTATGGAAAGTATGTGATATTGGCTGCAGTCACTCAGTTTTGAGGCCAGTAGGAGCGCCCTCATTTTGCTCATGCCTGTTTTGACTTTTTACTGAAATCAAGCCTAAAAAATGGAACCTTCTAAAGAGACATTTACATGAAATAAATGAGGAGACAAGTACATTAACAAAACTTATGCTGCAGGTCTGTACAGCTGTCTGTGTACAAAAAGTACCTTTTTGACTTTTTGGTCCACCTGCATTAGTCCCAGTCCAAAGTTATTACAGTGTTCTCTTTTTAGTTGATAAATTAATATTTCCAGAAGAGAACTACACCTCACTTTCTTTCTCATCACCAAAAAAAAAAAAATCTTGTCTTTGTCTTGGCCAACAACAGGGCGACTGGTTGGCCTTTGTATTGTGTCTTTTGATGTATTAATTCTAAGTTAATGTCTCTTGCTTTATAGATTGGGAAATCCAGCTTACACACCCCCTCACCAACTGCATACACCCCAGCAGCCTTATTCATCTGTTCCAGGTAACAATTCACAAAGGACTGGGAGAGGCAGTGAGACAGGCCTCATCCTCCGAGTAAATTGCTGTCCTGCTTGTATTTATTCAAACATCATTTATACAGAAATAGGGGGACACCTTTACATGAAAAAATAATTCATTTACATAATTGACTTCTGTAATTTATAAAATGTACAAGTGGGAAGATTGTGTTTGTACCAAATGCATTGTGTGTGGTTTTTTAATTTGACTTCTGTTTTGATTATGTGGAAGATGGCTTACAACAAGTATTTGTGGCATATTTTAGTAGGATTTGTATAATATTTTGCACATTAGTACGTTCTTTGAGGGATGAGGGGTAAAATATATATTCAGGATGAAATTGGCTTTAGTTGTATTTTCAATATATAAACACTTTTCTGCCATTGCCCTGTTCTGAGTAGTGAAGCAGATCAATTTCTTAAAGCAACAGAAAGTGATGGTAAAATAATTTTCCACAGTAGTTACATTGGGTCCTGTTTTTGATTCACTTAGGAGTCATCAGAAGGTCCACATCAATGTCTTATGTAGATGGGCAAGTAGGGACATGGCCCAAAGAGAAAAGGTAAGGAGTCTTACAAGCCGGTTACAAAACACTGGGGTTTGGTTATGAGTAGTAGTAAATGCTCCATTGTAGTTTGGATTTTCAGAGTCCTATAATGAGAATTCTTGTAAGCTGATTGAAAAAGTAGAAAAAGAAACATAAAACCATATCATGGATTAAAAACTGGTTAATATGAAATAATCTTCAGAAGTAAATAATTTATTCTTTACACTAAAAGAGGTATACTTCAGATATTTGAATTGTTAGTGTTAAATATATTCATATTTACTCATCACACTGAACTAAATGTGGGTAACAGTAACATGGCTAATGGTCTCAATAGTATTTAAGCTTGTATTATTTTGGGAATGCTAAGAACAATCAGGCTGAATGTTTTAGTTTTCAGTTAGACCAGTCATAAACTCTTAATCTGTGGGGTATAAACCAGAGTTAAAATGGTAAGAGTTATAGTGGTGTGTAAACTGTGTCTTTCCTTCTGATCTATGGTGGCCATTCCTATACTCCTAAAATGCCCAGAATTTATTCCAAAGTAGTAAAAAGCATTGTCTGAGTCTGAAGAAAATCTTGTTATATTCTATTCTATTGTGCTTTTAAAAGATTTATTAAACTTACATCTATTTATCCATCTAAAAAATCTATCTAAAAATATATGCTTGTTAATTATATTTGAAGGTAGGCAAAAATGCAGTACACCTAACAGTGCCTTTAAAGTTCTAGTTAAAATAATTTTAAACCCAAATACAAAGATTTTGTTATTTTTATTAATAATCATGAGTTGCTCAGTTACTTTCTTTATTCTGATCTCTTTTAGGTCATCATTACATGGAGTTTCATTTGACATTCCTTTTGACAAAGAGAAAAGCATTCCAGCATCTGCTCCAAGCAGAGGAATTCCTAGATCTGTGAGCAATGAAGGCCTTACAGGAAACATCAACCGCGTGCCGAAACATCCTAGAAAAAATCTGTCCTTCAAACCAGTAAATGGAGAAGAGGAGAATCAAGACATTGAAGAGGAAAAGGTCATGACAAAGGCCAATCAGTCTCTTAATGCAAATCAGAGAAATGCCAATGAGAGCAGACACTACAGGTTTCCAAATGGAGCTCTGCAAAACAGGGCAGTTCTGGATGATTTTGGCAATCAGATTGAGACTCCGAGCATCGAGGAGGCTTTGCAGATAATTCATGACACTGAAAAATCTCCCAGACTTCTCCAAACAGACCAAATTACAAATGGGTTCTTCCTTCACAATCGGGAAATGAGCATCTTGAATTCAAACATTAAACCCAATCAGACTACCCCAGATATAATCACAGACACTAAGGGTGCTCTGAGCCCTGTGACTGACAACACAGAAGTAGATACTGGAATACATGTCCCATCAGAAGATATCCCAGAGACAATGGATGAGGATTCTTCTCTGAGAGATTACACTGTAAGCATGGACTCTGACATGGAGGAACCATCTAAATTTCTCCAGGATTACGACATGCGGGCTGGCAATCACAGAGATCAATTAAGTCCCTGTCCCAGCTCAGTAAGTACTAAATCACAGGCAGGCAGCAGTGCTTCTTCCAGCTCAGGGGTTAAAATGACCAGCTTTGCTGAGCAGAAATTCAGGAAGCTGAATCACACAGATAGTAAAAGCAGTGGAAGCAGTTCTCAGAAAACCACACCAGAAGGTTCTGAGCTGAACATCCCTCATATGGTTGCTTGGGCTCACATTCCTGAGGAGGCATCTGTTCCTCAAGGAAGAGACACTACACAGTTACTGGCTTCTGAAATGGTACAGCTGAGGATGAAGCTAGAGGAAAAGAGGCGAGCCATTGAAGCACAGAAGAAGAAAGTTGAAGCTGCATTCACAAAGCAGCGGCAGAAAATGGGAAGAACAGCATTTCTCAATGTTGTGAAAAAGAAAGGGGATGGGGTATCCCCTCTCCGAGAGGAAGCAGCGGGAGCTGAAGATGAGAAGGTATTCACTGACAGCAATCGGTTGAAAGAAAAAGAAACTCAAAAATCAGATGACCAAACTAGTAAGACTTCAGAATTAATAAAAGAAAACCCAGAAAATTCTCATAGCAAATGGTTAAAATCTCCTGCTACTTCTGGGGATGCTGAAAAGCAATGGAATTTAGCAAGCCCCTCAGAAGAAAATCTTAATGATGGAGATCTCTTAGAATATACAAAATCCATTGAAAAACTGAACTCTTCCCTACACTTTCTACAACAAGAAATGCAACGTCTGTCCCTTCAGCAGGAGATGCTGATGCAAATGAGAGAGCAACAGGCTTGGGTTATTTCTCCTCCTCAGCCTTCTCCTCAGAAGCAGATTCGGGACTTTAAGTCTTCAAGGCAAGGGGGAACTCCAGCTCCTGTTGCACCTTTCTCACAGGAATCTCCTCGCTCTACACATCAATCTCCACAATCTTCCAACAAGAAGAATGCCTCTTTTCACATGAAAATGCAAAGGACTCCTAGGCCAAATGAACTGAAAATAACGCCTCTAAACCGGACCTTGACTGCCCCACGCTCTGTGGACAGCCTTCCCCGTTTGAGGAGGTTTTCCCCCAGTCAGGTTCCCATTCAGACCAGATCATTTGTTTGCTTTGGAGATGATGGTGAACATGTAAGTGAACCTCAGTTAAAGGGAAATCTTTCGAAGGAAGTCAAGCCTACAGAAGAGGCAGCAAAAGAAGAAGGACCAAAATTGCCAAAACAGGGCGAGCAGAAGTTGGAGGAAAAGGAGATTAAGCCTATTGAATCGAATGTTTCTGAAGTGTTATCTCAGCCTATCACAGAAACAGTCTGCCTCACCCCAAATGAAGATCAGCTAAACCAACCCATTTTACCACCTCCAGCTCCCAAAACAGCTAACTTAATTGAAGTTTCCCTATCAGATTTGAAGCCACCAGAAAAAAGCGAGGTATCTGTTGAGAAATATGAAGGTGAGAGTGATAGAGAACAGTTTGAAGATGACCAGAAAGTATGTTGTGGATTCTTTTTTAAGGTAAGAGAACTAGTGGATGTGTATGTCAGCTTTAAGCTTTGTTTAAATCTTTAAGTGAAACGTGGATGTTGCTGATGATTGAAGTAAAAGCAGATAGTGCTGCAACTCTAAATGTGCAGGCTTGTCTTCTGGACTTGATTCATTTGGCATCATAAGAGCGGTGAGATTCTACCATATTGCAGTTCTAAGCATGTCAGAGTATCCCTTTCCATGCATAGTTAGGGAAGAGTGCTTGGAGGTCTTGGTGAGGAAGATTCATGCTGAATGTAGATTTTTTTTTAACCTATGTTTTTGGTGATCTTGACTAAGAGTGCTCACATCTCTCCCTCACTTCCTTACCTCACTCCCAAATTTAACTAAAAGTTTTTGAACTACATAACAGCCTGCATTTTTTTAAATTATTCACATTTTTTAATTGCACTTTGGAGAGCCTTTTTCCTCTCTCAGCTGGCTAAGGAGGTGTAAGTCTGCTGAGACTCCCTTTTGAAGTTTGTATTTGGGAGCACTTCTTGGAGACTTTTTATTAAAGAACTGTATTCAGACAGGCTTTTAACTATAATGCCTATTGTAAGACAGTGGTCTAGACTTATTTCCATCTTAGAATACCCCAACATTTTGTATCGTGTATCTAGATGGATCTAGCTTGTCTGGAAACATTCCTCAGTTCTAACAAAACACCTGGCTTGCTCAGAAGTTACTTTTATATGGTGCATAATTATTGGGGTTTGTGATAATTACCTTCATGTTCATACATGTAGACTCTTCCAAAGCTGAAAGAAGAAGTTTATGCTATGTGGGATCTTACTCAAAACTAAATATCTCACTTAGCAAGTTTTCTCATATCAGTGTTGAATTTTGTTTGACTCAGGAAAGAAAAATTCCTTTATGAAGTTTTTAAGAGTCTTAAGAAAAATCTTCATAAATAAACTTATTCTAAATACTGCAAGAGTATGTTAGGATACCCAGTGTACAGAATTAAATGTCTAATGACTTAGCAAAATCAGTTGCTGAATTTAGAGGTATTCATTTTTTTTGGTGCTTTTCCTTCACAAACGGTTGCTAGGATGATCAAAAGGCAGAAAATGATATGGCAATGAAACGAGCAGCGTTGTTGGAGAAGCGTTTGAGAAGGGAAAGAGAGACTTTGCTTCGAAAGCAGCAGCTGGAAGCAGAACTAGAACATAAGAAGGAAGAGACAAGGTAAAACTACATGTCCTAATTCAAATGATCAGTAATGGTGAACATAAAGATGTCTTCTTTAGTTAAAAGTGTAATCTGCATGTCAAAGAATTGCATCTTAATATCCGAGTTATTCGCTGCTAGAGCCAGATGTGCAGAGGAGGACAGCAGGTGGCATCAGTCTGTAGCTCTCTCAGGCTGGGAGCTGTGCTGGCCTGAGCACAGCTCCTCAGAGCACAGTGCTCAGGGAGCCTGTATCCCTCAGGGCTCCTTCTGCACAAATGCACAAGGCTCACTCAGTTACAGCTATGAAGCTGATAAACTTGTGTTCTGTTTTATTAGTAGCAATATCCCCAAAAGTTTGAACTCTCTGAAAATTGCAAAAAAAATTTAAAAGCAATTGTCTTTTACTGGTGTTTGAGAACATTGAAATTCCAAAAATCTGCTGCCTGTGTTGTCCTCACTGTGCTAGCTGAAATCCCTTATTTGGAAAGCTTCTAGTGCTGAATTTTTTTGGTCATTTTTTAGACGCAAAACAGAAGAAGAACGTCAGAAGAAGGAGGATGAACGAGCACGGCGAGAATTTATTAAGCAGGAGTACATGAGAAGGAAACAACTAAAGCTTATGGAAGACATGGATACTGTCATAAAGCCACGTTCCCTCTCAATAAAACAGAAAAAGCCACGTCCAAAATCTATTCACAGAGATCATATTGAATCACCTAAGACACCAATCAAAGGTCCACCAGGTAACAAATGTTTACATGGAAAAAGAGTCTGTTCATGCTGAAACACCAGCTTGGGTTTTGGTCCTAACATGCACGGGCATTTATGAGTCTTGTGCTACATTAAAACTGCACGTGTCCAAACTGGAAAGCAAAATTTGGCATAGAAATGGAAAGATGAATGTCACTTACCTGCTATGCATGCATGCATATATAAACAAACAAAAATGTTAGCTCTGAAACCCCAATGGAGGGATGAAAATGTGTTGCGAGTTTCATGCACACCCATGTTTTCTTCACTAATCTCTTCTTGCACCTGTAGAGCTAAGAATGAATAAAAGTTGGGAGATAAGGGATCAATAAATAAAATGGTGACCATAAGGTAAGAATACTTAAACTCACACAATATGGACAAAATTAAAACTTGACAGTTCCTTTTAAATTTCATGGTTTTTTTCTATTTTGCTCACCAGCTGCATGTATAGTTAACATAGCAACACTAACCATGTGGAATAACTTAGCATTCTTTTAGATACAACAGAACTTGCAGTAGTGGCTGGAAGAAGTATTATCAATTTACAATTACAAAAAAATAACCAGATTGCTCAGTGATCCCTTTTGTTAGACCCCTCTACCCTTGTTGTTGTGCTGCGTTTTCTCTGGCTGCTTCCATCTGTCTTCCAGTGTAATTTAAAGTATTTCCTTAAGACCTTCCAAGAATCCATCAAAAGCTTTAAATTAAGTCTCTTAAGCTCTCTTTCAAAAGGACTTATTAACTCTAATTGCATCCTTTGATTTGCATAGTGCCAATATTGCCATGTTCGTGCTTCCCATTAGTGCTTAGGCTGAGCCCATCCCCAGTGCTGCCCAAGGCTGGGGGGCAGCAGGTGTTTACAGGAAGTGCAGCACATATGCATGCAGGTATATCGTGTAGAAAAGCCCTTACTGACTTTCAGATGCTGGTGTTGCTCTGATGAACAGACTCTCCTACTTGCATAGGTTTATAAGCTTTAACTTTGTTTTTATCCAGGTTCACAGCTTTATCGTGTTTTTTCAGTATCTAGTCTTTCATTGGCATCGCTGAATACAGGGGACAATGAGAGTGTGCAGTCAGGCAAGAGAACACCAAGGTAAAGCTAAAATAACCATTTCATGTAATAAAATTTTGTAATCAGCTATGTAAAACTATGAATTTTTTAGAGGTCATGTATATATTGTGTACTCTGAGAACAGGTATGTTTTCCTCATTTGAGACCTGGATGGTTTCCACTGTCAGACATTCCGGAACCAAGCCATCATCATTTGTTTTGCAAATTGTACCAAGTAAACCAGTTGGGCAGGTATAAATGAGGTCAAAGCAAAATGCTGTTCACAGAGCCTCTTTAATTCACCTGCTTGTATCTAAGTCTCAGCCTATGGGTATTTTGCTAAACCTGTATGCCACATGCAACTACATAGCTGCTTTTCTTTTTTTAACATAGAAGTGTATTTTCTGTTTGGTTTTTTCTTTAGCAGTTGTATGGGGAATTATTGAATGCTCACAAAGACTTCAGCCTTTTCCAAACACCAGAATTTATTTTGCATTAAAAACCACATGAAAATAACAGAAAAAATAGTATTTTTTAATACAAACCCCATATTATCATTCAGAGGAAAATCGCTATTTCTGTGAACTACTTGATAATATTCAGACAAATACTATTTTCTTTGTATAAAAAAAGTGAAGAAAAGGAAACTAGGAGAAGGGGTTGATAAGGAGTACTACATTTTCTCATATTGCCTGTTGTGTCTTCATGGCCACTACACAGTATTCATCAGCTCTGACAAACCTGCAGCTGGCTTCAGTTGACTTCTCAATTACCTTGATGTCTCAAGAACTGACTTTCCAGTTATTACATAAGAAACTTTCATAAGTGATTCAATTAGCCTAATATCTCTTGTCATCTCTTAAAAATTAGCAGTTTTAATTGAGAGGGGGATTTCTTCCAGCTGTATTAGCTATTACAAAAGGCTTGATGTTGTTCATCTGCACAGGCTTTGCAGGAGATAACCCCTATGTATGGAGCTGGAGTTGTGCAGTGCTGTACTGTGCTTTCAATGAGCTGCACATCTTCCTCAGGCTTTGGATTTGTTTAGGGGATTGAGACTTTTAAAACATTATAAAAGCAACAGAGTTGAAAGAACTTTCAGTAACTTTCCAAACCCAAATTGTCACCTTGTCCTCACATCACCATTGTTTTTATGATCCCACTGAGAGAATCTCAGTGATACATTTGTCACCTTCTTCATGGAGGTGCTAATCACTAAAAGTGTAGGATATATTATAATTTGAATTTTCATCTCTTATTGATTTCACGGAAAATGAGCATGCACACAAATTTTGATGTGATACCACTTTTTTTCCTTATTCTATGCCTTTTTCTCACTTAGAAAACTTTCATTCCAAGCTGCAAATTTGACTGGCTTTTGCAGTGGCCACAATCAAAAAATTTTAAATACCTTGTAATAATTTAAGAAAATTTGACCTTTAAATGCAAAATTATCCACATTTGAGTGCAGCCTGAAGAATTACAGCACCAGAAGCTATTGTCTGTGAAAACAAAAACTAGAAGGGATATTGTTTTGCTGTCTTAAATACAGCAGTTCTCACTGCCAGTTGTTGCAGTCATAAGTGTAAATGAACTAAATTTTTACTTCATATTCATTATTCTATCAAGAACTGGTCTGTTCACTACATAACATTGGTTTGCCAGTGCATGTTAAAAGTAACACAAATTTCCACTTAGTAATTCTGTTTCACAACCAAGGACATCTATTAGTTCTCTGTCCCTCAGATGTAGCCCAAAAATTAACATATCCTCACCTAAAGACCACCTTCTTGCATCACTCAAAACACACTAAATTTTGTGCATTTAGGTTTATAGTTTATAATTCAAGTCATTGTGTTCTATCTTGCCTTCTTTTCATATCAGAAGGCTTCCCAGCTGAACATTGTGAATTTTTTAATAGATTTTAAAACTAATGTTTAGGTCTGAATCTGTGGAAGGATTTTTATCCCCAAGTCGCTGTGGGAGTCGTAATGGAGAAAAAGATTGGGAAAATGCATCTACAACTTCTTCAGTCGCCTCTGCTACAGAGTACACAGGTCAGTGGCCACAAGGGTCAGAAAAGTACCTGCCATAGAACATAGTGGTTCTATGCATGAAAAGTTTTCAGTTACCTTGATTTGGTTTCCTAAAACTTGATTTCGTTTTCCCCTTCAAAGTAGAGGATGATAATACAAGATTAACATTTTTAATCCAAAATAAAAGCACTGACTCAATAGCATTTGTGATAACCACAATAAACTGCAGTCAGGCTCAGAACAGCACATGAGCTCACACACCATTCTGTACTTCAGAGTGTCTCTAGCAAAGCACAAATTGTTGATATTTCAACTCAATTTATTAAGAACTTTATGATCAGACTACTCATTCTTTATTATAATATGAATCAAATAATAATGGTATTTTCCTCCCTTTTCTCTAACTATACCACACATGATACTGCCAAGACCTTGCATCATCAGCCTTATAAAAGCTCCACTTTTGCCAACCTAACATCATTTTGTTTGTGAGAAGAGTAGCATAAAGTTAGGTATTTTCTAGGGTTTTTCCCCCAAAGTTTAGACAAACAGATTTAATCTTAAATTTAATTTATGCTTGCACATTATTTTCCTAATTGGTACTCATGTGTTGAGTTTTCTTAAATGGACTTGACCCAAGTACACAGACATTTCAGAAATTAATCCAGGAGATTTCTGCTTCAACCAGATGAATCATTTTACAGACAGAATAACCTGTCAAGTGTTAGGCTAGGTCTTTTATCCCTGGTTCTGGGTAAATCATTTCTGGAATTGCATAGAGGACAGGCAACAGTTACTCTAAGCACTGCATATGCCTCATTGTTATACCTCACACCCTTGAAATCACAGGTGAAGGAAAAGAAAAAGACTTTGCTCTCTCCTTGACAACTGAAATTTTGTTTAGAAAAAGCAAAAGTAAAAGTCCTCTGAGAGAAAAAAAAATTCCCAAGGCTGCCAATAATAATGATTTAATAATGAAAGACACATTAGTAAGTAAATTCAGTGACAGCTGAATGACATTTTACTTATTTGTAAAATTTGTGGTCTCTAACCTTATTCTGTATTATTCCTGGATTTCTGTTTCTATGCATGCAAAAGTTCCGCACCAGAAGTGCTTCACAGCATTCAAAGTAATTCTTTGTTGGCTTATTGATTAATTTACCTTATTTGTTGTTTCTTTTGCATAGGACCAAAGCTCTTCAAAGAACCCAGTGCTAAATCTAATAAGTATATAATTCAGAATGCACTGGCACATTGCTGCCTGGCTGGAAAAGTGAATGAAGGTCAAAAGAAAAAGATTCTGGAGGTAAGAATATTTTTCCCCTAAAAGCAGTAACACCTATATCAAACCAAAGTCAAGCATTATGGAGACTCTAAAGGATAAATGCAGACACTGAAAGGAAACCTTAGAGATGATGGCAGCAGTCAGTGAAGGGATTAACTTCTGTGGCTTCCTTCCCCTGTAGGCAGAAAGGTTCTCCAGTGCTGTAGAAACAAGAGCTGTTACTTTGTACATGCAGCACAGGGAGCTGAATTAATTCACATGTTTAATTAATAGTTATTGCTTGTTTTATGGAGGAACTTCAATATCTAGGCTTTCATAATTTGCTCACTAAGTTGTTTTCCCTGATACATGGAGATCCTCAGGTTGGGAACTTTAGAACTGAAGCACAGGGCCCTCATGAACAGAAAGAATTGAAATACAGATGAACAGAAAGAATTGAAATACATCCCTTCTAGGCTCTTCTCCAGTTTCCAAGCAGTAGGGCAAATTCAGGACTTTCTACTATAGGAAGTCCCTTCCAGTCTTCTCTCTTACACTGCTATAAACCTTTGTGAAAATGCAGATATTGTAAAAACCCAGGGGCACTGTGTTCCCAGGCAAAAGAAGTAACACAGAATCTGAGCCTTGAGAGTAACAGGACTGTTCCATTTACAAACTATGACAAATGCAACAGATTAACTGATATCAAACCTCACAGACACTTGGAATCCAGACTGAATTTCACTTCTGGAATAAACTTCACAGCAGTATTTCTTGCCCCTTCTTCTCTTCGTAATCCTGCGTCCATGTCTAGAGGCTGCTTTCTCTGCCTTTCCAGACACTTTTTGGAAATACCAAGTCAGGAATCAGCACACACTCCTGCAGTTTAAGTAACTGGGAGCAAAATGGCCCTCAGAATGACCCAGAAAAAAATAGGTGCACAAATGTCATGCTTACCTCAAGGATGAAGCATACATCACTTGATAGAAGCTGTAAGTTTCAAGGCATGTGTTCCATAGAAGGTCTGTTAGGTGGAATAGGAATCTGAAGATTTCAGCTAATTAAGAACTTCTGTTCAATACATTCCAACTGACTTCATGGTTTGACCAAGCTTGAGTGGATTTAGGCATGACTGAAATTCCATTTCAGCACCAGAGGATCTTTCAGACATGCAGAGACACGTTTCAAGTTTCCTGTTCCCAAACTTGCAAGTACTAAACCAACTTGATGAAATGGATGATGAAAAGAATTTTTATTTGGTCTACAAAAAGACTTTTGGGATGTCTGTTGAGGTACAACTAAACAAGTAAAGCTGAAATTGTCTAAATAAATTCGGTTTTGGTTAACATGAATATCTACCCTATCAAAATTCAGATGGGTGAAGCTTAGCAAATTCTAATGATTGAAAATAAGGTCTTTTAGTGGACAGAGTTAGACATAAGTTTCAGCTCTGGTAGAAAACTGATTCAAAATGAAATCTAATGAATTGAAATGTTTTCTAATTACAATGCAAAATTCATATTCTGAATGTTTTTCTTTTTTTCTTTCTTTCTTTTAAAGGAAATGGAAAAATCTGATGCCAATAATTTCTTAATCTTGTTCCGGGATTCAGGCTGCCAGTTCAGATCTCTGTATACATACTGCCCTGATACTGAAGAAATCAATAAGTTAACAGGAATAGGTCCCAAGTCTATCACAAAGAAAATGATAGAGGGACTGTATAAATACAACTCTGACAGAAAGCAATTTAGCCACATACCTGCCAAAACTTTGTCTGCCAGTGTTGATGCAATTACCATTCACAGCCATTTGTGGCAAACCAAGAGACCAGTAACTCCTAAGAAACTCTTACCCACCAAGGCATAGTAGATGGGAAAAAATTTGCTTGAGACAATTATGATAAACTTGCACTTCATCTTTACTGCCTATAGGAAATAGATTTCTAGTTGCCAACAAGACTCTTAGAACTTAAAACTGGACACCAAGTTCTATTATCATGTCCAACTGGAATGTAAACACAGTGTTTAGGAGTGCAGAAGATAACTCTTAGGTGAATAATTATGAGTGATTATGGAAATGTTTGACTTGTGTGGAGATTTGTATGTGCTAATGCAACATATAGAGTATATTTGCTCTGTATTTTGATTAGATACACTGAAGCACTGAATGTTCCTCTTTAGTGACTCAAACTACATTTTTTACATCTGTTGCCTTATATGTTTGTATTTGTGCTTGTCTTGAAATATTTTTCTTTCACTAAAGAAAAACTTCTTAATATTCTCAATACCATTGAACTTTGCATACTGACTTACAGTAAGGACTAAATGATAAATTGTATGTCACTGAATAACAGCTGAATGGGTCTGTTCTCCAAGATCCTTACTGCGTGCTGTAACAAAATCAAGATTCATTCCCCTGTGTATTTATAATTCTTTTTCAATTCAGTAGTACTGATTTGCTTATAAACTAAACAGTAAAGGAAAAACCTTTGAACTGCTTGAAGTTTTCTTCAAATGAATTATTTAACAACTCAGGGTAAAGGTGATGCAATTATTTCTGTTTCAGTCAGTTGCCATCTGAGATGTAATGACTGACCATGTGCATGTTCATAACATCAGTAACACTCAAAGTAAAAAGATTTGGTAGGTCTCTGAAATGGTTTAAGCAGTGTGCATTCATCGCTTTGCACTGTTCCAGCTGGAGAGAGAGCGCACGGTCAGGTCCTGCTTCTTCAAGGAAGGAACAGGAACTCATGAAACATTCAGAACTAAATCCCTGATGTTGCCTAACAGAGCACTAAATATTCAGAAGAATCACAGAATTCACTAAGTCACAGATCTTTGAGAAGTCCTGTATCTAATTCTCATTGATTTTAAGATTCAGGCCACTTCCTGCCTTCAATCTGCCAACTCAGACTTGAATCAGTTTTCTAGGGAACAGACATCTGATAATTTTCAGTGTGTCTTTGTAAATTGTTTTCTTGACACTAACAGGTGATGTCTTGTGACACAGCAATTTTTAAGTACGTATGGCAAAAAAGCCTAACTGACATTTCAGTAAATCTGTTACATGACCATTTGCAAAACCAAACTCTAGGCATATTTCAGTATTATTTATAAAGGGCTGCATTTTATTTCAAAACAGTGTTTGATTATTTTATAAATCACTACCCCGTTTCAGCGTTTGTTTCTCTTATAATTTGCTTTTAACATAGCACTGTTCTGAAAAAAAAAAGAAAACACAAACTTGAAGCCTCCCCTAAATCTGTGGCTATTTTGATAACATCGTACACCAGAGAATTTGTTGGGGGGAGGGAAATCTCATTCTCAGGAAAAGACTTGAATGATTTGTGATTCTGTTCTGTTTCAGTGTTGTGACAACTCCATTCACATAAGACAGTATTGTGCTATGAGTATGTAGTCCATTCAGTTTCATGGGAGACTAAAACGATGTTCGTATTTCTCTCATTAAACTGCTTTGAGAGAAACTGCCTCACTACTACGATGTGCTCATTTACTTAGAGAAAAGATGCACAGGAATGAGATGTCATTAAGCAGTTTAGAACAGTACTTTTTTAAATTATTATAAGGCCTTAGGCATCAGTGCATCTGGATTATAAACATTTTCTCAAAAATGCTGTCAGTTTACTGTAATTTATGTTCTTATATTTATGTATATTTGTTAAAACTGTAAAAAAAAAAAGAAAAAAACACTTTAAAATACATGTTTAATATGTATGTGGCTCAAAACTATTTGTGGTTAGCTGATTCCTACTGTTTGCATGTATATCACCGGGATATGTAACTCTTATAATTCAAGTGTATACATATTGTGTATATAGGATATAAATAATATTAAAAAGGGGGGGAAAGAGGGTTTGCACATTCTGCCTGTTAGACACTTCCTACAGATACCATTGTAGGAACATCTTGAATAACAATATGAAACTGTGTATAATATACAGTGATTCAAGAAACCAGGAGGTTGGAATTAACTGACACACATATGGTGAATAACTTCAAAAGAAGTTTTATCATGGGAGGCTTTTTATTTCTAAAATCTGTTCTATGATTTAACTGAAGATTTGCAACACCATAAAGACACACACATCAACCTAATCAAAGTGAGCTTAAATACGTGACAGGAATTCTTTGAGTAATTTAAAATATATCTGAATGTATTATGAAATTTGCATTTGTCAACAGGTTAAAGATTTGTGCAATGTCTAAAAGTAGAATGTGAATAATGCAGTTGAAAATTTCATTGCTCGCAGTATAAGGTTTTACTTAATACAGGAAAAGTAAAGCTAGAGATGCTTTTCCTTTTTAAGCCTGCAAATTTTCTAATTACAGTGGATCTTTGGTTGGGATCATGTTTAAAAAAAAAAGAAAAAGAAAAAAAAAAAAGAAAGCTTTCCATAAAGGCCAGTATTTATCACTGACCTTTCCAGAACACACTGGTGCTTTCATCAGGGGTATTATTATTGTTGCTACGACTGAATTGCCAAACTCTCGTCTTAGTTTTTGGAGCAGAATTTCATCTTCTAACAGTCATAATAGCTACTGAATTTTATTTTTTTTTTTTAATGTTAGTATGACTGTTAGTTTTTATTATTTGGCTGTTTAAAGCCAAATTCAGCTATTTAATTCTGATTTATTGGGCACTGTTGAAAATTGTACAGTGTATTGTGTGCTTACTTGTCCACTTCTATGGAGCATAGCTTCCATATTTTTTCAAATGCTGTGCTGTAAAATATTGTCATTGCTACTTATGTGGTACAGTGTAGTTTTTTCCTTTCATTTAAATAAAAGCATGGCACCAAAATAACATTTTTTTTGTTTTCTTGCTTACCTCTAAATAGAAACTAAAATTATTAAATGTTGACATTAAAGTTTAAACCTTGTTTCTTCTCATATTTCAGCAATGTGGAAATTGTTAGAAATATTATGCATCATTACAATTTCTTCTTTGGTTTACCATCTTTGGCCATACTTCCATAGATAATCTAGATTTCTGATGTTATCAGAGGAAGGCTACTGAATAATTGAATGGGTTTCATATTTCATTTGTGAGGACAACAAGGTGTTACCCTGTTCTCTTCAGAAGTGAATTTCATAATTTTAAGTCATTTATAAACTTTGGGGCTCTGGTTAGCTTCCATTTTTCCAAAGCCACACAAACCTACTGGTCAGGTTAAAAGGTTTGCTTCAGACTGAAAGGTTGTCAGGGTGAAGCCTTTGTCAAGGTACTGTATAAAGCATGTGTGTGACTTCTAGTGCAACAGTCTGTGCTTGCTAGTGAGGCTGTCTTGAACAGAACGCTATCAAAAAATGAGGGGCTTTTTCCAGATTTGTAAACTGGTAATTTTTCCAGTCCAAATCATGCCTTGTTTGGAACTTTGTGTTGTTCTGCTGGGTTGCAGAGTAAGAGCAAGGACTTGCTGAAAGTGGCCATGACATCCCTGCGCTGTCACCAGGCAGACTGAGCTGCTGGGCTGCCTTACACAGATAAAGAATCTCAGAATTGCAGAGCTGGGTGAAGAGCAACTTCAAGAATACCAGCAATCTGACAGTAGTGCTTTTAATGCTGAATTGAAAGCTACTGTGGAAGAAAATTAATAGCTTTCCCTCCTTCCCCTGAAAACTGGTCCTTTTTCAGGCAGCGCAGTGAGTTCCCTGTACAGCATCACAACAAGGCTGATACAAACAAGGAATTATATTGGAACACAAACACACAGTTGCACCCAGTAAAGCTATTTTTTCAGTGGTGAGCCCAGCTCAAAATTTTCATCTAAAACCAGCCTTTGTACAGATCTGCTTTAAAACAGACTTTGGTTTTTTTCTATCTTTTGGCAAATAACACTGTCGCTGAGAAACTTCAGCTCATGCCCTGGTTAATTTGACATAATATGACTGTGCTGTGTGCCTGAATTTGTACAGAATTTCTGATTCAAAATTTGTGCTGCTGTGGGATCCAGTGTAGAGAATTATGCTTGGAACAGAAGGTTTTGGATCAATTGCCATACAAATATGATGCCAAAAATAGCTTTGTTTCTAAAATCCAACTGTACTGATCAGATCAATGTCAGATGTCTTTTTCCTAATTTATTAAAAAAGACTAAACTTTAAATATTTAGATCTCTTCAAATAGCAAATTAACATTTCTTTGCTGCCTTGCTACTAATTTAATGAGCTGAATAAGCAGCTTGGAGAATTGTGGCTATAGAGATATATCTTGACAGTCACAGCCCTTTACAGTTGCTTTTACATTTTTTGGTCAAATAAATGAAAAACAACAAAAGAAAAAGGTTCCCTATAAACTCTTATTCCAGGTGTAGATGGCACGGGAAAATATATATTTTTAACTTGTACATTTATAAGAAATTTATTTTTTAAAGCAATCTGTTCCATTAGGTAAAAATATATTTGATGTGTGTTTGTATATGCATACATACAAATGCACATTTACCCTCAGATTTACTTGCTTACATACAGAAAAAAAGAATATATGTTTCATTTAGACAACTACTGCAATGAGTCAAACATGGTAGGGAAGTTGCTCCAGCTTATTTCCTTCTACCCAGAAATAAAAGCAGCTCTTACACTCGAAATCACTGCTACAGCAGAGGTAAGGAAACATACAAAGGTAATCTACAACATGCACATTTCAGTACAAAGTCTTTAGGAGAGGGAGTCCTTTAATCAAATTTCTGAATTCAAGGATAACGCTGATGGATGCTAGGCAGGACTGCTACTGATCAGAAGAGCTATTCACCATCAGGATTCAAGAAAGGGCAGAAAACAGCACAAATAAGGTAAGCATTCACTAAAAAAAGTTACTTTAAACTTTCTTCAGACTCCAATTCAACATTACAAACAACTTGATGTGTAAAATGCCTAGGGGTAAATAAGCATTTCAGTGTCCACTGACAAATTTGTTTAAGTAAGATACCGAAAGATTTTTTTCACATGTGTTGAAGTTTGCAGTTAATGGCATGTGAACTTCATGGAGATGTACTAAGTAATATCTGTATGTACTTTTATGTCACAGTTAATGGAGCTTTGCAGAAAGACTAAAAGCTAATATAGAGCTTTCCATCACAGCAGCTCTGTCTTATTATTTCTTCATCATCACTGATCTAAATGTCTGCAGTACAAGACCTGGCAAGGCCCCACAAGCCTGCAATTATTTAAATTACTTGAAGCCAGATTATACTTTGGCTCAGTATTTTTCTTGTTTAAGCTACCTGAAACTGGAGCTATGGTGCTGACATCAAGAATTCTATAGATTATGCAAGAATTCTGCTGAATTGTCACCTCAAAGTTTTAGAATTCCTTTCTTGAAATTAGTAAAAACTGTTTCAGAATATAGTTTTGAACAGAATTTTTTTCTGTTTTTACAAAAACATGTAAATATAAAATGTAAGGAGTTGAATGGTTCTGTTACAAGTACAGAAAATTGAGATTGGCCCATTTTCAGGGCCAACACACAGAATCACAGAATCAGCTGAACTGGAGGGGACTTGCAAGGATCACTGAGTCCAGCTCCTGGCCCTGCACAGGACTGTCCCCAAGGATCACAGCTGTGCCCGAGGGCATTGGCCAAACACTTGCTGGGCTCTGTCAGGCTGCTGCTGTGACCACTGCCCTGCCCAGCCACCCTCTGGGTTAAAAACCTTTTCCTGATACATAACCCAAACCTCCCTGAGCAAATTCAGGCCAATCCCTCGGGTCCTGCCACTGTCACCCCGGAGCAGAGATCAGTGCCTGTCCCTCCCGTTCCCTCACAGGGAAGCTGTGACTGCAGTGAGGTCTCCCCTCAGCCTTCTCTCCTCCAGGCCGAAGAGCCCAAGTGCCCTCAGTCGCCCCTCATGGCTTCTCCTCAGGGCCCTCCCCACCCTCGGGGCCTCCTTTGGGCGCTCTCTGATGGCTCAATGTCTGCTTCACGTTGTGGCGCCCAGAGCTGCCCCAGCGCTCGAGGTGAGGCTGTCCCAGAGCAGAGCAGGACAATCCCCTCCCTCCCTTCCTGGCTGGCTGTGCTGTCCCTGGTGCCCCAGGACAGGGATGTCCCTCCTGGCTGCCAGGGCACTGCTGGCTCGTGTCCAGCTTGCCACTGACCAGGACCCCCAGGGCTCTTTCCACAGTGCTGCTTCCCAGCATCTCATTTCTCACCTGCAACACTTGTAAAGCAGTCACACAATTACTGTTTTCTTTCCTGAGGTGCTCCAAGCACAGACTGCAGCGCCCTGATTTGTCACTAGGCAATGCAGATCTCCTCCTCCACGAATCCTGATTTTCAAGCTCTCTAACACCCACACCCACGGCCAAAAGCTTTGCTGTTCGTGGGAGTTACCTTCTCTGCAGCAATGAGCAGGGAGTTCAAAGCAAGCTGAGACCATCCCAAACACGTTTCTGTGCTTAAGACTTGCAAACAACCAGAGAACAAGACCTTCCATCAGCTCTCTTCCCATAGAATGCTACTACATGTATCTTCCCCAAAACTTAATAACAGTATGATTGTCCCCCAGAGCAGGGCCACCAACTACTGCTACCTGTTCTTCCATATTTCTTCCTGATAGTTCTTGAAATCTCTTTCCAGAGTATAGGAATTTGCTGCTTACCTGTGAAAGATCTAACATTCTGAGCAGGAAACAGAATAATTTAAAATTAATAATTTTCCTTTCAGGTCCATAAGTGGGAAGAGCCTTTATCTTTCTAGCCATCCAGAGATAGTCTCACAGATTTGTCTCAGGACCTCCATTGAAAACAAAGCAACTTCACAAAAGATTAGTAAACTACTGTAAAACCACTCTAAAATCAAGAGTGGTTAATTAAATTTAAAAGCCTATGTGTGTTTACCTAGAATTTTGTAGGTTAAACAAAGTTTTAAATGGACTTTTTGTATCTATGCTCAGTAAAGTTAAACACACCTCTCAGTTTAGACATCTTGTTATTCCACACTCCCCCAGGTTTATCATCTCTGCTGTATCATATGTATTGGAAAACAGTTTCATTTCTATAATTATTAGAATTTTCTCTTAAGCAATACCTCCAAAGGCAACTAAGCAACAAATAGTTTGGAGGTAAATAGAAGTGTTCAGTGTTTTGCCAGCAAATCTATATTCCTGGGAAGTGAAGCTGGGACTTGAACAAAAGGAACCATCAAGTTCCATGTGCACGTGCAACAGTCTGCACATGCCTGGCAGAGTCACTGCTGTGCACTCCTATCTGGACAGCCTTTGGGACATTTGTTTGTATTCCTCTTCAAAAGAAGAGACAAAAAATAAGACAGTTCCCCTCTGCCCTTCAGCAGATCCTCAGCAAAACAGTTAGTACGTAGACTTGACCTCACTGATATTTTGTGAATGTGACAGAGAATCCCATCCAGTTTTAGTCAACAAATCCCTGACAACCTTTCATGGATCTCTGATGCATGGTACAAATGCCTAAATTTAAAAAAGCCAATAAATTAAAAAATCAAGCATCAGATTGTCAGAAAATCGCCACCATCTCCATTTTGGCCGGGCTTGCCAGTGCACTGCAGTGTATTCACAAGCACTCTGTCCAAGTGCTGTACTTGCATTTTAACATCTCACCACTACATATAAACACAGAGCAAGTCACCGTAATGACTCTGAGGTGCCATAATCTTTTGACAATTACAAAAATGTAAGTCAATTGTAAAGTCAAATTATACATGAATACATCTTCATAAAACGCAGGTATCCCACAGTATACATAAGATTTCTGTAGAGAATGTGTGCTTCACTCAACACCTCAAGAAGCAGATGACAGCATAAGCACACTTCTACGATCCCTGGCGGACCTGAAACGCTGCAGCACCTCACGCAGTACCGAGAGGTGCTGCTAACAAGCTTTAAGCCCACACCGCAAGAGCAGAAACCCGGTGACGGACGGGCAGTGCCGCTCCTGCCCTGCCCGTGTGCTGTGATTGCTGGGTGCCTCGGGGATGTCGGAGGGCACGTGAGGGCTCGGAAAGCCCTGGGAACACGGCCTGGCCCACTTTGTGCAGTAGTGTCTCCTGCAAACTGGCATCAGGGACCTGGGCTGGTGAGTTTTGTTTCCCAGGGAAAAGGGTTTTGTGTTCAGGGGCCTGTGGCCCTCAGTGCGCGGCCGCCTGCTGAAATTCCGCACGGCGCAGGATGTGTCCCAGACCCGAGGTGCCACCACTTCCAACTCGAGCTGCCTGGACAGTCCCAAATGCCTCCTGCAAGCTGACATCAGGAACCGGGGCTGGCGCTCCCGTCGGCAGGACCACCGCGGGGCCGTCGGGCTGCAGGTGGCGCGGGGGACTCCGCCCTTGCCGGGCTGCGCTGCGGCCCCGCCCGGCTCCCGCCCCGCGTTCCCTCAGCGCGGGGCGCGGCCCTGCCGCCCGGCGGGCGGGTTCACCCCTCCGTGAACAAAGCGGCCCCGCCCAGCGTTCCCGTCGCCGCCATCTGTCCCTCCCTGCCTCCCGCCCCCGCGGCGGGGCGGCTCCGACCCGCCCCTTTCGCTTTTCACTTCAGCAGCGGCGCCGGGAGGGCCCCGGGGCGCCTCCGGGCGGGCAGCGGTGCGGGCGGGAGGCAAGCGGAGCGGCACCGGCACCAGACAGACTGCGGTACTGGGCCGGGTCCGCCCGCCGCACAGCCGGGCCCGTCGCCATCTTCCTCTCCCGCCCCGCCGGTGCCGGCGCGCACGGGCCGCGGGGCCCCGCAGGTGAGCACCGGGACGGAGGGCGGGGGCCCGCGGGGCCGCGGGCGGGCACCGCGGCCTCTGCGGCGCCGGGTGGGCGCTGCCCGGCGTCTTCGGCGGCCCCGGGGCCCGCCCGTGTCTCCCCCGCGGGGGGCGCATCGCCCCGGCTGCCGGCGACGCCCGAGCGCCGCCGCCCCTTTGTTGTGGCCCGACCGGGGCAGCCCGGGCGCGGTGCGGGCCGGGGCAGCGCTCTGTGCCCCGCGGGACCTGCGCCGGGGCCGTGCGGCCCTGCCCGCCGCTGGTGCTGAGCTCACGCTCCCGAAATGCTGCTGCGGGCTCGGCGCGGCGCAGCCGACCGGGGCGGCTGCTGTAAACCCGGCAGAGCCGGCTTTCCTGTGGATCCGCGCGTGGAGGGGGAGAAAATATTGAAACAACGCGGGATA
The DNA here is from genome assembly GCF_047830755.1 of Zonotrichia albicollis. NCBI lineage: Eukaryota > Metazoa > Chordata > Aves > Passeriformes > Passerellidae > Zonotrichia > Zonotrichia albicollis. The sequence goes on along the minus strand of NC_133826.1, from coordinate 21,303,813 downwards.
TTACAGTCAAAAGGCGTTAATATATAGTCTTTGGAAGTTGTTTGGCGTTTCTTATTTTTCTGCCTTATATTTTCCCTGTGATGTGAAGCATTGCATAATTTAATGTCACCTTTTTGTCATTCGCGGTGCGGAATGCGCTGGGCAAGGCGTGTGCGTGCTGTAACAGGGGCTGGTGAACGCTGAGGGCTCTGCGGTCACCTCCCAAGCGTGGTGAGACAGGAATTACCGGGTGGCTCGAGAGCAACAGCTGATCTAAGCTGGGGAACAAAATGGATTACTAGATGGCAAGCCAGTGAAAAATCTGTGTGAGGCAGGAAAGGCTGGTGTGTGAGAGGACGCCAATTTGCTGTGTATTGGAGTAAAAAAGGTCTCAGAGTTCAGCTGTGCAAAGTTAAGTGAAGGTTTTCTATTAAGGCCTTACTTGGTATGCTCAGTGCATTTCATTTGAGATAATGAATTGTGTGATTTAGGGTGAAATAGATGTCTGCAAGCTCTGCTGTGGGAATCAGTTGTGATAAAAAATGGGCCTATAATCCTATAGTCTTCTTCCTTTTTTTTTTCTTTTTTTGGTAAATTCTTCTGATATAGAATAACTGGAAGATGACTGGGGCACTTCAGAAATGGAGCCACCAGGGCCTGGCTGGACCCCAAGGCCCCTGTGGGCTCTGTGTAGCCACAAGTCTGGAGTGGCCTCTGGGAGGGCAGGAGAGTCAAATGTAAGTGACTGTGGGGTGGCTTGAAAGGTGAAATAGCTTAATGCAAACTAGCCAGCTTTTAAAATATGTATGACTTGTTCACACTGAGGTTTTGTGTGACAGCTCACCAGGATACTGGGTCTGCATCGCAGCTGTCAGTGAACCAAGGCTCCTAATTTGGCATTGAGTGTCCCTTTAAATGTGTCACTGCTCTCACAGCAGGACACTTAAGATTTGAACTGTAATATTTTTTTCTTGTATTTCAGAATAGTTAGGGACTTAATATTCCTTGCCTGGTTTTCCAAATGTATATTCTATGCTATTGGCGAGTGCTTTGTTTCAGTTGATAAATAACATATGAATGATGCTTACTGTAGAATTTAACTTTTTTTTCAATATTGAACTTTACTTTTTATTTTCATCATATGAATGCATATGCATTTTAAACAACTTCTAAGAAAGCACTAGAAAGTCTCTCTCTTGAAGTTACCTGTCTTTAGATGCTTCTAGTTTATAAACATTTTCCTGAAATAGTACATTCATATGCATAAGTGGCTATAAATATGTTTAATGTTTTAAGAGTTATTTTCTTATGCTTTTAACACCATGAGAGGGTTCTTGCTGTTGACATGTTCTTAAAACATGAGCAAGAACAGAACAAGGGTGAAGCCTCTGGCTGGGAGATTTAGCATTAGGTGTTATGTTCCAAAGAGCTTGTTTAAACAACATCTTGTTCACTAAAGTTAAAGGGAAAGATGTGTCAGTTTTGTGGCAAGAAGTTTTTTTTGTTTTCTTGATGTAGAAAAATAAGTACAGAAATAGCAGAAGATAAGAGGGAGTTGACAGAAGGAAGGAAGATGTGGAGAAGTGCCATTCTGAAAAGACTGGGCAAGATTAAAAGGTTGTATAGAAATGTGTTTAATACAAGGCACCTGAAATATTAAGGTCTAATTCTCATTTGCTTTCATTTATACCTCAAGCTAATGCTGTGCTTCAATCATTCTTGAGTATTAGAGCTTGAGCTGATCAGATTGTGACGTTGTGTGCCATATGTGCCTGCAGAAAGCAATGCAGGGTGATGGACCAAAGATGCAGCGTGAGCTCTAATCTTGAGTTTCCCTGCTGTTCTTTGGTTTTTAATTATTATTATTATTATTTATACACATACTGACATACCACTGAATGTCAGAGAACCTCATAGATTTTATAGAGGGTGATGTGTAAGCCTGTGTATATTTATAATTTCATGATAAAATGCTGCTTATTATTTTGACAGCATAATGCTTATAAGAGAAGTCTGAGCTCATCAGACTAAAAACCATCAGCTGTGTGAAAATCTTCTCTAGTAGGTTTACTGTTCTTTTGTAGCTATTTGTGTTGCCCTGATAGGCAATGCACACTGAATATTATCATAATACTGTTAATGGAGTAGCTCATCAGTGTACTTCAGCTCTGTTTCAGAAGTTCAGTATCCAAACTAAGTCTGGATGTTGTAATACACTTTTCTTTACTGTACCCCAAAAGTGCTCTTACTTGTCCTATATCAAATATGGAGGGTGCAACCATTCTTTACCCTGATTTATGAAAATGAAGTAAGTGAAGTGTTCAAATTGACAGAGGTTTTATGGTCAGGACAAACCTCTTGTTTTTTAAAAACTACAGTGGAAAATGGAAGACAGCTCAGAGATGCTGGATTTTACATGTAGATGCACTTTTAATCAAAGTACTGAATAATATGCTCATTTTGTCATCAGTATAATATATAAATAATTAAGACAGTCTTTGAGACTGTGTAGGGTGGCTTCCTGTTTACACTTGTGTCCAGCAGAGCCTGTTGAAGAAAAAGGAACACCAAGTCCAGTTTTCTTCAAAGGAATTCTTAGTCTGATTTTTTTTTTTCTGATGGGGAGTCTCAGTATAGCTTTGCCTAAGCCTTAATTTGTCTTTTGACAAGAAGGTTAATTAGTTTATATTAAAACCACCAGTGTCATGAAGCATAATAAAAAAGAAGTGTAAATGCTTTATATATTTTTAGAGGATGTGAACTAAGATGTTAATGCTAAACTGCTGGTTAAATCTGTATTGATTCCCCCTCCCCACCCCCCCTTCAGTGTCTAAGGGTAGGGTTGAATTTTTTCTCTGGGACCAAAAATCCATATCCAGTTGCCAAAAGGGGAAGTTTAAACAGGGCTAAAACATAAGGAAAAAGCATCTTTCTACAAGTTCTGGATTTTGATTTGTGGGTGTGTGTATCTTTCTTTCAGGAGAACTTTCTGCAATCCAGTTTAATTTCTTCTTTTACCTTTACCAGCTGAGAGTGTGCCTATGGTCTCTGGGTGTGTCATTCATGAAACCCATCAAAATAGATGGTGATTGGAGTCTTCTGTGACTAAAATGAGAATCAGACCCAGGCATTTTAAGAAGTTAGGCCATTTCATCTGGCACAACTAGGTCTCTGTTGTTCCAAAATAAACTGTGCTGCTATAATCAAATGCTTTGCTAGTCAAATGTTATGGCAAAAACTTAGGTGGAAAAAATTGGCATACAGTTGTGAGGAAGATGGAAAATTCGGGGGTTTAGACAGTAGTGCAATAAACCATGTTATTAAGGCCTAGGGTTTTGTATCCCTTTAAGTTCACTAGCATTGGTTTACAGTGATCAATGAGAAGTTTCATGGAATAATTGTCTCTTCCTTTCCTCTCTAGTAAATAACTAATTTCTTTTTAATACTCTGAGTGTTTGTGTTATTTGGCTTATTCAGATTTACTCAGATTCTGTGCATCTTTCCCTAGTAGGAGGTAGATAGATTGTTAACATCAGTTTTCCAGGCATGAGATACATGAAGGCTGCATAATTTTTCAAGTTGTCTTGGAAAATGGGTTGCCCACAGCTGGCTGTGTTTCAGTTGCTGGATCTGCATAAGTGAATTAAGAACAAATCTTATGTCCCCTTTTGAATTATAAGGGAGAGACCCTGGGAACTATAGCCTGTTGCTGTGGTTGTCTTGCTCTGTGTGGTCATCTCCCCGCACCTTTATTCATTTTCACTGTGCTCCAGTGTCTCTCCTCCTTCCTGGGGCTGGTGCCTCCTGCTGAGGGTTCCTCACTGGTACTGGTTTCTTCTGAGGTCTTAAACTGATGATGAGAGTGCACTGAAGTCAGTGCAGCCTTTGCTGCTGCCAGAGAGCAAAGCTGTGCTGGTTCCTTGTGCCAGCACGAGTGCCCGTGTGCCGTGGGTGGGTCAATGCCCGTGGGGCTGAGCCGGTGCCCGTGTGCCCGTGGGGCTGAGCCGGTGCCTGTGGGGCTGAGCCGGTGCCCCTGTGCCGTGGGTGGGTCACTGCCCGTGTGCCGTGGAGTGAGTCAATGCCCGAGCTGCCCCGGGCTCAGCACAGCCCAGCTCGGGGTCTGGGAGTGCCTGCGTGAGTGCAGAGGTGAGAAGAGGCACTGCCCCTTTTTGCAGTGGTAACATGGGATTGAACTGAAATTTTCCTGTGTGGGGGGGATTTGGTTTGGGGTTTTTAGGGCACCTGATAAGGCACTGCTGTGCAGATTGGCTGTGTTAGTCGGTTTCTCCCCTCATCTCCTGTTCCTTCTCAGCAGATCAGTTTAGGAGTTACTTCTAAAGTCTTTGTACCATTTGAAAAATAAAGTTCAACAGCATCTATTTTGTCTTACTTAGTCTCGCCTGATTCCACTTAGCCAAAAGAAGATTTGAATTTAGGTTTCCCAAGAGGAGTGAGTACATGCTGCAGTTCTCATCTCCTTGGAGGAATTGTGTTGCAAAGGAGCTTGGACCTTGTGTCTGTGAGGGCTTTAAACAAGCAGCCTGCTGGCCCCAGCTACCTGTGCCCACTTTGTCTAGCTGGCTGGACAGCTCATGAGAGCCCTGAGCCAGCTCCATGAGCTGGTGGCCATGTGAAAAGCTCCTGCAGGGGCAGAAGTGAGGAGGGCTGAGGAAGGGCCAGGAGCACGCAGCTGGGGGCAAGGGAGTGTGTAGAGTCTGGCAGCCAGCAGGCCCTGTCCTAGGCCCCCTTGGGCTGGCAGCTTTAGATCCTTCATGAGGGGAATAGACAGAAATAGTCATCCTTAGGAAGGAATAATAGAAACCCCTGGCCTAGCTGTCATAAGCTACTTCAAAGCCAAGGGAAGCAGAGATGGCATTTTTAGTGTGCTGTGCTTTTTATATGTGTTAGAAATATTTAAGTTCATATGTGAGAGCTCTAGATGATGACATAGTAAGTGACTCTTATGCTCTTTGAACTTCACTGTTTGCATTTCAGAGAGGAAAATTTTACATATTGCAGACTTAGTAAGCACAATATTTTCACACTGCTAGAGGATTGATTTCTTGGTAGATTTGTTTATCTGGGCCCCTATTTATGTATAGGACAGAAATGGAAATGTTGCAGGTGCATTGGTAGATCTATCTTAATTATGGCTTAACAGTCAACCTCAAAATCAATTACTTAATCTTGTTTAATTTTTGTAATGCCACTATGTTCTGTCCTATAAATCTGCATTTTTATTTTTGTTGGTAGCCAACATTTGCTAACCAAGCAGAAAATAAGATATTGATGACAGCTAAAATTCTTTCTCTCCTTTTAGGCTGCCATCATGACGGCTGAAGAAACAGTGAACGTTAAAGAAGCTGAAATAATTAAGCTAATACTAGATTTTCTGAACTCAAGGAAGCTTCACATCAGCATGCTGGCACTTGAAAAAGAAAGTGGGGTCATTAATGGCTTGTTTTCAGATGACATGCTCTTCCTAAGGTAGGACTTCTGTTTCTGGTGCTTAAATACCACATTTATGAAAACCCGCAGTTGGGCTGTGATTCAGTCACCAGCCCTGTGCCGCTAAACAAGAGATCTTAGCTTGTGCCCTCATCTTACCCTGCTTTTTCATGGTCCCATTCTGTGGCCCAGCCCTGCAGTGTGTTCCAGCCCTGGAGTCTGACATCCTTCTGTGAGCCCCTCACAGTCACTGACCGGGCAGCAGTAGCATGCCTTGACACAGATTTTTTTTGTTTGCTTGTTCAGTTTAACTTTGTTATTTTTCTGATACATCAATGAATTCAAGTGGGAAGGAGCCTTAACAAGTGCCAGTGCAGATTAAATTGGGGGAAAATTACAGGCATGAATAAGATGGGAAAGCAAGGGCTGTTTGCATCTGTGATGGGCCATTATCTGCTTACCCATCACATGGCCCTGAAGGTGTGGTTTATTGACTTGTAAAATGTTTTTATAGTATTTTAGTGCTAAGATCAAGGATAAGTGGTTTCTAGAGCTTTTCCCTAAAAATATTATGTACATTTCAAAATAACACTTAGATTTATCTTAAATTTGCCAACATGAAAGGAGTATATATTATCATCAAGGCATGAGGGTTGGTGCAATTTACCATAGAGGATATTGCTCTCAATATTATTAAAAACAATCAGTATACATCCACAGTAGTTTTTCAGCATTGATGTTTTCTGTTCATTCCAAAGGTACTTAATAATATTGAAGCGTGAGGAAGTAACTTATCCAGCTGATCTTGAAACATTTCAAATTACATTTTATGACTGAACAAACCTCACCTCTCTTCCCTTTTCATTAAAATTACAAATATTGGACTAAAATGAAATGAAAGAAGAATTGCAGAAAGGGTCAAGTTATTAATCCAATTTTTTTTTTGTTTCATTGTTAGCTTAGTTGTAGAAACTCCTCTTTCCCTTGTAGGCTTGGGCCTTTAATAAAGAGCTCTGTGTGATAGGAGGGCATGAAGAAATTGAGCTGCTCTACCTGTGCAGTCCAGCCCACTGATCCTGGAGTTGGAGCTCCTGTGCTGGCACTCTTCCTTTCACATGCTTAATATGGGAGTTCTTTGTTTTCCCATCCCCTTCATAAAATAGCCCCAGCAGTATTTATACAATTAAAATGAACTCATTTCTAAGTTCTCTTTCATTAATTTGGATGTATTCATTGAAATGATGCCTTTATTCAAACTCTTCAAGGAAGAATCTTTGTTGGTTTTTTTAAAATAAGAATAACAGGTGAAGCAGGAGACACAGGACCATTTTGTCATTTTTTGTGTGCCTTTAAAAGTGCTTAATATTTGTCTTTGTAGTATGCAGTTATTTTTTTCAAAATATTGAGAACAGACTTGGATTATGCTCTTAGTGTTACTAAAAACTTATTTTGGTACCTATGCAAAACATTGACTTTTCAAAGCAGATTGATGACCTGTTGTGTATTTAAATTATTGCTTTGTATTTAAATGAGCATCTTACTTGGAAAAGGGATGTTCTTGTCCAGTGACATTCAAGGAATGATCCTTTCTTTTACTAGGCAATTGATTCTTGATGGCCAGTGGGATGAGGTTCTTCAGTTTATTCAGCCTCTTGAATGTATGGAAAAATTCGACAAGAAAAGGTAAAATAGAATGTATGTCAGAATTCAGTTTTTTGAGTTTTGGAAAACACATGGATTTCTGAGTATTGTCTATGAAAATGGTGGTGATGAGTTTTTCACATTAGTTTTTAGTGGTTTTATTTCTACCCTGTGTTCTGTGCCTGTGTTTTTAAACTTGTACCTAAAATACATGCACACATTCTGTAATGAGTTGTCATGTGCCATACACTTTAGGAAGATGATGCATGTTGTACAGCCTTTTAATAGATGCTCAGTCATACTTGTATTCAAGAAATAATATGATTACTATACTTGTTTTTTTTTCTAATTAGCCCTCTGGTATTTGTAATAGAGTATTTCTGAAAGCACTTATGGAAAAAAAAATTCCTAATTAAAAAAAAATGTTGTGGTTACCAATTTTTTAAAATTCATATCAGAGTTCCTTGTAATGACAATAGCTGTGCCTAACTCAGAAATTCAACGTACAATAGCCTGCTTGTCTCTAGAATAATGTTTAACTACTCTGGAGCAAGATGTATGTAGTATTTCTCATCTCACCTGCAGATTTCGTTACATTATTATGAAGCAGAAGTTCTTGGAAGCCTTATGTGTGAACAATGCAATGTCAGCAGAAGATGAGCCTCAGCATGTAAGAATTACCTCTGGTTTGGGGATTTTTTTGTAGTCAGAAAAATCTCGAGATTGGTCTGATTAAAGGCAGAGCAGAAGCTCCCAGCATTAAATACACAGATTTTAGCTATTACCAAATGGTTTCATTAACACTGGATAAAGTAATCAGTATTCTTTGGAAGTGAGTGTGGCTCCCTGATGTCAAATGCAGTTGTACATAAAAGGGTTGCTTGAAACTTTGCAGATAGATCAGTGACCATATGCTGTGTCTGTGGTCCTGACCCTCACATTTACTTTAGGCCATTGTGCTAAAGTACAGGGCTCTTCTTCTTTTTAATACTTTTTTCCTCCCAGAAATATTCTGAAGCAGGTCTCAGAATCACAGCAATTTATTGTGGTAATTTGAGTCAGATGAAGTTTGAATGAATTATATGCTTAATTTTGGTTTGTTTTGAAGAGAAAGGTCAGAATTGTTTTTTTGAGGGAGCAGATGTGTTCACAAAGAACTCCTTATGTTAAATTGCAAACAGCAGGAGTTGTGGACTTAAGGTTTTTATATGGAAAGAGACATTAATTCAAACTGGCAAAGAAGGTGTGCAGATTGGGAAATTAGTTACAGTTTTTCATTTATGCTGACAGCACAGTAATACCAAATTTCTAAGACAAAAATGTTATGAAATTAAAAATTAAGAATGACAGTAGTTTTAAAACAAGTGATTTTGTTTTCTAGACTGAATTGGTTTTAATTCTCTGTCCCATTATGCTTACAATGTACTTCAGGGTTTTTTTTCTTGACAGAGTAGAGAAAGTTAGAAGTAAGTCTATTTTTCTGGTTGTAAATGGGAGGAGTACTAGTCCTTTGATCTCTTGATCCATATACTGTTACTGGGATAGCAGTGGAGGGGAAAAATCAGATTAGTGTTCCTTATTTTGTTGTTACCAAATGTGTTGGTGTGGTGTGGGTCAAAGTATTGCAGTGTCTAGGTAACATGGATAAGTGGGGATTTTTACTGGTTTTTAAATGTGTGTAACTAAAAATGTCTGATTTTGTATATTGAACATGGTTCTTGGCTCTTAGCTATCAACAGGCTTTGTAATAAAGCCCTCTATTCATTTGGAGGTCTTATCTTCTGAGAGCTCTTTGAACTTTTTTAACATTTTTGATAGAAGAAGAGAAAATCTCAGTATAAAAGCTGCTAATCACTGGAAGCTAGAACAATCTACAAGGCTTTTATTGAAAGCTACTGGCATAGGTTATAGAAATAAAGAGGAAAATAAGTCAGCTGGCTTTGAGAATGGAACTAACCTTTTGTGCTACAATAGAATTTGAGCTGCTCAGTCACAGATTTGAAGTTTTAAGCCCATCAAATCTGCAGTGACATGAAAACATTCCATAAATCTGTAAAAAATGGGACTGGACGGGGGATTCTAGGAAGTCAAAGCATCTAGGAATTTGTCTCTCTCTGTACACTCGGATCAGCAATTTCAGACTCTATATGCTTTTTAAATTGACATATAAGCAGTAATAAATGAGTGACAGCAGAGGAATTCTGTTGCTGCCTGTTCTTGAAGGGTTTTTTCCTTGTGGAAGCCACGTGCTCAGCTTGCTGTGTTTGTGTTATTTCTCCCTAGCTGGAATTCACCATGCGAGAGGCCGTGCAGTGCCTGCACGCGCTGGAGGAGTATTGTCCCTCTAAGGAAGACTACAGCAAACTGTGCCTGCTGCTGACGCTGCCCCGCCTCACCAACCACGCCGAGTTCAAGGACTGGAATCCCAGCACGGCTCGGGTGCACTGCTTTGAAGAAGCCTGTGTCATGGTGGCAGAGTTCATCCCAGCAGACAGGAAACTGAGCGAGGCCGGCTTCAAAGCAAGCAACAATCGCTTGTTTCAGCTTGTGATGAAGGGATTGCTTTACGAATGTTGTGTGGAATTCTGTCAGAGTAAAGCTACAGGAGAAGAAATCACAGAAAGTGAAGTATTGCTGGGCATTGATCTCTTGTGTGGTAATGGCTGTGATGACTTGGACCTCAGCTTATTATCGTGGCTGCAGAATCTGCCAGCTACAGTGTTTTCTTGTGCTTTTGAACAAAAGATGCTTAATATTCATGTTGATAAACTCCTCAAGCCCACAAAAGCTGCCTATGCTGACCTTCTGACACCTCTTATCAGCAAACTCTCTCCTTATCCATCATCCCCCATGCGCCGGCCTCAGTCAGCGGACGCTTACATGACGCGCTCCTTAAACCCTGCCCTGGATGGGCTCTCGTGTGGGCTGACCAACCACGACAAGCGGGTCACCGACCTCGGCACCAAAACTTCTCCCATGTCACACTCCTTCGCTAACTTCCATTACCCTGGGGTACAGAATCTCAGCAGGAGTCTCATGCTTGAGAATACTGAATGTCACAGCATTTTTGAGGAGTCCCCAGAGCGGTAAGTGCAGCTGGAGCTCTGTTTGTACCTTGGCTTATGTTGCACTGTTGCTGTGTGCTTACCTGCACTGCAACTCTGAACATAATTGTTCATGTTAGTTATGTTAACTGAAACATAATTTGGTTGTTTAAATTCTGTTGTAATTAAACTCTGTATAGAGGCTGTTTTCTTCCTTATGCTTTTATGTTTTAAATAGATTTTCATATTTGGGTTTGAGCCTTATGTATTCCATTTGGGCCTTCTTAAAGTTTCCTAGCACAGAGCACAGATATGCTCTGAGTAAGTAATAAGGTCAGCTAGAGTTTGTGTTCAGTATTACTGTGTTCTTCCATTCCAGATAAGTCAGTGGACACGGTGAAATAGCTCTAACTCCCATCTTTCTCCATCGCATTCTGTCCTCAAGTCTTGATAAATAATTTTGGTCCTGACACTGTAAATTAGTTACTTAAGTATACTTGAGCAATTTCCATATCCCAGTGAAGTTGGGGGAAATGACAATATGCCATTGTTGTAGCATTCCTGTATCACTTAAATTCTTACAATAGTAGCTCAGCTGTAATATTTACTTCCTGTTTTTTAAACCAAAGATGAGTAAGGCAGCTGAATGGTTTTTCCATTATGTTTTTTGTATTGGACTTTGAGATAGTTGGGTTATGCTATTAATAAGTTCTTTAATGAAATGTAAACTTCTAAACTGGCTTTTGAAAGAATGTTCTGATAACTGGGAAAAATGGTACTTATCAGTTGAGTTTATCTTCATGTTTCTGCCTGGCCTTTCTTATGATCAGCAGTTCTGTCCCTTTCTAATGGTTGTACTCAAACTTCCCCAGAAAGCAGCTGCCAGCTTTTTTGGCCTCTTAGAGGACCAGATGGGTAACTGGCCCTGCACTGGGGTGCAGTAGCCAGCAGATGACATTTGGGCTGTGGGGATCAATCCAGGCCACAGCTGGTGTCTCCATTAGTTTTGCCTTGGAGCAATATTCCGTATGCTGTGTTATGGTGAAGAGCAGCTGTAATTAAACTTGGTAAAAAGGAAACAACTGCCAAACTGATGTCAATTCCAATGATAATGGAAATAGAGTAATGTAAGTACCTCCTGAAGATACTAGTTCATGGTGAATCCTGTCAGATTACTGATCTATGGCAAACCTTATCACTTGTGTGAGTACACCAAGGTCCAGTGTTAAAACTGATTCTTGAGAGGTTTTTAATTCCCTTTTCAGTATTGGAGTACTGGATTAATTCTGCACAAATAACATCATTGTGCAGGCTAAAGAAGATGATTAATTGCTGCAGCTCTTTAGGTTGGTCTTTTCATGTGACATTTATAGTTTGTAACATGTTTTTTTATTAATAATACATCTCTTGAAAGCTAAGATTAGAGGTCAGAATTAAAGGATTAGAACTATAGAGCCAGACCTGTAGTTTTCAAGAAGGCATTACATTTTTCAGACAAAAATCCAACTTCAGATGAAGTATCCAGCCTGAATGGTAGTATTTGCAAGAGTGGAAGCTGAGCTTTCTGTAAATCTGGCCCTTGCTTCTGCTTGCACATGACAGAAATGCTGTATTTCTTTTATAATTGAGTTCATTAAGCAATTTTCTTTCTGTCAGCTGAGTTACTTCTGTTATTGTACAGAGGTACCAAAAAAGTTTAAAATAACTTCTAAAAAACCTTTGCTCCAAGTCACTTAGTAAAGGACTTTAAGTTGACAAAACTGAAGATGGGCATCCTAGGCTTCTAATGTGTTCTGCACATCTGCTGGTTGATTGCCAAACCATTTTAGAAAGAGTGTCATGCAGAAATACTTATAACACAAGAAAAGCAAAAGCAATATAAACATTTTCTGCCTTGCACTTTCAGGAGTGTTCAAGTGGATGGGTGTTAAACATCCATGGATATTAGGTCCAGCTTAGATTGGTAGTGGTGATTAAGCTGATACCTTTGGGAAGAGTTTAGTCTCATAATAGATGCATTTTGTGCATATAATTGCTTTGAAATTGAAAATTTTGAGTACCTTATTTAAATGATGCAGAATTCAAATGTAGGGATAAAAAATGAAATTGGGGTGTGCTGTGGCAGTAAGGCTTTTTGGAAACGGGCTGTGCTTTTTGTTTGTCAGGGAGTTCATTTTCTTCAGTGCAACACATTGCAAGTGGCATTTTTTTCCTAAGCAGTATCTTCAGTTTGATGTGACTTCAGCAGTTTGCATGCTTGTGTTACCAGATCTTACTCTAGAATATTATCTTTCTGCACTTGATTTTCTACTCTTAATTTTTCTCAGTTAAGCATGTGTTCTTTTCCATGTTCTGCGAGAAGTGATACTCCTGTGGAGCCCCAGCATCCCATTGGCAGTGAGACCTCGTGCCAGAGCTCAGCTCCAGAGAATGAACCTCTCAATGCAGCACAGAGTCAGGGATCAGCCAGACAAGAGAAAAATGAGGTAGTGCTTGTTTGTTTAAAAATAATGAGGCCCTTTGAGCTGGGTTCTGATCACTTCATAATGATTTGCCTTTGTGTGGAGAACTTCATGCATGACAATGGGTTGCTTTGAATCTTGTTTTTACTATGGTAAAAATGCCATGTTGCATCTTGTAAAAGAAACTACTACTTTTTGTCCCCCCATTGTATAAAGTTCTGCTGTCATTGGAGTTTGTAATGCAGCTGATTAGAGTGCCTTGTCACATCAGCAGTCCAGCTAAACTGTTGTGTATATCTTTAAAAGGAAGGGAGAAAAAAAGCCGACAATGTTAGATTGTGTTAAACAGTGCTTAAGCCTCCTCTTCATGTTCAAGTGAGAAATGCTGCATGTACCTTGTAATTTTAGGTGTTAACACTACATTTTGTAGGTCATCCTGCATTAGTTGTTGTCTAGAACATAGAGACATTAAAATTGGGCAATTCCCTCATAAATATATCTTTGCTATTCAGAATCCAATAGCATTTTTTGAATTCATCTTTGAAGGCCTGTGCTGTCACTATTTTTTTCTTTTTTTTTTTTTCTTTTCCTTAATAGCAATATGGGGTAAGTGAAGGAAGCACTTCACTTAAAACAGTTACCTATTCTATTATTTTTGCACTTAAATACCAGTCTCTATATTTGGTAGTGAAAAATAGCATTGAGTGTGCTGTCTGTTCTGTTTGCATATTCAAGTTTGAATCTTAGGTAAACTTTGTATTAGCTTATTGATCCTCTATGTGGGACTGCAAACCAGCCTAGCTTTGCCAGGGCTGTGTTCTGGTAGGCTCTGGGTACTTGAGTGAGCCAGTGGGCTCTGTAAGATTAACAAACTCCTCCACATTTGAGGGCTTCACTCCCCTCAAGGGCTTGGGGTCACTTCTGCTGCAGTGCTGTTTAGTGTGCATGCTGGAAGGGAAGGGAAGGAAGAGCTTAGCTGGGTATAGAACAGGGCAGGCTTCAGGAGGGGAAAAAAACAGTAAAACAGATGCAGAATTTGTAGGAGAGAATGAGGACAGGAGGTGCTGTGGTGAAGATGTTGGCCAGGCTGTTACACACAAGTAGAAATAAATGCAGTACCTGGTGCAATTTCATCTTGTTTTGTTTTCTACATCATAGTGGTGTATGTATATACCTGTAGGAGTGAGAAATTAAGTTTATTTTCAGAGGTTTGTTTTTGATGTGTTCCTGTAGAGGCTGATTTAGAAGCCAGAGTTTATAGAATAGAGCTTCTAAGCAACATATTTTAGGTTTGTATGTTAGTTGGAAAATAGTGGCACAGAACACAAAAGATCAAAAGATTGAATAAAATTGTAACACATAAGTATCAGTCGTGGAAAGAAGAATAGACAAGAATATACTTGTTGTTTAGGATGAGAACCCTATTGGGTCATTAACTATTGGGGAATAGTTAATGAATTTCAAGTAGAGAAAAGAAATACTTTTGACTTCTGTCAATAATTTGGAGTTTCTGAATTGTAAGTATTCACCATGGGAAAGCTATGGTGGTAAATATTTTGCCAATGCAGCAGTACTAGGAAATGCATTATAAGTTTAAAAAATTGTCAGAGAACAAAAAATCCTAATGCAAGTGCTGTTAATAATTGTTAGTAGAAGAAATGCAAAGGCTGTTACAAAGACAGAATGTGTGTGAATTGTCTGAAGTAATGCAAAGTTATGAGGGTGCCCTTGTATAACTTTAAATGATGAATAACAAAGGTGTCACTCCAGAAAACAGCCAAAAAACTCATGCAAGGTTTTTTTTTTACTATGGCTATTTTCTCCTATCAGTATTTTTATGGTTTTTTCTATTAGGTAAATATGCAGTTGGCTTTTTTTGTTTAGAAAACATAGGGCAGTTCAGTGTGGATAATCTGGCCTTGGACTAAAGTGTTTTTAGTCTTCTGTTTGTTCATTTTTATCTTGTTCTCAGCTGTTAGCAGAAAAGTGAAAGAAAAATGAGGTTTAGGAATGCAGAAGGCAGCAAGTCCTGGACAGCTGGCAGTGTGGGAAGCTAAAGACAGCATGTGAAGGAGGAAAAGCTATGAGAAAGGAAGTGCAAGTGTTGGCTTGGTCCAGAAAGTAAAGAATTTTTAGAGTTAAAATAGGGTCTAGTTTCAAAAGTAAAATGTAACACTTGGATAGACCCCTGCTGCAGGGAGAGGTAAAATGGGTCTGCAGATTGATGGCAGGGAGAGATCAATGTGGAAGAAGATACTAAATTTGTAATGAGAGTATGATTTACATAGTTTTCTGGGTTTTCAATTTTCAATCACTTTTTTGATCTTAAGTGATACTTTTAAAATGTTGTAGGAAAGAGCAGTCTCCTTCAGAGCTATAAGGACTGCTATAAAGGCAGGACTGCTTCAACAGTGAAGTGCTTTCTCTCTTTAATATGTAAATTGTGTCTGACTTTAAGGAAGAATAAAATCATCGCTCCTCAGAGATGAATCTCCTGGTTTTTTGATACCTGTGTTGAAATGCTGAACCAGAAAGTAAATATTTATGTTAAACACCACAATTAGCTATTTCAATTCCATCTGTGACTCTCATTTCTGTTTAGCTCCGTGACTCCACAGAGCAGTTCCAGGAGTACTACAGGCAGAGACTGCGGTACCAGCAGCACTTGGAGCAGAAGGAGCAGCAGAGACAGTTGTACCAGCAGATGTTGTTGGAGGGAGGAGTCCATCAAGAAGATGGAGCTGACCAGCAGCAGAACCTTACTGAACAGTTTCTTAACAGGTTGGGGGAGTTTCATTCTTCTACTCACCCATATCCTTCTGTGAGCTCTCTTTATGACCTTGGGTTTTTTAACTTGTTATTTGTTATCAGATCTATCCAGAAACTAGGAGAATTAAATATGGGTATGGACAGTCTTGGAAATGATGTACAAACACTCAGCCAGCAATGTAACGGGAGCAAAGGGCTTGCATCTACCAATGCAGCCAGTAACTTCACATCAGCACCTTCAGATGGCAGCCAGAGGATAACTGACAGCCCAAACCTGAATACCAGCACTCCTCGCAAGTGTGGCTCAGCTAATCAGATTCCCTTTCCTGAAGAGTCACCCGTACAGGGGAGTCAAAGGTGAGCTGCTGGAAGGCATCCAGGGCTGGAAATACCCTTCTGCTTGCACTGTGGGAGAGCTGTTTGTATTTATCTAGCTAGCAAATTCGTTTGTCATTGAATAGGGTTATTATCAGTGTTTTCTAAATATTTGTGTAGCGTTATGAAGTCTTTTTTTTTAGCAGCATTCATGAGGAATAGTGGTTATTATGGCTTACATTTTATCCTTGTTTTTAATTTTGGACTTTTTATTCCATCTTAGGTGTTTAGTTCTTGTTTGTTTTGTGTCACTCTAAGTTTCTAGGAGCTTTTTTTATGAAATACAAACTAGATGAAGGGGGAAGTAGGGCAGAATGGGAACTGAATTTGTTCTGTTAACTAAAAATAGTGCTGACCTGAAAGAAACAGTAATTCCTCCACCTCTCTTGTGTACATATTATCTATACATATGCATGTTATAGAATCAAAAATATTTTTAACTCGAGTTCACTTGTTCAATGCTTGCAGCCTTTGCTGCAAAAAGGGCTGTCCCTTGTAAAAGTAATAGTTTAATGGTAATGATTCAGACTGTATAACACTTCACACAAATTAATCAGTTCTGGGAATGACTGAAACTGTGACTTTAGTCTGAATAATACTTACCAAAAAATCTGTCCCTGCTCTTGTTGTTTTGTCATGTGATGTTAAACACTTGACCAAATCCCAGTGCATCAGAGCATGCCGTCTCTCAGCCGCAGTCAGAAGACTCTTCAGGGAATTTATCCCGGACACGAGGTGATGAGGTGAGTTTTCTTGTCTTTTACCATTTGTGTTATCAAAAGATTCAGTACCTAATCCTGAGTGTGACATCCTCTTACTGTTGAGAGATATTTAGAATGAATTTTGGTTGGTGCAGTGCCTGCAGTCACAGACCCATTGAGATGGGAAGGGACATCTGGAGAGTGAATCCAAATGCACTTCTCAAAAGAGGGTCAATAGAGCAGGATGCTTGGGGCTGGGTCCAGTTGGGTTTTGAGTCTCTCCAAGGATGGAGGATGTTTTCCAGCCTTTGTGGGCTACCTCATCCTGTGTCTGACCACCCTCACAGTGTTTTTAAAACACCAAAAAAGTTGAAGTGCAATTTGTTTTACTTTATTTGGTGTTCATTGCCTCTGGCCCTTTCAGTGGGTACCACTGAGAAGAGTCCTGCTCTGTCTTCTTCACTCCCCCAGTCCCATATTTGTGTGCACTGGTGAGATGTACACATGCACACCCTGAAAACCCCTTCTGATCTCAAGGCCAAGCAATACCAGTTCTTTCAGCTTCTCCTTGTACAGCAGATGTTCCAATGGGATGTCTTTTACAACCATTGTTTTGTGTTTTCCAGGTTAAAACTTTGAGTGTTGTACTGCAGTCAGTATGGTCTGGAAAACCAGGGGAATAGTTAATAGGAAAATAACTGCAATAAGTACATTTTAAAGTTTCTGCATTAATAAAAATCCTCATCTTAGAAAGTTGGTCATGAAGTCACAAAGAGGATGATGTAATAAAGCTTAGCATAATCTAATGGTAACTTTGTGCTACATACAGGGTGAAAATCTGATTCTATGTTTAATATTATGTTTGGTTTAGAAACTGTTTGGTTTGGACTGTTTTCAGTAAAAAGGCAGCTTTGTTCCCCTCACAAGTTTTACACAGATCAAATGGTTTACACAGAAATAAACTAGTATTGCCCATCTGAAGTGGGCTGTTTAGAAAAACAAAAGCAGGTGGAAGTCTGGAGGGAGGATGAGAAATACTAATTAATGTTATCTGTAAAAGTCAGTTGAAGAAAAGAGCTTCAAGGGCATTCTTGGACTTGGAGTAGACATTGCTTACAGAACTGTGCTTTGAGTGATCCAGCCTGCTGTGCTGCTACTTGTTAATACTTGGCTACAGTAGCTTTACATTATTCCACAAAGCAGCCACACCTACTTTTAAATGTCCAGTTTTACACAGAAGAACCTAATTTTACTGTTATCCTTCTACACAGGATGACAAATCAAAAAAGCAGTTTATTTGCATTAATACTCTAGAAGACACACAAGCTGTCAGAGCTGTAGCCTTTCATCCCAGTGGGAGTTTATATGCTGTTGGTTCCAACTCTAAAACTTTGAGAGTTTGTGCCTATCCAGAAGTAATTGACCCAAGGTAAGAAAGCTAATATAATCATTTATTTTTCTGTATCATAGCACTTCTTTCTTCTGCAGCTACTGATACCTGTACATTTTATATCTTTATTTTATTGTCATAAATACAGCAGTGCTGTCCTTGGAATCCTGAACTGCTAAGCAAAAATAAGATAATGTGCTGAAGTATTTGTATATTTGTGGGCTACTTCTTTGCTCTCTATTATTTACAAGATGTATTGTCGCAAGACCATGCTTTTCGTTATGAAAGTTGTTTTTTTTTTTTTGGTTTTTTTTTAGCAGCTGAGCTTTTTTGAGTTTGCTGGTTGGCCTGTGGTGTTGATATTCCAGCTGTAGCAGTAGGAGAAAGGATGTGTCAGTTCCCAAGCCAGCACAAGCTGAGCTTCACAAGATTCAGTTTCTGGCAGGAGGACAGACTTTACAGTAGAGAAAGTTGTATCTTGTTGACTTCTGCAGCAAAACTTGCCAGAGCGTGTCTGTAGGCCTGCTTTTACTCTAAACATTGTTTTCTACGTATATTGGTTCCTTGACTGAAAAAGCGCCATTTGTGGTTTACTGTGAACCTGTATTTTAGTTTCCACCCATTTTTAATAGGATGGGGAAAATATAAATGAAAAGAAATATCTCCTTAATTCTGCTTCACTTACGTTATTTTCTTGGAGGAGGGGAGAAGTGCAAACATCTGAAACTTTTTTATGAGGAGTACGCACAGTGATTTTATCTGGAATATCTTCCCACTTTAGGACTGATGCTCAGGCTTCCAAAGTGTTCAAAAAGTAATCTGATTTTTCTTTTACTCAAATATCATTAGTAAGGTAGCCTTTGAAGTTTAATTTCAAAATATTTATGAGCAATGTTTGACACAACAAAAAAAAAGGAATTTCTATTACCTAAAACAAGGCAGCTTACTGGGCTTGAAGCCCAAACAGCCTCTTGACTGGTAAGCAGTGCAAAACATGTTGGCTCCTGCACTGCTGCTTATTCTGCTTGTTGGGAAAGGCTGGAGCAACTCAGCAGCCTTAGTCTGTACTTGCAGTGCACAATCTGATGTGACAAGAGACACAGTGCATCTGGACATGAAAGGAATACTGAAATTTCCTTAATTCTGAACTTGTAATTCTTCCACTTACTGTTGATTTTAACTGTGCTTACACTTTGCCTAAAATACTTCATCATGGGAATTACGAGTCAGCAAAGAGATTACATTATCTTAAAGATATTCTAATCCTTGTAACAACATGGGTCTAGACATGCATTCAAAATTATGTATTTTTCAAAGAGGTTGTGTAGAATAGTTCTTTGAAGCTCTGTTGGGCCTCTTAAACTTTTTTTTACTTGTCCTTCAAACTGATGAATTATTCAAGACAGGTTGGTTTGGAGTTGGATTTTTTCTGTTCTCTAAAGGTGTAATAGTAGTGTGGGGGTTTTTGCACTCCTTAAAGGTTAAACACTGACATATACATGTTACAGTTCTGCAAATGTTGCTCAAATAATCACGGTGCTTCCATGCAGTGGATTGGCAACATGTGATCTCTGACCTGGGTAGGTGCTCCCATGTCCTGGAACAGTCAGTGATCCTCTGTGAGATGAGGCATTAGGCCATTTAGGGAGCTCTGCAGTGTGTTGAATGATCCTGATTTAGGCTAATCTGTAATGGATTTCCTCTCTGGCAAAATAAAATTAGCTGCCGTGTGGGTTTACTTTAGTATTCTTTACTAAAGCAATGTTAATCATCCAAGCTTCTTGAAAAACTTTGGAGATTGTCTTCTGTCTTTTCTCTCTTCCTCTTCTGTTCAAGTATTTACAATAAAGTTTATGAACTTTTTCAATACCAATTTAATTTGTTGAATTTCTCCTGTTGATGTTACTGGACTGATATGGAGATGGATACTGCAATACTTTATGTTAAGTACTTGATTTCTTCCTGCTGTGAGAGCAGAAAAAGAGCATTGTAGGAAGGTAATTGATTGCAATCAAGGAAATATAAATTACTGGGACTGTTGCTTTTATTTCAGCAGTGTGTAAAGCTGATACGGTTCTACAAATAATTATCTATGATATATTTAGATGCTGTCAGGGTTTTTACATTTATGTAGAGTGGTAAATCTGTTTTTCTTGCACAGCAGCCAGCAAGTGCTTAATTGAACTTGTGCATATTCAAAAGTGGTCATAGAATTAAGTTGTTGACATATGAAGGATGTAGAGAAAATTCACACCAGTTTTGGACTCTGGGGATAATGCTTTGTTGTCCTATTTTTGCTCTTGTCCTATTTTTAGCTACTAATTACTATAGTTCATCTGTATCAACCCTTTACAGATGAAGGGACTGGGTAAGTTCTTTTTGCATGTTCAGCCACAGATAGACAGGGAAGATGAGGGAAAATTTGGAAAATGAGGAGAAGATCCTTTTGTCTTTGATCACATGCATATGTTTCAGTGCAAGTAGTCATGTGAATTTGATATTACCCAAAATAACAGAAAAATATCTTCATTTTAAAATACTTTGTTTCCTTTATAAATAAAAATAAATATGATGTTTGGGGTTTTTTTTCTTTTGCCAGTGCTTATAATACTCCTAAACAACCTGTAGTTCGCTTCAAGAGGAATAAGCATCATAAAGGATCGATCTACTGTGTAGCCTGGAGTCCCTGTGGACAGCTGTTAGCTACTGGTTCTAATGATAAATATGTGAAAGTGCTGCCTTTTAATGCAGAAACTTGTAATGCAACAGGTACTGTGTTGTATATTCAGTTGTATATTATTCCAATATTTTAATTCAGTCTCTTTTCCTTTTTACTGTAGTCTCTATCCAGCAATGAACCACTGAGGGGTTTAAAATTATCTTTGGGCTTTTGTTTGGGTTGGGTGACTGTGTTTTGGTTTCATTTTGCAAGACTCTGGTATTGTTCTATCTCTTGGCAAATTCCTCCCCACAGTAAAACAGTAAAACAACCAGATGTTCATACCCACTTCTGGAGCATGGTTGTCACTAAGAATTTATTTCCACTCCTAGTTCCCTTTTCTCTTACCTACTTCTCTCTTCTCATCTATCTTAAAAAGGTTTCTGTCCTAGCAAAAACTAACATTCCATGCCCACCCCTTCTAATCAATATGTTGAATGTGGCTCTTCCCTTTTCTGTTTTGAACTTAGTCTGCCTTGTCCTTTGTAGTGCAGTGCTCTCAATGATCTTTTCCTCCTGGCAAAGAAAACCTTTTCAGTACACCGGAGTTTACAAAAAGAAATAAATGTACGAAACCCTGCCTGCAGTTGGCAGTGGTGATGATTGATCAATGTACATTTTGCCAAAGCTTTAGAAAGTAGGAAGTTCAAGCAAACCCAAGATTCTTAGAGATTTCATTTGAACTGTAGTAACTGAAATGGTGTGTTCTGTACTGAAGTGCACAGCTATGTGTTCACTCTTGCTTAAAATACTCTGTATGATCTCTGTAGCTGCTTTCAAGAGCACAGTACTAACAAACAATGTATGCCTTACTTTGTTCCTTGATTTTTAATTTATTTTAGGACCAGATTTGGAATTCAGCATGCACGATGGGACAATCAGAGACCTTGCTTTTATGGAAGGCCCAGAAAGTGGTGGTGCTATTTTAATAAGTGCTGGAGCAGGGGACTGTAACATTTACACAACAGATTGTCAGCGTGGACAAGGCCTGCATGCCCTGAGTGGTCACACTGGTAGGTACAGTGTGGCTTCTGTCACACTTTTCAGTCTGTATTGTATTCTAATAAAGTGTTTGTTGTTAAATATGTTTGCTGTTCATTTAATGGAGAGAGTGCACACCTCTTTCCAGAGAAGACACAAAGCTGGGTATTGCCATACACTGGTGCAATGGATCATGCAAAATGCAGGTTTTCCATGGGGTTGTAGGTCTCTGAATGCAAAAAATAATCCCAACTGTAATGTTTCAGTGTTGGGTTAATGATGCTTAATCAAATTAAGAAGTCTTCTTGTTCACAGGACATATTTTAGCACTTTATACATGGAGTGGCTGGATGATTGCATCTGGATCCCAAGACAAGACTGTAAGATTTTGGGATTTGAGAGTGCCAAGCTGCGTTCGTGTTGTGGGAACAACGTTTCATGGAACAGGCAAGGCTTGCTGTCATTCTTCTAACCATCCTGGCATGAAAATAGACTTTGAAGATGTCCAGGTCACACAGAGTGAATGTAAGGGGAGGCTGTAGCACAGAAGGGCAGCTCAGCTTAAAGAAAGAACCTGTGAGGGTATCTGTAGCTGTGGGGTTGGTTTGTTTGCCTTTTCCTAAAGTAGTACTTCCTTTCAGAAGATGGGTAGTAGTTTTGCCTTATGACTTGCAAACAGACACTTTTAAGTGCATTCAAATACAGCAACCTATCTAAAGTCCTTGAAACAGGCAAAGACACGAGGATAGGAATAACAGTTCTTTACTAGCATGTATAACAAGGCAAACAGCAACAGCTCTGTCGTTAACAGCAACCAGAGCCAGGGTCCCAGGGCCGCGTCCCTGACCGCGCTTTCCCGTGCTGCAGTTCCGGCCGCCGCCGGTAGGGGCGCTGCTGCTCCCGGTGCGCTGACCCGCCGCGGCTGCAGGGAGCGCTGTGGCCGGGCTCGGGCAGCGCGCGGTGATGGCGGCTCGGCCCACACGGGCAGGGGCGGATGGAGGAGAGGCTTCGCTCCACAAACCCCGGACAGCCGATCCCGCTGCCCCAGCAGGGCTCTGAGGAGCACCGAGCTGGGACGGCAGGGATCAGCAGAAATCCCAGGGTGGCGGACGACATGTATCAGAAGGTCCGCAGCAGCTTCCCGTAGCTGGAACTGCGGGACGTCCCGGCAGGGCAAGGGGGTACGGAAAAGAAGCGAGGCAGCTCCCGGCTGGGTTATAGCAGTGGCAGCCAATTCCTTTCCCCAAGCCGCAGGTCCCACTGTCCTCCTCTGAAACACAGACTGCAGCCAGCCCCATCCTTTACCTGCCCCAAATCCCGCTGTATCGCTCCCCTCCGAGAAACTCGCGGAGAAAAAGAAGTGTAGCCATATGCTGCACTCTTCTCCCCACCTTGGCCACTTCTTTTGTTTTTAAGTCCCCATAAGCACCCAGTAGTTAATTTCCTAGCAACTTACGGGAAAAACTTCTCTAAGTAAAGTAGAAAGAAATCCAACTGCCAGCATCATCTTAAATTTGAGCCAGCTTTTGGTGTTGTTTTACAATGCATGTTCTTGTGTTTAAAAAAAAAAACAAAGGTGGCAGTTTGCAGCAGCCCAGCTAACTGTGCCGTGGGCTGCGGGGTGTCTGTGGGCCTGCAGGCAGTGCCGTGGCCTCGGTGGCGGTGGATCCCAGCGGCAGGCTGCTGGCCACGGGCCAGGAGGACTCGAGCTGCATGCTGTACGACATCCGCGGCGGCCGCATGGTGCAGAGCTACCACCCGCACGGCAGCGACGTGCGCTCCGTCCGCTTCTCGCCCGGCGCCCACTACCTGCTCACCGGCTCCTACGACATGAAGATCAAGGTGACGGACCTGCAAGGTAACGCAGCCACAGCGTCACAGGCTGCCTTCCTGCTCGGGGCTTCTCACCCTGGAGTTGAGGACTTGGCTCAAGGATCAGGTTTTACTTGGAAAGGGGGAAAAATAGTAGAGCTTTGAAAGGTTGGATGTGTATGTATGGTGGTTGTGTCTGGTGGAAATTGGCTGAGTCGTGTGGCTGTGAACTGAATCTTGGTTTGGGGTGAGGGTCTCATTACAGTAAAAGCACTGATTAACACTCTTGCCTGGTGTTAATGGCCATTGCTTTCAGACAGCATTCATAAGATTGACCCTTTAAAAAAAACCCTAAAAAGTATAGTAATTCTCATTTTTATTGGGATAAGTTAAGAATAGGAAAGATATCGGGTGTGTCTAGTTGACTTGATTCTCTTGGACCATTAAATTTTAATCACTTTGTGTTAAAACGGTGGAGATCTGCATTTTTAAGTTGTACTTCGTCCAGTAAAGCCTAAAAGTTGAAACACTGGGGCCTTTTGTTATGCTCAATGTATGTGTGAGAGAAAAGGGACTCAAGTGGGCTTCATAAGGTGAAATACAGATACAAGCCTAAAGCAAAGTGGTTAACAAAAGACCCTCCACCCAAGGGCTGGGATATGGATTCATGGCATGAGTAATGATTTCTGTTCCTCTTCACAGGGGACCTGACGAAGCAGCTTCCTCTGATGGTGGTAGGGGAGCACAAGGACAAAGTTATTCAGTGCAGGTGGCACACACAAGATCTTTCCTTCCTGTCATCTTCTGCAGACAGAACTGTAACCCTTTGGACCTACAATGGTTAGAGTGCAAACAAAGGCAACTATGCAGCTAAAGCACAGAGACCGAGACTATGGAACTGTCCAAACAAGTAATAATAATGAGGCTTTGAGAGAGCAGCAGTTGAGCACGAGAGTGTCTTACCAAGAGGAGGGGCACCTGTCACTGATTTTTCTGGTTTCTAGGAGGTCTTGGTGTTTTTAGTATATTCTTTTGCAGTGCTTCCAGTCTTCCATGTTGAACTCATGCTGCTGTGACCTATTGTAGTCTTGTTGCCAAAGTCTATGAGGAGAACTCTTCTGTTGTTGATGTGCACTCAGAGTAACATGAATGATGTGTTTACAGTTTGGTATTAATTGCATTCCTTGTTCTTTGCCTCAATGAGAATTTTGTATAGAAACCTAAGTTGAGGAACACTTTAATCAAGTCTGTATGTAACTAGTTACACACACACATGAAAGAAAAACTACTTCCACTGTTTTTTCAGGTTTATTGTATTCATCACTTTTAAACAAGAGCTCAAACTTGGTAATATCTCCATAGTTTCAACATTTTTAGTAAAAAAAATAAAATCTGAACTTCAAAGGTTGGCTAGGTAGTAACCACTTCTTGATTATGGTCCATTATATAGTGGGGGCTTTTCTTTCTTTTCATCTAACCTGGGAAAAATGTTGCTGTTTTTACTACATGACATTATTTTGAACCAGCTAACATGTTGGAGGGGGAAAAGTAAAATATTGACTTTTTCAGTAGAAACATGTAATATTTTACTTTTTGAATGCAACAGAATACCTCTGTGTATAATGTACTGTAGAAAAGAGTGGATTGGCAGAAGTTGTCACAGTGAGCTTAATGGCTATCAATTTTTCAAGTAAAAAGGATACCATTAATGCTGTAATACAAACCAGCATGGCTTAAAATGCTATGTCTGCATGATAATTTAAGAATTGTTTAAATTCCCAGTTCAGAAGCTTATCTGAATTTTATTTCTTGCACTGTTTATGTATGGGAGATTGCAGTTTTATTTCTACAAAACTTTAGATTCTAATGTTTATGTATTGTTATATTTTCATATTGTACAGTTCCTTTTACTTTTTGAAATATAAACCTTAAACTTTAGGTTATTTATTTATTTGAACTGCAGTTACATTTTGGATTCTCTTGGTTACTAAATTATATGTGCACTGTAGCAAACATTTTTAACTATCGTATAAAAGTGGAAAGGTAACTATAGAAGTGTATCTGTGCTATAATCTCAATAAAGACCTCCAACACCTGCACCTCTTTCATCTGTTATTTTTAATTCTTGGTTTATAATTCCTCAAAGCAACTATGATACAGCAGTGTGACCTATGATTTAAGTATGCCAGAATTACAAGATACTTAAGAGCTTTGATACTGCTTCCAAGTATTGAAACTTGCCGTGCAATAAGTAATAATATTGAGTTGTAGAGCTGAAAATCTTGTTTATCTTTTCATTTATTAGATACATATACAACAACAGGTATGTATGACACAATGATGCATACATAAAGCTATGTTGGAGGAAATAGGGTTTCTCTAGCTGTCAGTCTATTTAAATCAGCATATTTAGAGCAATAGTGATTTCCTGACATTAATTTCATTCCCAGTTGTGTCTTTACAGGGCGGGTCTGGTTGCACATCCATCATTTTACACCCCGCCTGCTGTGCCTGAGCTTGCATCGCATTTAGCGCCGGTTCGTCTCTCCGGCCGGGGCCCGCTCTCCGCTGCTCCCGCGGGGCGGGGCCCGTTCTCAGCCGGGGCCCGGGGCGGAGCCGCTGCTCCCGGGCGGGGCCCGCAGCCCGAACGGCGCCTCGGGCCCGGGCGGCGCTGCCGCAGCCGCTGCTCCGCGGCGCTTCCGGGGCGGAGCCGGGCCCGGCTGGGCGGCGGCGGCGGCTGGCGGGGCGGCCCCGCTGCGGGTAAACACCGGGTGAGCGCCGGGAGCCCCGCGGCCCCTCAGGTAGCGCGGGCGGCGAGTGGGGCTGCGGGCGGGCGGGCGCCGCTGGCCGGGGCCTGCGCGGTGTCGGGGCGGGGAGGGGTTGAGGGCTGCGTGTGGCGGCGGAGCCCGTGTCGGGTGCCATGAGAAGGCGGGGGAGAACCGTGTGGAGCCGCTTCTCTATGGCCCTGGCGGTTCCTGCAGCTCTCGGGCGGCAGTGCCGGCCTGCGCCGGCCGGAGCGGGGCCCGCGGCCTGCGGAGCCGCACCGGGGAGACCAGGCCGTGGCGCCGGACAGGGCTGGGATGTTCCTGCAGGGCTGGCCGAGGTGAGTTCTGCCTGACGGGCATGCTGGCCCCTTCGTGAAGGAATGCTGGAAACCAAAGTTCATCAAGGAGGAATGTTAGCGTTGGCAGTGGTTCTCCAAGGGCAAGCTGCCTGCGCCCTTAGGAGCACGATCTCTGAGGGAGCGCGGGGCATCGCTCTCTGAGGGAAACAAAGGCTGGAGGAACGGCAGGAGGTGGTGTGGCCTTGCTCTTAAAACAGTGCGGCCAAGGGGAGCTAATCCAAAGGGGTGACCCAAAACCTGAACGTGCTCCGTTAACTCCAAAATACCTATCACTTTCTACACTCCTACGTGTGTTAATGAAGGAAGACGTGTGCATGCTTTAAAGTCACTCAAACTGCGTCTAAATACGAAGTGTCATCAACTGAAGCTCTGCCTTTTGCCCTCCCTCACAAAACCAATATAAGTATAGGCTAAGAGGGGCGGAGGTCGGAGGAGACTCCACCTCATGGGTCTGTCGGCGGGCTCTGCCTCTTTCCTCCCCCTTAGGAATGACTATTGGGTAAGGCTCGGACACCGAGTGCTCCCTCAGGGAATTCAGAGAGCCAGCTGCTGTTTGCGATTGTGCTCCTGCAGACGGTGTGTTTATCACTGACAGCGTTTCTGTTGCTCAGCAAATGACAGTGTTTTGCACCTGAGGGTTGTTGAGCGTTTCCAGGCTGTGGTCTGGCCAGGAGAGTTTGTTGGACGCACCGGACTCACGGTGTGTCTGTCGCGCTGTGTGTGCATCTGTGATTGTGGTGGTTCGTACTGAGTGTGACTGGAGCCACAGTGCTGTGGCTGAAGCACAGGGCTCTGTGCTTCCCTTTTTGTGCGGAATTGGCCATCCCTCAAAGCACAGCCACTCCCAGCCCCTCTGGTATCCGAGGAACGGCTGAAATGTCAAGGGCAGTTTTTCTGCCAGGTCTTCCTATTAATGTGACAGTAAAATTTGCTTTACTGTTAACACAGTGCCGTTGTGGTGAAGAGTGCTGGAGTTCTGCACCGTTTTATCATATTTAGCAATACTGAACTCTGTGCTACACCTGCTGATAACAAAGTCAGGGGTATTGATCCACTCATATAATACAGTTTAATTGTGCATATTATTGTCAGCATTTTCCTTGGGAAGAAATAGGGAAGTGAGTTTAAACCTTCTTAAGGGAGAACTGAGTTTTTTAAAAGCTCCACTTTTAGTTTTTTTCTTGTAAGATTGTTTCATTTTTTTGATACCGCATGTTACACCCTGACCTAAATACCTGAATTTCTTGTTGTATTCAGTGATACAGGATGCTGTTTCCTTTGGTGTTGTGTGCAGTGATGCTGACAGGGAGCTGTAAAGCTCAAGAAGATGAATGGATTGACCCCACGGATATGCTCAATTATGATGCAGCATCAGGAACAATGAGAAGACCTTATAAGGTAGAGAAAGAAAGGGTGTGTCTCTCTCTGTTGGAAGATTGCTTTTAAACTGTGACAGTAAATAATGATAGCAGTATGGTGTTTTTAAGGGCTTATTATCTTGTATCTGAATCCATACACAGAAAAGTCTTTGTGTCCATGGTTAAAATTGCAAGAGAAAAAATAGTGTAATTAGCTCAGGATCTTTCCCTGGTGAGCTTCTGTTGCACTCAGATAAGTCACATCAAGCAGGCTTTTTGTATTTTCACAGGTGGTGCTTGATTTATGCAGGTTGTGGCACCACAGGTTACTGCTCTGAGAAGTACTGGGTTAAGCAGCTCTTGCTAATTTCCCAAGTATAGTGTTAAATATCTTGAAAATCAGGTTCCTAACTGATAAAAGTTGGGGGAGTTAAACTTAATTATTGTATTTTATTTTAGTCCACCAGTTTCCCAGCAGCAGGAACCAGTTTCCCATTTCTTGTGTGGGACTATTTTGAATTTTAATGGTGTTTTGTAATGCTGGGCCTCAGTTTTCAGAAGGTCAGACTAGGGATTGAGTGCTGTACTTTTAATGAATCATTAACACTGAAGAGAAGATGAACTAGGAAAAAAATCCGTTCTAACAAAATGAATTTTCTCTGTCTTGTATGAGGAGTGGATCCTGAATACCGTGAGGTGCACGCTGATTATCTTGTGCATGTGTGCACACATGGCCCTGTAAAGTGGAGGTGGTTATAAGAGCACCCTTGATTTTTGCCATTATTCAACTTTCAAGTTTGGTTTTGCAGTCTTGAGTAATACTGTTTAAACACTGCAGAGCATAATTTTCTGAAGCTTAAAAGATGCAGAGTGTGTTATTGCTCTCCACAGCTTTCCCCATCAACCTCCAACTTCTCCACGTCCACCTGATAGTCATTAACAACCTTAAGGCCCAGCAGCAAGCTTTGGAGCCCAACTGCTTCAGCTTTATATAAAAAATTAGTAGCTTTATTGTTGTCTCCCACAAAACTAGAACTACATCTTAATTACTACTTTGTGTTTGTCCATCTTCTCAGGATTTCTTTTGTGCTCTGCAGAGATTTTAGGTGGGCAGGCTGTGTGGGCTGCTCAAGCCCTCAGGAGCAAACTTTGTTTCAGCACGAGTTCACTGGTTCAGGGCTGTTGTGCTTCCTCTTGGGGGCCTCCCTGGGTGTGCACACGTGGCTGGAAGCAGCCCTGCTCTGTGTCTGAGCAATGAGCAGAGGGCACAGGGAGCTCTGCAGTAGACAGAGGCAGGCAGCCAGAGTGGGGTTTGTGTTTGCCTGCAGTCTGGCTGCTGCTGTGGGAATTCACCTGCCTCAAAGCTGCCCCTTTGCCTGCTGAGTCAGTTTTCAGCCAGTGCCATTATCTAATCTGATGCACTCTGAGGGTCAGCAGCCCTCAAAGGAGGGGAAAGGGCAAGGGGAGGAGGACAGGCAAGACCTCACCTTTTGCATTTAGATAAACTCAAAGCAATTGTCCATCTGGAGCCTAAAATAACAGCAGAGAGGTAACTGCAGTGTCACTGGGAGGGTACTAGCAGCAAAGATCTGTACTCAATTTTTAGCTCCTTTGCTCATTCTAAAGTGATGTGGCTGTAGAAGTGTAACAGGGCTTGTTGGTCAAATTCTTGAATTCTGAAAATATGGTTTTCTTCTGTAATTTTAGCCAAACTATCATGACTCTGAGGAAGAGGCTGTGGATGCAGTCAGTACTGAAATCTCACGTTGTTCCAGGGTAGTAGATTCCTTGCAACACAAGGTTTGTTCTTCAGAATATTTTCCCATTTTATAGTGCTTATAAATATGCTTATGTATTTTAGTGCTTATAGTTTTTTGCTTTCTGATGATGCTCTTCTGGACCGTACCAAACAGGTGCATTGCTGGCATAATTTATTCTTTATGGAAGGGGAACCTCTAGGCAGAGGAGAAACTGAAAGTGGTTTGAATTCATGTTCAAGTTGTTGTTCTGCCTACAAAGGTCTGTTTCCTGCCGTGTTTTGTAGTGTAACAAAGTCAATAGGAGCTAGGTGCTTCTGCTCAGTGTCAGCAGTTTGGAGGTGTGGTGCTGAGTACCCCGTGCTGCTCTCAAGCTGTCAGTCCTGTCAGATTTTAGAGGTGGTTGTGGGCACAGAGACCAGGGCCATGTGCAGAGCTGCAGCTCTCAGGTGCTGCTGTCAGAGCCCCTCCCAGGGTGTGGGGATGCCTGAGTGGCTCCTGGGGCCCTTCCTGCCCTCAGCCATTTGCATCCCCAATGGGATATGTGGCATTTTAATGTTGTTTTAGTTACTTCAATTTTTTGGTAGTTCCCTCTTTTTTTTCCTGTTGCAAACTTAAAGTGTAAGGAGATCCAGATGTTTGCATTTGTTTCTAGATTTACTGAAGTCAGGATCTGAATATTACTAGCAGATGTGAAATCTCCAGTACTGGCCAGTTCTATGGAAAGCAGTATGTTCAGTAACTGTGTATGCTTTCTATCTGGCAGACTGACCAGGGAATCATTGCTAAACTAAAGAAATGTGCCCCTGCTAATCCTGAACTAAATGTGTTGGTATATTTGGGGTTTTTCTCTCCTGTGAAGAAGCTGGTTTGAGCAAAGTGAATAAAAGTATCTTTTGCACAATTGCAGATTGCAGAGTGTGAGAAGAGGAATGCCAAATCACAGGAGAGCCGCAGCTTTTATATTTTTAAGCGATTCTTGAATAAGATTTTAAATGAAGCTGGAAAACTTGGCCTTGTAAGTATTTGAACAGTCATTTAATAACACTTAATTAAAATGAATTCATATTACTGCTTTATGTAGTTTTCACAGTTACCAAGCATTGAGTAATTATGCTGGTGTACTTTAAATGCAATGAAGGGACCTGGATGGCAAAGGAAAAATGACAGAAGTGTGTGCATCCTGTACTACTGAGGAGACACAGTTGGTGTTTGATCTGTAGAGCATCCAAAGGAAGGGTTTGTGAATTCAGTGTATCTTAGCATCTGTTAGCTTAGCAGTCTGAGAGAGCTGAGGCTGTTCAGCCTGGGGAGGAGAAGGCTCTGGAGAGACCTTAGAAACCCTTTGAGTACCTGAAGGTGGGCCTATAAGAGGGAACTTTACTCCTAGTGCTAGGACAAGGGGAATAGCTTTGAACTGAAAGAGAGGAGGTTTAGAATAGATACTGGGAAGAAATTAATTGTTCTGATGGTTGTGAGGCACTGGAAGAAGTTGTCCAGAGAAGTTTCAGCAATGTGGTCTAGTGGGAGGTGTCCCTGACCATGAGGGTTGGAACCAGATTATCTTCAAGGTCCCTTCCAACCCAAACCATCCTGTGATTCTAACCATCAAGGAATAGCAGCTTATTAGAGTTTCCATGTAAGAATCACCTTGCTACTTTCTTTATGCAGTGATTTCAGCTGGAATAGAGTGAATTTTCTTGCTGGTAGCTGGTGCAGGGCTGTGTTTTGGCTCAGAGTGAGGGCACTGTTGCTGACACTCTGGTGTTTCAGTGGTTGCTCACTGGTGCTGTCTCTAAGCCAAGGACTTGGCTGTGCCCGTGGCAGCCGGGAGGTGCAGGAGGAGCTGTGAGGGAGCGAGGCCGGGACAGCCACGTATAATAGTTTCTATCTGTTTTATCCAGCTTTGACTGAGGCACACACATAGTGTATATGTAATTATTACTTGTTAATGAGCCCTGGTCCTGAAATCTTAGTGAGATAGTTTATTTTTTTAGGATTTGTTTCTTTAGAATTGAAAGATTACAAACCAGTTGAATTGTATTTTGTGTAGTTTAGATGAACAAAAAGGTTATAGAATCACAGTGTGCCCCCTGTCCCACGTTTTCATCCTGCAGCCTGCTTCAGAAGGGCACTGGTACAGAATGAGTATGATCAGTTTTGGCCTATGGATGCATTTGTATTTCCAAATCAGCAGCTTTTAACCCTTGTTTTGCTTTGCTTGGAATGCAGCCTGGGGAAGAAGTGGGCCATGCCCACTACGATGCTGAGATCATTCTCACCAGGCAGACGTATTTGGAGATCCTCAGGTTTGTCAGTGAGGAGGCCTGGCAGCCAGGAGCCCTGGATGAGGCACTCAATGATATCTTGGTCAATTTTAAGCACCACGATGAGGAAGCTTGGCGGTGGAGATTTGAAGACACCTTTGGAATTGATCTATATCATTTGTTTTGGGTAAGAGAATAAAGGTTGATTATTGCTTTTAATTGCTGTTTTCTTCAGTTTCTCTGTGCTAATCAATATTACCATCTTAACTCCACAGATAAAGCAATTCCTTCCATCATATTTCAAGTCAATCTTTTTTTTTTTGTGGTTGCTGAAGAATTTACTTGCTTTAATAAGGAATTCAAGTTTTTTATTCCTGTGGTCATCTGTTCTCTATTGTAGCTTTGGTTTGGGGCTTTTTTCCTGGTGTGCTTTTTCTTTTCTTGTCTTTTATATCTATGCTGCCAGACTCATTGTGCTCTAGCACTGTCTTACCTCGAGAACTGACACCTCATGCATTGTAGATCTTCCATGTTGGTCTCTTGTTCATCTAGCTGTTGAAGCTGTTGGCTTCTCCAAGAGTTGGAATATATACTGAGACAAGTATATGTTTAAACCCCTATAGGTCAGAGGCTTTTGCAAATTTTGTGGAAAAAATTGTATAGGGTTGGAGAGGAGAGAGGAGAGTTGGGAATTATAAAGTGCTAAGCTGAGGATCTCTAATAAAGATGACGCTTTCTGAATAAATCTTTACAATTCAGAATATGCCAGTGTTTGTGCTGACATAATCTTGCAAGTAGCCTGTCTAGATTTGAGGGGTCCCTGGAAGCCAGATGACAAAAGGAGGCTCAGTAACCTCTGAGAGGGGTCCTGGGGTGGAAAGACACTGTGGAGTCCTTGAAGTCTTGCGGCCGGTACCCAAGCTGTAACTTTGTGCAGGAGTTGGCAGCAGTTGTTCTGTGGTTCAGAGCAGGCACAAACTGCTCAAGCACTGGCTGACACCAATTTGATCATTTAGAAGTGTGGTTGCTAATGGAACAAATAAACCTGAGAAATAACTAAATATCACAAGAAACAAATGAGCAGCTGCAATGTCAGGCTGTGGCAGGGATGAGTATTGGTACTGCCACAAAGCTGTCCTGCCTTGTGCTGCTCAGATGGGCTGTGGAAGCAAGGAAAAACTCCGCTATTCCGTGTAAATGGCATTAGTAAAAACAAAAGTTGGAAGTTTCTTCATCTTACTGTCAGAAGAGATGAAAGGTCCAAATATGGGTCATAATGTTTTCCTCTTTTCTTTTTCAGCTACTCTTGTGCGTAGCGTGCATTGTGATTGTACTGGCTACAGAAGTGAGGACCTATGTGTCCCGCTTTGTTCAGCTGAAATATGTTTTATTTATGACTTTCCTCGTCAGCTTTGTATGGAATTGGTTTTACTTGTACACGGTAAGTTCTGGAATCGTAATGGCTTTTTGGCTTAGAACGGTACAGCTATGAGGGAGTTAAGGTTGTTTAGTTCCTTTGGTTAATTTACATACAGCTTTTAATTAACTGCAAAATAAAAAAGGGATAAACATTTTTCTTTTGCATGTTGATAGGGGTGTTAGGTGTAAAGAACAAAAGAAACCCTGACAACTGTATTGTGCTGTAGAGGTGCACAAAATTCAGAGAGCACTAAACTCTGATTTCACTACATGGGCAAGGCAGATGTAACCTCTGACTGAAGCAGCTTGGTAGAAAAGTTATACAGAAATATATTCAGATTTTTTTTCTTAAGATTCCTTGGTAGAAACTTTCATGTGATAGACCAGATAAATGCCTCATTAACTAAGTGGCTGATGGTACAATCAGATCAGTTTTATCAAGGAGGAATGTAGGACACCAGATCAAAGCCCAGCCACAAAATCTGCCCTCCCATCTTGTCAATGAGGATTGAAGTGCAGTGTGTCAGAGCCAGGGACAGCAGTGCTGAAGAGTGGCATGGCTCTGGTGGGCTTGGAATGCCATGCAGGTGGCTTGGGTTGAGGCAGTGAACAATGTCAGTTTTACAACAGAGGATTTGACCAATTTTTCTCTTGATTATCAGTTGCAATCAGTAAGGCAAAACTATAATAAATACAGTTATTTCTTATGCAATTTATTTGAAAAAGAAAAGAGAAAGTTTTAACTAGTAATTCCATGACAGCTGTGTCTCTGTTCCAGAAACATGTTAAGATGTCATCAGTTTACTTTTGCCTTGAACTTGTATCTTCCAACATTGGAGTCTGATCCTTTGACAATTCAGATTCCTTTTGGAGAATAA
This sequence comes from Zonotrichia albicollis, assembly GCF_047830755.1. Taxonomy (NCBI): domain Eukaryota; kingdom Metazoa; phylum Chordata; class Aves; order Passeriformes; family Passerellidae; genus Zonotrichia; species Zonotrichia albicollis. The sequence continues at coordinate 21,269,689 of NC_133826.1, read as the reverse complement.
CTTGGAGGTAGCCATTATCTCAGGGTTTTTGTCCATTCCCAGGAAGTTCTTAGAATTTAACTCCATTAAATTGTTTAGGTAGTAAACTTTTCTAAATACATATTACATGGGGAATTGTCATTACAAGGGGACAATGTGGAAGTTCCCATTTATGTGGGAACTGTCCCCAGGCTGCAGAGAGCCAGCAGGGCTGCTGAGCAGCAGCACTCGTGGCTGCAGCACTCGGTGTGTGTCTCCCTGCAGCTGGCCTTCGCTCAGCACCAGGCAGAGATGGCCAAGATGGGGCAGTTTGACAAGGTCTGTGCCGAGAAGCTGGAGTGGTATGGAAGTCTCATGGGTAAGCTCTTCTCTTGGTACTTTGCAGAAGTGGTTAATTTCACTAAATATCCATCCATAGTATCCCAGGATACTTTTATTTCTTCATGGGTAGTATGGGGAATTCTCCTCAATACATGATTACATGGTTTTACCCTTTTCCCATCCCATAAGACTTTGTTTTCTAGGCCTGGGGAGGAGAGCTGATCACAGCACTGTACTTGGGGTATGTCATGGTGTTACTTCTTTTTCTTGTAACTTACCTGTTTCCCCAGTACATTCAGTGCCCTTTACTAAAGACAGGCAGGCAGAGTTCAGAGCAAGGATTTTTTTTCATGTATTACACCTGTGAGTGCAATGGATTTCAGGAATTGGATCTATAATTGTTTATTCAGGTGATACTATTTTACAGAGAAAGCTGGTTTTTTTTATTAGCTGTTATTTCTGTCCAGTGCCATAGCAGATAGATGAAGGGTAGCAGCTCTTAAAGGCTGCTTGTTATGGTCTTCCCTGTGTAATTTCTTGACTCTGTTGTTTTTGATTGCATGTCAATGATTTATGTGCTGTAAAACTACAGACCACAGAAACACTGATGTCATGAATCACTTGTTTATAATGTAAAGGTTCCCTTAAGAAGTAAGACTTCCTGCTTGTAACTAAAACAGACCCTTGAATCCAGCAAGCAAAAGGAGACAATTTCAGTCTCCCTGCAGACTGGCAGATGGGCAGTAACACAGAATGATGCTGTGTCAGTAGCTGTGGACAGTGTTCACAGTAAGTTCATAGTTTCCACACATGAGACTTTTTTCCCTGAGGCTTCTGGGAACTGATCTCACCCAAAGAGCTTTCTTGATTATACATGGGGGAAAATTTCAGGTTCTTCTCTTTTTTTCCAGCCTTCCCTCCCCTTCCTGCATCCCCTTGACTGGATAAACTGTACTTCCAGCCAATCTCAGATGCGTAAAAATAAATCTGTTTTGGACCATGTCTAGAAGAGTTCTCTTCCGTCTGTAACTGAAATGCTGCTTTCTGTATTGCTGCTGTGTCACAAAATATCTTTTTAAGAAGTAGTAGTAATATGTGTCTGCTTTGATTTCAGAATGGCTTAGAAGCACATGGACGTTTCAGGATGATCCCTGTAAGAAGTATTATGAAATTCTGCTTGTAAATCCTGTGTATATGGTTCCACCATCAAAGGTATGTGCCAAGCCTGAGGGGACTGCCAAGGCCTAGGTTGGTGTTTGTGTGACAGCACTGGTTTTCTGCTTCTTTTCTAGGCCTTGGCAGTAACTTTCACCAACTTTGTAACTGAGCCTTTGAAGGACATAGGACAAGGTATTGGTGAATTCATCAAGGCACTTATGAAGGAGATACCATTAATTCTGCAGGTTCCAGTGCTCATTACCATGGCTCTGGGTGTCCTGGTTTGTATACATTCATCTTACATTTAGAAGCTCAGCTTTATTTTTTAAATATTAAATGTGTTTATATTTAAGTATTATCTATTATATTGTGTATTTCTCATTTGTAAACTGAACAGATTTCTTAGCACAAAGAAATTACTTCTGCAAGGGAATTTTTTCTTGACAAAGGCTTCATACTACAGTTGGTCTAGGAATTAAAAGAGCTGAGTTTTGCGTTCAAACTGTATTCCTCCCCCACTCCCCAAAGTGTGATACAGTAGCATTAAATTGCTTCAGATCTTAGGCTCTGTGACAGTTTATTGCACCTTAGGTCTCATTTCTTCTTTGAGTCATTAATTGTGATGTGTGTGGCTGGCATTTAACACAAAGACATTGAGTTAGAGCCTTAAACATTAATGTAGCACTAACAATGAACTGCATCCAGCCTGGCAGTTCCTGCAGTGTGGTCAGACTGCAGAAAGCTTGAGCTGGAGCCATTCCCTTCACCTGACTTTTTCCTTAAGGGTCTTGCAGATATATGACAAGAAATCTGTGTGAAAACCATAGGCTGCAGATATTCGGTGTTTTGCTCAGTTTTGGTTTTTCCCTCTCCCCTAGACTTTTTGCTATGGTGCAGGATCATCAGTGTCTGCATTAAGATACTTAAGGTCTTCTCAGAAGAAGAGTCTTCCCCTGCCTGCAGGTGGGCAGGAGCCCATGGCCTTTGGGCAGTACGATGGGAGGAGAGCAGATGAGTACTACCTGCAGCAGCAGCCCTACGTGCACAGAGGCCACCAGGACAGAGGGGACGCTGCCAGCAGGCCCCTGCTCCGGCTGAGAGCGGCCAGTGGCAGCAGGAGCCCGGACACGGCACGCAGCAGCGAGCAGCCGGACGCACTGCAGGTACCACAGGCGCCTCCTGGGGCTCTGGGAGCTGCCAGGAAACTGAGCAGATTGCAGTGGCACCTGCTGCAACACAGTCAAACAACATCATGAAACCCAGATCTGGGGGAGAGAGCAGCTAAGGAACTACACGTTCCCCTATGGAACAGTTTGATAAAGGTGTCTTGGATGTGTTTCTTCTGGAAAAATATCTTGCAGTAGCTAACTCTGGCAAGAAACTACTGAATTAAAATGCTTTATGTTAAAGACAACTTCAGCTTTGAGATCAATATGTGTGTGAGCTGGGCAATCATGATAACCCACAGAAGAAATGTGGAGGAAAGCAGCAGTGCTGACTTCCCTGTAAACTACAGAAAATTCAAACCAGATTTATACTCTATATTGGGCTTATTTACATGTTCTGTTTCCCGAGGGGAAAATAAATAGCCATCATGCTTTGGGTGAGCCCTGCCCCTTGAGCTGGGATGCACTTGGAACAATAGATGCTGTCACTTTTGATTGCTTAATTAATAGGTTATTATTGATTTTTTTTGCAGAACAGGTTGTACACTGAATCTGAAGTTCATAGACTTGAAACTCTCAAAGCTGAAAACCTTACTGCAGAAGCTGCACTTGAGCAGCAAAAACAGGAGACAAGCAAAGTAGAGGGAGAGACTGGAGAAAACTGTGTCCCCAATAAAAACCTAGAACAGAAGAGTTCTGCCACAGAACCGTGCGAAGAGAAGAAAGAGAACGTTTTACATGAGTCCGGGAAAGAGAATAAGGAAGACCCAGACTCTACTGTAAGTTTTGTCTGATCTTTACTTGTCATATACTTGCTAATTCTGCTCTCATTCTCAAGTGTAGAAGAGACAAGACTATCAAGGTGGGAATGTAAAATCTGGGAGAGGGTACTCTGTCTGGAGTCTGAAATAAAGGTGTTAATAAGATGATGCACCTCTAAGGGGCCAGAAAAACCCAGGCTTCTGGGGTGCTGCTGCTTGTTGGAAATCAGGTTTGTGTAATAAGTTTTGAGTAATTGCCATAATGCTAATTCCCAGCTCAGATGTCTCAGGTCTGTCTTTGGGTTTATGTTCTTTAAAAATAGTTTGCTTCTTGTCAGCTCAGTTTTAGGGCAGCTGATTTGCTCCTGGTGTAATGATGTGCAGAGAGTGAGCAGCTGATGGTGCAGCGGGCAGTTTGAGGCAGCTCAGAGCGGAACAGGGCCAGGAGAGGAGCTGCCCTGGGGATGGACATTGCAGTGCTTGTTCCCAGAGCTCCCCCAGCCCAGCTTGTCCTTAGCCAGGGCCAGTGAGCAGCTGAGGTCAGGCACAGGCAGCAGCAGCAGCAGCTGTGCATGTCTGTGGCTGGCACTGGAAGCCGGGGTGCTGCAGGCACTGCCCCACACCCATGGCAGGGGGTGCCCAGTGCCCACCACCCCTGTGATTCCCTGGGGCATGGGCACCTTTCACACAAGCTGTAGAGCAGCATGAGCAGCTGTTTCTTGAAATAAGTACTTCTTGATAACTTCTGCTGTTTGCAGAACTGTTCTGAATTAATGTGGGAAACAGTTAGCTAAATATTACCAAAAAACCATAATGCTTGAAAAAACTATTTTTTATTAAACAGAATTAAAACTAGGGTTTAATTTTTTTATAGAAATTGTTTCTTCCAAACTGTGTTTCTGCAAAGAGACTAAATACTAAAGCTATTTATTCTCTTTTTTTTAAATTATTTTTTTAAAAAAGTATAAAAGAAAACAGAACTTTTTTTCAGGAAGTACAAATCAGGGGAAAAAATCAAATTTTCTTTAAAAAGAACATAAAAATTTAAGTCTTTCACTAGATTGAGACAGTGGTAGAATCCACTAATGAGCAATGAGAGCATTGACAGAGAAAAAAAAGTCATAATAATTTTGACAGACTAGAAGCAAATAAGAGGGAGACACAGTACCAGTACCTCAGACACTGCTCTGAAAGCAGCTGCCAAATGCACGAGCAGGGGCAGCTCTGTAAGTGCTGCTCACCAGTGAGATGCTGCTGCTGTTTCTGTGAAAAATCAGGAGAAAGGAGACAGAGCTACTGATTGCAGTCATCTAAAAAAGGCAAGTGTGCTTTTCCAGCAAACCAGAATGATCCCTAGGATGCTGCTGTACATACTGCTGGGCTCTTCAGCTGGAATTGGGTCCCTTTATGGCTGAGGGTAGCTGGACTCTCTGCTCATCCATTCTCTTGGCTTGTGAGCGCAAAATCAGGCTGAAAAAATCCTCATCTGGTACAGTGGGGCCTTTGGCAGCTCCTGGAGGAGCACATCTCTGATCATCCAGTCTGGAGCCCTACAGACAGACCAAGCAATACAAGCTGCATATTTACAGGAAGATATGGAGTAAGTGAACAATATTAAGTGAAAAAGCTACTAAAACCTTTTGCTGGCAGATTTAAAGCTCGTAGAGAGATTTAATTTATAAGTTTTGTTTCAAGTTAAACTTGCTAAATTAAATCATTGAGTCCAAGTGTAACTAAAATGGTTCCTCTGCCCCACTTGTCCCATGTGTCTAAAAGTGACCCCCCCCCCCAGTTCAGTTCTTTGACATATTGCAAAATGAGATTTCTTAGCATTAGTACAGGGTGTTTCTGGTCTCATACACCAGGAAGTATGGTTGTCTTCCTTTCCTTACACAGGGACTAAAAGCTGGCTGCAGTGCTGTGAGATTTGGGAAGGCACTCCTTGAAGGCCCCCTTGCCTCTGCTCTGTACAGCTGGGTACAGTTTAGTGCCAAGCTTCCAGAGCAGGTGGCAAACCCTGCTGGGCTGGGCTCTGCTCCCCGGGGGGGGAGGGGTGTTCCCACAGGAACAGGCTGCTGCTGGAGGGCACTGTGGGCACAGGAGGAAAAGCACAGCTCTCCGTGGTGGCTGGACCTGCGACAGGCACCCTTGGCACAAAAAGGCTCAAAGGCAGCAACCCTTCTGTGCTCGTTTAAAGCAGTCCATACTGATCAGAGGAGATTAAATATTTTTCCAGTCCTAAAAGAGAATATTTCTAGATTCTTTGCTTGACTCACAGAAGGAAACAGACAAGCTTCTATAACAGAACATGGTTTTTTCAGCAGGCTGATGAGCACTGTCATGTAGACTCAATTCTCAGCCAGGCTGCCATACTTTACTGGCCTTTGGAGAACTCAGCATCTGAATCTCGTGTTTTTGGCTGCTTGTCAACCAATCAGACAAACCAGCAAGTCTTTTTAATTCTTTTTGGTCTAATTGGTATATGCACATGCTCTAATTGAAAATCAGTCACCTCACTGGTATATTGCTATAAACTATCATTTAAACTTAATCTCACGGAAATGATGACTACTCTTACCACCAAAACCTGGATACTAAGTTCTTTCAGTTGATAAATTAGGATTGGTGGTGTATCAAGTGTCCTCCTTAGCAAGCCAGGTCTAAACACTTAAAACCATTTTACATACTCCTTGCAATAGCCTCACTTGTTTTTCTTCACGTTCTAAGTATTTCTTACTTTTAATAGTTACTATGGTACAAATACCAAAATTATACTTTCTAAACTGGATAATTAACAACACCCCAACCCTCACCTTCTGTTCTCTTATGTTCCTCCTTATCTGTCAGATCAATACATATCTTAAACCACAGTGGCTTCCTTACAGAATGCAGTAGAGGAGGCCCAGTTGCAGTCCCCAGAGGCAGAAGCTGAGGAGGTTGCTAAGCCCTTACCTGGCATTTGATCAATATGTCAAAGAAGTCGTCATCCAGGTCGCCGTTGGCGCCGGCCCCGAGCTGGCCCAGCAGGGCGTGGCTGCGGTGCTGCTGCTGCCTCAGGCCGGGCAGCTGGCCCTGGCTCTGGCCCTGGCCCTGGCTCTGGCCCTGGCTCTGGCCGGGCAGTTGGCTCTGGCTCTGCCTCAGGCCAGGCAGGTGGCTCAGGCTGGCGCGCTGCTCGTCCAGGCGCCGGCTCTGCGAGCTCGCCAGCAGCTCCAGGAACTCGTCCGTGTGCGGGGACACCGCCGACGTGGAAAAGGCTGCCCGGGACACACAGAGTAATCAGAGTTAGCCTGGGAGTAAATCCATTGCTGTACTGAGTTGTCTGCAAATACATTTTGAAAATACTATTTGGCAAAAAAACTTGAGTCAAATATGGATTTTGCTTTTAAAAAATTACATTTTATCATCGTTTTAGGTGGAGTAGAGGATGTTGCCACTGAAGGAGCTGGGAGTCTGTTCTTCTCCTGGAAGCAGCACCTCTGATCATCCATCCTGTTACTCTGGAACCGACTCAGCAGATCAAAGAACCCTTCGTCTGCCATTGGCTCACGGCTGCTTTTCTGAAAAGGAGAAAATTTGGGGTATTTGACCTTAGAGTGCCTACAGCTGGGACAACTGCATCAGAGTTTCAGTCCAGTGATATGCTTGACATTTACATATCTGAAATTTATTAAATAAATTTTTTTTAGTCAACCTTTTCTATAGCCAGACATCTATCCAAAGAGGAGATGCTAACGCTAGGGCAGCATTTTGGAGGGTGAAATATATTAGAAATGTCTCATTCTCTGAAATGGAAAGAAACTGCACTCTGATCATGGTAAAATGGGAGTTATTCCTCCTCAGCTATTAATCCAACAAAACCCCAAATGCCCATGAGAAGAAAAAGAAACAAGACCAGCAAAGAACAGTTGCCATTGATCTCAGCTCTATGACCAAATGCCTCAGTTCTTTTATTTTGAACTGACTTCTCAAGACTGTAATAACCTAAAAATATGTCCAAAATATCTCCCACTGTCTGGATCAGGAAAACAGATTTTGCTAAGTTTAGAGAAGTAGGGTCTAAAAGAGACTTAGAAATGAAATTTATTTGCAAGCTGAGGTCTAACTTCAAAAAAACCACCACAAATAAAATGTTTCAGTAGTAGGAAAATCTTAAAGCTGGCACCACCCCTGAGAGAGCTGTAGAATAACAGATTCTGCATCAGTTTAGAGCCACAGTGTTTAAATCAAGTTAAACTGAACAGGACAGCTGCAGGAAGGTGTTTTCCACAATTCTGATCACACAAAGATGAGTAAAGGCCATAGGCTCACCACACGTACCCTCTGAGAGTTTGGAAGTCGATGATCAATGGAATTACTGGCATCCTGCAAAACTTTGGAGGTGGTGCCATTTTTGTACTTTTTGCCTTTTAGTCGATTTACAAAATGAAGTTTTGCTGAAGTTTTGGCAACCAGTGGTTTCTGTTTAACAAGAATCTCACTGTTCCAGTTTGGAACCTAAGAAAACAAGAGTCAGGAAATTAAGCCTTCTGATTTTACTTACCAGTACTGTTACCCCTTACTTGCTGCTGCTTTTCCTCCCCAAACTGAGGCAGCTTTACACTATTTTGTTCTTGCAGCCACAAGGATGTACCCAAAGAGGCTCTTGAGTGCCAGTGCTGACTTCAGCTGTACTGACTACACATGCTTTGAGATTTCATTGATTAACATAACAGGCTTTGCCTTACCTGAAGAGACTGCAATTAGATATCCCAGTGAGGAGGGAAAAATAGCAATTTCAGTCTGCCACTGGAATCATTTATGCAGAACTGCCAGCCCAGTATTGAAAGGCAGAATGTAGAAGAAATCTCTCATAGACTGACACAAGGATTTTAATTGGGAACTCCCATTGCCAAAAGATTCCTGAGCTTAGGGAGAGAAGTTGTTTTGCCTGTGACTCAGCTGTAACATTTCTGAAATAGCATCCTTACTCCAGATGGAGGCTGAAGCTTCTGATGGTTTGCAAGTTGGTTGAAATCTCAAAGTGAAAAACAGAGCATGTATTTTAAGTCCCTGTAAAATGACTGTAACCAAAGAAAAAGTGTTCAGAAGAGCTAAGCTAAAGTTCAGGAATTTTATTCTGAATTACTTTCATGCTGCAACCTCAACCCATCTCTATAAAGAGATGAAAATTCCTTTGACGCTCATTACATCACTCATGCAGGGAATAAAGCAGGCCTCCCACAAGCCACTACAGCCATCACCTGTCACATGCTGTTACCTACGTAACAGAAGTATTTTTGGTTAGTATTGTTAGACGTGGTGTTATGGAGCTCCTGTGATCAACTAAATTAAAAAGGGAGGCAAAAGGCACATCAGCACACCCTCAGGTTTCACTGCAATATCAGAACAGAAAGAAGCAAAGTGCCAACCTTTTCTGGTGTTAATTTCATAAGTTCCATGTTCTCCATGCTGTAACGGCGTCCTCTTGGTCTGCCACCTTCAAGAGACAAATTCATCTTTTTATTATTAAAATTTATGGTGTCACTTGACAAGCTGTGGCTGTACTCCTCTAAGGTCCAAGGTCCAAGCCACAGACACAATTAGAACACACAAAGAAACTAAGCAGTACCCTGGGATTCACAATATAAATCCTCCAGAAAAGGAGGTGCTGAAGGGGTCCAATACCTCAAGAACCTTTTTCAGCTGCTGGGGAGAAAACCAAGCAAACTTCCATAGTCAACCCCAACTCATTAAAGAACTCAAATTAGATTCTTTTTTAAGTCCTCTGTTGGAAAACTACTTCAGAAAGAGGCACATACCATTCAAACTGTTTTCCACTGCGTGGCTTTCTGCCATCATGGAGTTGTTTGTGCTGTAGCTTAATCCAAGAACCATTTGAAGATCTGAGAGATTAAGTCTGGCAGTGAGTTCTCCACTTCTGTCTCCTACCTTCAAGCAAATAAAATAAGCAGTTGTATTACCTTAACAAATACATGTGTAACTGTAAAGCAATCCTTGTCCCATGACTTCTGAGAGAAAAAGGCTGAAAAGATTTTCCTGCTTGAAGACTGAGAACATCTTTTTAAAGAAGTAACAACTAACAGGTAACATAGAAAAGCTAAAATAATTTCTGCTTGGCCACTAACTTGGGAGTCCATGACACCATTGTGAGTGGTGACACTAGGACAAAGGAGCTGACTGGCTGAAATAACCTGGAATCAGCTGTCTCTAGAATGACTGAAAATGCATTCCATCACTCAAACTCACACCTCCATAAAACCTCTGGGAGCAAGAGCAAAAACCAACAGCCAGCACAGTGGGAGTATGGAAATCATACCTCTCTTGAAATCTCCAGGTGCCTTTCTGCAAAATGGATGGCTTGGTCATGATTTCCCAGAGCAGTGTAAGCATTCCCTAAACTCCAGCATGCTCTTCCTTCCCCAATTCTGAAAACAACACACATTTGCAATTACACCTCTACCTGAACACCAGAGGTCAGGTTTTCACAGTACTGCCAAAGTAATTTGCTGGGCTAAAAAAATTGAGGCAATCATCAGAGACCATGCTACCCCCAACATATTAAATATTGTATTTAAGGAGTGTGATCTGGTTATAAATAAATATGAACAAATTTAATATTTTTATTAATTTTTAAGCTCACAGCAAACAAGTTAGTTTTGTAAGCATGGGACATTGTATAACCTACTTTGCTCCTCCTCCAAGTTTGCATGACTTATTAGTCCTCTGTATTCTTAGTGACTTAAGAACAGGTACATTTAAATGTTGCAAAAAAAGTATGGTTGCACCCAACACTATAAAAAAACGTCAGAAATCAGTACTGTAATATAAACATTACTTGCTGCTGTGTTACTCTCTTTCCCCCATCCCTTCCTGGATTATTACCTTGTGGACAAGTAGAACACAGATTCTTATGAAAGTAGGGTGAATTATTATAATGAACTCATGAAAGAAAGATCTGCTTTTCCCTAATTTACACAGACTTGCTGACAGGAGATGATGTAGAAAGAGTCATTCATCAATTTGTCTTTCATCTCAGACTCATTAGCTGCAATACCATTATGAGTAATTTTGGTTTTCCACATGAAAACCAAAGCCCAGCACTGGGGGAATTCACACGAATGCAGCTGTCACATGGGGAACAATGCCAGTGGAGCTGAAGGTAACAGGATTTGCTCTGAGTGTCACACACACATGAAACAATCTCTTAGGGCTTACTTGTCATGTAGCTCCTGAGCAATCACAAGGTGTTTGAGGTGATAATCAATGGCTCTCTCATAGTCCTGCAGCAGAGTGTAGGTGTTCCCCAGGCTGTAGCAGGCCTGTGCTTCCACAGCTCTGTCCTTCAGCTGCCGAGCCAGCTGCAGCGTCCTCCTGCAGGAGAGGGTCAGGAACCACCACAGGGAAAAGCTTTCAGAAGTGCACTTGCACAACTGAAAATCTGTTACACAACTTCAGCAAATTGGGGCAGCAGGCAGCAAATTATTGGCTATTAAATTACTATCTTGTAAACCCTTGCAATCTCACACTTGTAAAGTCCTCCCTCCACTGCAACCTACTTCATTAGAGAGCAGGCTGATTCCTCAAACAGCATCATTTAATTTACTGCTCCATTAATAATCGGCAGGAGTTTCCCTGAGGTTGCACTGTTTAATAGCAGTGTTACAATACCTACTTTCCTACTTCCCATCAGAATGGGCAGGACAGGCCTGCACTCACCAAGCCAGCTGAGCTGTGCTGGGCAAGAAGAATTTGAGGGCTCAGAGGGATCTGCTCAGTACTGGGGCTTTTCTCCCTAAGAAATGCTGTGCTCTGGAATCCCAGTCAGATGCTAATAACACCTATACTGTATCTTTGCCAAGCTTTTACTTTCCCAGGTACAGCAGTAACTGCTTAGTGGTGCAGAGATGAAGACAAGTCTGGCTTGAAAATACAGACTAAAGATGTAAATTGATCTCAGCTGGTGAGCACACCTGAGGCAGCCACCCATCTCAGGGCAGGAAAGCTGCTCACACCATTCCAGCACTAAGAGCTCAGACAGTAATGCCTGCTTCTGGAATAATGGCAATAAATGCCTAGCAGTGAAAGATGTCTGTCTACAGCACTGCAAAGAAACTCTTTAAAGTAGCAAAAGAGTTAAAAATATAAAAGGCGTTAATGCTGCCCCTCCCTTAAGAGAACCAGAACAGTTAAACAACAAAGGAAAAATTTCTTTGCTAAACAAATGGAAATTCTTCTAAAGTATGTGTTGAAGCAATGGCTGTTCCACAGTGAGCTACAGTATCAGGCACGACAGAAGTAAACTGTACAAGAGATATAAATTGTGTTTGTTAGCAGTCACTCACCTGTAGTATTCAGCAGCAGTTTCAAATTCCCCCAGGAATATGTAGGCATTTCCAAGGTTGCTGTATGCTCTTCTTTCTGCTGATCTATCACCAAATTCTTTTGCAATGAGGAGACGCTTAAAAATGTGAAATAACTGCGTTAGTTACTCCACTTTATACTTTGTAACGTACACTTGCATGCAGAAATGCAAGAAAAATTTGCATTCTTTAGGTCAACAACAATGCTATGATAATATAAGAACAGCCAAACTTGAAGTTTATGTCATTAAGATTTAAAACCTGCATTAAAAAGCTTGCAACAAGATCCAGCACACAACACATGTACTAAAGGTCAGGAGCAACCTGATATTCTGCTAGAACAGAATTCATTACTAGCACATCACTGTACCTGTTCATGGGCTAAAACTGCACTCCTGAAGTTGCCCAGAAGATAGTGTGTGTTTCCCAGATTTCCAAAGGCACGTCCTTGTGCTGCTCTGTCACCCAGCTCTGTTACTATTGACAGGTTTTCCCTGTTTTGAGGGAGAGTGAGAAGGAGAATAGTGACTTTTAAATTGTATTGGGTTTTTTCTCACAGTCATTTAAATACTAATTCTAAAAATTCTTATATAAAGGAAAAGGCAGAGATATTCTACTTTGGCCTATTTTAATGGCCTTTAAATAACCATGAATCTAAGTAAGAAATACTTTCAGTGAGCTACCAAACTCCACTGCATTCTAACTCAAGCCAGTGTGCTCTCCTCTAGTTACACAGGTGTGACAAGGTCCTGTTGTCTCAGCCTGGTTTGAAGAGTTCTGCTGGTTGCTAACTAAGGGTTGTCAGGTACAGTACAAGTGAGGGCAGGATAAAAACCAGTGCATGTCTTGTTGAAAACACCAAACTGACAGGTACCTCAGTTCTGCAGAGAAGCATTCCATAGCTCATGGCCCTGCAGGTCTCCCACATCAGAACTACATGATCACATCCTCCCAGCCCCCAACACTTAAATCTACTACTTACTCATAATACTTTGCAGCTTTCTGTAAAGCATTTTTCACATCCTCTGGAAGTTCCCCTGGATCATGGGTCCCAGCATTAGCTACATTTTTCCCTTTAGAGTGATACACATTTCCCAGATTATACAGTGCTCTTGCTTCTCCAACCTGAACCAGAAGTAAAAGAAGGCATTAAAATTTCATGCTTCAAAGTTTTCTGTCACAACAACTATTTGTACAATCCACAGATGGGAAAAAACTTCCTTAACTACTTGTCAATAACCACTCTGCTCATTCTGAACATATTATCACCTACCCAGTCATAGCCCCCAATCCAATTGTTTTGCATACTACTTCTTTTTGAAGAGCAAGACACGTTCTTGAGGTCAATTACCATTAAAAACTAAATTTAAAACAAACAAAACCACCACAAAATAGGGTAATATTTAACCTGGAGCTACAGTCTTCCAGGTACAAACAACTGTATTCCAACTAGTAGATTCGTGCTGCCTAGAGATAAAAATTGAATATTCACTATTTCCCTCTGAAAGGTGCACATTCCTTACCAGTACCACTGGGTTCAGGAATGTGTGTTTTTTACATTTTACACTTTACATCCAAATTGCTGCACAATTCTTACCTTATCATTAAGTTCTCTGGAAATATCCAGATGTCTCTGACAGCAAACGATAGCTTCTTCAAAATTCCCAAGTACCTTTAAGGTGTTGCCCAGGTTCCCACTGGCTTTAGCTTCTCCCAGTTGATCTCCAATCGTCCTAAAATAGCAGCAAGTAAGTACCAGAAAACAGTGGATCATTTAAACCAATGTATGGGAGAGAATGACATGAATTTGTGAAGAGACCACAACTATGTAAATGTAAATGTGTTCAGTTCATTTTATAGCTGAAATGCACTCAAACATTGTTCAGTCTGTGGTTACAGACATCTTCTGTCGGTGCTGTTTAGCCAGCTCCTGGTATTGCTCAACATTTATTTCTTAAATTCACATCTTTTAAGAAGAGAATAGAGAGAAAATTCTTAAAGATGATTTAGAAAGACAGTCCCAACATTAGAGAGGTTTAACTGCATTTGTGTTTTATTTGACCATCTCCTTTTAAGTAAAAATCTCCTTTAACTTAACAAGACACTTAACTGTAAGGTTTAAGACTTACAGTCTCCTCCATAGCTCGAGGCACTACTTCATTCTACATTTTAAATGAGACTAAGGCAAGAGACTGCCACTGAAACACTCAGACTGTCATACCTGGGCAACAACACAACAAAACAAATGCCCCAGGATCACAGCACAGGAGCAAGGTAAGGCAGGAGGAAGAATAGATTTATGCCAATTTGAGGTTAAGTACATTATATGCCTGTGCCTTTTACTGGACCTGTACAAATCAGTAAAAGTCAGATACATAAAACAGCGGATGAAAGGTATAGGGTTTAGATTTCACAGTATTACATGATGAGTTTTACACAGATAAACATTAGGGAGTTCTGTCTAGTAAACAAGAGAGCAGCTCAACAATATGGAGAACTAGAAGCACTGAGTTTTAGAAACATGAAAGGGTAAAGAAAGGGTGGATTTAAAGCAGCCATTTAATTATCCAGAAACCTGGTGAGGCCTCAGTCAGTTCTGGGATTATGGTGCTAGACCAAGTATTAGCTGCCAGGTTAGAGGGCACCCAAGTGACCTGCCAGGCCCCCAGCCCCGTGCCACACCACGTCCACTCATCAGCCAGTATTAGTGCAGGGTTTGGCAGGACAGTGAGCAGGCAGCTGCTTGTGTCTCCCACAGTGGGATGGCATGGACAACAATTACCTTGCAAGAGTTAAATCGTGGTGATGATATTCCAAGGCCTTTGCATATTCCTGCAGGTAGAAATAGGCATTGCCCAGCTGGCTGTAAATAGCACTCAGGGTTCGCAAATCTTCAGTGCCAACCTGCACAGCAGCTTCAAAGAAAGAGACGCCGGCCCGGCAATCTCCTGCCTTGCACAGGCGCTCGCCCTCCAGAGCCAGCTCCAGGCAGGACGCCTCCATCCTGCACGGGGACAAAAGGCCAGCAGTCACTCCAAGGGGCACACTGTGCAGCACCTGAGCTCTGGACATGGCTTTATTCTATCAGATGGCCTCTGTTTGTTTAGGAGAGGCAATCAGCTGCACACCACAACCAATGAGCTTTGCTTTAGAGTATTAGAGAAACCAAGGCTGAAATGGAAATTATGGTGAGGAGCAAAATAACATTTGAACAAACAGCTACAATTTCTTATTTTTTCAGTCTCAGAGAGGAAACCAAACACTGCTTTGTCCATAGGCAGCACTTGAAGGGTTCAAAAACTGTTTTCACCATCTAGATAATTTCAGAAAAGTTACCTAGAAATCAAGCTATTACTGACAAATACTGATTCTGACAAATGGAAGCACTTCAGATTTTTAGGGTGATGCCACAGTAACCTGCAAAAAAATCAAATTAGAATATTCTGTGTATCAAAGACTGACTAATTTTCTGCAAGTTGTTGCCTCTGTAATTTGATACTCCTTGGCACCCAGTTTCTTATACTACCACTGCTGCGAAAATTCTCAGTGTAAGAAAAAATATCTAGATTCAATTAATGACAAAATGTATGTAAATTCAAGTTACTTCACTGATACACCATTATTCCAGAACCCACTGGAATAGTTTTTAATGTTATGAACAAGTAATTGTGCAATTATACAGGTACAAAATACAGCTATCATGAATGAATTTGTAGAATAATACATTTTGAACATGAACAAAGAAGCTGATAGAAAACCACAGTGGCATTTACGTGCCTCTTTGCCCCAGAGAGCTCAGGAGTACAAAACATAACGTTTCAGTAAGTGTTAACAATTTTAGCCAAACATTTCCTACTTTCTGCTTCTGAGATGCGAGGGAGGCAGGGGAGAGGAAGATGAGAAAGACAACAGCTCCAGGTCCCAATCTTGAAGCACTATGGTTCTCCAGCTTTTCCAGGATACATGCATTTTAAAAAGCTTGCAAAAATGTCAGCATTTTACTTTTTAAAGATTTTTTCAAAATGAAAACCCAGTAAGAGACATTCTGTAATGCTAATGTTGCCAAAGAGTGGACAACCAAATGCTGGCTTTTGCAGAAGTTATTTTAGTGGAAACACCAGACGAAACCTCTTTTAACTTGACATAGTGATGAAGTTTTAACATACCTACAATACATTTCTTTATTTTCTTAAACTAGAAAAAAAAATGATTATACAAACTTTTACTCAAATCTGAACAGGAAGGAAATATTTTTGAAAAATCTAATGACTTCCAAAGAGCTAGAAGAGTTGGGATCACAAGTACAATACAAACACAAAACACACACTACCATACCTGCTGCTCTTTGAGGTGCCACAACTTAAGCACAGCGAGATGACTGACATGGTCACCTTTCGCAACAAAAAGCACTCTCTGGTTGGTAGCTGCTAAAGATGCTGACAGCAAAAGATAACTCCAGCATGAAGCTCTTGCCAAGCCCAACTTTCCAGGCTGGAGATCCATAACACATGCAGGATTTTTAGGTTTGCAAACTCTCCTCAGAGAAGTTCGAGCATTCCTGTGAGCTACAACACACCACCTGGCTCTCATGACATTGTGCATGTGCGGAATGTAAGACAGAAGAAGGCAGAAATGATTAAGTACAATTAAGTACAAGGCAGAAATGATGACACCATCAGCAACTGAAGGTTTAAGACTTAAAACACTTCATTGGGTAATCTTAATCCTATCCAAAGAGGTTCTCTCCGGGCACCTCATGTTAACTGCCATGTCCAATTAGAGTGACAGCTGGAAAATGTGCTGCTTCTCAGTGCAGACTGGGACCACTACACAGCCACACTCCTTGGATTTTTGCCTGAATGGCTAAAAAGAGCAGAACTTCCAGCAAAATGTGTGTGTGACATAACAATGAAATTACTACACTGGACTCTGCTTCTGTAAGTGAATTTATTCTATTTTTAAAAAAAAAAATTAACTGTGGGACATCAGCCACATAATCTGTGAAGAAAAAGCAGGTAAAATGTACAAGGGCAATATCAGAGTGCTGCAGTGTGGCAGCCCCCCTTGAGAGACTGCATTCATCTGATTTCACACTACACCTAAAAATGCCAAATGCCAAGACAGCATTACTGTTTCATCAGGGAATCTGAAATACAATCATTTGACTTTACAACCCTAGATTTAGTATAACTTATAAAAATGAAAGATGTGGGATCTTTCATACAGAACACAACTAAGAAGCAAATGGCTTATACTCAGACTGATGAAAATCAGCTGTTACTACAGTGTTTAAATTCAACCAGAACTACAGGAAGTAAATGAAAATGAGAATTAATAATTGCTTGAGTAAAAAAAGAATGCAAAAGTTACACAACTCTTGAGAGGCTGTGTAAACAGGTTGCCAGAATCTGTACAGCAAATTAAAACTTTAATTCCATCTGGATCCAGTCCTTGTGACCTACCATTTCAAAATCTAAATAAGCTACACCAAAATAGAACAGAGAAAATTAAAAATTTATTTCCACAGTTGCCTGCACTCAATATTTTATTCAGGTTATATAAGAGCTATGAAATCACTCAGTTATTTTAAAAGTTTCTGAGGCTTTTCTATTGAGTACCAAAACTGGATTCAGAAGAGGTTTGGTTTTGGTTTGTATTTGCTTTTTTCCCCTCTCTGCTACTTAAAGGACTCTTATGCAAATTAACACTTTTTTTTTGGTTTGGTGGGTTTCTTTAGGATTTACGTAGGTGTTCTCCAGCTGTCACTGCTAATGGTTAAACAGCACTTTGGCAGACTAGACAGGGCCAGCTTATCAATGTTTTAGGAAGTCATTAAATAGTTATAAGGAGAATATGACATTACTTTCTCTGTTCCCTGGGCTGAATGGAATTATTTACTCAACACCCAGTGGCCCAACAAGAGATACATTGAATCTGCAGAGAGGAGAACAGAACAAGCCCCATTCATTTGTGCACTTTAAGGCAATTCTGTTCCTGCTGAACAGGATAGGGTTCTCTCAGACATTACTGAAAATGCTCACACAGGGCTTCATTTTGCTATGCTGTCTATAACTGCCTGGCATCTCCTGAATAATTTCTCATTTGTAAAACTACCCCATCCTTATCTGCCCCTCAAAGCTTTTCCTCCTGCCTGGCTCCCCAGTATTTTTATTTTTCTTCTTCCCACCCCCACCTCCTTCTTCTCTGACCTTTTTCACATTCTATTTTAAACCTTTATTATTTCTATGAATATAAACCCTAAGCAAACTGCCTCCTTGTTTTTGTCTCTCTCCCTTCAGCTGTTCTCATCTCACAATAAGAACAAGAAAAGGGGTAAGAATTAAGTCAGTGGAAGAAGGCAGTAACACTCCCTGATTACAACAATCTCTAAACACAATTTAGTTTTACTCAGTTCAATTCCTACTAAGAGGGCTTTTTGCTTTTGAGGGGGAACACAGCTGTTATCAATTTGCCATGAAACATGTTGGTACAAATAGCACACCTAGAGACAAACCATCCCCATGCCATGTGTTTGGTTTGGATGCACAGCAGCAGAGGCACAGCACCCTGCAGTGAAGCACACTGTAACAAAGCTGACACCACCCCTGGCTCCTGCCCTTGCTCTGGCCTTGTCCCCGTGAGCAGGAGCCTCCACACCAGCACTGCCAACAGCTCAGCACAGCCCCCCTGCAGCACTGCTGCTTCCAACTTAGAAACAACAGCTCACACACAAACCACACCCTAAATTCTGTCTTCTCTTGCTCCA
The DNA here is from genome assembly GCF_047830755.1 of Zonotrichia albicollis. Classification (NCBI taxonomy): domain Eukaryota; kingdom Metazoa; phylum Chordata; class Aves; order Passeriformes; family Passerellidae; genus Zonotrichia; species Zonotrichia albicollis. The sequence goes on along the minus strand of NC_133826.1, from coordinate 21,251,178 downwards.
GTCAGGATAAAAGCACTTAAAAGGTTTTGGTGTATGAATTTAGCAGGCCAAAAGAACGAAGTTCTACAAATATTCACCCATTTATTAATACAAATCAAGTAACATTAGCATTTTATTTTCAGGCACTAAAAAAACCCAAACAAAAAAACCCTCCTTCCCTCAGCATGAGCATTTTTATAACTGCCAAAGTGATACTGATGAACCACTGTGGGGAGAAAGAAACACTTGCACAGTCAGAAACAGACCCACAGTAAAGCCTTTCCTTAGGAGTGGGCTCCAACTTCTTTAAGATCAGTGCTAATGGAATGCCAGAAGGAAGGAGAGCAGTCAAAGCTAAACAAGCCTGGGATAATACCTGCAAGTAATATTTAAAAAAAAACTGGTAACTCCCTTCCCAGTAATTTATGACCTTTTATTTCCTGCACTAAATTTTAAACTCCAACAATATAAATATTTCCAAATTATAGCTATCAATATCATCATAAAATTCCAGGTCAATATACTGAATTAATCCTTGGTTTCTCAAAGTCTTAGGAAAGTTTGTTTTTAAATTAAAAGTATTTTGCCATCATGTTTTTTAAATGTGAATCAGATTATAGTTCTTGCAGAAGTTTAATAAGGTCATGAATATTGTTGCTGATATTTTTAATTGGTCTCATTCAAACCTGTACTGAAATACAGCATAAAGCAGTAAGACATTGTGCCCTGACTGTGCTTGCCAAATTTTTTGAAGTTTTTTTTTAGCTTGTCAGTTTATACCAGTCAATTGGCCCTGACCTAATTTTCATCCATTTACTTCCATAATAGCACCCTGAACAGCTCCTGCTTTTATTAGAGAGTGAGCAAGGACCAGCACCAGCGTGGGGAAATGTGGCAGAGGAATGCTGGGCAGTGGGTCCCCTGAGGAAACACCCAGCACAGAGTTATCATGCTTACATACCTAGGATCAAAGCCACAGGATAAAGATTTTAGCCAAACAGAGAGAGAAAACAGCAAACTACAGCTTATTTGCTAATTTTCCTCCTTACTGACCATGAGACTTCTCCAGCTGGCTGCACTGCCACCCAGGACACTGGACTTGTATGAAATGAAATTAAGGACTTCTCTTCTATGAAATGGAAGAGGAGACCACCCCAACAGCAATCTAACATTGTCAGAAGGTTGAAAGGATTAATTTTAAGACATAGCATGTGCTGTCTTACAAATACAGGTTAACAGCCTTACTGCTGTTAGCTAGTGAGGAAAAGGCCTCCAAAAAAAGCATGATCAGGGCAGGGGTGGGGGAGCACACAAGAACCACATTTTTTATTTCTTTTTAAACAATCATTTCAGTCTTCCAGTGTCCTTTCCTACTGAATGAACTGCAAGATTTACCCTTCCAAACACCATGCACTACACAATGCTGCTGTAGTTCAGCTCCATTAGAGCGAGTCTGAAATGCTAACACACTGTCCCAGGTCTGTAAAGGGGATTCAGAAGAAAAATTCTAAAAGCTCTTAGAAGGGAAATCCCATATCCTCTTCACTTGTAACAACAGTACTTCTGAGTGCAAGGCACCACGGCAGTTTCCATCTAGCAATCAAACCTCTTTATTTTAAGCAAGGAAAATACCTTGTCATTCAGAAAAAAACAGAAATGGGCCAAGTACAGAGAACTTCAGCAGACAAAAGTCAGCAATTTGCATAGGCAGCCCAACAGCTAAAAGAGGGAGCAGCTATTATCCTGCATGAAGTCTGCCATTACCATACTTCATATCATTCTACCCCAAATACAAAGAAATGCAGGCAATAATGTACTATTCTGTTACCATGCAAGTTCCAATACTATACAATCATTTATTCATACTAATCTGCTACATAGCAAAAGTGAATTTTCATTGTCCAAAAATCAAAAAAGAAAAAAAAGGGTTTAATTTTAAATTTCAATAACACTACTAGCAGAGATATCAAGCTATTTGTTGCAACTAGTTTAGCTTTCTATTATTGACAGCACTTACTAATTTACAGCAAAATTACCAGAGCGAGTCTTACCTGTATCGCACGTGAAAGGAGCGATCTTCAGGCATGCTTATCAAAACATTCTTTTCAGCCATGGAGTTACATTATCAGTAGAGAAAGAAATGCTGTTCTGGAGCAGGGTAAGTGCTTTATTATGGGGAATTGCTGTCAGAGCACCATTCCAGTTAGTATATTAAGAAGCTGGAGTAAAAATATCCTAAGCTGCCGTAGAAAAACTCTTCTTTATAAGTGAGGTAAGGAGGTCACTGCCAGACACATCTCACACCTTCAGAAATGTTCATGTTCTTTCTTTCATCTGGGGCCCTTTAAGCTCCATTCAGCCTCGGTTCTGCAAAGGGAACACAAGATGCTTGGCTTGAAGTCTCATGGTTAATAACTCATCAGCATTTGCAGCTGATGTAAAAGCATAACACTGCTCCTACGAAGCAGGAAACGTCATTCAAGAACTTAAAGGCAGAGCCAAAGCCTTCCACACAGACATGGCAATTCCTGCAGGCAAGTGAGAAAGCCAAAGGGGTTTAACAAAAACCAACACTCTCTTCTCTTGGACACTTTGAAGAATTTACCCTTGTTAGTATTTTCTGGTCTCATGAAATTCCGGGCAAAAACCTTAAAGGATGAAAACTACAGAATGAAAGGCATAATACAGAACAGATCACAAAGTGCTTTACATGCAAACACTGCCCCTGAAACCCTGACCCTCAGCTGAGGGCCCACAGCAGTCAGAGCTGGTGGGCACAATCCCACCTGCAGATCATCCACTCTGGAGATTGCCCCACCTGCAATACTGTAAGCACAGCAGCCAGCAAAGGTTTAAGCTCTGTATTTGTTTTTCTTCTCTCTGCTCCCAACAGAAAAGGGGGAGGTATATGAGTTTGGAGGGCAAGTGGTGCTAACACTGGCTTCCTATTCAAAAATTCTGCAGCACTGCAACGTGAGCTCCAAACTCTGCTTCAAAGGGATTGCAGAAGCCAGCATATAAATATTGGACATGTTTGGGCTAGCTGGGAAAAAGTAACAGAAAAGAAACCCTGTAATCAAAAGTTTACCCACTTTTAAACATATTTTTAGTAGAGAGGGTGACATATTTACACCTCAGTACTAATATTACCTTCCTTTGCAAGTAAACATAGAGTTGTGTAATTCAGAGATGCATATTTCATCAAGAGACTGCAGAGGTGTCAAAAAGACAGGAACAGAGCTCAGACTCAAAGCTGTCATCAGAAGAATATGCAAACCTGCATATTTAATTGTCGATACAGCCCATGCCTTTTCCTCTCATTAGCTTTATCAAGTCCCAGCTGTGAAGATTCATGCTTCCCATCCCTTGATGGCAGCCCTCAAACAGACTGCCCACATTCTTCCAATTAAACATTTTGCCCTTCCATGCTCATCACCGGGATTGTTTGGCATCAACAAGAGGGTGTGGGTGTCTGTTTGCAATTAAGAAGCGTGACACCCAGAGGTTCCAATGGCCCTGCAGCCCACACATGGGCAGGCTGTGTCCCAGGCATGCACTCTGCAGAATCTGTCCAGCCTCAGCCCAGGGAACTCGTACAGGCAGATGGCCCTAAGCCACCCAGGCTATAGCAGCCCTCCAGCCCTCCTGCTGATCAGCAAATCCAAGGGATTTGGAAGTTCTCTTCCACAGAGGGACGCACCACAAAGTAAAAACTGTGTACTCTGGTACACACACATCACGAGATGATGACTGTAGTAATTTTTTTGTATATTTTTACTGTAATGGTAATTAACTGAATAATTTAAAAGCTTTTTAAAAAATAAAAAGCCAACTTTAATTTTAAAAAAACAGTTACACTTAAAAGTACATCAGAACATCTGTGTTTATTTAAATATCAGTTATTTTTACCAGTACATTTTACATCAGGTGTTTATAGCTTCACTGTATTTGAGCTACACATCTGTCCTCATCATCTGACTGAAGCCACCAAGAGCTGGAACCACTGCTCCTGTTTATTTCCCTCCTTAATGGCCATACAGCACATTCCTGGCCTTGGGAGGGTGCTACAGACACACCCACATTGGCCAACACATCATCATCATCATCATCACAGATCAACCCAAATTACTGGGCCTGCTCTCCATACCTGCCTTCTCCACCTGTAAGTCACTGGGACATCAATTACGCCTTCAGCCATGGCAGCGTGTCATCAGTAACCAAACCTAAATCACGTTAATTACAGTGGGGAATGCAAAAGGCACGAGATGGAACTCAAACACTTGAAGCTGTACACACAACCTTTAAATGCACAATTCACTTAATACAGGAAGTCCTAAGGGTTTCTGTTATTTTGAAGCAGGAGCAAAAAGCCCACAGAGAAAAGGCTGGGTCTCCTTCAGAAGAGGGGAATTAAACTGGTGTGACTGATTACAAAGTTGTTTGATACCAAAACAGAAACAAACATCACCCTCACTACCCCAAATCAAATGAAGCAAGGCACAGGTTTGGCAATCAAATGTACCAGCCCCTCATAGCCTGCAACAGACAAAACATGCACTGTTCAATTCTTAATTACAGAAAATGGTGAGCATAATTACTCACCCTGGCTAAAAACAGCTAAAGGACATTCGATTAAACCATCAATAAAAGGCCAATTTGCCTCAATTCAATGCTCTGTCTAAAAAAGTATGCTTATTGCATCCAGAAAGCCACTTCTCATGTTCTTCCTGTTAAATCACAGATGTATATAGAAGCTATATGAATATAGATGGGTTTGCATGATGAAAGTGCATCTCAACCTTCCACTGACATCCCTGCACTGAATCAGTGACACAAATGCTAAGACTGGAATAAGGTTCACTCTCTCTCAAAAAAAATTACAGAAGAAACCTAGGCCCCCTATTTTTAATTTTTATCATTATGTTTCAAGTTCCTGACAGTGATAAAACAGAAGTTGCTATTTCTTTCCCCAAAGCCTGTATGCAAGCTAGTAGTTCCAGCTATCACAGCTTCCAGCCAGGTGTTTCATTTTCTTTTAAGGCATTTTCCACTTCAGCAGTGATTTGATTACATACTATTAATTTTATCTCAATGGTAGACAATAAGTTTAATCAGTTTGCAATTCTTAGTTACTCTGAATGTCTACAATAGATTTTTTTCATTTCATTTTGACAGAAAACCACATTTCTGCACAGGTGAAAAGTCATCAGCAAGCAACAGAAAGTCAATGCTGTGATTTATTTGCAGTACACAGAACTAATGATCACAATACAGGTGGAGAAGATGCTTTTATTCTCCTTCATCACCTCAAAATGGTACATTTTAAGCAGCTTCATTTGCTCCTTTCCTCAACCCACACCTTCTTTTTTGGAGCTTGTCAGATGATCAGAAGTTGGATTTGTTTGCTGTGCAGTCACAGGGCCAGGCAGCTGACAGGGTGGTCCCTGGGGGCCTGCTGGAATATCAAACAGCTCCCTCCTTTCTGCCTTTCCCTAAAGGAGATGATCAAGGGATGCCTTCTCTCCCCATCTGCTACTCCTCACAATCTGTGGGAAAGGAGCATCTGCCAAGTGAAGTCATCACCGACAGAGAGACTCAAACACTAATACAGGAAAGTACAGATAAAGGCAGATCTACTGCACGAACTGCATTTCCTGAGAAAAACTAGTGACAGAGACATCTTGTTTCAAGATTAAGACAAATTTCCCAGTGGTGAACTGAGTTTGAATTTCCTTTCAGAAAGATGCTACAGAATGGGTAGGAGAAAAAAAAAAAAAAAGAAAAAAAGAAAAAAAGAAGAGAAGCTTGAACTGGATCATCTAAAAACAAAACAGAGCTTTGCATACCCTGTGAATGAAGAATCCAACAGCACAACAATAAAAATATACCAACAATCCAATTACTGAAATACAGAGATCAGCTTGGCTTCAGACCTTCAAAATATAAAAGCATATAAACACAAACAGCACATGGAACACTCAGAAGTAAAGCATTCTCTACTTTAGTCTTCAGTGCTGTTCAAGGATATTTTAAAAATTTACCTGAATTAATGGATAAGCCTAAAATAAGCCACCAAAAAGCCTTAAAGTTTCACATCAAGTGTAACATTGTATTTACTATTAACATAGTAAACAGCATCATCACTAGCATTTCTGCAGTACTATATATTGCCCTGTGAATGAGCCTTTAAATAAATGTGTGCTATGCTGGGCAAAAGCTAATTTTCCCAAACCTTGAGCACAGTATGAGCAACTAGTCATGAGAATGGATCCTGCAAATACAAGAAACAACTGTACTAAGACCACTGTGGTTGTTCTTGGCAGCTCAATTTTAAACTCCTCTCTGCACCACTTCTGACAGCTGTTCAAGAGCTGATTAGCTGAGTGCACACAGAAACCACCTTCACTGATGAGGTGCATTTGAGGTTTTATTCAGGACCATGATGATGTGGAGCAATGCCTGCTCTGAAATACTGCCTTTGTCTCCTGACGGATTTCTCTGCTGAGCACAAAACCCCGAATAAACCACAGGGATTCTCTTATAGGACTGGCTTAGCAGCATGCAAGGCTCTTGGCAGCAGCTCACATCTCACATTAATGGACACAAGAGGAAAGCTGGGATGCATAAACAGCTCCTGAGCTGCTCCTCCCAGTGTGAGTGACAGAGCTCATGCTGCAGAGTCTGTATCACTACAGAGCATGGCAAAGACCCCACCTAAACATCCCATGCCATCAGGCTCATCAGTCAAACTGCAAATAAATCAAACCACTATCTCATGTTCTTGGTTCAGATGCTTCCTCCTCCACCCCACCTATATTTACCATGCTGACTTAGAAATACAGGCCCACACAAATCTTAGACACGTTGCTGAATATTGCAGGCAGCCCTGAAATGGCTGGAAGGGGTGGGTTTGCACTGGCTTTGGCCCAGAGGTGATGACTTGTAACCCTATCAACCCACTGCTCCACAAGCCTGGAATTTCACTTATTCCAATAGAAAATGGAATATGAGGGTTCCTCTCTTTTGCCCAAATGATGTGCACAGAGCTATCTTCACATAGAAAACCATCATTTCCTTGCTAGAAAGAGAATCACCAAATTGTAACTGAGAGCATAAGGCCAGACAGGCATTTTGTAACCAGAACTGACAGGTGCAGAGCTCACTGCCTTTTGTGAATCAAAAGAAAAGAATTACTAGAGTGAGGGAGAGAAACTTGACTCTGTTATCTCTGAAATTATTCCATCTCCCTTTTTAGCCACTTAATGCCCAACACCCAATGACTTCAGTAAACAGCAGTCTTTCCAGATGGTCAGCAGAAGCACAAGAGGTTATAAAAGACCAGAAAAATAGCAATAATAGAAGTTCAGATACTCATGGCAACTCTCCTCAAAAAATTAAAATAATTGCTAAATGTGTAGTTACAAAAATACTATCATTGTCTGTCACAAACTCCTGAGCAATCTGATTCTTTTCTTCACTCCTTTCCCTAATTTCTTTCTAGCACTGTACATAAACCCAAATAAAGAAAAGGGTTTCTCTCCAATTATTTTAATTTAATCATCAGTTTACTCCAATTTAGTCATAATTATGACTACAGGAAGAGAACCCCCCAAGTGACAAAGGAGAACAAGTATACCCAAAACAGTCCCAAAGAGTCCCAAGCAGGTACACAAAATTGTTTTCTTGAAAATATTAATAACTGTATTAAACAAGGTAAGGAAAATATTGCATAAAACCCCAAAACTACTTTACAGGATATAAATACACTAGCTCTATTTGGATTTTTAAAAAACCTTTAAAACCATCCTAGCAATGAGACACTCATCTCCATATTTAAAATTAATTTTAAAAAGACAAACAACCCCCCCACAACAATGACAGGCATCAAGAATTTCTGAGATAAATTTTGCTCAAATGAAGTGAGGCTCTCAACATACCCACAGCTGGAAATGAAATCATGGATTTGAAACTAGAGAAACACAGCTCCAGAGCAGAGCCCAACATCCATTACCTAATGGCTAATGTGGCCCTGCATTATGACAGACATGGCAACAATAGAGATATTTAATTTATCACTCTGTTTGTACCAATTTTTGTTTGGGGTTTTCTTTATTTCACTGGTTGCCTAAACCCAGCAGCCCCTGCTCTGATAGGTTCTAATCACGGGTAAGAGAAGGTTCGTGTCCCTCATTTCCCAGGGTAACTCCCGGTGGCACAGCTGCAGGGGCCCGGCTCACACAGCTCTGCCGAAGGCAAACACAGCCCCCAGTGCGGGAGCATTCCCACCTGCCCTCTGGCATTTCCTGTGCGCACTTTCCCCTTGTTCTGGAGAGCAGGAGGATTTTCCCTCTGTTTGTCGACTACCTGCCTGAATGGAGTGTTTGGGGTTTTAAGTAATGCTAAAGGTCTGCAACATGCCAAGCCTTTCAAACTCTGTATATCCTGCTTATTCCTTTTTCTAAGAGAACCAGTATTCACCTGGCAAGCAGCTTGCTACCAAATGTACATAATTACCGTCAGTGTGCAGGTTAAAGAACCCAGTGCAGTTAACACAAGTAACCACAAGTATTTTATTATACAGACACTCCCACAGACAGTTAATGTGAGCCATCTACTGAAATCCTGAATTAGGGGAATCCCACACGACGATAAAATAAGAAAGGAGAACGTGAAGTGCCAGCAAAACACAACTAATATACCCACCATAAAACTAACCAGGCAACTGAAAACTAACTTCACAAGCAGCAAGATTGAGATTTCAGATACAAGAACGATACAGAATAAGATCACAGTCAAAACAGGTCAGAATTTTTCCATATATTTGAAACATCAAGGTAAAGGATTCCTTATCCTTTTCATTTTCTTATTCCAGATCCAGGTTTATTTACAAATTGTCATTCACAGACAGAAAACAAACATTGCACTGCCTTCCTTCCAACATCTCCCTCAACTGGGGGTGAGATTTCCACTCAAGCACTTTAAGTGCACAAGTGCCACAACAGACTGCAATAAGAGTTCACAACACAGCAGTCTGCAATCCTTTTATTCACAGTGGAAGTTGAAATCATTCCCAATAAATCAGTTTTGTTACCAAGTTCTGAAGGTAAATTTGAACCCTGTTCCTTTGGGACAATCTCATCATGCAAATGAACATATACAAGGCCTCTCCCAGGCAACCAGACACTCAACTACCTTCAGTTTGGGAACTGGAGCATGTTATCCAGCATAAAAGAGCCCCACACAGGAAGGGTTCAGCACAAAAGGCTGGCTATTTGCACTGAGCTGATAGAGCAAGTTGATCACAAAGCTCTCCAATAACATGTTCCACCTAGCTTAGCTCCTTCTTAGCCTATGAAATCTCTTAAAAAGGGACCATGGTATGTAAAAGAAAGAAGACAAATATTGTACAAGCATCTTACAAAGAAATTGAAGAAGCTACCTTATAATTCTATAAATTAAATAATAATAATAATCCTTAGAATCACTGGCAGTAAGACACAGTAGCAATTTCAGGGAAGCAATGCAGCTGCTGTTTCCAAATCCCTAGCTGGCCCTGAGGTGCTCATTCAGAGCCACAGCAGCACTGAGCAGAGCCAATCCTCAGCACTCCAGCACGGCCTCACCTGGCAGGGAGCAGATGCAGCTCCCGCAGAAGCTCTGTCACACACCGGCAATGCTCCATGGCAGGTCACTGCCAGCAGCACTGGGTGATCCCCTGTGCCCCCCAGCCCCCATTAACACCCTCTCTGGTGAGCCTGCAGCCACAGCCTGCAACAGCCGAGGTGCACGACGAACACACAGCACTGAGAAGGCAATGCATTGCTTTTTCACACTGTTTGCTTCTTACAGACAGGTACAGTGCATTTATAGCACATTTATCGCCTATGGAGATTAGGGAAAACAGTATTTCTTGAAGTGCCAAGTTGTAAGTTGCTTTGCATATTCATTCCAACACTTGGGATGCAGCTGCAAATCTATTCAGAATCTCCTCAGTGCAGTTTCTTCCATCAGTGTGATGACTACTGGACTGCAACCCACTTTGCCCCCACTGCCAGTTTATCCACTCTGTACAGGCATTATTGTCACAGTAGCTGACTTGCTACTAAATGGCTAAAGAAAAGTTTAAGGTTTTTTCTGGTACCTGGTACCTCTCACTGCTTTTATTTGCAGGAGCAATGGTAACAGTAACAGGCTGATCCCTCAAAAGTCGTAAGATAATCACTCACTCCTCAAACAAAACCAAGTTCATGAAGACGTTAACCTTAAAAGCTACTGAAAGCAGGACTGCAGTTACAGACCTGGGCAGGACTAATTGTGGGAAGTGAAACTGACCACACAAAGGCTACAACAAACCTGGAGGACAAAAAGTAGAAATATGTTGCCCATTAAACTTAAAAAGTGGTAGATGAGGAGAAACTAAAAACATTATAAATGCAAAAAAAAATAATCCCCTTATGTTCAGTAGTTAAAACTATGGACAAGGAGCATTTCTTAGAAAAAAGCTTTTCAAAACTTAGTCTGACCTTTGAACCATCACTTTGTGAAGTAATTCTGCAGCAAGAGTAGCAGCAATGTACAATCCTAAGCAGTTTTAAGATGCTTGAAAGAGTTACAAGAGCATTTAAACAACAGTGTATTAAATAAAGCAACTGATAACACTCACACAGGTTTCTTTTAGTCCAGTGAAGCTGTCTTAGACTTCAGGTAAGTTTTGTCCCACCTTTATAAGGAAGTAATTGGAAGTACAAAGTCCTTCCTACTGAAGAGGGATGCACAGTCCAGAAGACTTGCTAACCATTAATTAAACTAGTAAGAAGGAACGCTTGGACAGGCCTACAAATTAGTTTTAACACACTATAAATATATATAAGCAATTAATTTAGAAGGACTGTATTATGAGGAGGTCTTTTTGCTAGCATTTTCAGGTCTAATTGAATTATCACCTTAAAAAGAGGCACAAAATTTCCAGACAAAATTTAAGCAGGGACTGGAATCTCTTAATTGATCTTTTTGAGATGCAAGACTCAGCACGTTCTTCCAAATTCTGAGATGGTTGCACAGCTCTCCATGGCAACCCAGGATACATGAGCCCTGCAGTCACTGGCAAGAACCTAACAGGAACAACATTAGGCTGAAACAGCTTCTAGAGCAGAAGAAAGGCCACAGCTTCAGGGTGGGGTAAAATTTGTGTCTTGGCAATCAGGTCAATAAGGGGACAGAAAGCAGTTTCTGATTTACTATCTCTTCCATTGAAAAAGTGAAAAAGCAACAGAAGGGCAAGAACTACACTAGCAAAACCTGCAGTCTATACAGGTTTGGTATAATCCGAGTTCAGATATGCCACAATACAACGCCTAACTCAAACTCTCGAACACGAGTTTAGAGCTTGCTCCCTGTGTACCTCACTCCTCGCGTTATGCTCGCAGATTCTTTGGTTCCGGTTCTCTCACCAGCCTGTTTCGCTCCTGTCCTTATACTTTCATTTTATTTTATCCATCTCGTTAGCACAACACAAGTGCCCGAAGGCGGCCGATGCACAGCCCTGCTGGTACCGGCTCCCTTCAGAGCCTCCGTGGCGATCGCGGCTCACAGCCCGCCCGCGCCGGGCACCGGCACCTCCTGCCTTTGTTGGCCACGGGCGCTCGGCGGCCGCCGGCACACGGCACCGGGCTCGCCCAGGGCCGCGCCGCCGCTGCATTCCCCAACACACCGCCCCGCTCGGGGCCGCGGCACTGCCGGGGCCGCCCTCGGAGCCCCCGTTCCACCACCCAGCGCTCCCCGCCGCGCCGCTCACCTGTGTGCCGGGCCGGCGGGGCTGCGGGCGGCCAGCTGGGCTGCGAGGGGCCGGCGCTGTGCGAGCCGGGCCGGCGGGGCCGAGCGGGGCCGTGAGGGGCGGCGAGCCCCGCCCGCCCACGCGCAGCCGCTCCTCGAACCCGCCAATCGCCGCCGCGCGCGCCCGGCCCCAGGGGCGCGGCCGCCAACGGCCGGCGCGGGCGCATCATCCGCACGGACCAATGGGCGGGCGGCGCGCACGGGCCGGGGCGGGCGGAGCGGTCACGCTGTGCCCCGGCCGGGAACGGCACCGCCGGTGCCCGTAGGAAAGACAGGCTGCGAGCTCGCCTCTGCCGCCCCGAGCCACTGCAGATAAGGTGAAACAATGCATTTCATGATGCTGAGCTGCTCATTAATTGCATTGTGTTTGATACACGGGGACGAAAAGTAAATTGGGAAAAAAGTTTGTGATCTTTCTCTAGAGCATAAGCTAAAGAAATGCTTTAGAGCGGCAAGGGAAAGGGGCTGGGGGATTTGTTTGGGTTTTTTCAGCCTGAGATTGAACTCTAGTACCACTCCTGGCTCTGTTACCAAGTTTTTTTGTCTTCACTACTACAGCGGGACTGCTGCACTGGCAGCAGCTGCTGTTCCCGATGCTTTTGACATTTGTGTCTTATTTCCTCCAGCAGACTTCCACTAGTGCAAATGGAGGAGCGTTCATATCAGTGCGATTGTTCTAAAAAAGCTACAGTAGGGAGATAATGAAATATTAATTATATAGACAACTAGGTAATATTGTCATCTGTATGTGAGTATAAAATTACTATTAATCATACATTTCAGATTTTGATCCATGCAATAATAAAAGATCTGTCCATAACCGGCAAAGCAATGGCATTGATATTCTACATAAACTGGATATGGAGACTACAAAAAAGTGCAAACTGCCAGACTGGATGAAAGCCCAAATGAATAATTCATTTGCAGATGCATTAGGCTGTAGCACAGATGCAACTGAAGAGGAAGATTACTTAGTTTATGATGGAGATTTAGGAATAGGCTGTAAATACAACAATAACTCTGAGAATTTGAATGCCTGTAGTTGTACAAAAGATATTTCTGGTATTTTAAACTTAGCCTGTTCTGAAGATAACAAAAACAAAAAAGCAGCAGCCAATTATGAAACTTCGCTACAGCCGGAAGAATTCTCCAGCCATCAGAGAGGCACCAGAGGAACAACTGCAGTTCCAATTGAAATGCCTGGAAGTGAAGCTTCCTTTCAGCAGGAATTACCTGTTGGCAGTGCCAGTAAAGCAGACAGCAAAGAACATGGAACTGCCTCCAAGATGTCCACGGTCCTCCTGCGCCATTTTGCTAGGGGAGAATTACTAAGCACATGCCCCTTAATTGAATGTGAAACTATACCGGAGGTGTCCTTTACTGAAAGTATCGATGACACCGGGAGCAAACCTGAGCCTTCAGAGCACAGCACAGGCTCTTTAGGGTATGAACAATGGGCAGCCAGCTCCGAGGAGTATCCATTAGAAAAGCACAAAGAAGTACAGGCTCATGACAAAAATGGAAACTCATTAAATGGAAATAGATCTCTTTCAAAGCAATCTATTTTTTCTTCTGGACAATGTGGGTGCAGACAAGAATTTTCACAAGTGGTTAATGAGGCTGGAGATACACACACCTTTCAAAACATGAAAGATGAGAGACCTCTGTTTAAGAGAACAGTTTCACCTTGTGAGCTCAAATATGGCCAAGGGCAAGCTCACTATTGCCTTCCTGACTTCTCTGACGCTGCTTCAGAAGTACCAAAAAAACCTGACAATATTACCTCAGTTCCTTCAACTGCAAGAGAAAAACCCTTTCCTATTTTGCAAAGTAAATCAGTACCTGTGAACAACATTTTGGAAAATAAGAATCACTTCAATTCTGCTGAAGTAGAGAACCAAGAGGAATGGAGTATTTCAGAACTGCTGCAACAGCTACAGGTAATTAGGATGCTTGAAGAAATTCTCTATACTGGGTAAGAGTGGTTTATTGTAAAGAGATATTCTTATCCCATAAAATCTAACATGACTAGCTCTATAGGCACTCTGTAAGTATCAATGAGTACATCATCTGACACAAAAACTACTTTCACAAATAAAGTTCTGTGGGACTGACTTTATACAGAACTGTCATTACCATTATTTAAAGGCTGAGTATTATTTAATACACCAGTATTTAACACTGGAGCATTGTTTGGGATGATAAAGCATCCTATCAAATCATTAGGAAATCCACTATAAAGTGTTATTTCTAGTGTTATATTTAAATATTTAATTTCACAAAAATACTTCAAATACGTTTTTAAGAACAACATTTTATTTTTTACTGTACCCACGTTAAGACATCTTTGCCTTTTTTCACATCTAACACACTTCAGCTACTGAGACTGGTATTTATTGACAAAGGATTTTTTCGACAGTATTTCTCTTGCTGTTGTGAGTTTATTTTAAAGCTTTTTAGTAATTCGGTAACTGCTGCTCAGTTTCATGCCCTGACATGGAGCTCACTCACTGAGCTTTACAGGTTCTTAATTCTGTTCCTAGATTTACATCTTAGTAAATTGCTTGAGATACAACAAGTTTTAATAGTTTTCCCTATTATTTCCTGGCTGCAAATGAGATGCTGACACAGCATGCTGACATCCAGAATCATATTGACCATCTGAGATTTAATCCTAAGGTAAATCTCTCAAAATACTTTTTTTAAGTCATTCTTCTTTACCTCTAGCACTATGACTATCCCCCTAAAACTATTTCACCACCTTCATATTGTATTTCCCATTTATACAAATCCTCTGTATTTTCACAACACAGAGAAGTTTTTTAAGTATTTATACAATGAGACACTTTACACATCTGTCAACTCAGAAAATATATATAATATATATTTCATTAATATTTTGTATTTTGAGTTAAAGTTTGTTGTCCAGCTCCATAAGTGTTCTATACATTGTATCTATAATGAAGGTTTTCATTTTAACAGATACTTCCTCAGTCAGACTTTGCAAATGCCAACATTGCCATTTCCTCAGGACACACTGGGACACCACCTGATGTCATCACATTACGTGCTCCTGTCCCTGTACAACCTACACATGGTTTGCTTAAAGCAAGTAAATAAAATTACAGTAGCTATGCAAATGACTGTTTAATGTAATTTGATGACATTTTTGGGCCAAAATTGCAATTGACCAACCTTCCTCGTATTCCATAGGACTGCAGCCTGGAACAGCAGCATCAGCACTACCAGCAGCTGGCAGAGTAAAAGCACAGTGTCTAAAACCTTCTGATTCACTGCCAGAACTAACACTAGGAGAAAAGATGTCGCAAATACTAAAGGATCAGACAGAGCAACTGACTAAGAAAGTAAGAGCTCTCTTTCAATATCCACTTTGCACTGATGCTCAAATTCCATACTCTCTTGGCAAATTGGTTTAAACATAATAATTAAGTCTAATATTTTGTCTTGAAGGTGGAAGACTTCTCTAAACATATGATCCAGGAAACACTCTTTTTACAAGACAAATATCTGGTAAATTAATTTACGTATTTTGAGCTATCTGAAATACACTTGAAATGGCTGTAGACTTATAATGTCTTGATGTTTACCTGAAATGAATATTTACTCTTCTCAATTCAGACTGAAGGTATGAGATTAGGAAGCAAAAATGAAGGTGTTCAATTCTTAAATCTTTTAAGGATTCTGACTTTAAACTATTAATAAAAGCCCTAAAGATGCCATATAAGTTAGGAATTTTGACATGTAGGGCATCAGTTCAGAAATAATTTTTATTATTTTACTTGGACATAATAGAGCAGCACAGAGTATTAGGTGAATATAGAATATGCAGTACTGTTTCAATTCAGAGAACTACCAAAATTCTTACCAACAGCACTGCAAATAACATCTGGCTTACATAGCAAGACATAGTGACAGCTACTTATGCTAAGTTATCATGACACTTTGTATTGAAATATTTCTTATTGATGAAGGCATTAAATCAACTGAAAACATACCTTGATGCCTTGGAAAGAAATTATTTAAAAGCTAGAGAAGAGCACCACAACTTACACCTGCAGAACTACAAGGACAAGCCTATCAACCTTGGAGAGTTTGATCCTGAGAGGTTAGAAGAGAAGTGCTAAGTAGTACATCAGTCTATTTTCTTTGACTGTCTTACAGATTTTGCTTCATTTATCCATTAGTTTTCCTGAAGTTAAAATGTTATCTTAATGTGGTAAGCTGTAAGTTGTTTAGCCAAAATTCACCTTGGGCTTTATATGTCCTACTTGTAATTGGATATCTATTTGATTAATTCAGATACTTAAAAGGTACTCTGACAATTCCATACATTTTTTTTTTAATGGAAAATGTACTGTGATGTCCACTATGGTTATCATGGTAAGAAATAAAAGATCACTTTAGAGAGTTTTAAGTAACTGTGAGTTGTGATTGGATTTAGAAGGGTGGAAGGAGGAATATTCAGACTTGGCATGCTGCTTGAAGACATTCAAGAACAAATGGAAGGCAGCAAAGGCAGCCTGTCATCGTTACTGACTTCTTATGAATCTGCCCAGTCTTTCTGTGAGGTAACTGAGTTTATTAAACACTACAATGATTCTGTTGCAAACCTAAGTGCTGTTGTGTGATTGTATGTTCTCCTCTAGTAAGAGCATGATGCTTTTAGCTAGCATGTTACTTCAAAAGAAAATATTTTTAATGAAATACTAACTTAATATGTAATTAACTGTAACAGAAACCTAAGTATAAAAACAAAACTGTACTGAATGTCCTTAGTTCCAGTTTCAAAAGCATTTATTTCACAGTAAGAAAATATGAGTAGCTAATTTAACTTCTGCAAAGCTGTTTTGGGGAATTAATCACTATCATTTTGTGGGAGGAAAAATGACCTTGTCCAAGATCACTTTGTCCACGATCTTACCTGCAGAATTATGAGAAGACCAAACAGTATTGTACTACAGAAAATTGAGTTTACTCCTAAGAATGGTAATATTTTCTCCCAGATCATAAATACACATATACACTCCTCCCCCCAAAAAAAAAAATCTTACTGTCTTTCTACAAATCTACAGGTAAGTCTCAACAAATGCTTCCATAACCAATGTTTTAAGTAACTTGAGCTTCAGAGAAGAATGATAAGAGAGCCTGAGGAGATGCTGTTTGGTAGGAGCCATTCCTTGCAATGCAAGGCCCATGTACTCCTGTGTCTGTGCTTTGTTACTTCGTACAGAGCCTCACAGTTTCAAGCACCGCTGATCTCCCACAAACAAGAGGTACTGAAACTCCATCTTTTCACAAGAAGCATGAGGGAGAAAGAAGTCAGACAACTGATGTAATCCCACCAGCAAATCAACTTTCTTTACAAGGCAAAAAGTGCAATCTTTGTCTGCACATGTAAGTGAAAACTTGGAAACAGCCGTTGAAATTTTAATAAAAACATACATAAAATTAATTGCTGAATAAGAAAATTAGGATGACTGAAATCTGAAAAGCAACATGAATATTTCCAGAATAAAAATTCTGCAGAATTCTATAATTGCATATCCAAGAATTCCTCCTGGCCTGGTCTTCCTGCCTTTCTCAGTCTGAAAGTATTTCCTGAAGCCAAAACACCACCATCACTTGCACCTAAGAGCTAAATCATCTGTATAAAATTCATCACAGTCACACAAATTCAGGATGTGAATAACTAGTCAGAGTACAGTGCCAGTAAAAAATAATTTGCCAATATTTATGTAGTATTTTTAATTAAACAAGAAAAGGAAGGGATGCAGATTCTTACATAATTAACAATCAAAACCTTGTGAAAACTCTAAATACCATCTCCACCCTCGTGGGAAGCATTTTATAGGTGTTAAACACCTCAATGAGATTAGAAAAATAAAATAAGTGGTCCCCCCTTAACCAATCTAAAGTTAAAAAAAAAGAGAACTGAAGTTCCAGTAGAAAAGGAGAGCTTCTGGGAAAAGAATGCAGTATAGAGCACAGTCATATTAACCTAACTCTGTCAGATTATTTTGTAGGGTAGGTGTTAATAGTTCTCTAGTAAAACTCACCTAGCTTCCACTTTTTTCTCTGTCATTGAAAGACTGTAAGTTCAATCTTCTAATTATTGTGTTCATGAACAGGCAGAAAACATTCCAAATAAACTTGGTGATCCCATACACCCTAAGTTAAAAATACACATCAGATGGTAACTCAAACTAGGAACCTTGTTCTTTCTTTCAGAGGGTGCATCTCAAATATTCCTCTAATTATCTAAAGGCATTAAAGCCTTAATAACAGTTCAAAATTACTAAGATACCAAATCATATTTAATGTATGTTGTATCAAAACACTATCAGTGGTAACAGATGGATGTAGCTAAGATTTTATACTACTTTATTATTCCAATGCAGGATTATCACGATCTCTACTTCTAAGCATTTTTAACACTTGAGGGAAGTCAGGGTGCATTTGTCAGAATGTGTCCTTTAACTAAAGGGTTAATTATTTTTCAACTAGTTAATTATTAAACTTCTGCTTACCACCTTTTCAGATAACTGATACAAGTAAGGTTCTTTCTGTGAATAAATATGATTTATTCTTAGTTAAGTAATTAATAATTAGTATGATGTATTAGAGATGTTTGTAAGTCTCATCATAGAAATATTAATATACAATAAAAATATTCTGTTTTCATGCTCAAAGAAATACAAATATCCAGGAAGGAAAAACTGGAACATCTCCACTCTTCCTGCAGAGAAAACCAACTGATTTATCAGATACCAACCTGAGTAAGTCATGAGGGCATATAAAGGTCAGAACCACGCTTAAACCTGCTAGAGAATTCTGGGAATACATTCCTTTTATGTCTCAACATGAAAATTGTAGTTTTAACAGATGTTACTGGTTAGCAGAGCACAAAACACTGAGAATAAAAAGAAAACTAAAAAGAACATCAGGTCAAATTCACTGTGGAACTCTCTGACAGACCAAGGGGCAACAGACACATTGCAGTGCAATTTTCAGTTAGATATGAATGAGAGATTTTTAACTTGCTCAAGCATTGGAACAGTTTGCTCTAGGGAGGCTGTGGCATATCCACTCTGAGATATTCAGAACTCAACTGGACAGGGTTCTAAGCAACTTCCTTTAAGTTGGGCCTGCTTCTATAGGGGAGAGAATCAGATGACCTCCTGAAGTCCTTTCCAACCTGAATTACTCTATAAATCTAATTCAGCTTCCTAGATAAGTTTCCAAATATTGCCACTGCTCATACTTTCAAGAGCATGATAGTGACGTGCACACAATGCTTTGATTTTGCTTTTTCTTCTGATCTGCATTTATTTAGTGTTCTAGAAGATGATTCCAAGCTTGACAACTTGAGACACTTCATATCAGTACTTCCACTTTCAGTTTTTGGAGTCAACTTCATTTTTCTGCTTAAAAACAATTTGACCTTCCCACTGCAGAATATTCTGAAGCCTTAACTAGCATCTAAAGGAGAACAGCATGAGCTGTCCTACATTCAGTTTGAAGTCTGAATATCCAAGTTTTCTTACCTTGTGTCTATCAGTTCTCCTTGACCTTTTTGTGATATCCTCTTAATTTAACATAGTATCCTGGGATTATTGTTTGTACTGGTTGGTGCAATGGTTACAGCAGCGCCATACTAGAGCTGCTCAGATTCTCATCCCATTCCTATTATGCTGCACTGTTCCCATAACACTGTGGACAAGGACATGGAGAACATCATTAAAGAAAAAAAGCCAACAATTCTTGGTCTGAAAATAAGGACCACCAGAAAATTACATTCAAAGCTTGCAGACAGGGCTGAAACCAAATCTTTAACTCAATCCTCACTCTCCTGGGGGTGAAAAGTACTTCCTCAAATTGCAGTAGTATTAATGGCAGCAAAAGGCTCTGAAATTACAGTGCTGAAAGGCAAATAATTACCTGAGTACATTAGCCAAAGCTTGTCATATTTCAGACCCTTTTATTTTTTTGAATTTTAGGCAGTGATTCAGAAGACTTCTCAGCCTGTGATTCTTATAATGATTCACAAAGCAAGAACCTTGGCAACTGTGACACTCTAAGTTACAAATCATTAAATACAAGATTATGTGGAGAGAAACAAGGTACAGTGATTGCAAAAGTACGAACATCTACAAGGAAACACTGCTTGAAGTTTTGTTTTTCTAAACCACACATCTCTTGGTTTCCAGGACTTAGATGCAGATGCCCCAGGGGAAGCAGAGATCAAGTAAAACTCAGGAATTACAAAGAGTCTGTTCAGTCTTGTACCCTGTGTAGAAGAAGAAGCTCTGGTTCATCCTGTAAGTGTGATGGGTAATTAAACACAGGCTAGCTTTTTAGGGGCAGAAAGCCACACTGCACACACCAGGCCACATTTAATTTAGTATAAGCACTCATTAGCACTGTAAATCTAACTTTTACACACCTGGTCAAGCTTAATGTCCATGCACAACAGATTGAACTTTCCCTGGTTCTTTATGAGTGGAAGCCCTTTCATCTTTCATTTATGGCAGGAATATCTCATTCTGCAGAGCCATATGAAAGGCTATGAAAATTAGGCATTACTGTGCCAAATTTTATAGTGCCAGCCATTACCTAACATAGTATAAACAAGTACTAAAGAACATTCCAGCTCTATCCTCACATTGTGTGACATGCAGCAAAATCAAGGGGAGACTAATTTAAAGAAAATAAATCATCTGAACATGAACCTTTTCAAGTCACTTAGACTCTCTCTAGCATAAGAAAAAATTGCTTAAAGAAAAATATAAAATTTCATCAAGAAGAAAGCATAAATTAACTGTTTGTCTCTAGCAAGCCTGTGAAACTACAAATCAAAGTAGTATTCATTATTAGGATTATGACACTGATGATTCTACACTTCCCCATTGCAGTCTTTCACTGCATAAAATTGAATGTAAATCTGCATTCCATTTGCCAACTAAATTCAAGAGCAAACACAAAAAGGTTATTTGTCCTCATTTACAAAAAACTTGAAACGTATTCAAGTTTTATTCAGCAGTGATAGTTACTTGGTCTTTAATTTATGCTAAAGAGAAAAAAAAAGTTAAAGTACACAGAAAACTACCTTTTTTTTGTTTTAAACATGGCCTCAACTCCAGCTTATTCACAGAAGAGAATCTCCACTCAAAAGGCTCAAAAACCCAGTCAGCCAGATAAAGTTGTAACCAGACTTCATGAAAGGTAAGCTGTAGTAATAATTATGTAGTACAATAGAAAACCCCATTGTTGAAGATTCAGCATAGGAAAAACACCAGGTATCATAAGCAGGAATAATATTTTATCTTTTGCAGTACATGTTGTATATTAGAATTTCACTCCTTAATGAAATTAAAATATTTGCTTGAAGAACATGTGTAAACAATTCTTAGATTAGTTCTTCACTCCTAATGTAATGAAGAGTAAAAATGTAACTTTAGCTGACACATTTAATAATGACAAAAGAATTCACTTTAAGAGGATGTTCCCATTCAAAGATTCAAAAGCAAGTCTGTATTATTAGGATGCAGCTCTGTTTGCTACCAACTATTGCTTTATAAGTAATTATCCTACTTTTAATTGTTCTTAATATTAAATTACACCATGAGACAGAAACAAGCTGGATTCCTAACAGTAGCACAGACTAGACTGAAATGCAAACAAGCTTTGTCACAATATTTTGACAGCCTTACTCATTAGCAGGAATTGCCTGGAAGTTCAGCAGCTGCCATTGAGAGCTGCACAGTGGCAGAGAACACTGAGAAAGTTACAGCAGCAGCAGAGTGCTGCTATTATGAGAAACTTTTTCTTACTCTGCATTCTAGAACATTTTTTGTTTTATTGCAATGCAGATAGAATACAAATAATGATGGACTGCTTTACAATTGCATGGAAAATTCTACTTACCGTAAAATTAACTTGCAACCAAGTGCTATCAAGGTGTATGCATGTGATTCATAGTTTAGAAGTTCTTTTTCTTACTTAAATGGTATTTTATTTATATATCTTATCTTTAGGAAGTCCTTTGTGGCTGCCAAAACCTGCTGCTCGAGCACATATGATAAAATTATCCTTCCACAGCAATACACACCCAGTAAGAAATCTGCCCAAAGAAAATCTGCAATCAACATCAGAGACAGAAATGCCAGTGATTCCTATGCAAATGTAAGACTTTTGAGTGAAAATTAAAAGCCATACATCATTCCTGAAAGGATTACCTCCATACCTCATGGCACTGTAGAACATGCCATTCTTAGCAAGCTGATTCCTACAGTCTAGGCATGTGTAGTGCATTTGAGGGTAAGACAAGAGGGAGCTCAAACCCCGAGCATTTTGGCTTATATGTTACTGTATTTCTTCATATGGATACACAGAGGTTTGTTGTGCAACTCAGTCCCTGCATAAAAAGTGAAATAGACAAAAAAATAGCACTGGATCTTATCTCTAGAATTGTGTTTCATATACTGAAACAAAGCCTAGCTAGACAAACCACTATCAAAACCTCAAGAAAGCCTTCTCAGAAAGCCAAAAACATTCACCACACTGGAGCTGATACGTTAGAAAGGTGTAAATATCCCTCAGTTCAAATAAATACACAAAGAGAGAAATGATTAACAGATACTTCCAACTTGAATCCTAGAGCAGTCTATCATTTTTACTTCTCAGCACATATTCAGAGTGAAAATCATGGACAAAACCTAAACATCATCTTTTTCCAGTACCTATGTATACATTTGCCTTCTCTATTAACAAGGCTACCTTTTATTATTTCCAACAGGTTTTAAGTTCTACTCTGGATCATGCCATAGAGACAGCAAACAGTTTGAAGGAAGCTACAGAGCGAATGGTACAAGCAGTTTCAGAAGATCTAGCTAAAGTTAAGAGAAAACAGTTTTAATTATCTAGTTCAAATGCAATATTGTTCTGCTGGTTCATACTGGAAGCATTAGCATCTCTGCAAAAATCAAATTAACACAAACATGAAAAAGTCAGCTAGCTGTTAGCTAGTTAGCTGATCTGTACCTATTGGTACTAAACCAAACCAGAGCACAAAGGTATTCCATGTTTACACTCAGTCTTACAACTGTAAAACAAATTATGAATTCTACTGAATTAGGCTGGCTAATCCATTACTGTGTACAGATACCTTCTGTAAGTACTCACTTAAGATAGCTTCATAAAAATTGGCATAAAGAAGCAAAATTAACTGACTTGGATTTTCCCCAGTCCCAAATGTGAGAATAAATCTCAGTCATTATTACATGTCATTTCTTCTCACACTTCAACTGCAGCTGCTTAATCACACCAAGAGAAAACAGCCTCTGTACCTGAGACATCCAGAAGCAAACATCATGTTAACATACCAAGTCACAGTCAACATCTGGAATTGCTTTAGTTTTAGAGTGCCCTATATTGAGAGTTGTTTGTTTTTAAGAAACATCCTTGCATGTTGCAATGACTGAATTACACTGTTTGTTGTTTATGTATTTTGTAACAATTAAATTGGTTCCTTCGATTCGATGTCCTTAATTTGTCAGATATATCTGGCTTTGACATTTTAGCTGATGCTAAGTAGGTTGGAAAATTTTAAAATATGGTAGAAATTCAGTGAGCCAAGAAAAGTCATCTATTATTTTCCTTCTAACATCCATTTAACTGCAGTGATTAAAGGCAAGCAGCTAACAGCCTTGTTTATCAGGGCTGCTACTCACTGAAGCCAAAGGACATAAGGGCTGATGAAAAGCAAATTAGAAATGCCAGTACATTCCTTAAAAAGGACAGCCATTCTCAGGCAAACCTGAGCAATTCCATCAGTGGAGGACACAGAAATAACCCAGCCTCTGTTCATACAAGCAGAGATTGCTAAACTCACTGCCATGTGCCACTTGCTCATAGGCTGAGTCACTGGCTTTTTTCAGGGCTGCTCCCACCCTCACAGCCAACAATACCATTCAACTCCTTTCCTCCTTAGCCTTACTCTATGTCCTTGGAACTTCATTTGCCTCTCCTTACTATCCCTGGTTTTTCTTTTAGTTTAGTGTTTGCCATGTCCCCATTCCATTTGATGAACCAGTTGATTTAAAAGTGTTGCTTCCGTAGTCCTATTGAAAAAAGATTCAGTGTAGATTCAATTCCAAATTTGAAAGCTACAGACACTTATTCTCATCACATCCCATGTCCTGCAACATTTTAGAATCATCATGTCATGTCCTCCCCTTTCATTCCTCTCTGAGAACTTGACCTTTTTCCTCCTTTTAATTAACTCTGAATGAACTCAGATATCTAACAAATATGTTCTCTAAAAGTATTGGTTAACCTGAGAGCAAAAATAAAGGGAAAAAACTCAAAATCACAAAAAAAGAATAAATACTCATTATTGGGAAAAGGTAAATATAAGGACACAAGCAATCTATTATTTTTCATGATAACATTTCTCTTGGATTCTACATCCAACAAACTAACATTTCAAGGCACATAAATACAAGATCCCGTTAAAAGTTCAGTAATTTTAATTAAGTAATTTTTAAAGAGAAATCTAAACATTGCCAGTATTACAGAATTCATACAATTTTATTTTTTTATTCTCTTCTGTGCAAATTTAAGTATTTCTTTCTTAATATGTAACACCATTTTTAAAAAGTCAATTCTTTTGAGTGCATCAGGTTTTGTCATTTTGTGTGCTTTGTGCTTTTCTTTTCCAAGTTACCAAACCCTTTGAAAGGCTGAGCTGCTTCCCTTTTTGACCTGTCCTTTCCCCATGCCTCCACTTCCTCAGAGAGACATGCTTCATTTTGGAATTTCTGTATCACAGGCAATTCAACTTCTGAAATAGACAGACTATGTAGACAATCATAAGGAATTTGCTAAGAAACTAAATTTTTAAAAAGCTTCAGTAATAATTTCTGTATATACTTAAATATAAAGTGTACTTCAGTGCACAGTTGACAGCATTTCTCCAGAGTTGTTTACTGTGATTGGAACTGCTCAATAATTCTGTGATTAACAATCTACCTTACCCAGCACCATCTAAAAAGGCTTTATATTTTTCACAATTATACATATTTAAAGAATTTTCAGCAAGTTATTTTTACAGAAAACATTACACTTATGACACCGAACTTGTATTAAACATGTTTACCATAAACCCATATTTACAAGTTTTCTCTTGAAGTCCCTACCCAAGAGCTAGGCCCTTTTTAATTCAGTCATCTTTAGAAATAAATGCCATTATAGAAAGTTTTCACAGTTCTCAAAGACAATTCCAGTTTGTATATAATTACAATACTTTTTAGCATAACTAGTTAGGAACAAACATGCCCTTGTGAAAAAGTACTTGCAGTGTAATACTAAACAGAACCTAAGAAACACACGTGCTTTATCTTCTCATCTCTCTGCCTTCTACTCCCCCAAAAGCAGCAAATTTAAATTATAACATGACCTCCATTAGGAAACATGTAGTATTGAAGTGCAGTATTTGGAAACATCAGTTCCATTAGAATATGTACATACTGTTTGTGTTTTTAATGCATCACAAACATCACCGTATCTATTCATCCTTCATCCAGACCATATCCTTGGGTTTACTAAGGCTCTTCACATCCTCTAGTAGCTTTCTAGGTGTCAAAATATGAGTAGAACCTGACAAAAGAACATAAGTTCTGCATCAGTCAAATTCTGACTTTCAGACATTCCCTCTTTAAACCACCAGTTACATGCCAGTGTTTTTTACTGCACCTGGAAAACTGACAAGTGCAACATTTCAAAGTGGTTTCATGGAAAGCACCATCATGTAAGTGTCACCATTACGTGGGCAATGTCCCTCTTCCCACACTCAGACTTCCAGATCAGGACTCATACTTTGAACACAAGTTTCGGTCCTGCTCTGCCCTGTTTGAAAGACAGGACTGAAACTGGGCACTTGTCCCAGCCTGCAAGAAAACTGACTTTCTGTGAAAGGGTGAGTTAATGAGAGGCATTGCCCTAGAATCAGTGAAGTATCTGGATTCAAGATTATCACAAACAGCAGTGTTCGACAGAAATACCAGTTGGAGAAAACTGGCTTTTACTAACTAACATTTCCTTGGAAAAACAAAATTCAGTGTTGAGCAGCAAAGAAAATCCTTATTATTCTTCAATGCACAACTTCCTCTCTTATTCTCAGAGAGTGATTATAACTTCTGGCACAAAGAGTCACCCTGCAGTTCTGAAGGCAACAAGTAGTGTCACTCTGAATGGGCTAATATTCCTGGAGTTCTGAATCAGGAACAGACAAAAGTTAATTTTTCAGTAATCCATATGGAAATTTGGCAACTATCACCTTCCCTCAGAAATCAGGATTACAAACAAAACCACAAGAATAACTAAACAAAAGGGAAGAGGGTACTGTGGTGAGTGCTAGATACCCCAGTAAAGAGTCACCTACTCTAAACATGGTATTGTAAACAAGTTTCAGATGAGGAAATAATCTGGTTAAACTACATTCCTGTTGTCCTGGTCTTTCCATTACTACTCAGAACTAGAACCAGCACTAAACCTACCTCAACCACCACCAGAGAAACCAGCAAATAAAAAATAAACTAAAACAAAACCAACCACACACAAACACACGTACAATACCCTTGAATATTTTGAGGTAACAGACTCTACATTTCAGAATCAAGGTTGGCATTGTCTTAGGGAAGAGTATTTATTTAAAAGCATGGTAGATGGTAAACAGATTCAATCAGAATCTCAATACCAAATTTAAATGCCAGATGTAGACTCCTCAAGTAATTTAGAATGCTTTAGATGACCCTGCACCCAGCCATCAGCCAGCCCTGCAGATGGACACAGGTCTGTGGTAAGATTCTGTATCTAGGAGCTCTGTCCCTACATATTATATATACATGTACAAGTTTTAGCACCTAATAATTTCCTGTAATGCTATTTAAAATTCATTTGAAGCACAGCAGCTGACTGAGCAAGCATTTAATACCTCCAAAATGCTGAGAGATTACTACACCAGCTGCCAATTGCCAAATCTTAAGCAGGGGAGTTTTCAGGACCCAAGCAGTTAATCATTGTGTGGTTTATGCAAAGCTTCCAAGTAGCCACAAAAGAAACCAGAAAATATTGCAAAGTCAACTGAACTACACTGAAAAAGGGGTTTGGGGTTTATTTGTTTAGTTTTTTGGGTGGAATGTTGATTAGGATTGTTGGGGTTTTTTAATACTCATCTTCCTTCCAAAGTGAGCAATTTTGCACTAGTCTGTCAGCTTTCCTACTTCCAAAAGCAATTAGAGTAGCAAGTGCCACTGAAGGTAAAGCACAGGCAGATGCAGGAGTTTGTGAGGAAACTGTAATGCAAAATAGAGGTCTCATGAAATCCTGTAGGCTGTACACTGACATGTCTCTGACATAATTCTTCTGTAGGGCATAACTGTTTTGTCCTTGATGTCTTGTGGCAAAAAAAATCCCTCCAAACATCAATCACTTGAGATAAACTGCAAAGATGCTTTTAAGTGCATAGTTTGAAGAACAACACTGGCTATGGTATTAGTGTGGTGAACCAAGAGAGGGGATCTAAGCAAAGTGATTGTTACATTTCCCAGAGCCCCATGGAGTGCATCCCAGCCCACCCTTTCCCGTGGCAAGCTCACCAATGACCACCTCGCAGGCCGTGTAGGCCTCGGACACCTGGTAGGCGCAGCGCGTCTCCGAGTAGGTGACGCCGCCAATGACGAACACGATCAGCCTGGCGCTGCTCCTGCGCTCCTCCCGCTGACTCGCGCGGGGCTTCTGGCGGGCGCTGCAAGAGTTCATGGCATTACACTTACACAGCTTGCCTGATTCATTTCTGGTTAAAATTACACAGTCAACAAGCAGTAGCAATTTTTGTCATGCAGTTCAGGGCTTGATTATAATTTCAGCAAAAGTATTTAGATAAATTGATAATTTGTTTTTATTAAATTTTGTAAATTATCACATTACTCTAACTGTTTAGGTATCACTGGGGGAAAATAAATACCAAACAAAAACCTTGCTGCACACACAGCTAACATGCCAAGGACTCCTGCCAAGCAGCTTAACTGCATGCTCCCAATTCCAGTGGCATTTTTCATGAGAGGTTCATTTGAAAAAGCTGGAGTCTTAGGCTTTCCTACCTCTGAACACAAACAGAATCTCTAAAGAAAACATTTGTTATCAAATCAGATTCAGATACCTAGGAAAAATAAAAGCTGCCTGAAGTGCTTAGAATCTAATACACAGGTTAAGTGATCTGCAGTCCTGATTTCCCTGCTAGAGTGCCTTCAAGATTCCCACATTTCACCAGCCTGTAAGACAGATCAAGTTCCAGTGTGCAGGGACTTGCTCTGATCCCGGGCACTGATCATCCTAGTGCATATCCAGGAATAGAAGGATACACCACAAATAGTTTAATTAGAAGTGGATGTAAAAAACCTATTTTCCTAAGGCTGTGTATCTCTACTTTTCAGGTTTTTTTATTTAGAAAGGTACCAATTCCAATTCAAGTGTGTCTTTCACATTTAGGATGTATTTAATGTTTCCCTCCCTGAATTCCAGCATCCTATTAGTGCAGTGAGCATTCCTGAGAGAGGAGCATTCATAGCTGGCATTCCTGTGAGAGAAACACTCTTGGAAGTCTTGATTCATTTGTCTCTCCTTTTAAATAACACTATAAAAAGTGATAAAGCCCTCAAATTGGCATGTATTGGTCATGAGGTTCAAGAGCTAGTGGAATTAAAGAGAAAGAAGGAACAGTATAAGTGAGCTAAAAAAAAGAAATTCTAAAAATCACCTCTCTGTGATAACCATTAAATATGCAAGTACTCATTTCACATTCATTAGCAGAGAATTCATTTCAAGATCTCCAACTGTCCTGGACTTGCCTAAACCACTCCCTGGCAACAGGGGTCAAATGCCTAACAGGCACATATTCCTGATGAGAGAGCCTATAGAAGATTAAATTAATTTCCTGAGGTAATTAACCCCAATAATGTCACCACCACTAATATAGCAGAGACAAGTTCCAGAAGTAAAACATTCTTTTTACCTAAGTCACAGTACTGAACATTTATTGCTGAAACTACTTCACACTCAATGGTTTAAACTTCTCATTATGAGAATATGAAACGTTATTTCTAACCTTGAAGGGAGATGCTACAAATAAAAAAAGCTATACATTACTAAGAATTATTAAAATAACAACCAAGTTGAGTATGTTTTAGATTAAATAAAAGTACAGGCTTGGCACATGAACATTACCTTACATGTGTTATTCCACTGTTCAGTAAGAACACTTCTGTAAGGCTTTAAAAGTAAATGACAGGAATACTGAGATCTGGGTAAACTGTGCTTCAGGAAATGAAACCTTTTACCTTACTGCTCCTGAACCATTCCAGGTGGGAGGGCAGCGGGAACAATAAGGCCAGTCTTTTGAATCTAATTTGTTTTCTATAGCATCCTGCAGTGAAAATAAAGACACACTTGAAACAGGCATGCAGACCTTAACTCCACCAAGTTTCAGTTTTCAGAAAGGGTATCTAACTGGCATTTCATGCCAACACATGCAGCCCAACAAATAATTGCAAGTAGCATCTCATGAATAACACTCCTATGTAACAAAATGCTAGACCACATAATGCTAAAATATATTAAAAGTGTTTTGTGTATGACAGGGAATTGTGAGTATACATGCTTTTTTTATAAACATATACTGATTTAACTGTTCAGATTTCACTAGCAGCTTTTCATCTGTAAAAACCTTAATGCACTTAATTTTTATATGAACATGAGAAAGCTATCAAGAATTTATGAATGACAGCACTGGGTCAGATGAACACCCCAGTATCCTGTGTGACATCAGTCACTGACTGATGCTTAGGAAGAGGCTTAAGAACAACGAAATTACACTTCTGGCATGTAACACCTTCCAGGCTCTACCACATTACAGTTTAGATTGGAATTGCATTTAAAGACCCATTGGAGTTAAACCAAGAAGATACAGATCTCTAAATTATACCAAACACTGCCAAACCCAGGACAAGCTGTTCTAAGACTTCTTGCTTTCACTTTCATTTGCTTCACCTTTAAAATGACCTCTAATAAGGAGTATTACTAACAAGCAGTCTAATGTTCTATACTGCAGACAGACTAGAAGTGATCACTTTGCCCACCAGATGTATTTAACAAAATTAACTCAAAACACTGCTGAATTCAAAAGATATGATACAATGACTCACTTAAGTAAATTTCTGCACTGCAGCCATGAATTAATTAGTTGATGAAATTTACCTCCATAACATCTTTGATAACAGGAGTCCACCTAGAAAGCTGAAAGGTTTCTTCCTTAGAACGGTCCCTTCTTATGTATTTATGCTGCTGAGCAACAAACTGAAAAGATTTTCAAAATACAGTTGTATTATTTACTGGTTGGATTTTTGAAACTTATTAGCAGTCAGCAGCAGAAGAAGGGGGGATAAGTATGAGATTTTAAAGCAATAATAAAAAATATAAAGAACAATAATTAATATCTCTAGAATTCAGAATACATTAGAAATACTAACTTCAGAGAGAAAGAACTGAGTGAGTTGGCAGTTTCCAAAATCAAGTAGCTGAAGCCACCACCTGATAATTGCAGAGGGAACATTATGGGTATCTTACTTTAAACAACTAACATGAATAACTTTCAAAAGATTTTTTTGTAATGTGTTTAAGTGGTAAAAGAATTCCTAGCAATTATCTGCTTCCAAACCCAGACCTGGATAATATTGCTAAGAGTTGCTGAAAGAGCTGTAGGTCCTTGGACAGTAAGAAATCACAAAATAAATAAATACATTCTTACTGAAGAGATAACAGGAACATCAAGGTATTTCCAATTTCTTATCATATCACTATCACTTTCTATGTGTACATTCTGGATCAGCTTATCCAAGTTCTCCTGGGTAGTTCCTGCAATATGGAAAAGAGACAACAATTACCAAGTGACTGTAAGACCAGTTTTGTCTCACAGGCTATTATTTAGTGCAGAATTTTTTGTTTGTTCTGTGTGACCAGTCTAAGTTATACATAATACTGTATTTCAGATAAAACTTTGTTTAGGTCCATTCTTGAGACCTAAACTCAGTACTGTTACAGATTCCTCAGACCAACGTTCTGCCAATTTGCTCCTTCTCTACAAGAAATTTTTCCCCACTGACCTAATTTTCAGGTTGCCACAGATGTGGAACTCCCCTTTAAGAGCTTCAATACCATGTGAAAATAAGAGAACAAACAATAATGCAAGGATAAGAATGGTATTAAAACACTCTATGAATCTACATTTGAATTACATCTCTTAACTCCTTGCTAGTAGTATCTTTGCTGCTAATCTGAGAGAAAATACAGAGGATAGACAGGATTTCTTTCAAACCCAGCTCTTCAGTGCAGAGACTTAGGTTAACTACAACCACTGTACTATCTTAAAACTTGAGTTCAAGTTCGTAGCACTGAGGAAAAAAAATGGGGCAACTTGTCATACCATTTGTGCTAAAGATATACAGGAGAATAGCTCTGATTTTGTCAGAGCTGTCATGACTTTTGTTGAGCAGAACTGGAAGGAGGACCCTCATAGAGTCTTTTACTTTTTCACCTTCTGCATCAGTTCCAAGAGCCAAGTCCTAAATTAATAAAAAATAAAAACAGACACCGTGGTTAAAATCATTGAAGTAATTCAAATCAATGTTGTTCTGTGTGTTTTGAAAGGCATTTTTATGAAACCAAAGGTTTCAGGAAACAATCAAGCTGCATCAATTAAACTCAGTATGACAAGTCTGACATTGATTTCAATAGTTACAGCATTATAATAACACTACATAACACTTAAACATTTCAAACTATGATATCTAGAATTCTTAAAAATGTAAATTAGAGTCACAGTGTAATGCATCACCCTAAAAGGTGCTTTTCCCAGACTTTTAAAAAGGGCTTCCCTCTGCACAACATATTAAAGCAACCACATAGGAATTTCAAAGGTGATCCTTATACAAATTAGCCAGATTTCAAGACCAAAAAAACCTCCAAAACTCTTAGGAACACCTCCTTATTGGGAGATTAAGAGTCTTGTCTATTACACTTAGTTTTAATACTACCACCTCAAAAACTGATCACAAAATAAAGGCAAGAGACATAGTAGCTTAGTCAGTTAAAGCAAGCTTCTATTGCTGCAAACAAAAAAGTGGTACTTGCAATACTTGCAAAGTTGCTCATTGGTTTGTGGCTTTTTTTAAACATACCTGTTCAGTTTTACAGAGTCTTTCTATGTTAGATTTGAACTTGCTCATGCAATCTTCTGCTATGCTAAGATGAACAACTTGCTATAAGACAGAAAGAAAAAAAAAAAGAAAAAAATCACAAGCTGTCATAGCTTGATTTTTTTCCAAGCATATCCATCATTTTTACTGGTTACAAGAGTCAATCCTTCAGTACCATCATACTCCCATAATACTTTGTAAAACACTAAACTGTTATGATATCTTCAATCCTCAAAGCACACGAATTATTTCATTCTTTTACATCGTAAAATGAAACACATGGAAACAAATTTTCTTTGCTAAATTTTACAGTAGATGAAAACATTAATTTGGAGAAGAGCTATATAGCACACTACAGGAAAATGGCAGACTAAAACTACATTTCAACAAAAAGTCAAGTGCACAGAATTATTTCCTGTGAAGTTGTGATTACAAAAGACCCCTTACCTTACTAATCTCTTTACGATAGAGTGGCATCCTTTTCATTAACTGGGACAGAGCAGATATGGATAACTGGAAAGAAATGCCACAAGTTGAAAATCTGTTACCCCAGTAAATGATGTGCTTATTTCCCTTCCCAGTGCAGCCTGCTGCCCCCACAACCCCTGAAAATTCCAGTTGAGAAAAGTCTTAATTTCTCTAGTAGATCCATCAGTTACATGGACATGATCAGCTGAAAATAACTAAATTATCAGGAAAAACAATATCTCAAACAACTTACTTTTCCTTCTGTTGCTTTTGTTTTTGATGAAGCATCTTTCAAAAGTTTTGGTATTTCCCTGAAGACAAGAGGAAAATAATGAAAGGCAACAGGACATGAGTGCTTAAATTTTTTCTTAAAACCTTAAAATAACTGTGCAACAAGAACTTTTGAATGAAAGTAAAAGCTGAACTACAGGTCTGGCTTCAGAGAAATGAGTGCTTTTTTACAAAGGAAATATTAAACATTCTGTTTGCAATATCTTCATAATGTCATTTGATGCAGCAGCTTGGCAGCACTGCATGCAAAATAATCCCTTCAGATTTAAAATATTTGAAAACACTTGCCAGGAAATGACTTGATTTCCATTTACCTCAAGAACTGCAGGTAGCATTAGTGTAACTGCATACCTGGGTACATACTGTATTTTTAAAACACAATTTCTTCCTGGCATTACTTAACTGAATCCAGTGTGTCTTGCAAGCCATGTTCATTACTGCCTTATTCCCACTGAACAGCTCCAACACCCTCCCTGTCACAGAAGCCAAGAGCTGCCTTTGCTATTTATGCACATACTCGATCACATCTGCAATATGCTTGTGCCGCATCTTCACCCACAGGTCATCATCCTCCTCCAAAATCGCCTCCTTTTCCTTCCCACCAGAGCCTTCTGTTTTGAATCTTCCAGGAGAAAATTCAGACAATTATTTGGGGTTTGGGTTTCCCCCAGTTCTCATCACTTATTGCACTATTATTTGTAACAGTTTAATCAACATAAATGGTAACAGCAGTAATTGACAAAAATTTTAATTTCTAAGCCAATCCAGTGCCTGAGAAAATATAATTTACAGGATTTTACAGCTTACATATTTTAACACAGAAGCAGCAGATAAATTTTAGAATGATTCTTTGGGGCAAGAGCTTCTGGACAGTCTTCTAAACAGTGACTAGAGTTTTAAACACGCATTTACATGCACCTCAATTTCTCTTCAGTTTTGGTTTCAAATGCAAATGGCACAAAATAATACACACTGCAATTGCCAAGTGCAGCTTTCTTTCTGTATTATAAGACTTTATAACTAAAGGAAAATGAAGTTACATTCACCAACAAAATGCTAAGCAGGATAAAGTACTTCACATAGAAAAGCAACTGCTGCACAGCATTACAGAGCAGCTATTACATGACTGTAAGCAGCAATAAACCTAAAGCAAGACCACAATCATGCCACATAATATTTTCACATTTATAGAAACTCACACAGTGCAGATTGCCAGAAAGCAAAAGAATGAAAAAAAATCCAAGATTAATGATGTAAGTCAGATGGTGACTACCTAGAAAATATTCTGCTACATTTTCATACCCAGCAATCAAACCCAGACTCAGAGTCTACACTTTCTATTAAAATCTTCACTCAGTGCTTCTGACTGAAGATACACATTCCTCTTTGCTTGGCTACACAATGAGGCCATCAGGGCTCTTTTGCTGAAGTAGATCATCAGAAAGCAAAGTCCTACCAAAACCATTGCTGTCAGAACAATCAGACAGCAAAGCACATAACCTATGCAAATTAACATTACACCACTCCAACAGTGCTTATAAACTGAACATGACTGATTTAAATGTATATTTACAACAAAACATTTCAACAACTACAGAAATTCAATTATTGGAGCTATAAAAGTGAGCATACCTGAGAAAGACCCTAGCTTTTTCTCATCATTCAGTTAGTTGTACTGCTGGTCTTGTTATGCCAAAAAAAATTGAAAATATGAAAGAAAATCTAGAGAATATCAATGTGCACTCCCAAGGCTTTACTTCAAGAGTAGTACAAGGTTCTTAGCTTTTAAAAAAGGCAATTTGGTGGACTCAAAACTTAACAAAAATGCCAACTAGATCCTATCTAACATCAGCTAAGGGAGGAAGTTAAGAAAATGATGAAGTTACAAATACAGGAGGAAAGACTAACAATAAGTGAAGCAACCATTATGCAATATAAGAAGCTAATATTGCTATGGTGCAATTGAGCTAAACAATTTCAGGGATTTTATAATCAAGAATAAACTATTTAGTTTTATTTTTTAAGTACTTGCTTGTAAGTATCATTTTCAATGGGTAGCAGATCATATGCCATTGCCTGGAAGGTGAGCTCATGGAGTACAGTTGATACTGGGTCAAAACCACGATCAATTATTATTAGTTGGGAGTGGGTTTTAGCCTAGAAAGCCATCAAACAAACACAAAGTTAAGACATACAGGAGAAAGTTAATGCATGTTAAATCTATTTGCATTAAGTCACAGAACTGCAGGTATTTTCAGAAAAATAACTGAAAAGCACTGCACTACAGTCCAAGTGTTTGAATATTTGAATTATATACCATGGTTTTAAATACTAAGTTTAAGGCAATGCTCTTAGCTCACTGCAATACACTCAAAAATATGAATTTTATTAGTCTAGTGAACAAAAAAGGTAAAAGAAAAACAAACAAAACCCCAAAAATGCTGCCCAGAGATTTAATACATAACTTCATTGTTTGTGTTGCAGATCAGACAGTGTTGCAATACAGGAAAACACCTTCAAACATTCAACTGAAAGTTTCATTTGGGGATTTAGTGAAGTGGCAGTAGCAACAGGAACATTTATTTCTGTAGCAAAGTCAAAATCAGAATGGTTTACCCCATGGTTTTGTGTTTAAGCAGCTGCCCTAATCAGGCCTGATTTGTAGTGACAAATCAAAACCATTATTTATGTGAACAGCTGATTCTTTGTAGACAGTAATTCCCTTCAGGGGAAACATTTCAATTCTGAAGTAAGCTCCTTCTACACATGGTGTTATGGAAGGTGATATTAAAACAACATTTATCCACTGGTCTTCAGGTTTGTAGCATCCCCCTGCATTATCAAAGAGCTAATTTTTCAAATAAAATCAGTTTGATCACACCAATACAGCTTTACCCCAACAGTATTGCCTCTACATGGCTTTCATACACAAAAACAACTAAATGGCAACAAGCTGCCTTTATTATTAAATAATATCTATATTTGTAGAACTTAATTGTTGAAGAATATTTCAAAGATTTCTTTTCACCAGACATACAAAAAAAGTTTTAAAATAAATCAAACTTTTTAGTTCACTGTCTACCTTTATTTGGCTTCTCTCATCTGTTTTGTAGTAGTTTTCAAGACCTTTTTCAACAAGCTGTGCAAGTTTGCTGGCTCTATCAGATGGTCCACTGGGAAAAAAGGAAGCATGCAAAAAACTTACATTTCTTCATCAGAACACTAAAATGCTACCTTTAAAATAGAAAACTCCTAGGACTGATGCTCTGCTTTCATGAGTTTCCAAACTCCATTCTCAGTATTTCCAATCTGTCTTCAGTTTTACATTATGATTTCATCTTTGAATGCCTCAGGTATTTTACACAGCAGAAACAGCTTCAGCCAAAAGCCTGGCATTAGCTGGAACATGGTCCAGCACAAAGTTTCACTCAGAGGTGGGATACAAGAAAGAAAAAAAAAAAAGAAAAAGAGAAAGAAGATGGGAAAAAAAAAACAGTCAAGCAACTGTTTGTTACCTTTGCAGAGAATAAGGCACTACTTCACATTACACCACAGAATGCAGTCCTTGAATAGAATTTCAGAAGCCCACTGTGACTTCAAAGACAGTAAATCCCTTTCGAAGTTCAAAAGAGGCATTCTTCTCAATATCTGTACTACAAGAAATCCTGATCTCATGTACCACAGCAATTTCTGAATTCCTTGGTGCCAACCAGAGCTGCAATTGGCTGAACAGCAGCAGTTCTGTTACAGGATTATGCATGTGGCATACAAGAATGCAGCATATCAGTGTCACCCCCCTGACCAGACAGAAACAAAGCATTCAGAACAAGACAGGGTATAGCAAGAGCTGCTACATGCATTGCACAGAAAAACACTGCTCTACCTACACTTCACAAATTCCTATCATCCCATATTTCAGACTTGTGGATTAAAAACAATTAATCCACAACCACAAGGGGGGAAAAAAAACCCCAAAAAACTATGCTGCAGCCTCCAGCTATGACCAAATAATGTGGTGGGCACTGGAAGTGAACACAATTACTATAAAACAATTTTGCCCCACCTTTTATATCGCACTCCTGGATTCTCATCTAGTGTGGCACACAAGGTAACAATTTGTTCAGCCATGATTTGCAGTACAGCATCTTTCTCCTTGGTCTTGTCCAGAGTGGGACTGTAGCAGCGGTAGAAGGCATCTGGGATGTTGAGAGTAAACACCTGCATAAAGCACAAGCAAAATAAAAGAGCATCACTTGCAGATTGCCAAAACACCTGGTAAAAAGTTTGCTAATAATTTAAAACTGCAAGAAAAAGTCATACATAGGACACTTAAGAAAAAAGCCCAAACAAACCCACACTTCATTCCTCTATCCCTGCTGAGCTCATCTTCTTGTTCTCAGACTTTTTCCCTATTACTCTCCCATGTAAATTACTCTATTTTTCAAATTATGAAAGGAAGGACAGATGGAAGGAAAGAACTAAACACCTGTCAGTGCCTCATACAGAGCCATACAATGCAATATCAGAATGATCATAGAAAGCATCAAGGTTAAATTGCTTTAAAATAAAAATCTACATATTGTATCTGCTTTTAATATGAAGAATTTACCTTGAATAGCTGAAATTCTTTAAATGCATTAAATCTTGACTAAAGCAGCTTAGTACTACAGAGATGAAAGGCTTTTTCAACAGTTTTGTAAGTGGAATGCAAACATGGGTACAATCCCATTGTCAGTAAATGGATTTCCTCCAGCTTCAGATGGACTCTGTAACTACAGAGCCATCTAGATAAAGGTGTTTGCTTCACTCGAGTAGATAATCACCTGGACTTTGCCCAGAGCTCAGCCTGATCATTTACTCCTAGCATCCCAGAAGCAGGCAGAGCAGTTAACATTGTTCCTCTGCTAAGGACTGAAAAGGTTCTCACAACCCCAGACACCAAGAACACAAAACTCCAGTAGAAACAAGAAGAGTGCTGCCCAGCCTTAGTGCTGCTTGTTTGCAACTACAGAAAAGTAGTCTTAATTTCTGCTTTCACAGCGAGTCCTCCAGAGAACCAGGACCACAACATTTTCATAGGCTTTATTTGATACTGAAAAGCAGCTTTGGCAGGGCTCCCAAAACCAGCTTGAAACAAAACTTGTCAACATCAACCTCACTGGAAAGCAATCAAACAGAGCACCATGCTCATTATCCCCTGATGGATTCTCAACCAAAATAATAAAGAACTCTTTATAATGAAAAGGAATGTGTCCTCAAGCCAGGACACTGCACCCAGTGAGACAGGGCAAGCAGCAATCTCTCCTATACCCACCTGCTACTTGGTACACATAAGAGTGTCCCCTTGACAGGTTGATAACATTTGACATGGGAAACATTTGTGGTTAGTTCTGGTTATTTCTCCAGCTCCCAGACCTGGGCAGAGCTTGGAGGCTTCACTGTCTTAGTGAGCATCAGTGTGCCCTCTGTGTCTGATGAAGGGCACGAGCAGCAAATTACTTTTCAACACAACACCCACTGTGTGGCTGCACATGGAAAACACCCATTGGTTTCCACTGGTAGTATGGATCTTTAATTGAGAATACAGAATTTCCATACTCTCCCCTCTCTGAAGAGACTGTCAAGTGGTAATAGTTTTTGTTCCACTCCCCTTCAGTTCTCTTAGTCCCTTTGTTTTCCTTTTCTGACTTTCACCAAGTCCTACTTCACTCCTATGCACCAACCTATCAAAGTAAAACCTCAGCATCAGCAGTAACAAACTCTTACCAAAAACCAGCCAGAATACTTGCTTGCTCTTAGGGAACAGATTCCTTCTTTAACCTCCCCATTGCAACTGACACCAAGTCTTACAAAGAGTAAAACTTGGAGTACAAGAGCATTTGTTTTCATCTGAAAAGCATAAGCAAGCACTGGAAATGTGCCCAAATGGAAATATCTCACAGAGTTTGTCAATCAAAAGCTACACTCTATTTCATTGTTTTCTAAAAGGTCAGCACACTTGAAAATAATCCTCCAGACTACTGTTAAGGTTAAGAATTAAACTTACCTGAGATTCATAGGGGAAGAATGAAATGTTGATCTCCTTGCATTTCTTTATTGATTTTGCACATGAAGCCTTAATTTTATTGAAGAGGCTGTCAGGACAAACTAGGGGAAAAAAAGAGACTCTAAATACAAATCATTTGTACTATTCCAGCTGTCAGCTCACTTATACAGTATTCAGAGCAGACAATTCTATATTAAGACCCAATTAACCATAAAATACAACAAAAAAAATGCCTACTCTTCCTAAAGTGAAATAGATTATATAATCAATATTTTGTTAATGAAATCTTTTTTGAGAAGCACCACTGCTCAATTTATACTGGCTTTTTGCAAGCAAAACATTGTTGAACACTCATTAGCAGTCTGCTAGGATGTTGATTTTATCAAAGTAAAGGGTTCTGCTATTTCTTGTCATGTTGGAGAGAAAAAAACATTTCCCAAGCTACAAAAAGAAATCATCTATCTGAGAGCAAAACAGAGATATGGAATTTAATTAGATCTCTAATGTGTTCCACCACACTTCCAGGCTACATTGGATCCCAGCCTAGAAACTGAATTTAAGGAATACTTAGATGACATGAATACTACACAAACTTGGAAGTGCCAGAGTTACTTCCCTAACTCAGGAGCTATTCCTCTCAACAGGAAAAGTTTAGGCAAGTATTCAAACTG
This sequence comes from Zonotrichia albicollis, assembly GCF_047830755.1. Taxonomy (NCBI): domain Eukaryota; kingdom Metazoa; phylum Chordata; class Aves; order Passeriformes; family Passerellidae; genus Zonotrichia; species Zonotrichia albicollis. Next base: position 21,211,561 of record NC_133826.1, on the reverse strand, counting down.
AAAGCTTGCCCACTTGCAACCAAGGAGCATACAGCAAGACAGCAGTATTTTTCAGAACAATAAGTGCAGCTTCAGCATGAAATTAAACAAGAAACCAAGAATTTGGATAGTGATTTAAAACTGCTTTGAGAATATCCAGTAGCAGATCCACAGTCCACAAAGAGGTATGCCTCAGTCTCTGCCTTCAGCAGCACATTTGGGTTTTTGTTTTCCCCTCTTTAGAGCCATTTTAGTGACGCTGACTGAGTGCAGGGCCAGGTGCAACCACACGAACCCTGCTCCCAGTAATTGTCTCTGCTGCACAATTCATGTCATGCATACGAGGGCTAAGTAGGGCCCTTCTTTCAGGGAAGGGGAAAAGCTGGCTCACAGCTCTGAAGGAACTACCTGAAGCAACCAATTACTGACACAGCTCTTGCACAAAATTCTCATGCAGTTATGTTTTTGGTACTCTTGTTTACGTAGAGATACATAGTGAGACTTGAATTGTCTTCCTCCACACTCCAACACAGGAGAAGACTGGAATACTTAAAAATAAAACTACATTACCTAAATTAAAAGCAGAGGTGGAGAACAATCAAGACTGTTTGGTAAGAAATGAAAGAAATTACTATTGCCACATAGCATGGGGACTATAGCCTGGCAACCCAGATATATGCTTCATTACTTGAGTCTCAAACCTTCTAGCAAGAAACAGGGCCCAAATTTTTCATTTACTCAGCTACAGACAAGAGAAGGGAGCAGCATACTTAGTTACCCATATAAAGTTACCAAAGTACAGCCCAAAACTTTACTTACAGTCAGTGAAATACACGTATGCTGCTTTGTATCTGCTGGATGATTTATTGATGAAGTCATCAATCAGTCCATCTACAGACTTATGGGGGGGCAAGAAAAATAAGGAAATAAAATAAAAAAACATCATGCCAGTGTTTTGCCTTTCTACACATACCAGACAAAGCTTCTCCCTCCTCCCCTCCTGCTCTATTACCAAGTCCCACTTAGGAATACTACATTTCAACATATAAGAAAACACTGAAGTTAAAGATTTTTAATTCCAGATGAAGAATAACAAGCAATTATAGATGGTCAGTCATGCACCAGGCTCATTTCAGGAAGCACACACATCACAGCATTTGCATCATTTTCCAGCTGTAACAGTGCTGAGATTTACTGTCTCAAGAATTTTTAGGAAGTAACAGTAATCTCTTATTAGAGCCATTACTTTGAATTCTATTTTTCAATGTCTTGCATCATTATGTGATACAACATGTCTTTCAGTGGGGTTACAATTGCTAAGCAATGATACAGTGCCTACACAGACCACAAGATATACATATTCCATGGTGACACTACTTTGTCTTCTTGGGAAATCAAGCACCACACAGAGGAGTATCACAGTAAATGCAAAGGTAAAGTACTGCAGAGCTGTACACAGTAAATAAATGTTTTTAAATGTTTGGTTTTTTTCAGTCTGAAAGATCTTGCAACACTTTAAAATACTAACCTTTTTTGTGGGAGTTATTAAATATATTGCCTTCATGTGTGGGACGGGCTCACGGGTTTTATACACATTCTCCACCACTATAAAGTAAGAAACATTACATGTTTATAATTAGGAACACTATGCATTTTTAAGGAAAACACTGCACATTTTTTACTTCATTTTTCTCAACTCTATATTAACTGCAATCAAGTTGTCCACGATATTAGAGGTAAGGATGTACCTCCTACCAAGAATCTTGATTTCTTTGTTATTTTATATACAGAAGGTTACCACAAGTCTTTCCCAACTCTCAGGCTAGTGACAACCTGAAGTTGTAGGATTAAATCCTTCCTAGGTACTCTACACTTGTACAACAGAATGGCAATGCCAACATGCTCCAGCCATGGGGCCCAGCAGGAACTCTTGGCAAGAGAGCTCTGTGCCCAGCACAGTGAAGGAGAGGGACAGAGAAACTGCAGGGCATCATGCTGGACTCCAGCCTCCTCTGTCCTTTGTTTGCCTGCGTCCTGGGCAATTACTCTGTTTCAACACAATTGCAGGCACAAATTAAGACATTTTTCAGCAATTCAGCTTCACTCATCTCTTGTTTTTCTCTGTTTAATAAAGTCATTACTGTATAGTTTTACAATACACTAGCTTGAGAAGGCAGAGATATTCTTGTGGCTCGGAAATTTTGTGGGGGAGGAACAAGGAAGATAAGTAATGTCAGACATCTGCATGTGGAAGGACAGGTTCCTTTCAGCAGTGTGCTCACTAAAAAGAAAAGGTTTCTTCTTGATGAAAAGGATAGATGCTCACCAAAAGTTTCTCACAAAGGATAAGTAGCACTTATGAGTTAAAACACACAACAAAAAGCAGAATTGATACAACTCTACTGTGGAGAGCCTGGTTCAAGCATGGCTTAAAGAAAGAGGCCATGAAAGGATTCAGCTAAAGGAAAAAAACAGCCTTTCCCAGGCTTGATTCTGTAAATAATTAAGGTTCTCAACCACCTTTTATATAAACAACAAGATTCTCAAACCGTTCTGTCCTTGGCTGCTACTGGGAACAGACGGCCAGCTGGGAATAGATATGAAGGTTTTGAGAACCTTTCATATCATGGTGGGAACACTGATTTTGGTTTCAGTAAACTAACTTCAGGTATTGTAAACAAAAGGAGGAGCTGAAGTTTTCTCTACAGCCTATCGGGAGCTCAGATTTTGCAATATGCATGAAGGGAATTAACAGTGTTATAAAAAGTGCCTGATTGATGAATAAAGTGGAGTAGATGCTGATCAATAAAGGTGGATCTCTCCCTCCGACTTCAATACTCTACTATTATATTTTCAGAATGATCACATTATGCTGAATAGCTGGAATAAGAATAATATTGTGGAACAAATAACCAAGTGTAAACAATGCCTTCTTACACAAGCACTTCTAAAAATCTACACCTAAAGCTAATTAAAACTAGTTCATTTACATCTGGGGATTGATTTCCATTTCAAAAATAGGTGCCAGCAAACAAACACCCATTCCTACCTCACAAAAAAACCCACCAAAAACCCCAAACCAAAACCCACCACAAACCAAAACCAACCAACCAAAAAAAGGTAAAAGCACAACAAACACCAAAAAACCCCAATCAAACAAAAAAAACTCAGAGCAATCTTGAGAGAAAAAAATTCAAAGGGGGATCTGAGCTTTCAGGCAGAGAAACATTTTTTTTCATTAAAAAAAAAAAATGGACTAATTACTGTTGAAGCCTAAAAGTCCACTATTTTAATATCCCATAACTACTTGCCTTCATCAACCAAATAAAGACCATTTCTCCAAGGGTACTATCAATTTCATCAATTTGCCTTGCCCTTTTTCTTACCAGGATATTGCCATTGGTGTATCAATAAGAGTTATGCTTACCTGTGACACCCTCTGCCAGCAGATCAGTCATTTTGCAGCACAGTGACAGTAATTTAGTAGTGTAATCATCTAAGAGCATTACCTAAACATATTAAAAAAAAAAAACCACACACAAGCATTCAGATACATCAATCAGCTATACTAAATTCATGTTATTTTCTCAATAACTTCCCATAAAAGTTTGAAGCTAAAATTATTTTATTACTCTATTTTTTTCATTGCACACACCAACACTGCAGGGGGAAATTAATTTCATAAGGCAGCTCTTAATGTACAGGATTTCCAACGACAAGCTCAATCTTAAATATGAGCTTTGCTCCCCCTACTCATACTAGAAAGTACTTTGAAAGTTTCCTTGGACACAAGTCTTTTGAATTCCTGCTGATTTACCCCATGGCCTACTCAAATATACCTGTATTTATTTTTAAACTGTTTGATAGCTTAAGCAATTCTACAGGTATCATACTGCTGAATCCTGCTCCACATGTACTGCAGTACAGTGTAATTTTTGAAATTAATAAAGTACAAGTATTTCAAAAGGAAAATGAAGATAAACACAAACAGTTTCTAATTTTTCATCACACCTAATTAAAAAAAAGAGACTACTAGCCATTTTTTCTTCCTGTAGTAGCCTCTAGATTTTTCAATTTGTATTATACAGCAATCTGAGTTCCCAAAAGTAAAGTCTATTACTTGGACAGAAAACAATCTTGAGTGAAAACACCAGACATGCATTTTATGTATTTGCTCTCTGCTCAGCAATACAGATTTCTTGTCCAAGTGATGACAGAATTCTTATAAAAATGTTAACGAAATTGTACCTTCCATTCTTCCTCTTTGGTGAAGTCATCAAATACTGCTGATTTCAGCTCTGTAAGAAGAAACAGTTTACCAGTTAGAGGAATCAAATTGTTACTAAGAAAGAAAAAAATAATTCACCCATTTAGACTCATACGTTCAGAGCCCTAAAAAGAATTTTTTTTTTAAAAAACCCCATACTGATAAGTATCTGCACAGAATTCTTCACCACAAACTGTCCCAGCCTGTTTCTAGGACTGTACACAGGTGTAATAACAAGTTTTTCACCACATGAAAATTTTATTAACATTCATATTTTCTGACAACACTTGCCAGTTAATTAGTCTTCAGCATTACATAGAATTCCTTTTAATAAACTGAGTGCCCAACAACCTTGTCCAAAACCTCAAACATTATATTTTTCTACAATATTTGCCTATAAACGACACCAGAACATATAAATGGACAATTCAGTTGTCTTGAACCTCATTTCTGCTGTTAAAAAATAGAAGTCAGTTTTCTCCCATAATAAAATGGAAGTGCCCCTGCACTATTCCAGTTATTGATTTTGCCCTCAACCTGCAGCTGCTTCACCCAAATAATTGACCTACATTGGTTTACAGGCTTTCAAAATCATTTTTCTCCTGCAAGCACTCTGGACACACAAAAACCAAACCCAGGTTAGTGCTCCATTTTGCCCAGGCTTTCATTTTCTTCTCATAGATTTTATACCAACCATACACCCTAACTACCTATTCAGATTTTGTCTTCTCTAAATACATTTCATTAGTTGACAAAGGCTTTTTTTCTTCTACCTTTACTTCACAATCTAGGAAAGAACTATACACAACACTGACAGAACAGCAGACTGCCAAGTTCCTGCGTGGAAAAAAAAAGGCAGCAAACCACACCTTGGCAAAATTAATGACCCGTTTACAACACACTTCCTGAAGAAAGGACTGCTAGGCAACTGCTGTAAAAAAGAGAATTGCTAAAATGCTGAATCACTTACAAAAATTATTATAGCCATCTATGGCTAGGCTAGAACTCCTTATACAAGTTTACAAAACAATTTAAAGTTGAGAAAAAGGAAATTAAAAGACAATTCCTTAAGGAAAAGACTTGATTTAGAGATTAACTATGTACAACAGCTCTCTGTATTTCACAATTTTATCTATGGGAACTACTGGCTCCTAAACACAGGTAGCTTTCTCTGTCCTCACACTGTGAACTTAACTGAGGACAAGCTTGTGTGAATTAACTTTTCCACACAATTCTGCTTCAAATCCACAAACCACATGTGTAATTTCTATGCCTATTTACAAAGCAGGAACAAGATACACATGGATACAAGCTGCTACATAAAGCACCAGCATCACTATTTTAGACAACTCAGCCTTAATAAAACCCCCCTAATGTTTTGCTAAAACATTAGGAAGCAGCAGTTTACAACCTTCAATTACCCATTTAAAAAGTGCCAGACAATGTCTAAAACTTAGTTCATCAATTTTCATTGTTGTTGTAGTTTTGGAAAGACAACAGAAACTAGATGACTAACAAAGCGTTCATTTCAGAAGTTCCTCTTAACTAAGCTTGCAACATAAATGTTTTATTATTCACACTGCTTTACTGTCACTCTAATCTTTGTTCCTCACACTGGCAACACAATTTTCAAACGTCTGTATGACACACTTATGGTTTAATCAAATTACTCCCTTTTAAGGTCCAAGTCTTTTATAAAATAGCTCAGGTCAAAACATTGGCCTTACAGTCATCGGCACGAAGAACAAGACAGCAGGATAAGCAGAGCAGCAAAAGTGGGGATTTTTAAGGGTTAAGTTTTAAACAAAGCTATCAAATTCATACAAGCAGAGTAAGGTGCCAGCAATTAGGACTGAACTCCAGAGGGACAGTCTGCTTTTCACTTCTAGTGACACAAACGAACAGCCTTCAGGTGGAAGCAGAGGAGGAAAACGACAACAAGGCGGCAGCAGGACCTTCCCACTTGAGCGGCAGCCGCCGGGCTGGCTGAGCAGCTCACGGAGTCACAAGCTCAGTATAATTAAGCTCGGGATGAGGTGGCTGCCTGTGCCTTTCCCCAAAGGTCCCTCACTACCAGCAATACTATCAGCCTTTCTGCTCCGGCAGGGAAAGGAGCAGTTACAACTTCATTTTCTGTAACAAACACCAGCAGAACCGGCTCCAAAACACGGAGATAAAAATCTGCAGTTCACTTGTAAGCCTACTAGGGAACACCTTCAACTTTTCCTACCAAAAATTGAAGCCAAACACAAAGAGAGAGAGAGCGCAGAGCCCCTTCTGGGGTGGGAGCACTCTCCAAAAGTAGCAGTTCGGAGGTTACAGAGAAGTGCCTGAAGAGCTGACTTGGGATTAGGCGCTTTAAGAGCCCGTCCGGCGGGCTGTAGCCTACAGAGCTCACCCTTATCTCGGAAAAGGCACAAGCGTCTCCTTGCAGCGCTGTCACTGCGGACACCCGCAGCACCGCCGCAAGCCGGGCAGCCACCTCCCAGCAGCTCACCGAGTCACACCTGGAACAGCCGGCAGCAGCCGCCACCCACAGCCCCCGCCGGTCGCCGGCTGCCCACAGAGCCACCGGGCCCGGGCCCGACCCCGACCTCAACCCCGCTCGGCCGCCTCACCTCCGACACGCAGCGCGGCTCCGGCCGCGCCGGGAGCGGCCCCGGACCTCACCTCGCCGGGCACCCCCGACCCCACACACGGAGCTACGCGGAGCCGGCGCCTCAGAGGCGGAGGCTCCCGGCCGGCCCACGCCCACCGAACGGCCCCAGGGCGCTCTGGCCGCGGGGCCGGGGAAGGAGCCCCACAGTCACTCACTCTGCCACACGAAGCTCTTCAGCCCCCGCACCGCCGGCGCCATCTTGCTGCCAGCCCCGCCTGGCAGCGCTGCCTTCCCCTCCCTCTTCAAGGGCGGTGGCGGAGGGCGCAGTCCGATCCCGGGCGGGGCGGCTCCTGCCGGCCGGGGTCAGCCCCTCAGGAGCTCGGCCCATCCCGCCGGGAGCCGGGCTCTCTTCCCCGGCCACCATGGGGTCCGAAATTCCCACTGGGGAAGGGCCCGGTGACGAGGGCTCGCCCCTGAGGAAGGAGCTTCCTGCTCAGGTGAGCCCGGGACGGCGGGAGCCGCTCCCAGCGCCGAGGCGGCCCTGGCGAGCTGCGGGGAGCAGAGGGAGCTGGAGACCGCCTGGCCGGGGGGGCTCCTGAAACCTGCCCTGGTCCCGCGTCCTCTCGGGGGCAAACCGGGGCTCCCTCACGGAAACGGCCCCCAGGTTCCCGCTGACGTGCGTGTAAACCAGCAAGGAAAACACTGTCGGGTCACAGCACGATAGCGGCTGTTGACGCCTATAATCTTCTCTCAGAAGTTATAGTTTGAAGATATAAAGTTGTGTTCTCAAAGAGGAACCAACACCGGCCACAAATACGAAGGAATGCGAGGAAAAATTCTTTCCGCAGCGCCAGGTATGAGGAAGAATAGTTAGTTCCCAGTCTGTATGGCGGTGTGCCACTCAAAGGGGAGTACAATGAGGGCATCATTCCCGACAGAAAATAAGATCCTTGTGAGCGGGCAAAAATGCAATAGACAATAAACAATGACCTTTAGCTTAATTATTTTGTGAGTCTTGTATAAACCATACAGTCTTGTATAAACCATACAGACTCCTCCCTATAACAGGAGGGAAGAGACCCCCACCAGCCATGCGGCCACAAGCCGATGCTGTGGTGGCCCCGTGCCGTGTCACCGGCTTTGGTGGTGTCACCGGCTTTGGTGGCCGCTGTCCAGCTGTGATCCCGCAGGGAGGAGCGGCCGGCCCAGGGCCACCTCCTCTGCCCCGGGCAGTGCCAGCCCGCAGTGACAACACCGCGGGGGAACAGCGCTGGCATCGGCCCCCGCTCGCCCCGTGTGAGGCTGGAACCAAGCTCTGACAAGATGCACGGTGCGAAAAGTAAATCGTTAGCGTTCACTGGAGTGCTTCTCGGCTGCCTGGAAATGGTGAGTGCGACTTACCTGCTGTAAAACTATTTGAGCGATGATGCTGTATTCTTCGGGAAAGTAAACTAAAAGTTAGGGTGGAGCACTAACATCCGCTTCCACATTGGTATTCCGATACTATCACAATGTTGCGCTGTTTACATATGACTGAAAAATACTTTACAAGTGTGTCAACAACTGCAAACAGGATTAATAGGCAGGTTCAGAGGGGGAAATGCAGAAGCAGTACAATCTGCGTCCCTGTACCAAATCTCATTGGTTGTGTACTCTTTCCATGCTTAAAGAATCTGAGCAAATACATAATATCAGTAAAATGTGTCAATAAACAAAATATTTTTGGTTATTGTTACTAACATTCTTAGATTTTTAATTTTCAAAATAAAATATGTCACACTGTATTTCTAATTTTGTAATATCTTCCTTTTCAGGTATTTTCAGCAAACACAGGTAAATACTCAAAATGGTTATTTGGTTTTTCCTGCCTATTTTTGAATGGGTTTGAAGAGAATACCCATTTGTGCTTTTTAATAAAATATTCTCTAAGTTCTAGTAGCTTTGCAAACAAAAAATGTTTTCATGTTTGATTCAGGCTTATAAAATTACATTGATGTCTTTATAAATTTTAAATCTCATTTTTAAGAGTCACAATTCTGTTGGACACTCATGCAAATATTCAGACTTGTACCTTAATACTAGTTTAAACCAGGGAGAACACTCTGATGAACAAATTCTGCTGTTCATTATATAGCTGTGGTACAAATGGAATTCACACTGTCCCATATTTACAACCAATTGTTGTATATTTTGATAATTAAAAAAACAAAAAAACCCAAAAGAAATATGAAAAGAAAACTCCATCACACTCCCTCAAAAAAACCAACCAACCAACCAAACAAACAAAAAAAATAAAAACCACACTAGAAGAAGCACAATCTCCTATGGACAAATATTTCCAAGGTTTTAGAATTTAATACTCAGCTACTCAACTAACAATTAACATCTGCTCTTAGTCCCAAGCACGTTCTTATCAGTTACAGTCAGACACCCCCTTTTGCCCTATTTGTAGAAATGGTCCCAGATATTCTGTCTGACCATGCCTATGGAGCATTTGCAGATGGGTCTTTCACAATTGAGGAGTAGAATACTGCACTGTAATTTTTTTTTTAATTTGTTCTATAATATTGTCTTTCGTAACAATTCATAAAAATTTCTGTGCAAGAAATCCTCACCCAGGTCTAAGTCTTGCTAACAGTCCAGGACAGAAAAAAAAATAAATTAAAAAAAAATATATAGCAGCATATAGATGTTAGCACTTAGCTGAGCAGCTGTGTACAAAACTTGCTCAGCTCTCCCAAATCCCCCATGAGCTGCCTTCCTATGAACAAGTTTGCCACAAATACCTACTTCATCCCAAATACCTCTACATTCCTTTTCTTAATTTTATCTGGGATTTACCTTCATTTTATCTTTTTTCTCTTCTAGTGAGTGTTTTGCAGCCTTGCAAATGTGTAATTGCTTTATAAATGCTGATTTTAGTGTGAAAATCCTGATTTCTGAACATAAATGACTCGTGGTTAAGAAATACCCTGGTGTAGTTAGTTTTGTGTCTGCAGTACACACAAGCTCTTTTTGAATGGTAGAGCATAACACCAAAGCATTGTTACAATATTTGATTTGTCATGTTATTGACTACCAATAGCATGGCAAATCAAATATTGCCCTCTGAGCAGGGGGTTAGGTGAGTTCCTGTGATCCCTTCCAGACTAGATTATTGTATGTTGCTTTAATATAGAAATGCCTGTGGTTCAGTGTCCTATTTCAGACTGCTTTATATAAATATATACATCTTCTTTTTATATATTGCTTTGTATATCACTTTAGTTAGTAATATAGTTAATTTGCTCTAAAGGAGACCCTCTCAGTGAAACCTAGGTTAAATAATGGTCTTGCAATAGTGATTTCAGAGTATTGGAGTATTTTTATGGAAAGATGAAATTTGGTCTAGAATATCACAAGACTCTGTATTTTGTTAATGTTCACTGAAAGTCCATTTAACTTAAATTTTAATCATCCATAGAAAGTGTAGATTATTTGTCCTATATTTTGTCTTTGTGAAATATTCCACAGGACTGTGTTTTCCCACTTCAGTACGTCTCTCATTATTTCCATTTTAGCTCCAGATATACCTGTTATTGACCAAGCTTATTCAAAACTTAGCAACAGTATCACAGTGGAATGGAGAGCAGTACCTGGGGCTACTAATTACATGCTGACTGCACAAGATGGAGATTCCTTTGTTGAAGCTATAGTGAAAAATTCTCCAGGCACAGTGACGGGACTGAAGCCTGCCACCTTGTACCGAATCACTGTCAGATCTATCGGTTCTGGAGGAAAAAGCCAGCCTTCACCTTTCAGAAAAGTAAAAACAGGTGGGCTTTCAAAATCTTATGTCAAATTCTGGAATGTTATGTCAAATTCTGTCTGTTATTATAACATAAAGCATTCATGCATGTACCAGTCCTGAATTATTATAATCTTTTTAAAAATTGTACTGATTACATTCTTTTTTCAGTTTTTGAAGACTAGAATTCAGCCATCTGATTTAATGACCAGGACAAAAGTCTGAATTAATGGTTTACTTTATGATGGTACAGTAAGTTAAAAGTTCAGCTGGGAGTTTCACTAGAATTTGTATGAATATATGTATTTTACTTTAACAAAAGGCGTAACTTGAAGGAATAGAAGAAATAAAGAAACAACCAAAAGTATAAGATAGGAAGACAATGTGAAACTTCTAGGACAGGAAATGCACTATCTTCTTGGTGATCTTCATTCTTCAACACATGCAGCCTTTCCCACTTTCTGTATAACTTTTGTTCATTTCACAAAACATGCAATATAATAATTGATGCACCAAATCACTTTCCAAATTTGTTCTGTTGATCTTGCAATTATTTATTTTTTCTGGTTTTGTTGTCACTGATTTTGTCTCTCAGGGTTAGTGATTGTTCTTTCTGTATATTCATTTCAAATTTGGCCTTTTCAAGCTGTCCTGCTGAAAAGCCAAAAGCATAATTTTGTTTTTTCTCAACAGTCCTGGCTGCTCCAATCCTGTCTGTTCGTTCTCCGAGCTGTGACTCCATTGCAGTGAGCTGGAAGGCTGTGCCTATGGCAGCTGGCTTCTCTGTGTCACTCATGAGATCGGATGGTTTGGGCAGAGTGCTGAAGCAGAACACCACCAACACCTCCCTGATATTTACAAATTTAGATCCAGGAACTCTGTACACTATTAAGGCTTATGCCTGGAATGCCAATGGGATGCCAGGAGATGATTTCACATATAATCAAAGAACAAGTAAGAAATTTTCTTTTCTGAAACCAAGCCAGCATTCTAAGAACAACACAGCAACAATATACCAGAAAGTATTTATGTGTATTTGTGATTGTAGTATGTTTTTCAAAGATACATTGAGTAGATTTTCAGATTATATTTTTGCCTCATCTCAAAGTTTAAGGAAGCTCAGGTGACATGGCTATGTTTAGTGAACAGTACTGAGGCAAAGATAGCAATTACTGTCACTAAAGCACACTAAAGTACAACTAAAGTTGTACTTAGGGCAGGTCTGGATAAGGGTTACACAAGCTCAGACTGATTTTGATGATTTTTCCAATTGTGAGAATCAAATATTCAAATAAGCAGAGAGTTTCAGCCATTGTCAACTAGAACTACTTCTTTTTAAAAATGTAATTTTAACATAAATGAGGGTAAAGTTTGCACTCAAAAAATGCATTTAGTTTGCAAATTGTGAAAGAGATCATGTCTGTAGGCTATAATCTAAGTTATATTTATGTGTTCCAAATTGATATACCACAGGTCCTAATGCACCAGTGGATGTTAAAGTAGCTTTCAATAGCGGTGCTTTAAGAGCTGCTGTCTCCTGGATGCCAACAGAAGGAGCTCTAACTTACAGCGTCACAGTCTCCAGTGGACTCCTGACACTGAGGTGTGACACATCTGCTGCCTCCTGCACGGTGCCATCCCTGCAGTGCAGCTCTGAATACGATGTGTCTGTCACAGCACACAATGATGCTGGATCCAGTGAACCTACTGATGCAGTGAGCTTAACAACGAGTATGTGTCACTGATTCTTATGTAGCTTATGGCATTTTAACATCTACTTCTTTAATTTCAAATGTAAATGAGTCCACTGCAATTCACAGGTGATTCTCAAATAGTTCTGCTTCTGACCTTTTTTCATTAATTATGTCATATACTTTTCTGTTGCAGGGGTAAGAGCCTAAGCATTTTTCATATTTCTGTGACAAAAACTTGCAGTGGTGGAACAACTTTGTGAGGAAATGACATTAAGAGCTGCCTCTGAGCATAGAACTGTTCTGGGTCACATCAAGTTGTTAGTTAGAAAGGGGTCAACAAAAGCACATTTAGCCAAAGTAACACCACTACACTAAATTAAGAAACCATCAAACATATTCAGGACAATAGCTTGCTCAGTTCAGCTACAGCAGCTTTGCCATGTCAGAGATTGTTGTTTCCTGACCTGTTACATGACCTGCCCATTTAATAAAAATCTAAACAATTTCTTTTTATCATATCCTACTTGAAATACACAACATGGTGTACTTAGTTATTTGATGTAACCTGCCTCATTTTGACTTTTGATAGGAGATCAATCATGGGAGCAACTCTGTGGTGCATCTAACAGGATTGAGAGAGCCTTATGCCAGATAGCTATGAAGCTGTTGTGGGCTGTCATCTCAGCCAACACTGCTTCAGCTAGATCACATATATTCATTTTAATAGCAGCAAGCTACACTTTACTGAACTAAAAAGAAAGTAAATATTATTTAAACAAAAGCCATGGAGTTTGCAATTCAATGTGGCATTTTGGAATGCCAAAAGAAAGGAAACCTAAGCAAAGGACAGTTCTACTCAGCCACAGCCAGTAAATTTTATAAAAAAATAGAAAAGGTTTTCACATATAGAGGCTTTTGGATGCCAACTGCTATTCATGCTAGTATTCCAATTATCATCCAAACCTACTATTTGTGAGCACACACTGTGCCAGTTTCTTTTGAAATATTGCCTGGTGTCACTTTTTGTTCAGAGGGCTCCTTAAACAAATGTTTCTGTAAAACATGATGGTAGCATCTATTTTGTTGTGTAAAAATCATACCCGCTTGTCATCTAAATATAAGCACCAACCTCTGTAAAGGCAGCTAAGTTGCTGCTTTCTTGATCAAGACAGAGCAACTGTTCAAGCTGAGTAGAATAATTCTATTTTCTATATAATTCAATATGTCACTGATTTTCCTTTATTTCCCAAGAGTAAAACTTCAAGAAAGAAAAAAATAATTGTATTGAGAATTTTTTTTTCATTTATTTTCAGTTCCTTGTGCACCAGTAAACATATCAATTGAGGAGGATGAACCTGGGCACTTGCTGGTATCATGGTCTAGTGTCAGTTTGTGTCATTATTACGTGGTTTTTGTGAAGAGTGATGATGGCTTGGAAGTGCACTGCAACACATCACATACTCAATGCCATTTCCAGTCAGACTGTGGTTTCACTTATTTCATCAGTGTCTTTGCATATAACAAGGCAGGACAGAGTCCTCCAGGTGATGTACTCAATTACACTACTGGTAAGTAGCCACGTATTCCTGCAAATTCATTTGGATCCTTTAACTGTATTTATTGTTGAGCTGTTTGGACATTTTTATGGGAAGATAATGACTTACAGTTCTATTTTTATTCAGGTTTTGGACATAACACACAAAGGTTGGCAGAGAAAAAGAAACAGTTCATATTGCAATTAAACTTAACTTGCATAGTCAAGTGCAACAACATGCATACAAATTTGAAAACAGTTTAACAATACACAATCATCAGGCAAGGACATATGAATAACACACAGACCTGGCATAACATTTGAATTCTAGTCCTGTCTGCGTTTTTGGTAAAACTATTTAAACTATTAAGTAAAACTATTTTTGGTTTTACCTCAGGAAGAGTGTACCAAAGTCTTCAACTTCCTTGTACTTGGAGGGAGTTTTCATGCTTGGAAAATGAAAAAAAAATACTAAGTTCAATGTTGAAAAGAAGACTGTTATTTAATCTCTAGACCTTTAAAATTTTAAACCAAAAGTATGTATAATTCCTGTGTCTGACCTAAACACTAGTATGTCCTCTGTCGATTTGGAAGTAGTAGCACTGAATTAATTTAAGAAGTAAATCTGGGATTCATTGGGCTGTTTGCACAGTACTGGTCAACCAGAGAAGATAGGAAGCACATAGAGAAATGAAACGAGGCTTGTATTTGCACCATTTTCCCACTCCCATTCGGGTTTCCCGTCTGCCTTTCCGTGCGCAGCTCCTTGTTGCCCAGGTGACTTCAGGGCCGTGTTCGTGTCAAGCGACACGGTGCGGGTGGCCTGGGCGCCCGTGCGAGGCGCGGACCTGTACGAGACGCGAGCAGCCGGCGGCAACGGCGCGCTGCTGTGCAGAGACACGGCCGCGGCCTGCACGCTGTCGGCCCTGCAGTGCGGCACCCCCTACAACATCACCGTGCGCTCCTTCAGCGAGGCCCGCGGCAGCAGCGCCTCGTGTGCGCCTCACTGCGTGCCAACAGGTACTGATCGCTCGTGCTGCTCTAGCTGAGCAAATCATTATTATACAGCACACTGATTTGTGCATAAAAACGGTACTGGAGAGCTAAGTTGCTGTTTAACTAAGCTCACTGATAAAAAGTTTTTAAAAAACAGCAACTCCAAAACTGAAAGTCCATAAGAATACACTATAAGAGGGGGAACTTATATCAAATTTGTACTGAAAGCTTCTGATAGCTTCAGTATTTTGAAAATCAGAATTACAATTTATACACAAAATCCTTACGTTGTCTGTTCTGTCACAATTTCTAAATTCTCACCAGGAGTAAAGCATATAAAGATCATATGCTTTTCTGAAGTAATTTAATTTTCACATGTAACTTATGTAATATGCATCAATAATCTATTTAAATACTATTAATATTAAATATTTCAGCTCCCTGCAGTCCTGAAATTAAAAATATCTCAAAGGAGGGTCCATCTGTAATCAGTGTGCAGTGGCAAGCTAACAATGAAGAAGCTATGTACGTTGTCACTGCCAGAGGAGAGGCTGGACTTTGGCAATGCACAAGCACCAGGAATTCCTGTTCCCTAATGGATCTTCCCTGTGGATCTGCTTTCTCTGTAAGTGCTATAGCAAGATCAGCAGCAGGACAGAGCTTACCAAGCTACAGTGTCCCTTTAGAGACAGGTATGAGGAACTGTATATAGTTCAACATACTTAGCAGCATAATATTAAAATAGTTCTATGACTCTATGGTTTTGGCTATTTTTTATTTACAATATATGCACATTGTACTATGTATTGCTGGATGTCCTTTTTGTAAACCTGTCCGTATCTTTGTGTGTGACAAAGAAGGGTCATTTGGCAGTTGCCTCAGACTGAGAGGCCTTAGTGCAACCAATTATCTTCTGGCACAGCTAACTAGAATGCAACAACATATGCCACTAATGCAATGCATAATTCTTGTCAGCATTTTGATATTTAGTACTACTAGGAGAGGCAATGAGGTAATGTCCATGTCAACAAATAAACAGTTGTAAAGAACAGATTAAAGAACATCCTACCCACTATTCCTGCTATTAATTTGTTAACAGGTTTTGTTCTCTACCACCTCTCCAGGCAGAGATTTATATACACCAGGATCTGGTTTTAACATGCAGTTTGGCTGCAGTCATTTTCCATTGTAGAGGAAGAGACTTGAAACAGAGACAGAGCTGGAATGAGATATATGACTTGAGGGATAGAGACAGACCCTGCTTAATTAAACTACAGATGTACTCTGATATTCTGATGAAAAATCTTAGTCGGTTTTAGAATCTTGGTGAACAATCATTTTATAATAATTCCAGGGTTCTAACCCATCGTTAGAGACAAATTGATCATACATTAACATTCTGTTTATTAGAGGCTTGCCAGCAGAGTCAACTATTTATTGGCATGCCTGAAAAATATGCACTTCCTTAATCTTAATCATGTACTATTCTACCTGCAACCCTCCAAACAACTTCCACTTTCCAGGTACAAAACAGAATTAACTTCTCTGTTTTTGTTCTCTTTCAGCTCCTTGTTGCCCTAGTGACCTGATACTAACTCAAGTGACACAGTCAGTAACCAACATCAGCTGGTCTGTTGGGAGGGGTGCACAGACCTATGTAACAACACTGGAGTCTCCAAAAGGACAGGCAAAGTGTCACACACTTCAGACCTACTGTCTCCTGGGATGTATCACATGTGGCACCAACTATACAGTGTCTCTGAGAGCCATCAGTGAGACGGGTTTGACATCCAGCTGCACCTATCAGGGATACTCTTCCAGTACGTCAAGTGTAAATGCAATTGGGAAGAAAAACTTTGTGTGGTGTTCTTCTGATAAAAATAGCAAAGCTGAAATTCAACACACAGCTAATACACCTGCAGTTCCCTCTTTAAATAAATGCACTTTGAATTATTTTCCTATAATCAAGACTTGTTCTTTCAACAGCCATCAGTTGGCCATATAAAGAAGTTCTAATAATATTGCTCCAGAAACAGTTTTTTAATTTAAATGATGCTGTGGCATAATTAAATTTTAGACAACTCAAAAGGATTCTAGGCATTCTAAAGCAGGTCTTATGCCAGGTGAGAGCAACAACATTCCAACATGTAAAACAATGACAGATATTCCCGCTCCATAAAATTACTCTAAATAAAACTTTTCTCTCCGAGTTCAGTTCAATAATTATTTTGGCTTTGTGAAATAATTTTCTCTTTGAAATGCTGGTACTCATAGTAATATGGTTTAAACAGCAGTCTAGAAATTTATAATACATTGTGAGTTCACAAAATTTGCTCATTGTTTTTTACTTTCTTAGGTGCTTGCTGCCCTTCTGGGGTGAAGCTCTATAGACTCAGCAACAATGGCATCAGGGTGTTCTGGCGAGCTTCTGATGAAACAATAAACTACAATGCTGATTTACATGGCTCAAAGGGCAACTTCAGCTGCACCCCCAGCTCGGGTCTGAGTCACTGTGATATCACCAGGATACCCTGTGGGGATGTCTACACTGTGCTGGTGGCTCCAGTGACCAACAAGGGGCCACAGCTCTCATTCTGTCCTAAGAAAATATATTCAGGTAGAATTTAAATTTGATTTTCAAATTTTTTAAATTTTTTTTTAAAATGCTAGATGGCTACAATGTAATCCAAAGTTATGCAGGTAAAGGTGGCATGGAATAAACCTTTGTGCTCTAGTATTGACTGCAGAGTAAACTTTATGAGTGCAGTCTTGCAATATCTGCAATGGGAATTTCACAGCAGCACTTTGGGTCTGGCCACACTTATCTGCACAGGTACCTCCAACTGGGTCGCCCATATCCTGGTGAATATAGAAAACTTAATGTTCAGTTGGGAGGTTAGGAATGGTTAGAATATACAAGCAAATAAATAAGCTTTTGTTTCATGTATTTTTAAAATAAAGAAACAAGCAATAACTGCAATGAATCAGTCCTAATCACGTTTTTTAAAGTAAAAATTTTTTTAAAGGGAAAGAAATTACTTTGCTATTCCCAAGGCATGGATTTAATCCATTATGAAACTACTGTTATCTGATGGGGTTGCCTAGTAGTATAGATGGACTACATACTGTAGACTAATAATATTCTGCAGCTTACAACCTGACATCTAACACTTTCCCTACTGTTTCATGTCATTTCAGTCACCTGTTCTGGAAGCTCTGTTGGAATGGGTAAGAGCAATACATTCGTTAAAAATTCATAAAGTTTATAGAATATTTTTGCATCATCTTCGTATAAGATGTATATAAAATATAGACTTGATAGTCAAGGTTTCTGGTAGTGGTATACAGATTTATCTCATCCCATTTTATAATGTATAATTTTAAAAAAACCAAACAAAACCTTACCTATATTGTGGCCTGTATATAATCAAGCATGGTCACAACACTTACTGCTAATTTGATAGCACACAATAAAAGGCAGGATTATCTTTTATAGCCTTCCCACATCCCATTACAAATGAAACTAGGTGGCACTTCTGCTTTCTATTTTCAAAAAGGTAAAAAAGAAAGTGTGGCTTACCTCAATCTATTCTACCTTATTTCTTCTGGGTTTCTGCAGGATAATGTTTTATTTGCCTATGTAACCTGCTAGAAACAACTTCAAAAGCAGCCACTGAAATAAAAATTTCTCAAGACAGTTGCTTTTCCCTAACTGGAATTGTCTTAATTTCCAAATTCTTTTATAGTTATTTATAGAGGAAAGAGCAATGCAAAACACATCTAGATGAAATTCTGGTTCAGATAAGGAGGTAAGTTATAAGAATCACAATTCATATTAGAATGTATGAATCAAACTTTTCCTGCTGATTAAATCTTTGGGATTGGAGGGAAATGCGTCACCAGCCCTGTATATCTCAAGTGGTTTGTTAAAATCCATATTTACCTCTGAAATCTCTTGTCATTTATTTCTACTAAAACTACTGATTTGTCCTCTCCTCCATTTGTAACAACCTTCTTTTACTTCATCAAGCCTTCACTTCACTATGCTGTAATTTCCCAGAAAAGCCCTTAAATCCAAACAGCTAAAAATATTCTACCACACTCATTTACTTTCTCCTGGTGTTCTGGACTACTATCTGCTCCTGTCTCAGAGGAATGACCAGAAATCACTGCTGACTTTTTCCCCTACGGCTGCTCTCCTTTTTGCTGCTGTTCACCTACTGCTATCCTGGATGTTAAGATTGTTCATAACACCATTCTCCCTAAATGTTATTTTCAGTCTTTTTTCCCCTGAAGCTGGAAAGCCCCATCTGTGCTTAAGTGCAACGTTCACAGCTGCTTGAGGACTGGGAGCAGGAAAGCTGAACACCCAGCCATATCTGAGACCTAATCCACAATCATACTCCACAGCAGTTACTTTTTCAGCCAACTTTGAAAGCAAAGTTTAAAATCAATGGTTCCACAAACACGTGTCATTTAACAGAGTTTTTGGAAGCTCAAGTGTACAAAGGTATCCAAAAACAGGGTTTCTAGCACTATGTTCAGCTTATAAAAACAGACACTATCCATTCTGGAAATTTTCTTTCTTCAGGGAACACACGTTAAGTATCTCAGCCAATGCTTCTGATCACTTGTGCAAAATCTCAAGGGAATCTCAGCTTCAGTAAGTTGCTTGTAGATGGCCCAAGAATTGCATGCTGCTTCTTAAAACATGATCTGCATTTAGCCACAATCAAACACTTAAAACTGCTCTGCATTAGTTAATAGAAAGTTGGTTTTCTCAATAAAAAAAAAAAAAAAACAAACAGCCTTCTTTCTTGAGGGTTCTATGTCAGTATTTGTTCTTTACAGACATCATTGCCAAACACTGTCACTACAGTATTAAGTGTTTAACTGGGTTTTTAAAGATCTGAAGCAATTGGTTTCTTTTGGAACCAAATTCAAGCCCTGAGGTACTTTTCACCTGAGCAATTCGGATAATTCCATGCTCTAATACTAACTCTTAGTGTACTTAAAGCCATTCCAAACTGTTGGTGTATGTCTTCTTATTTTCCCTGAGAATTAATTAACACCTCAATTACACACTACTACAATTACTACAAACAACGTTGTAGTGCTATTTTCATCAGCTCCTCTCTCTTTTGTCACTGAAGTGTAATTGTATCAGAATGTATTATTTGTATGTCTGTTGGGGGAAAAAAAGCAAAAAACTGGAGTCATGATTTCAAGAAAAAACACATTGATTCAGCTCTAAAATGTGTAGGAGATATATATTTAGCAAAACAGGGAGGAAAAGCAACACAATGAAACTGAGCCACATATACACCTCCTACTATGGCAGTGTGTAACCTCAAGGTGTTTTCCAGGCATTAGACATTGCCTAGTAACAATTGTCTAATAGTTAACACTGCTGATATGTGAAACAGCACTTGGAATTCACTGAGCTGATTAAAAAATTTGGTCAGGATTGGTTGCAAGTTCTCTCCAGACTGAGGTAAACACACTTTTATGGGTCATGCTGGCTTCAGATCACAGGAAAGGACAACTAAATGTCATATTTTTGTAGACACTGTTTCTGTACTCACATGAAGCTCTGGACTTCATGAAGCAAAAAAACCCCAAGCAATAAAATTCTCAACTGAACAAACAACAAAAATCTTACCAAAAAACCCCAAACAACCCAACCCCACTGTCTCTTGAAAGAAGACTAGACAACAAGAAAATTCCTGTTGAAGGCTTGGAGGTAGGCAGCATATGGATATGCTAAAATGGATGCTTTGAGAGCAGTATCTGTGAAATCACATGCACTAACAAATTAGGTGATTAAAACCACCTAGGTTATTTCATAGTAGATGACTTCATTATTGCTTACTTAATAAAAAATTTAAATTCAATGCATAATAGTAAAGATGTATTTAGTTGGAATTACACAAATATAAACACTCGCAAAAAAATTGTATATATTATTTAAAATATACACTGTTATAAGTTTCATATGACACAGAATAATAGCCCCAAACTTAGAATCCACCGAAAGAAGTCGCAAGAATCTACCCTTCAGCTGATTTCAGACTCAACCCAAATTTACTGAGATTTAGTGTTCTACCACATCTAACTATTGCTGGTGAAGAGTAAAAGAGATACAATGACAACCTCATTGCAAAACATCCAAAGTGGCACTTAAATGCTGCTTTACCCTGCTTAATAGCTGGTGGTCATCCATACTTAAAGCTACATGCGCTGCACAATGGGGCAAAGGGTTCAAGCAACTAAAGCCAGCAGAATTAATCAAATTCCTTCAGGTTCCCCTAAAGAGGGGAACTTGTATGCTGTATGAGGCTACTAATATTATATTCCAGTACTCAGCATTGGAGCCACAGGAAATTCCCAAGCCAGATGAGGTTTCACAAGGATAACTATCCTAGGCTGTTATGGACACATGGCATACTATGGAAACTTGGGGTTCATAGTGCTTCGGTCATGGTCATTTACCCTGAGAACTGAAGAGTGCACAGACTGAGAGACAACAGCTCTGCAACCACAGCTCCTCCAGCTAAAACTGGCAGAAATTTTCTTCTAATGCCCCTGAGATGAATGTCCAGTGCATCTGTACTGCACTGCAACAACTGCACAGAGTGGGCAGCACTGGTGCCTCCACTAGCTCACCCCTGCTCATCAGTGCTGCTTTCACAGCCCTGCAGCTCCTTCTGCTTTCCTTTTTAAGGAACATGAAATAATAAAAATGGCATCAGAAAGACAAAAAGGAATTAAGAAACCCTGGATACAAACTGAAGAGCTGTATGACAGTAAATCCTAAGGATAACTTTAGACAGGTGTCTTGATTCAAGTAACTGTCACAGGTCTTGGTTGGCAGCGAATATTGCGCTGTGCATTACACTGCTAACTCTATCGATTGTATTAAATTCAGAGGTTAGAAAGGACTACTTATAAAATAGGAAAATAAAAGCACAGTCCTGAAATCACTGCACTTGTAAAGAGATTCTGGGATGAGCCAGTCTTTGCACAAGCTATAGCAAAATATTCACCATCTTTGTTGTAGTGAGACAGTACTTGTCCACGTTCAGGTCAAAGATTGTCTCTCAAATACCTGCATTTTTTCCTGCAAATAAACCATTCTTTCACTGTACTGCCCAACAGTCTTGGGAAGAGGAAGAGCCCTGAAGGAACAACTGGAAATCAGTAATCAGTAATCCATTTTCCCTGACAAAACACTGGTTCTGCAGCCTCTCTGCCCAAGAACATATTTGTTTCAGAAACTGAAGGTTAAAACCAAGGCCAAAAGAAGCCCTCTAAACACAAACAAGATAAATTAAAGTTGCCATCACTGGACAGAATCCATGCAATCTCTTGGCAGACTGCAGAAACAGTTCTAGTTATCTACTAGACAGGGTATTTTTTTTCTTCTCCGATCTTAAATGAAAGCTCAGTATTTTAGTTTTACACTGCAAGGGAATGAATTTGTTGAAGCTTAAGTTTTGTTTCAAGTTCAGACTTCAAATCAGTAACACAAATATAAGCAGACAACCTTAACAACACCAGTCCTAAAAAATGTTGATTACTAAGGATCATGGTGATAAAGACCATTACAGTTCAGAAAACAGGAAGAGAAGGGAGGAAGAAAAAAGTTTACTTCTTGGAATACTACGGAATGAAGTATACTGTTGCAAGTCAAAACACTGTTTTCCCTGGATGTTTAAAACAAAATATGCCTTGATGACCTGAATCACACAGAAGCAAAAAAGGTGCAAATATTGTATTTCTACCCTCAGGTTACTTCATGATTGATTCCCACTTCGTATTCTTCCTCTCTTGGGGCTGCAGCATTTCTTTTGTCTGCTACATCTTTGTTGTAAGTCACTTATTTTATAAAATCTCTCATTCATACAAAGTGTCACTTGATCTGAAAATAAAATGTGGAGGAACTGAAGCACTCTTTAACTGGCCATGAACGTGCAGGGAAAAGCTGACACTCAATACAAAGGAAATAATTGAGAGTTTATTCCAGGTGGTTCTCCTCACTGAGTATACAAGTCATCAGAATAATCTATGAAATAGACTTGGACTTTAATGATATGATCTTTTTCTATAATGCATTTTGGTTTTTCCGTCTAACAACCTGTTTAAAAAAAAATCTGCCAGATGAAATGTTCAGCACAACCTGTGATCTTTACTATTTGTAGAAAATATGAATTAAAAAAGGACACTATCAGTTAATTCTTACTTTAAATGTTTACACTTATAAAATGCTTTGGAAGCTTGGAACTGAAATCCTTTGTGATATTTTTCTTCTTCCTACCTCCCTCTTCCCATCTTAAATGCCTTTATTAGCCCAGGATTATCATAAATGACAGAGTGCAGCTGCTTAAAAACATTAAAGGACCACAAATGGATAAACTGTGTTTTTTTTAAAAAAAGGAAGCTTACATGGATTTTCTTCAAACAAATAAAATGCATAGATGGCTACGGTACTCATCTGTCAGCCTTTACAGTGTCCGCTTGAGGTAGCCTTTCTACAGAACAACTAAACAAGCCCCAACGTCATCTAAATCCTTGCATCCAAACCACTATCTCTGAAAGTCCACTCAATTTAACACCACTGGTGATCAACATAATACATTTTAAAAGCTTTGGACAAAACAGCAGATACAGTGGGCATAAATGTTAGTTCTAAATCTGCAGCCCTCAATGTACATTGTACGCACATAAATATCTCAGCTATAATACACATTCCAGATCCATCCCTAAAAGCCATACTATTATGGAAAGCACAGCCATGCTAACTTCAGGATACAAACCATAATTCCACGTCTACAAAAGGAAAGTATAATTAGTGGCAGTTTATTGCCTCATACAAATTTAACCAACATGGCAACCATGCCAAAGGAATTAAAACATTTTCAGGACATATGTACAGACTGTACATTTCAGAAACATCTGAACAATAAAAATGCAAGAACAATCTCGGCATTACAAATTAAACTAAACAAATGGTTTGAAACCGTCAATGCATTGAATGGGTTTACAAAGGCACTTCCCTACCGAAAATAGGAAATGACAATCTGCAGCCTAGAGGGAGGTTGGAGAAGAGTGCTCATCAACTACTGCACAATCTCAACTTTAAGAAAAAATAAGCAGGATTTAATCAAACATTTATAGGATTCAATGTGATCCACTTTTGAAAGAATTCACACAGTCTCATCTTTGTTTTTCTGTTGCTTTTCTTGGCTCTCTCGTTCTGTACTTTGGCTCCTTCGACGATCATGTTTGTCAGAATGGTCCTTGCTATCACTGTGATCATGTTTGTGGGAACGTTCTTTGCTTCTGCTACGCTTCCTGGATTTTTCTTTGCTGGGACTCTGATCTCGTTTTCTGGACTTCTCAACACTATCTGTTCTTCCTCTGCTTCTGCTTCTACTTCTTTTATTTGACTTCTCCTTATTTTCATTTTTATGTTTACTTGATTTTTCTTTGCTCCTGCTTCTGCTGCGCTTACCTGTGTTCCTGCTTCGGCTCCTACTCCTATGCTTTCTTTCCCGGCTTCGACTTCTACTATGCTTCCTCTCTTTTTTGGAATCCCTCTTGTCATCACGGTGTTTCTTTTCATCTTTGTCATCCTTGTGTCTCCTCTCCTCTGTGTCACCCTTACTTTTCCTTTCTTTTGACCTTTCTCTAGATCGATCTTTTTCCCTCTCACTACCTCTTTCCTTATCATAATCTCTCTCTTTTTTCCGACTCCGTTCATTTTCTTTCTCTCTCTCCCTGTCCCTGTCTCTTCTATCTCCTTTCCTGTCACGACTTCGACTCCGGCTTCTGTATCTGTCCCTGCTTCTGCTTCTCCTCCGTTCCAGTGAGCGATCGGTACTTCGGGATCTCCGCCTTTCCTTTTCTCTCTCCTTTGCTTCACGTTCTAATCTCTGCCGTTCTCGTTCTCTTTCGAGCTCTCTATCAAAACTAGATGATCCATGGCCTTCCCGATGGTGACTTCTGCTTCTGGATCTTCTGGGAGACCTCCTGGGACTGATGGATCTTGGTCTTGGAGACCTTTTAAAATAGAAGACATTCTATATGAAACACCTCCTTCAATAGTTAAGAAATCCTCTCTCCAATTTATACTTCACAGAGTTTGTATTTAATCTTAAATAGAAAATATCATCTGATTATTTTAGTCCACTAGCATCCATAAACTGTTGCCTTAAAACCTATTTCAGTGAAAAGACAACATGTTGCTGGTAATAAGTGGTTCGATATTGAACTTTTAACATTGATTTTTAAAATAATGTTTATGTGACCTTGAACGTCTACGTTCTGCATGCCGGTCTATTTCCTCCATCCCCTCCTTGCCATCTTTCTTGATTTTTCTAGGTCTGCTTTTGATTTGCTGGTCAATGGCTTTCTGGACTGGCACAGGAATTCTTGGAAACAACGTGGAAAACCATTCAAGCTTAGTGAGGAAGGAACGAAGCATCTCCCCTATGGTCATAACGCAACCCCCACCTGCCTTCACATCCAGGTCCTGCAAAATACAAGCAAAAAACATCCTGATGGTCAAAAATATTCTTTACTGATTAAAAAAAATATGCTGCTACATTACTGTCCTACTGAAGTCTCATGATTATGAAAGTTTACTTGTCTCATATTCTAATACATTTCCTTAGAGAAATTCAAACTCTGCACCCTTTGGATTTGGCAGAATGTTACAGATAGGGAATGGGACTTAATATATATGCATGCAGGCACATACTAATCCTGCAGCCATCTGGATGGTAAGGGACCGTCGATGAAGAGATTAACACAAAATCCCCTTACACAGTCTGGTTATATGGTATGTATGATCTTGCATTGTATTTTAATGCCACAAAGTTGAGAAGTCCTCTGAAACTACATTTAATACTCCATTTTGTGGATATACAACTGTGTACCATCATACCCAACCCTGTGGCCTAAATCATTTATGAACTACATCATTGCCTATCTAAAAATGATCATAGAAAGACCTCTAGTACAAAATGGCATCCTAACAGAATTGGAAGCAATAGCAAACCAACTGCCATGAAGCAGTGAGGTTTCTAATTTAGAAATATGTAAAAAAATAAATAAATGAACAAATAATTGGAAACGCATAATCCATGATGACCATTGTCTCTGAAAAGGGTCATTACCGCATGAAGGCCTTCTTGCTATGCCCTCTCACAGCTCAGGACATGTTAGTCAGCTATTGTCAGTCCCAAACCTATAGTGCAAGCACACAAGGAAAGTGAGATTTGTTATCTAAACAGGAAGAGAAAATCTGAACGTAAAACTGCTTGCACTCACACACATTTAAGTGTTCAGATATACAGTTTTTCCAAATATAATCGCTGCAGAGATCTAAAGAAGAAAAAGAGGAGTTAAACGTAGCACCTGGAGAGTACGTACAGTTAAACAAAATAAACATAAGAAGCATTCTGAAAAGTAACTGTGTCCTGGGAAGGTTTTCACAGCAGCATGACAAAAGATGAACTGCTTCCAGATTTTAAGAACTGGAGGGGAAAAAAAATCCTGTAGGTTTAAATAATTCCATATATGAAAATTTGCTTCATCCTACTGAGTTTGACCAGGACTGGTAAGAAACTTAAGCAGCCCCAAGCAGGTTTTCTACATAACAGAAAGCTACTGATAGCAGCTGGGAGAGAAACACTAATTCCAAAAGTATAGTAGGAGATTTTAGGCAACAAGAAATAAACCCATCTTGATACCCAGCATCAGCAAGAACTGAAATGCATAAACTAAAAAAAAATGCTTTGAATAATGGACCAGTTAAGACCTGCACAATGCATTGTACTTGCGACTGCTTTACTGTCCTTGAACTTGACTTTGTGGGACCCTGAGAATGAAGCCACCCCAACGCTTCTCATAAATTACAGTCCAACATTGTGGAGAGGAATTCTTATTAGCTAGTCCCAGCTGGGGGAGAAGGACATTACATTGATTCAAGTCCAATCTGTTTCATTTTTGTTAAAAATTGACTATAGCATGGGTTTACCTGAAATCACCAGTTGTTTCCTTTGCTCAATGTTTTTGATACTTAGCATGAAATATTTTAAATGTTTAAAATAAATACACTGCATTGCAGTTAGAAACAGGTGTAATTAACACTATTTTTATTACCAGTATTTGGACATTATTGGCAACTACAACATCTGAAATTTCTTCAAGTAAATGCCTACTGTCACACTGAAGATGGCAAGTGATCCTTCCTGTTCTATCTTAAATTTAGAATGTAATTTCAAACCTGCTCAATAAATCTTAATTGCAGCAATATGTAGAAGACTGTGTATTCAACTTCATAGCCCAAGAAACCACACCCAACAGCTCCCTACTGTTTCTCCAAACAGTAAATCAGGACTAGGATACCAAAGGTATTCTCTCATCTGACTGAATAATAATGCAACCTTCTTTACTGAATTTCTTCAGTTAGCAACTCATCCCTTTATCTGCCCCAATAACAAAGACATTAAGATT
Organism: Zonotrichia albicollis; assembly: GCF_047830755.1. Lineage (NCBI taxonomy): Eukaryota > Metazoa > Chordata > Aves > Passeriformes > Passerellidae > Zonotrichia > Zonotrichia albicollis. Next base: position 21,184,183 of record NC_133826.1, on the reverse strand, counting down.
CCAGAGATAAAGCCACTTTCTGCAATAATCAGGCTTTTTGCTTCTTCTCTGAAGAAATCCTGGGTTTAGTTGTTCTAGGACATGAATAATAACCACAGAGATTTCTGGCAGAATTTTCAAAGGTGAATGTTGTTTTCTACCGTTCCCACTCTTTTATGTAACCATCAATTCCCCTATCCCAGTAATAAAGTGATAATACAAATTTAGCACTTGCATGACTTACTACACCTTACCTAAAAGTAACTGATTTTAAAAAACACAGAAGACACATTCACACAGCCTGCTGTCTGCATTCTGATTCAGTACACCCGTTCCACATGGTTTTGCAAATGTGACACAGTAACATCTTAACCAATGAAAAAATCTGTTAGATCTTCAAAATCTAAGAGAAATTACCCAGGTCTCAGCTCAAACCTGTTTCCTGCACCAATTAACATACATATTGTTAATATTACAAGAACGTAACACTGTAACATTCAAACTACAGAAAACCCTGTCGAGCAATGTTTAAGCCTAAAGTAGTAACATGAAAAGAAACAAAAGAAAATAAATTATTACCCTCGCCGACATACCTCTTCATCATCAAGAAAGGATTCAAACCAGTCCCATAGATCTGTAGGAGGCTGTGTGTACCTTTAAGCACAAAAACAATATAAAATTTTAATACAGCTTTCTGCACATTAGATCAGTCATTAGTTGATGATATTGATACTTACCTAATATACATAAATCCAAGAGCCCTAATATACGGGGAGTCCGTATGAGTGATAAGGCCCATCACTTGTTTACGAGTGAGCTTCAGTGTAAATAATTTGTAGAGCAGACAAAAAGCAGTAGACACAATTCCTCCAGTTCCAACACCACGCACCTTTCAAAAGCAGAAAGTCAGGTGAGGATGCAGGAAGTCACAAAGACATTATCCCAAACCTACAAAAGAATATGAGAACTAACACAGCATAAAATCTAAATCTACAAACAAAGCTATGGGGAAAAAGTAACACTACTGACATCCATAGCTTTGGAAGTGAGAAGAATGTATCTACTCTTTGTAATAAGTATTTTATATTGAGAGACTGAGCCAACATACAAGCACATTTTATCTATGCTTTGAAACGTTATTTACCAGACAGAAATATTTAAGAAGGCACGTACTTCTACTTACCCCTCCACACATCCCTGTCTGGCCTGCTGTTTTTCTGCTGCCCTTTTCCCATGGTTCAACATGTGTTACCTGAAAGGGTGAGGTGGGGGACAGGAGGAAAGAAAGAAAATTACAATTACAACCTTCATAATGTTTAGGTGACCACACAAGCCTGATTTAACAATGGATATCCTAAACCAATCTTAAAAACCTGTCTTCTAGCAATTTCAAGACCAAGTCTGCTTTGTCATTAAAGCAAAGCCCTTGGCCATTTTAATCACCACATTAAGGAATTACAGCCAAAATCTTGAATGAAATTTAAAACAAACAAATCCCATAACCCCAAAGAAAACATCCATGCTTATTCTATACTCCATGTTCTTTCAAATACTTTATGACTAAACTCCATCATTACTATTTCCTTGGGTGACTGGACAACTGCCTTTATTTAAACCATCTCCTTACAAGTTAAGTGATAACTGCTGATGACAGCTACAAAAGTCAAAACATACAGTCTCACATTCCTAAGTCTCATTGTTGAAGTAAACTTAACTAGAGATTTATTTTATCTCTTACTATTAGGACAAAAGAAATATGTTTATTAAGGGTAGTATTTTAACATAAAGTCAATGTTTTTTCTCTTAGACTGCAGGGATGTAAAATTTGCTGAAGACAAATCTTTTGAGATACACTTAGGGATGAGTGCACAAACAAAGTTAATCAACACCATTCATAAAACTTGACAATAAGAGTCATAAACAAGCTCCGAACAACATAATTGCCTATGCTATATTTGATATTCTGAAATCCAGAGAAGCAATATCTGGCTCAATGAACAGGTATATTTTCTAAACACATCAACTTAAAATATATGTAAAAGACAAAAATGGTACAACGGTGCTACAGTGGATTGGGAATAAGAGTTCATGCTGTACGGTACTTCACAAATTAAGATTCGTTAACAAAATATGAAATAAAACCAATGCTGTACACAATCACGTGACATCAGAGACACACTAACAACAGAAGTTGCTGAACTGTTTGTTTGGGTTTTTACAGTTGCTGTCTTTACCAAACAGGAAACATGAGAGATGCCAATACTGTAGAATTCAAAATCCACTATGACTTCCTGTACTGTTAGCATGAGAAGTTCATAAATACTACACAAATAATCCTACATATCCCTCTGGTTATATAGTATTGCCTCTCACAGGAAATGAAAAGTATTTTTTAGTCAAAGGATTGAGTATAACATTATCACAAACACTAGTCTTCAACTTTAATTACAGTCAATGTAAACATGCTGGTTTTGACAGGTATCAATTAAAACAAACAACAAAACCCTGAAAACAATATTCATTTCAAAAAGAAGTAATTAAAGTTTTGATCCCACAAAGACTGCTTTGCATGCTTAACTTGTTGGAAATACACAGATGAAATGAAGCTGAGGACATGCACATGGTGTTAAGGTCAGGGATAAAGAAAGAGGAAGTCCTGCACTTCGTAGATACAGAACTGAAACAGGAGCCCAGAATTGCAAACGAATTAATTCAAACATCTGGACACAATCCATATCTCCAAAGATGGTGATTATCACCAGCTGCCTGTTTGACTTACTATCACCCTTTCTCATAATCCAGCACCCAGCATTCTAGTATTTTCTAGAAGAGCCACTTGATTCCTAGACAGACAAATACACTTGAAGATACAGCTGCTATGACAGGTCATTAAAAAAAACCAACCCAACAACTCATTAAAAAAAACCAAACCAAAACAAAAAAACAACTAACAAAAAAAACCCCCACAGCAATTATTCAGGAATCTTAAAACATGAAGAGAATTCAGATCTTATTAATATCAGTGAAGCAGCTGAACCATCAGGTTATCTTCTCCCTCACAGCCATTACTCATGAGTGAGTAAGGGGCTGAGTTTTCTCTTTATTTAGCATGCAGTTTTGAGTCACTAACTGTCACGTTCAGTAAATAAATCAGATCAACATGCAGGTTTTTAATGGCTTGTGAAAATTCTTCCCAAATTTAAGATAAAATTGAAACTGTAGGTCAAGCAAATGAACTACCTCACCTACTGCGGCTGAGCTCTACCAGTACAAAGATGACAAACTGCACCAAATACTTTTTAGCACATCTGAAGGGGCTCACTTTAAAAATAGAGACAGCTCTCAATGTTTCTGAAAATACGTTTCTTTCACAACTTTTTCAGCTCTAAAAATCAATTGTGTAAGTAAACTCTGCTGCTTTCCATTTAAATAGTCATGAGTCTCTCATACATGAAATTTAGTAAATTTACTGGAGACATACTGCCGACTATATATGTTACACTAAGGAGAAATAAATAATCAGCTCCAAATGACAGAGCACAGGCAGAGAAAAGCTATCTTTACATGAAAAAACAGTAGCATAAGTAAGTGCAAACTGCCAAAAATCTCAAAATACTGTAGTGGAATTATTTTTCACAATTCTGGTGCCTGAAGTAACTTGATTTGGCTTGGATAAATGAAACAAAAAGGCTACCTTTGCTTTTTATTTTACTAATTTCAAATATACTGAAACCCACCAGCTGACACAGTAACATTATCAAGCAAAATGAATTCACCTGAAAAAATACGCCAGTAACAACCAAAACACAGGTGACTAAATGAATTATCTAACCTTGAATTATCTAAATTTTGGTCTCGTTATCAGAACAAAGAAAGTGGCTGCGTTGATTAGCATTAATTATGCATACCTCTACCTGGGAGAGTGGCTTGATGGAAGCCTCGGTGCAAAACTGATTCAATCCTGCTAATAAAACAAGAACCGAGACATGGGTGCCCTGATACAGACCATTCATCTCCCCAGCACATATCACCTAACGGCAAGAGAAGCACTAAAAAAAGGAACTCGTTAAGTTGTAAGCTGAGTTACGAAGGAGGCAATCCTAACCTGGAGCTGAGGATGAAGGCCACACGCAGACACCCAGGGAGAGTGACCACCATGGCTCCCGGGTGGGTACGGGGCGCGCAGGCGGCCCCGCGCTGCGGGAGGGCCGGGCTCGGCGGCGGCACACATCCGCGCCCTGCCGCTCGCTCCGGCTGAAGGCGCAGCCCTCAGACGGCCATTTCGCCCCCACCGCCCCGGCTGCCCTCTCCGATACCCATTTACAGCTCGGCAATTCCAAATCCAACGCGGAACACGCCTCTTTGGTGAGGCAGAGAAGGCAGAGCCTCGGATTCCCCCAGCTCAGCAACAGAACCGATACTTACTCCCATCCCTCACCGCAAGATAAGGGGCGAAAAGGCGCGGGCCGCAGCCAAACTGGGCCCGGCGCCAGCGCGGCCCGCGGGCTCACCTTGAAATAGATCTCGTCCACCACTTCGTGGTAGGTCTTGAGCTCGTAGAGCTGCACCTTGAAGTAGGGCGACGACAGGATGTTGGTGAGGATCATAGGGTTCAGGTTCATGGTCTTTTCGTTGCCCCACAGCGGTAGCACGTTGCCCTGCTTGCCCGAGGCCGCCGGCTTGGGGCCCCCACTCTGCAGCGGCTGCTGCACGGGCGGGACGGCGCCGGGCGGGTGCTGGGCCACCTGCTGCCCCTGGCAGTTCGCCACCGCGGGGCTGTTGTTGGCCATGGCGGGTCGGCGCTCGGGGCAGGCGGGCCGCGCACACGGAGCGGGGCCGGCGGGCGCTGCCTCAGCCCCGACAAGATGGCGGCCAGGGAAGTGACGGCGGCGCCTTCCGGGGCCGCGTCACCGACCCGCGGGGCGCGGCGGGGAAAGGGCGGGGGAGCCGCGGAGCCTTCGCGCGGCCCCGCCCGCCCGCGGCCCCGCCCGCCCACAGCCCGGCCGTTTGCCGCGGCCCCGCCCGCCCACAGCGCGGCCGTTTCCGCCCTCCTTCGCCTCGCCTCGCGTCGCCTGGCGGCAGCGCGGGGACCCGGCGGGCGGGACATCCCTGCTAGGGAGAGCGAGGGGACTCTGTGACGCGGCGGGGGGCAGCTGCTGACACCGTCACACGGAGTTCTGTGGATTAAGCCCCGGAATTTACAAAGTTCAAAAGTGGTCCCTTCGGTCCCTTGTCGGTGGTAATGAGGCCACGGCACAGCTGGCGCTGGCCGCTTCTGCCTCCACAGCAGCAGTGAAGCAAAGAAGTCACAGAATGACTTGGGTTGGAAGGGGACCTTGAGGACCGTCTGTCTGGTTCCAACCCCTGCCGTGGGCAGGGACACCTTCCATTAGACCAGGCTGCTTCAAGCCCAATCCACACTGAACGTCCAGAAATGTTCAGTGTGCTGTAGCCCCGGAAGGGGCCACACCATCTCTTTCATGTTCCCAATCTTCCTAAGATTGGATCTCTAATCCAATGTCATTATTAGAGCAATCAGAAAGGATATGTCTGTAATTATGTTGTTCATAGCGGAGAATTATAACAGGTGATAATTCTGAAAATTTTACTCACAGTGATACGTCTCGGGGTGAAGTCCTATGAACTATTAGAACATTGTGTGAATTTGCAATGTGTTATTAATTGAATTTTACTGTTAACTTTACTCCTCTATACATTTTTTGTTCTTTTTTGTTCTAAAGAATCCATTATACTGACTTGTAATTAGAATTTCACAGCATACCACAGAATCCATAGAATTGGAAGCTGCTATGTAAAAGACTTCTATTAATAAACCTTTCTCTGAGGTAAAAAAAAAAAAAAAAAACAACAACAAACCACAACAAAACTGGCCAGAATTTATAGAATTATCTAGTTGAGATGTAGGTACTAAGTGATAGTTCAGGGTTAAACAATTAGCAGCCAAAAGGAGTAACCATGTGCTCTGTCTAGGCCGCAAAACTTAAAATGTTAGCCAAAAGTTGGCATACACATTTCTAGAATATTCTGAAATATTAAAAGGGCACTGAATTATCTAACTTTATCCCCCTCACTTCCACCTGAGTCCTGCCTCCTTCTAGGTCCCAGGTCTACACTATATTAATACCAGCCCTGCCCGGTGATTAGTGAATGCTTTACATGCTGTTTACAGAAGAAATTGGACATTTAGAGCCACGCTTTCCTTTCTACTTTCACCATGCACTACACAGCTGCCTGCTCACTGAGAGACAAATTTGCCCTAGCGTGGAAAATACTTAATGAAACGCTGCAGAAGACATCGATTTTGGATGTGTGTGCGCTCTGCCGCACTCACCCAGTCAGGGTTAGTTCACTGTGTATGATAACCAGCTCCCTAGCGCGCTTTCCCTCTGTGGCGGAGCACACGCAGCAAGGGACCGGCATGAGGAGTGGCGAGATTTTGGGGGTTTAGTGTAAATAAGTAGGGACACCGCTCGCCGCCGCCAATCACTTTCAATGACACTGAGGGAGGCTGGCGCGGGTCAGTAGAACAGGTGGGCTCGGGGACGCTCGTTGGAGCCCGTTTATCGTCTCTCACAGAAGCGCCTTAGGGAACACCTCCCGCACTGGGGGCTGCCCACTGCAGCTCCCGGCGCTGCCCGGAGGTGCCGCACCCCCGTAGGGGCGGCCGCTTGTGCCAGGCGGGAGCTCGCCGTGGGAGAGAAGGTGGACGGGAAGCACGGGGGAGCCCCGGAAAGGGCAGGGGCTCTCGGGGCCCAGGGGTGGTGGCTCTCGGGGGTCGGGAGCAGTGGATATTGGGGTCGGGAGCCGGGGCGGCTGAGGAGCCGGCGGGGTCAGGCGGGCGTGCCGCGGGTGCCCCTCAGGCGGGCGCTGCTGAGGGGAGCCCAGCAGGCCCGCTGAGCTCTGGGGCGGCGAGGGACTGGCCTGAACACCGAGCCGGCTTTTGTGCGTATATATACACAAAATAATATTTTTATTTGTGTGTAAAGACCTCGTAGAACAATCAAGTTGCGCCCAGGCTTGGCCCAGATGCATTTGGTTGTAGTGTTTGGTTATGGTCTCTGTCCAGATGTGCTGGATGGAGTGACAGATTATGAAATTTGCTTTTTTGGATTTGTACGTGATTTATAGTCGTTTGCATAAGGTTATTTTCATAATTACGTGTGGAGAGAACAGCCTAATCATGCTAATCCCAATGTTTTTGTCATTCTTTGAATAGAACTCAGGTCTGCCCCTGCTTAATTGGGACTCAAACACCACTGAAAACACCAAACTTGTAATTGGATGTATTGTGAAGTGCTTCAGAAAATGAGAGTTAACTTTTTATTTTAGGATTCCCAGAATACTATGGATAAGAACTTCAAAGAAGAGTTTAGGCAAATTATTAAATTTGAACCTCCTTTGTACAAACAACGCTACCAGTTTGTTAAAGATTTAGTGGAGAAGTACAAACCTAAGAAGGTTGGTATGTTTTGTCTCTTTAGGTTATTAACTTGGAAGTAAATTGACACTTGGCGTCTCGGGGACACAAAATGCATAAATAACCTGTTGACCTAATTACCAAACAATAGTAGTGAAGGAGTGTTAAAACTGAATGTCCTTAGCAGATGCCTTGTGATATGTTGTTTTGCAGGGTTGCATAAAATTAATGTTACTTGACAGGAAGAAGAGAATATTTAAAAAAGAGAAATGCCTTGGATTGTTTTTGAATGTAGTGGGCATTCTGTTTTTAATATAAATTTGGTTCAAGTTGTTTCCCTCATAGTTGGGTTTTGCTTTCCAGAGCTGTTCGTTCCATGTAGTGTGTCAGGTTTATTTCATCATTTGCATGGATAGTCTCAGATGAGAAGTGACATTGAGAGTGTGGGATTATATGAGGCTAACTCATCTCCACTTTCTTAAGATCTTGCAACCCTCTAGCTGTCTTGTCACCTGTGTCCCCCCAGGATACCAGAACTTTTGTTTTACTACTCACGGTGAAAAGCTAAATTGTTTAAATAATATTCTGTAGTGTTTGCTCTCTTCTAATGTGTCTTCCCCATTTCCTTCCCAAAAAGATCTTCTCAAGTCTGCAATGTTTAACCCTTCAAGTGATATTAATATCTCAGGGAGCACGCAAGAAACTGATGCACCTGCATTACTTATGTAATCATACTTCTAGTAGCTAATAAAAATCTAATCCAGTATGATACCATGGCACTGTAATATGCTTTAAAATAGAACATATTCACCAGTGTTGCATCTGTCTTTAAAGGTTTGGATTTTCTGATTTAGGATGTGGGAGGGTGAACTTTCTGTTGACACAGATGATAGATAAACTGGGTAGAAACAACTCAGGATTTTCACATTGGGAGCAGCAGTGTGCTTCAACCTTGGCTGAGCCTGAGAAAGAACAGTGGGAGTTGGTTTACATACTCGACTATCTCTTTAGCTTACAGGAAAGACTGCCTTATTATTTGACTTCATGGTCTGAATATCCCCAAAGTTCCCCACTTAAACATTAGACTGAGCTTGTGAACTTGTTTTATGCAGATTCTTTGCTGCTAACTTGGCTGCTGGTGAGCCTGTTCTCAGTGTTTTGGAGGGAGAACAGCCCAGTGAAAAGCAGTGGTGAATGTGAAAATTGCTGCAGCTTTTGTATTTAAATCATACTTTACTGTTACTCATGTGGAAGACGTTCTCCAGAGTCGGTGGGATGTCCTAAATGTACTTGTTTATAGCTGTAGTAACAAAAGGTTAATTCTTTTTAAAAAATCTTGCAGCATCTTCATGTACATTTTAAAAAAGAATTTTCAAATCTGCATCTATCCTGCTTGCTTACAGCTGTAAATTTTAATTACAATTCTGACATGCTTTGTATTAAAAAGTTATTTTGATAAGTATGGAATTTTAATTTTATGCAAGTCTCCGAAATTACTTAATACTATATAACATTTATACATTTTTTAATATCTAATTTGCAGGTGGCAGATTTAGGATGTGCTGATTGCAGCCTTCTCTGGATGCTGAAATTCTGCAGTTGCATTGAAGTGTTAGCTGGGCTAGATATCTGTGCAAATGTAATGAAAGAGAAAATGTAAGCTCCTTGGTCGCTTTGAGGTTTGTGTTTTTCTTTACCTGGTGGTGTGGTGGGTTCACCTGGCTGGAGCCAGGAGCTCACCAAAGGCTGCTCTGTCATTCCCCCTGCTTGCAGAGGCCTCAGGGTGTGCACATCTGGGACATGCACTGTTTGTAAAGGCACTAGTGCATGGTGTTAGGAATATCTATGTATGCTTATATGTGACATCATTATCTTCAGAAGGATCAGTTTTGATCTTTTTGAGATGTACATGGAACTTTAGTCACCAAGGTGGGGACTTGTTTAGCATTTTGAAATAGGAAGGTTAGCTCAGTGTGTGGGGTCTGGTTTAGAACCTCTCTAAAATGAGAGGTTTATGTGATCTTTGAAGCGTTGGTCCAAGGGATGAATGTAGATTTACTGAAAGCAGATTAACACAATTTCACTGAGTCTGTAGGATCTGGATGTTTTCTCTCACTCTTTCTCAAGAATGAGGAGAAGTAACCTTTTATATGTAATATTTATTCTGTGTTTTGTCTAATGCTGTACTTCAGAATGAAATTTGCACATGTACTTGGTTTCTCAGTGTATTTTACTTGGAAAAAATAGGGAATATGCTTGCCCAAAACTCCCCCCAAGGCTTGTCTAAACCAGACTTACTGTGTATCTGGAATTTAACTATTATCAGAATTTATAAGTGGCTTTCCAGGTGACTTGAGAGTATAATGGAAATTTTTGTAAACAAAGGACAGTTTCTGCATTAACTTCTGCTCTTTCTGTCCTATGATAGGTAGTTAGAAGTGTTTGTATTGCATATTCTTTGTTATATCCAAGTCAAGTAAACCTTTTTGAAATTCATGAGGTATCTATGCAGGGTGTTAGCTAGTTCATTTTCATGCACTATTTATCTCGTTTGAAGGTGCTTCCTGTAACATGATATTTTTAATACTTTTGTAGGCATACATTGTCTCCTCTTCCTGTTGATTATTTGCAGCCATCTGAAAGATCCCTAACTGTTACCTTGCATCATGGTTCAGTTGCCCACAAAGATCCTTGCATGCTTGGTTTTGACTTGGTGACGTGTATTGAACTGTGAGTATCAGCACAATACAGAATGGTTTTTTTAGAGTTCAGTTTGGAATTTTGTCCTTGCTCCAAACAGACTTGATCAAACCTTTCAAGCAGAAGAGTAGAATTAGAAAAGTAGAAAGTAGAAGAGTGGCTCCTAACTTGTGTTTAAATTAATCTTGCTAAGTAATTTAGGTAGTGCTTATGGCAGGAAGAGCATACTGATGAAAAAGTACAAAATGCAAGAGATTTGCTCAGACAAAATCCCACAGTGCCAGTGCTCATGTTGCAGAGATAGGTGTAAAATTACAAGTTACCCATAGGGGGTTTGGGGTTCTTTTGACTGGTTGTTAAGATTATAGTAGTGTGTTTTTAAACCAAGGCATTGACTTACTCTTTTCAGAATAGAACACCTGGAAGAATCAGAGCTGAAGAAGTTTCCTGAGGTGGTGTTTGGTTTCATGGCTCCAAGCATAGTTGTGATCAGCACTCCAAATTCTGAATTCAACTGTTTGCTTCCAAGAGTGATGTTATACAGGCATCCAGACCACAAATTCGAGTGGAGCCAAGCAGAGTTTCAAAGCTGGTAAGTACTGAACGTCATATGCTGGGTGCACATGATGCAGCTCTGAGTGCCCAGCAGTTGAATGGCTGTGCATTTTCAGAATAGGTCACTTGTATGGTTTACTGTCAGTGAAGTGTCACCTCCTGGTTTGGTGGTCTCTTTGCTGTTGAGAGTGGTTAAGCATTTTCTGTGGATTTTGTATTTTGTATATGGTGGTTGAATTGGCTTTTACTTTAACTGCTGTGCAAAAAAAGATTTAAAACTTTTACTTACTCTTTATAGATCTTTATCACAATTAACACAGTTGAAAGATAAGGTATCAATTAATATTTTTGCATAATACCCTGTTATAGAAATTCTTAATAAAATCCAAGGAATGGGCTTGCTTTATATGGTGTGTAATCAAAGCACTCAGTAAGAGTATGCAAGCAGATTTATCAGCCACAGCATGTTGAACACAGGATAGTTTAATGGATCATGGCACAATGAGGGATTTAATGCAGATCATATGCACATGACAGAGGGTTATATGAGATCTACCTTACCCTTAATATCAGGAATGTAAAAAAATAAAACAAAGAGACAGTGGGATGCTCTGATAGCATTCAGCTGTCAAGCAGTTGTGGAAGAAAATACATGGTACAGTAAAGAATGCCATACCTCAGTAGCCAACTCTTGGTGTAGCTGTCCTGGAAATTTTGCCCCTTGTTTCTGCCATACACTTTAAAGTATCCAGTGATTTTTGAGTAAATGGTTTTGCAAAGCTGGAAGCATGTATTTTTCCCTACATAACAATACTAAAACCTGCCTGTAATTAGCTACCTTAGAATACCTTAGAGAAAATTTCTGTGGCTTCAAGTATATTTAGATTTTGCTTTTAGATAGATATGAATTTAAAATATTGGTATCACTGAAGAAATGTGGGCATTTTCTGAGCTGTAAACATGAGGAAGCCTTTGTGTTGTGAAATAGAAATATTACATTATTCTCTAAAATACATGAGATATTAATTTACTTTTCTTCTTTTCCATGGAGAATAGTGCAGGTAGGTAGCACAGTTTTGGTTTCCTGCCCCATTTGTTCACACTGGCTGATGATACAAGATACTTTTCATTTAGGTGTTATATACAGTGTTGTAACCTGGATTAGGTAGATTTTAGTCTTTCCATATTTACAGCAAACCACACTTTGTCTATTAAGTGGTCTCTTGTGGTTTAAAGGTGTGTATGTTTTCCATGGGTTCTTCTCAAATAAACTTGTTCTTGAAAGTCATTGTATAGCTGACTTCCAGGCTGGTGAGTAAGCAGCTGTGAGCATTAACATTCATGCACATTTTGTAGAAGAAACAGTAATGTTTGGATGGCTAAATTACTGATACTAAATGATTCAGATTATGGTAAGCATCTTACAGCTCTGGTACAACAAGATGTGACAGTGCTTATCTTCAGGCCTGGGAGTGTTGTTAGAGAAATTATGTTCAAGCCTTTGCAGCCTTAGAGTCTTGATTCTCCTTAAGAATGGCTCTTTCTTTATCACATGGAAAGATGAATATTTCATATGATTGGAATAATTGGTCTTTCTTAGGGCTCTAGAGGCTGCTAGATGCTATGATTACTCAGTGGAATTTACTGGTGTCGGGCACCCACCAACAGGAATGGAGAAGGTTGGGTTTTGTACCCAAATAGGTGTGTTTTTTAGAAAATACCCTCAAAGTGCTGAATCTGTTCAGTCTGAGAAACCCATGGAAGCAGTTTACAAAACAGTAAGTATTGTTTTCTTCCTTTAGAGGTGTGAATAAAGAGTAAAGTTGCCTATGACTGCCTGTGGGGTTGTTACCAGGAAATACTGCTGATAATCACAGCAAGACAGTCTCAGTCTTTGTGTTTGCAGTTGTACAGAGGCCTTAAACTTTTAGGGTGTTTGCTAAATAACAATATGGATAATCATTCTTATCTTAAGATACACCTGTCCTTGCAATGAAATTGTTCCTTCCTGCCAGCTATTTTTCCTCTAGTCATTAAATTTATTTATTTATTTATTATGTGGCTGTTGGCAATGACACAGATTTTTCAGATACATAAAAAATTTTAAAAACCCATGTCTTGATAAATGTGACCTGAACTGAAACGTAAAGCTGTGTTATGGCTTTATCTTTTATTGCTTCCAAGCTGTAAAAAACATTTGTAATTCCTGTATTGGAAATTTCTATGCATGTGAAACGTCACCTGTCATCTATTGCCCTTAACAGATTAATGAAATATTCTTTAATGCTCACCAGACTTGGAAATACATCTAGGTGATGGACATGTACTAGAAATTGCTTTCATTAGCTCCTGTTATAGGGTCATTTTGCAGAGTTTTGACATGGGTATCCTTTGAGATTAAACAAGAGCGTTAATTTTGTGTATTTCTTATAAAATTAATTTTTATAAGGTAACTAATTTATAGGAGTAATTCAACATTTCAAGGTGTAATTGGAAAGTAAGAAATAATTATAGACAGTGGAACTTCATTGGTACAAAACACTTCATATAACCTGGTGGGAATGAGATTACCTGCTTAGTTTCCTTAATTGCCTTGGAGTATAGCTCAGTAACACACTACAGTTCCCCAGATTTTGATGTCACAATTTATTTTAGCATTCCTTACAGCTGTGAGAGCATATTTAATGTTTGACTCTGAAAACAACAAATGACATGCTGTAGTCTTGGTTTCCAGATGACAATTCAGAACTAGTTTAGAATCTCCATAACTATAAAACTGTCCCCAAAACTCCATAATGTGAGAAGTAAGAAAATTATTGAAAAGAGGTGAAGAATTGCAGGGCTTTACCTTGCCTGATCTATAAGTGTATCTTGCAGGTATTGCCTGTAGGGTTTTGGGGTGTTTGTTTAAGTTCAATTAACTGCCAGCGTAGTTGTAATAAAGAAAACCAGCTCATATTGCCTAGTTTTTGTTACCTCAAACTGTTTAATAAGCAAAACAGGATTGAATAAAAATTTATATTCCCATTTTAGCAGCTTTTTTGGACAGCAGATGTTAAAATCTGAGCTTGTGATAGTGATAAACATTTTATGTTTTCTTGTATATTGTAAAGGTCTTCAAAGCAGTGTACCCAAGTCTAAAAGATGAGAAGTACTTGCAGAATGCAGTGATCAGTGAAGTTATTTTCACAGCCCAAATCATTAAGCACCGTTTAATGTCAAAACGTCAGGAGTACAGTGATGATCCTGAGAGAAAACCCAAATTCCAACTTTCAATGGACTGTTTTTCTGACTATCTTGGAAAAGTGGTTGTTGAAAAAAACATGGAACCATTTGTCAGTGGAAATGAGGTTTACATACCTCTCAGAACAATCTTTTCTTTTCCCAAAGTGAATCGACTTTGTGGTACCTTTGAGAAGTTATGCAAGCTTATTGCAGGCAAGGTCACACTGAGCAGTGATGGTTCTGCTGTGATGTTCAATATTGAACATGAAAATGAAGAGAATTAGATCAGATTTCTCAAACCAAGTTCAGCTGAAACAATGAAAGTGGTTTTTTAGAAGCTGTCAAATGGTATGTTCTGTATGCTAACTAGAGCACAAAAGCTTTTCTAACCTTCCATCAGTGGTAGTTATCTGTCAGCACCTCTCCCTGAGTGAAGGTGAGTGCTTCTGACAAAGGTAACAGTAACTCATAGGGGTTTCAAGTGAGTATCAGGGGCTAAAAGGAAAGAATTCATTCCCAAGAAGAAAATGAAGCATTTCTGTTTGCTTTCTATTGCTTTATTGTAGCTATCATTACTAGATTATTTCTGGTAGTCTCTTGTTAGTATCAAGGATAGTATCAACATCTACTGTGTTGTGCTGGATAATGTGAGTCAGACATAAGTTTAGGGCAAGTTTTTTCTTAATTTCTTTAAAATTTATAGATGCCTTTTTCAAGATGAGTACATAGCCTTGATGAAAACCAAATGTTGTTCCCGCTGAATTGAAATATGAAACTGGCATATTTGTTCTGTTTTTGAAAGAATATTAAAAAAATTAAAGAACTGCAGTAATTGTGAATGCTAACCTATCTCTGGTGTAGTTGAAAAATTTTCTGTGTTTTCACGTGCAGCTTTTGTTCAAAACTGTAAAATCCAAATAGAGTAGATGGGAAAATTTAACAAGAACAAAACCCCACAACACAACCAAAAAAACCCCTCCAACACCAACATCAAGAAAAGAGTGCAGTATCCTGAATATAAGGGAAATCATGTGTGTATTGATTGTTTGGTTATGGTCAGAATAGTTGAACAGAACACTTCTGATCAGTGTTCCGAATTTAAAATTTTCCTTCTAGATTAGAAAAAGAATGGGATCCAAATGCCACATTTTCCTGATAATATAGATGTCACTTTGTGATAACACAGAAGCAGAAAAAAGCAAAGCATTTTAAAAAGAAATCCTTAACTGGAAGAGAAACTGAAATGGACTCAAACTTCCAGTTAAGTTTGTAATTTTTTGCATTGAAGAAAAAGAGACAATTCTTTAGGAATAGATTCCAAGCTGAAGACATGAGTTTATTGAATGTCCGAGAGATTTGTATTCAAATACAGTTAAAAAACATAATCCACCAATACATCCCAAACAGTTTGCAACATGGAAATCTCCAGTATTCATATAACATAGTTTACAAAAAAGAAAATACAGCACCTAGATGTGAAGGTTATGTTCCACTTACATGATGCACAATGAGATTATCACTTCATGAAGAGTTGTAAGTCAAGTCAGAAGAATAAATTACTAAGATACAGTTTTATGAAAAGCTGAATTTCTATGTCAATTTCCTTATTACTTAAATCTGCTCAGGCAAGACAATACTGTTTCTAGTAAACAAATTATCTAATCTATGACCATCAGCTGTGTTGTTTAACATTAAATGCTATGGAAATTCCCTTGGGAATTACATAAGCAGCTGTAGACTGTTTTTTAAAAGTCTGTTTTCTTCAAACTACATGTAGTTTTCCTAGTAAATGTAAGTAAACTACCATTTAACTACTACTAGTTTTAATGGATTTGTCAAGAAGTATAGCAGTGTCAATGAGTACTGAAAGCAAAGAATGTATTCAAATTTCTGGCATCTTTTGCTTGCAATGGGATTTTTTGGTATGAATTGGTTATATAACAGGAAAGGAGACTGTAATGTTCTGAGAGTTGTATACCAGCAGTTGAGTAGTTTCTGTTTAAAATTCCTGTGGAGAACAGAAACTGATAATACCACACTTCTATTAAGAGCAGCTAAAATAGAATCTTTGTATTAATTCTTTTGTCTAATTAGACACTCTAAAGAGGTTATAATTAACAGTAGAAATAAAAGTATGCAAGTACCAAAACTGAGAAATAGCTCATATTCATCATTTTCAATAACAGCATTCTGGCTTTGAAGGCTGAAATTTCATTAAAAATACAAATAAAAGTTCAATAATTCTACTATGGATTTCTGGAATACAAAGTTTGCTAATTTAACCTATTAAATATGGCCTACTTTTACATCAATAAAAAGGTGTCAAACATCACTCTGAGCAAAACCTGAAGCATTCTGAGCTTTCAAAAGTGACGACACTATTTTTACTTATTCCAGACCTTAACTGATAAACAGTACCACTAAATTTAAAAAAAAATTAAGTAATTTGCAGTTTACAGTTAATTACACCTATTTGTTACCCAACACATCCCTTTAAAAAAGGATTCTTTCATATTCCAAATGAAAATTTAAAGAGCGCTTTCTTGCCTGTCAGGCAAATCACTACTTGTGCAAATTTAAATACAGTACATTGACCTAATGTAACAGTGGACAGATAGCAAAAGAAATGTTCAACAAAGCTGTTGCACACCAAGACTTTTTCAGTGTGCAGAGTATGTCTGCAATAAAGTGCTTCTCTTAACAAGTTATATCAATAATAGCATATACAGATGTTTACTTAGTTTTAAAGCTTAAGTTCCTTAATAAATGGTCTAGCCTCCCTGTACACCCCCAATCCCACAAGGCACATTCAAAACACAAGCAAAGCACTGACTGTGAAGGATTAAACTACAATTAAAAAAATTAAGTGGTAGTAAACTACTGACTAGGTTTGTAAACAGTACCGTCCCATTGGATCTCATGCATTATCAAAGTGAGTTTCTGTAGGAGCAGCTGCTGGACTCCAGATTTAACAATCAAGGCAGCTTTCTTAATAAAATACTATTGTGTCTTAGTGTTTTGGTGTGGAATCCCACCTTTTTCATCACTTGAACAAAAAAAGTCACATTTGATGCATTTAAACCTGTGGCCTTAATTTAGAGTAAATACAACTGATTAGAGGCTGGTTTAAATCGATTTAGTTTTGGGGGTTTGTTTTAAATGCACGTGACATTCACCTCTTCTGTTGAACCTTACAATGAAGTTGTGCTCAGTACTCTTAAGAGAAAGTTTTGGTTATGTTAAAACATAGCTGGCCTGTTTTTTGGAGGCCATAACTTTGACCTGATAAAAACTGACTTGATAGGAGTAATTAGCTTCTGTAAAACTAAAATGGCATGTAGAATCAAATTCAGTAAATGACTTTTTTCAGGTTCTTTTAAGACCAATTTTCAAAATTTCTTTAAAAACAAAGTCCATCACTGCAAGTGATCTCTTATATTGAAATGGGACATGCTTCCACAGATGTTTCACAGAAATTAAGTAATTCCACCAACATCAGACAGAGCTTACAAAAAGGGTCCAAGTGCTCTCACAAGGTACACATAGCTGAACATTGCCTTCATACCACAGAAGATGATGCTCTATGAGCAAGAGGAATTCCACTGCTTTTCAGAAAAAGATCACATTGAGTTCATTTAGTCTTTCTCAGCTCTTGCAGCAGAGCAAACAATACCAGAAGTATCAAAACCAGAGCTCCAAGTTTTCCTCATTTGACATTCCAGCTTAGCGTTTTATCACCACCTGCTCGTATGCTCCAGATCCTCCTCTGAAAGTTTGAAACAAGTTAGTTCAGTGTTCATTTAAATGGAAGCTAAATAGCAAGTATCACATATCAGCAAGTGTATTGATTAAACATGCCATTCCTCCCAAGAAAAACCAACAAAACCAAACAAACAGCAAATACCAAACCAGCTAAATGAGAAGGGTAGAAAACATTTGTCATTATTACCATGCCATGGAGTCACCTACTCTTTAATGCACTAAAGAGATTTTGTTGTACTACAGTCAAAATGAACAAAGAGTAATGTTACTGAACAAGAAGTTACTGTTGAACTTCACTAGAATTTTTTAAACATCACGTTTAGGGTATCTATCCCCATAGCTGTATCATATGCAGCTAATACTCTTTATATACATTTATACATAAACAGGTCAATGTGTCTAAAAAACTCAAAAAATTATTGTCATCTTACATTAAGATACAAGAAAAACATCTTCAGTTTTTTGTTCACTCTGAATTGTAAACAAAACTCCCTCACTTCCCACATGACAGCTCATAGTGGGTGGTTTCCACAGCAAATTGCAGTACTATGTAAAAAATTCATAGGGCAAGCTCTGCCTTGGTACAGTATTGTGCCTGGACTCTTCTGGCAGCTCCATTAGGACAGATCTCTGTGTGCTACAGGAGTGTGTTCTGTACCCTTTCATGTGGTCCTACACAGGTATTGGTGTGCCCAGTTTGCAGATGAGCCAATTAATTTAACCATTAGTACTACATGCATGTATAAAAGGCAATTATTTTATGCCTTTTAATATATTATCAACTGCCTTTATACCCAAGTCCATAGTAATTGCTGAAATACTGAGGCTGTTCTGATTTCAGCTATAGCTGTTGAGTTACACTGGACTGCAGAAACACAGTATTAGAACATATTCTTGCCTGGTTTTCATGGTTTTTCATCTGAAGATTAACACATTCAGGTCAAGTCATATATCAGGACTGAAGAAGGTTTAGAGAAGAAAAAAGTCTCTGGTTCTAAACTATAAGATAGCCTGAAGCAGATTATCAAAAGAGTTCAGGGCTGCAAATAGTTGAAAGATGAACAAGCCATTGAAACAAGTAATGTAACAAAAAGAAACAGGATTTGTGGGAAAAACTAAACTGAAGAAAATGAGGGTGGTTATTAGGAAGATGTTCCAGTTTGATTCTGTAAAGGCAGATGTGTAAAACACTTAAAATCTTCTTCCCACTCCAGAGTAACGTAATCAGACTGTAGAGCTCCCCTTTGAAACTGGTGTCTGCTTCCTGCATCCATACTGAAACATTGCTTGTTTCTGAAAACCTTGGAACTGAGACTCTTCAGAAACTGAAAGTTACAATTCTTATTGAACATTGACATCAGTTCTGTTTTGGAACTAATCTATATGTCCTATTTTAAAAACTGACAGTCTAGCTTTTGGTGCTTTTAAATGATACAGACATGGTAGAAAGATACAAAGGTCAAGAATGTAGATACAGAGCAATTGCTGTATAAGATGCATTTTTATTTAGTATTGCCTATGGATTAGTTGTTCAGGCTGCATACCTGTTAGGTAGATGGTGGCTTCCAAAAGAAGTGCTTCCACCAGGGCCCACAAATAATCTTAAACCTTCTTCTAAAAGACAAATGATTAAAATAGGTTAGCTTTCTTTAATGCTGTCCTAGCTAAATCCAAGTAATTTTAAATCTACCCGTTTTGCAGCTGACACTTTCAGATGCAAATACTTAGGTAATGAAGAAGCAACTTCATGGTGTAGGTTGGAGGAAGTACCTTTGTCACAGATTTGCACCTGTTCTTTTAGGCTTTAAGTGGGAAAGCTCCCTGAGTCATGTAAGAGTATTTTCAATTTCTGGTAGGTAAGATAGAGTAGAAAATGTAGCACAGTCCTTATGAATACAAACAGGGACTGTGAAGAGAGTGGGTTTTCCTGAGGCCTGTAATGTACATAAATTTTCTGTAAGCTTCCTTATTTATCTCCATACCTTCTGCACTTGAGTCTAAACTGAAGTCTTGACTCTGGAGTATTTTTTCAACTATATCATCAGCATCAACTCTGGTAGCATCAACCCTCTTCAGCTGTGACTCCACAGAGTCTTGCTTTACAGGATGTCTGCAAAAATAAACATATTTAGGCTCTTAGATGTGATAAAGTAATTTACTAGATAAGGCCTTCAGAAACAATGCAGTGTACCTGCATTGTTTTTCTGGTGGTGCATCTTCAGTGGATGTATCATTATCAGCTTCAGCTACTTTTGGCTCAGTCTCTTCACATGGCTCCAGAATACTTCCAGTTCCTGTTGAGGTACTTCCCACTGAGGTACTCCCCACTGAGGTGTTTCTCCTGTGGCAGAGTTCAGACAGACTGGATGACCTAGAGTGACATGTGCTGTATCCTGTTGGGAAAATGCAGGAGAGATGGGTTAGGTATGTTTTTGACAGGCCAGGTCCATCCTGAAAGCAGAATTTGTGTTTTATCTTTGTATAAAGGGATCTTCAAAAGCCCTATGAATGTATGTGCATACATCAACTAGAAACTGACTTCAGATTTTGTATTCTAGCACCTGCCATTTTCTTTGTGTTCTAAGTAATTCCTGTTTTATATCAGAACAATTAGAATGACAAATATAGTCTCCTTAAGCTTTTAGATCTAAGGCTCCATTTTTTTTCTCATGGAAGAGGTAAAAATCTCATCCAGATATATTAATTGGAGGGAACAAAGGCAAAAAGCTGTCTTGCATCTGAAGAGATAATCCAGTGAATCCAGTAAATTTTAAGAGGGAAAACATGTTATCATTGCCATACCTGAAACTTCTAGAAAAATAATCCCCAACAACTCATAACAAAATTGTGAACAGCTACCTGACAGCTTTGATTGCTGACTTGCATAGCTTGATGTTCTGGAATGTCCACATGCACCAAGTTCATCTGGGACTGAGGCACTCTTGGATGAGACATCTGCAACATGGGCAAGTCACACAGTGTTCCTAAAGCCAACTGTATTGCTACTTTCACAGTAATCTTGATTAGATTCAAAAGTCACATTTCCCAGAGGGGTTAGAGATTTGACACTGATTTTCTACAAACCTTTTGGAGATTCAGGTGCTGCAAAAATGCCATGGATGTTAATGAATATACATTCTTGTAAAAATAAAGATCATAATATGTATCTGAGCAAAACAGAGAGGACTATTGGGTTAGACAGACTTGTGTGAAATGTAGTTGTAGATTTGCCTAGTGTCAATATTAAAGAGATGATCATTCTCTCTCCAGTATCATAGCAGAACGTTGGGCCAGATGTTTTCTGTCTGAAAAGCTAACCTGCTGAAAAACTTCAGCTGTGTTTGAAGCAGAAACTCACAAACCATGTAAGAACGTTCCTTTGCAGGCCAACTGTCAGCAACCCTTGCAGATTTGAAGTCTTTTGAGCATCTTGAAACTATGAGACCAGTTGTAAAAGCATTGAAAAATTAAGAGCATTATTTTATACCTGCTATACCCAGATGTGCTACTTTTAAGTTTTCTCCACCTTTCCTGTCTTCATGCAAAGACTCTGATTCTCCAGCAATTGCTATAGATGTTGCTGTAGAAGGAGGCCTATAAGAAAAAGGTGGTTAAGATTTGCTGTACTTCTGCTGTAATCCCTCCAAAATAATCAGCACATAGTTTTCCTTTCGAATATGTTGGTATCATTCATACTGTGCATCAGGTTAACAGACCAGTTATTTTCTGGAAACATGCTGTCTAGTCCCCCATTAAGGAAAATGAAAAAAAAAAAGGAAGCTTTTGCTATTGAGCTTAAGGACATTTTACAGAATCAATCTGCTCAGCCCTCAGGCTTCTGGGGATCCTGGGAAAGGCTTTTCCTTTTCTGATGATTGGTGGAGTGATTTGTCTTTAATTTGAAATTGTTTCTTATTTTTTTAAGTGTATGAATCACAGGACAGTTTACACACTAAGAATATATGTAATTCAGTACTTGAAGGAATACATGAGAAGGTGGTAAGTTTTAAAAATACACAATGTGCACAACAGTTGGCTTCTGTGTTGTGACACAATCCTGGCATTGTCTCATCCCTGTCATAGAGCAGGAAATTATTCTGGGCTGATAACCCTCCCAACTCCTAATAAAAGGGCCTATGGCACCATCTCCATATATTGCAATCTAAATTTTACCTTCTGCAAATTCAAAAAGCATCATGTATGATGTAGTTTAAATTTTACTTCAATATTAAAAGCTTATAATAAAGCTCAAGTTTTTGTTTGAGTTAATACCAAGACCCAAAGAGAGATCTTATTTAAATTAATAAACCTCTTAGTTTGTGTTTTGCTAGTGCAGAAGAAACTAATTAGAAAATTACAAAGTACAAGCAATCTCTTGCAAGCAAATACAACCAAAATACATTTCAAGGTGTTCCCTACAGGATTTTTTAATGCTTTGTTATTTTTACATTGGGAACAGACTGTTGGTCTGCATACAAATGGGTATTTGTTGACATTTTTAGATTTGATATAGTCAATAAATTAGTCACTGTCTTCATGTAGAGTATCATAGTCCCTCTTAGGTTATGTTTGAAAGTAAAGAGAGAAAGGAAAAAGCACTTCCAGAAATACAGTGCCTGTGTGACTTAACTGCATAACATACATTTGAAAGCAAGAACTGAATGGTTTCAGGGATGCCATCCCAGATCAAACACCAAGCCTTCTAGGCTTCTTCATAAAATATGTAGTTTGATGCCAGATTATGAAACTGTTTTAAGGTTTATTTTTCCTTCTACAAAGGACATCTGGATTAGATAAGTTGTTTGTTCTGTTTGTGTTGAAAGTTTATGTTCCAGGAAATGGTTATATCACCAGTTTGGAAGAAAATGCCAAGTCTGAATAATTTGAGTAAGAGATTTTTTTCCCAGGAACCCAGAAAGCTATTTAGGTATTAATTTCAACTCCTTCAGTACTAGGCAGTAAAAAACAAATACACTGCTTTGTTAGTATTCAAGACTAATGATTAGTTGCCTTTGAGGAATTGTTTATCAGTGATGTATTTGTTAGTAGGGCTGACTCTAAAGTAAATCTGCTAAAGTTGTTCTGAAGTAAAGGGGTGCTCAGTAACTTGGGGTACAGAAAAGTTTTGCCAATCAGACAAATTCAGATAATACCCTCTTGCTATTTATTCAGTAAGCACAAGATGGGATTCTACAGTTGGTTCAGTGTTCTATTCTTCTCATTAAAGGTTAGTAGAAGAGAAGAGAAAGGACATTTAGTGGTGTAAGGGGACATTGAAGAGTGCTGTGGAAAATCACCTAAGCCAGACTGGTACAAAACCACAGCACAACTATTACACTTCCTTAACTACAGAGTAAGGACAATGAGGCCAAAAGGTCCTCAATGTATAGCAGTGAATTCTCCTGGCTACCTGCCCCTCAGAAGTTACCTATTGCATCTTTTACCAAGCTGCAGAATGTCTTTGCTAAGTAAATATCTGTAAGTGCTTTCTCTTGTACTGAGTCACATCACGTTTTTGTTGTTTGTTGGGGGTTTTTCTGCAAATGAATATTTCAAAGTCATCTGAGACTTTTGAATAAAACGTATAGCAGCACATTTTCCAGACACAAGTATTAGTCAGATCACCCCATACCAAGTATATTTATATAAGGTTGCTGCAGGAACAGTTTCCCTGAAGTGGGTTTTTTTTACATTACAGATGTACAGGTGAGTATTCTGTGTTTGATACCAAGTTCCTAACAGCAAGAACTATGACACTTCTACTAGCAATTTTACTGTTAGTCAATATTCAGCTACCATACAATATTTTTGTGGATTTTTAAAAAAATACTGTTGCCAGATTGGAGAGATGTAAAAACAGAAATTAGAAGTGTAATTCTCAACATGGAATGCATGATTAAAACATCCCACAGGGATTTTTTGCAAACTTACGTTTTAAAGCATGGGTCTCCAGACATCAGCTGCATGTTGATCAAAACCTACATATTAAGAAAACAAAATCCATCATAAGAAAAAAATTGTTTGTGACACATAGGTGGTCATGTAAATAAGTTATATTTGCCACAAATGTTATATTTAATGAAAATAAAATGCCATGATCACACATGCATAAAACAACATCATTTTTCTTAGGCATACAAACAACACAAAATACCATTTAAAGTAACATAGTTACACATAAAAGATTCTGAAAAAGAAACATATATCAAGGAGAATCTCAGAATGATTAATAATTAAGATGGCTTCAAAGGAGAAACAAAGCCAAGAAACCTAAAACCTGAATGATCAAACAGAACATTGTTCAGAGCAGTGGGTGCTGAAGTTTGTTCTTTGCTGAGGGTGTTCAGCAAACTGCTGGCTCTCAGTACGGGTTGTGCTAACATCAGAGACAGCAGAAGCACACAGGGTAAATAAGCCATAGGACACAGTGCATTGAAGGCTCGTTAGGCAGGCCAAAGCCATCCATTACAAGTGTTCTGGACAGTCTGGGACTGTCAGATCAGAAAATCCATGCACAGACCATATACTGAATAATGTGGAAAATTTATCCCGGTGTCCCAGTAGGAAAAAGAAAATTAAAATGACTTGAAACAATCAAGTAATTTTAATATGTAATTATTTTTAGGTTTACGGAGCTTATTCAGTTTTTTTAACTCCCTGGACTAAGGGAAGAGGATATCAGAGTGGGTGTCTTGCAAGAATTCTCCCCAACTGTTAGCATGATTACTATCAAATAGAAAACAGGAAAATCCCAGGACTCATCCCAGGTATTGGAGGTGGCTTGTACATATATAAGCCAATTAATAGATTCACTCTCAGAAAGATGCACAGAGGGTTGCCCAGTCTTGAGGATACCATACATTAACTTGTTCATTTTTCAGCTCCCCTTAGACTAGGAAAACCTTTTAAAAGCTTTTCTTTTACAGCTATCCAGCTCCATTTCAAGATAGGGCAAATTATATTTTTGATTGCATGGATTTTAATGATTGTCTCTAAACAACACTTTCAGTTTTACTTCAAATAGCTTTCCTTCCAGAAAGAGGTTCCGGAAATAAGTTTTAAATTTCATTAAGTGCTTAATAATAGCACTTGTTCTCTGCTTTATTACTTTAAGTATGATAAAGGAAAGAAATTACTTTGAGAATGGAGTTGTCTTGTCTTGTATTTTTGGTATCATAACCTTCCAATAAACAGCGACGAGTGGTATTTCCCGATCCAGCAAATTCTGCTAGATTTAGATCTGCAAATCCGAGCTGTTAAGAGAAAATGACAATTAGTAGTATGCATTTGGCTAAATGAAGGTACTTGCTAATTACACATTAAGTACCACTCAATAGCAGTTTCATTCAAATATTAGAATGCCCATTTAAGGGAATGGACTGAGACAAAAAGCAGAAAACAAACCCAGAAAAAATTCAGCATAGTTATATTTTCAGTTAAAAATTTTAGAGTGCCAAGAGAGAATAAGAATAAGGAGAGTTTTCTTTATCATTTAATGTAAATGTTTACTTTTACTAACCCTTTCTGCATACCAGCCTGAAAGAAAAAAAAGTTTTGGTGGTATAACATTGTTACAGACTTATTAAACACACTGATTGGAAGTTCCAACAGCACTGTGTCACTATAATGTACATTATGAAGTCATGGGTATTAAGTCCTATTCTGGAATTACTGTAAAAGGGCATAAAATGGCAAGAAAGAAAAGCTTATCTGTAGGCAAAATTAGCTACATCTCAATTTACCTTTGCATATGCCTTTCCTCCTTTTAATTCCTAGAAGAAAAAAAAAAAAGAAAAAAGATATACCATTAAGCCATTAAATATACTGACTCAGGATTTTTCTTCGTTTTTTTTTTTAGAAACGCAGGTGTTAATTTTGAAGTATCTCCTCACACATTTGCTAGACTATGCTGTTGTCATTTAGACCTTAATATTCATAATGCCTTTGGAGCAGGCCAGCAAGACACTGTTGTCTTGGAGAGAGGAATAGCAAATGCCTGATGCCAGCTGGCATTGGGCTCTTACAAGGTCTGGCACCAAAGGTAGGACATACTGCATGCAAAATTCTGGTACTTAGCACAGTTCAGTTCTTCTAAGCTTACTGCTGCTAGCTGGAAATATCAATCAAGAGTTAACTTTATAAACACTGAAGGGAAATTCCTTTGCTGCCCTGCTGGAAAAAGGGTTTTCTTCATATAAACATAAACCCCCCATAAATTAGCCAAAGTAAAGGAAGTAATAAGATTGCTACAAAATTTTGACTAAAGGCATACCTGGTGTGATTGCAGCTAAAATTTGCTTTATGAAGTTTATCAGACATTCAAAAATGAAAACAAAACCAAGGAAGAACGAGCAAGGAAAGAGGAGAGGAGGGGGAAGAGAGCTGCTTACCTTCCGCACAGACACCCTGCAAGTGCAGGTATCCAGGATCCCTGTTGCGGCACTGGCACTGATCTTACACATGAAGAAGAACTTTTTCTTCCAGCGGACACAGTTTGCCTGCACTACCTCCCTGCAAGCAGAGAGCATATGCTCACTGTTAGCTGCACATGCACTCAGAACCACACACTGCAATAACACAGCTCAAGAACAAACACTGGTTCCACTCCTTGCAGAGTGGCCACTTCATGCAAATTCTGGTCCAGGGTGCGAATAATAACAATAATCCCCCATTCTGCACTTAACTGTTGCATGACTAATAACTGTTTCAGGCCTTGAACACAGTATTAGACCTCCAGAAGAGTTCAACAGCAATGTGTTTTTTCAAATGAATGAGAGTGTAATTTCTGCAGTTTGCCTCAGGAGTGTGAAGTCTTCCTGAACATCAGCTCCCAGACACTGTCTCCCAAGCTGCTGAGCTTTGCAATGTGCTGAAGACAGCATCTTTGACAAGTAGTTTTTCAGTTCAGAGAAAAGGAGCGTCATACAAGCAAAACTACATAAATTTGAGGCCTGGAAGAGTAGAAAGGAGATTATGTGCAATAACCAGAGAAAAAGAAATGCACTTGGGGCAAATGAGAATTGCAGTTACATAATGTGAGCTTGCCATTTGAGAGCAAAATAAGCTGACACATCTGAAGGGATCTGTTTCTCACAGGAGGATAACAATCTGACAGTATTGGCAGGATGAAGGATGCTTTCAGTTATGAATGTCATTTTATAAAGCTCAGACAGAACACATTCTGTTTGGGTAATTCTGACCAAGAAAAGACTCCAAAATGAAAAGGCACAGGGAGGACAACTAGAAAACCCCTGTATCTTAAAAGAAAAAAAAAAACCTGATAATTTCTTCTATCAGTCTAACCACTGAAGTACCATCCTCACATATAAACCTATGTCTCCTTTTTCCTCTTCCATTTTCCTAATACATAAATTCCTGTTTTACACTAACTTCTGCCAGCAGCTTATTATTGAAGAATCAGTTTGATGTCTTTAGCAGATAGAATCCTATGGTTCTGCAGAAGCTGGAGCCAGAGTTCATCACGTGTATAGAAAAATGAAGAACTGCACGGTGCTCACAAAAGCTCTCTTTGCTGTGCTGGTGAGACTGCCAGCTCCAGGGCTCACAGGCACTGTGACTTCCTAAGGTGGGAATAAATCAGCCAGCCTAAAATGAGTCAGTGTAATGACCACAACAGACTAACAGATTCTGATGATACAACACTGAGTCACATTCAAGCATGTGACCTGGAAGGAACATGCTCTGTAAACACCATGATCTACTCTTTATCTGGGATGTTTTACATTGCAAGCTTTCCTGCATTGTGGGAAAAAATGAATCCCATCCTGCTGTCATGTGAGTTATTTAAATATACAAAAGAACCAGAATTCAAAAAAGGCAAATTCCAAATAGTCACATCTCTATTGAAACAGGCTCAGACAAGAAGACATCATGTAAAATTCACCCTTAAAAGGGATAACAACTGCTACCATTTGTGACACATATGAAACACTGCCACTAAATTGAAAGAGTTCACTTGTCATCCATAAAGGTCAGAAAATCCTTTCTCATTACATCTGTTTGTTGCAGAAGTAGGACAGCAGTCATCATCATCCTTCCCACCCTTTCCTTGTCACCCAGGACACCACTGGCTCTACCAATAACAGCATCACTTTTGCTGCTACTCATCATTTCACTAAGTTCTTGGAGTGTTTTTGCTTCTGTAACATTTCCAAGTAGTAATAATGATACTTTTTTCCACTGAAAAAGTGTTTTTGTAAACTCAAAGTTGAAGCAATGTTCCAAAATCTTTGTACTACTCAGTATAACGGTTCAAGTTGTTTCTGCTTCTCAGAACAGCCTCCTGTCTCTGCAGCAAAGTCAAAGCAGCTGCATATTCCTGGTGTTCTGGACATCACTCACATTGTAGCAAAAGATAATGCAGTGAACATTGAACATATTTTTGCTTGTAAATGCAAGAGAAATATAAGTAACATCTGCTTGAGAAATGTAAGTATCCTTAAAACCTTTAAGGATTTTGAATTTATTTCAACATATCAATACTACTATATGGGTATAATGGTTCAAGTAAGGAATATAGGACAAAACCAGTCTGCCTGTGATAGACTCAGTCCACTCATATCACAGATCAGGATTTGCAAAGAAGAAGCAGAAGTGGCAGTAAAAAGGATTCAGTTATGGATACTGATGGTCTCATTTTTCTAAAAATAAAATCAAAACCAGTAATCCTGCTTCCTTCTCATAAGGATGTCAGAAAAAAGGTATAATTAGATTCTTTCACTGGCATATAAATCAAAAGATATTTGAAAAATTTGTACACAATTTAAAAAAAAAACAAAACAAACAAAAAACTAAACAAAGAAACCCCCATCAAAACCCAACCTACTGCCCCTATTACCATTAAACAGTTCTTCTAATTCCACTATATAAAAGAAAAAATTAATGTATTTTAATTCAGGAAATTTTTTTGTATAGAGGAGTACCATCTAGCTATTCCCATTGTGCTGAAAAAAGGTCAAATAATCAGAACATTTAACTTCAACAGTAACATCTAAGTTTATAAGATTCTTAGTTAAGTGCCAGGCCTTTAGAAAATAAACAGCTGTATTGATGGGCTGCTATGGAAATGAACCCAGATAACTTCTGGCAGCTCTTGCTGTGCTGCAGCACGCTGGCTGGGGAGAGCTTTCCGTTCTGAGTCAGTTTCCTACAAACCTCCCCGTCACTTCACCACATGCAAAGCAAAACCAGTTGTTTTCTTAATCAAAACGTATCTTAGTTACCAGGATGCACTGGAATACATACTAGGCTGTAGTGCTTTGAATAACTGAATAAATGCTGTTAGTAGTACATAACCAAGAATAAGTTCAATAAACAGATACTGTAGGATAAAATGACTCCAAACTAGTATGTATGGAATACATACTAGGCTGTAGTGCTTTGAATAACTGAATAAATGCTGTTAGTAGTACATAACCAAGAATAAGTTCAATAAACAGATACTGTAGGATAAAATGACTCCAAACTATAGTGTGTTACCATCACTGTTTTTTCTTTAGAGGAACAATTTCACATTGACTCAATTTCAAATGCAAGATTTAAGCTGTAGTCAGGTCCTTATTTGTAGATGTTTTGTATACTGAACACAATTGCCTTTTAAAATGTTGAATAAAAGTACTGAATTTTTCTTCTGATACATAATAAAGAAAAAAAGTAAACTCAAATAATAGACAACAAGTCCTACTCTAGTCACCTCCTCATCCTAAAGTGCCACAGGTGATGGACTACTTTTTAACGTGTTTATCAGATTGTTTGTTCATTTCTACATGGATAAAATCTATGAGTAATGGCTGATTCCAGTAAATAGCTACAAATACAAAAATAAGTCACTTTTAGGGATCTTCAGTGTCCTGGGGAAAATCCCTTCTTGGTAAATGGAAAAGCTTTAGCATGAGAGGCTCTGAAATAAAGAAGCCAAAACTCCTTGTGGACATTTACCAAAAGACTGTGTTCCATTAATCAGAAAATTTGATTTATTTAACAGCCTATTAGGATCTTTAGCCATATGGGGATGATTATGTTAAACTGCTTGTGTTTGTAGTGCAATTATTTTAGATTTATTGGTCACCAAAGAAACAATAAATTGGGATCATTGTTTTAAGATGCCATTCAGTCTGTTCGCATGAAAATACTTCCAGAACTACTTTTGGATTCAGCTGGGTCAGTACACTTATTTGTGTCAAAGAAAGTGGTGTTTGCTAATGCATCTTACAGCATGTGAACAGAACATGAGTTATCTACTTGCTGTAAATACTGTGAAAAACCAGCTTTTTCGCTACATGAGGTAAATGACAATATTATTACTATCTTTTAAAGCCTGTAATTTGATGAGAGAATCACCTAAATTTTGCTTGTTAATTTTAGAAGAAAATCTCTCCTACTGATAGGATGGCCTGAGGGAAATGAGGCTGAGGAGGTGTTCCCGGGAAGCGCCGCTGCCAGCACGCACAGCCGGCCCGGGGGCACGCACAGCCGGCCCGCTCTGGCACCGCTAGGGCTGAGCAGCACAGAGCTCTGCTAGACACATACATAGACTGAGACCTGTGCATGGCTCCCAGGCTATCCCACAGTCCAACTCCAGCCCCCAGAGCCTCTGCTCCAGGTGCAGGCACAGGGATCTCTAATGGCTGGTCCCACCCCCGTGGCTGGCGTTTGCTGTGACCCATCTGGGCTCTCCAGGTGCTGGCACCCCAAGTGCTCTGGCCACACTCCCTGGGTAGCTGCTGGCACAATGGACACACAGGGCCCGTGAGCCACAGTCCCACTCCCATGGCATGAGTGTGCTCACTGTGGCCTCTCCTGCTGCTGGCAGCCCTGTGACACTCTTGACTCCAGTTGCTGGCACTGAGACGTTCCTTGCCCCACAGTGCACATCGAACAGAGAGCCCTTCCCCAGGAAAGGGTCACAATGTTCTTCATCAGAAAGATACAGCAGACATTACTAATTAGAAACAGATTAGACAAACATACCAACCAGCAAACTACATCCAACTGGCCCTTTATCCCCTTAACTCCCTATTTCTCCCCACACTTGTTCCTCCTCAAACTCATCCCTTCCTCCACCTTTAGTTCCTCCCCAAATTGTCCCATGATAAGCCTCTTGCCTTGCATCCCATGATGTGTCTCATAGAGAGCAACCCCCTCAGTCCAAAACATGCTTTAGTTTTAGTTCAACATGATGGGTTTCCTGCCTGGACAATGGGGCTAAGGGTCTCCTGGGACAGCACTGGGAGGGGCCCAGAGAGGGTGTCCCCTTGTGCAAGCCCATAATTTCAGTTCCCTACCTGCCTGTGTGTCCCTGGGCTTGTGCAGATGGGCGTTGATGGGCTGATGGTTCCTGTGACAGGACTGGGAATAGCTGGAGCTCAGTATTATTTTAGGCTCTCCACTCTCCCCTGCCTTTGCTGACTGCATTCATTTGTGGCTGTGCAAATGGACTTCTGTCACCTAAAGCTTCCTTTGATCGATCCCTCTCTGATTAAACTTAATACAGGTAGCTCTGTCCTTCTGATAAAAATACAGTATTTAACAGCCTGGGGTTACTTTTAGTGTAGAAAATAGACTTCTAAAATGGGAGCAATATCCCATTCATATAGATATTTTATATATATACTTTTTGATATATCTAACATCTTCTGCAGAAAGCTGGAACACCTAACAAAGGCCAGTGTCACCTTGCAGACAGGAATTAAGGCATTAACCTACAATCTAACAGTGCAGCCACACTATCAATGAGTTCAGGTTCAGGTACTGGAAGATTCAACCTTTCCTAGGCTATCTTTAGCATTAGGAAGGTATTGTTGGATATAGAGTTCTCAGTTATACTATACATTAACACAGAGGGCTTTTGCAAGAGTCAAATAACTTCTTGCACTCCTCCTACCCAAAATCTACTTGTACGTAAAATTTGTGCAGCGTCATAGCTGAGGGAAATATACAGGTACCTCTGCAACAGTGTCCTGGAGCAGTACTAAGCTACATTTAAAATTGTTATCCAATAACCAAAATGCTAAATTTAGGCCTCATATAGAAAAGTGCATCAGCTGGAGTGCTGAGAGCATGAGCTCCAAAATACATGCTGTAGCAATATGGTATGTAAAGCTTTGATATATTTCTCCATTCAGAAATAAATTTATTTTACTTTTCCTTTAATATTCTGTTTCCCCCATGCCTGAGGCATATAAGATGATGCATTTTCTCCAACAAAAACATTTTTTCCTAAGCATTGCTACAAAACTGAACAAAACAAGTCATTTACAAACAGAGATTCAATGGTTCACAAATTTCAGGACTAAGCAAACAGCTGGCTCTGCAGGAAGAGCTCCACTTGTTTACAGTGCAGAGCTCCCCAGTTAATTTGCTGTTAGTAAGTGCAAAATTTGAACAAAGTAATCATTTTCTATTCCACATGTTTTTAGTCATAATAAAACCGGTTACATTTTTAACTAGCAGCATTTCATGTCAACAACTTCTTATAAAATATGTATAAATTGATTGTGGATGAAAAACTGCTGGGTACAGGCAAACGCAGAGACCTAGAGGGGAATTAGCACTGTGAAGGGTAAACTGCATTAGAAGACTGTAGTCAGCAAGTCAGAGGAAATTGAACATCTGAGACTGTATCTGCAGCAGTGGGCTTGGTTTTAGGGCCTTCGTGGCAGAAGGCTGATGAACTGAAGCAAGTCCAAGGGTGTGAGATGAGGGTCCAGAGTCAGAGATGAATTCTTCTCTGATGCAGGAGAATTTGGAAACATGGGATTTTTACAATCTGATGATGAGGTGAAGGAAGATCTAATTGCCGTCTACAGCCATCTCTACTAAGTTAGGAGGTGGAGCCAAACATTACTTAGTAAGGAACAGAGAAAGGAAAATAGGGAAAACCAAGGTAAGTTCCAGTAAAATAAGAGAAAAATGTTCACAGTAAAAGTGAACTGCAAGGACTGGCATCTCCGTTACTGTAGATTTTCTAAAGCTGACAGGACAAAGCTCTGAGCTTCCTGATCCAACTGAAATTAGTCCGGCTTTCAGCAGGCAGCTGGACTGTGTGATCTCTGGTATTATCCTTCACCCTAAATTATTCTGTGAACAGAAATAGTCCTTAAAACATGAAGGCAATCAGGTGCTATGGTACTTGCAAATGGCAAATTTGTGGCAGAAAAATAACTGTACTTCATGTACTGTGCTGATGTCAGGGGAAAAAAGCCAGCAAAGCAACACCAGCTCTTCTAAATCCAAGTGCCAGTTCTGTGTAAGGCAGGCACCTTAAGCATGAAAGCTTTTCCCAGTGTCTCTCCCTCTTCGACAGATGTCTATCATACATCTCTTCTCAAACATTTTTTGTGACAAGTTAGCTGTTGATACATCTCTTACCAGTTCTTACAATTACAGCTAGGGAAGTCTCCCAAGGCTGAGCTCTTTTTATATCTGCAATAACCAGTTACACCCCATGCAAACAGCAGACCATACAAATATTTAATTTTCCTCTATCCCAAAGATAAACCCCTTCAAAACTAATATTATCTTCTTTACTCCTCTGATTCTTCGGTTTTTTTCAACCATGTTTTTTTTAATCAGTTCACTAAACACATTTTACTGTAACTATTAATGAAAGGAGAAGTACCAACAAACTACATGTTGAAAAGTTGTACTTTGTGTAGAGAAGTTCTCCTTCTCACCTTTTCCTCCCTACAGAGGAAAGTGTCTGAAAGCTGCTTAACCAACTATCTCTTCAAAACTGAGGAAACATTGAGTGGACATTTGAGAGTCTGAAAAAAGAAACTATAAAACTGCAAGGTAGGACTTTTATCCCACTGCCAGTACTCCTCACGGTACTTGAAAACTTATTTTGTTTCAAGTTCTCCAGCTGCAAATCCAGTTACAGCCGAAAAAGCTATTAGAAGTAGCATTATCCAGCTCTGAAGACTGTCAGCAGGATTCATACATCAGGCAGGAAGATTAGAGTGATAGGGACACTGATTCCATGTGACAGGTATGTTTTTCTAACAAGTACTGTAATTTAAAAACAGAGTTAGTTAAGCTGTGTTACTATCAGGAGAGTTTCTCTCTTTCAAATCCAATAGCAGCAATCAAGAAAAGAATGGTAAAAAGACAACTTGAAGAATCCAGTGAGGCAGAAAACCTACTTGCTGGCGTCACAAAAAAATAGATGTGGTTTTAGACAGTTGAGAAGGAAGTGGCCATGCATCACTAGAAGTAAGAAGTACTTATCTGGCAGATA
This sequence comes from Zonotrichia albicollis, assembly GCF_047830755.1. NCBI lineage: Eukaryota > Metazoa > Chordata > Aves > Passeriformes > Passerellidae > Zonotrichia > Zonotrichia albicollis. Next base: position 21,150,266 of record NC_133826.1, on the reverse strand, counting down.
AGAAGTCAATTTCTACAGCAAACAATTACATGCTCTAGCCTGTACCAGTTAGGAATAGGAATATATTAATGCATGATCTCTCAAGACTTCCCCTCAGGACTCAAGAGGGTACATAAAAAAATACTGCATTTCTGAAATCAGTTCAAAAATAAAATTATTTGATGAAAAGCTTATAGCTCTTGGCCACCTTGAATCTCTGTCTGTCACATATAGTAATCATAATTAGCTTCTTATTTTAGAATGTTGTTGTGGAAAAGAAAGAGGATAGAAACATCAGCAGTTTAAATTGTCAGAAGTCAGATCTGAAAGGAAGGAGAATATGACAAGCTGAAGGCTGCAGTCAGAAGAACACACCAACCAGGTCCTTCTCTTGAGTGGGGTGCAGCTAGAAACCAAGCTAAAAATTGAACTAGCAGGCATACAGCTCCTATAGCCTCAGTTGATAAGAGTAGAGCACTGAAAGTACATCCTCAAGAAATCAGATCCTGATTCCCACAATTTCTTGGATTTCCTCATATTCCATCTGTTCATTTACTGCTGATTGAGCAACAGCCTATGAGCCTCAGTTATCTGCTCTAGAGACTTATTAATTTTTGATTCAGCCTTTTAAAATGAGCGCAATTGCAGAAAGCATATACTTGATCTATATTTATATCTACATTAGAATGGCCACAAAAATATGCTTAGAATTTAGTCAAGTCTGTATTTTAAAATAGTATTTATTTCTGTTCAAAATATTAATAGGTGCAATTTCTGCCCTGAAATAATCTTGTGTGTGGCACTTGGTGCCATGATCTAGTTGAGGTGTTTGAACATGGGTTGGACTCGATGATCTTAAAGGTCTCTTCCAACCTAGAATTTCTGTGATTCTGTGATTCTTTCATGGTGCATTTGCCATTATGTGCACACTATTTTATGACCAGGCAGTATATAGATACACAGTAGCTAGGGAATCTGCACATGTGTACTGTATTAATGTATCCAATTTCAAAGAGAGATCTCATGTCATTGGCCCGGGGAAAGGTAGAAAGATGCCTTGCCACACAGGAAACCAGGCTTAAGCTAGGAAAGTTTCCTAAATGAAATTGAGGTTTGTTAACTTTGCATACATCCACAGCCCACTGCCTGAAAATCCTTTATTCTAAAACACAATGGTAAAGATCCAGAAATCATGCTAGAAAGCAATTCCAAAAAGCAGAGAGCAGGAATTACACTGTATGGCTGATTGTAGTTTGCTGAAACAACCACACTGAGCCTCTCCCTTTCCACAATAGCCTTCAAGGTTTTCCCTGGTTTAGAGTCAGAAGTTATAACATTCATTCTTGCCAGAATTCCAAGGTCCTGCTCTTGCAGAAACTCTCAAACATTTTTACCAGTTTAAACACTGCTGCCACTTGGCTGGTCAAGGTCCTTAGATAAAGATTACTTTAAAAATTGATATTCTTATCCAGTAATTAAATGTTTAGTGTTATAATCCAGAATTTTATTTTCCTGCAGTAAGGATTCACAGATGTGCACAGGGATGTTTCCAACAGAAGTTTTCTAATTGGAGTTCTAAAAAAGTATATGCAATCACAAAATTGCAAAGTGATGTGGTTTCTATTTACACACCAGCCAGATCACTGTGTACTGTACTATACACACTGGTTTCACCTGGTCACAGAATTTCTCTACACTTCAGGCACACATCTGTGGGAGCCAGAAAAGTAACTGGACTGTGACAAGTCTCCAGTGGCATGGCCCACATCTCCATAGGGTATTTCTTAGGTAGCTCTTTCTCAGCAAATATCTGAGAAGTGAAAAAACCCTATCTTTCAGTAGCTTGAACTTTTATCAGTCTTCTTTCCATCTCACTTCAGTGATCAGAGGGATGATGAAGGTACCACATAGCTTGCAGGATCATGACTTTAATCATTCATATAGCATGATCCATAGAGAGCTGACAAGACAATCACTTGGAAACTGCTTTCATGACAATTTGCTGCATACACATGGGTCCCTATTCCAAGGCAACTGCTGCCCTGGGTTTTTATGACATTCTTCTCTGTGAGCAGGCTTGGAAATAAAATGCTAATAATGTTAGGGTGGTTTGTAGACTATTAGTTGGACTTTTTTTACTTTCTAAGGCAAGAGGCAACAGGGTCTTGGTCTGTATGGGCACCAACTTGAGAACTTCATAACTTCTCCCTAAATAATTATTAATAGTTTACTAGACCTCAGTGAGTAATAAAAATAAAGCTATTAAGGAAACAGAATCAGTTGTACCCTGTATTATAATTTTTTTTTTCATGAGTTACTCTATAACTTTCTAAACAATAGAATTCTTTGAGTATCTTTTATATCCCTAGAGTAGTGATCTTTTTAGCTGTATAACTGTCAGCTCACAGTGAAACTAACAAATGCATGCAACTGGAAGATTATGGCCATGAGAAAGTTTGCAACTGATAAGTTTTGAAATACTACCGCTCTGGTGTAAACTTAATTTCCTCCTTATTTATTCAGCCCTTTGCTGAATCACCGCTCTGAAAATTCATCTGTTAATTCTTAAGCCAAGAGCAAAGGCACTCCCTAAACTGGCACTGAAGGATCACTGCAGAAGAATTCTTTACCTCTCTATCAGCACACTCAAACACTTCTCAGTCCAGCAGGAATGAGTTACACTCACAGGGACCTTGACATACCAGCTGTGTTCCACTGCTGTTAGTTTTTAAGCCTTAGCTTAAAAAAGCTTAAAAGCCCCAGAAAAAGAAAACAGAAGAATTTCTAAGCTTCAGTTCCAACACCATTTTTTACATCAGTTTCCCTACACACACTGCATCCTACCACACACATTTTACTCTAATGAGCCATTCAGAAAGATATGAATGGAGGCTTTCAAGCATTTAATTTTAGCGTCATAAATAGGCAAGGCAAAAAAGACTAAGATCACCGCAACGTGTCAAAACCATCTGCTCAGCTGAAAGCAAGTCCTTGGAAATAGACATCCTGTCCAGAAGATGTATGTCAGCCTGTGGAAATGACTTCAAGGCAATAAGGGCTGGAGTAGGACAATAATGGCACATTAGTGCCTGAATCAGGATTCTTATCATCATCATCTATTACTTATGAAGTCGCTCACAAGAAAAACGTTGAAGAACGACACTAAATGAGATCAGAGCACTGATGAGTCAAGCAACTTCCAACCATACAGAAGAAAGATTTGTCTTCAATTATACATGCTAGTATAATGGAATGGTTAAATAATGAGGTTGTAGGCCAAAGTTCCATTTTATTCCTTCTCCCTTATTAATTTAATTTATAGAATCAAAAGCAGATAATTTAGAAAGCTCTGTAACAACAGTATTTTAATAAGACAATAACTGAATATTCATGGATTTGTTGCTGTCTTCTGCCATAATTCTATGATACATTTTTCCAGTAAATCCTTTTTGTAATAATATTAAAATAAAATAATAACTGATACAACAAGAACAAGTGTAATGGGAGGGGAATCTCCTCCTCCCCAGACCTGCAGCCACAGCACACACCCTTCCTATTGACAAGGTTCTGCCTCTGCCAGGTACTTGGAAAAAAATAATACACTGGCCCTCTATTTACCCATTGCTACCCGTGGATCAGGGAGTCACTGCCACAACCCATGACTACTCATTGCTGAGGCACAATTGAAGGAAAATAAAGAGGAAAAAAGGACATCTGCCTTGCACTTGCACTGCAGAAATGAGCATAAACAAAGTCAGTATTACATGATCTGAGCACTTAGAGGAAAAACTGAGGACTTTTCCATGGAACTCCGATCTCCATGTAAATATCCACAGAACAAAACACAGCAAGCCAGTGCTCAGTAATTAAACAATAAGGTCTCACAACCCACAGGGGCAGCTCAGACTACAGGCTTGGGGACAAGAAATTCTTCCCTCCTGTTACCCATCCGCTCAGCAGCTCCAGCGTTATGGCACAAGAGACAACCCTCATCACTCAGTGATTCCTCTCCTCTGTTACTCCGTGTTTAGGAGCCTCAATATTTATTTTACAGCGTTACGACTCCCGGCAGCGAGCAGCCACGCAGACGAGGAGTTCCTGCTACCACATGTGTTCTCCCGCCGTTGATGCTGGCACAGCAGGCGGGACGAGAAGACGGCCGGGCTGCCCGGTGCCACAGCAGCTTCCCCTTGGGCGAGGGGAGCGGCGGGCAGCACGGCCGCAGCCGCCAGGAGCTCCAGGGCAGCCGCCCCTCCTTTCCCCGGGCTCCCGTCCGCCCGCCCGAGCCCCGGCTGGCCGTGGGAGCCAAGGAGCGGGCGGAGGGGCTGCGCGGGGGCCGTGCTCTCTCTCCCTGCTCTGGGGGACGCGGACTCCAGCGGAGCCCGTCGGACGGGGGCGGCCGCGGCCCGCCCGGCGCTGCCTGCGTGGGACGGGCAGCCCGGCAGCCCCGGCTGGCGAGTCCCGGAGGCACCTACCGGGAGGACTCCCCGCTGAAGCTGCCCCCGTCCAGCAGCCGCACCTTGCAGAAGAGGATGCCGTTGACGAAAGGCACGGAGGAAAGCTCGTCCAGTTCCAGCTCCACGCGGAACTTGAACTTCTTCTTCTTCATCATGATGAAGGCCATGGGCTAGGGGCTTCCCGGGGGCCGCCCCCACGGCAGCTCCGCTCCGGCCACCCTGCTCCGCTCTGCTCCCATGCCCGGGGCGAGGGCGGCACGGCGGGACGGGCCGGAGCGGCGGCCGCTGCCAGCTCAGCCCCTGCCGGCCGCGGCGCTCCCGGCCAGCGCTTACATGGCAGCCGGCGCCTCCCTTTCAAACCCGCCCGCCTCCGCTCCGCCCGCTGCCGCCAGCGGCCGCCGGGGCCATTGGCGAGCGCTGCCGCCAGGGGCTCGAACGTCGGCGTGCGGTTCCCCGAAGAAGTTGGCCCGGGCCGGGAGGCGATTGAGCAAGGCTGTTCAATAGCGGGAGCTCGGCGTGCCGCTCCCCACGGCCCGCACGGGGCCCGGAGCAGTGACGTGGCCGCGGCCCGGCCCCGCAGCTCCCCCGCCTGCCGGGGACCCCTGGTGAGGGGCGCGTCCCAGGAGCGGAACCTCCCGTGCTGCTCACCGCCCGGCATTTACACAGCGGTAACGTAACAAAGCATCGTTTAGGCGTCGACGTTTCAACCCTGAATTGGGTTTCCGTCTGCTATAATTTAAACCCTACGGGTCGCGTACAGCCGTTCAACCTGTAATTTACAGCCAGCGCCACTTCTGCTACAAGCAACAGATGCTCACGGTCTTGTAGAGAAAGAGAGTGTACACATGTGTGTTTACATTCTTGGCGTAGATGATTACGGCAACACACACGCGACTCTCTTGTTTAATGTATAGTCCAACACCACTATATGTTCTCTAGGGAACAGCTTTGTCTTAAAAAACCATTCTAGGAGATCTGAACATAAAGCAAGCTCCGAGCAGCCTCCATCAGCAGATTAGTTTCCTCTTTACAGCGTTGCATAAGGAGCACACAGCATATCTTCCCACAGCCAAGCGCTTAATCACATGGTAAGAAAAAGAACTTGTAAGGCTACGTATGCAGTGTGATCTACCCCGTAATCGTCTTGCAGCTCCTGGAAGTAGTGCTGCCCCTCATTCAGTATAAATACATAGAAATATAATTTCATAGAATACATACCTGATGAATCCAGGTAGCACAAATAATATGCAGCTAAGTATGTCAGAATGTCCCCAACTGTCCTGTAGCATAATCCTAGGGAAAAGAAAAAAAAATAGTAGCAGTAAGGAGTAAAAGCAAAAAACACAATCAAACATAATAAATAGCGTGTCTGGAAAATAAATGCTGCTGTTTTTCCTGCCCTAAAAGATACATAAAACGAATTTATATACAATTTTCTAGTAAAAAATAAACTGTAAGGGTAGTTCTGACACCATTGTCAGTTTTGTGTTCCTAACAAAGAATTCCCTACAAAACTCCTAAATGTCAAGAAATAACTGGCTCTGAAAGAAGTCTTTTTACTGGAGTAAAATTAATAAAGAGATACCTTAGAGAGGATATCTAGGCATTTGGCTTTGACCTATGGCTTCCCCTTTGAGAACATTTCTTTGATATGCCCTAAAGCAAGCCTCAAAGTCTTTGCTGTTTAACAGACCACAAGCACCTACAATATATCATACAAAGCAATTCTCTGGGTACTGCATTCATCAGCTCTCTGTTCAAAAAAGTGAAAGGTGAAAAGCTTTCAGCACCTAAAGGGACTAAATTAGTACTTAGTTGGTATCAAGTTATATCAAAAGCCACCTTTCTTTTCAGGAAAAGACCCAACTCTAGAGTTTTTTTAAAAATTGCTTATAAAAGACATTACCCCATTTAGCTAGAAGGTTCATTGCATTAAGATGCAGAAAGAAAAAGAAGGCTATGCACCAGATAATTTTTCTGTTAAAGTTCAAGAAATACAATTGATCCAGTTATTAATCAATATTTTCAAGAAAAACTGGATTATTTCACTCAATCAAAGTAGAGTGGTAACCCACATAAATTAAAAAAGCCTATGGGTACCCAGAGCATTACCCCATGGAAGCAGCTTCCCTATATAACCAAGCCACTTAGGCAGGTGTAAATTTACCCAGCAGCAGCCCTGACCAGCCTCACCTGGGCCCTCACCCTGCCCCTGCTCAGGGACCCATTTAAGCTCAGCCATGAGCCAGCAGTCCTTGTCTGAACCTTGGTTTAGCTCTCTTTGTCTGTTGGGTCTTAGTTGTGTTGCCTGTGCCTTGCTGAGGGCCCTGACCCTCAGGCTGATTTCTTAGCTCGATTTCAGAACTCTCTTTGTGTTGTAGGTGTGCCTGGCTGTGGTTGCTGCTGCTGGAGCCTGGGGTGTTTGGGGCTGGGGGCTCTCCCTGTGCAGCGCTGCCTCCTCTCCCTGCTCAGGTCCAGCCAGCTGGGCTCTGCCTGGGAGCCCTGCCCTGCTCCTTGTGCTCTTGCACTCCTCCTGCTGCTCCTGGGGAGAGAGCTGGCCCTTGCTGTGCCCTGCCTGAAAAAAATACAGGGCTAACTGCTGAAAAATATACAAGGGGGGATGCCAGATGATTTTAGGAGGTTTGAATCAAAGGCAACTCTTATTGGAAAAAGCCCAGTCTATTCTAGGGCTATATTTATGTTCTGAACAGGTGACTAGAAAAGGCTCTCTATATTCAGTATAACCTTCTTGACCAAAAGAGTCAAAGTCAAAAGTGTCAGAAGTATAGATTTTAAAATATATTTAGAATCTTTAATCAAAAGATTCTCAGAATAGCAGAAGAGTTTTTAAAAACCTGATGAACGCTGTAGGTAATGTAACAATTCTGTGTTGTCATTGATAAAAAACTTCTGTAAGATTAAAACACTGGAGGTTGTTTAGGAGAAGTTCCTAAATCTTTAAGGAAGTCGGATGTTACCAGTACAAAATCTCAAAAATTCAAGATAAACTTGTTCTATAAAATGCCCCAGTTACAGTAGAATGAAACAAATAATTCAGGAACTGTTTGCTCTCCTGAAGAAGGTAAAATTTCAGTTACAAAATTGCAGGAGTTAATAGGCAATGTTCTTTATGGAGAGGTGATTCAGTGGACAGCTGAAGCACAGGTCTCTGGGAGGTTTTAAATCCTGCAGAGTATCATCATTGTTAGAGGTTGTGCTAATGTGATGTGTATTCATCTGTATGTTTTCTGTGGCACCAGTTTCCTGTTGGGCACTTGATTTCTGTAGCTCTTTTTCCTGAGAATAGTAGCATCAGAAGAGCTTTGAATTGCTTCTGTGTTTGGCTTTAGATGGATCTGATGTAAGGTCTGGGCTCCAACCTGTGTCCAGATCAGTGCTTCCTGCAGCAGCCCATTGTAAGCACCTTGTCTTGGTCATGGAGAGACTCATTTGGATGCCTGCAATGAAATTAAACTAAAAAGTGAGGCTGGTGGGAGCTCAATGCAATGTGTGTAGGTGAACTCTGTAATAATGCCATTTCTCATGCTGCTGCAGTCTCAGTCCCCCAGATGTGTTTGCACTGTCTAGCACAGACCCACAGGGCTGTCCCTTGGGTTACCCTCTGAGGGATCCCTGCCTTCTGTGGCTCATCTGTTTAAAGCTGTGCTGCAAACAAAGTTCAGGGAACAGCCCCTGGCCTGGGCTCTTCAGTGCCCTCCAAAATGGGGATGTGTCACAGGAGAGGTAAGAACCCAGCTGAACCTCCACTGATGATTTTAAGTCATGGCTTCTTGCTTGTAAATTATATTTACCTGAATTACAGCACCAGTCTGTCTGAATTAAGACATTGTATCTTTCTCATGCTAAACCAGTCCAATGCTGTGTGCTAGACAAGAAGTGGGAAAGAAAAATATGTGAAAAAAATCTAAATTTTCTATGGTTTATTATATGATAATAAGATTCCAAATTTTTTAAGAATTATTTTATAATGTTAGTTTAAAACTGAGCTAATTACATGTATATCATAAAGCAAACATTCATTTTACCTTAAATAAAATAAAAACACTGAGCTTTGTTGCTTCTTAAATATTTATTGTATTTGTGTTCTTTAATTATATCCTCCTGTGTGTGAAGTGAAGACTGCTCCCCATTAGGTGGTATAAAACTTCTGGATGTATTTAACAGACCATTTTAAATGTGTAGCAGAACTGGATTTGATCTCATAATTTAAATATTACTCAACTTCCTTGCAGTTCTTGGAGTTATGCCAGAAATTATTTCTGGCTCATGCAGTAGATGATTTTCAGAATTTTAGGATTATTATGAAGAGCTTCCTTCCTCATGGAAAAAGAGCTACAGTATCTAAAGTAGACACCTAATAATGCAATTCAGCTGAGTTGTCTTTTAGTATATTAATAATATATATCAAGTCTGCTTCCAGTCTCTGAGGTTTTGTGATATTTATAGCACTTCATCTAAGTGGACTGTATTGATGTAATTTAAATATTTATTGTATATGTATTGATATAACACTAATTAAAAGTTTTTTCTGGTAAGTTAAATGGGTTTTTTTGGCTATGTTTTTGCTCTTCTGATACTAATCAATTTTGATAGCAAAAAGCCTTATAATACTAAAATAAATATAAATGTAATAGAATTTAAAAAAAAACCCACAAGCCAACAAAACCAGAAGCCCCCCCACTCTAACATTTAAAATAAGATATCTTGGGCAGAAGTATTTCTTGACTCAGATCTTGTCCTTTGCAGTTCCTTCAAGCAAGGTAAAAATCAGTGTGCAAAGTCATGGACTATTCAAGACTCATTTTTAGCAAACAGGGACTTTGTATATGAAACAGCTCCAAAACATGCCAAACAAGGTAATTTGTAAAGAAATTATAGTTGTGGTAGAGCTAGTTTCCAAATCATACGCAAGACTAATTTTCCTGTTGATATAAATGAGGCAGATCTGTGGATTTGTGTTTGTGGTCACTGTCTCAGTAGACTCACTCCTCAGTCCCTGCAGGAGGTTCACTGCACCTAAGGAGTGTCTGTATCTTCCAAAGAGCAATGGCTTTCTCAGGAGTGAGCCTAATGGTTTACCTGTCAACATGTGTGAAATACCTGAGGCTCTCACCTCCCCACTATTGTCAGCCAGTCTTACTGAAGGCAAAGCATTTATGCCTTCTGCACAGCTCTGTGCTACTTAATCCAGTTTTAGGGAGACCAGTGCAAACCTGAATAATGAATTTCACTGCTGTGTCTCATCATGGATATACAGTTGGATCAATGATACACAGCTGTTACTTCCAGCTTCTGTTCTGCATAAAAGTCAAAGCAGGATCTATTTGCACATGTTCATTGTCAAACCAGCAAGCTATTATCTGCCTTTTTTCTGTGGCCTCCTCTTTCTTCCTACACAACTCTGAACAGTGTGGCACACCATATAAATTATACCTATGCAGGATGCATTTATAAAACCCAAGTCTGCCACAAGTAGCTTTTTGTTCTTATTCAGGAAGAACAAATGCATCTTGTGGAGGGATAGAATGTAAGAAAATAAAGATAATGCAGAAGGTAGTCTCATACCTGAGGAGTTGCAGCTGCATTAATCACCAAAGATTAGGAACAGGCCTGCCCTTAACAGGCCACAGCTGTGTCCAATAAGAAGATGAATGCTACAAAAGACTTGGTTGTGCCATGAAGAGAATTGGAGTTTGTTGGCCATTCTGTGAAGAAGGAGGCAGTGCTGCAAGGAGCTGTGTATGAGAAATCACTGAGCAGGTATGGAAGTTTTGCAATAAGATGACAACAGCATCTCTTCCTCAGTTACCTTGGATTTTGGACTATTGGCACTAACTTTTCGCATGTTTTAATGACAGAGTGTTGATGTCACTTTTTGAGTGGTTCTAATTCATGTATGGTATTAATAGTACACATACAGCACTTAGTATGGTACATAAGAAAATAGGTGGAACATTTAGACTTCAGACAGTGACAATGCTGGATGTTATTAGGAACCTACTGGTAGGCAATGAGAGCTTAGGGTAGCACTGTTTTTCATTCCTGTGTATGTCATCTATCTAGGCATTGTATTCAGTAATGTGTTCAGATACTACTTGTGTATGTTACTGCATTAGATGAGGATGTAAGGATGATGGTATAAGGGGAAAATGGAATCACAGGCTGTACTACTTAGCAGTATTACATTGCTGGGATGCAGTGACCTTCAGCAGTATTCACTTTCCTTATTCCAGATAGGGGTGAATCAGGCTCTGCCTATTCCCGTGTTTTCCAGTATTTCCCACAAACTGTGGAGGACCCTCTGGTGTGCTTGCCATGCAGAGAAGCTGGAGGAATGGGGTGACAGGGACTTTATGAAATACAATGAGGATAAACACAAAGTATTGCATATAGGAAGGAATGGTTCCTTGCAACCACGGGGAGCAGCTGTGCTGAGAGGACATGGGGATTTTGGTAGAGAGCAATCTGAGCATGGGCCAGCAGGATCCTGGGTTGTATTTACAGAAGAAAATAAGGCTTTGAGGCAAATAAAAAGGAGGCCTCCACCTTCCTGGTACCTACAGAGAGCGTACAAAGGAAATAGGATCAGGCTTCTTTTAGTGGGGCATGGTAGGATGATAAAGGACAGCAGACACAAAGCAAAATGAGAACAGCTCAGTGTTTAGAAGGGAAGCTCTTCCTCCCTGTGAGGACAGTCAGGCTCTAGGCCTGGCTGCCTGGAGAGATTGTCCAGCTTCCATCGTTGGAGGTCTTTAAGGATGAAATACAGACCTGAGTAACCTGGTCGGAGTTCGTGGATGAGCCCACTTTGAGCAGGAGGTTCCTTCCCACACCACTTACTCTGTGACACAATGAACCTATAACACAATCCAGCAGACTTTATATATGCAAGTCCTAGTAGCAGTAGCCCTTTTTCAAACACGAGTTCATGGTCAGACACTTTAGAACATTAGCTTTATTAATTACTCTGTGAGCAAGATTAGAGTTTCTGCTGTAATGCTGAAATGCATTTTCCATGGCCGTATGTTGGCTGAATATGCACCAGGAAAGCAAGGCTCAATTTAGTAGCAGCTGAAATTTCTTTTCACTGCAACTCTCTTGTGGAAAGAAAGACTGTTTGGTGATGTTTTCTATCCATTTACTGTTAGACCACCTGTGCACTTTTCCATTAACTCCACTAATTTATTTATGAAGCCATTATGAAGAAAAAAAACTCTAGACGTTTCTTCTTCTGGTGTTTATTCTGTTAGGCCAAGTAGCCCAGCTCTTTCGGACTGCACTTAGGCTGGGATGCTCTTCATACCCTTTCAGCTGAGCTCTCCACCGCTAAACTAGCGTGAGCCTAAGTATCCAAACTAGGTGTTTTGCGGCGTTTATGGGATTTCTCTGACTGAGCTGGAAGCGTCGGGCTGCTAGAAGCGCCTAAGTGCGGGCGGGAGCGCTGTGAGGAGCCCGAGGGACTGCGGGCGGCCCCCGCTCCCTCAGCGCACGTTTCGCGCCCGGCGGCGGAGCTGAGGGCGGGCGGCACGGGCGGAGCGAGCCCCGCCGCTCCCGCCCTCTCTCCGCCCCTCGCCGCCGGGCGGGTTTGGGCCGCCCTTCGCTGCTCTCCCCTCCCCTGGCAGCTGCGAGCGCTGGCAGCATCGCGGGCCGTGTCTCGTCCGCGCCCAGCCGGCGGGAGTCGAGGGACGCTGTCCGTCTGTACGCGCTGCCCGGCCCCGACATGTTCCAGCTCCTGCGAGGCTTCCTGCTGCCGGCGGCCGCCTGCGACGGGAACAGGGATGGCGAGTCCCGCTACGCCAACCTCTTCCGAAAGCTGGACCTCAACGAAGACGGGAGGGTGGACATTGCCGAGCTGCAGACGGGCCTCCGGGCCATGGGCATCCCTCTGGGGAAGGAGGCGGAGGAGGTAAGCGCGGGCCCGCAGCCGCTGCCGAGCCCTGGGCAGGGAGGGAGGAGAGGCGGCCCCGCCGCCCCGCCCGCAGCTCCGGCTCTGCCCGGGGGACGGGGCGCGGCCCGGCCGGGGCTGCGGCGCGCCCGGGAGCGCGGCTGGGGCCGGTCCTTAATGGAAGCGGCCTCCGGCCTGGCGTTTTCCTTCCCCGCGCCGCAGTTCCAGCGCCAGGGGCCGTGTTCTACAGGCACGCCCTGGGCTGTAGGCGAAGGGTCCCGAGCGCCTACCGCTGTCGGCGGCTCCTCTGCCAAGAGGGTTTATTCATCATGTGTGGACTTTTGACATCCTTTGACTTCTTGTTGAGTGATATTCGGTAGCACATTCCTCTTCCGGCGCGACAAAGGATGGTAATTTACAGTTTTTGTCCGCCACTCCACCCGTGCATAATCTAGATCGGAGTAAGTTAGGGTTTGCTTTGGGCAGCAGGTAGTGGAAATCTGCATAGCTGTAGGTTGCAATTTCAGAACTTTATTTAATCTAAACACATAGACATGGAAGTTATTCTTCTTGGCACGGACTGTTATCAGATATTGAGGCAATTTATTAGAAAATGTACACTTTTAACAGTGACCATCAAACCATGAAGCCGACAGTCCTGAAATTCTTCGTGGTGTGGCTTCTGCAGTGATGGGTTGGACTATTCCTTTGTATCAGTGTTGTGACCTCAGAAGTCAGTAAAACTTAAGTCATCAAGCATTCCAGTGTGATGCTGACTTCCACTAGCAGGCTTGACCTGTTACCTGGAAAAGAAACTTCTCTTTCCTAAATATTTTCAGTAATCCCCAGGGATCAGCACATAAAATCATTTAATACACTATTCTGTGGGCGCAAGTGTTTGTGTGGTAAGGCAAGTCTGTGCTGACAAGACAGACAGGGGTTTATTTAGGATGAGCAGGTACACGTGAGAAGTGTGGGGGAAGCTACTATTGTAACAATTCTGCTTGTTCCAGTTTAAGGAATGTTTCCATGGCATTCCACTGCTGTGCCTGTACTAGCTGTTGCACACTTTCTGAAGGCAGTGCAGGAAAAGGAACTTAAATTTTGACTCCATTGTTATAAGGTGTTTTGGGTCAATAGTTCAGTGACCCTATGTGGATTGTGTGACAGTTTTTCCCTGTGGTCTGGTTATTTTGTTTCTGTTTTGCCTCCTTCTGTTATGTTTAATTCTCTGTCTCCTATACTTAAGAGAAAAGTATCCAACAGGCCTCTTGAGCTGAATGGTGTTTATTCAAGAGTATAAAGCACACTTTCACTTCAGTGTTGCTGCTGGTCAAAATCACCTTTACAATAGGCACCTTTTGTGTTGTTAGGTTTTTGTCATTAAAGGAGGGACAGGTTGGCCTTTTGGGTTATCCATGAGAGTTGACAGTGTTCAGAGCATGCTAGCTACGAACTCCAGTCACACATCTATACACACATTGTTGTAAACCTGTTGTACCAGTTTGACTGTAACAATTTGGGGGTTTTACTTATAATGAACAACAGGGAATTTTCTGGTGTTTAACAAAGGTGGTCTTCCCACATAATTCACTGAAAGCCCTGATGTGCTGCCGAATATTTGAGCGATTTAGAATTGAAGTTCCAAGTTCTTTCTCAAAATCAGTGATCTTCATTAATTGTGCACATCTGAGTAGGTGTCAGATTATTCTCAGTTGCTTCAGGATAAACTGAAAGGGATACCCATGAAACAGATAGGCATAATCTAGACATACCTGCATGTAACAGAGAGCAGGAACTGCTGCCTTAGTTGCTAAAGACACACCGAGTAAACAGTATAAGCCATGAGTCATCCTCTCATTTGGGAGGGGTGGAATAATTGTTGGAGTGCAGGGAAACTTCTGTGTGTTCGGTGTTTTACACCAGGGTGGGCACAATTGGAAACAGACACTAGAGTAGTGCTGTGTACCTGTTAATAACTGGACTTCTTGTAATATGAGAGCCTCAGTGAGTCTTGCCTTCTGTGTCTTTCCTGCCTTTTTGTGGCTAATCTGCTTCCTGTACTTTATTGCAGCTCAATGCTGCCTTCTCCCACTTCAAGCTCTAAAGTGATGTTCAATTCATTTTTCTTACTGCTTGGTAAACAGGTACTTTATTAATGAAGTGAGATGTTGAATTATCACATTTGGAGAGGCAGAAGTAGTCTTATAATTACTAATAACTAATGAGTAAGGAATTGAGACATAAAAATATTGTATGATCGGGCAAAGGGTTTTCCACTGAACTGCTCAGCCTTGCCAGCATGGTGGCACCATGGTGTGGACAGAGCTGGGGATATCCTAGAGCAGTGTCAGTTTTGGTGCATCAGAGACTCGATAGCTTTTCAAAAATCTCTTGCAAGGTTGGCTTCCAACACGTAGGATGAAATGCATATACCTGGGAGTGTTGGCCTTTGTCCTTCTGAGCTGCACAGCTGCTTTCTGGCTAACCTGTGGAAAAGAGACTGTATTTCACTGCAAAGTCAGTTGGTTGATCCAAAATTGTACCACCTTCACAGTATAGTGTTTGTGCTACTAGTACTGTTTTGCAATTTTGTCTTCAAGTGTGGTTCCTCTGTTGAAGGAATATGCATCTTTTTAAAAGAAACAAAGCTACTGTCCACTTGAGTAATAGACTACAGGTCTCCTTGCACCTTCCATCAGCTGTGAACCTGTGTGGTAAGCTTTGAAGGTGTTTTGCATCTCCCTCGAAGGAAGAATCTTTTATTTTTCCCCCCACAGCTCAACCCGACAGAACCTCCTGACTGTGCTCTACTTGACCTGCCTTTTGACACTATCTGATGAACAAAAGTAAATGACTGAGAAATCTGCAATGTGTGCTGCTTGGAGGCTGCCAGGGTGACTCCTAATTTTATATTGTAGGATATCACCTGCCAGGAATGGGTTACTTTGCAAAAGATACCTGATATGATGCATCATTATCTATGAAGGAGGAATTCAGGGTGGTAACTATCAAATGTTGCTCTCCAAGCAATATGAACAGCTATTGTACAGTGACTTTGATAAGCAGGGACACAAAGTAGATGCAGGGATCAGATCACAAATGATCTCATGCTGTGTCTTCAGAATGCTGTGAGTCTTGTGGGCGGGAGCACCATAAATGGTGTGAGTGGTTGGATGAAGTACTATTTTTGTTCATCCTTTCCTTCTGCTGCAATCAGTCCTTACAGTAAATCTGTAGGAGCCCCATATTTCAAGCTTTGGTTTGGGATAAGAACAGCCACATATTCAAATTCAGGTGCTATTTATACATTGAGTTCTGGACTAGGAGTAGAAAGATGTTACTGAAATGAATAACTACATTCTGGAACCAGCCTAATGATCTTATTTGGACTAACTCTCTTAACATTTTGACATAAGCCTTTGGCCACATTAAGCTCTTTTGGATGCAGAAACAGCGTCAAGGGACTCCTGTGTGGTGGAGAGAGGGCCTAATGAGACTGAATTCACAACAATCAGACTGTTGTAATGCACACCTGTGACAGAGGCCATCTAAATGCTCAATTTAGAGTCATTGACTGGTTCTGAAAATTCGAGTCCAATCACATCTAACAATACTCAGAACACCTGAAGTATGTTTCTGCATACATATGTTTCTGCATGTAAACCACAGGAAATTCAGAATTCTGCCAGGTGAGGCAGGCCCCTGTGCCGTGTTCCACTGCTGTGTCTCAGCATGGGGATGGCTGAGAATGGCCCAGGTGTGATTTGTTTCCTTCTGTGCTTTTCTCCGGCCTCTAACACCTGCACCTAGATAGTGCTTCAGAGCTTGAGCTTTCCCTAGCAGTTCTTAGTCCAGAAAGCACACACCTGTTTAGTGACTGAGCTAAATGTGTCCTTAAATATTTCTCCACTGCTTTATTAAGATTTTTGCACTTATTTTAATTTTGATAACTTTCCCTATGTGGTAAAATTAGAAGGGTAGAAGACGAAAGTAACTGAAGCCTCCTTAAGCATGTTGTAGCTTGGCTAGAAACAGAAGAAACAATGATTACTTTGGCAACTTGAAGGAAGATACATGAGTATTTTGTATCAAACTGTATCTACTCTTAGAATTTATCACGCCTGATAGGCAGTCCCACAGTCTTAAAAGCTTCAGTACCTCCCTGTCTCTGTGTCATTCTTTGTATGAATTGAAGCTCTCTCTCACCTTAAGAGTTTGCCCAAAACCTGATTTATACTCTAAATCTAAATTATAGATTTAGAGTAGTCTGGCATCTTCAACTTTTTACCAAAGCAGATGTCATGTGATTGTAGAAAACTGGAGCCATTTAGATCTTTAAATTTCCCTTTTCTGGTCATAATAGCTGTGATGATTATGATGGTAATGGGGACTTGTGAAATACCACAAATATCTTCAGTAATGTGTTCAGTTAGTAAATTGAATGTATTCAATTTACTTTGCTTCCATTGTAAACAAACATGTCAATCATTATTTCATTTCTATGTGTACAGCTTCAGAAGCTGTTAACTGATACGTGCTTTAGTCTCCAAATCTCCATATGAAAGAGCAAGATAAATCTTAAATTTGTTTTCATAACACTTCAAACATCCAAAGAGATAAAATGAATTCAAAATGAATTATTTTTTAATACTAACTTGATAGGTTTTTTCTTCAACAGTGACAGGGTAACAGTGAGTGATTAATTCTTCCTCCTGTTGCTGCAAAGTGCAAGAATGCCAAGAATTCCCAAATATGGGAAGCCTCACCTCTGAGACCTCTCTTTACCAACCACTGTGTTGAAATGCTTTGCGAAATCCCTGAGACAGCAGTGTGTTCCAGGTGAACAAACAAGGGAAACTGTTAAATCTTTTGAAATTAATATGACTGGGATGCCTCAGTAACAGAGTTGCCCTATTTAATGGGAAAACTTAGTCTACCAAGTATGCTCAAAGTCAAAAATACTAGTGTAACTTGCAAAGAATGCCGAAAGAAAGTTCAAGGAATAGTTTGCATCTTCCATGTATGCTGTTTCAGATTCTTGAAATTTAATTCATAGCTATGAGTTGAGAGAGTTTATCCAGGTCCTGAATGAGCAGCCTCTGCGAGGCATTTTGGGAGCGCACACTCACGCTTGCATCTTGTCCTTTTTTGTCCCGTTTTCTAGAGATTCTGTTAGCTGCAATGGACCAGGGAGAAGTCTCTGCCAGTGCTGTCCTGCTGCAGGGAAGAGCAGTGCTTAGGACAGGGAACAGGAGGGGGAAGCTCTGCAGCTTATCACAGTCTGCATAAATTTGTGTAATCTTAGCAGATATAAATAGGAAAAAGGCTGTTGTCCACTATGTGTCCAGTAAAGGGAGAAGTGCTGTGTATATTTCAGCTGGGAGTGAATTTGGTATCCAGTAATATTACAGATGAATGACTGAAAACTGTAGATTGCAGAGCTATGTGAATGGCTAAAAAAATACTTAAGAGGAAAAGAATTGAAGAAGGGAAAAAACCAGTATCGTGATTGATTTTATATCTAGTAACTCTGATTTTAAAAGCATATGTGAAATTTGCTTTAAAAGCAAATGTCAAGTGTGAGTGTCTATAGACATGACGACGTTCTTACTGTGGTGCTGGAGTTCTTTGTATGCAGCATGTGTATCTGTGCCCTTTGGAACTCTGCTTGCAGATTGCAGAACACATAATTGCTGCTTGCACCAGTGATGTATCTTGAAGTGCTGTTTTATGCTTGTGTCTTGTAGATAGTATGATAGGAAGCAAGTAACTTCTTGATGAATCACTTCCTATTTAATATTCTTTACATTATATTAATTAGCTGAAATAACAAGCTAATGAATAGATTGGTAATCCTTTGTACTCAGCAGCCCCACCTTTCATGCACAGTTCAGTTTTGTAAACAGAATGTGAAGGCTCATGCACAATACACAAATAATGATACTAAATAATGTAAAAATCAGACTGTGAATTTAAGAGAAGTCTGCATAAAAACATCAAGATTATTAGTGTATTGCATTCATTGCCTTTATGTTGTAACCATGAATGTGTTCAAGTTCAAAACTTTGGCATAGAGCAGTCAAATAATTCATCAGGACACTTACAGAGAAAGGTAGGGAGTTTTTGATGTGTATATAAAGCCTGTCTGTAATTCTTTTTTTTTTAACAGACCTGCTGACTGAGTTACATTTCCACACCAAATACAGAGGTCTTCTGATGGAGCAGGAACTTAACACTGCAACATGATTTATATAATGGAGAATTAAAAAAAAAAAATACCTTCAGTGTTTCAGTCTGCTTGTGGCCTCTTGTGTTGGTGTTGCCTCGTTGTGCAGGACTTGGAAAGTAGCTGTACTAACAAAGTATGCAACAGAAAAAGAACAAAAATAGTAGAATTATGAAGAAAAGAGGAGGAAAGACAAAGGTGACAGTGTCATGAGCAAATAGGTCAGCACAGGAGCATTTTAGTCTGTTTGTGTGAAGGCCTGTAGCATTAAAAAGAAAGAGCACAGAATCATAGCATTGTTTGAATTGGTAGTGACTTTTAAAAGGTCTTGTAGCCCAATTCCCCTGCAATACAGGAAGGTTTCTATATCAGGTTGCTCAGAACCCCACCCAGCCTCACCTCAAATGTTCCCAGGGGTGGAGCATCTGCCAGGCTCTGGGCAACCTGTGCCAGTGTTTTACCACCCTCATCATAAAAAACTTCTTCCTTATATGTAATCTGAATCAACACTCATTGCATTTAAAACCATTACTCCCTGTCCTATAGCTACAGGCCCTGCTAAAATGTTTGTGTCTTTTATAAAAGCCCCTTCAAGTACCAACAGGCTGCAATAAGGTCTCCCTGGAGCCTTCGTATCCTCAGTCTGAAAAACTCCAGCCTTTCCTCATAGGCATCTCACAGGAGAGGTGCTACTGCTCTCTGATCACCTTTGGGGCCTCCTCAGGCCCTGCTGCACCAGGGCTGTGTCTTTGCTGTGCTGGGGACCCCAGAGTTGGATACAGGGCTCCAGGTGGGCTCTCATGAGGGCAGAGTAGAGGGATGGAAGCTCCCTTGGGCTGCTGGTCACACTTCTTTTTCTGCAGCCCAGGATATGCTTGGCTTTCTGGGCTGCAAGCACACATTGCTATAGCTCATGTCATCATCTAAACTGTCTTCCTGTATCTGTCAGTAATTAACAGTTCTTTATGTGGTCACCATTTCATTTTACCCAGTGAATTATCCTTATTGCTTGGGATTACAGTTTCTAGACAATGAGAGAAACAATGGTGTGCCTTGAAAAACAAACATTTGGATCTGAGCCTTTGCAAAGGTGAGCTGATCCCACAGTAAGGCAGTAACAAATGGCAGGTTTTATGAGGCAGGCATGCCAAACATTGTTTCCCAGCACTTGTAGGCAAGTGTTGGCACCTTGGGTCCTGCTCTATTGTAAGCATGCCTATTTTAAAATGCATCCAGTTCTCCTCCATCTGAGAAGCACTGGGAGAGTGACAAGTGACTGTAATTAAACAAAATCTAGTGGTATGTTAAATGCAGAAGAGCAGAGTTGGATTCAGTGTTGAACTGAAGTGGGGAGTGATTGACTGATGCAGTAGTTTGCTTGTGGAGGCTGTGGAATCTCCTTCCTTGAAGATGTCCAACACTCAGTTGGATGTGGTCCCACACAAGCTGATGGAATTAGATCTAATTAGACATGCTTTCAGATGGGGTTGAGTTCAATGCACTTCAGAGGTTCCTTCCAGCTTGAATTACTATTTGATGCTGTGAAGGGGCAGTTTGTACCAAGACTTAGTGTGCCAGGCTCCCCACAGAATCCAGAGATGTCTTTGTGCTGGCTGTGCCCATGGAGCATGGAATCCCCCAGGAGGAAGTTTCTGCCTGCCAAGTAGAAGACAAGCTTCTTTCGGTGTTCCTTTAGTTCCACAACTTGCAAATTACTGATTTTAATCTGAAACTTTAACACCCACATCATTAGTTCACCTTACAGACAGCAAGAGGCTTTTGTTTGCATGAGCTTTTAGGTTTGAACTGAGAGAAAAACGCATGTGCCATATGTTTTTGTTCCCTGTCATTTCTGTTCTGCTTCACTGAGAGTGGCTGAGACTGACTTGAAGTCTGGAAAATAACTGTCAAAACAAAAGTAGGAAATGTAGAGTGTGTTTGTGCTTACCATTTTCTCAGTGTTGCAATATGGAATGCATTTCTTTGGCAGATGAACTGAAAGGTGCCCCCCTTCACATACAGAAATTACCAGCTCTCTAAACTAACTAGGAGTTCCTGTTTTCTTTGGCTGACATTGTCCTCAGCAGTGGAGGTTTTATTATAACTAAGTTCAAGTTTTGTCCTCACAGATATGTGAGACAGAAAACCACTTTCCTTGTTCTGCATTTTGGTTTGTGTAGTTCAGGAAGCAACAGGGAACAGTAACAATTGGAATGGAGCAGAACTCACACAAAGTGATTCCAAGTGTCACATAAGTCACCTCTTCTCAGGAGGGTGTGGGAGCCCAGCAGGACACTCAGACCCTGCAGCATGAGGTGCCATGAGTGGAGTAAAAGATGTCTTGGGATTGAGTGTCTTTGAGAGGGGACTCTTCAAACTAGAGTAATTTTAATGGTGGGGTTTGGTTGGTTTTTTGTTTGGATTTTTAAAAAAATGATTAATCTATTAGCCTTTCTTAATTTCTTGTTAGAAGGTTGTGGTCAGGACTGTATCCATAAATATCTGTTAACGTAAACTAACTTTTTTTTTTTGTGATGGGAAATTCTGAACAGCTCTAACCGTATTGACAGAGACATGGAACTGAATTGATGACTATATCTATCTGTGCTGACAGGTTATTAATAGAAATTACAATCAAGCTGGCTTATGACTGTAATAAGAACACTGTTTTTCAAAGGTGATACCAAATCAGTTATCTGAATATGTAGTATCATGATTTGATTTTTATTGTGCACAACTTGCTGTATTATGGAAGGTAAATAAGTTGCTCATTTCACTGGCATACCACATCAGTTTGCTCATTTTTGTTGAGAAATCCTTGATCATCTTATAAATTTTGATTTTTTGAGATGAAGCTTTGAAGTACATTACCTTTTGTGGAATGATAGGGAAGATGAAGGAGGCAACATAAATGTATGTAGATGCTTTCAGTCTTTTTCAGACTCCTGCAACAAATACACCAGTTTTCTTCTTCCTTAGTGTTTAGTTTCTGTAGCCTAGAACTTGTTGGACTTTGGTCTTTTGAGTACCTCTACTAATTAAAGAGGAATAAACAGAATTAAAACCAGATTTTGCAGATTAGAACAGCCGTTCAAATCTTCCTGAGGGTTACTTTATTCAGAAACTACAGTTGCACAAGGCAGTCTACTGAATAGAAGATATGGGGAAGAATTTTTGGTGCTTGAAATTTGGAAGAATTTCAGCTGCAGAAAAGAAGGGCACCGGTGAGTTTTTCAAGAAGCAGGAGCACACACAGCTGACTGTGCTGGATTTTTCCAATTCCCTTCACTGTGCACAAAAGCCCAGTGCTCTGCTGCTCCATTCTTGGCCTTGTGTGATCTGCACAGGACTGAAGCTGAGTGAGAATATTCAGCTTTGCCTCTTTTCAGTGTCTGTGCTGCACGTAAGCTGCAGTGCTGTGAAGCTGCACTTAGTGAGGAGATGGTGCTGTCGCCTTGGTCTCCTGTCTGCTGCTCAGTGCTCCCCCCAGGATTCTGCACATCGAGGGAGCCCACAGGGACCAGTGTCCAAAGGAGGGGATAAGACATCATTTTCCCTTAACTCTTGTGTTCTGGAGCAGGGCTCTGGGCTGGTTTCCTGCACATCCTGCCCGAGGAGAGGGCAGTGCTGTGGCAGCGGCCGTGGCCCTGCTGTGGCCTTGGCTCTCCGTGCCCAGAGCTGCCCTTGCTGGGCTGCAAAGCCCAACTCCTAAACCCTGCAGAGCTTCCCTGGCCTTGCCTTGAGCACAAGCCTCAGCAACCACAGGCTGCTGCTTGCAGAGCTGCTGTAATTGCCCTTCTCTAACAAGTGAAGTTTTCACACCTGGAGATGGTGAAGTTTCCTGGCCCTTTGTTGGTGGGGAAGTGTCTGCCAGGGCTGTGTTTGAGACTTGTTTCCTGCAGTCCTGGCAATTGCATACCATGCATAGTTAATTTTACATGAAGTGTTTCTATCTGCAGGACAGTTCCTAGGAAGCACATGCAAGAAAGGAAGATAAGTGTGTTTGTGTTTGTTTAAAATTGTAGTCAGGGCTTCAGTTGGAAGCAGAAAGCCGTGTTCTCTCAAACACAGAGGGCTGCACGTGCCAGTGGGGCAAGGTCTTTGTGAGTATTTGGTCAGCATTTAAAGAGTTAATTGCTGCTGGTACTTGTTATCTTTATAATTCATAATTAATAGATCACTTTATTAAGATGATAGTCAAGGTTCTGCTTATTTTACTGACAAATTTCATGTACAGGAAGCTCACAGGCTTAAACTTGTTCTCTCTCAGGCTTTTTTCATGTCCCCCACCTCTTCCTCCACAAATTATTTGATACCTGTAGGTATAACTTGCCAGTGCTGGTAAGAAGCCTTACAATTTCTGCACAGAAAAGTTATGTAAAATAATAAATCATACTTTCTTAAATTTATATTTGCTGCCAAGTGTTTTCTCTCCCTATGCAAATAGGGAGAGTGTTAAATTCTGAAAATGAAATGATGCTTTGTGACCTGCTGTAATTTGGACAAATAAAATACTCATTTTTGTCTCAATAGAAAATTTTTAAAGCTGGGGATACTAACCAGGATGGACAGCTGGATTTTGAAGAATTTATGCAGTACCTTAAAGAACATGAGAAAAAGATGAAACTGGCATTCAAGAGCCTGGACAAAAACAATGATGGTATACCTTGATTTATTTTATTTGTTCAAACATTGTCTGAAGAAACTGCATTAAAAGTAGTGTAACTTATATTTGTCTGACTGGAAAAAAAAGTTGTGAATATGGAATCCTTCTTTTCCTTAACATGATCATAATTAGAGTTTGCTATAGATTAAAAAAAAAATAGTCTTTATTCTATTTTCTCCATGTACACTGAACTGGGGCTCCTTGTTCCCCAGATGGAGAAACTGTGAGGAAATTTCTGACTATTTCTAGCTATTAAAGATAAACCTGTTTTTAACTAACTGTATATTTGCATCCTATTTGCCTCATCCTTGTAGCAGACAATCAAAACACGTCATCTGTGCTAAGTTGATTTTTAAATAATCTCTGCAATTATTCAGCTGTTGCAATGAACTCCAAAGTGCTAAGATCCACATTATTAAGATCCACATTTTAAATATGTATCATCTTTATTTTAATGTTTCAAGGAAAAATTGAAGCCTCAGAAGTTGTCCAGTCCCTCAAGATATTGGGTATAAACATTTCAGAAAAACAGGCAGAAAAGATCCTGCAAAGGTCAGGAATTATTATTTTTTGAGGCAGCTTAATCCTCCTTGTATTGTTAATTTCTATATTTTTCTGTTTCAGAGAAGGGGATAAATGGGATTATGACTTTGAAAGGTGTTGCTAGTTACTGTTGGAGTATCTGGTTCTGGGAGGAGAATGTGGCTTTATTTCTCTGTAAAGGTTGTTGACAGAAGGAAGCACTGTATTATGTTTTTAAATGGAATAGGACTGATGCACTTGAATAAGAGAAGCATAGTTTTGAAAGGCCATGGCAGATTCAGCCTTGAAGTCACTGTATGGAATTTACAGTCAGTTTGGAATTTACTGTTGTTATTGATGTGATAAGCCAAGTTAGAAAAAGAGGGGAGGGGGAAGAAAGAGCAAAAATCCAGAACAAAACCCCACTATTACTATTTCCTTATATAGTTTTGTTCTATTTCTTTTCAGTATTGATGCTGATGGGACAATGACAGTAGACTGGAATGAGTGGAGAGATCATTTTATGTTTAATCCAGCTACAGACATTGAAGAAATAATTCGATATTGGAAACATTCCACTGTAAGTTCAACTTCCCTTTTAACCTAGTGTAGCTCTTAAGTTCATCTCTGATGTGTTAATTTGTGATATTGACTATAACAGCTTCACACTTGTTATGTTTCAAGCATATCTGTATTGTTTGGTTTTCCTTTTCACTTCATGCTCTCCCATTTACAAGCAGGATTGTGTCAGATGAGTTCCTTCTGAATGAACAATGTCATCTAAACTTTGCAAAAAATTATCAGTAATTCTTAGAACAGAATCTTTTTGCTCTTTTGGAGATATTTCACAGAAAAATAATAACCACAATTAAATATTTTTCTTTTCACATTACAGTACAATTTGATTTGTTGAAACAACTTATATAGGCAATTCAACTGTTTCTTTTGTTGACATTAGTATTTGCGTTATATAGTATCATAATTATCATAAAATCACTGGTGTCTTGACTGGTGATTTTCTGTGCACATCATGTTCTTTTGTGCTGTAGAATTAAATTTAAGCATACAGAATATCCACTGTGCAGAGAAATGTTTTAAGTTGTTATTTCATGGAGCTGTTAACACCTCAGTGACTGATTTTTAAGAACAATAATAAAGTAAGTAAACCAACAGTAATTCTGTTTGCTAAATATCCTTCCTGTAGATTATTGGAGGAAATAAAGTAAGGTTGGATGCCTTTGAATATAGTGAGACCATTTATATCTCCAGGGATTAGTCAGCATTTCCAAAATAAAAAACATTTTATGAGATCTGAGAGCTTGGAGTGTTTGACACTGTACAACCTCAGCTGAGGAATGCTTGCCAAAAGGCAGTTAGCTCCCTGTTTGCTGAAGAGAGCACTGGAAGCACTGCTATGAGATCAAATTGTCCTGGTCCCAGCTTGCTCAGTGGCAAAAACCTCTGCTTTCATAAAATGCTCCTTACTAATATGACACATAAGATCTGTATTTTTGGTTTTTATTATGGAATGTCATTAGTTGCCCCCAAGAAACAGCTGAGGGAGTCTCCTGTGATCCTGGTGTTGCAGTGAGCTGATGACCCAGTTATCATAGCAGGCAAAATCCAGCACCACAGCTGGTCTTTGAGATAAGAGCAGATGTGAAACCTCCCAGCCTGGCCGGCATTCACGGACAGCTCTTGCAATTCTGTTTTTATTATGTAATTGCTATCAGACCCTTCCAAGCACATAGCTACATTGGCATAGAATTACTATGGTAGCTGCGGCCTTTCTGTTATAAACGCCCTCAAATTTATCTTTTTTTCTTCATTAGTTGTGTTTAGATCTCAGTACACACAAGGTTTAAACCCTGGTAGATATGCATAATACCTCTTAGAACACTGAATTTGTTTTGAGAGTTTTGATTGATCTTTTGATGTCTCCGTAGTTGAGCAACTTACTTTGAAACCTCAAATGCAAGAAAGATGAAAGGATTTTCCAATTAATCTCGTGTGTGTTCAATATCCAGAATAGGTGGTGCTTATCCTTTTTGTTCAGTGGCTATATTTATACTCTGAATTCTGCAGTTCTTGTCCCAGATGACCAGGACAGTATTCTATCTAATGACAGAGAGAGAATGCAGCATAAATTAGGGATATAATTAAAATTAAAATCTACAATTAATAAAATCAATGGTAGTTCAAAGGCTTATCAGTTAATACACTTTCTGGTCAGTTATTATAATTATATATATAATATACATATACACATTATATATAATATATATAAAATATATATTATACATAATTATAATACTTATCAGTTAATAATAAATTTTTGTTCTTTTTATAAATTTAATTTATGTGTAATAGCAGATTTGCATTATCTACAGTATACTTTTTCTCATGTATGATGATCATAGGTTACACTTAAGAGCAAAAGGGACATGTGAGATTTCATAGTGTTATGTCTTAGTTTTATCATTAAAACCTATATTAATGTTGTTTGATCAAATCCAATGGCAATACAAATGTGCCCCCCTTAGTGAAATGTCAAACGCTTACAGCTGAAAAAAGTAATTATATGTGTCTTTGAGTATAACTGATGATAAGAAAATCTATAAGGCATCTGTCAAACTATTCATTTGGTAGGATAAGAACCAGCAGTCACTGGAAATAGAATACTCTGATATATCAGCTGTTAAAACCCTGCTTTAAAATGCTGGGGAGTCTGGGAGAAGGAGACATCCCACATGTGTGAATAAATGACCGTGAGAGAAATCTCCTGTTAGCAACCTTAGGAGATTACCAAAGTAATCCCACAAGACTGTCTGGTGAAAGGTTAGCTGCAACATATAAGCATTTGAGCTTTAGTGCTGACTTTAAAGGACTGCTGATCATGACAGAATGTCTTTGCTTGGGCCATACTCAAGGAGGAAATTTGTGGTAATTTTTAATGATGATGGTGCAGTCTTTGAAATGGTGGGTCTGTGGTGTTATTGCTAAATATCTATGTAGAAGTCACTTAAAGTTGCTTTTCATTGAATAGTAATGCATAGCAAGTTAATTATAGAATGTAAATTAGAGATATTTTTTATTTGTAACTAGCACTTTATTTGCACATTCTTAGGTAGTATATTCATTTGGAGTTAGAACTGTGGATAAAACTGAGGTGATGGAACGAGGTAGTTATTTGCACATCTTTGCTTTGGATTCATAAAGGTATTGGATATAGGAGATAGTTTGACTGTTCCAGATGAGTTCACAGAGGAAGAGAAGAAGAGTGGGCAGTGGTGGAAGCAGCTGTTGGCAGGAGGAGTGGCTGGTGCTGTCTCTCGAACAGGCACAGCACCCTTAGACCGCCTCAAAGTCATGATGCAGGTAGGTGCAATGTTCAACAATGTCTTGCTTTCCAGTGTGTCACTTCAGTTTCTAGAGATCTCTTGGGAAAAAATGGGGGGCCAAGGGTAGTGTTTAAATTGCAGAGGTCTGGCTGTGTTTTAACTATTTCAGGGTTTTTTTGTGTTCATAAAAATGATATTTTATAGATGTGGGGAAAATGTAAGCACAATGTTACAGTACTTGTGCTATTAAAATTCGATTTTTTCAATAGTGCATATGGTTTTGTTAGTTGATATATTTAATCAATTTAATATGATGAATTTTATAATCTAATTAGAGCCATGTTCTGTACTGTGACTTTGCTTTTGGTTTTTTTTAGGTTCATGGTTCAAAGTCAAACAAAATGAATATAGCCAGCGGTTTTAAGCAAATGTTGAAAGAAGGTGGTGTCCGGTCCCTTTGGAGGGGAAATGGTGTAAATGTTGTGAAAATAGCTCCTGAAACAGCTATTAAGTTCTGGGCTTATGAACAGGTAGGATGATAAATCAATAATGAAAATAAAGTCCTAATCCAAATACAGTCCTAAATCACTCTCACTGTTCATTATTGGCATTGTTGTACTATCGTCTTGTCCCCTTGTCCCAACTTGTCCCCTTTTTGGGGATTTTGTCATAGTAATTTGAGTGACTTTCAGATTTAAAATAGTCTGTAGAATGCTTACTGTTAGGCAGATTTTACTGTTGTATTCTAAGCAGTGCAGATGAATTATGTCTGTTACATGTTTTAAGCTGTCCCTGATTCTGCATGGCCTTGTGTGGAGTACTGCATTAATACCTTGATTATTGCTGCAAAGTCACAGCAGGCAAAAACTTGGCACATTATGCTAGCTGAACTTACAGGGGGTTCATTTAAAGTCAAATATCACAGTGCTATGTATGATGCCCTCATCCTGGATTTCAGAGTTATATTTACCTCTGAATCAGCTTTAAGCATCATGTTAAGGCCTAATCCTCCTTTGGAAAATGAACTCCCATTCTGGTGTATTTAAATGAGATTTATTTTTGCTCTGTGAGGCATGTTAGTGCCTGAAGTAAGACCAAATGAGCACACTGCACATCTCTGTACAAGGAGGAGATAAAAACAACAAAAAAAAATTGAATAAATCTGGGGATGATGCAAGAATGAACAGCAGATTTTGGTGCCAGAGAGGAACTTTGGGCACATTATACTTTACTCATGGAATGACACAGTATGTACAGTGCTCAAAGTGCTTCTGTGAAATTGAATCTGTGCTTCTGTGAAATTGTTAATTCTTTGATTGGACAACTAGATCTGCAAGGGAATTTGGTTCCTCTTTGTTTTCTGGAGTTCTTAGTGTAGGTACCCTTCAGTTGGCTGTTTGCAGAATACCTGATGGTACTATGGCTGACTGAGGTGTTTAATCTAAGACTTCTTTCAGGCTGGAATGTTTTTTATTGTGTTCTGGAGAATCTTTTTGGGTTAGCAAATGTGACTGTAAATGCATTAAAAACTATGAGCAGCTTGAAAAGACATTTTGTACTATGCTCTTGCCTTTTATAATAACTCCTACCACTACTAAATGTGTGTTTGTGTTTTAACTATACAGTATAAGAAGATACTCACTAGGGATGATGGAAAGTTAGGCACTGTTGAAAGATTTGTATCTGGTTCTTTAGCTGGAGCAACAGCACAAACTTCTATTTATCCCATGGAGGTAAGAGACTCTGCTTCCATTGGAGCCTGAAAAATGTTTGGTTTGTTTCCTAAGTAAACTCCATTTTGCTCTTGAAAATATTGTGAAAATTTCACTCTAGACTGGTACCCTAATTTTTTTTACTTTGGACTTCCTTTCAGACTTTCAGTGCTAGGCATTTTAGAATATACTAAGTTCTAACTGATTCTTGTAGTATTTTGCTGTATAGTATTTTTTTAAACAATATTGAAATAAAACCTAGTGAAGGAAAAAAGATCATCCAAGAACATTTACAATTCAGTATGTATTCAAGCATTTTGTAAATTGGGCTTAAATCCTTTTCCTGCTATATGTAAGCAAGGAATAGTGTTGTCTGGGCAGATCTGAAGTTCTATTGTGTTATGATGGGAAGCTGTGTCTGATAAGAACAGTGTGAGGGAAGGATATGAGAGCTACAGCTCAGGCTGGGTGGATTGGCTGCTCTTTCCCCTGCAGGCCATACCTGTAGGTGGTACTGCACACTGCAATTTAACTAGTGTTAATATATTAACTGCTCCAGTGTAACTGTAACACACCATTTCACAGAAACAGCATGTATTTTCTTTACTGCTGGTTCTCCACAAGGTTTATCACTTGTGCAGATCCTTGTTGGAATAGATGTTGGGGCTGGGACTAAACCAGTACCAACATGAAGTTTGGTAGAAATGGCAAATGTAACCTAAATAGCTTTTTCATGGGTGGGGATTTCAGGAGGAATGGAACTGTTTTTATTGCTGAAGGAATAATGATCTCTTTAAAGAGCATCCTTGCTGTTCCAGAGGGTCAGTCCCAGCTGAGCTGAGTACAGAGATGGGTTAAGTTAGGGAAGAACTGAAACAAGATGTAAATTGTCTGGATTACACTGATCAGGGGAGACAAGGGAACTGTTCTACAATATCTTCTGGTCTTCCTCACAAAGATATGGTACTGTCCTAGAAGTGTTTTTAGGATGTTTCTAAATAAGAGAGAAAAGCCAAGTGCCAGGAAATTCCTGAGGGAGATGCAATCTTATGAGGCTTTGAAGTAGACCAAATTGTTGATCAGGAAACTTCCTCTGTGGTTTCTTTTGGATGCTGTTACTAATTTCTTTGTCCTAAGATGCAGTACAGACTTGCTTGCATTATTAATCAGGTGCTGGGTTTCAGTAGTGAGACACAATTATTCCTTGTAGTCCTCAACTACCTCTCTAAGTGTCATACTTCTTGAAATATTATTTTCTTAACAGGCTTTAGTGTTCCCAGATCAGAAGTATCATCTGCTAGCATGTTAGTACTCTCACTTGAGCCTTAGCTAATACTTCTATTGAATGTTGCCTACACTGTTGCCTTCAAGTTGATCAAATAACTGCCTGTTTTAATCAAGAAAATAAAGCTAAAATGCAATTTTAAAAGGCTAAGCATTTGTAAGCTAGTGTATAGTAAGTAATGTGTGGTGCTCTGCACTAAGGACAGAACTTGAAGAAGCCTGCTGCTAACAATGCCTTAGCAGCAATCAAAAGAGATTTGCATCATCAAAGTGCAAAGCAGTTCTAGAGAATTCAATAAGCAGAGATATACTGTGTATCTAAAATAGATTAATTAATAGGTATGTAATTAAGACTGCTTTTTTGTTTTTCCTTTTAGGTTTTAAAGACCAGATTGGCTGTGGGTAAAACAGGACAATATTCTGGGATGTTTGACTGTGCTAAGAAGATTTTAAAAAGAGAAGGTCCAAAGGCCTTCTATAAAGGCTATATTCCTAATATTCTGGGTATAATTCCTTATGCTGGCATTGACCTTGCTGTTTATGAGGTGAGATTAGATCACTGAATGCATGTAGCTGTCATTGATTAATTTACAAAAAGCATAAATATATTTAGAATGCTTGTATTATTGTACAATTACAGCTGGTTCAATTTTAAAAAGACAAAAGAGACTTTCCACTGATGTTATTAGACCTCAATGTTTCTGTTTGCCCCTCTTGAGGAATGCCTGGGCAGATGGGCCCTTCCATGCAAGAGTACCAAGCAGGAAACGTGCTATGAGAGGATTATACAGACCTTGGCAGTACCACAAGCTTTCATACTTACCTAACCTTGTTAGACTGGAACATACACATTTTATGGGAAATTCATGCCTTTAAAAGGATGTTCATATTATGATAGTTTATACATTTTTTGCCAGTTGTTAGGTTTATGAGTGGATTATATTAACCTGAATTCCTTCTGTGTCTGTGCATGTTACCAGAATTCTTTCTGGCTGACACAGCTTTTCTGAGGAGCTTGAAACACTGTGTCCTTCCTTTCCAGATGAACTGGCACCTATTTCACCCACCAGCAATGCTGAAAGTCTTTTATCTACCTTAGATAATATGTGTTGCTTCAAAGTGTCTCAACTCAGACACACGGACTAATTTTTTTTCTAGTCTAGACAAATCTTTTTTTGACATTGCACTAGCCATCATCAGAAGTGTTTGAACAAATATTTTAAAAGCTGTACGGAATTTCTTTTCTACAATTTGCATCCTTGTTTCTGCATGGGGTGATATGTACAGATGTGTGAGTTTTTGTTGCACTCTGTGGGGTGCTGGGTTGTTTCCCACCTCCTCTCCCCAAAGTATTGGGGTGCCTGGGCCCCTTCCTGCTGCTGGATCTTATAAAGATTTCTCTTTTAGGTACTAAGGTGTTTACCTGTGCACTTCAAGCATGTAGTGAAATTGATCCAGGGAATTTGGTGCTTTTCAGGATTGAGCCCTCAGGATTTGTTATGAATAGAGAAGCACTTGGTTACCTTTTTGAATGCAAATCTCTTGTCTTACTGTTTAATTTTGTACCTTGGCAGCTCTTGAAGAGTACATGGCTAGAGCACTATGCATCAAGCTCTGCAAACCCAGGAGTGTTTGTGCTGCTGGGCTGTGGCACCGTGTCCAGCACGTGTGGCCAGTTGGCCAGTTACCCTCTGGCTCTCATCAGAACACGCATGCAGGCCCAAGGTCAGTAGTTCTTCCTGAAAATGCTTCTGTGGGGTCACATGAAAATTGTATCATGTGGGATAGCTCTAGCACAGACATAGGAATAAAAAAAAAAACAACTTGGAAAAACTAAGGATGTATCTGGAAAATTCTTCTTAATGTTGGTCCCTTCTCCCTCTTACCCCCAACACTGTTGTTCTTTATACTCAATTTAAAAAGTAACGTTTCAAGCACTGGTGCTTTGTATATTCTGAGAGCCAATTCCATACAAGACTACCAGACACAGACCCTGTCATAGTCTGGAAGCACTCTTCTAAACTTTACAATGTTTTCTAAATTTTAGAGATTAAATGATAGGGCTTGAATTGTCCTGAGAGGGCAGACAGCAATGTTTGCTCTGTAGGGCATTTCATTAGGATAATTTCATAGTTGAGATCTTTGTTTGATAGGTTTCTGCATAGACTTAAGGATGGGAGCCTAGATTTCCAAAGGAACATAGGTGGATAATGCTTTCCACTGGGATTTAGACACATGGATATCTCCCAAATGTCTGGGATTAAAACATCTCTTTTCAGTGGACCTGAGATAGTAGGCTCATGATCCAGGTGTTTGAGACTTGCTCAAGATTTTTAATATTACTAGAACTGTTTTATAACACATTATGTTTTTGTTCTAGCCTCAGTGGAAGGAGCTCCACAGTTAAGCATGGTTGGTCTCTTTCAAAGAATTGTTGCTACAGAGGGACTCCGAGGACTTTATAGGGGCATAGCCCCTAATTTTATGAAAGTGCTTCCAGCTGTCAGCATCAGCTATGTTGTATATGAAAAAATGAAACAGAATTTGGGAATAGCATGAAATGAAGGAAAGAGGCGAGATGCTTCTAATGCTGTTGGAAACACCAAAACAATAATGTTTTCTCAAGTAATCTGCTCTCACAATTAGAGACAGATCTTTCTAGAGAGATGCTGCGACTTCCACATTTGTCCTTAAGTGGGAAGAAACTTTCTTAAATTTTGGTTCACCATTTTTAAACAGATACCTATATTGCACTTTAAAATGTCACTGAGTTAAAAAAAAAATCAAGAAACTGTCTTTAAATCAGCAGTATGTTCTTATATTTAGGAAATCATGCATATTTTACTCATTGGGGTTTTTTAATTTGTCCTTTCTAAACTTGTATTTGTCTTGGATGAAACCAAAGGTAGGAGAAGTTTATACTGCCTTGATACTGAATATATGAAAGTGACTTTGTGTTTTGTCATGCTGCCTACACTCAAGCAATTCACAGGCAACATTTTGCATGCCTAGAAGTGAGCACTTTTGTTGTTTTTGAAGACTGAATGTTAAGTTCATAAGAAATAGCATCTTGGATGCACACAATGATGGAATAACACATTAAAATGTAGCCCATCACCTTTGTCTTCAGGCAAACCTTTTTTATTTTTCATTATTTAGAGAGCCTGAGAAACTGCTGTTCTGCAGAATCAGAATACCTCAAATGGATTTACACGGTATTTTTGTAATACAATCAGCAATTTTGATAACTTGCTTCACTGGACCTGCTTTTCATTGCACTTGTAAATGTCAGCACCATTAACTATGGCATAGTTTGGGTTACAGCTGTATATTTTATAGGATCATAATACACAGGAACAGAAAGATTGGATGTTAGATCCATTCCATACAAGTGCAAGTTGCTATTTAAAAACAGGATGGAGGATCCAGTATGAAGCTGGTTGTAATTCTAGTACAGCCAATGGCAGAGCTGTTCATAGCTCTGGGAACAGGAATGCTTGTCATTTTGGACTCTCCATTCTTTCCCTTATTCAGAGGGCAACATCCACTCTGTGCTTTTAGCCAGTAGAGGATTGCATTATTATGTAAAGGATTTTTACAGTTTTGTCATGCGAGATCAGTCTTCTGTGCACATTGGCTGTGGGTGTGAAATTGGGATAATAAAATACTGAAGTGTTTTGTCCAGGTGACCAAGTGGCAGTGCTGACCTCAGGTGCCCATCAGCATGGTGTTAATGCAGCATGCAAAGCAAAGCATGCATGCAGACCTGCTAGTGCTTGAGAAACAGCTCCTCCTCAAAAAGCAAAGCAGCCCTTCCTCAATGCAGAACTTCAGGCATTTCCATGTACAAGTCCTTCCAAAGTGACTTCCTTTTTCTTTATGTTTTTTATTAGTGTGTGTGGAGGGGCACACAGTTGCCTTCAGGCCTGAACACTGAAATAGATTAACAATTATTACCAGACTCTTTTGTTAGGCTTTTTCTCCTTTCTGTAATGTGTAGTGTCTTAATCTTGGTAAATTCGAGATTATACTTACCTTGACCTTCTAAAAGCAACTGCTCTTAGACCACTTTCTGAAATTGGATTACTGAAGGAAGAACTTTATTCTGTTAAGGTCATTAAGGGTCTTCTTTTTAATTCTTTCCTTTTTTGGGTGAGCATGAGGGGTGCATGTTTGTTTTGTTGTTTTTTTTTAAGCTGAAAAATAAGCAAGCAAAAATAACTGCCTGAATCTCCCTTGTCTACATATGCTTTGGGCCATATTTTTCAAACAGCAATCACATGTAAATCTGTGCTCAGTGCTTCCATGGCTGATGTTTATTATCCATAAACTGATGCATAGCAATTCCATAAAATCTGTATTATAGAATTTTTTACCACATTTCAGAAAATTGCAGCTCTAGCTGTATTTTGGCCTTCCCTTTAGGGAAACGTTGGACTTTGCACTTTAGAAAAAAAAAAGTCATTCTATCCAAATCATTTATATGTATAATGCCTTTCTGATCAGAGTTTTCCTGGGTTTTGCCAATATCTTTGTACCTTTGTGGGATTTGTGAGATCAGTTGCTGGTAATTTTGTTTGACTGTGACCAATGAGCAAATGTATTGTGTGTGTGATGTAAAGATTACTTTTGCATTTCTATCTTCCAGACTTGTTCCATTTTGTTTATAGTGTGCAAGTGCCATTATGAGTATTGAAATCATGGTGACCTTTTCAAATGTTGAAAAGATGAACTGTTTCAGATTTGATTTTTCATTATGTGCCTTGATGATGATGATGACTGTGGTCAATTGTGTATTCTTTGTCTCTTAAATGTATGTTTACCTTTCTAGCTCCATAAAACTACCAGTTTCTAATAAATCTTTGTTTCCTTATCTGGCTGGAGTGTGCTGATGTGGTTTTTTTTTCAAGGTCTGATAGATGACACTTCTTTATTTCATTACATGCATAATACTCAATGTAAAAAATGGAGGCAATTGATCTAAAAGTAGGTTTCAGACTAGACTGTGCTTTGCTATTACACTGACACTTGAAAACAGTTGGAGATAGTAAATTTCCATCCTGTTTACTACTGTCTCATTGCTTAATGGAAGACCACATGTTTAATATTTTTGCTGTTCATTGAACTATTAGCCAATAATTTGCTTCTGTGTACATTGCGTGACAGAACTCTTCATAATCAGGGACAAACATACTTGCTTGTATTACTGCTGATCTTGCTTTGTTGTTAATCTTACTTGTTAGTCAAAGGATCAATATAAAATCTTTTCAAGGTAATTGACTTAATTTACTTTGCATGTGTAGTATGGCTATGCTGCTAAAAGCTTGTTAGCAGCCAGCTTTGACAACTCCTTTTGAGGTTTTCACACCAATCCTTCAAATGTTAAAGATAATTGTAAATAAATTAGGGGAAGCTTTTCTTGTTACATAAGATTTATAATTTTTCTTTTAAGCAATGGAAGAGGTAGATGCACAGTGTGTGATTCCTGACTAAGTGAACAATTTGATCTTCAAATTGACTTGAGACAAGAATGCTTTTAATTGCAAATGCTCGGCAAGAAGAGCCCAGAAGAGAAAGATTATTTGTTTTTCCTCCAAGATGTATGTGGAGTGTGACAGCTATCCAGTACCATTAACACTAGAAAACACTTCAGAAATGGCATGAAATTGAAATATAGTGCTGCCAGTGTATGTCTTTCCCTCTGGATTGTGGTGGGCTTCCTGGCAGGGTATGCCTGCTGCAGCAGGGGCATTCCTTACAGTGGCACCAGCCAGGCCCAAGCTGCCTGGCACACCTCTCATGGAAAGGTGAACGCTGTGTGCTGAAAGCCCCTTGGCACATTTGTTTCCCTTCTGCTAAAGAATGCCTGGTGCCCAGCACTCCCAGTGAGACTGGTGTGGGCCTGCCTGGTGCCCACACTGGCCTTCAGAGGCCCAGGCTGAGGTGACTTCTGTCCTTTCCTGTCTTGCTTCTCAGCTCTGAGCTGGCTGCACTCGCTGGTACAGGCAGGATCTATTGGCAGCTTTCTCTTTGTGACTTTCTGATTTTAAACAGTTGGATAAGGTGTGCAGCAAGAAGTGTGTTGCAGTAAGTGGTATTGCTGTGTATAAATTACTAAAATATCAAGGATGTCTCAACCTGCAGGTTATTTGCTGTGCAATGAAGTGTGGTTTTTAAATGCTTCCCCTTCTGATGTCAGAGTTGTCTTGGGAACGGCTTTTAGGACTTGAAATAAAACAAGATACTGATCCTTAACTGTACCTTGTGGAGAACATAATTTATAAGAAATGGATATTTAACATAGAGGAATTTGGGAATACTGATAGTCTTGGTGTGTAACTTAGGACTAGCTTCTAAGCCCTCTTGGTATCTGAAAATGTGTTGAAGTATTGCCTTTTTTGTCAATATTTGTTCAGGGTAAAAATTGTCTGTGTTTTGGCAACTAAATAAATGCTTGAGTATTGTGCATCTCAGCTCTTACACATTGCACCTGCTTTGCTAAAGGACTAACAGGGAAGTCTGTTATGTACTGTGTAAGTTTTAGAAAACACCCAGAGTGTGTATACACATATGCATTTGTATCTATTTATGTATACACAGGTATGAAACATTCTCTTCTTTGCACCAAGTTTGTGCATCTCCTTTGTGCAGCTGCTGGAACAGCTTCCATAATGGCCTTTTATTTGAACACTCCTGGAGCCCTGAAACTGCTGTCACTGCAGAGCTTTCCCCTGCGAGCTCAAAGTAGGAGACTGAGAAGTAAGCTCTCCTAAATAAGGTGTCAGTGGAACTCATGCTAAACCCCAAAATGGTTTGTCCCCCCTGGGCTCATATGAACTGGAATATCTAGTGCCCATCCCCTAGAAGCAGGTGTTGGCAAAGGCCTTGGCTTGCAAGGTGGGAGTACAGGAGATGACCTTTTGGATGGGTTCTCCTGCCATTTGAAACTAAGCCTTTTGTTAACATACTGGCCCTGTAGTTTAGCTCTTGCTGAGGCTCTGATACAGAAGGACTCGTGTTTTCCCTAAAGCAAATGCCATGGGGTTTAAGTGTTACAGATTTGTGTATAAACCACTCCTCCTCCAGCCTAAAGAGCCCCTCTCTGGGCTGTTTGCAGGAATCCTGCAGGCTTGGACTGCATTCCAGCAGTGCCATCTACTGTCCTGTTGGAACACCCATTTCCCAGGGGATGGCTGCCAGGCTCAACGCTGGAGTTCATTCCCTGCAGTTATCTTCACAGCAGAGGAAAAGCAGTTTTATAGCAGTGCAGGATAAGCCCAGCTAAACCATGTTTTTTTCACAGAACCATGGACTCTGTTGGATGGGAGGGGAACTATTGATTTGCTGTTGGCTCCAGTGTGGATCTCTGTGATGGCATGTCCCTGCAGCCTTCCCCATGCCTTTGTACCACGTGAGCTGCAGTTTGGTAATGGGGCCATTTTGCTTTCCCTAATTAAACAAATTCCTTCACTTTATCTGGCCTGTTGGGTAGATGCAGCAACAGCCTCTGCCTCTTCCAGCATTTCCATTCTTTGCATTGGTACCACTTTTACAGGTGATTTGTGGATGTTTGCTCCATCTGACCCTACTGGGTTACCACAACACAACTTCATGGATTTTTAAGCCCACACTCTTAGCTCCTTTTACAGGCTCCTCTGATAACTGCAGGCCAATTATCTTCATTAAATTGCTTCAGTGCGTGTCTGCATTTGTCACATTCATTCCTTCCAGTGTAGAAAACCTTTCAAACAGTTGGGCCAGGCAATAACTCTCTAAAGGAGGAGAAGTTCAGAGGCTGGGGTGTTTTAATAAGACTTGGTTTACAAATAGGGTTTCTGAGTAATTTTGGTGGTACAGATTACTGTCTCAATCCTGGCAGTAGCTCTGAAGCCATCCTTCTGAAAATAAATGCATATTAAAGACGTCACCTTCGCACAATAAATTCTAAAGCTAGCAATTCAGATTCTGTATGTATCTCAAATGTGAAGGTTTTTACTGTCAGCTCAAAGATTGCTTGCAGTATACAGGAAAGAGTTACATTTTAGAATTCCTTTCCCAAGACTGTTGATTCTTTTTTCGCACTAGCTGGACAGATTTTGCAAAGGTTTCAGTAGTTAAGAAGGATTGACATGCAATTGCAGATTTTGGTGGTGATGAGGAAGGATATAAAATTCTGACTCATGAATCACCACAGTGATCTTGTTCATAACAGAAGTTCTGAGATTACTCTCTCTGGCTTAGGAAAAGGTTGTGCTGTGTGGATGGAAAACTCCTGGACTCCCCAAAACTCCATGACTTGCTCATACAAAGCCTTCTGCCTCTGGGGTGGCAGCAGTATGTAACCTATCCTCACTAAGTGCCTGTACTAACGAATGAGTGACAGTGCACACATCTGATCCATCTGCCACATAATGTTTCATTTTTCTTTTGCCAATCAGCCATAGTTTGGCAGATGCTGTGCAGCAGAAAAAAAGCTGCAAGTGTGGTGTTGCATTTCTCCACAGGGAATTGGTGCTGGAGTAGGAGCATTTCTGAATCAGTCTCGACAATGCCATTCTCTTGAAGTTAATTTGGCTTAGACATCAAATATTACTCGCTGGTCCCTTAAGGAGTGTCGGATTTCAGTTTGCTTCTCCAGTTGCTTTCTCTATCCTAGAGAAAAAATGGATAAAGGAAGAGTTTTATTCAGTATTCTCACTTGTTCCTGCAGACTCAATGTCCATACCTTGCTGTGAGGCATTTGCTGGGCTGTTATCTAATGGCACTCATTTCCAAAGCATGGCATTTTGATGGGAAACAGTGTGATCCTGTCGATAAGAGTGTCTTGCAGATGGAGATTTTTATCTCAGTTCTGCTACTGATTTTATATACATCATTCCCCAGCATCTCTGGTCTTGGTATTTTCTTCTCTTGTAGGTGTGAAGCTCCTTGGGACTGCCATCATACTCTGATGGTTCAGTGTGTAGCCTCAGGTTGTGCTATGATACATATAATTTTCTGATTAAAAATTAAGCCCTTGGCCTACAGCAGTGCTTGTTAAAGTATCATGCACTTTATTGACAGAGATTTTTCTCTTGGTTTGATGATGGAGATAATACCACTGTGTGAGAAGAAACCTAATGGAAGCAGGAAATCAATCTTTCTAAAAAAAGTTGATTGCCAAAGCTGCCTGCTGGGATAAATTAATATTAATCTTACAGATAGTCTTTCATCTCCTAAAAGAAATTTGGCTTCCTTCTTGATTATTGTTTTTAGCCTTTTCTCCTAGTTTATTTTTAATTTGCAGTAGTGTCTTGCACTCTAATACAGCAATCTCTAACACTGCCAAGTAAGAAGTGTATCTCTCTCTGAGAACAGATAGAACGCTGAAAAGCCACTGAGCTGCGGTGATAAATTCTGCTTTTAGAGAAGAAGAAAAGTGCCAAAGTTCAGGGCCCACTGTTTTAACTGCCTTCTCTCGCTGGAAGTGCCCTTGGCCCTTGGAGAATACACGTGGATGGAGGGGGTCTTGTGCTCTCTGAAATAACAACAACAACAATAATAATAATAATAACAACAACAATGAAGTGTAAGGGTTTTGTGCAGGTCTTTCTATGCAGGAGCCAGTCAGTGCTGGGGCGGGGAGGGCAGTGCCGGCAGCAGCCGCTTCTCGGCTCCTTTCCCTTTGTTTTCCCCTTGTTTTTCCGTCGGTTTTCCCTTGTATTTCGCTCGATTTCCCCTGTTTTCCCCTCGGTTTTCCCTTGCATTTCGCTCGGTTTTTGCCCCGCCCGGCGCGGCTGGAGGTCCCGCGCGGTCCGCCAGGGGGCGCACCCGTCGGCGCCGCCCGGCCCGGGGCCCTCACGGCAGGGGCCGGGCGGGAGGCGGGCGATGGCGGCTCGGGAGCGATCCGCAGTCCGCTCGGAGAGATGGAGCCGCCACATGTCCGACACTGTGGGAGAAATGGAGCTGCCACATGTCCGACCCTGCTGGGGGAAACGGAGCCGCCACATGTCCGAGCTGCCTGCTTGTCCGAGCCGGCTCTGGGCGTGCCGAGAGCCTCCCACCGCCGAGGTGGGATCGAAGGGAGCAGTGAAACCCGAGGCTGAAGGTCAACAATTTTTTTTCCCGACAGGGCAGAAATCTCCTCAAGGGATTCCTATTGCTTGAGACATTAATTAAAAATGGGATAGTTCAAATCCATGGGAACATGTATCACAGACAGCCTTTTGCTGCTGTAGGTCACATCCGCACAAAGGTTTTTGTTTTTGATCCTCTTTTAGCAGTCAGCAGCACAGCCTTTTTCATCCCCAGATTCTCGATCCATTAACATTTTCTGCTGGAGTTTGAGGACCTGGGATGCTTCAGCTAAAGAGTCTCGAGCCTAAATGAAGTATGTAGGCAAATGCAAAGGCTTAAATAAGTATTCTGGGATGAAATCTGATGCTCTGTCTGACCACACTAATTTATCATGAGAAACTTTGAACAAATAATTAGATATTTCATTCTTGTTAGTTGCATTAATCCTCTTGAGTCATTCTTTATGTTAATCTCCTTTCATTTCCCATTGAGCTATAAGAAACAAGTCAACATCTAAGATCCCCAACGTTCTGAAAATTTCCCAGGTGCCAGAAGTTGACTTTTAGGTGATTTATTCCATGTAAAGGTACAAGGGCTGGAGTTTGCCGTGACAGCTGGTTGGTACACAGCCAATGCTCAAAGCATCTATCTCTGGCCCCAGAAGTTGTTATTCAGTGGAACTACTTGAAACTTGTAATTGCAGGCTCTTGGTTTAACTTCCAAGTATACCTTATTCATAGTTGAAGTATAAACACAGGAATGCATGTGTTGAGAATGGGCCTTACTTTAAAAATGACCCAAATTCAATAAAAGCCTTTCTGTGGTTCTCTCTGTAAGGTGCTTTGTAGAAGGGGAAGCTGCCTCTCCTGACCTCCCTAAGTAAGCTTCACTTTTGAAGTTCTTAGTGACTAGATGAAAATCATTCAAGTGCCTCCCTGGGGAGAGGATGTCATGGAAAGAGCATTCCTGCATGCATTGGGCTCTCCACAGGAGCGCTGTCCAGAGCCTCAGCAGGGCATCAGGGCTGGAACAGGTCAGGAGCCTGGGCTGCTTCCTCACAGCTAACGTTGTGTTCCACAGGTCCAAGTTCAAGGACCTTCTTAGAGGCTTCAGTAGCCAGCATGGGAATAAAGGTCATTAACTTGTATTCTTGAAGCACTTTGTCCCCCACTGCAGGCTGCCCTCTCTCCCATTTTTTTGAGGCATTTGTGAAGTGGCATATATGGGATTAAAGTGGTCTGTGTGTATTTGGGATCTTATCAGAAGGGACCAGTGCTTAATGTACATAGACAGTGATCAATTCAGTACAAAATCACAAAAACAGTTTGTAAGGGGACGTTGCTTTTGTCAGTTATATCTTTAAAGCTATTGATCTGCCAGAGAACATTTTGGAGGCTTTTTCTATTTTTAGGGATTGCATCTTTTGATGCGTCACCAGATGATTATAGAATTAAGACACAAATGTAGTTCACCTTTAAGGGTTGAAATCAGTAATAAATATTTCATTAAGTTGCCTTAAACTGTCAGGGTGAGGAAAAATACAGTGTTCATGATTAAAATTATGGATCATGCTATTGAACCTCAGTTTACAGTTTTTTTATCAGTAGCTAAATATAAAGTATAAGGTCTTAAAGTCCTATTAGAAAAACTAGAAGCATGAAATGGAGACATTAAGAAGAGATGTAAAAATTTGGAGCATTTTGACTAACATCGTATGCTTAATTTCTATTTGGTTCTATAGGCAATCTCCTTTCAGAAGTGCTCATTTTAAGAGACAGAAAACTAACATCTGCCAGCAGATATCAAAACTGGGAGCATAAAACAGCCTTTCTCTTGTATCTGTGTACATAGAGACTTTTCAATGTCTTTATTTAAACAGCTTATCTCCTGATGATTTCTCACAGCTCATTTCCTAAGAACATGTCAGATGTTTTCCCTTTCTAGTGAAACAGGCAATTTTTATTCACCTTTTGTTTAAAATCTTACTGGGCACCTTGGGGAAAGATGTTACACTGAAGCAGAATGTGTTCAGCAGCTGGTTTGTCCTTCAGCAGGCACTGGCCTCACGAATCAATGTAACCTAAACCAAGTAAAAGCGCTTTTCCCTGGTGCCTGCAGTGTGCTCTCTCTGGGGCCGAGTCCAAGGGCTGAAATGTCCTTTCTTTACTGACTGCCTCTGGTCAGAGTGAGCCACTTGGGGAGAGTCTGGATGGCATTTGCATGCAGGTTGTTTTCATGTATGAAAAATGCATGAATATTCCCTCAGGTATTAATTAATGCAATTTTTAGATATTGAGAACTTCAAGCAAAAAAAATCAGTGTTTTCAGAATGTATTCAAATGTGCTCCCTACAACTAATTATTTGGACACACTCCTTAGGAATGTCTGGCAGACAAACTTTTCCTTCCTTCTGTATTCCTGTATCTTTGTAAGAAGGAGAATGTTGGGGGTTTTGTCAGTTTTCCTTAGCTGGTTGTAAGGGAGGAGAATTTATTGTCCACAATTTCTGTTCACAATTATTGAGTTTGTGGGTTTTAATTTGTTGGGTTTTATTATCTGTAGCGGGGAGGTAGAGAGGAGGATCTCGAACAACCTCCTTTGATCAGACTTTAAATGCTGTATTTAATAGTTAATTCAATCAGTAAACAGCAGGAGATTATTACATTTCCTGGGAAGTTTTTCAAATTATAAAAATAGAATTGTTTCCCTCAGGACAGTGTTAATGAGCCTACAGTTTGGGTGGGATAAAGACACATGCAGCAGCTTTGTACGTTCATGCTCTATGTAGTATA
The DNA here is from genome assembly GCF_047830755.1 of Zonotrichia albicollis. Lineage (NCBI taxonomy): Eukaryota > Metazoa > Chordata > Aves > Passeriformes > Passerellidae > Zonotrichia > Zonotrichia albicollis. Next base: position 21,107,322 of record NC_133826.1, on the reverse strand, counting down.
TGTGACCCTCTGGAATGAGGATTCCTTGTCATTGACAAGAAATTTAATGCATGTGGAGGAAAAAGATTAATTGCTCTGGTTCTGGTTTTCAGCCTGACCTCCACAAAAGGAAAGTCCCTGTAACATCTCAAACTGTGTCATGAAAACAACTCTGCTCCTTTGTTAGTGGTGGTAGCTCATGGTGCTGCACTGAAATCAGCTCTGAAAGCTGTTTCTCTTGTAGTCTCCATGTTGGCTTTTGGAGCTTCTGGGAGCTAAGACAATGAAAATTAACAGCTTGATCTCATTAGCAGTGTCCATTATTTTATTTTTTCTGTGCAGAGCTGTCCCTTTAGACATAGATGCTACAGGAGAAGTATCAAATGGGTTCTGAACACACCAGTTTTCACTGGAGGGGGTGTCTAGCTTGAAAGCAGTGCTATTAGTACCAGTTTGGGTGAGAAAGAACTTTGTTTTTACATTATCTGTATTTTCAGTCAGACAACAGGACAGTTTGACTTGCAGTTCCTATCATAGTATGAAAGGAGAACACAAAACTGTGTGCACACTTGACTCTTGCTTAGGAAATTCCAACCAGCTCAACAATGTCGTAACTGTGTTACAATTGCAGAAAAGCAGATCTGAATATCTTACTCATACTTGGGGATGTACCCTAATTGTATCAATGTTTAGTGATGGTTATGTGGAGCACAAAACCTATGGGCCTCCTCCCAGCATACTGACAGTGCATGTGGCATTTCCAGATAATTCTGTGCACTGTGGCCTTGCAGGAGCAAAACTTCTGCACAGGAGCTCCATGAACTAAACTAGAATTAGTATTTCTGAGATAGATCTGGTATTATTGCAGTAGAAAGTTGTGAATAATACAAGGCAGCAGAATGTTTTAGTTGGCAATTTCACTTTGCTTCTATCTGAGAAATTAACATGTGAAAAGACACCTGTAATCCAGGCTCAGTAGGTTAATTTCATATGAACTATTTTTGAAACTGAATGGCAAGTCATAGATAGTGGTGATCGATACAGTACTTTTGATGAAAAAAATTCCCTGGGATGACATCACTTCTTGCATTATTATAGCAGCCCTTAAGCTAGCCCAGAGCTGAAGAGAAAAATGTAAAGAAAAGAAATTATCTCTCCAACTTCTTTTTTTAACCTCTGTTTCAGACTGAGTTTATTTCAGTCTCTGTGTTCAGATGACAAACCTGAAATTTGTTTTGTTGAGGTAGGCTGAGAAAAAAGGCTCTGAAATTAATTGCAAGTTCCAGTTCAAGGTTATCTAGTTATTTACATATGGTAACATTTTTTTCTTTAATATCAAGATTGAAGAAATTTATTTACTCTGAGTTCACAAAGCAGCTGCCTTCAGCTTAAATCAAATATATACTGTTTGAAGTCTGTCAGTGGAAGCCTCCCTGATGTCTCTGTCTATTTGTGGAATTCAGGCTTTTTTGAAAGCAATAGTTTCTAACCTGCAGAAATTATTTTAGAATGTGGCCAGTGGGCCTCCTCCTTGAGTGTCATTTTTCCAGCCAGCTTTGCAGGAGAGCAGCATCACAAAGGTCTTGCACATTAATTGGTTTCATGTCAAAATCTGTGCTAGCACTGGGAATTAGGAGTAAAATGATGTGCACAAGTGTAGCTGCTCCTCCCTTTGCGCCATGTGAGTTGTGTCACTCAGGTGGGCACTGTTACACTCACTGTGCTGCTGGACAGCAGCATGGTGAAAATTAAAATGATGAAATACATCCAATTACAATTAAATGAGGCAGAGATTGAAAACTTTCAGTATTTGTTTGGTGTGGAATATTGATCTGATAGCAGTTGCCTGGGGAGGGATTTACAAGAAATACATATAAACAGTATTGTTGTCTTTATTCTTGAAAGTTACTGTAACTATGAAGATGGAGTGAGTTCAAGATGTGCTTGCTTTGGTTGTACTTGCCACATTCCTCCCCCAGGTGCAGAAAGGTAGGTATATTTAAATAGTTACCTCTCTGTGCCTTGACACTGTAGATAATATTCAGAGATAAAGACACTATATATCTGATGGAAATTTTAATCAGTGAGAGCTGAAATGCTACTAAATAATGGCACCATGAAATAACAATATTTTTAACTCTTACACTGCTTCCCATCCGTGCCCAGCTATTACATTTTTCCAAAGGTATTTCCATTAAAGGACAAAATGGAATCGTTGTGTAGCAGGCAGACATTTTGGTGAGTGGAGAAGTTTGTTAACTCTCCCAAAGTCACAAGAGAAGTTGGTGACCACCAGGAACAGAAGGCACGCAAGTCTCTGTGAGCCACAAGACTGTCCTTCCTCCTGCACACCGAGAAGCACTGGCACGAAGGGGAAGCAATTTCTGTGCCTTTGGAGAGGCCTTTCCGGTGATTCTGGCAGCGTCAGCAGAAGGACACACGGTTTGGATGGCAACGACTCTCTGTGTGCCTCAGAGTGTTCTGTAGTGTTGGCTGCTTTCATACTGGTCTCATTTTATGAGGGTTGGCCAAACATTCCCCATGCAGGTAGAAGACCAAAGGTGAATCTACCATTTTTGTTGAAGATGTCAGTGAGCCATAAAAAAAGCCCTATAATGCTTGTAAAGCCCTTTGGTCTGTGCTGCAGTAGGCACATGTGCCAAGGAAGAAGCTTGTAAAACTGATAAGAAGAATTGTTCTTTAGTGCCAGCTTTTAGATCTATCTCTGGCATAAGTAATGGAAAATATGTATAAATTATATTCAGCTGCCTATTTTATTAGCAGTTCTCATATAGTCTCATATTTTCAATGATTACCACCACTCCCCAGTTTTCAGTAGTCGAATGTCAGGACATTTTGTGTCCCTCCACTCTTTTTGCAGGCTGTAATTCCAGCAGGAGCCGACAGTGTGAGTACTAACACTGTGTAAAGCAAGACCAGGGAGATATCAACCCTCAAGAGAGTAGTCAGACAGTCAGCTGCTCGCTGGCCTGGTCACACTCCGTGGATGCAGCTGAGCTGTTTGTGATGGGCAGGGAGCAGACAGGGAGCACAGCCCTTCCTGCCCACACCATGGGATGGCTGCTGCCTTGGGGGTGGTTATTTGTGGAGAAAGATCTTTTCCTTCCTTTGATATTTTTACCCAGAAGAGTGGGTTAGTAGTGTAGAAGCATCAGGATTGCTTTCACATAGCTTGCCCCTGCCCATGTGCTAGGTTTTATCAGTATTAAAAATTTTCTAGTCCATATTTCTGTAAGTACTGGAAAGACAATAGTAAAATAGTTTTCTTCAGAAGCCTTTGTTTATCCTCATAAATTGTTTGGGAAATGAAGGAGGTTATTTCTTGTAGTACATTATATAAACAGTGTGATTCTGCAGTTACTTTATACTGTCATCTTGGAATGGGTTGAGGATAATAAGTGGTGTTTAGTCATCTGACATCTGGCAATTAATATGAATACACTTTTCCATAGGCAACAGAAAGCAAAAGGATTATAAATGTAAAGTAATTATGTAATGTTAATGTTGCAGTACTGGCCAAAGACCTTAGATTGGCAGTCCCATACCTTTAGATGTCATGCAAACAGTAAGTAAATATTTCTGCCTTAAAAAGCTTACAAATGCTGAGAGCCTTTTTTCAGACAGGACTTGCTGTGAGTGCAGAGGGGGTTCTTGTTCAGTCATGACTAGAGCAGTCATCTTGAAATTGTGAAGGAAGCACAAGGTAGAAAAAGTACAAATGAAAGTTGTAGAAACTGAAAGAGAAAATGCATTTGTGGAATGAAAGAGTATTGATCACAACTTGTTTCAGTGGAAATTTATCTTATGTAGCAGCTGGTAAGATCCAGAGACATTTGGATTCCCAAATGTATGTCATGCTCTGGTTGGCACTGCAGCTTCAGATGTGGGGGTCCACCCCATTCTCCTTGACACAGGCTGAGCACTGAGGTGCATAACTCCCTCCTGAGCTGCCCTGTGACTTTATTGGAATGAGAAAGAAGAGACTCTCCTAAGTACTCAGGCCCAGATTTTTGTGTGTTAGATTCATGAGTCTTAATTCTGCAGCCTTTTAATAGCGAGTTCTCAATATCTTACTACATTTAAAGAAAAAAAAGTAGTCAGTGCTTTACTGCTTCCAGTTGGATTGATATTTATATATGCTCCCTTCTGGCAGCTTTCCTTCTGTTAATGTTGCTCTGATTAGCTGTAAAAGACTGAGGAGATATTCTTGAAATAGGTTGTTCCTAAGGGCCACTCCGATGTTTATCCTCTTATAGTATGGCACAGCTGGGAATGGCAATTTGCTCTTGTAACAGGTTGAACAAGGATCAGCTGCAGTATTAAAAGATTAGTACCCAATAATTTCCAGCGAGCTGTTCTGTAATAAACTCAGCATGTTGATGTGGATTTTCAGTGTTTGAATGTTGTCTCCTGTATGTAACATTTCATTTCAAGTCAGCAAAAAAATCCCAAAACCCAAAAAAATCCCTGCCAAACAAAACTCCCCAAAAAACACCACCACCTCCCCACCCCCTGTATTCTATGAATTTACACTCTGATGTTCAGAAACACTTTGATTTTAAACTTGTAAATTATGTAATGATATATGTATTTAGACATCTGGACAACAGCTCTGACAAAGCAAACAGGCACTCTTAACTAATAGGTTGCTGTGCTGCCAGCCAGAACAAATGAGAAGTATGTGGACCCAGTAGGAAGAAAATCAACCAGTTAATTTGTTTTCAAGGTTTATTATTATTGTTGAATCTTACTTATTAATGACCTCTGTACATACAAAATTGATACATCTGTTATAACAGTGTTTGTATTTATCTTATGACCCTGCTGTAAGCAGCTATCACTGTAGCGTTTCATGTCCACTTATATCTCATTTTCCAAAGTGCATAGCTGCTATATGATGAAACAACAAAACAGCATTAAAATTATTAGATTTAGAGGTGTAGCAGCACTCTTTTTCCTTGCTGCCCTCTTAATTCTTCAGAGTAGAGATGAGGACTTGTGTGGGTCTTGCAACAAAATTTCTGTATGGGAATTGCTAGGCAGGAGCTTTGGCAGTCTGGTGTCTTGAATGCTGATGGATCTTTTTCCAGTGCCCTGGATACAAGAGTGCTTTGATGTTACTTTGGAGTTTAGCCATGGTAGATGCTACAACTCTTTTTCTCCAGAGAAAACATGGTGTTCTCTGGCCAGTTTTAGTCAGATGTTTAATGTTAACTTTTATATGTAAAATCAGCTATGCAAGAAAATGGATAAATGCCTTTGCCCTCAGAGTGACACTGTGTTTCTTTAGCCTGTGAGCAACACAAGTAGGAATTACAGAGTTTGGCTCTTGGCCTTTGGAGCTGTCACAATGTCAGTGAGAGTTATGAGATGCTTGTGCTGACTTTGTACTGTGCTTACACATCTCTGTGCCCAGGACACTGGAGTGAGCAATTGCAGATCTTGTATGGATGCTGTGGCAGGTTCTTTTGAACTGCACAAGAGTTGTGCCAGATCTGCTCAAAATAATTTAAAGCCTGCTGGATCTGCTCGCTTGAGCTGTGTGTGATGAGGCTGAGTGCGTGCCTTTGTTGCAAAATGTAGATGTGTTGGTAATTTAGCAGGTTTTGAAGCACTGGATGTTGTGCTCATGAGAGCCAATTTTTTCATCCTTTAAACAGCAGCATCTCTGGTTCACATATGATAAGAGGCGATGCTATTTGTAACAATGTGCATTTGCTTGTTTTGCTATGGGTTGTTTGAAAAAATCTGTTCCTGAAGGGTTGTTTTCCTTGTTTGCATGGCTGGCTTGTGAGGGCTTTAGTCACTGGGTTCAGGTTTGCTGCTGCTCCACTTAGCATCTAAAATGTCTTGGCAAGGAGCATGAAGTGTTTTCCTCTTCTTCCCGGAGGCTCTGCAGAAGCTTCTGCCCTGGCTGAGCCTGCCCCTGCACTGTGTGCTTCAAAAAGAAAAAGCAATTTCTCCTGTTGTCAGGCAGCCTGCGAGTAATGTGCCTCCTTGCCTCAAGAAGGATCCCAGCCCCTCTGATTCTGCATGTGTATAAGGAAGAGGGGCTCATAACACTGCAAAATAAAATCCAGGATGGTGCTGTCAGCCTGTGATTGCTTTGGAGGTTGAAAAAGTGGGGAATTTGACAGAAGAAGCTCTAAAGCCAATAAAGGACTGTTTTGCCCTTGCTAGACTTGGCTTGAGATGAAAGTAACTGTGGATGATGTATTTGATTGGTAGGAATCACACTCAGTGGAAAACACATTAGCATTTCAGATCTATAGTAATTTGAGTCCAACACTATGTGTCAAACAATAGCCAGCAATTTCAGCAGCAATAGTAAAACCCATGTGAACATTGATTAAGCAACAATATGTCCAGAGGGCAAGATATTTAGAGTGGGTATTTGGCCTTTGTTCATGCTTAAATGTTTTTAACCTTTCCAGTGTTATAAGTGGATTGTAGGTATATTCATAATATGCATTAGTGTTTGCAGTCAAGCAGAAATCTTGAGCTAATGTTAGAGCTTAGTAAATAAGATTCAGGAAGAGGTATGTCACAATGGATATATTTTTAACATGCAAAATAGTCTTTGTTTACTGTATTTTAGAAGGAAAAAATCCCCACATATTGCTAAGATAAATAGATGAAATTCAGGGTTGAGTTACATAAAACTTAACTTCAAATCAACTCTTTAGTTAATGTTGTAAATACCTGAAAACAGAACTTGATCATCAAAAGACTACTAACATGCCAAGCATCCTTGACAGTCACCACAACTTTAAACCTTACACTGAGATGTGAAATTCAACCTCTCTATTTCCTGTGTTGAGATGCAGTTGTTGAAGATATTTGCTGTATTTAAGTTTTACAATAACTTCATGTACCTAATGGTTAATTACATTTTGTCACCCCGCTGTTCAAGGCCGTGTAACTGAATGTCAGGCTTCAGGAGCTTTCAAAACTCATCCAAAACTCTTCTCCCAAACTGTTTTAGTTGCAGCAGCTGCTTCTCTTCTGACAAAAGTGTTGTTGAGGGGATGGATTTACAAAGGCATTTCTCTCACCCCACCCAGGAGGAGAATACCTGGGAAGCTGAGCACAAGGTAAGGATCCCCAAAGGACTTAGCACATCGTAATGCAGGAAGAAATGAGACTTCTCAGCTGGTGTCAAACCTGTACCTCTGAGAATTACATTGTGCCTCTGAACTTTGTAATCTGGAAGTGAGAGTAGAGGAATTGCCTCTTTCCTCTCAACTGGGTCAAACAAGTGCAGCAGAGCCTGGCTGTGTTGTTTCCTTAATCATCCATCTGCCTGGGAGCTGCTGCCTTCAGCCTAAAGGAGTCTGTGGGTATCTTAGGTCATCTTTGCCTCACAATGAAATCTTGTGTCTGCCAACAGACATGCCCAGCACCAGAGCTTAAGGTGTTTGTGTAACACTCAAAAAAAGTTTTGCAGATTTTTGGAGATAAATGGAATCCTTCTCTCTTCTCAGCTTTTTCAACTTCTGTGTTGTTCTGTCTCATAATCTTTCCCTTGTACAACCATGTTGTGAAATAATAGAAGTTAAAACTTTTGTCCAAGATGAGAACTGTTGTATGAAGACTTACTAAAAAAAGGTCTGTGGAGTGTAATCTTTTTTTCCCTCCTAAAATCATTGTGTGTTTACCCACCTCTGCTGCCACTTAAGTAATTTGAAAAATAAAGAACCAAAACTAAGTTTGCTAGCTCAGGCAGAGAAGTGAAAAAAAGGTGAGAAAATGCTGCCTTGTGCATGTGGAAGTACAGTATTGAGAATCATACAAGATAATAAGATAGAAATAAATACAGTTATATACTTGAATTGTAAATTTTTTGTAAATATCAACCAAATGTTTGATTGTAATTTAAATTGAGGAATTCCTGGTCTTTCTGTATAAGCAGCAAGTGATTTAGGTCCACAGATGGGAGCTACTGATGTCTCTTAGGAGCTGCACCTGACTTCCTCAGTGGAGCTATGTGGACAGCTGCTCTGAGGAAGCATCTTCCGAAGTTATTTTAGTTTCTGTCTCAACTTTCCAGGCTGTGTCTTTACCATCTTTCTTTGCTAGAGTCATAGCAGTAGCATAAGGCAGAGGTGCACACTGCTCCAGAGCAGCCGGCCTTCACAAACCCCCGGCTGTCCCTTCCTTCAGGTCAGATCTGGCTGAATGCAAGACCCCAGCTGTACCAGAACTGTCCAGATTTCCCACAGGAGTTTCATACAAATTAATGCCAAGAAAATTTGTGGTCAAATTTTAGTATCTAAGACTTGCATGTTGCACTTGATTCTTGCCTGCCTTAAGCTGTGTGCCACTGTTTTCACAGGTGCAGAGCAAGATGTAGGAGTGGAAATTGCCACCAACTCATAACCATAACACTTTGCATATTGGAAACGACTAATCAAGGGGCAAAGCAACAGCTTTCAGAATGTGGTCTTGAGTTACTAATAGAGGCAGGGCTTTGCTAGGTCAGGAATTGCACAGCTGTTTGGTTGGGTTTTTTTTTTTTTTGTTTTGCTTTGGTCTTTTGGTTTTTTTTTTTAATGTTCCAGTAGAAATAAATTCACTATTTTTTAATCTTTCTCATAACCTTGTTAATTTTTCACTAGCTAGCATGCATCTCAGTGCTGAATCCTGGGCTCTGCTTTGAAACAGCTAATGAAAAAATTGCCACTCCTCTCTGCATCATTAGCTTAATGTTAGTTAATAATACTTAGTATTTTGCAGAGTCACTTGTATCTTCAAAGCACTTAACAGTTATTAACTAATTAATCCTCACAACATGCCTGTGAGTTGGAAGGTAAATAAATATTAGCATTCCCCTTTTAGCAAAGGGGTAACCAAATAGGAAGATTAAGTGATTTGCATGGACTTAGTGGCAGAGCTGGCAAGAGAACGCCTGTGCTTTAATGCTTGTGCTTATCCTTCCAGCCATACTGGCTCAGTGTGAATTAAACCCTTCACCATTACCCTGTGTAGCCTTCCTGAACACTTCAGTACTTTTTCAGATCTAAAGTTTATGTCTCTGGTCATAGCCTGTCATACTGATGATGGCTGCTGCCCTGGGGTGCAGGTCCTTCCCATGTCCCATTACACAAAGTGTGGGCAATATTAGAAAGGAGGCTACAACTCCCTTGTGCTTCCCCCAGCAAATCCATGCCAGGCCTGTATTTAGAATGTTCAGAAGAAAAATACTGAGCCTTCTCATATGTAATATCTGGCCATTGCTTTTACAGAACAATATTAATTAATAATACTGCTCTTTCACTCAGTGCTGAATCAAAGCTGGAGCACCTGAAAATGGTCTGTGGAGGCCGTCTTGTCAATCACAGTCTTCAAGAAGCATTTGTGAAGCTATGGGAATTCTCTCTGATATGCCTATATATAGTGAATATTTTAAATTTATATAAATTATTTTAAACAGCATAAATGATTTTTAACCAAGGCCCCCTGCTTTCCTCACACCTTCTGTGTTCTGTGAGGAGATCATATCCTAAGTGACTCCAGAAGGCTCCAAGTAAGTTTTTGCATTGACAAGGCCTTCAAACAAAAATGTGGTCTAAATACTAGAAAAATGTTTATATAAGTGAACGTAGAGGATGTCATTTTTAATAGATTTGTGGGTCAAAGCTCAGCTTCCACCTTGTCAGCCTCCCCTGTGGAAAAATCATTTCCATTCTTCTACCAGAAGGGGGTCACAGTAAGGGGAAATGCCGTGGCAATAGCTTTGGCACCAAAGGTGGAACATGAGTTTGTGCCCTGGGATCCACCCAGCAGCTGCAGTGGCCTCACATGGCTCAGTCTGGCCCTTCCTACCCTGAGGATCCTACTCTGCATTCCCTGCACTACAGCTTGGAGGTGGGGAAAGCTCAGTGATGTCAGCCCTCAGGCACACAGGGACCCTGCTGGGGTGGAGCTGGGGCTCGATGCCCTTTGCTGCCAGTGGCTAACATGGGTGCACCCAGTGAGGAAAAGTGGCCCTGCCAACCTCCCCACCTTTCACTGTGACAGCACTTGAGCTTTTCTGTTTACTCTTAGACATGTCTTGGGTGCTCTTCCACAGCTGAGGGAATTAATGCCTTAATGCTGCTGATCTTCTAAACCTGATGGCTGAGATATTTGTGTCCTCTCTTCCCCACAGACTCACTGTTCCTGCTGGTCTGTAGTGTGCATGCTGAAATGTTAACAGCTGCCATGATGTAGGAAGACAGCAAGCTGAGGGACAGGGCTGTGCCAGGGAGCAGATTCTTGTGTCCTTCTGTGTCAGCTTCTCCTGATTGCCACAGCCTGTCTTTATCCAAATTGCTCCTGCTTGTCTTTGACGTCTGTCAAAATGGGCCAGAACTGAGAATGGGCCAGAGCTGAGTTCAATATTTTGTTGAGCTATCCCCTCTTTTGGGGGAGTAGTTGCTGAGTTATCCCTGTTTCATGTTTGTTAATTGTCCATTAGAGCTGGGTGATCTGCCAGAGAATAGGTTACAGAAGCCTAAGTAACTTGAACTTGATTTTAGTAAAAGCTTTCAGACAGAGACAAAATGTGGAATTAGGATACTTGGAAAATGGTTTAGTGTTTTCTAAATGCCTCCCCCTTGTTGTTGGCACTGGTGAGGTTGCACCTTGAATCCTGTGTCCAATTCTGGACCCTCACTATTTTATTATAAAAAAAAAAAAAACAGAAAAGCTGGGTTTTATGAAAACCCAAATTTAAAAGTTATTGAACAGCATAGTTGCTTAAATACAAAAATGGAAACTTGGCTTTTTTTTTCTGGTTGTTCTGATGGTAAGAATACTTCACATTGAATGAGAATGGTTTGGATCTTTTTATTGATGCCAAGTTTTTTGGTAGGTCAGTCACTAATCCAAAAGCTATGGTTTGTCAGATGCTAGGTTTGTCAGATGCTAGGTTTATTATCATGTGCATCTAGGTGGGATTATTCCTATTTTTTCCCTCCTAATGGTTGTGTTGCTGATGGATTTCTTTTATTCAGAGCAGTAAAATACCTCTTGCCTGTGCCAGTTTGCTTCTCTCTGGTGGCTGGCATCCCTTTGCCCTGCTTGTTTGTAGGAGCTTGGAGATCCCCACCAAGAGCAGCCTCAGCAGGAGAAGTGTGTGGCCCCTGCTGCTGGTCACAGAAGGAGGGGACACAGAGCATGTCTGGAACAGGGTGCACCCACTGACTTCTCTGTGGGGTTTCACTCACACTCAGAGCTGGCTACAGTCCAGTATTGCTCACAGAACCACTTGGGGAGCTGACAAATCCCAGAAAGGTCATAGGGAAATGGTACCTGTGCTCCTCTGTACAACAGAGCCATTTCAGAGGATATTCACCTCTCACTGTTTAGACCATAGTGTGCATTCTAAAGCTGCCCTTCAGTTCCCAGGACTCCTGCTGGCATCCTGTTAGCCAGTTCAATGGGCTGTGCTGCCAGAGCAGAGGGACAGGGTGTAGAGAAAACACAATGGCTTTTTATAGAATGTTCTCCTGATTTCCCACCCACTGAACATTAGGGAAGGCTTTTCTGATTCAAATACATATTTAATATTCTATACTTGAAAATTCTCCCTGCTCTGTTAAGCCAGTGTCAAATCTCAATGGAAGCAGCTTTGTGTCGCTTTTTAAGAGTCCACACAGCTGCACTTAAAGAGTGACCAATTTTTCATGAGAGTAGGTGCTGCCAGCAGGATGCTCAGAAAGCGTGGGCTGAACAGTTTTATTTTCAACTCTTGCTGTAACTAATAAATTGAGTCTTGTGGATTTTCAGACAAGCAAAGTGATCCCAGTTGTCTCTTAGCAAAATAGCCACAATATCTTCCTTTGCCTTAGTGAAGTAGGACAAGTATTTGGCAGGGGCAGCTACAGAGCTGCCAACAAGCTCCAGGTCAGAGTTGGAGCTGTGGACACTGTTGCAACACTGCCTGAGGCAAGCTGAAAAATTGGATTAAAAGAAATTTTCAAATACAGGCTTTTGTTCTGCAGATTTCCAGGTATGAGAAAGAGAGTGGGAAGGAAGTTAGCCTTGTGACAGACGAGATATCTGGCTGTGGTGTTCAGATACCCCTCACTTTCTTGGAAGAAGACTTGTGTGTTCTTGTTTTTCAATTTCATTCTTGTTTTTCAATTTCATTCTTGTTTTTCAATTTCACATAAAGGTGAAATCCTCCTTTGGCTGCCTCAGCATCAGTTATGGGTAATATATAATGCTAGCAAATTTAGTAAGGGTGCCATTTGTGTTCAGCATGACACACTGAGTCGTGCATCCTGTTTGCTATAGACATTGCAAAACTGTATTTTAAATGTCAACTGGAAAAAGTGGGGTTTCCAAATTGTTTTTTACACTTTTACTGCTTTGATCTCTGGCTGCCTCCAGAATGGGGGCTGGGAGGATGGCCTCACCATGTTGTGTCTTTGCTTCCCAGGTGTTGCACTGGAAGTGTGAGTACAGCTAATAAATGCTGTCTTACTGTTTTCCTCACACGAGCAATGGCTGGGACCATGGTAGTCTTTCCTTCCCTCTGTCCAAACCCAACTGTTTTCCTTGTGCAGGCACATGTAGCTTGGCCAGTTCTCTGCAGCCATTCATCCAGCTTTCCCCAGTTTCTGGTATGTTTTTAACAAACACAGATGAGGGGAAGTGTGAGACACCATGTTAAAATGCTTCCTGCACAGTCTCCCAAAGAAAGGTCCTTCTACGAATGCTTGACATACAGATCATTTTTGACCTTTGATCATCTGTCATTTTATTGTAAGAGAGCATGCCATCATTTGCCACCGTTTAAAATAGACCCAGAGGAAGTCAGGGCTTAATCTTAACCTCAAACACATTGAGCCCTGTATTTCCTATCCAGCCATAGGCTGTGCTATCTGGTTTCCTACACCTCAGGCCTGCTAAGTTTAGTTCCTCTCAGCCAGCTGCTAAGAAGGAAGGGAAACTGTGTTTGCTGTGGATAAAGCATTTGCTGTCTACAGCTCTCCAGCTTTATAGACTAAATGGTAGACACCAGTACAATTCTGATGTTTCTCCATTTAAAAAAATGTATTTTGAATTCTTTTCTCTCCTTATTTATCTGTGGGTTCATACATTTAAATTTTTGATGCCATGCTTTCTTGGGCTTCTCTCGGAAGAACTTATATGCTTAGGAATAATCATTTAGCATTTATGACTATCATGTGGTTAAACCATTGCTAAATTATACACTGGAGCATTATGCATTAATTAATATTCTATCAAACCCAGTGTAGTCACTCAGGTCTTTCATCTTAGAAAGTAGATGAATGAGTGGAATATATAATATACCATACAGAAATTGAGATTGCCTCACTAGAAATCATTATTTATCATAGAAAGTAGCTGCATAAAATATCTGGGATAAAACTGACCTATTTTTCCTCTATATCAGTATCATTCCTTGTCCGTTTGCTTCAGGCAAGCAGATTGGAGGAACTGACTGATTTCCTTCTTGGAAATCAGGCCCTGCTATGAAACCCATGGACCTGTTTCAGCAGTGTGTCTTCTGAGGACCTTAAATATTTATTAACATTATTGCTTTCTTTTTCTCCCTAATGTTTAGTAGAATTATGATAATTTTGACACAGCTGTACCTGCTGGGTCATTGGGCCACATCTGGCAGCCACAAGCTACAATGCACACACAGGTGGTTCAGCATCCACAAGCTGGAGCTGCCTTTTTGGGGAGGGTTTGGGAAGCCTGGATCCCTGCTGCACAGCAATGTATTTTCTCAGAAATAGTACACACTTCCTGGCAGAAATTTGGGTTTGGATTATTTCCAAAGCAAAACTCATAGCAACATTGGTATTTCTGTGAAACCCACAGGAGTGGGAAAATCACTCTTTGTCCCTCATGATTCCACTAAACCTTTGTTAAATTCCTTTCTTCTGTTGTGTCACACATCTCCAGCATTTCAAATCATGAAAGGGGAAAGTCGTCCTGATGGAAAAGATTTATACCACCATTACAAGAGACAGAAGGGGCTGAGGGCCTTATTTCAGTATTTGTATAAAGCTGCTGTTTTGCTTTCCTACCGTTGCACACAGTTTTATCTGAGTTTTGCTGTTTCCATAGCCTTATATCCTCCACCCCTCATTGGTCCTTGCTTTTGAGTGGCAGCACTCATAAATTCAATTTCAAATTTGATATCTGGATCTGCTTCTCTCAACAGCAGGGTGAATAAAAACATCCAGTTGGACCTAGAATACTGAAGACTTAGGTAGAATGTTGATATAGGACAAAAAAGGAGGGTTACCTTCATCAAATGTAAAAGAGGGTAGGAAATGCTACCCTGCATTTTTATATTAATACATGAATGTATCTTATTTTTTTCCACCACCCATCATGTAATTGCATAATTTCAAAATTGCATAATTTTTGAGCTTCAACGTTCTCTTTTTCATTTAGAGGCAGATTGGTCCTGATGCCTGCATAGATTTTAAGTATTAATTATTTAAATGTGTGAAGGGAAAAGCAAACCACAAAGTTAGTACAGAGCATTGCCCTACAGATAAGGACATAAAATGCACAGAATGGGGATGTAAAGCAAATGCTTCAAAAAAGTTGTCTGGACCATGTAATTGAATTTATGTAATCCAGTCATGGAGACAGAAGAACCTGTTGGTACTGCTGTTTTAGTCTGCTCACAGATGGCCGAAAACATATTGTGAAAATACTTAGATGCTAATGGCTCCAGAAAACTCCTGTAACACATCTTGAACCAGTCAGGACTGGTTAATACAAAATTCAATACAAAAGCTGAAATCCAAAGGAGGCTTTTGTGATGAGAAAGCTCCTAATACACTGAATAACCTTGGCAAATAGTTGCCAAACTTACTTACTATGATACCAAATGAGAGTGGGGATATATTTGTATAATTATTCTTGCAAGGGTGGGGATTGGGATTCACAATCTTCCCTCTCTCCTTCAGCTGGTGTGTGTATATAGCTCATCTTGCTGGCTTTAACACAAAGTGCAGGAACACTCAGCCTCAGTAAGGATGGCTAAGTAGCCCAGATTAAGGAGCTTTAATAAATGCTTGCTCCAGGCCCAGCTGTGTTGGTAGAAGCATTTCAGTGATGCTTCCCAATTACAGATGACTCAGAGAACCATTTATTATACTTATGTAATTATGAATGTTTTGTGTTGTAGGTTTGCAGTAACAACTTTTGTTTATATCAGTAATCTTAACACTTCACCTGTATTTCACTTAATAGATTCAGGAAGAGACACCTCTATTCTCTGGAAAAAAAAGATCAGCAGGAAAGCCTAAACCCATGCTTTTGTTTGTCATGTGTTGAGCAAATGGTGCTGACACCAGGAAATGTGCAGCACTTGACACGTGCATTCTGTAAGTGCTTGGATGCAGCTAGCAGGCATCGCGTGCCGCCAGCGCTTCGCGGTGCTGACAGCACCCTGGCAGCTCATCATGCTGGACTGAAAAGAGGATAAACGACTATATAAAGCATATAATTACATTTTTCTGTGCATAAATATGTACATTACTGAAGACTTCAAAAAATCAGCAGCTATCTCAGATTAATGTTATTTAAGAGACTTTTTGAGGTGTAAATAGATTTTAAACTATTTTAAGAATACAGTATTTTTTTTAGGATGATAGTTCAGACTTTGAAGGTACCTGTGGTGGGCTGGAGGAGCTGTGCAGATTGACTGGCAAGTTATTCTTGCAACTGCTATTCCCTTTGTAACAGGAGATGACCATGGTGTCTCGTGCCTACAAACAGAGGGGCAGTTTGGCAAGCTGGAGCAGCAAGAGTGGGGAGTTATGTGATTGCCTGAAGAGGTGGAGTGAGGCAAGAGAGTTAACTTGGGAAGAGGCTGGTGATTCACAGCCCTCTAAGGAGACATACTGATGGCAGACCAAGTCTTGGAGGGAAATGCTTGGAATAGTCACATAACATTGCAAGCTTAGCATTATCCAGCTCGAATGTGGATGCACAGCCAGGCTGTGCAGACCCTCAGCTGTCAGAACCAGGCTGCATTTGCACAAATGTGCTGCTCAGCTTCTCCTGTAGTGAAAATACAAGCAGAGAGTGTAAATCCCCAGCACAGTGTCCTGCAGCCACCCGTGAGGCAGAGCAGCCTGCCCAGCTGGTGACCCCAGTGCTGGCAAAGCCCTGGTCTCAGTCTGAAGGAAGGTGAGCATGCAGCAAGCTGGTATAACTACAGCTCGGGCTGGCAGGCTCTGAATGAGAGGACAGACTTCCAAAGCAGTTTAAGAAAAAATCTCTGTGTATAAATCAGTTCCTTCAGGAGTTTTAGGAGAATGCGGAACATGGGGTTTACAGGGACATCAGCTCCTGCCTCTGCTCTTCTGCTTGTAGCCCAACTCTCATTCTTCTACCCAGGTCACTGGTTAACGGTATGAGTAGAAGAAAATGTCATGTCAAGATGCCTTAACCATCATCCCATTATTTGCATCCTCCTTGGAAACTTGCACTGATTGTCTAAGGCAGATGCAGGCAGGCCACAGCAAGCCAGGGCTTCTGCCCCACTATGCTCTCTTCCAGTTTACCTCTTCCTGTGACATTTGTGTTTGGGTTTGGTTGCACCCTGCCTGCAGGGCAGCAGCCAGTTCACTGCCCTGGATGGTGTGAGGATTCACCCTGGGGACTCTGGCACTCGAGGGAGTCCTCTCAGAGGTTGCAAAGAGCAACCCTCAGAGCTGAAGAGAACTTGCCCAAAGGTTTTTGAGACCTCCATGGATAGTGATGCAGAACATTTATGTGTGTACAGCATCTAGCTATCCATTAGGAGAAAAGCATGAATGAACTTGGAAGCAGGGAAATAATCCTGACAATTACACTACTGAGTTCCTGTGCACATTGCATGACATCTGTGCAGAACCTTGAGTAATGGATGACTAAGTATCATCTGATTGTCTGTTAATAAAAAAGAGGTGAATATGCATGTTTCACTGAGGAAGGAAATGATGAAACTGGGGCAAAATACTTGGAAAGGACTGCATTTCAAAACCCCTTTTTCCTTCCCAGGACAAAGCAAATGCTGCTAGCAACTTTAGGTGGGGTTGGGAAAAGCCAAAATTATAGGAATTATATAGAAAAGGAAGCAGTCTTATGCTTTTAAGTCTTTTTGAGTTACAATAGTGAGTAATAGCAATTTCATTGTATGTGTTTCCAGTACAAAGCTATGGTGTGGGCAGATTTCCTTCTGCCTTTAATAAGAATTGGGTAATCCAGACACATGCCCAGCTGTGCTCTGAATTTAGAAGTCAAGCATTGCTTTCAGCAATGACTTTTTGAAAAATTGATTTTCTTAATATAAATCAGATTCTAAGGTGACCTTGGGTGAGGCAAATCAATACAGGATGCTGAGCAGCCCTTGTTCTCAGCAGAAATACCGACGCCAGAGTCGGGCAGCCCCAGCCAACCCCTGCCCCATGGCAGCCCTCCCACACCTGACCCTGGCCTCTTGTCCTGGCCCTGGGGAGCCCCCAGCACCCCAACATGCAGGAGAAGCTAATGTGGAGGGTGGCTCGAACTCCTGGAGGTCCTTGGATTGTAGCAAAGCAGCAGGCTCTCAGGGAGACACTGTGGATCTTCAGCTTGTTGTGCTGGTCTGTGAGATGGGCTCACTGGGATCCTTTGAGCAGGAATAATGTTCTTCAATTAGTCTGTAGCATCCCTGGGATCCAAGGTACTGCAGACTGAGCAGTCTGGCTGTGGCAGTGGAGTGACCATGATGCACAGTCCCCACTCACTAAAGGTTTCTATTATTTTAAAGAAGTGCACGGATAAGTTACTACTCTAATACTATCACGTACATATATGCAGGCTTATCTTCCTCATGGCTTCAGATATTCCTGTGAAAAACACAGGAAATAACAGAAATGCAAAAGAACGCAAGAAACCCAAATAGCCTGTGCATCACTGTAGTTTCCATTGTTTCCTGGATTTGACTAGCTCAGAAATACTGCAGGAAGTGCTTTTTCTTGTGGTATTTTTGCTTCCTCTCCCAGAAGAGTGGAAGCATTACACAACCACATGTGAAAATGAGAGAGGAATCCATGGTGGTGGTGGCTTGGGTCATGGGAACTCTGGATTTCTGCTTTCTGTGGCTGTTCCCATCTCTGCACTGGGGGGCTGAGGCCCCAGGGCTGGTGTGGCAGCGCTCACCAGCTCTGAGCACCTACGAGTGCATGGTCCTCTTTGGGAAGGCTGGGCTGTGGGCAGCACAGAGCTACTGGGATCACTTCTCTCTCCTCAGTACTCTATGCTTGTAGAGAAGCTGATCTGCCTGAGGCGCTTCTTTGCAGCTTTAGGCAAATTTTTATTCTCAGTGAACCTGCCTAACACTCACATACAGATTAATAAACACCCAGGAGGTTGAACCAGTTCCTTGTGTGTACTTCATTGTTTTGACACACTTTGAGATCTCGTTTGGAGATGTGAAATGCCTGTGATGTTCCTCCATCCAGGCTGTACCCTGGCCAGTCAGCATTCACTGTGGTGAGCCAGTGCAAATGCATTAAATCCTGCATTAAAGCTCTGCTGATAACATTGTGCTTATTAAATAATACAACCATTTTTCCTGTTTGCCAACCAGTGGGGATCCCCAGTACACACTGGGGAAGCATGAACTATAAAAGCCTCTATTCTTTTTTAATTAGGCCGTATCTAATTAAAATTATTGCCTGCCAGTACTAGCATTTATAAAGTCTTTTCCAACCCAGCATGACTCATGGGGCTATATGGAGACAGACTGCACTGCAGTCTATTTGAGATGTGTTTGCTGTGCAATTGTGCTTTATCATCACAGGCAGGCAGTGTTTGTTCAAATTATTATTCGGTGTGTACTGCCAGCCATCTAGGCCACCACAGTTCTTTTTATAAATTCACTGATTAGCGTATTTTGAATATGAAATATGGGTTTGAGATCCAGCTTGGGGCTCTGAACAGACAAATCATTTGGAGGACTGTTCCTGGAAGTCACTGATGGGGAATTTAACAGCTCAAGATGCCAGGCTAGTTTGGGACTCGGCTATTGCAAATGATGTTGAAACCGCAGCAGTCTTTCTATTAACCTGTGTGGCAGTGGGAGCCATCACATGTGCTCCAAGCAGCTTGCTCAGGCTCAGCCTGTGAGAACTGACTGCTTTGTAGGGAAGCAAAGACCCTGGGAAATGGCATGGCTTAGGCTGCCAGTAAAACCAAGCTTAGCCAGCAGCACCCACTGGAGTGGAGCCAGGTGTTCCTCCAGAGACACCAACCAAGAGCCTGCATGGAGAGGTGGGAAGAGGCTGTGGCAGGCAGATGCTTTGCCTACATTTGCCTGAAGAATAAAAGTGTGTCTGACAAGGGCATGGGGTGTGGTTGAGCATGGATGAAAGGAAATGGACTGGGAGGGAACTGCATCCAGAGGCAGCTGAGCCAGCTGGTTTGTGCATGGCAGGAGCAGTCTGCAGGCAGTGGTGCTGGCTCAGTGGTGAGGGATGGGTGCTCTTGTGGGCCAAGGGGACACTTGGGGCTCAGGAAAGTGCTGGGAACTGCCCATGGAGCTGAGAGCAGCTGCTTCAGGCCAGGCAGTAGTGCTTGCAGACATGGTGTGGCAGGATCTTGGCTGGAAGCATGCAAAGTAATGCGCAACATGTGGAACCCCAGGTTTACAGGCTGAGTGCTGATTCCCAGGCATGGAGGAGGACAGTGGGTATGTAGGCTACAGGGTTTAGAGCAGCAGCTCAAGCTCAGGTGTGTCTGCACTGGAAGGACACAAGGAGTGGAACAGAGTAACCCTCATGTTCCTGAGGGGAGGCAGGCAGGAAGCAATGCTTCTGCTGGGGATGTGCAGGGCTGCTTTCCTGCCCTGCCCTGCACAGCCCCTGCTGCTTGCCCCCACCCCACCCTCCAGCTCCCTCAGGTCGGGTTCCAGTGGTGGTGCAGATGTGAGGGGTGAGAAGCAGGTGAGGAGTGAGAGGACACAATGGCAGTGGCAGCCACTGATGGAGCAACTGAAAGTAGAAGGCTCAGCGCCACATTTACAGTGTATACAGGTGAGCTGAAGCCATTGCTGTGTTAGTGCAAGGTTTACAGTGATATTTCATCTCTTTTTCACTTTTTGTGGCACATTTTTCTTCCAAGGCTTATTATAGTGCATGAAACATAGGTGTGATGCTATTATTGTCTTTCCTTTAAGTTCAACCCAAGTAAGACATGACAAGACATGGAATTAGGTTAACATTAAAACCTTACCATATAAATTTAAGTTTTTAGTGTAGGCTTGCCCATCTGAGATTATACCAGCTTTATTCTTAATGCTGTACCCGATACAAAGTAAGATGTAATACCTGCTCTGTGAGCTGATAATCTAAAAGGCAGGGCCTTTAAAAAGAGAAGGTAATATTTTTAGCTATAGGTGAGGAACTGGGACACAGAGAATCAAATTAATCCCATGTCATGCAGACTAGGAATTAACATGTGTTTTGAATTTCCAGTTTCATCTTAACCACAAAAACAAATTTTCTCTTTGAGTAGGGATAGCGTGTTCTGGATTTTAAAACATTTCTTATATGGACTTTTAAAATAATTTAAAGTTCTTGCTATGCAATGGTTGCTCCTTTATTGCTTGGACAGCTACTTTTATGTCTGCAGCATTTTCTTCTCCCACTGTGGATCAAAATACAGATTTTCTTACCTTGTGCAAGATGGTCTTTGCTACGAGTACCTCTTTTCTTCACTGTACTTTGAAGAACAGTTGTATGTATCATCCAATATGAGCTTTGCAGTGTTTCTGGTGTTAAAACAACAACAATAAAACCTCCTGGTGCTTTTTCCCACAGCTAAACAATGTTGTAATTAATGAGAATACAGTTATTCATAAACTGCCACTCAATTGGCTTTTATGGGTCATTCTTTTATTTCTCTTTAATTACATGGTAGAGAAAGAAGAAGCTGAGGCTGGACATGGGACAGGGCTGGTTGTTGCCATCTAACAGGGATGAGCTTTGGACTCATGGTTTCCTGCTGTAGAATACAAAAGGAGTCAGTGAGCTCACACAGTGAGCAGGTTAGTTCCTGCTGCTGTGACTGGCAGCTTGGTTTTCACCTCCACATTGCTGCCGGAGCTGAGTTTTTCTGAGCTGCTACTGTGCTGAAGCTGCTACTGAGCCACTTGGATTGCTGTGATCTTGTTCTGCTGGGAGCCTGATTTGCCTTCAAATTTAGGCCTTGCACCTTGAGAATTGAAAGCAGCATCTTGGGCGGATTTTCTTAGGGGCAGCTGTTTTTGCCAGCAGAAGGCACTCAGTTAGACTGCCTGAATCCCAGTGCCCTTCAGCAATTTGTTTCTCATTTCTTAATGCAACAGTATTATTCCAGATGCCTGAACTTCTCACAGGAAAAACAGTGGGAGGAGGATGCTAAAATTAAATTAGGGGGATAACAAGTTTATACTTGTTTCTTCTGCTCTTTCCCCTGCATGGCTGTAAGAGGCAGGAAATTGAGGGAGACCAACCTTCAGGCCGGGCTGCAAAGGTCACTCACCACTTCACATCTCACAAAACCAAGTTCCCCACACCCCAAGCAGCACTCACCCTCCATTGCTCGCTTGTGTGGTGTCTGGGTTTGCTTTCCTTCCTGAGCTGAACATGTGAGTTCAGCGAGGGCTCACACACCAAAGCGCAGGAGAGAATGGGAAACCTGCCTGTTCGGTTGCAGCTGGTTTCACCGGTTTGCAGCCACACTGAAAAGAGTTTTCAGCCTCAAACAGCACCTTATGGCAGAGGAGTTGCTTTTCAGTGCCATTGAACACAAAATGGTTGCAGGTCTTCAGAATCACATCTACTCCAGCTTCAGAATCACATCTCCTCCAGCTCTAGTCTTCCCTGGCACCACTGGAAAGATGGACCTGCTTTAGATCTCCTGGGCTTTGGCCAAAACGATTTGTGTCTGAAAGGAAAACACTGCCAGACCAGTTAAATTTAGCCTTATTAATTATTCCTGGCAGCCTATGCAGCACCAATTAAACAAGGATTTAAATTCCCCAATGAATTTTGCAAAATTTTCACTTTCAATCTGTTTTAAGTCCTGAATATGTAATCTTTCTGTTAGAAGATGGTCACTCCCCTAAATAGTTTAAATTAATGTTATTTCATGAATGAAAAGAAAGGGTATCTTTACTGTCAGAAATCATTAGTGTATGTACTTTTAGCTTGTCTTTTTTATTGCTCTGCCATCCTACTTCTTGCTTGGTTGCTTTTGTTTGCCTGCTCTCAAATTCTAAAGACTCGTTAACCCTGGATTTCAGTTTGTAAGACTTAGTGTAACAAAAAACGTGGGGGGTTTGTGGGGGCTTCTCAGTTTGTTTAGTTTAGTCTCAGTTAGTTTCTGATGGTAACTAACATAAAGTAAGAGCTGGTATCTTCCAAGAAGCTCTTCCTTTAACTTCATCAGGTATCCAGAAATTCTTGCAATGACAGTACAAGTAATTATCTCTCTATGTTCCTGGTGTTAGAAGCACTCCTTTATCAAAGCAGCTGATTCTCTGCTGATGTGCATGTTGGGTGGCTGGCTGTGCTTGTGTGGAGGCTGCATACACCTGTGCTGCTGCAGCAGTCCAGCAGTACCACAGGGATCTGCTTTTAAGGTTCAGAAGGAGCAGGAATCAAATAACCTGAAGATTTGTAGCTCTTGCTTTGAAACATTAACTAACTTTGGCAAGTTAGAGTGGACAAAAAGTTGCCACTTGTCTTTTCAAAGAGTTCTTTAAAACTACATGTGTTCAACATGGAGAAAGGACAGCTTTTAGCTATAGTCTCATTCAGCAATCCCTAGCACTTTAGCTGAAAACTTCATGTGAAGCTTGTTGTTTGCAACATTTTGTTGGAAGTTATTACTTGGGTTTGTTATTGTTGTTCCTACTACACTGTTGTTCCTACATTGAAGCAATGTGCCTTTAGAACTGGATTCAGCACCAAGAAAAGGGGAAGTGATCCCCATTTCACACCCAGCATTATACCTGGCAGGGGCAAAAAATGCCAGAAATGTACCAAATACAAACGGTGGGCAAAGGTTGGAATTAGGTCTCACTCACTCTTCATATGTCAAAGATGCAGCTGGATGGAGTGCAAAAGGACAAAAGCTGCCTATGCCCCAACAGATGATGGACGAATCCTTATCTCTGAGCCCATTGCCTGGCCTTGCATTTAAATATTTTCAATTTTCATTTATTTCCTTTTTGTTAGAATAATTATTTTAGTTTTTTACTATCAGAATGGCATTTTACTTGAATGGCATATGCTTATGTGGCACTTCAAAGACTTCTTTCTCCATTGCCATTTTCATTGGTTCCTGCCTTTTGATTGTTGTGAAGTCCTGGGCTGGTCCTTGCTCTTTAATTTTAAATTAAGTATCTGGTTGTTATCATCCATTGTGTTTAGAACTCAAGGTCAATGCTGCTAAAGCAGATCGCTGCTCAGTGAACACTGATTGCCTTCAAGACAGTGCTCACTTTGCTGAGGATCTCATGCTGATAGTGTTCCTAGACATGAGCTGTGGTCATTGCAAGGATTCAAATAATCCTTATTTTCAACATGGATTATGTTTCATAAGCAAAGCTGTGACAATCTCGTAAAGCCAAAGAAGCCTTGCTGTGAGCTTGTGTGATAGAAGGCAGGATCATTGCAGAATCATACACAAAATGCAGTGCAGGGGGACCAGGTCAGCTCCCCGTGTAATTCCAGCCTCTTCAGCTTGGTCTGGAGCAAAACTTGGCTTGATCTTGTATCCAGCAAGTTTGTTTATTCCTGGGATGTAGGACCTGGCTGGCCATGCCCATCCCAGGGATGATGCAAGAGCCTTCAGGCAAAGTGTAGCAAGCAGATAACCTGCCTAGGAAAACCAGATACTTAGAAACGTTGTCTTTAAAAAGAGAGTCTTCTGTATATTTGCAGCAGCATTACATTAACTGCTAGTCCTTGTTGGAAAGTTGAAGGCAAACAACCTATAAGATATAGCTCAGGGTTTCTGCAAGACTGATACAGCTGGTTTACAGCAGCATTCTTCAGAGTCATCTGTATCAGATGTCTTTTGTTTGGCTGCCTGTGTCATACTGCAGATTGTCAGCTATGGGATTGCTCTTGAAAGGATTTGCTGTGATCGTAGGGCATCAGGAAACCTCTCTTTTTCTGTAGAAAGATGAGGGGATTTGGCAAATAACTGAATAGCATGTTCAAATAATTTACAAGTGTGACTTAGAGTTTGTTTCCTTTCCCTGAGCTATTTATGCAGCACACGTTTGAAGGCACGCTGTGAGTATTATACAAAGAAATCTGATAGCATGCAATCTCCAAGAGGAGATTTAAGATTTAATATTAGGCAGGATATGGATCACAGGAGCTAATAGGAAGAGCTGTTTACACTACTCTGACAGCCATACTAAAAATTTAGTGTGTTTAATGCTTGTATTTCTGTACTCCTTTTCTGCTGTGGTGAAGGGCATTTGCATGCATGGACTGAATGAATGAAATGCCCTGTGATGTGAAACCATGTTTTGTCATTAACTGCAGAAGCCAAGGTGAATGTAAGAGGGAACATGGAAGCTTCATCTCAGCCACCAGTGTTTATTGCCACAAACCTGTGGTGGGTGTTCTGCCCGTGGGCTCTGGCGAGCTGGCTGTTCTCCTGTGGCAGCAATGCCTCAGGACTCTGGAGTCTTGCCCCAGAGCTGAGAGGCAGCAGAGAGAGGAGCAAACATGAATGAATGAACTCCTCTTTCCCTAGTTATAAACCTTTAATGTAGCAAGAGCCTGAGCTCAGTGCAGTATCCTGGGCTACACCACCGAGTTCAGGCAGTCCAGCCAGAAGTGAACAATTGTGGCTCTTGCCTTCTTTTCTGTTTTTGCACTGTAAATGGTGCCTTCCCTCCAGCTACCACAGCCATCCCTTACTGGTGAGGAAAAGCAGTAATGCCTTGTTTTTAAAAAATGCTAACTTTGCACTGAAACACCTCTTAGTTGTGATCTCAGCATGGTAAGGAAATGCAAACAGTCCACACCACTCCATCCTCACCCATCAGCAATTTCATCCTTTGCCAGCAAACAGCTAGATTCCCTGAGGTCCTGGGGACTGTAGCTGACAGGGATGCAAGCCCTGGCAGTGGGGGAGAGCCAGAGGTCAAGATTCAAAGTATTACAGAGGCTCTGCTGAGCTGGCAGCTCCCTGCTGTCTGCATCATGTGGTTCTAAGGATTTGCCTTCCCTGCCTGTGGAGATGGAGGTAACTTTTGGGTCTTAAATCTCCAAATACTCACAGATTTGACAACTGCTTTGAGTTCCTACTAGCTCTGGGTTTGCACAAACCCAGTACTTTGTGACTAATACTGCAGCTAAATGCATTAATTAAGAGAAAGTGTGAAGTGGCTGCTTTCTCCTCTGCTCATGCTCTGCTTGGGCTGGCACTACAGTCAGGCATTGACCTGCTGGCTTCCAATGTCCTTTCATGATGTGCCCCACCACTTTGTCCACATCAGAGTCTTTCATCTTGTGGTAAATTAGGGCATAATCTCTCTAGGGCCTTTCTCTGACCACTTCCTTTTCTCCTAATTTTTATCCATTTTTATGTCACTTTCTCCTTTTTTCCCCCCCTGTCTTCCTAGGCTCTCAGATCCTCCTTCTGTTGTGGAACACATGCAAGAACATAATGGCAATAGTTCATGGAAGTTGGTATTGTAAGGAGCTCTAAATATTAGGATACTACCCCTGAAATTAGAGCTGCTTGCATTATCAATTTTTAGTTCAGGGGTACTTGAACATTTCTAGTGAATGTATTCAAATACTTGAAAATAGGATTTTTTTGGGAAAATTACCCTTTGTCCTGGGGTAAGCCAGCAGAAGGATACAATTCATTGAAGAGGAGGGACTCAGCACATGGCATCTCTGCTTGGCTCAAGCCAATGTCAAGGCTTCAGCTGCCTTTCGTGGAGTCAGGATTTCTCTGATAAAAGGAGGCTGTACTGAAAATCAAACTGTCTTGATTACTGTCACTGGAAGCTCTGCTTGATTAGACACAACAGAATTTATCCTGTGGAAGAGGTTCAGGAGAGGGAGAGAGCACAATGGATATCAGCCCGGGAAAATAATCTGATTGTAAGAGGTGATCTGAGCTCCTACATGAGGCCTTATTAAATGGAGGCCATTCAGTCCCACAGCTACAATGGCTGTAGTGGGGAAGGAGTTTTTCATTAATTATTCAACAGAAGGGAAATCTATATTTTGCCTCAAACTGACACTTTCTACCATCTGCTTCAAGCATAACTGTCTCCTAACAACTATTATCCACATGGGCTTTTTCTCCTTTTTAGAGTAATCATTATGCTGAACTTCCAGATTGTTTAAGGTATCTGAGGTCCAAGTATGAGCATGCTGTTACAAATGGCTGATACTTAAAATTGCTCTTCTTTTTCATATGGTTTGGCTGGCAGCTCATTAGTACATTTGTTTTTCTCAGTTGTAATTGTGATCCAGCAGTGGCCTTGATCTTGCTAACTGTTGTATCTGAGTTTAACTGCAGTCCTGTAATCCCAACAGGCTCATTTTGAAAGGACATAGTGACTCAAATTCATGCCTCGTATAACTATTGAAATTAGCAATTTTCACCAGGGATAAATTCATCTCAGTATCTACAAGTGCCATGGACACATACAGAGGGTTGTTAGCAGTGGGCCCTGAACATGAAATGAGCATCCAGACCCTAACTGCTGGCTTTGAAGGTGTCACTTAGATAAGATTTTCTGTGTGTTCTGAAGGTGTCCCACCTTCACTCCTAGGAAAAAACCACAAACCAAACCCCTCCAAAAATCTACATGTGCTGTCTGGAGTCTTTGAAGGGAAACTGAGATTTATGCTGAACTCCATGAGCAAAGCATCCTGAAAATGGAAAGGAAATTTAGATGTTTGCTTTCAGGGAATTCCAAAACAAATATAAACAAACACCTCTTATATGCCAAGAAATATTTAAAAAGTAGTTAAAGGTAAATTGAACAGAAATTTGTGGCTCTTGTGTGGTGAGTGTTGCTGCAGAGGACTGTCATGTTCTTCAGTCCTGCATTTAGTGTGCTGTTGAGAAATGTGACATCCAGAGGGCCGCTATGGCTCTGTAGGTGGTTAATCCTTCATCACTCCTAATGCCATCCCACAGTGGGCAGCCAAGACAATGCCGAGGCTGTCTTCAGAATATAATCCTGCACAAGGGGAGGCTGGCTCCTGCTGCACTGTCCCTGGGAGCTGTGCTGGCTGGCTGGGGGCCTGCAGGGCACAGGGGCCAATAAGCTTTGGAGAAAATGGTGGTAGATGGGTCATACTATCAGAAATATTTATTTAATTTTTAATTGTAGAACAAAAGGACCGTGTATCGTTGTGCATACACTTTTGTATCCTTTAAAAATCCATTTTGCATTCTTTCCTGTTAAGGTAGTGGATTTGTAAGTTCTCTTTCAGTCTTGCAGACTGGGCTGGAATTCTGAGCTACAGGTTGGGACCTCATAATCAGACATTGCCATGCAAGGCAGTGCTTACTTGGCCAGCCAAACAGCAGCTGAATTGCACCTTATCAGCTGTGCTCAAACACAGCGCATTCACCACCCGGGTGCCTGAAACGTGCTTCTTTTCAGATGCCTTTTCAGATTCATAGCAGACTCTGCATATGCACCACCTGCAAGCAAGAGCTCCCGAGTGACTGCTGTCCATAGTCCTGCTGTCTCCAGCGGCAGGGAATGAATGTCACAGCTGCTGGAATTAAAGGCATCTTATCACTGTAGTACCTACCATTCTCCATCATTCTGGATCACTACAAATCCTTTTTTTTTTTTGCATTTATAACACATAAAGTGTTTCAGGGAAAAGAAACAAACCCCTTTACTTCCATATGAGGATGATGTTGACAAAGTAGCAGGGCAGATAAATTTGTGGAAAACCTGCCAGTGACAAAACACTTCAAGAACAGCTTTCAGACAAGTTTAACCTATCTTGTATTCACTTAGACACCCAACAGGGACTTCGGTAAGCCCACATGAATTCTTTTCGAGGAGGTTTGATTTAGCATAACTGGGTGCCAGAGCAGTTAAGCTCTGGCTGAGCCACCTGGGAGCCATTGGTTTCCCCGGAGACTAAAGACTGGCTTTTGGGAATGGCTAATGATTTGCCTTGCATCGCTTCCTCAGGTGTTCTGCATACCTCCGGGGCTTCTTAATGGCCAGCCTGGGGCTCAGCCCTCCTGCCTGCCTGTTCAGCGTTGTTCCTGCTCCAGAGACTGCATGCCAGGACAGCTTCTCTGCTGCCAGACCTTTGCCTGGTCCTTGCCCACGCTTTATCTGCTCTTTCATACCTCCTGGGAACAAGAGAAGTAAGAGCCAACAAATCAAATTCTTTAATTCCGCCTGCGTGCATTTGTACATCCTATTTGTAAACCCTGTGAGGGAGGCGGTATAACACAGCAATTTGGGAACGGAATTGGTAGGAACACCTCTCCCTTGGAGCAAGGGAAAGTACCTTTTTGTGATTGCAGCATCAGATTCTGCTCCAGTTCATGCTGAGAGGATTTGCTGGGGTTGAATTTGTGCTGGTATACTTGTGTCTTTCTGCTACTGGTGTATTTTTATTCCTCTGAAAAAACATACTTTGCATCAGTTTATCTAATTTGGATCCGAAGCCTTTTGATGTCATGTAAGCATTTATTGCCATTAAAATTATGTTTGGGGTATCGACATTTTCAGGGTGTTTTGTAAAGTGGCCTTTCACACGGGGTGGAGGAAGTACTGCAGTGTGGTACACAGGTGGTTTAATTTCAGCTTTGTTTCCTTTGGTTGAACCCTGTGTGCAAGCTGCAGTGGTTTAAGAAGGTTTGACTGCAGGAAACATGGAAGAATAAAAATGAGAGACAAGTTAAGTGATGTTTGGACACTGAATTGTCTCTCAGTTTTGCCTGTTTGATCAGTCTTTCAGCAGACACCTCTGCTATACCTGGGGGTGGTTAGATCTTTTGGTTACTAAACTGGAGTCCATATTATCTTCACAAGTTCTTTAAGGCAAGCTGTGTTTGTGTTCACTGTGCATTTAATACAACGTGCATCCTACCAGAGAGTATTGCTTCTTAGCTGTTGCATCCCAGAAATACATTTTTACTTCTTCCATGAGCTTTTTTTCTGGCAATCCCTCATGTTCTTGAGGATGAAATGGTGGCTCACAGAACACAAAACAAGTTTATAGATAGGCCACAGTTAACTGTAGGGCTTTTTGCAGAAAGTAATGGACCCGCACTCCTATGTAAATCCTCATACAGCTTTTTAAGAAAAAGAGAGAGAGGGTGAAATAGTTTTACAACCTGGGTTTGCCATATGGCCCACTGACCTTAGCTCATAGAAACTAAGAAGCTATAAATGCACCTTGCTACCAAAGCAACTTCTTTCTTCTCCAGGTGGTTTTATGATCTTTTAAGGTATAACATACCTGAAAATGAACCCCTGAGAAACTTCTCAGTATGGCTCTTTGTCTTTATTCAGCTATTATGAAGTCCACTTTCCAGTGCAGCAGGAAGAGGGGCAGTTAATGAGGGGCACACTTCTCATGTGTGCTGCTTGGTACTTTCATAGGATGGGTAACTCTCAGGTGCCTTAAATTGACACGCGTCTGCCACAATTTCTAATATAAAGAGAGCAGGATAATTAGTTTTTAACATGAATCTCTCTAGTAGATCTGAATTGCAATATTTTTGTTTCTAAATAATTATTTCACTCTGATAGTTTTGTCTCAAGGGCAATATTTCTCAACCAGGACTAATATCAGCATAGTGGGTGGGAGATGGTGTCTTAAGACAAAGAATAATTTTTGTCTGTGATTGGTTTAGGACACTACTGGTCATACTAGCATAGTCTCTAATTTGGATACTCAGCTTTATAACCCAGGTTACTGGCAGCTATGGATACCACTGACTTCAGCTGAGGTGGGGATTCTAGGCAGTAAAATTCAAGACTTAGGATGAGATGTGTTTGGTTTTTTCTGGAATAGATGTTCTTGGCACCATGGCTAAAACTGAGCCTGCAGAAATGCAAGTATACAACATTCAGAGGACATCTGAGCATTCCTGTCCTGAGCTTGTGGTGGTTTATTTTTCTGAAGGTGAAGGTTCCATGGCCCATAACACTTTTGTTTAGCACGGCTGTCCATGTTGCCGCAAATTCAGCCCCAATGGTCTGAACAAAGAACCCCTTATCTCTTAAATCTTGCCGTCTAGCGTTGGCCCAGCCTCATTAAACTAACAATAACCAGGTATACTCACTTAAAAAAGGTGAAAAAAAAAAAAAGTAGGTAGCAGGATGTTCTGAAATATTTATGTTCTTTATTCTTGAGTTGAGACAACTTGAGATGAAGCTTCACTGCCTACTGAGTGTTTAGAAATATTTTGACTGCTGACTTCTCGAAAAATTGAGTGCTCTGTTGTTAAAAATTATTAATATTTTTGACTGTAAGCATAAAAGGAAAGTTTTATTTACTTAACTTAGATTAGTATGTAAATACACATTTAACATTTTAAATGGAAAACTGGAACAGCGTCTCAGAGGTTCTGTGTGACTGCCCTATTTATTGTAGCAGTTAACACAGCATGAGACTAGAGGCTGCTAGTAAATTGTGCCTTCAGGATATGAAAAATTCAATTGTCTAATAGCAGTAATTTAAAAAAAATATTCTAATAGTAACAGAGTTAGAAACTTGACTCTAGATATTCTTTCACAGTTTGAGTAAGCTATTTAATGAATGGGACTTTCCAGTTTTTTCAAACTTTAGGTAACTAGTAAATTTTTATTTTCATGTGTAATTTTTTCTTGGGGTTTTCTATATATTCAGACCTCATCCAGTGCACAGTGTTTCCTGAAAGTGTCACACTTTCAGCAATTGATCTCTTTTTTTCATGGGGGAAAGCCTTTCAGGATTCTTGGTTTTGGGTACTGAACAGACTATGAAAAAGCACAACCCCCCCATCTTTTCCTTGCTTTAGGGCTTACTTGTGCCAGTTTCTGGCTTTTCATATCTTGGTTATATGTACTTGAACACCTTGACTTCTGATAAAAATACCACTTTCTTGACACCTGAGACCACAAAATTATTTTTGTCAGCATCTATTTTCCTTCTGTCTTGAGCAAAGAAGGGAGTATTTTGCTATCTTGTAATCTGATTTGGGTTTGCCTTGAAATCTTCATCTGACTGTTGAAAATAACCTGTGGGGGAAAGGGGTAAACAACAGGAAGAAGGCTACTATTTTATTTACTGTATCAAGTTGCTTGGATTCTTAGGAAGTCTTTTTGATATTTTGATCAAAATACATAAAGTTGTACAGGACAATTTCCTTTCTTTTGCCTGCCCATAAATGTTTTCCTTACCATAAATGCTGTGGCTTCCCTCTGGCAGGAGGTGAGTGGCTGCCTGAGTCTGCCTTCCCTGTTTTTCAGCACAAACAGGTGGCACGTCAACAGCTTTCTCCTTTTATATGAAAGGTTTTTACAAAGCTGAAACTTGGCCTTCTGGAAGTCAACTATCCTATTTTAGGAATTCAACACAGGATTCTGCACAGTAAAATGGGACAAGTTTCTGTTAACTTCAAATAAAAAGGAGGTTTTTGTCAGGAGAGTTGAGCCAATGCCTTCAACTCTTAACATGATTATTTGGTAGGTAGTTGTTAGAGATAGGCAGGGTCTTTGACTGCTTTAATGTCTTATTTTCACATTGACTGGTCTGGGTGGATCTTCTCTTGCAGCATCACTGATTCCTCAGATGTTCTTTATCAGGTGATTTTTTACTGAGAACAGTATCTTAGTGTTTGTTTAGTGTGTTAGCATTTAGAATTCCTTTCAGTTTATAACTACCTATACGTTGATATATCAAGTCATTTCTCTGCATCTTCCACATTTTTAATGAAAACTAAATTCCGTACTAAGCTGCACACATCCTCCTACTTTATTTCTTTTTTATAGTTTTCTTTTTTTTTCAATGCTTCATTTAGATTTCAGGTCAGTTGTTTATTACTTTTTCCATGCTTGAAACATTTATTTCAAGTAAAACATAATGCTTTGCTGAAATTCAGGTGGCATTGCAGTATAAGACAATAAAACAAACAAATTATTAATAAGAATCAAGTAGTGCTGTTTTTTCACTCTTTGCAGCAAAGTTGCCAAAGTAATTCTGAAACTGGAGCCTGTAGCTATAGGGTGCAGCCAGATGCATCTGGGAGACCTTGATCCATGCTGATACTCAAGTGCAGCAGTAGCAGCCAGAAATTACTGAAGAATTCTGGTTAGCTCTCTTATCCTCATTTACTTGCACTGAAGATAAGCAGGCTCCTTGTGAAATCCTGGACTATGGCCACCTGCCTGTTATTGCCATCCAGCCAAAAGCAAAGAGGCTCAAGGGAGGCTTCTGGCCAGGAGCAGTGGTGGTTCAATGTGTATCCAAATGGGAGAAAGATACAGATGGCCAAGACACAAGAATACAGGTTTTCATTTGCAATGAGGTTAAACTCAGATCTTTTTCTGATATAATTGAATGGGTCTGACTGGGACATGAGCCCTGAACATGGCTGGCTCAGCCAAGACTTTAGTGGGCCTGTGGAACCCACAAGTGAGGGCTGTTCTCTGCTTGTGCTTGCATCTCTTTCTGTAGCATTTAAAAATGCACTCAAGGGCAGCCATCACAAGGCAAGGAAACTTTAGGCACCAGAACTGATGAATTCATTGGTAAAGGGAGTAGGAAGGAAAAGGAACTGAGGAGCTTCTCTTTGGGAAGAGATCTACCATTTTGTTATCCTTGTTTGGTACCTTGCAAAAACTGGGTTTGTGCCTAGAGTTTGTGGCCACTATTTTAGCTGCAAGAGTAACTGAAGCAGAGGGAATGTGTGTACATGTTTTCTTATTTGTTGTATTTAATTTTTTAATTTTCCCCAAGCTGAGAAACACAAGTACTTTAAATGCAGCAACTGTGGTGACACCAGGAAGTAAGAATTTCAGGAAGCTGCAGAAGTGCCCTTATCAAACAAATTGAGGTAGGTTGGTTTTGTTTGTTTTAAGTAAAACAACAAGAAAAGAATCGGAAAAGTGCTACCTTCATAGGATGCAGTACAGGATACAAGTAAAGAAAAAAATTATGTCCCCAGTAAGGAGACAGTTGTCTCCTGCCAAAAGAAAAAAAACAACCCATGCAAAACCTTGGTTTGTGTCCCTTTTGGGGAACAATTCTTCAGACTTGCTGTTCTTTTAAGGGGGTTTTTTTGTTTGTTTTTATGTCACTACTTTACAGTATTTTGAAAGGGGGATGTATATCTGAAAGATTTTCTTTGTAGAAAAGAGAAAAAAACTGCATCAGCAAATGGCTTATTGATGTGTTAAAAAAAAAGTATGTGATTTACATTGAAAATTGTGAAAACCTAAGCTGAGATCTGTCTGCCAGATCAGTCCTAGTGAAAGTTCAGATGATGGACTGAGGTGGCTGTCAATCAGCACCTCTTTCAATCCATCTGTGTATCCATCCTCTTTCATACATCTGAGCAGTATGGGGAGAAAAAGAGGCTGGAAAGAGGACAAACTTCCAGTATATCTTCAGCTAATGGTTCATTTAAAGTACTTCATATTTGAGGTATAGGTTTTTTCCTTTTTTTTCCTAATTTTTCCTAAATTTGGTTCTAATAGTCTGCTATAGCATTCTATGACTTTAACAATTTAGAACTAAAATGTAAGTTTTTCAGGTATTTAGAACTTCAATCATCACCTTTAAAGCATATTTATTGTTTGGATGTAAATTTTGGATTAAGGAGTGTTGGATTGCTCCTATTAACCATGTAAAAAAAGATTAGATCAATTTGAGCAACCAGCTTGAAGTGTTTCTTGTTATTT
This sequence comes from Zonotrichia albicollis, assembly GCF_047830755.1. Taxonomy (NCBI): domain Eukaryota; kingdom Metazoa; phylum Chordata; class Aves; order Passeriformes; family Passerellidae; genus Zonotrichia; species Zonotrichia albicollis. The sequence goes on along the minus strand of NC_133826.1, from coordinate 21,073,397 downwards.
ATGAATCAGAAGAGTGCTTGTTTTGCTGTATCTCTGCAAAGGCATCCCAAGTGTTTGTGTTCCTTTCAGGGTGCTGTACCACCAATCCTGGCTGGAGGCAGCTAAAGTGGGAATGTGGATAATGTAGTGAAGATGGTTTTCTGTTTCTTTTATCTGTTTTGCTTTTCTGCTTTGTGCATTTGCTTCAGTGTTACGGTTGTTGCCAGCCTGAGAGTGGATAGCTTGTGGGCACACAATTCTACTCCTTATCTGAGATCAGTCACAGATGAAAATATATTTCTAGGAGAAAGTGTTTATTGTAGTTGTGATCAAACTGCTCTATGTTCATTTTGATGGATGCTGGTATCCAAATGATCGCAGTGCAAACTGTTAGTTTCAGTCCCTTTTGATTTAAATTAGGAATGGAATTCTCTCTAATTCTGCCTGGTTGCAAGCAGTCTGGTACTTTGATAGAGTGTTGGTGTTGCAATCTGCTCTCTCCTCCAGCTGTTTGGGCATAAAACAACCAAATGTTGGTCTGAAGAGGCAGACATACCTGTTACTGGTGGTCCAGTGTTTGGGCTGAGGTTGTTAAACAGCAAATTGACATTTCCTGAGAAATGGGAGCTGTGTGGCTGTGACTGCCCAGGTCAGGAGCTGGAGGGGCCTGTTGGGAAGGAGGCACTACTGAGGCAACTCAACCTAATGTCACACTCTCGCATGTAAGATTACTTTCAGGATTTAAAGCTCAGCTGCACTGTCACCAGTCCTTTGGAATGAGGATCTCTCTTTTGAGTCATGCAGAACTGCTTTCTGCTAACTGGAGTTTGCATTCTGTTACAGCGTCTTTGACACGTCAGGGAGGCTTTGTCAGCTCCTTCAGCATCAGACCCAGGAGCCTCTTTGGTTTTCCAGCCCAGAAAACGCATGCAGAGGGCTGAAAACTAAGCCAGGTGTTTGCAGCTTTGTGCTCCTTTAAGAGTGGAAACAAATGTGGTTCCAGATGACCTTGAGCAGCACTTGTGCCTTCTAACGAGGTAACAAGTCTCACCTGCCTCATCCCATCCCTGCTGGGCAGTGGCACAGGTGTTACAGATTATGGAGCTGGAATCCACATTTTGGGCCGTGGGTTGCATTTCAGTGGGTGAAATGCAAAATGGTGAGCTGTCCTGTGGCATGTTCTGCAGCCAGTGGCTGCTCAGGAAAATGCCTGGAAAAGCAGACATACAGCTTGTTTAAAGAAAGAAAGAAGTGAATTAGCATGTTGACCTTACTGAAACATGCAAATCACTTGCTAGGACTCAATTTCTGAAATGAATTCCCATAACGTGTGTATTCTTTCAGAAATTATTAAAAGGATTTGTGGGATTATTCTGAGCTCAGTAATAAATGTCAAGGTTTTAACTGAGGAGGTGTGGAAACCAGCAATAGTTGTAGACTATCTTGAATAACCATGTTAGTGTTTTGCTCTTGGAAGGCTTTCTCACTCTGGACTATGTGTTGTCGTTTTTTTCCCCCTCTCATAAATGTTAATAGTACTTTTAAAGAGTGCTCTGGTTAAAAAAAAAAAAAACTCAAACAAAAAACCCCCAACATATTTTAATAGAGAAACCCCCCCGGTTTTTGTATCCTTTTAAGTGATTTTTTTTTTTTTGAGAAATTAAGTTTCCAGCACTGCTTCAAAAATGAAAAAGAAATAGCAGCTTTTGAGTTTTAGAGGATATTGTGAACTCTGGTGTTTGTGTTGTTTGGTTATGGAGTTTGTAACACTTGGTAACTTAAAATCACTTGTATTTTCTTAAATTTTAAGTCGTCTGAATGCTCGTTGGAAGTTATTAAATATTTGTAAACATTATTTAAAGTGCAAATTAAATTGAAGTAATTGCAAAGTACTTTAGGGGAGAACAGATGGGAAAACAATGTTATGCCATGATGTGTTCTCTATCGTTTCTAGAAGTCGCTGAGAGCGTTCTGCTGGAACCTCTTTGAGCGCTCTGCTGTTTGCTGAGTGAAAGGACAAAGGACTGACAATAAGGCAGAACATGCCACTGCGCCGCTCTCTACACCTGCCTGTCGGAGCTGCCTTGTGTGTCGCAGGTGCTGTGTTTGTGCCATCCCCGGGCGAGCAGACGAGAGGAGCGGCCCGGCGGGCTGGCGGCGGCTGCCCCGCGCTCCCCCTGCAGCGGGGCCGGGCTGGGCGGGCGCGGCGAGGGGCGGTGGAGCCGCCGGTGCCGCCTCCCGGGGCGGCCGCGGGGCGGGACGGGCCGGGCCGGCAGCGGCGGCGGCGGGAGGGCGCAGTAGGGGCCGCCGCGGCCGCAGCATCGCGGCGCGGTGGCAGGGATGGAGCCCTGGAAGCAGTGCGGGCAGTGGCTCATCAGCTGCAAGGTGCTGCCGCCCAACCACCGGGTCACCTGGGACACGGCCCAGGTCTTCGACCTGGCGCAGACGCTGCGCGACGGCGTCCTGCTCTGCCAGCTGCTCAACAACCTCCGCAGCCACTCCATCAACCTGAAGGAGATCAACCTGCGCCCTCAGATGTCCCAGGTGAGGCCGCTCCCCCCGCCCCTGCCCGCTGCCCGTGTCCGCGCCCTTGGGGCTGCCTGCGGGGTCTCCCCGTGCTTTGCCTTGTGGCTGCGGGAGCGGGACCCGCGGGCTGCGGAGCGGGATGCGCCCGCTGCCCGCCGGCAGCCCGGAGCCTCCGCGCCTGCAGGCGCTGAGCGTGAGTCCAACCCGGGGCACTCCTCGCCGAGCACCTTCCCTGCGCCGTGCGGCCGCTCCAGCGCGGGCTCGGCGCTCCCGTCCCGTCCCGGCTGCTGGGACAGGGCGCAGCTGCAGCGCCGGGCCGGCGGCTCCCGACAGCGCCGTGAGGGCTCCTGGCCCGCAGCCGGAGGCGGCTCGGACGGGAGTCCCTCGGGCCCGTCGTGGGGCGGCCGTGCTAAGGAGAAGTTCCCGCAGCAGTCCCAGGGTCACCATTTTCACATCTGTGTGCGTTACTGTTTAATGGGAGCGGGTTACAAATCAAACGGCCTCTCGTGTCTGGTTTTTCTGGGTACTCCTAGGGACATTGGTGGGCAGGGAGGGCGGCTGGGGACGCCGGGCCGGCGTGGCCGGAGAGCTGAGCCCGCCCGGAGCAGCCAAGGCAGGGCAGGGGCTGTGGGAAGCGGCGGCTGAAGAAGCCCTGGTAGCTCCAGTCAGCTGCTCTTCGCAGCTTTTTGTGACTTACAATGGTGAACTGAATGGGGAGGACTGATTAGTAACGAGAAATCGTGATCTTGATAGCTGGTTGCCTGTGTAATACTATTTTTTAATTTATTTTAAATTCAGGCCCTTTTATTTTTGGCTTTTCAAGTTGATATTTGGAATCATTATTTAATACCTAAGTGTAATTCCTAATTTACCCTGTTTTAAATGCGGTTTTTTTTTTAGTTTGGACTGATATTTTGTTACTGTGACTCATAAAGTTGGCTTCAGATATCGAGATAAGATTATATTAATAATTCAAGAAGAGACTATATATACTTGACTTCCTGTCACTGCTTCGTGCACACCTATGCCTCGGCAGAGATGGTGGCAGCCAAGCAGATGTTGTTTGGAAGGAAACTAACTTCTGAGCCTGTCATGCGTTTTAAAACATTGAGAAACAGATACACTGGAACATTTCAGTGTTGTGGTTCTCTTTTTGATTTACAGAAATAGAAATTGCCATTCACGTTTATGATGCTAGCAAAAAGCAGTGGAGTGAATTATACTACTTTGTCCATGTCTCTGTTGATGTTTGCTTAAAACCCAGTTATTTTATTTCTTACTAATTCTTTCTTTTAGCAGCTATGTCTTACTACCAAGGCAGCATTTTTTGGAAGCTCTGAGTGCAAAAAGGAAAAACGTAGTTCAGCTAGTCAGAGCTCTGAGACTTGCACTAGATGCGAATGGTACAAAGGCTATCTCCGTGTACTTGAGAGCTCAAGTGCCTGCTTGAATGGCAGAGGCAATACTTCATCTGAGCGATGGAGCACAAAGGGTGGGCTTCTCTGAATGGTAGAATCCAGTGCAGTTTTTTCTCTGCACCATTACAACTTGTGCCTTTCAGCACTTGCTACACCAGAGCCTTGATTTATATTTGTGTTTTTTTAATGAACTAGAAATGTGTCATCATGATATTTTTGGAATGGCCCAACTCATTGCATCAACTTGAATTCTAGATTAATATTGATTATCTGGACCACTATTGCTTAATTTTATTTTTGATGAATTAAAACCATGGTGGTCTCCTTCTGTCTAGTGAATCTAAGTTATCAAAATGCTCTATTGTCTGCTTTGTTAGAGCCGTTTTGGGAATCAAGATTAACATTTATTTCTCTAAGTATGTTTGAACTATGGATTATAATTGTAGATATTGTATTATTTACAAGAGTTGTCTGTTTGTCTGCTGTATGCCTGAGGTATCTGCACTGCACAGTGCTGCAGACAGTTCTATCCACTGGTGCATTTCTCTACCCTACACTGATTTTACCCTTTAAACAAAGGGAACTGTTGTTGGATCAAAATCTATAATGGATAACTCTGCATAGTGTTGGATTTATTGGGAGTGTTACCTTTGTGTTCTGTGAGTTCAAGATTTGGCGATCTTACTGAGGTTCTGTGGGCTTTTTGAAAAGTGGACACCCTTTCTGCTGGAAGTGATCACTCAAGTGTAAATTTCAAAAATTGTTGAAATTGAAATTCTGCCAGTTGCTTGTAAATTGCGGCTGAGACTGTAAAGAGCTCAGAATAACAACTCCTGGAGAAGTCTCAATGGCTTGAAGATTGTCTAGTTGGTGAGATCTGCTTGGAGTTGTGCCCTAAGCTATGAGTTTTGTCACAATAGTACCTGTCAGTAATCTAATACTGTGTCAGAGTAGATTTGCATCATAAAGTTGCTGTATCATAGGATCTTGGGGTCTTGTAGAAACACTAGTTAGCTCACCCTTCCTTGTGGGGTAATGAGTTATAGGCACTGGGAGCAGAGCAGAGTTGGCATTAGGATGGGATTTATCTTGGCCACTGCCTGCAGAGTCTGTCTGAAAGAGCTGCTGTGCCTGTGCTGCTTAGCTGGGCTGCTTGAGCTTCATGTGGCCCTTATCCCTCATCTTCTAGAACTGAGCTGCAGCTCCTGTACTCCCTGAGCTGATGTTGGTTTCTTGCACTAAGTCTTAGAATGGGTCAGGGGACTCTTTGTGCACTGTTCTTAATCCATGCAGAGACTGAGAAGGATGGATGAAGGCTTTGTGAATGGGCCTCATTGAGGGCAGGCTGTTTGATTTTGGCCTTGTTTCTTACTGCAGTTGATGTTTGTCAGGCCTTGATCTATGAACCAAGTTTTCATGTCTTGGGGGCTACTTACAAATGCAGCAGTTCCAAAGAACAGGAAGGTGAGAGGTGGTGCCTCAGGCAGACCTAGGAGTAGGTGCCAGTCCTCTGATGAAAGTATCAAGTCTTTTCCATTTTGTTACATATTTATTTTTTTCAGAGTAAATGCAGCAGATCACACATCAGTGATCTGTCAGCTTTGCCCGGTAGCCCTTGGTAACCCTTTATAAGCCACATCAAAAGTGCAGAGGGATTGTGGCTGATGCTGTGGTGCCAGATGCTGCTTTTTGGTGGAGCCTGATTCAAACAGGGGCACTGTTGCTTTGCTGGGGCAGGAGCAGGAACTGAGATTGATGATCAGCATTGCAACAGAATGTGCTTGACCAGATGGCGTGGGGTGTGTTTTATGGGCTGGCTAGTATGGGGAACCACATGCCTTTGTCCCATCACCAGCCCATACACCTTGTGCCACAGCTGTTCTTGTGAGCGGGCTGTTTTGTGTTAGAGATCTGTGGATTCTGCCCCTTTACCTTTTTAGAGATAATGCCTGTACAAGAGAAATGTCTCAGTGGCTTTAGGGTGTAAACACTGGGGTTTGAACCTTCTGAATGCTGTCTGTTTTTATCTGCATTACTGTATGAAACTATGATATATTTCATTGTTTATGAAACTATGTATATTTGGTTGGTGGAAGTTGTCCTTTGAAGAACAGAAGCTGATCCAGTCAGTTACACTTTGCAGAAAGTGAGCCTCAGATATTAAAAGTATAAACCTTGTATATGTAAAAGCTAAGCAGCATTGAGCCTTTCTGTTCTGGATTGCCAGCTCAGTGCTGCCAGGCTCCTGTCTGAGAAGCTGGTGTGTCTTGGTGTGAGGTCCCCTGTGAAAAATTACACGTGGGCTTTGTATGAGGTTGGAAATTCAGGTTCAGGGACATGCATGTCCAGGAGTTTTCACTTGAAACAGAACAGGAAAATGTTGGCTCTATTAAGAGCTCTTGTGTCGAGGCTCAAACTCACTTTGCTGTTTGAACTCCCACGAGTGAACAACTTGAGTTACTTTAACCTTACATCTCCTTTTCTGATGCATGTGCCATCAGAAAAGGAAATGTAAGTGATGGATCAAGAGATACCTTTTTGGCTGTAGGGGAGCCTGCCTGACTCAGTGTTGTCAAAGTGCCGTTATTGCAGGCACCAAACACTTCAGCACTAGCTGCTGGGAATGGAGCTAGAAGAGGGAATTTGCTGAATGAGTAGGGGAGGTTGACTGTTGTGCTGGTGTGTTACAGGGTTCCCCTGAAGTGCAGCCTCAGTCCCTGGTGACAGTGAGGCAGAGGATGGAGCACTGAAGCTCAGTGTCTGTGTCTTCAGAGCTGTTCACTGTAGTCATTCACTTGTCTCAGATGCTGCCTCTTGGCAATATAGGCTGGTGAAAGTAATAAAAATACAAGTGATCCATAACAGAAAGTACTAATCCTAATGTTTAGTTGTCATCAGACAAGAATTTAAGTAATTTATCACCAGAAATGTAAAACTTAAACCAATGGATTATGATAGATTTGCAGAAGATGTCATCTGTTTAATGCTTATCTTTTTTCTTTAATACTTTGCAGGCTAGTTTTGAAATGGTTTTTGCAAGTTAAGTTGTGAGAGATTGCTAAACAGGAAAACAGCACTTAATGCAATACTGCCATGGGAATTTACCTAAAGGGGATGCTGACATAGATTAAATATCAAAAATAACAATTTCTTATTATTCCAATAAAAATAAACAAAATATCCCTCACTTAGTATTAAAAGTTCAAATACTTTCTAATTTTAGGGAGTTACTTTTTTTGGTGTGGCCATTTTGTCCAAAGGAAGTTGGTTATCTTGTCATTCATGCTGTATTTTGGTGTGGTGACAGAGCTTTTGTGCAGGAGTTGATTTTTCTTGATTGCAGTGGTATCAGGTGGTCTCAGGATGTGGGTGTGCTGTGTGAGACAAACCTCTGATGCTGCCTTTGGCTTGGAGCTTCCCCATTCCCCCAGCTGACACCCCTGATCTCCTGCCCTGAGTGTGCAGCCCCTCTGTAAGCTCCCTGCAGGTGGCTGTGCTGTGTTTGCTTCTTATGTTGCGTGCTAGGAAGTACCACAAAGCTACAGTTTCAGAAAAACTGTATTAATGTAAATGTAAAACTTCTTGGGCTTGAACAAGGGTTTAGGAACTGGTTCAGTTTTGTCAGTATTTAACTGCCCCCTATTCTTGAATTCTTTCAATCTTACTGTATATTCAAATACATTTAAAAGAATTCAGTTGTTTTAAAATTTTTTAACTCTATAAATGTTTTCAATCTCTTTGCTTACTTGCTGGTACTTTGGTCCACATAACATCTTCACCACATTAAACTTTATTTCCATGATTCATTTAAATGAAAACTACATTTGCTATAAGATATATTATCTAGAAAATGTGTATTTATCCATGTGTAACTTGTATGTAGATATGCATGTCTTATATGTGTTGGACTGGATAAAATATTTTAAATAAGTATTTGTTCAAAGCGAAACCTTAATATGACCTCTGTTTTGTTCCAAGAAAAGACTGATGAAACAGTACTGACCTGGTTTTTCTAGGTAATTCTTCCTACCTTAAGAAGGTGAGGAAAATAGCTCTTGAAAACTGATATAATGATTTTAACTGATTCACATAGTTTCTTTTTTGTCAGGGGGAAGGGAAAACTGTAGTTGTACTCTATGGCAAAGCTTATTTTACATGTTATATTTATTGTAGAGTTATTAAATGCAGCATATGCATCTTGCCAAGAGGTGTCTCAAATGTTCCCTTCTGCACAAAATTTGGTGTGCTGGCATCTATGTAATGCATTAATAGAAAAAATGTTTGTGCTGGTTTCTCACAGAAGCTGTAGCATTTGCCAGCAGTGGATGATATAAATTAATGTCTCTGTATGGCTCACTGCTGTGTCATGTGGGAAAAGCCAAGTTTTTTTCAGAGCCTTGTCTGACAAAGGTGAGAGACCCATGATAGTGGCAAGTTGAACTGCTTATGAAAAGAAACAAATCTAAAGGGTTAAAGAAGAGAGAAAGTAGGAGGATATAATCAAGGGAAACAATATTAACTACAGAGAATGGTCAGTCATAAGAATTTAGGAAGCTGGTTTGAAAATGGTATCAGCAAGCAAGACACTTAAGAATTTTGATATTTATCGCAAGAGAAGTACAAAAAACCAATCTGGATATGCTGTGTTACTCTTTAATGGTAATGGATAATGGCTTTATCAATGCTGGCATGCCAGTCTCTGGTGTAACGTGCTGCCTTGGGCCTGTGAGGTGCAGGAGGTTGTTTGCCAGGCTGCAGCACTGCACATCAGGCTGGGTTAGCAAAACCAGCAGTACAGTTTGTGCATTGGGACACAGAGGGGCTTGGATTTCCCACATGCGTCTCCTTCCGCTCTCCTCTGAAGGTCAAGAGTTGATGAAGTCATAGTTGTAGAGAAGGAAATACAGAGGGCAAGGAGAGAAAGGGCTGCAAGGCAGCTGCAGGGGATGGGGGGCAGAGCCTGCAGGGAGTGTGTGGTGCATCCATCCTGGCCGTGGCAGCAGGAGCTGGCATAGCTGAGCGTGGCTGGCATGGTCCGGGTGCTGGGGAGCAAGCAGGGTAATGGGAGCAGTGGCTGGCAGGCTGGTGAGAGGCACGGGCACCAAGGGCTTCCAGAGCATGGTTTGATCTTGGTGAAACAGAGGAGACCCTTCTGCTGAGGTAATGCTGGCTCCTGGACCAGCAGCTGACCCAGAGGGGAACAGGACAAGCGTGTGTGGCTGCAAGGCAAAGCCGCTGGGGTGTGTTCCCTCTGTGTGCTGCCACATGCTGGGGGACAGGGCAGCGACTGGCCTGGCCAGAGCTGAGTGTGTCACCGCCTGGAGCAGGCAGGGGAGTCCTGGCTTGTGTGGGTGTGAGTACAGAGGAATATGCATTGTTTTATTAGGTCACTGATAATTTAATCTTCTTTACGTTTTGCTTTATGTAGAGGTGCCAGGTTTTGAACTTGTTCCCACAATACTAAAATTGTACCTCTGGTTCTTTAAAGACCAAACTGAAGAAAGTCCCCCATCAGAAACCTTTGATTTCTTTCTGTTGCTGTGAAACAGCATTGCAGTACTTTCATCTCATTCCATAATACTTCATAGCAATATTTAGTAATACCTTACATTCTATTATTTCAGTATTTAAAAAATTCAGTTTCACAGAGGAATATGAATTGATGTGCAGTTTATCAAATGACTATTGATTTCTTCTCTTGCACTTTTTAGTGTACTTGGCATCATCTGGAGCTACCTTTTCTTCCCTCTTATTTTGCTTTGACAAGTCATGTTTAAGACTTGAGGCATTGTGAAATACCAGCTGTTTGCTAAGGCTTATGATGTGTAAAATGCAATCTGAACTGACATCTTTGAGTTTTTATATTTAAGAGAAAGATGTTCTCTCAAAGCTCAGTGAATGCTATTGGCTTCAGTTACCACATTGTCAAGTGAGAATATATCTTTTGGAAAAATATGGGTCAATAACCCTTTCTTGTCATCCTATACTAAATGTCAATAGTGAATGCCTTGGTAACATGAAACACTGAAGGACTGTTAGTAGGATATTTGTTTCTTTGTATATTCACAACATGAAACATTAGACACAAAATGCATACTATGGAGGTATTGTATCAATTTGTATAAAAGCCACTCATGTACTGTTTAAAATGCTCTTGCAGACCTACAGGTGTGGTTCAGATGTCTTATATTACAATCCTTAATGTTTTTGCCCTTTGCTTTCATTCAGAATTTTATTTTAAAATTGGTTAATAGGTATTCAGTTAATCTGTCAGTACTTAGTTTTCTGCTCATTCTATTCCTGAAACTTATTTTAAATCATATAGAGATTATGGTATGATTGCCCTGCAGAAACAAACAAGGAAAACAAAAAACAACAACAAAACAAAAAAGCCAAATAAATAAAAAAACCCACAGAAAATAAATTGTTGCTATAATCAAATATCTTCTGAAAAAACTCCAATCAACCCTACCAAAAAAGCAGGGCATTTTTAAAGTATATTTTTAAGTGGTAAAGCTTAGCAGAACAAGATTATTTGTATTTCCAAAATCCTTGGATATGCCCTTTAATCCTTGGTGCCATCAAATGTACCTATTTGTTTCTGAGTTGTGTAATGATATGTGCTGTATAATCTGTACTTAGGGTGTTTTGTACCATGGCTTGTTCCTTCATTCACACTGTTTCTACATGGAAAGAAGCTTGAGAGTCAGCTAAAATAGAATGATTAGAACTTGGCCCTTAGTGTTAATTGTCAAAGCAGTCTGACTTCACTCTTGTGCAGGAAATTTCATGCTTTAAAGGATGAATGTGTTATTCTGCTTGCACATGGTTGAAACTAAGATACTGTAATAATCATAGCATCATCATAGCTTGTATAATTCCTTGTGCTCTGCTTGTGTATTAGCAGCCAAAATTTAAATTGTGCTTATGTGCTCCAGTGAGTGACTTTGAATTCCCAGCAACCACTGCCTCATGTAGCAGTGGTGCCTTATATCAGCTGATAAAGGCCATGAGGGCCATGGTATTTTTCCCTCTGAATTGCTCAGGATCTATGCATAATGATGTCTGATTTCAGCACAGAGAAGGTTAAAGCAGATGGAGGTCCACACCTTCTGTGCCCGAATGTCCCCTCAGATTTTAGGTGTCTCTGGATGGAGGTATGATGATGACATAGTGCTGCCATGTGAGTTGTAACTTTAAGAGAACACTCATTAATCCTGCTTAGCTCTGTAGGATTTAGATCAAGATTTGAATTTCTTTTTCCTGGAAAAAGTAGTGTAGGAGAGAACCAGAGAGAACGTTCAAATTATTGCTATTGCCTGCAGCATCTTTCACTCCCAAAATAGAAAGGGTGAGACTCCCTGAAGTGCCCTTGCAGGCTGCTGCCTTTGGGCTTATGGTCAGTTGATGTGTGGTTGGTTGGAAAGGGATTTCTGCCAAGCTTTTAAAAGCTAACTGATTTTGAGGCAGCTATTTTAAAAGCCTCTTCATCCTACTTTGTGGCTCAAATTTTGCATTTCACAATAGTACCAGTTTTGCTAAATTGTGTGCAGTTGTTTCCGGAAATATTTAGGTTTCACTTTGTCTTAATGGTTTAACCTTTGCGTATGCGCACAAAGGGTGTCAGGGTGGACCATGTTCTCTTCTGAATTGGAGACTTCCTATTTTTAAACATTGTTGAGAATTCCTGCTGAGCTCTAATTTTCCACTTTCCTTTCCTTTTTTTTTTTTTTTTGGGGTTTGTGTATGGATTTCAATTAGCTTTTTGGATGCTTGATGTGAAGTAACAATTTTTGGGCCATACCCCCAGAGGGCTTGTTTGGGGGGTGTGTGTCCTCTTAGCAGCAGTGTTTGGTTTGACTGAATTCTTAGAACATTTTTAAAAGTGCAGAACACTTAAAACCTTAAGTGATCTTTAACAGGTGTGTCACGTCCTGGGGTTTTATGGGAGTCCCAAGCAGGGTTAACTCGAGCCATTTTGTTTTGATTTCTGCCTGTCCTGACCATCTTTTTCTCCATCACAGAGGGCAGTGCACATTTACCCACCACTGTGCCTTGATGTTAATCACTAGAAGTAGTCATGAGAAAGTTATTCCGGGTCTGTGTTCATTCACTTTGCATTTGTGGTTGGCAGCACTGAATATGGTGATGCATCTTCTCTGTGGATTGTGCTGAGACCGCTGGTTTCACTGCAAGTATGCTGAACAGATGGCACTCTTTGTAAAGCTGAGGTTTAACTCCCCAATTGTTCTCAGTGATGCCTTCAAGCAATATTGCTGGTTAGAAGGACTGTGCCTCAGAATGTGCTGGTAGCTACTGGTACTGTGCTGTTGCAGGTTTTATGCAGCTCTTTGGAAGTCACTCCTGTAATCCTATTGGAATGCCTCTGTAGTTGTATCATAGCCCTGTAGTTTCCCTTTCTGCTCAAGACCCCGGTGAAATGATGAGCTGAGATGAAAGGCTTGGGGGTGATGGGAGAGTGTGGATGCAGAGATAGCTGAGCCATGCTGGCTACAGGGTGGGCTGCACTTCGTGAGAAGCTCCTGAGAAGCACACTGGAAGGTATTTCAAATTTGTGTGTCTTCCCAGCTATAATTGCTCAGATTCGTAGACCCCTGGGGAATCTGCTTAATTTAAGGTATCTGCTTTCTCTTTTCTGAGAATGTAGGTTTTTGTAGCTTGGAAGCCCCATAGCGCATCACGTTATTTCAAGAGCACAAGCTCTAGCAATATTAATGGAATGTGAATTATTCTCTAGTGTTAAAAATACCTGCTAAGAATTAAAAATTACGTAATTAAAAACAATTATAAATTATTTGCCATGACCAATGGGAGAGACACAGGAAAACAACAATTAATTAACAAGTCCTGAAACAAGAGGGGGAATGTATTATGTACCACTGTCTCTTAGCACACCTCACAAGAAATAAGCCTGAGGGGTGGATCCTTCCATCAGCAGTACTTGTGAGTGGATATGGCCTCTGCTTAGCAACAAAAGCCTTAGACATTCTTTTTTGGGGCAAAATTGTTGTCTTGGTGGAATTTGTCTGTGTAGGTCTCCTAAAGGTAGTTGTTATATTAATACAGGACTTGTTCCTTCTGGCACAGAACCTGTGTCCATTTCCATGCAATGGAATGGCTTTTAAAAAATGCTTGTCCAAATCTGAGGCCCAAAATGCAGGACCACAAATATATTTTGCTAAACGTTTAGGTTTGGAAATAACTCCTAAGTTATGTATCTTTTAATTCCAGTGAGAAACAAGTGGTTTCATCTAATCTTGTGTCCAATCTAAAATTCATGGTGAAGCAGTTTAGCAGGAAAGTGAGCCCTAAAAATGCCGTTCTTGGAAGATGTTTTTAAAACTATTTAGAAAAGAAATGGAGTAGTATTCAGCTTTTTTTGTTTTGTGCTCATGAATATTAGAGCTTGACCTCAAAATCCAGTGTTTCAATAAAGTAATGTTAAAGTTTAATGAACTTAAAATGCCTTTCATCTTGATTTGAAAGGGCAGCAGAATTGAGATGTTAGGGCTTCTGTAGAATATTTCATTTTCCTGATGGGTCTGCTAGTGGCAGCCTTTTTCCAATCTTCCCTTTTTCATATTTTTCTGTCTTGACTCAGGTGATGTGATGTCACCTATCAGAAACCCAGACTGCTCTGTGATTACTAAGTACTGCTGTGATGAGTCTGGGGTTATTAAAATTATTACTATTTTCCCCACCTTTCCTTCTTGTCTATAATTCTCATTTGTTTTGACTCATCTGTTCTGCAGCTTGTTTGTGCTTGTGCTCTGTCCTCTCAAACTGGTCTGTATTACTTTCACCTTCTATATTTGCCTTCCCCTCCCACTTGTATTTTCTTTTCCTGCCAGTGCATCTGTTTCCTTCTTCACTTCATTCCTGATGCTCTTTCTTCCGTTGGACTGTTTCCCCTCCACTTCCCTGTTGTCTCTGCTGTTCCTGTTGGCCTCATCGCTCTGCGGATTGTCTGAAATCCGTTTCCTACATGGTGCAGAGCGCGTCTCCTCCGGAAGCTGTGTGGATGAGAGAGCTGGGCATGAAGGCTCTGGTGGAAGTTGTGCTTTCAGCACCAGTGAAAATGGGATTCAAGGGACCAGACAGTGCTTGACCAGCAATCTCATGCTGGGCTATTTCAAACTGCTTTTCAGTGACCACTTTTGGTAAATGGTGATTGCTTTGCTTTCACCTGTTATTTTAAAAGTTTCTGCTGCGTCCCTGTTGCAGTCAGAGCTTTGCAACATGTGTGAGGGTATCCCCAAATTTATTTTGCTTTGTTCCAGGTGACTGGGCAGATCACTCTGGTGGAGTGATGAGGATAAAAGCTAGTGCTGGCAGCCTGCAGGGTGAATCAGACTGCAAACTTGTTCTTTTCAAAGGCAGAAGCACTTGATTTCTGCCCTTGTCACCAACCTCTGGAGATTTGTGCCACCACACCAGTGCTTAAGCAATATTATTCTGTGGCTGTGTCCTGAGGAGCAGGTGGGGATGGAATGGTAGTTATTTTTAACTACTTCTCAGATTGATTTTCAAGGTTGCTTGCAAGGCAGAAATAGCCAGTTCTGCTAGCCAGCATGTTCATCCTGCATCTCCTTTGTGTTGGACATCAGTCTCAGTGGTTTCTGTGTCTTTCCAGTGAGTTCCACTCTCTCTTCAGAGGCTGATAGACATGATAATTATATTTTTGCTTCCCAGACTCAGTATTTACATTCAAAATGAGACAACCACTACACTGAGTATCTGTATTGTGAGATACAAGTTGCTACACAATGATGTTCCTGAGGGCTTGCCTTCATACTAAATAGTTTGTTTCTTCAGGTTTCTGGGATTTTGCTTGTTTTTTCTCTGTGGATGGACAGAGTCATATCCCTGGTATAATTCAAGGAAGTTGCAGGCAGGGAATTGGGTGATGCCCAGCTGGTTATTCCATGGAAGTGGATGTGCTGTCAATGAAAGCTTGAGAAGGTCAAGGCATCAGTGACCAGTAACTGTCCTGTAAATGTGCACCTTTTGTCTTGGTTTGTTCATGTTATTTCCCCACTTGAGGCTGAAGCAGTTCAATGTTACCATTTGTGATTTATTTTTTTAAAGCTTCTTATGGAACTATATGTAATTATTTCCACACAGTTTCTTGGTTTAATGGAGAACATACATTTGAACAGTAATTGTCATACTCATCCCTTCATGCTAGCTGGTGTTATGGTTTCATATAATTTGAAGTACTAGAGCAGCTTTAAACTATTTGTTTCACAATGAGATACTGATGAGAACTTAAAGCACAAAAATCATTGACCTGGATTAGTATTGGATCTTGATCCAGGTCAGTGATTTTTTTACTTTGATATCAAATCTGTCATAACTTGTGAATAACTTGTCTCAGATACCTTTTCAGAAGTGAAATATGCTGCTGTGAGGAAGTGGCTTTTGCTTAGTTTTCTATCATGCTTTCTTCATTGCAAAGTCTAGCCTCCTCTTTAATACTTCCTTTAACTTTCTTACTGTATGTAATTGTGAGAATGACTTTAACTAGAGAAATGCCTTTTAAAATTTGTTCTCCAACCTTTTTTTTTTTTCAACCATTCTAATTTCTCTGTATTTTCTTGCCAATTATTAGTGTCCCCAGTGGAAAATAAACTAGGGATCTTGAGTGTTTATAGAATTCATTGTGAGAACACATGATGAGCAGATAATTTGTGTGTGGTGTTTTTTTCTCTCCCTCAACTGGCTTTGAAATGGGTAGTTTTTTTAAATAAACTTTCAAGTTTTCCTAATAGTAGTCATTGAGAAAAAGTGATTTCCATATTGTTCTGTTAGGAGGTCCTTGGATTTCCTGTGCATGTTCTTGAGTGTCCTCTATTGGAAACAAAAAATTACCACATTTAGCAGACAGTAACTTGACTTGTTTTGACAGATAAGGAAATGGGACAATTTACTTTTTGCTAGTTCTCTGCAGCTGTCAAAAAAATTAATCAGAAATACCCTTGAGTGGCAAGGCATACTGGTATTGAAAAAGGAATGTCATTTGAACCACAGTTTATTGGTCCCCCTGCCATCCTTATCCCTTTGATTTACAGAGAGCAGACTTGCACAAACTTGAGGTTGTGTTTATTGATGGCAGGGTGTACACCTGACAGAATTTAGCAGATGTGTGGGTACCTTGTCTCCTCCAGAGAGAAAGAGCTCCTTTCTGCCTGGCGAGACTCTGGAACCAGGTGGGAAGACTTGAGCAGAGAGGCCATGGGAGCGTTTGTCAGGAGTTGTGTCCTGATGGGGTGGGCTCTCGCTGGTGGCAGATCTGGACAGATTTTGGTGCGCTGTGAGTCATGTTCAGAGCTCACTTGGGTCAGTTGTGTGTGTTTGCAGCGGAACAATGAGTCACAGACTTGTGAGTTTCCAGTCCTTGCTAAAGAATGTACCAACATAGCTGCTCTTGTGGTTTCATTTAGAAATAAGTGAGCAGTGCAAGAGTTCAATAATTAGACCGATTTCTGGGGTTTTTTAAGAACACATATTGAGAAGCAGCATGTTATTGTCATAAATAGAAGAATGCTTGTTTCTGAAAAAAGTGAACAGGATCTGAATACAAATATTTCCTCTAGCCAGAAAATTAGTTGCAAGGGTCTATTCTAATTGTTTTGACTAATTACTCTCCTGTCCTTGTTACATGTAACCTCACCTATTCTGATCTATTAAAAGACTGTTGCTGAATATTTTTTCTGTCTAGTTGTTCACACTAAAATATCATCTTGCAACAAATCAAACAAGTTTGTCTTCTGCTACATGGACTCCATGCTGCTATTCTGCTTATCTGACTTAAAGGCAAGAATTAGCCTTGCCAGAGTTGTTGTGTCCATTTTTCTGAAAATCACTATTGTTGCTTCTCCAGTGCTAAGAACGTCTCCATAGAGAGGCTGAGAAAGATCTGTCATTGTTATAAATACCCAGTTACAAATTGCATATATATTGATTTTGTTTTTCTTTCTAATCTTGTCTCAATAAGCTATTATGCCTTTTAGACTATAGTCACTAATCCAGGATCACACTGTGTTTTATTTAGACTTCATTTTATGTAGCTGATTAGTCTGTAGAACAAAACAATACTAAACAAAACCAGACATAAAATGAGGTTTTCTAGACAAAATCTAGACATTCTTACAGCTTAGCTCCAATATTTACATTCAATGTGTTATTTTAAAAAACCACCTAAGGAACCATTTGTGTTGAAGTGATGTTCTGTTAGGCAATTAGTAAGCTGATGCTTGTGCAGAGGCCTGGAAGTATGCTACAGCAGCTGCTTGTACTGCTTCTGTACGTGTTCTTTTGTATAACAGGATAGAAAAAATATTTGCCTACAGCTCGCAGGCAGATGCTTTCACTGTCCCTATATTAGGTTGTATGTTTTCCTTTATGCATGCATCAGTGCCAAAACCAGTTATGGGTTACTGCTCATGCAGAAACTTTTAGCCATGACAAGAGTGACTGTTGGTTTTTATGTAGATTTGTGTAAATAGCCAGTATCTTGCTGTGATTTTGGTGTGCCTTTTTAAACTGAATGTTATTGATGATGTGACATTTAGGATGACAGGGACATATTTATACAACCAACTTAAATTGTGTTGTGCTATCACTCACACACTGCTGCTAAATTATGGGATATTTAATTAATTCTATGTGTATGAGCATCTCAGATTTTAATCAGATTAATTTTATGAATAAAACAGGATCCAGCTCTCTTCACTAAGTTCAAAAGACCAGCAGAGCACTGAATGAGGACTTCCCAAGTTAGTGGCTCTCTGGTTGCCTTGGTAGATGAGTTTTTCTGGCGCTGTTGTAAATTTCTTGTAAATTTAAGGGAAGTGGAAATACAAGGGTGAAACTAACAGTAATAATTTACATAGCCCTTCTTTCAGGGATGAGGAATATCTTTTACAGGTGTTTTTAAAATGCTTCAAGAAATGTGCTTTTCATGAGGTCACCAATATGTGTGCAGTTCTGAAGTCATTCAACTGTGAGTCAGTAGCACAAAGACTGTGGTGAGTTTTTTACTTTAAAATGATCCTTGGCATAGTTTGTCTATGGACACTTGGGATAATGTGCCAAAACTCAAACCACATTGCACTTTAATTATTAAAAATTATTATTTTGGTGCAATGTTCTGTAGTTCTCTTCCCAAGGGGATTGTGAAGCAAGAGTGGAAATGTGTGGCAAGATACATGTACTTGACAAGGTATTGGTGGCAGAGTGCCCTGGGTGGTTATTGAGGTGGGACTTTCATCTTCTGCCCCATGCTCTGAACAGCTCCTCCTTGGCTCCATCAGCCCCCCACCATTCTGCAGTGTGAATCACAGGAACTGCCAAGAGACCGCAAAGCTTCTGCAGTCTGGCTGGGGGCCTTTTGCACTGCTGAGGGGTCATTGTGGCCTCTGAGGCTTGGGGCTCAGGGGAGACACTAAGCTTGCTCTGCATCTGGGGCTTCATGCTGCTCTCTTGTTGACAAGGCAGGTTTCCTGTGTGGTTTTTCATGGTCTCCCATGGACTTTACCTGCTGAAGAGCAACATATCTAGTCACAGTTATGTTAGGCTCTTTACTGAGCCGACCTTCATGTTGCTTATAATGAGCTGTTTGAAACCACCATCTATGTTATGGTTATTTAAGAACAGTTTTCTTAATTGGGTTATAGAAAAATATGATATTAGTATCTTAAGACTCAGCAGACTTCTCACTGGTGCTCACATACTCCATTTGAAACCCTGCATCAAATTGCTCAGCAGACTGAGTCCAGATGATGCTAAACTATACTCTGCTCAGGTTTCAATGTATTTGGTTTATTTACAATTTGATTATTTTAGGCTATTACAAATACTGATTTGTGCTCTAGGATTTTAATTTTTTTCTTTTCATATTTTCATAAATTCTCTTTCTCATGAGACCATGGTCATTCGTATTTTACTCTGAGATTCCAAACTGACATTCTTTGAAATGAAGTTTTGGACCATTTCTTGGTGTACCTTAACTGTTATTGTGAGACCAAGGTATCAGTTCATTTAGCTGTTACATGAAATGGGACACATATAGAGGTGACAGATGAATTTCTATGAGCATCCACTTACTTGCCTCTGCTGAGATGATCACAGCTGTTAATTCATACTAGTGGAAGTAGGGATTTATGCAACTTTGACACATCTCCCACACAAATTTGTGTTGCCTTCAATGATGTGTTTCATTTTGGCAGGCAGCTTGGAGGGAGTGAATGCAGCCTTTTAGACAGCAAGTGCCTATGATGGTGTACAAGTGGAATGTTTAATGTCCACTGAACCTTTCTTTCACTGTTTGTCAGCCTTCTTAAGGAAGGAAGCCTACTGCAATTTCACAAAGATTCATCTGTTTTTAAGTTGGTGGTGTAAATTAAGGTTCTGAAACTTACCAATTCTTGTGCTGTCTAGATACTTCACTTGAACCCCCTAATTAGGAGGCTTGCATGTCACTGAACAAATGAAGTGCAGTTTGCCTAACACGGGCTGGATTTCAGTGTCATGGTGGGAAACAGTTGTGGGTAAAAACAAGATGTTAGTTCTACATTTTTAGATTTGTATTTTAATTGCCTGTTCCCTCAGAATTTTTGGGAGTTGAGAACTCTTAATGGTTTTGTGTGCTATTTATCACAGGAATTGCAGCTGTGGATCAAACCACTGTTTGATCTACTTCACCATTGACATCCAGACCAGATTGTTCAGAATAGTAGTCTGTTCCCATAGGGAGCAGTGGAGGATGTGGTACCCAGGGAATTTTGCAAAATGCATGTGCTGAAGCTTGTTTGTGCCCCAAACATTCATTATGCTGTTATGCATTATGGCTCATTATGCCATTGTAGTCTGCTGCATAAACCACAGTACTCCAGTAGTCTGTAGTTGTGGTCTTCTGTTTTAAGAAGGGTGCGATGAAATGAAAGAAGTTCAGACGAGGGCAGTAGAGGTTTTTGATTGTATTAAACAAGCAACAGAAAATGAAGAATTTGTCAGCTTTTGGCAAGAGGCAACATAGGGAGGGAGACTGAGAGCCCTAGAGAAGAGATTATTTGCTATCCTTGGTAGTGTGGAAACAGAGGGGTTGTCCAGTGGAAGTGCTAGGTAGCACTTCTGAGATGCCACTGTATGGCACTCGATGCACTGAGGATTGCATTTGGTGGCAGGTCAGTATGTTGACGCTCCAGAGAACATCTCAAATAAAAATGTAAAATGTAAAAAGGTAGTCAGTACACTATCCAGCCACTGAGCTTTTGCCTCCAATCCCGCAAATTTATTTTTGGAGTTTGATTTCAATTCATGGCTGTTCCCACTGCTTTGTGGTTTGGGCTTCTGGACTTATCTGTTCTACTTAATTGACTTGCAATCCTTGAAGTATTCTCTGAATATATTGGAAACCCCTGTCCTTGGCATGGACAGAATGGTCTAATAAACTGCAAACCTGAAGTGACACACCAGCAAAAATAGAACAGTGGATTTTTAAAATAGGTAACTAGAGGACAGTCAGATTCATATTGGGCAATTTGTAGAGGGCTATACTTGCATCCTTAAGGTCTTGTAGGAATTTATTCCATGACCTTAGGAATTTGGAAAAGAATACACATATGCAATTTGAGAAAACATTGAAAGTATTTAATGAATGATGCATGTTAACAGTAAAGACTGTTAATAAGAATATTGTTCCTTCCTTGTGGAAATCAAAGCCCTAGTACATGATCTGTATCTGCTGGTAAGAAATGGAAAAGCATAGGAGTTATTTGGACTAGATTTACCTTTAATAGGAACTGACAACCCTGTGTAGGTTGTCAGCACCCCCTCCCCTCCCCAGGTGTGTTGAATTTCCATGCAGGATTTAGTGCTGACAGCTTTTGAGAATCTAAGTGCTCAGAAAAGAACAAGTTAGTACATGCTAACTTAAACATGCCCTTGAAGCCACACTGTAGTTGTTTGTAAAGGGATTATGTAGTCGAGGTCCAGGGCTGGCTTGTAGGGCCTGTGTTCAGGGCACTGCAGCACAAGTTATTCACCAGGAACATCCAGCTGAGATGGTGAATTCAGTGGTGCTTACTTGTAGGTGTGGGGTAGAAATAAGCAAAAGGGATTGTGTTCCTGTAATGGAGTGAAGTCGGGTGTGGATCCCCAGTGAATTCTGTGCCTTTAGCTCATGTGTCACACCAGGCAGCTTTGTGTCACACCTTCATTGGGCTCATTCAGGGCCCACCCCAATATTTATTTCCCTTGCACAGGTATAGGGAAAGTAAGAGGTTATCTTGTGTTATTGTGCCAATGTTAGAGACTTGGTAAAAACCAAGCACAGTCATGAATAAAAGATACCAAGGTACAATGGAAGCAGCTCTGTAGTGTGCCAAACTAACAACATGGAACAGATGTTGGGTGTTCTCTCCTGTACAGACGTGAAGATCTGTTTCATACTGTTGCTGTAAGGTTTTTCATGGTTTCAGTGTGAATATAATTTTTGTTGTCTCTGACTGTAAAAGTGTTGAGAGCTAATTAGTTTGAGGCTTTGCATTGCTTTTGCTGTTTAAATGTATTAGTTAAGCTGGAGGCTTTAGGGTTCCCCCCTGCCCTACTAGGGTTCCCCCCTGCCCCTCCTTATTTAAAGGAGTTAAATAAGTTTTAACTCCTTTAGGTAGGTGTAGGTTTTGAGGTTTCTGAAAACTACTAATATTTCATCAGCTAAGTTGAAATGTTGAGTATTTAGAAAGCTTGTGTTGGGACCAATGACAATACATCCATGTAGTAAATCAGTGTCCTGAACAGTTTTGTCATTTACAGAAGCCATTTTCCATGGCACAATTTTAAGTACACCTTATGGGACAGTGACTACAGTCTTACTTTAAATGGCACTTTCATAAACAGTTTTGCCTGGAGCATTTTAACACCAAAATTTTAACACATTATTTTCTTGTGTTTGGCTTTTATTTCATGTCTCACACAATTAATCAATCAAGTATTTTATTATTTCAGTACTCTTTGCTCCTGGGTCTTTTAATCTATTTTGATTTTCTTTTTTAAACTTTTGTTTTAGTGTGTGTCTGCCCCTTTCCTATTCCTTTTCCTGGAGTCCTCTTTTCCTTGTTGTTGTTTTCCTCCTATTCATGTTCTCCTTAGGACTATTTTCCATGTTCCCTTTGCCCTCCTTCTTTTTGCATTTGCTTGTAAAACACTCAGGACTTTGTTGAAATACATTTTAGAGATGCAGCTTTGGGACATATGACAGATAGGGCTACTTATTTGAAAAGGTAACCAAGCACAGGAACTCCCTAGCCAGTCTCTTTGTGCTTCACGTGGTTAGTACTGTGTTCCAGCTGCTGATTTTTTGACAAGATACTGCAGAGTAGATTTAGTTAAGTCTTGCTAGTGGGGAACCAAGGGCTACTCTAAAAACTGCTCTTTGCAACAGGGTGCTGTCCTGAGTTCTCCCATCCCGTTTCTTGCCAATTACTCTTAGGGAATTCCTGTAGTGGGGGCTTGATGATCTAAGTATTCCCATGTGTTGCCAGTTTGATGGCTTGTGGGAGCACTTGACTTCAGGGACACAGAGAATTCCAATGTTTCTTTGCTCTCACTTGCTCGACCAATGCTTTAATGCCAAGGAGAGAGTTAGTAATGCACAAAAAGTCTTGAACTTCTTTCCCTGCCCTCTATTCACTCTGTATCAGTATTAATAGAAGTGGAGCATCCTTTGTGCTTCCTCAGCTCTTTTCCAAGTTTCAATTTCCATTTTCTTTCTTTGAAGCACAGAGAAGAGCAAACATACATAAACAAAACTTCATACTCAAGCCAAAATGCAATAGACACAATTGAATAGTAGTGAGTTAGGAATTTTAAGAGCTTTCTTATGAATATTTAATTACTACATTAACTGAGCAAATAAAGAACATGCTATTAATATTCATACAGTGTTAGCAGTGGTTCAGAGGAATTTAATTCATTTTATAGTTCATACAGCATCTTGTGTTGTGCAGGCCTTCAAAGAATGCCCACATCTGGAAAGGTAATAACACTACAGGTCTCCCTGGCTGCTCCTTAATCCTATGAATTAAGGTGTCTGTTCTTCTTTGCATAGCACATTTCCTAGTAAAATGCTTCAGTTATGTAATGCTATCAGAACCTCAAACAACTCTACAAAGAGCTCAGTGTGCTGTCTCCTCCATATTTATTAGTGTACCTGCTTTGTGGCTTTTTGAGAGCAAAGTTTGGCAGGTATTTAACATTTGCTTGGCTTACTTCTGCTTAGGGCTTTAGAAATATTGATCCTCTGAATGATGGAGGTGGTTTGCTGAACAAGAGGTCAAATGCAGAATGTAAAACTGAATTCCTTTGATGTGAGTGACGTGCTCTTCCTGTGTGTGTTAGTTTCTTTTTTAAATGTAATTTGCAAGTTAATAGATTTTATCTAAGAATATGCTTACTTGCCTGCTAGCTTTCATTTGCTTATTGAAAATAGGATCACTCATCCTCTTGTGTTGTCTTGCTCTGTAAATTCCTTATGGCCCTTTTGCCTTCATTTAGTAAGACTCTGGCTTTAAAGATTTTTCCAAGAAAAGCTGCACACATGTGAACAAGAAAAATGTTACAAATGCCATTCCTGAGTCCGACATTGCTCTTTTCTCTCCTGCTGGCTTATGAAAAGACATTAATAGATGTTGAATTAAGACTTCATCACTGGGTCCATACTTCATTCACTTAGAAATCATTACAGCTATTTTTTACTGCATATAGTGATAATTACTCCTTTTGGCAGAGCAGAACTAATCTAATGTACTTTGGCTGCTGAAATCTGTGAAGAGCCAGGAATGATTTCTGTGTTGAATTGTTAACCCTGACTGTACAATTCTGTCAGTATCTCAGTGGGGCTTTGTCTGAGTATCTAGTAATCTGGTGTTAATTAACATACAGAGAGTAAAAAGAAAATCATTGTGACATCTAGTAGAAGTTTAATGTGCTCCTAATTTAGTAACCCTCCTTTTGGGATTGTTCTGTCAAAGATGGCATGTGATGGGGAACTGTCCAGCCTGGCTTCTGGAAAGGGGCTCTTGATATACGAGCAGCTGTATCTCTAAGTACCTGATTTTCTCCCTTTATGGGATGTGGCTGAAAGAATTGTAAGGGAGCTGGAAGTTTCCTGTGCATGCACACTGTGTAGGCACTGATGAAACCCTTGGATCTTTATCTGTAGTTACTGTTGCTCTTTTATGTGTGCAGGTTCATGGTACAGTTTTGGTCTTGCTGCTGTGTAACTTTGGCTTGGTGACTCGAGGTGATGGTGCTGTTTGCTCACAGTAGCCAGTACTGGGATCTCTCTCAAATTCAGACTCGGCAGGATTTGAACAGCATTTTAATGAAGTTGATGCTGTTCCTATCAGCACAGTTGTTGCAACAAATACCAATGCAAATGGAACGAGTGAGAAGACAGGAATCTGCAACCCTCAGGGCATGAATCAACTTCTTGAAGGAAATTTTGAGGGAACAAGTTCTGTTTCAATGCTTTCTTTCACTGAAACAACTTGCACTTATCAATCTTGGTGACAGAATGTACAAAAGCAATTCTTCCAGTTAAATCCATTATGGAAATGTTTGCATTTCTCCTCTTGCTTAACAGGTATAAAAGTGCAGTGTTTTCCTTTTTGCATGTATTCTCATGAACAGAGTGGGGAAAAAAAAAAGAGAGATTCCTAGCTAATCTGTTCTCATCATCATTCCTGGAACAGATAGGAAAGGTCAGGAGCTCATGTTTTGTAGTAAGCACTGAGGGTGTAGAAAGTGCATTTAAGTGTTATGGCAATGGTTTGCTTTTCTGTTCTTCTGACTTCTAGTTTAATTCTGCTTTTCTAAGAACATAAATAAGGAATAGAAAAATCTCACATATTGACAAACTTGAATATGCTTCCTTGCATGTAACAGTATTTCACAATTAAAAAACAAAGCAATTGTACCTTCTGAGATGTGTCAATTGAAGCCAAATTTGCTCTTCTCATTGCTTCTTTTATATATGTGTTTTCAAAGCCTGACCTTTCCTCAGCTATTTTTGCTGTAACATGCTGTAATGTAAAATGCCATTGCTTTTTGGTTTTGCATAGAAGGCTGTTTAAAGATAAGGCAAAGACAAATTGCTGCAGCTGTGTAGTTTATAAAGTGCTGCCATTTAGAGGAGGAATAGGAGGGGAAGATTTCAGGACTTGGTGTGGTTGGCATGCCTTGTTTCTTCCACAGGGTATGAAGTGTATTTAGTGAGAAATGGGCTAAGTAGAGTCCCTTTTCTATGTTTTTTACTCTTTTATTATAGCTTCTACATGATGGTGGCTAGGAGCAACTGGTCTCAGTCTCTTTGCAGTTATTGGGAGCCTCCTGAAGTCTGTGTGGGGCTGGGAACACAACATGCACAAAAACCTGTGAAGTGCGGTGTTGAAGGGATGGGTATTCCATGCCAGCAAAAGTGAATCACAGTGGGGGGAAAAAAAAAAACACCTTTCCTGTCAATAAGTGACAGTGATCCAGTCTGGATTTAATACCCCTTAGAGCCTAGCATCTGCTTAGACTGCCTTAGATAACTCAGGCTTCAGTATGTTGCTAGTTTGTCTTTAGGCAGTGTGGATGGCCGATCCAGACACGGGAGCTGCCAGCTTCTCAGGCTTCTGACTGAATATCTGTGCTTGTGACTCAATCATCATCATAAAGAGGAGGTGGAAGTTGAAACAAATACAAACAGCTTTTTTCCTCCTTCCCACTATTGGTAATTAAAATAATAAAAAAAGTGAATTAGAACTCTGTCTTTCCTGAATACTTGTCATTTCTTGGCCTTTCAGTTTTCACTCCCCTGACTGGTGTTGCTCTGTCGGAATTTCATTAAATGTCTTGTGGCACAATTTGATCTTCAGAGCTCTTTGTGTTGGTTTCTGAACGCCTGTAGAAGTGCTTTTAGTGCAGAGGATATGTTGAGTTATTGAATATTATAGTCTGTATCAAAAAGACCTTTATTCCATTGAAGTACCTCAGTGCCAAAATACGTTTTTTGAGACATACCTCTTAGACTATGGGAATAGAGGTTATATGATTTTTTCCCCCCTTTTTTCTTTTGCATTTCATCTTTCACTTCATTAAAGGTCTGGTTTGAGAAATCCTTCTTCCCTGTGGGCAGCTTCAGACCTGCCTGTGCTTTTAGTATCCAATTAGTCATTTCTATTCAGTACCCTTTGTAAAATATTTCTATATATTTGTCAGTGCACACAATAATGTTCTGTGTGGAAAAAGCCTCAAATAAATGTTTTTGTGTGAAGTGGCAAATATTGTGGGAGAAAACAGTATACTATTTCTGCGGGACCTGGTATAATTGGATTTGCCCATTGTCTTGTGTTTTAAAGTTCAGACAAATACAATCCCAATTATATAAACCATACCTGCTTTTTTAAGGTGGGAGACCCACTTTTTTCCCCAAACTTGCTTGTCATTTCAATAAATGCTGTTAGTTAGTGCCTCTTGCAAAATTACATTCAGTGTAGAACAGACCAGAGGCCACTAGAACCTATTCCATATACCCACAGTGGTTTATCACAGGAGTTACACCATTTCAGCAGCCCTGACAGTGGCTGCATTATGTAGTAGTGAAACATTAGAATGTTTTAGAAATGTTTTCATACTCTGTAGCTGTTAATACTGAAAAGTGTGTTCAGGCTCCTAAGCCCCCGTCACAGAATCACAGAATGGGGATGGGTTGTGATTTCTGTCCATCTGTCTCTAGTGCTGGATATAGTCTTCTTTTGTGGCATGTCTGTGGATCAGCAAGAGAGAAGTTGAATTTCTCACTAGTGTCAACTTTTTTGTGCTCATGGCTTATACTACCCTACTGCAATATTTTACTGATCTGTGAACTGAGAATTCTGGACTACTGTAGTGTAAGCCATGTAGTTTAAAAAAGGGTGAAAAAATGTATCATGAACTATTCCAAGGGAATGTTTTTAAGTTATGTTATTTTTTTTAATGGAGACCAGTTCTTGTACTGCAAGACAGTGTTTCCTGTGGAGGAGACTTTGAGTGAGGTTTAGCTCTCCTTGCCTCTCTGAAAACTGGGTACCCAGCTGCTCTAATGATCTCCCTTGTGGTGTGCTGAACTATAATGTTTTCTTTTGAAAAAAGAAACACAATAATGCAGTAGGCTTCCAAATATCCTGAGGACTGTACTTACTAATGAGAGGCTGCAGAGTGATGGTGCCTTTTTCTTACTGCCAGCGAGGAAGGTTGTCTTTTATAGAACTTCCTAGGTTTTAGCAGTATGCTCTTTTTTAATTTGGAGGCTTCTCTTACTAATCTTTACATCTTCATACAATAACCACAGTGATAAAAACCTTTGTGGTCAATGAGGCAAACTGTTTCTTTAGAAGATTGCAGTATGAAGAAGTTTTGGAGAGAATTCTGAAAGTTTTCTGGGTAATGTAATCAAATAATTTTTCTGAAACATTAGCAGCACATAACAAGGGTTTTTAAAAGACTTTTTCATATATTGTACTGCAAAATGGATTCATTTAAATATGAGTATGCTTTTGGTTCTAGTAGTTTTGCAGCTTTATCCTTATAGCTGCTGTGGTTACCTTAATAGTATTAAGAATTTCATTTTGATTTTACAAGAGAAAACTGATGGACATGGTATCATTATAGGGCCAATTTGAACTCACTAAGCAGTCTTTGAAGTTGCAAGGGGTTAGACTGTGATGTCAGGACACCTCTCCTGCTGAAGGCACTGCCTGGCACACACTCAGTGATGATGTGCTCCCATCTCAAGCACAGGCAGGTTTGACAGATGCTTACCACTGGTTTCTAGAGCCTGCATGTTATGTGTTATATGGCTATTGAAAATTAGATGATAATTAGCTTAAACCTGCTTAACATAATGATACATGCTAATGAATTAGCATTTAAAAAACAAAAAAGAGGGGCAGAGCAAGATGAGGAATTAGATTCTTACTGTTAGAATATTCCAAAGAATTTGAATTTACTACTTAGAGATTTTGAATTTACTACTTAGAGTGTTGGTGCTTTAACATTTCCTTGGAAACATGTGAGCTTGTAATTTCTTGTAATATGCTTTCTAATCTGCTTAGCTATAATTCATAGTAACAATAATTTAAACAAAAGGCTGATGTCAGAAAATTACTTCCAATTTCTTTAAATTTAGAGGCAACTAATAAATCTTGTTGGAAAAATGCTGCCGTATTTGTTTCATTGTAGGAGATGTCTGGTAAGAACAGTTGGAGAGGTTTTGCTGAAGGGAGAGGACATCTTGTTTGTGAAAAACTGCTGATCCCTTAAATGGTTCTTTTAGCTATATTAAGAAGCTAAATGCAACTCACCAAAATGCTCTTTAGCAAATCTAGGTCGGATTTTAGGCCCATGACAGCTCCTGTCTCTCCCTTAACTTCTTGTTCCCTTTAGAGATAAACAATTTAATGCAGCTGTAAGCTTTCTTTGCACTGGGAGACTTCAGCACTAACTAATATAAGATCAAAACTTAGGTTTCAAAAAGGCAGCTGAATTTTCCAGTGGGAATCACTGGAAAATTTTTGAGAGTTTTGATGTAATGAAATAGATGGGTATTCAAGTTGAATCAGTATTGTGCATTGGGCAAACCTAGTGGCCATGGATAGCTTTTAAGAAAAATGATAAAAAATATGGGGAAAAATACAGCAGAAAACAATAATAACTTGGTATGTGCCATCTTGTTTTTAAACCTCATTTTAAAGACCAGCTCATTTTCTGCCTATGTGATGGAGGAGGAAGCACTTATGTTGAACATCTGTTGGCCTTCTAACCTTGCAATTTTGACTTCAAAATTATAATCACTGCAAAACCAGATAAGCTTGCCACATTGACTAAGCAAGCTCGACTAATTCTTAAAATTGCACTTGGCATAAAAGCAGTCTGGCATAAACACAGCGTTGTCCTTGGGCAGCTCAGTGTGTAGCCCAGCGATGACTGCCCCGTGAGAGCTGGGAGGTGCATGCTGGAGAGGCTCTTGGAAAGGGGGGAAAAAGGTGGAGGTCCTGGGTGCAGGTCCACCCAGCACAGCTGGGAATCCTTAATGTTGGTGAGGCCCTGGTCAGTCACAGGTGCTCTCCTGGCAGCTTTGGGTTGCACAGGAATGGTTTCTGTGATGCTTTATGAGGAGTTTGTTGGCTGCCCTGATGTCCACGGCCATTGACTGGAGCTGTCTGCTCTTGCAGCATCTCTTGTTGATCAGTGCTTTCAAATGTGTGCCCTTGCTGTAAATCTGGTCTATCAGGTGCTCCTCTGTTCCTGTGTCTCACTGGGTAGCTCTGTAAGATGTGAAGTAGGGCTGCCTGTTGAATTGGTACAGCTGTGACACTCAATATCAAAAATACTGCTTTGATCAAAACAGGAAGATGTAATATATAGCAATTCTATAATCCATCCTAATGTGAGTGATCCTCATGAATCTGCTAAAACATGCAGAACTCTGTTGTAATACTGAGTTGCTGTGTCAGTACTTTTAAAATGCATATTCAAAGCATGGTGCAGGGTCCTTTGAAATGCTGCTGCTTATAAATATTGTATTTGATTTTAGCTGTGGTTCATAAGACTACAGCAACATCTTTAGGAAGCTGATGTCCTCACAAGGTGCTAACACCTCATGGAGCTAATTATTATCAAGAGTGCATATTACCCTTTTTAGCTATCCCTCTGAAGTTACTGATGCTCTTGACAGTTACTGTCTTGTGGCCTGGTAAGGTCTGGCAAACAAAACAATCCACAGGAAAATGCATTAAAAGCCTTTTAAGGAGATCATTGTGGCAGAGGCTTTATTCTTTTTCAGACTCAGATGATCATTGATGCATGTGGATAACTTAGAGGGAAATTGCCTTTGATTCAGTATGGAATTCAAGGTGGTCTGAGCATCTTAAATGTCTGCTAAATTTAAATGACTTCACTGCAAACTTCATCTGCTCTTCTATGCCAGATGGAGAATAGGTATAAAGTCTTTAGTGTGTGAAAACAGTGCACATGCATTCCTTAAACATTCAAACTAGAATTTAACAGATGAAATGATTGATTTATACATGAATAATAACTCTAGCATATTAATATACTTTTTTAAAGCTAACTTATTTGTTTCATTCTTTGCTGTCCATAGGGAGCTGAAAAGTAAGCCTGTCTTTAGATTATTATGTATCTAGCAGCACATTGTCACATCTTTTTGTTTATGTAAAAAGAGGGAAAATAGTTCCTGTTCACAAAGTGTCTACTCAGAATTTGGTTAATTAAGAATCTGGAGAGAATTCAGTTTATGGCAGAATTAAGACCAATGGAGGATCACAGCACAGAGGAAGTGCTCACTTAGAACTAAATGTATTAATAAATATTACGGTGTGTTTGGGACCAAAGTGAGCATGTATATTGCTAATTTACACACTTGACACTTGGCATTTCTGTTTTCTTTCCCCTAGTTTCTCTGCTTGAAGAATATAAGGACTTTTCTTTCGGCATGTTGTGAAATCTTTGGAATGAAGAAAAGTGAACTTTTTGAAGCATTTGATTTGTTTGACGTGAGAGATTTTGGAAAGGTAAGGATGCTCTTGATTGTATCCCAAGTAACACCTTTGTTCTGCTGCTTGCACAGACAATACTTTTTTTGGTAGCTGTGATATAAAAGTTGTGAATAATTGATGAGCATTAGTTATGAAAAAAATAGTGGAGAAGAATTACAAAAGCAGAAAAAGTAGGTTTGTATTGGAGGGGCTAAAAAAGGGCAGGGAAAAATACTTGGCAAGAAAGTTCTGAGCATGTGAAAAGCCAAGATAAATGGTTTCAAAGATGCTGAGTTAAAGGGAAATGAAATGGAAGAAGATAAGCTGTGGGTGAGTGCTGCCTGGTGAAATCACTTGGGCATAAATTGTGTGGATTCAGAAACTCTGGGCCTGTACATTGTGAGCCCATGTGGTGGCACAGAACATGTTTCTGTAGTCTCGGGTGCTTGAAATTCACCCAGAGAATTTGCCCTTGCACAATTAGTTTTGATGGTTACTTGTTTTTTTTTTCCTAACCTGCTGTAAAGCTCAAGACACAGCTATGATAGGTTAATGTGACTATTCATATTTACAAAGTATATTTACAGTATATTTTGTAAGTCTGACTACTTATTCTACATGTAAAGCTTTTTCCGGTCTGTTGTTCAGCCTCCTACATATGTTTGATCTGTCATTGACAACATGTTTAGTTTCTGCTTTTGAGTCATAGTATCATTACCTAATTTCACAGGAAAATGTCTAAAAATAATCTGAAGTAGCACTAAAAATAGTTATTTATTCAAATTTAGTGTTATCTTTAGCATTATTGCTTTTTAAAAGAGATCATAATTTTACTGTCTGAATTTTATAAACTTTTCTTTTTATAAGTAGACATAGAGGTAAAGGTGATGTAAGAGTGCAAGAATGAATCAGGGCTGCAATGTGATTGTTTGAAATGGGTCTGTGATTATCATTAACCTAAATAGCTACTTATTTTTCTCAATCTTCTGTCTGGTTTTAAGTCTTTTGAGCATTAAATTAGATAACCTGATAATTGCACCTGTTCAGTTTTGCTAAATGTCTTGTCTTCACAAATCATATTTAAGACAAAGCTTTTCTTTAAAATATGGTCCTTTTGTACAAATTTGGCTCATTAAAAATGAGATTTGTTATTGTTTTGATTGTGCAAGTAGCAGAAGAATTGAAAATTGTTGGATTTTATTGTTTCGTGTGCACTAGCCATGTCCTATTTAAGGTATTTACGTCATATCTCAAAGCTTGATTCAACCTTTGATACCTATGCCTAAGGAATTTTTTTCCTATTGCATGTTAAAATTGCTTGCTGAAAGTTTCTCATTTTGTGCCATGTAAAGATATCCTGTTTTTAATACAGTCTAGTTTTAAAAAAAGGTTTTACAGTGCAAATTGTTCTTGCTGCATCATTGAATACTCAGCAAAAACAGTTTCTGAATTAATGGGGAATTTAACCCAAAAACGTTTCTGGTACTGTTGATATGTAATTTTAACAGAATTTATTTTGGAATATGACTTTACTTAAATAGAAATAACTGGTTTAAAAAAAACCCAACTGTATTTCATCCATGTTATTTAATTGCTCTCCCCAAAGTCAATTTGAATGTTGAGACATGGATTTTTTTACTGTTTGTGGCCTCCGTATAGCACAAATAGACTAATTATGCCTGGAGCTTGTTTTCCACTTGTAGTGCATCCAAGCAATGACTTGTCCAGTCTAGGTCGCCTTTCTTGGAAAGCTATCAGGTGAAACTGCAGTGACAAATTTGAGGTCAGGTGCTGCTCTGTGGGATTCTCTCATGAGATGAGCTCTGTGCGTGGAAGCAGCTGCTCAAGCAGAGGTGGAGATGCTGAGTTGAACAGGGCTGTGCAGCCCTTGCCATGCTTGTGTTGAGCAGCTTTCAGGTGCCTGATGGCTCTGCTGGATTGAACAGGGCTGTGCAGCCCTTGCCATGGTTGTTGAGCAGCTTTCAGGTGCCTGATGGCCCAGCTGCTGAGTTGCTCCCACTGGGTGCTTGTGTGGAAACTTGCCATGCACAAGTGGAGCTTGGCATAGGCAGAGTTCAGAAGGGCTGAGCTTTATGTTTTATAGCCTGGGCAAATGAGTACATAGTGACCTTCTGAAAGGGGCTGTGAGTTTCAGGCCATCTATGGATGTGGAAGGAAAAATGGTAACTGCATTAAATTAATAAAATTGCAAGTAAAGAAGAGGTGTGCTGAGTTATTTTTGTTCCTTTAAGTGCATTGTTTGTACAGTAAGCAGAAAATATCTTCAAGTGGCATGGGATTTCAATTCCATATCTAATAATGTATTTACTACTTGGGAAATTCTGAGTGTTAGTAACAGTGGTAAGAATAGGAAAGTGTATCTTTTTCAAGTTGTTCTTGGCTTTTCACTTGGCTTTGAACTTTCCCCTTCATTATATTTTCCTGTGAATAACAACTGTGATACAGCTGTACATGTCCAGCTTCCTTGAACAGACGTTGTATGTATGCAAAAAGCCAAAAAGATAGTGCTGCAGATTTTTCCTGCTACTGCAAGCAAGTCATCCTGCCATTTCTAAAAAAGTTCTTTAAACTGCTCTCTAAATGTGTGCAAAATATGAATGATCTTAAAATGATTACAGGTGTAAACAAAGAGAGGAGTATGATTTTAAACTACTGTTTTCTAAATTCTTGCTCAAATAAGTGATGTGATGAGCATGTGCATTACTTTTTATGCATTTCAATGTACTGGAATCTCTCTTCAGATGTCTTAGTTCTGGTGAGATATAAACTGTTGCTGAAGTGTCTCTGTAACCCTTATCTGGGACTTTTAAATGTTTCAGTTTAGTTTATAAAGAAATTGTGATTGAATTTATTATCTTAAGATGGGATGTTTTGTTTAGTATGAAGACTTTAGTGACTATTTAAACATGCTAGTGGAGGGAACAACAGCCATGTGTCAGCTGTAAATGAACAATGTGCCTTCAAGGAAGTAAGGTTGAAGGGGAGAAATAAGGTGAGAGACCTGATTAGGGTGACCAATTTTATTTTTTTTTTTAATATTCTGATATTTTTCAACTCTTTAAAATGGCAGGCAAACCCTGAGCATTGCAGAAGTAGCAGCTGTATCCTGCCAATATAGTCACAAGACTTTTAACAGCCTTTTTGAAATACTGGTTACAAAATGTTGTAATGGTGAAGCTTGCACTTAGTAGTTAGAGGTAAATGAGCTGTTTCCAGATGCTTTGACATAGTGTATGGAAATTTGACTTGAACTTTGTGCTCCACTTTTCAGAGACTTTGATCTCTTACTGATTAGAGAAAAAGAAGGGTGTATGTGGAGTGAACGGGAATCAGAGGTGAAGCTGAAGTAGCAACATGTAAATAGCTAAAGAATAGGGTAAGAAAATAGCAAGAAGGTAACGTCATGTGTTTTTTAATGTACATTCTGTATGAATATTGATATTAGCTGTTACAAGATTAGAGTTTTCATCTCTTTAAACTATAACAGCCTGGTTTCTAATTTTTAGACAGTGGGTGAAAAAAGAGGGGCTACATTACACAGGAGTAGGAAGGTTCTTTAAATCGTCCTTTTAAAAACTATATATAGCTTGGTTTTCTTGGAGTTTTGTGGTATTCACCCATTCCCACTCATTCACCTTTCTATCAGTAAATTTCAGTGTTGTTGCATTAAGTTCCTGACAGAGCATGAAATGCTCTCCCACACACTGGAGGTGCCAGACAGTGTTTTCATTCTGAATTCCATGCTGGAGAGTCATTTTTCACTACCTCAGGGCTGTCAGGTTCTTCCTTTCTACCTGTGTGCCAGAATAGGCAAACACTGTTGGTACTTGTTCTTTCAGCTCTGAGCCCTGCACGCTCCTCCAGCAGCAGCCTTTGTTGCTTGCTGCACCACAACAAATTGTTGCTATCCCTATTCTCTGAAGGAAGTTTGTAACTAATGTCTTGCAGAAATGGGAATCTGAGGATTAGTTCTGTTGATGTCAACAGATGCTCCCTGGATTCAGAGAGCTGTGTTTGGGTTCCTGTGGGGCTAATGGTGTCCAGCAAGTGTCAGAAAAACACCCTTTGTGTGCTGTGCTTTTTAATTTCCTAAAGAATGTGTAGCTGAGCATGAGGTGTTTTCATGATATAACTGATCTAATATAAACATAGAAATCCCCCTTGTAGGGATACTGCATTAGATGTCCAGAAATAATGTACAATTGTGATTTTAAAAAGACAAACAAGGAGCTCAAATATCAAGTGCCACCAATGAAATAAGTACCTAATTGTTTAAAAGCATATACAATGCCTAGTGTAGCTTACTCTGACACTTAAAAGGCTGCTTTATGTGAAAACAAGCAACTGCAGTGAAAATATTGAGTTGCATATACTCCAGTCACGTAGTTGATCATTTCAGTCACTCCCTTACTGCAAAGGAAATCTGGGCAGTGATGCAGGAGAAAGTCATGCTGAAGTTGAGAATCCTAGTGTGTTAAATTCCCTCAGGTTTAATGGATTCCAGGAAGATTGGACAGATGTGCGTGAAATACACACACCAAAAACAACACAACAAAAAGCAACTGTTATTATAAAAATTAGACATCCTTCCAGGAAAAGTGTCTAAAAAATCTTCAGTAAAAGTGAAACAGTTCTGATTATCTGCAGTTGTTTCATGTTTTGTTTGTTGAGTTTAATCAGTGGAATAATAGAGCAAAAGATGGTCACTTCATGCTCATAGAGTTGTATTAAAACTGCAGAACATGCCAAAACATAGTATATTTTTGTGAAGATACTAAAATGAAGAGATTGAACTGATAAAGACAAGCCTATCATTAAATGCAGAGCTCTGTATCTTCACTGTCTGAGCTCTTTCAGTTGTAAGATAAACTCCAAAAAAATTCGTAGTGGTTTGCTCAAGAAGCTAGCTTGTTTTCAGTGTAGCATTTCAGTGAGATGGACTGGTTTGGGATAAATGACACTTGAACTTCTCCAAGATGTACTTCTCTGTGGGGAGGAAGGAAGAAACAGAAGAAAGGGACAGGTTTCAGCTTTCTTCTCCATGGAGATGCTTTAGACAAAATGTGCAAGAAGATACTAGCCTGTTGCAAAACTGCTGAAATGCTTGCTATGTAAGGACCTTTTTTGTTAGTTACCACTGCTGTTTGTGTAGAAATAAAAAAAATAAAAGTCAAGCACTTAATAGACTCCCTAAAATCATCCTTCAAATGGTAAAAAAAAATCACTTCCAGCCCCAAAGAACTTAAATCATGGTTTTGAGCAAAGCATTGAGGTGGGTGAAAAAGTGGGTTGAGTCATGGTATAGCTCATGAACCACATTACTGAAATGTCCCTGAAAACTTGCAGAAATGGTTTGCCATAGTGTAACCAGGGAGACTGTTACCAATGCTATATAAATTTAGTGTCATTAATTGTAACAGTTGGTTGCAGTGATCAGTGCCAGGTAGTCTGCAAATGTCTAGGCATTTATCTTCAATAAGCCTAATAGCATTAGCAAGAACTTATAGCTTCTGCATGAGCATGTGTATTTAGGCCAGAATATTTCTGGATTATGGTCTTGCATGTTTCTGTTCTAGAATACTGGTGGACTGTCACCTCGCTGGTCTTTCAAAATGGCGTTTTATTAATTTCTTTCAGGTCTGTCACAGCTTTTAAAGTTATATTGTTGACTTCCAGTTGATGAAAATGTTAACAATAATGTTTGGGTTTGACCATATAACAAAGCATTGAATGCAGCACAAATATTTGATCATTAATGAAAAATTCT
This sequence comes from Zonotrichia albicollis, assembly GCF_047830755.1. NCBI lineage: Eukaryota > Metazoa > Chordata > Aves > Passeriformes > Passerellidae > Zonotrichia > Zonotrichia albicollis. Next base: position 21,037,083 of record NC_133826.1, on the reverse strand, counting down.
CATCCAAAAGAGTGTTTGGGATATTTCTGTTCTATAATGTAGTCATGTTAGTTTTCAGCAAATGTTATCAGTTACAAAGCCAAGGTTAACAAGAAACTGCTAATATGAGAGAATAAAGCTGAGTTTCTGTGCTAATTTCTTTGTTCTTAAGACCACCTTATTTCTTGTTCTTAAGACCACCAAATGTTATCTGTGTCTGATTGACCTATCTTGAGGATGCTGAACTTATAACATTGAATTCTGGTAGTGTATGTTTCCTGTTGAGGTCAAAGAGAAAGAGGAGGGTTGAAGCATGAGTAGCTTTAACAGATTTGAAGACTTAAATCTTCTCACACATTTGTTTATACAGATTTTTTAAACTTTATTAATTCTTTGTAGTGCTTGTAATACAAGCATTTCAGTAACCAGAGGGTGGTGAAACTGGCACCTAAACCCAGACTTCCTGAATTTACAAATACTGGTCTAAATAACAATAATATGAACTACAAATAAAACCAGAAGGTGTAATAAATGAGTGATTTGTAGAGGAGGTTCATATCAACTTTGAAGAGGTTTGTGTATGTATTTTATGCTGTGATAGTGAAATTGTTCACTGCCAAAGAAGGATAGGAAACGTTTTTTGTCTTGAAATAAGGTCGTGTGCAAGATATAGTAGGATCCTTATTCAAAAGCAGTAGTAAAGTGGACACCCCATTTAAAATAGGAAATGATTTTGTGCAGGATCGAAATAAAATGTATTCAGTTTCTTTTTGGTTTATCCATGAAGGGGTTTGGTTATACCAAGCTTAGCTTAATGACTATGGTGCTTGTAAACTGTTCTTTCCTAATGTTCAGTGTGGTTCCTCTGTGTCTGGCCTTTTGTCTGGGCAAAAGCTGACCCAAGCAGCACTGTGGATTATCTAGAATACAGAGTTTTGCACTCTTCCCAGCTTTTCTTATTGCTTCCTGCAGTTCACTTTGCATCTTAGCTGACTGTATCTTGACAAAATTGAAGAGAAGGAGGCAGGGAAGTGCAAACAAATGAAAATGGTGTTGAAAACTGAACAACTTGAAATATTTACCAATCCCCATGTTGCTTGCCAAATGTCTTTCATTGTATTTGTTAATGAAGACAACAGTAGTTCAATTACCTTTATATATTATTATGTGTAGTTTTTTATAAAGTAATGAATTTTATTACTTTTATTACTCTGTTTTAGAAGGAAGAATTTGGAGAGTTACTAAGTAAAATGGCTAAATTTGGTTTTTTGCCTCCTTTTTTTTTTCATTGGAATGATTTGAGGTACTGAAAGATGCCTTCTAACCATCCTCTCTCCCTTCTGCCTTTCTTCCCTCCATCTCTTCTATATCATGGGTTTCAAAGATGATTGAAGGGCATCTGTGCTGAACCTCCACCAGAGTGATTGGGCTAATCTTGGACTCCCCCTCAGAGGCACAAATTGGCAGCTGGGGGGATGTGGTTTAAACCATCACCCAGCCAATGTTATTTCCTCTGAAGAGCTAGGCATGAGGAGCATTCTTCAAGAGAAGCTGCTCCTGACATCCTGGGCCACACTTGGGAAGTGTTCCTGTGCTGGGGGAAAGCCAGGCAGGCCACGATTTCTCAGTCTGCTGAGCTCCCCCTCTTCCTGCAGGCAAGGAGGGGACTGCCTTCAGCTCTGTATGACTGGGAGGTCTGTGGAAAGCAGGAGTGCACTTGAGTGCAAAGTCCAGTAGTTGCACCTTGTTTCTTTGTAAGTATAAAAAGCTCAGGGTTTGTTCAACCTGAGGCATGCTCTGGTTGTTAGACTGCTTGCAAATTCATTCACTGCTTTTTCTGTCCAGCTTCAGTAGAAAGTGAAAGCGGCAGTGAATGGTTTGCAGCAGGAAACACAGTTTGAGTATTTCATAAAAAGGAAATAGGTACGAGTTAATGAGAAATGTTTGCAAACTGTTGGAGGTGGTGGCAAGGCTGGAGAAGTGTTTGCTGATCAAGAATTGTGTTCTCTGGTTCTTAATTCTGACACAATAATTAATATGAATAAATGTCAACAGCACATGCCTTTGGAAAGCATCTTGAATAGCTGGGTAATGGAAAAACGTCAGAAGAGTGTATTGCAATTTATTTATCTGTAAATCCGAAAAGCTTACATTGTATTTGATGAGATCACAAAAACTATCTTGCTGAGAAAATTAATGCATCTTTCTCTGTAAACGCCGAAACATGTAGGGAAATGGCTTTTTCTTCTTTTCAAAATGTATTATAGCAGAAATGTGGGATCATAGGTTTTGAGTCTTAGATGTTGTTTATGAAACTTTGATGTATGAAATGAGATTTATTTAGAAAAGTTCTGTTAAAGAAGTTGTTAGTGTTTTCATGCCTTCATGAGATTTTAAAAGTGAAACATTGGTAGTTGAACACTGAGGACTTAATTTCCAAACCAACCATTCAACAACTAAATCATTCAGTGTAAAATTTTATGATGAATCTATTAGCTAATAAACTTGGCAATGTGTTTAGAAACACTTGTAAATAATGACAGTTGCTAAGTAGAAAGTACTATTACAGAGGAAATAAAAGTACTGGCAAATAAAACTATTAGCAAAAGTGAAATTAAATGGCAGCCTTTAGCTACTGCTAACCTCTACAAGTAAATAAGGCCTTAGTATTCATCCAGTTAGAGTTTAAAACTCTGATATGCCTGCATGGGTCTCTAGACCAGCCTATGAAGAGCCTTAGGCAATAGTTAGACTGTAATGCGGCACCATGCTGAAGGGGCTGAAAAATGATATTGCTTAAATTTTTGGAATGTACTATTCTGAGCGTATTTTCATACACAAATTTTAACTTTATTATGACAAAATTGCCAAATTAGAGCTGTATATAAGTTTGAGTAGGTTGGATTTAGGTCTTCAACTGGATCTCATTTTGTTCTGGGAACATGTAAGGAACACTTGACAAAATTACTTTGGAAAAGCCAACTGAGGCCTACTTCACATAAGTAAAATTTATTCCCCAAGTCAGCTTTAAGTTGCTGGAAGGTTTAAGGGGTTTTTCAAGTAGAACTAATTGGAGCAAAACTCCATCACTGACATTGTAGAAGGACATGTGTGTTTCCTGCAGTGGCTAATTGATATGAGCTGTATAATTCAGTGTACTATGTAATCAATTTTTTAACCAAAATATGTAAATTACTTGAGGGAGGGTTTACTGCCTGTGCTCTTGAATTAGAGGAGAGCAAAAAATTGAATGTAGGTCACCGGTGGGTTGGGGAGTTTTACACTAATTCCCATTCAGCCTTCACTGTTGTCCAAAACTCACAGCAGTTTAAAGAGATGCTGTTGATTGCACAGTGACTCAGTAGGGCATAATGTAGCTGTTTTCTCCTCCAGTGACAGACAAAAATAGAATAATCTTCCTGAGCAGTATGAGGCATAGCCCCAGCTGTGTGCCCTCTGACTGCTGTACCTGAACCTAGCTTGGGAGTTGTGTCTGGGCTGAGGGAGATAACTAGGAGGTGACAGAAGCCTTGGAGAATAAAACATGGCATGAGGAAGGGACACAGTGCTAAGCTTGTGGCAGCCCTGTCCAGACAGCTGACTTAACTTGTCTAAATATTATCACTATCCAAGTCCTGATAAAGGGTTGGAGTTGCCATGCAGTGGAGTGATCCTCTGTGATGTATTCATGCCTTCAAAAACAGCAGAAGAAGGAGTAGGACCCAATTGCTTAATATCTATTTTACCTTCAAGTTTTCTTTCAAATGCTTTCCTCACTTAGATAATAAATAATAAATTAATGGCTGTTTGAAACAAGTGGCTAGCCAAGAATAGCTGTGCACATTTTTAAGACTGTTTACTTGGCTGTTGCAATTTCTTCTGAGTTTATCATATCTTTTGGTCACCACCAGCTTGTTTGAAAAGTACTATATATATGTACATAAACATCTGTTGAGATTTAAGCACTTGTGTATATGGCAGCCTCTTGTAGAACTTATTTGCTTTACTAAATATTGTTGAGTGATGTAGTTCTGGGTTTATTCTGAGACTGAATTTTAGTGTTTTGATTTGGGGAGGACCTCCCTTAGACTTTTTCAGCTAACTAAAAGGAAAGTTGAGACAATCTGGGTACCTTAAATAGTGGTTGGACACCGTCTGTGATCTGTGAGAAGCAATCTGGGTATTAGTAGACAAGCTTCATTAGGAATCTTGAAGTTTAATTAACTCACTGAAGTTAATGAAAGTCCTTAAACCACCTGATTAGAAATGTCATCATACTGTTTTCAAAGTGGTGAGGTCTGCATTTTTATATATGCTAACTTGGAAGATGGATATAAGATGGTTTTTCTCAGTTGCAAAAACATGTTTGTTGAAAGCATGATCACACCATATTAGAAAACAAACAGGTTTTTCCTGGCCAAATTAGTACAAAGTTGCTTTAAATTAGGATAAATATTTTTATTTATATTAATATTACGATCAAATTTTATCATGTTATTTTGTCATAGAAAAAGTGAGTTCTAGACCAGACATCTGATATAAAATTCTCAATGCTGTCTCCCTTTCCATGAACATTTTCTTATAAAACCAAACAAATTGGAATATGAGTTAATCTCTTTTTCAGACCACAGGGAAGAGAGTAGTTTTCTTACATCTTGCAAGCATCTAGCCAAACGTAGTGAGAGAATTTGAATGCTAGCAACTTGAGCATAACATGTACTTTGATTTTTGAACTTTTGCAAGGTAATTGACATTTAGGTTTTGGGGTTTTTTTGATGGCTTGCCACCCACAATTGGGTGGCATGAATTTGGAATCTGTAGGAGTCACAACTAAACTGATTTTAAATTTTGCTTTGTGTGTATTATTAATTAGATTAACCATGCTGATGCTGGATACAGAGTTAAATGGGAGTGTATGAGAATGTTTCTATTCAAATTGTGGGGCTTTCAGGTAATTGCTTATGTCTGTTTCTCTTGTGGAAGTGACTAATCCAAGACTGTGTCTTGAACAGTGTGCTAAATACTAGAAAAAGGTGCCACTTTCAGACTTAACAAAGCCATAACACAGCAAGCAGCAGAATGCTCTGGCCACAGGCTCTGAGCAGCAGAACTGCTGCTTTCCTTCTTCCATGCTTGCCTCTTGGTGCTGCCCTGTGCTCACCCTTGCCTGACACCCAAAGAATTCAGTCTGATCATTCCTACTTAGGCTTTCATCACTTAATGTTTAAACTAATTTTCTGTGGTTAGTTACTATTTACTCTTCATCGCTGCCTTGTCTCCTTTGCATTCTTTGCCTTTCTCACCACTCTGCCCTACAGTCTGCTCTATGTCCCCATCCTGCAGCTCTTCTTGGGCCTTTTCCATTCATGCATTTCGCGTTTCTTGCTGGAGTTTTGTTTTGTCTCTTGGTTTTGCTAGAAGACTGGTCTTATTATTCCTGTGCTTTTTAAATACATCTTCAGATTTTTTTTGCATAGCAGAGTAGTACACCCTACTCATCAGAGGGAGAACTATGGCTCTGTTGAAATTCCTGCAGTTTTTTAGAACCTGAATATGAGAGTCTCTTCCTTAATTTTTCTTTTCTAAAGTAGTAGTATTTGGTTTGGTTTTATTGGCTTCCTCTTGCATTTTATTCAGAGCATATTTTTGTATGTTCTCACTGTTCAGTGAGAACAGTCTTTGTTGTCTAGCATCACCAAAACTCGGGGGGGAAAAAAGAGTTTTTAGCACTGATATTTTGTTGAAGTTTTATTTCCTTGGTCTAAGCAGAACACCCCCCCCCCCCCCCCCCCCCCAAGATGAACTTGTGAGAAGGAACTTAGAATTTTGCCAGCAGTTCAGTAAAATTGCTTTAGGATTTACAAGCTATAAGATATTGTCATTTATTTGTAAACTGTTGTGGTGGTTTGACCAGGAAGGAGTGGGAATTCTGGGAAGCTGTGGTCAAACCAATGAAGGTTTTGGGTTTGAGACTGGCACCCGGTGTAGCCAGTGGGGTTTGGACACACCTCCGAGAATACACAGGGGTTAAAAGCAGGGCACTGCCCTTGGATCTCTCTCTTTGGGACATCGCGGCGAGGAGGTCAGATCTCCCCCCCCGTCCAGCCCGCTGCTGCTGGGCGGGGGAGGGGCGGCCATGCGGTAGGCCCGGGGCCTGGACAGAGATGGGGGTTGAGGGGGCTTCGAGGATGGAAGGGTGGAAGATCCCAGGGAGTCAGCCCTCGGGCAGCCAGCCCCCCCCCCCCCAGGAGAGAGAGAGAGAGCCGGCGTCTGAATGTGATAGCAGCCGCCCAGGAGGAGAAGGGGGGAGGGAGAGTGCCCGGCCGGAGCGGCAGCGTGTGGGCAGCGTGCGTGGGAGTCGCTCCGGGACAGACAGAGACTGAAAACTTTTAACCCTTTCTTGCATGATTGGGGCCTTGCAAAAATGCTAATCCTCCTCGAAGCTGAATAAGAAGGGAGATAAGAGATGAGATGAGACAAGGACCTGGCCCGAAGAATGTGGAGATGATTGGATGGGGAGAGATGATTTGGAGTGGCCTTTTGGCTGGACTTTTTTCTTGTGGCCATGGACTCAGTTGGTCCTGTGACACAGACTGCACTTAGGGGGACGCAGTGGCTCAAAACCAGGAGGGTTCTTCGTGAGGACCCCCCGGCCCCAGGGGGTTGGAAAAATATGGGGGGGACAGATGTCCCAAAAGCAGAGACTGTGCCTTTTTGGAGTGAGACAAGGCATCCTTGAAAGACAACCCTAAAAGCAGCTCTGGCCATGTCTCAGTGGTGAGAGCACTGGGCATGGAAGGAACATGTCACAAGCGGCAAAAGGACTTTTTTTCCGGGCGGTGCCGAAGTGACAAGGAAGCATCCGAGGTTTCAGTGTGTTTCCAGGAGAAGCCTATGGAACAAGAAGGACTCCTTTCCTCTTCATGAACTGCAGTTTGAGTATACTAAAGTGTCGTGCCGGGCTGGGCAGTTGGTGATTTGGGAGAATGTATCGGATTGAGAAAGTCAGGGAGTGGGGAGGAGGAAAGTGGTTTTGTAAGGTTTTCAATTCTTTTCTTCTTTTTCCTTATGGTCTTTCCCTATTTTCCTGTAGTTTAAGTAATAAAGTGTCCTTTATGTTTAAGTTGGAGCCTGTTTTGCTTATTCCTGGTCACATCTCACAGCAGACACCAGGGTGAGGCATTTTCATGGGGGGCACTGGCTCTGTGCCAGGCTCAAACCATGACAACTGTTGAAAGGAGGTTTTAACTAAGCTGTATATTTTATTTAGAACCATATTTTCTTGAAGAAAGTTGACATTAAGCAGTAGTCAGTTTGTAATGCAACAGACAAGTGTTTAGGCAAGATTATTCATATAACTGTTTATACTTCATCTATTGTTCTGTAATGTATTTGGATCAATATATGCATATATGAACTGCTGGAATGCCTCGAGAAATCCGACATGTACCTGTACCAGATTTACTTTTCCTGAATGTCTCAGAGCTCATTTATCAAATTCAAAGATGAAGTTAACTGATTCCTCATTTAAAACTGAAATAAAGAACATTGAGAGGAGGGCATGACTTTCTATTTCTTACCAAATCAGTACTCACAAATGTGGCTAAAAACTACTTGGGGTGTTTGAATCCAGAAAACAGGACTTGTGTCAGAAAAAACAAGGTAGTAAAAAATATTCGAGCAATAGCAATTTTTTGTTTTTAGAAGCCTGGATTATGAACTCCAGAAGCTGATCAAGATAAGCAGGCATTTACTTTGCGGAGTAAATGCTACATAGAAAACAGCAAGAGTCTTGTGCCAAAAGACAGCTCTGGGCTGACCCAAAAAATGCCAGGCAAGGCAGGGAAGTGCAGTGTGCTCTATGGTGTGTTCATGCTTTTACAGGGCATTTCTGCTTGTGTGTGTTTGCAGAGCAGAGACTCAGGGCAGTGCTGGCAGTCTGGGCTGTCTGAGGCATAGAAAGGTCTCAAAGACAGGTCTTCACCTACTGTTGATGTAGATGGAGTATGTGCAAATAAACCAACAGGAAATGTTGTCAGGATGTTTCCGGCTATACTTAATGAAAAGATGTGTCTCCTTTAGGAAAGTGGGCACAAGTTACTGAGCATAGGCTTTTTTTCTCCTTAGATATATTTTTCTGTGAGTCATAAAAAATGCTTTATTGCACTACTCTATTGAGAATGCAAACCTAAAAAGCTGAGTTATTTTCCAACTGGTTGCCCAGAAATGGAAAATGCATACAGATGCTGTTTTAGAGGCAGTTGTTTTCAGAAGCATTTGGGAGAAAGTATATTTTGTCAAGTAAAAATATTATAGGCTCATGGAGAAACTGAGCAGCTTTCTATGCTAATTCATAAGATTATGTGGAAAAAAAAATCAGTCCTCTAATACAAAGAAAAATATGAAGCTTCTAAATCTAAATTTACTAACATGAACTCTTGTTCTGCTCTTTGTGTGCACACTGAAAACAGTTTGCTCAGGCAGTGAAATTGGTTGCTTTGGTAGGTATGGTACCAGAGTAATGACTGCTTCTTTGCTTGTTTGCAAGTGTAGAACTCTATGAAAGGGAATTGAAAAAATTTGTTTCATAGTGTAAGGTAAAATGTTAAAAGCCAAGTCAGCGCTCTCAAGCACTTTGTGGTGTGACCTTGTACCTTGGTTTCAAAGCTGTTTGGCCGGTAGGAAAGAGTCCATCTGACAGGTGCCTCAGACCTTATGATGGCTTAAAACTGATCCATCTTGGTTCACCTGGCAGACTAGAGTCTTAAGGGAAAAAAGTGCCCTTTCTGTGCAGCTTCTCATAGACAGAGGAGCCCTGAACTAGCAAGGCAGAGCTATTTTCATCATCAGAAGCTATTTTCCTTGCCTGCTCTGCTGGATCTTAATGAGCTGTAGAAGTTCTGAAGATGTGTGGTGGGCGTTCTGAGTGTCACAGACAGTGAGAAACCAGAGTACATCAGTAATCAAAAATCCACTGAAAACTTAAACTTGTCCAGCAGTAGCCTGGCCTGTTTGTTATGTATGTAACATGTATTTTTGACCAACAACTAGGCCTTCATCTTCATATAAAATCAATAATTATCATTTGTTATTTGCAGCTCTTAAGGGCATTTCTCCATAGGCTAAGTGTAAAATTATTGAATGAGGGTGGTTTTTTTATGGCTGTATTATCCTTGAACAGCAGTAATTTAAAGTTTCAAAAAGCTAAATCTAGACTGTGTCTTGTCCTCATCCAGATACCTCACAAAGTCTCTGCTGTGTGTGCTCTGCCTGTGGTACCTCAGCTACAGCAACGAGCCAACAGTGTTAATGCAGCTTGCAAAGTTTCTATGTTGATATTTTTGTTCCTTTTGGTGGAAAACATGGATCATCTCTTTAACATATTACCATGCAGGAAACTCTTATTTTCCTTGCTCTCATTTTGTTTCATTTGCTTTACAGGTTTTGTTTCAGTTTCCTTACCTTGTTTTCTACTTTTTGAGGTGATGTTTCTGTAGTCTCAAACCCCTTCAGAAGCTGACTCCATTAAGTCTTTTGAATTATATTTTTTGTATTCCTCTAGTGCCTCGTTCTCTCTCCTTCAACTTACATCTTTCGCCTGTTGACATTGCTCTTATTTCCTGAAACTTCTATCTCTCCATAGCTTCTGACTTTGCTGTTGTCTGAAGATTATATTTCATGCATCTGCCTCAGTTAAGCTGGTTTTGATGCTGTTTCATTGCTACTATTTTTGGTATGAATGCAGTAAGGGAATTTTTGTGCTGTTGGAAATACCTATGAGCAGTGAAATGAGTGCCTGACAAGTAAAAAGGTAGATATGTGGAGGAACATAATTTTAAGAAACATTACAGGTAGTGTTGGATAAAATTACAAGCTGTAATGGTGAACAGCTTTTAAAAAAATCAGTGTTGAGGCTGTTTCACTCAATTTCATGTTCATCAACCTGTATACATTTTGATCCTGGTTTGAGGTTTGATGTAAAAAAAGAAGGTAGAGGTGTAATTCAGATTACTGCTGGATATGAATTGCAGCTTTCAATTTGAAATTCCCCCCACAATAATTGACCCATAAAAATATAACACTTGCACAAGTAGTGGCTTTCATTGAGACCATAAAATCTATGACAAAATGCTAGGAGAATGTTGCTATTGGACAAGATTTATCTTTCATGTTTGATAAAACCACTCATGCAACATTGCTTAACTGAAATGTATTTTTTCTGAATTTTATCTCCCCAAAATGCCTTTCTGCATTGACTACAAATGATGTGAGAGCCTTTGTTTTTCACAAAGCATGACCTTTACTGGTGTGTTTTTCTAGGTGCATCTGCTTGCCTGCATTTGGCTCTTGCATTTGCTCACTGTAGGCTGCTGCTGAGATTGACGGGAGCAGGACTAATAATGCTTGGGATATTGGGCTTGGTTTGGTCTCAGTGTATTGGATTGAAATGCCCAACTAAATTCATGTCAAGAATTTCATTGTACTCATATGTTCTACTGGTGTTTTTATCATAAATAGTGATGACTGAAGTTGGTCTTAGATGAAGCTTTTTGATTTGTTGCCAGTCTGGGATGTGTTCTGCCCCGCGCCCTTTCACAAATGTATTGAAGCACAATTCCACAATAAATATTTGGAAATGTCTATGAACCCTAGAGCAAAACTTGTATAACCTAGAAACATAAAACCTAGAGCAAAAGGTAGGTACAATGCTGTGTGCTTCAAGAGGCAATATTAATGTCAGAGATTACTGCCTCTGCTGTGGCAGATTGCCTCTTGAAGCAGCAGAGCTGGGAAATAAGCAGTGGACCTTACCTGCCTTTCAGAATAACATGCTAAGAAATCTGTCCCTTCCTCTATCTCTGCCTGCCATTTCTCAAATGTAGTTTATGACATGACCATAGAGTTGGGTTAGAACAGTGGGTGAAGAGCATAAAGTAGAGGACAAAAGTTTCTGTAGTCAGCAGAGCTGGTGAAATTCCAAGAGACATCTTAATAGTAAATATGACTATGTGGTGAATAATAGTTTATCTCCTGGTATGCTCTTATTTACCACAGTATCTACATCTAAAATAGATACTATGATCCCCATCACAGACTTTAAGAACTCAAAATGTTCTTTTCAAGATCCAGACAAGTGAAAGCTACAGAAGAGCATTTTTAAAACCATTAAAAAAGAAATGAATCAATCCCACTCTCTCTTTAGTTCTACAGTGGCATTTTGGAGGTGTAGCATATAGATAATACAGCCTGCAAGCTGCTGCATGTTGTTAGTAATAAGACCATAATTAGACAGTAAAAAATAAAAATAGCAAGTTAGTTTCTCTCATTCATTTTGTAATTTTCAGTATAAGGATCCAGCTCAAGGAGAATTGGGTACAAACATGATGGGAATGTATTTTTCTGCATATTTTCTTCCACTACTGCAACTGTACTTAGGTTTTTTTTTTTTTTAAATCTAAGTGAACATATGATTAGGGAGAAAAGCAAACCACGGCTCTTACCAAGTTTCAATAATAGAAGCTGACAATGCCACTTCCGTTGCAGCATGTCCTCCCAAGTTTTAATTTTTTTAAATCCCGTATCAAATCTGATGATTTTTAAAATGAGTGGAAGAGAGTGAAATGTCAGAGTTATGCCATCCTGTTTACTGTGTATATTTTTGTAGTGTTGGAGGCAGGTGCTTTTCTGTTGGGCTGATCTAATCCCCTGTCTCTTCTGGTAGAGAGATCTCCTAAGAGTGTGAGGCCTTAAAGAGTGCTGTGGGCTTTTGTGAGCCACCGTGAGCGAGCTGAGGGCAACTGCAGCAAAGAGAACAGCTCACTTCCCTTTGCGCTCTAACAGAGAAGGTTTTTTTCTTGCAGAGGATAAGGAGATATACAGTCTGTAATTATGCCTACTAAATATTCCTATCTTCATTGATTATGTACTGGAGTAAATTCAAATGCATGGTTCGGGTATGACTTGATACCACTAAGCAAAGCCGCACACCAGTTAAATTTGTGTAGTCAATGGTTAAAGTAAACTCAGAAAAGGGAGAAGTGTGGCAGTGACTGGTTCACCCAAGACAGGAAGAAAAGCTCTTCCTCTCCTTTTAGCACAAAAGAAGAAGAAAAATGCCATTACACAGCCTCCTCTGAGTATTGTTCTTGGAAGGGTCAAAACTGACAAATAATCTGTTTAAATATTAAAGTGAAATAACACAGTGGGAGTGAGGGAACCACATGCCATTTAAACTGCAGGATGCATACCTAAAACAGTATTGGAGGTGCAATCAATAATGAATATGTAAGCACTATTTTCCTTCTAAAATATCTGTATGCCAATTTTAAACATCCAAGGTCACAAACACCCAAAATATATATACAAAGGGTACAAACTGGCGGTTTCAGTTTAGAAAATTTGCTTGTTCTTTTCGAAACATATAAAAACAGTCATCTGAAGTCTGTCAAAGGGCAGGGGCAAAAGAAATGTAAGTTTGGAAAACACACAACACTGATTTCTGTCCTTTCATATTTAAAAAACCCCACATGTCCCCACTTATCCAAGTCTGAACACCTTTGATAATCTCCCTGTTCAGTCATTAGGGATTTTAAATGGAATGCTTACATGTAGGTAAAAAAATAAATGGTATTAAAATATTCTGTTTAAAATGCAGGAAAAAACCCCATTTCTTTCATGATTGATTACTGTTATGACCTATATAAAATATGGTAAAAAATTGATATCATCAGTAAGTGTTCAAAAAGCATTGAAAACAAGCACTTGATCAAAGCTGAATACAGTTTGAAGCTGAATACAGCTGTTTCTGAGTCTAGGTTATCCTGTAGTGTTTATTCTGAAGGGAACTGGAATAACTTAATAGATAGGTTTTGCTGTACTGTCCTAGGAATATCTTTTTGTGTTCTTTTGCCCTTCACGCAAAACCTGAAATGTAGTTCATGCACCAGAAAGCTCCAATTCCACGTTTAGAAGAGCTCTGAGGCAGTCTGCACTTTTGATGTGAGTTGCAGTGTTGATAACACAGCAATGCTTACAGGTTATCATTCTTTAAGCAAGATCTTAAAAAAAAGAAAAAGAAAAAAAAAATCAAACCCAGCCAAAAAACCAGCCTCAAACTTAACACCCCAGAAGGCATGGTGAGGGCTGAAGGTATTCAAAGAATCAAAACCACGAGCTGCAGACAGGAAGCAGCTGCTCAAACTCCTTCCCTCTGTGCTTGCGTTAGGGAGTCTCCTGGCATTGTGGACAAAATGAACCAAGGGATGAGCAGGACGGTGCTGCTTGTGCAATTTAAACCCTTTTCATTTCCCTGTAAGAACAGAGCCATCTAGGGAACCTTTCTTGCTTTTGGACTAGTAAGTGTAGCCTCATCAGGGACCTAAACTTTGAAAAATGGTGTTTTAAATACAGTTTTTAAAACTATATATACATTTGTGTCTATTATTGGATATAGATTAGTCAAGACTTGCTCATTATAGTTCTAATAACATGATATTGAGTTTTACTGATTCCCAGAGAGCATTTGGTTTTGCTTTTTCCTCCTTTAATGTTTAGGATTCTTATGTGCAGTTCTGTCAGCCAGCCCCATTGTTCTAGTTCCAGAGTTTGCATGACCAGAATCATCGCTTCTGATAAAAGGAGTAAAATGTCGAGTGTGCAAAAGAGGGTAAAAATTCTTGGCATCAACCCGTCCTTTTGGACATAAGGCCATCTGTCCTCATCTCATATCTTTGAGTGGTTTGTAAAAATAGTGTTCTAGGAGCTTTGCCTGCCTTCCTGGTTCCAAACTGCCCGTCTGGCCTCCTTCTTAGAAGACTTGGGAGAAAAAGTTGCATGCTCTGTAGCTGTTGATTCCCTGGGGCTTTTGAAGTCCCAGCGGTTTGCATCTCTGTATTTATCTTATCTACTAACAGATCGGCAACACCCAGGAGGCTTTTTGTCTTTGCTTTTTTTTCTTTTTTTTTTTTTTTTACTATGGAGGAACTTTGCTGCCACTTTATTGTGGAGACACTAACACTAGGGAGAATGCATGGAAGATGAGACTCCCCTAGGGCACTGTGTGTAGGGTATGAAGGTCTGCATGCCCAGAGCCAGCCAGGCTTTTCCCTGCGGCACAACAGCACCTCCGAGCTCTCCTCTCGCAGCTGGGGCTCAGAGGAAACGTGCATGACTGCCAAAACCAGCTTTTACAGCAATTGTACCCTTGCTGCCTCTGCATGAAAGCATTTGGCACCTGGTTTCAAACCTTTCTTTCACGGCTGCTGGCAGGCTCCTGTCAGTCACAAAGACTTGGCTCGGGGTTGTGAATTTCTCTGCCAAGATTCCCCGGGACAGTTGGTCTATTTTCCTTACTGCTCCCCTGCCAGTGCTGAGCATTGATGGGAAGGAGGGATGAAGTAGTCCTCAGGTGTGTTTCCTTGGGGTGTGGTTCAGTGGAAATGGAAGAATGGACATGGAAAATGAGAGAGCCGGAATCAGGATGGCTGAAGGTGATGTCAGTGAGAAAACTGGCAGCATCCCACAGCTGGTGATGACCCCAGTGGAAAGTAAATTTGTGCCTTTCCTTTGGATTGCACCTATCAGTGCTGTACACCTAAAGCCTGGATTTCATTGTCTGAATGAGGTGAAGATCAGGAATGTGAAGCTGTGTGTAATGAAACACAGATGATGACATTTCTACCTGCTGGAGGTCTGCAGTCTGTCCTGTTCCTAAGGAGGTGTTGGTGCAGGTGCCAAGGCTGTAAATTGTCTTTCAGATCTTTGTTCTGTATGGCTTTGACACTTCAGTGCATGCCACAACAGTGTTTAGTAGAGGCGTATTTGCAGAGCTGGCATTTGAAATTTGGGGTTTGTTTTGTTTTTAAGGGATGTGTTAGAGATGCTAGTATGTAAAACAAAGGTTTGCTTTTAGGTCAGGTTTTTTCTTCTCTCTCTTTTTTTTTTTAAATCTTCTCCCCTGCCCCCCCCCCCTTTCATTTTAAGGAGTTTTCATTCATTTTGACTTTGGGAAAAGCCCTCATCCTTTCTCATTCCCTAGAGGCTTGTGGTTTGATTAAAACTAACCTGAAGCAACACAGACTACTAACACGGTACCCAAAGAAGGCAGATGGAGAGAAAATGTTCAATTTAGCTTATGAACATGCTTTACTTAGAATAATATGCTCATTAGATCAGCAGCTGTGTAATCATCCTGGAGTTGTCTGGCTTAATGTTTGGGGGTTTTTTCTTTTTATCTGTTAACCAAGTAAAGTTGAAATGTAGCAGTTCCTAGAGGTCTTTTGGTTCAAAAGTTAGTGATGAATTAGTGTACAATATTCATACATATTAATCAATAGATATATTTCAACTCCCCCCACCCCCCTCTGTGCCAAGTGAAGTATTGATCTAGGGTTGTCCAGAGCCTGGTAAACTCTACAGTAGCACAAGATGAACCTTTCTTCATGTAAGCAATTTGAGATGATATTTATGTCTAGCATTTTCATCTTGTCTCTGAGTGACACATGAAAATGATGTTTCTCTTTCCCCTCCTCCTCACCAGTCTGGTGAATGAGTGAAAACAGCTTCATGAGAACTCACTCAGCATGTGGGCATGACTGGCAGTTCTGGCTTTAAAGTGTCCTGGAGATGAGGCACTTAAAATTGTCCTCATAAGAGCCTCACCCCATGTGCAGAGAATGTATGGTGTTGTGTTCTCCAGAAACATTGGATTTCTATATGCATTGGCTTTTTGTTTTTCATGATCTGCCCAGAGCTCTGACTTTTACCGTGCAGTAGGAAAACACAGCCTGATAGAAGTGCCTGCATGGAAGCAACTGCTTTGATGATCTAACCACAAGTGAGTCTTTCTAGGTTTTACTGGCATAAGCTATGGAAATAATGCCATCAATATTTGCAGATTACTTAACATTTTCAGTTTAGGTAAATATCAGGAATATAAATATGGGCATAGTTATTATAGCAGCTGTCAGTAGCACAGAGTTATTGCTTGTTTGTTGAGACAGTGAGTTGCAAAATAATTTACTTCTGTTTCTTCTAACAGTGGAAAAGTACTCTTAAAATGTACCTAATCTGTTCTTTAATTGCATAATTTAAAAGTTCTTTTTAAAGAAACAAAATTAAAAAGAGACACAATTAAAATACTGTAGAAAGGGACATTTTAAACTCAAACACACTAATGCTATGGAAAGTTGTAAAATAGTCCCTCTAGTGTACTGCTGCTGTAAGCAAGCACAGGAATATCTGATGTGATAAACTGAAGAGCATGGCTGCAGGAAATTACAAAATAATGTTTTGGCAAGGCATTTTAAAGTTCTTATATAAACTGGAGAGTCTGACCTACAACTGGAAGTCAAGTCAAGCCATAGAAAATATCAAGCAAAAAAAAGGTGTTAGAGTTCCTAATGAAATAAAGAGTTAATGATTAGAGCAATGTGAGATCATTGCTCTTGCCAGCAGTGCCTGAAACATGAATGAGAGGCAAAGCCACTCACCAGGGTGTGGGCTGAGGTGTGCTTCCTCTTCCAACGCTGTAGATTTGAATTTTGTGTCATATTTTGCATAAACTGCCTGTGTACTGAAAAACCAACTTGGACGTTCACATCTTCTTGAAGTGAATGTGACTTTGATGTGACTTCTAAAGACCTGCTTAACCTCTGTCTCGTGGTGTTAGGCAGTGCAAAGGAGCTGTTCTGGGGTGGGTGCAGTGAGGCTTCCTTTTATGCCTGGAAGCCTCTTGCTAATATCGCCCAGTGTCAGGTTCCCTGCAGGCAAATCACAGAATTATTGTGCTTTTCAGTGTGAAGGAATGTATTCGTTGTAGGATGTTTTGGAGTGAAAATGTTTCTTTTTTTCTGTGTTGTAGGTGGCCCGAATATCAATTAGGAATCTTTACTGAGTACCTGTTTTTTTGCTGACTGTTCCTGCTGGTCTTGTGTGTGCAAAACTCTGCAGCCCTTTGTACATTTGTTTGCTGCAAAGCAGCACCAGGCATGGACTCCTTGTTGTTTTGGACTTTGTACAGGCAAGGAGTGCTACTTTTGCACTTAAACTAAGATCCAGTTAAGCCTTATTCAAAGTACAGGAGCATCTGTCAGAGTCCTTGCTTTGGAAGAGAGCTGGTAGATCATTTAGGGTTAAATGCATAAAAGGGATTAAAGCTCTGCTGAAAGGAAGAAAGCAAAGCAAAAAAAGCACATGCAAAGTGCTAAATTGCATGTTAGGGACTTTAATGTGTATAGTACATTGTAATTCTGGAGTTCAGAATATTATAGGTTCCCTCATATCAACTGTATAGAGCTTCAAACAATCACTGTTCTGAAAAACTCCTAAATATATCTTTTGTCAGGTATTGCAAATCAGACATTTTGCTGCATTTAAGTTAGTTTTGCTGAATGATTATTGAAATTCTGTTTATCAGACAATTCAGCACGTACATAACTGCAGTCATCCCCATAGACCATGACATTTGGGAACTCTTGGTTGTTTCTGTAGTGTCTCAGAACCAAAGAACTGTAATTTCATGTAGAAGGAGAGTCTTGCTTTGCCCCACCTTTTGTTGGAGCAAATACATTTAAACATGTATGATACTGGATTGGTGTGTTGACCAGAAGTGGTAATTCCATGTGTGATTACTGGTGTAAGTATTCTTGACATTTTCTTTAGAATTCTTTAGGGAAACCACAAGTGCAAGAAAAATGCCTCTTGGTAAATATGGTTCTGTTTCTTGATAGAGCTGTTTTAAGCTGTGGTTTAATAGGAGTGGTTCAATAGGTAAGCATTATCTTTTGTTCTGTGGAAGTTGAATCTGTGTTCTAATCTTTACTAGAGACTGGAATGCTTAATGGTTTCTGTTCTAAGGGCAGGGAAGATTCTTGTAGTCTCCTGTTGTCTCTAGTCATGCAGTTCCTTTCTCCACCCTTTTCTCTGCACATTTTCTGGTAAATGCTTCTCTGGCTTCCCCAGTGTGTGTGGGTGTCATTGTGGGCTTCTGTGCCTGCCCCCTCCAAGTTTTCACATCAGTTCCTGAAAAAGTTTTTCTATTCCTCTTATGTATAAATCTTGCTTTTGTTTGTGTACATATTGATAGCTCTAAAATGTAACTCGGCAGTACACTTTGGGAACTGTTTGCCAGTTACCTACCTAAAATTCGTAATTTTATTTGTATGGCTTTTTTAAAATGTGATCTTGAAGTAGCTGTAATTAGCTGTGAGGAGTAAGCCATATGTCTACTGGGTTTGATTATGCTAGATAAGTGAGAATCCCTCTAAGGAAAAGGGTCTGCGTGGGTGGAGTAGTTTGCAAGAGATTTTTTGTATGCTGGGAAATATCATGTTCAAACAAGTAAGGGATATTCAGTTCACCAGACTTGCCCCTCTTTGTTTTGAGAACCATGAAGCCTCCTCTGATTTTGCCAATCAATGCCCAACCATGCATCAGGACACATCATTTTGCCATTGAATCCCCCAGCATCTTGTCTCGTGTGGCTCAGGGCTCCTTGCAGCTGCAGGTGTGCAGGGGTAGGTTCTGGTCTGCTATGGAAACCAGAACTCCCCTGCAACACCAAGACTTGTTAAAGGAGTCCTTTTTCAATTTTGATATTTTGATTAACATGAAATAGTTTTTAATTCATTTGGCCATTTATTTAATCAACTTTTATTCACAATTTCTAAAACTTATTCTAGACCATATTGCATTTCTTCTGTTCAGAGGGGAAATGTGCCCCCATCTTTGATTATGTTAATGGCATATTTATTTGTTTTTATTATTCTTTGCTGTTAGGCAAAACGAGATTTTTTTTTATGGCAATTATTTTCACAGCCGTTTAAATGAACTCCAAATATTGCTTTCACAGGATTAATCTAACATTAATTCTTAATTTTGCTCATCTGCCTATAAATATTCACTATGGAGACTTTGTAACTTCAGTTTAAGCTGTAGTTTGTGATATTTCTCTGTGGTTTTAACTTTGTCATTCTCCTGTGTAAACATGTAATTTTCCTTCCTTTGAGAGATGCACTTGTAACTCTTTTATGGTCATGGCAGTCTTGTAATTAGAACTTCAAAAATAAACAACTGAAATTGTAGTGATTATTCCCAAATGCATGTGAAATGTAGAAATGTAGGATTACTGTACTGAATTTTGATACTTCTGATAAAAAGCTTCTTTTGAGATTTCTCTTAAGTTTAATGTGGATTTTGATTTGAAAAGATACAGGCTGAAACTTCTGAGTAGTTCAGGGGAAACCTTGTCACTGAAGTGTGGACATTCAGGCAGGGTCATTTTCTCTCTCTAGCAAATAAGACTCGCCTATCTGCGTGGGAGTAAACAGTAATGGTGGAGAGGGCTGGCCAGGCAGAGTCAAAAAGGTCTTGTATGAATTCAGTTGCCAGCAAACAACCTCATGTATGTGACCGTGTGTGTGTTCCGCCCTTCCTAATGCTCCCCCTCGCTTTGTGTGTAACCTCAGCGCTCACAGGAGGTGTTCTCTTAGGATGGGATTTCCCGGGCTGCCGCCGTATTCCACACTCGAGGAAGGGTTCCGGGCTCCTCGGTCCGGCCGTGCCCGTGGGGCCGATGGGGGGGGCTCAGCTCCGGCCCCGAGGTGAGGGCGGAGCTCCGGCTCTGTCTCCCCGCCGGGCCCCGGGCTCCTGCTGCCTCGGCCTCTGGCTCCCTCTGCTGCCCAAACGCCTCCTGCTGCAGCTACCCAAGGAGCCCCAGCGGTCCTAGGACAAAATCTAATTCCAAGTGCGTCCAGGTCCAATTGCAAACTGTGTTTGGCACAGCCAGGTTTTGTCTCTGCTTATATAATTTGATTTGAAGTAGTGCTGCTGATAATGAAACAATAGAGAACAAAATGTTTTAGTGCTTCTGTTCTACAACTAATCAGAGTTTGCTTCCCTCTCCTGCAGGTGATAGAAACACTTTCGAAGCTTTCCCGCACTCCGATTGCCCTAGGCACGGGCATAAGGTATGTTATTGCTATTGGGAACGGTGGCACTAATGCCTCGTGGTGGGATGCTCCTTGGCAAGGTTGTTAGAGGCAGTTCAGGCTGTGTCCCCCACTGAGAGCTTCTCCAGCTGTAAGCCAGAGTGCCAGAGTGCAGGTGTGCAAGGCTCTGGACCTCTGAGGAGCTCCAGAAGGTGTGTGCTACCTCTGTACACTCGCTGAAGGGCCTGAGTGGTGTGTTCTGCTCGCACTGAAACAGGAGGTGAACAGAGGAGCAGCAGTTCTGGTATTGCAGAACTTGTGTGAAAATCGTGACACAGGGATTAGAAGTCAAGCTGATGCAGTGCTGATTTATGTAGAGACAAATTGGGTTTCTCTTCTTTCTTGCGTCTAAAAAATCTGCAAAATTGGCCAAGTTGTGGGATTCTTGTTTTTAAAAAGAAAGCAAAAAAACCCTCCAACCAGATCTAACCTGAAAGTTTTGATCTTTTTTTCCAGTTGAAAAATGTCAATGGTGTGTATTAGTGGTGGCTTATAACAACTGTGCCCAGTAGGGTTTTTATTATATTAAGTGTCAATCCACATAATGAAGTATAAATATGCATACACTGCTCATCAGAGAAAGGGGGAGGCGTATAAGCACATTAGTATATAATAATCTGTGTGAAAATTTTGGAAGCCAAACAGAAATCCACTATATGACTAGGCTAGTGGTGTCTGTAATTAATGCTGTTTTTCTTTCTATAGACCCTTCCCTACAGAAGAAAGTGTTGACGATGAAGATATCTACAAAGGTCTACCTGATTTAATAGAGTATGTTGTAAATATATTAATTACAGATTTTTGTTTTTCAGTTGCATGCTATTGTTTGTACTGTGCTGTAGAACATATAGTTTTAATGAGAATGAGATGTTAATTTAATTAGTAAATATTTTGTTAGTTATTATGCTGACCAGGAAGAATTAATTATGAAAACTTATTTGAATTATTATGCTACATTTGTGTATATAAAGCAGCATGTTTCACAGAGGGTGCTTGTAGCAAAGGAAATAAAGAATGCATTTCCAAGTCACCTGTCAGTACTATGAGAATGCTTTCAGAAGATTGCAATATCACTTGTAAGGAAATTGTCTTTGCTAACAGGCAAAGAAAATGAATGTTTGGATCATAATTCAGGATCTTTTCCCTAAAGTCAGTGAATTTCTTAATGTGAGTGCATTTACCTCTTCTGGGTAAGTGTTTGCAGGATTCTCAGGATACTCTTCTGTCCTATGGCTGGGATCTCTCAAGATCCTTGAGGGATCGTGTTGGACAAGAGCCAGGTCAGAGCTCCCTGTTCCAAGGCTCAGAGTTCACCAGCACTCCTTGCATGTTGCTTCCTGCAGTGTGGGAAAGAAGCTGCTGTTCACACCAGGGATTTGTTTCTTCAGTGCCTATAAAGAAGGGAAACCTCAGTGTGATTGGCATTGCTCAATTTACCACTCTCCCTGCCAAGCTTGTCCTTGTCTCTGCAGCTGACTGACTGTCTCATAGATAATTGCTTTTCACTCTGTGTAGTAGAGCATGCAGAAGGTTGGAATTGTAGTCTCCTCTGAGACCCAAGTGGAGAAGAGGTGATGTCCTTATCTCTTAGATGTGGTGGCATTATAACTGTTTGAAAATAGTTCCACCAGTTCTTAAATGGGTATGTAAATTCAGCATTGTGAGACAGTCTTTGATTAAAAAAAAACCTAACCAATCATACCAAAGAAATTGATTTGTAACTCTTCTTGTGTAACAAATTATGAAAATTATTAACAGAAATTTAATAGTTGTATGCTGTCTCAATTGTGAGGAAGCAATTCAAGAATAAGAAACAAATGTGCCAGTGAATAATGCAAATAGCTCACATTTTTTAGTTTCCCTCAATTATCAGTAAGTTTATTTGAAATTGATTTAATTTTCCCTGAGTTTAAATGTCTAAAGAATTTAAAATTAATTTGAATTTCTTTGTCAGAAAGAGCTGTAGTAGTGAAGTGTTTCTACCCTTCCTCTGCCTTTTTGCCAGCTTTTGTTCACTGAAGCAGAGGTAGTAGAATGGAGTGTGTGCTGCATCTGACAGCTGTCAGTGTTTAATGTGAAGTGCCAGCACAGCATCACTGCTGGTGGGAACTGAAACGCTGGAGTAACCTGTTGGTTTTTACTCTGAAGGGTTTCAGTGTTGTCTTCCAACAGGACAAACCTCAAAATTGTCTGCATATCTGATCCAGTTTCTATGTTGTTATTGTGGCTCGACCACTTTCAATATCTTTGAGTTTTTTTGTAGACTTACCCTAAGGAATAGGAGGGGGAGTTATTATAGGCTTGATGCAATCCTAGCACAAAGCAGGTTACACTCTAGCAGGGCTGACTGTAATGAAGCTGAATTGGCTGAGGGCAGAGTTGAGCACTGACTTTGTGCTGTATTTCTGTGGTCTGGGTAATCGCAGGGCATCACTTGCACATAGTTGGTTTCGTTGAACTGTCTGATTTTCAGTTGGATTGGTTCCTTTGTTCATTTTTGTGTTGCTGGAGGGTGTGTGAGATGATCCAGGTTCTGGTTTATGATGTGGAGGTACAGTGCCTCAGTGCTGGCTCTGCAGTCTCTGGTGTATTTTACCCTGGCTCATCCTTTCCTCAGACAGGGAGAAGACCTGTAACAGTCTCACATCCCAGTGCACTGGGATGCAGGCAGCTCCTCTTCACTGGATTTGGTGGGGAAAAGGTCAAGGAAAAGAGGGACGTGGATTGTAGCTTGTGACAAAACTGTCCTGAGGTGTTGCTTTTGCTGCTGGTTTAGTTCCCAGCAAAAGGGAAGTTCTAAATTCATTAGTCTTCGGTATTGTGTTGATTCTGTAAAATTTATTTTAAATGAATTGAGAAAATAAAATTATTAATGGACCTAATTTCCCTTAATGAGTTATTTTCATTAGCTATTCTATTAATTAATCTGTTTGTTTACTGTAGAAATTTCTCCTATGAGTAGTCCCTTGCAGAGCTGGTGGTACTTTGTCTGTGCTGCACATTTTTTTTTTCTTATCTTTTCAGTGAAACTGGTGTTGAGGAAGATGAGGAGTTGTATGATTGTGTCTATGGAGAAGATGAAGGTGGGGAAGTTTATGAAGACCTAATGAAAGATGAAGCAGCACAGCAACCTGTATGTTTTCCAGTTCCTAGCTGCTTTGGAACAATAGCAGTTAACTTGTTGAAAGTTGAAATGATGTCTTTATAGATAGCTTCACTGACACTTCTGCTCAGCTGCATCCAGAGTTCTCATGTGCGGAGCATTATCTTCTATGTGAGACTTTGCAGGCTTTTTGGGAAAAGGGGAAAACATTAACTATAGTAAGCTTAAAAAAAGTGATTTTTAAATGAAATACAATAATTACTTTGATAGTTTTGAGTAGTAAAATTTACCAGCTATTTGAAGAACAGTTAATTGAATTGCTTGCTTGAAAATGTCCTACCTTCAAATTTGTTATAATTTTGTGAAATTCTTGTGTATAATATTATTATTTCAGCCATAGTTTAGGTGACTAGCCTAACAAAGACAACTGAGAATTGCTTCAAATTAATGAATTTATCCAACCGTGTAGGTTTATGTTGCAAAGTAAACTATTCCACTAAGTTTTCCCTAGGTGTAGCTGAACTCCAGAGGCAGCTTTTCTTACCTGTACTGGTATCACACATTATTTCTTATTCCCTCTTTCCTTTTGTTTATTGCATTCAAATTCTAGATGTTTGCAGTGTGGATAGAAAAATTGGTATGTCAATTTCTGCCAAAAGTGTCTCTGTTAGTGATCTCTCTGGGTTAGGTGAGTTCAAAACTGAAGTGAATGGAATGTCAGGGTTTGTTTGCATCGCTCATATAAGTACTGATGAACAACAAATGCCCAAGTTTTGCAAATGGATATAAACTATTGGGTACAGCAACTTCTGTAATGGGGCAAATATGCAAACATTTTTTGGACAGTATTGAGCTAAAGGTAAAAAATAGCTGAAAGTCTAAATAATGTCAAATTCTAATACTCATAGAAAATAATTACCTACAGTTAACTGTGACAGTATCTCCTTCCCTGTACAAAAGAATTTGGGAATACATTTGAGACGAGGGTGACCATGATGATGCTCACAAGGCACAATTCTTCTGATAAGACTGCATTTTTGCAAAATGGTTACTTGTGTCTGCATCTGATAAAGACAGAACCTTACTGTTCATTGTGGGAAAATGAAGAACTGCACAAATTGGGTTTTCAGGAGTAGTTTCTGAAATGTTAAAATTTCTGTCTAGAAATTCTGCCATTCCTAGAAAAAGTCTTTTGCTCAAAAGCGAAAGGTAATTTTTCTGAATGGAAAGAACTAGAGTGCTAAACTTCTACTCCTGACTCTCTGTATCTGAACATCATCTAGTTATCTGGTCTGTATGCAGCACAGGAATTCTCTACATTGGATGAAAATAAGTAAGATACAACCAGGGATATGCTGAGGGGTGCTGCAAATTGATAAATAGGCTTCAGAAAGTATGTTGTAGTTCTATTGCTTGTTAAGATGCTGCTTCTTGTTGTTGGAGAAAACATTTTGGATTAGTCACTGCTTCTAACTGCAAGAGCCCATCCAGTTACTGTGTCAAACTCCACGCTGACCTCTTAATATCTCCAGAGCTTCTGTGCATTTGTTCCATATCATCTTCCAGTTATTTACTCTTCTATTTGAAATAGGATTTACAGCATTACAGCTTCAATAAAATCCTATCTTGGGTAAGAGTGCTTGTAAACTATTTTTATAGAGTCATGTAATTACTGATAATTACTTCCATGTCCTATGAGTCTGGTGGTTTACATGAAAAATCCAGGGTCTTGTTGGAGGCACACACATGCATATGCAACAGCTGAACTTTGAGGTCACTGCACTTCCTGATCTGAGGACATACTTCTGTTGAGTCTGAAGAGAAGGCTCCCCTTGAGAAATAAAAGGGGAAAAACTGTAAATAAGTACAAGGATTATACTGAATCCAATATTTATGGCAATGCAAAGTTGCTTATGTGATTTAGCCCCATTAAGTTTAATAGAATTATTAACTGCTGGGTATTTAAAATAAGATTTCTCAGTCTGGATGTAAATTAAATGTGACCTTGTATTTCAGCTTCCAGTGTACATGCTGATACTTCAGTGTTTTATGTCTAAACATTAATTTTTCATAATATTACTTTGATTTTGATTTTACTAAAGTCATCAGCTAATTGAACATTAAAATATTCTTGGTTGTTTCTGTCATCTTTGGAGGCTGCAGTACTCAGAAATTCAGGAAGCAGTTATCCTAATTTAGTAATTCTAAACAAATAAAACCATTTGTTATCCTTTAGGTGCCTGTTAATGACTTAACTTGACTCCATTGTAATTGCAGAAATGTCCTGAAAATGACATAAGAAGCTGTTGTCTTGCTGAAATAAAGCAAACTGAAGAGAAGTATACTGAAACCCTGGAATCAATTGAGAAAGTAAGATGCTGCTTACAGACTTGTAACATGCATTTTTATAGCAGTCTAGAACGTAAATTAAAATAGTCAATGTGTATATAATTTCTTTCAGTTTTTCATGGTGCCATTGAAGAGATTTCTGTCAGCATCAGAGTTTGATACTGTTTTCATCAACATTCCTGTGAGTAATTACATATTTAATGAACAGACATGAGGTTCATAGCTGATTGTGATATATTGGTGTTACGTGGTGTTACACACAAAATGATTATTTGAATTACAATGCATGGTGTGTTTATGTGGATATTAGTTCGTTAAAAAAGATGTACACTACCAATTTTTTTTTTCTGCTTGAGGGAATAAGGTAAGTTAAAGAGGATTAGCATATGAGATAGTGAATTGTTATAAACTGCAGTATTTTTAATCTTTAAAAGCTAATAATTTCTAGAAATGGATTCTCTTCTAATAAATGCTGTTATTTTAATGATGGTACAAAGTTGTAACTGCTAAGTTACCTATTGCTATGTACTGGCTATCTGTAGCTGCTCTGCAATTCCTTGTAGCTGCCCTGGGTCCTGCATCATTGAACACACTCAGTTTAGGACTCAGAATCTGGTGCTGGAAAGGATAAGGAAATCCTCTGTGAATCATCTAGGAAACCTCCTATTTGACTGAAACAATAGTGGTACCTGTGATTGCTGCTTTGTGTCATTTATTTTCAGCTTAATCAAAACAGTATGACAGTTTACATGTATTTTTAGTTGATAAGAGATCAGCCTGTCTTTAGTCTGTCTAACTTTAAAGGAAGACATCAGAAATGGTCTGAAGCCTCTCTTAACACAGACAAATGAAAGCAATGTTCTTTTATGAGGCCTTTTTAAAGAAAGGGTCCCCACAGTGTGGCCCGTGAGCCACATCAAACTGTTACTGCTTGTTAAATATCACCTCTGGTTTGGCCATATATGGTGTGTCCAACAGGCTCTCAGGTTATAGGAGGAGGTGTTGGGGATTTTATTCTATTCTGTGAGAACCTGGCCTGTCTGTAAAAATGCTTTGGTTGCTGTTCCAGCATCATCCTGATAGAACGTAAGTGCTGACACTTACTATGCAGATGATACCTGACCCCTTGCCATATTTTTCCCTCAGTGAAGTTTTCACTCTGCCCCTTGATTGCCGTTGTGTCCTCCACTTTGAATATTAGTCCAAAACATTCTCACAGATATCAGTAACTAACTTAGCTTCTTGAATTACATCAGCTCCCACAGAGATTGCTTTGCTTTTGAAAACAAATCTATATTCTGTCCTGCATTTGTGTTTCTTACTTATTGCAAATAAAGCCATGATGTGCCCTACCTAAGTTACTGTAGACCTTTCCTAAGGCTCTGTGTGCCCAGGCACATTGACTTTTGTTGAAAGACCTAATTCCAGTCAATGGAAACACTGCACAAGGGTACAGAAAGAGCTTGAATGCTTTGTAAGCACAGGCAGGGAGGTCAGCCCATTCACTATTAGTTAAAGGATTGCATGGGATCACAGAAGATTAAAAAGAATGAAACCTGTGTATTTTAGACTAGACAGACACATAGTAAGCTTATATTTCAATTGTTTTGTATTGCTTTTTGTTACCAGCATTCAGTATTCTGCTGTTGGAAGATGCTGCTTATTCCCAACTCCAGGAGCATTTCATAAGCATCCAATAACCTTAAAAGAAATACAGGACTTGCCTAAGCCAAAAATATTTGCAAATGCTTTGTCTGCTCAGACCTTGTCTGTGTGGCAGTTCCTCAGCAGGAAGGCTGGAGGGCAGTGGAAGCTTGCTTTAAACTAAAAATAGCTGTTACACAGAGCTCTGCAGCAAAGTGAGATGTGAAGAGCAAGTGCTGTGTTCTCAGAACAGAATGGATTTTCTTCTGTTAAGGGGTTGTGGTGAAGGATTGTTTCCTTAGGGTGATGTTATATTCCTTAAATAGAGTCTAAAAGAGGCTTGCTGATACCAAAATACTTCATTTTGAAGAAAAAAAGCAATTACCCCAAATTACTCACCAGTCTAAAGAGAGTGCCTTTCATTGGCAGACGTAAATAGAAGTTCTGTTTTTTAAAGTGAGTGTATGGCTTTATATTTGCATCTGTATACGTCTGTCTATATTGTGTATATATGCATTTGTATGTACATCTATGTGTGCACCCACATATAAATGCACTTATAGGTGTACCTGTGCATGCCTGTGAATTCTATATATGGACATACAGAAAGAGATGGAAGTATGTGTAACAGACACTGAAGTGTTGGAATATTTGTTAACTTCAAATGATGTTAACATTAGTTTAATTTAAAACTTGATTTGAATTAGAGATGGCAACCCAAAAAAGACTCATTGTTCCCTTAGCATTAAGCTGTTTTTCAGGGGTATTGCTTAGCTGAGTCCCTGTGTACTCCTTAGAAAAAGTGCTCCTGTTCCAAATACATTAATTGGGAAGCATTTCTGTAGTAATGTCTGTGTACTGCAACTTAAGATTTGGAGGATAAGGCCATACAGTTGCTAGCAACTAAATTTGATCTGTTTCAAGATTCTGCATCCTCATCAGTGAGGTGATTGACCTTGTATGTACTGTTAGTTTTCATCATGTGAAGTGAAATGTTTTAACTCAATTCACGAATCAATGTTGAATACTATTTTTGTAGTGTATAATTTCTTGAATTAAATCACCTTCAGTGACTTACTCTGTTAAACAGTCTTGTTTTTCATTCCAATGCTCTGTGTACTACTTACAGTTATCCAGATTTCAAAATTTCTTAACCTGTTTTGACTTAATTTGTTATGAATTCTCTGACAGTGTCTATACAGTGTTTAAGCTGATGCAGTCTCCTATAGTTTCTGTATGATGGTGTATAAGTAAGGAGTTGCAACAGTAATCAAAGAGCAAATATTTCTGCAATATTTTCTCTCAGACATTAGCTGTGTGCTGTATTGGGAAACTCATTATGACTGCAGTTAATTTAGCATTAGGACATCACTAATCGACCAATGTAATGTACAGAACTAATTTTTCACAGCTCAGGGACAAGAATCATTACTTCAGCGGGTCACTAAAGCATTTACTTGACTTGCTTGATTTTAAAATTATCATTATAAAATAAAGGTGAATTAACAGCGCACGTTCCAAGCTAGAATGAATTAGTCTCTAATAGGTAGTTCTTGGAGTTTAGTTGTTCTTGTTGCACTCTAAGGGAAGATGTGCCAAACCTTGAAATTAGATTCTACTCTCAAATAATCTGCTCTCCAATTTATTGAAATCAATGAGTCAAACATAAAATAATTTATTTTTATATTCAAAGCTTTAAGCCATTTTGTTTTTACAAAGCTGTTCCCCTCCCCATTACTGTTTTTAAGGATTTGGTGAAAATTCACAGGAATCTAACACAGGACATCAATGATTCCATTGTTAACAAAAATGATCAGAACCTATATCAAATATTTATTAACTACAAGGAAAGGTAAGATTTAAGGATTCTTACTAATTGTGCTGATATGTGCTCAGTTTGGTATTTTACTGTATTTTTATTTGATGAATATTTCTGAAACAGGGTTAAGTTCAAAGTAGCAAGCTAGTTTTGGTGTTTTGAGGGAGAAGTCAAAATGCCACCTATTGTTTTATGAGCCCTCACTCTTGTTAGCCCAGCTTTGCCAATATTTCTACTTAGACAGGTAACAAATATATTTTTAAGGAAACTTAAATTTTACACAGCATTTTTTTCATGCATATAATGCTGGCATTATGTACTGTTTAGGAGATAAAATAAATGATACTTATTAGGGATGTTTCAGATTCAAGAACACAAAAGGTCATAACTGGAAAGAAGAGGCAGCATATGCAAAAGAGAAGAGAGAAGAGACTATGGTCTTGCTTTACCCTGAGTCAGAGGTGTGATAGTAAAGCAAACACCCTTTGCCTTCAAGCTTTGAAAAGCAGCCAAGCTGATAACAGGATAGCTGTGGCAATATGCCACACCCTGTGGGCTAATTGCCAATTTTTTACCCACCTTTTCATATTGTTCCTTCTGCCAGCTCTGAACTCAACTCTGTTGGACTCACCAAATGAATTTATACGCCTGTGGTACTTGGCTGAAAACCCTTGTTCTGTTGGCTACATTGCTGACCTACCTTAAAGTAACCTTTGGGATTTGGTTGAAAATGAAGTCATTCTGGGAGGAGAGTCAGACTTGAGGGAGCTAACTGGGTTTGCTTCAGGGTGAAGGAGGATTACTGCAGTAATAATTAGTGTGTGAGAAATTGGACAGCAGCATCCCAAGAATGCTGGATGGGACAGTTTTCCAAGGGAGGAGGGTGTCCCAAACTGCCCAGAAACAGTCCTGCCTTCAGAGACCCTCTGTCTCAGCTTCTGGTTTGGAGCAGCACGCAGTTATTTCCCAGGCTGTTACACTTTCTGCTGCTGTAGGAGGGAATCAGGGGACAAGGAGTTGTTCTGGGAAATGCTTATCTTTCTAAAGTTGTTCTGAAATGTGAAAAGAGGAACAAAGGACGCTGAGAAGAAATACCAAGTTGATATTACTGTAAAAAGGGAACAGATGTTGATGCAGTGTCAGAACCATACAGTGGTTAAAAGTAATCCAAAATGGTAAGTTTTAAATCATTGTCATCACCTTATTGTGAAAAAAAGAATTAAATAAAAGGGTAAAGGTTAGGTGAGAGAAAAATAAATTTAGGACACTTAGTTGAAGGCTCATGGGAATCCACCAAAAAAGGTTTGAAGCATACAGAAGAAATCACCTCAAGAAATAGATGAAAAGGTGAAAGAAAGGAGCACTCTTGGCACTGGGACTAGCAGAAAGAAGCACTCCACAGGGAGAGGCAAGAAATTCCTGTTGTAAAACCTGGCTTCTTCAGGAAGCATTGCTTCACTTGACATCTATTGAAAATTTCTTGAGATTTCATACACTATTATTTTGATCTGAGAGCTTAGACCTGATAGAAAATGTTGGTGATAGATGAGTATGGATAACCTACAAGTTCTTTAAAGGATGGCTGTAATTAATGCTGTTAGGCCTGTGCTCCAGGACTTACTCATTACAACCATGGAAGTCTACATTGCTGTAAACACTCTAGACTGTTGTGTTCAACAGAAAATTTGCTGCTTTTTCTTGAATCCTGGATTTATCAGAACATATTTATGTACAGTTAACTATTAAAGGAAAATGCAATGGTTTTAGACTATTTTGAAAGTAGAGCAAAACTGTTCTCCTGGATAGTATTCATTCATTCATGTTGTCCATTGAACACATGCTTAAATTCTACCCTATACAAGCAGTGCTTGTATAGGCACTGCTCCTTTTGAAACAAGGATTGTGGAAAAAATGATCAAGGGTTGTTCTTAAATAAATAAATGTTCCTTTCATTCTTTCTCTTGCTTTGATTTAGGTTGGTTATTTATGGACAGTACTGCAGTCAAGTGGAGATAGCAATATCGTGCTTAGACAATATCTCTAAGACAAAAGAAGACGTTAAATTGAAGTTAGAGGTATCAGTATTTTTTAACATGTATATATATGTATGCACCTTATACCATGTATTTCTGTGACTATGTGCTGCTTTCATTGAAGTCAAACCTTTATGATGATGAAACTATCTGGACTGATGAGTCTGTGTTTCCCTTCATTCTTTTGGAGTCTCTGATCAAATGAAAATGTGCTGCATGCACTAAAGTGTACCTGCTGATCCTGAAGTGAAGGGAGCTTTGCCCCTGACATTAGCAGAGTTAGTGTTTTCTCTCAGGATGTGACCATCAGTGGTACCCTTCCATTTATCAGTGTGTCTCAGCTGGAACACAGAGTTGCAGGATTAACAGGCTGGGAGGGACCTGTAGGCTGCCCAGGCCCTTGTCCCGTGGCCTCAGGGTTGTCTGCCTTGACCCCGTGGTGCTTTCTGCAGAGCTGCTGCCCGTCTGCTGAGCCCTCAGGGTCAGCGTGTCCCTGGCTGGTGCCTGTGGGGTGAGGGATGCCGCCTTTGCCTTGCTGCCTTCGTGTGAGGCTTGTGCTGAGCCTGCCCCGAGCGGTGCCAGCTGCACCCTGGGCTGTGCTGCCTGCAGCCCTGCTGGGCTGTCCTGGGTCTTCTGCTGCTCATCATTGCCAATGCCACTGAAGGGTAGGGGGCCTTGGACGGAGCCCTGAGGAGCTCTGGTTGCAGTTGTCCCTCAGGTGGTGCAGGAAACATCAATCACTGCACTTTTTGCACCTCATAATTCAGTCAGTTTCTTATAGACCTAGAGCATAACATCCCAACCTGGATATTACTCTACTGTGAGAGATGAAGCCATGGAAAATTCAAGGCAGACTGTCCCCACCCATTTACAGATCCAGTCACTTAGGTCAGGTATTAACTTGTGGTAAATCCATGTTGGATATTCCCATATGGCTTCCTCATGTGCCCACATATTGATGCCAAGAGGACTTGCTCCACAATTTTTGCAGTGAAGTGCTGAAGTGAGACTGACTGACCTGTAGTTTTCATGATTGCCTTTTGGGGTTTTTTTGCCCCATAGGAAAATATTTTTTTTAGTTGTAATGAAGGCCTAGTTTCTGTTGCCTTTTTTCTACTCTTTTATGAATGTTGAAACATCTGAGAACATGTGACTAAATGCAGATTACTTTCGCTTTTTTTGGTTTTGCCTTATCAACTGTTTTTCTTCATTTTGTTGCTAGTATTTATCACAAGCTTAAGATAGTTGCTTCTAGGTCACTGAGTTTTCATATGTATCACTTGAATAGGTTTATTTTCTAGCCCTATTGTCTTATTCTTTCTTCTGCTTTGAACTAGGAATGTTCCAAGAGGGCCAATAATGGGAAATTTACATTGCGGGATCTCCTAGTGGTTCCAATGCAAAGAGTGCTGAAATATCACCTACTGCTCCAGGTATTTTATTTTTGAAATTTAAGGGGGCTGAGAGAAAAACTGTGGTTGTTTATCATCAGCGGGTTGTAAAAATGAAAGCCAAATGTCTTTATCAAAGGAAGGTGATTGATGCTTCCCTGGATTTGTTAAGAAATAAAACTCAGTCAAGTGCAGGGTTTCTCCCAGAGATAATTCCTTAGAGCTAAAGCATATCTGGGGAAAATAAAATAAAACATGATTGTTTCCTCAGTCTCTGGACCTTTTATTGTTGGTGTGTTTAAATTGGTTAGTAGTACCAAACCATAAGCATGGTACTTGGAAATGTGAACCATTACCCTCCAAAAGAGGAAGCTGGGCCATACATACAGCATACTTTTAAGATACTACTTTGCTGTCATAAATTGCAATTAAGCCATATTTATTTTGAAATGCTTCTTGTTATAACCCACAAAGCATTAGCTTTTGCAGTTAGTCCTGTAATAAGGGTGGAGAGTCTTATAAATTTAATTTGATAGCTGTGCCAGGAGACTCATTAGTTCAGCTGAGAAGAAATGTATTACTATATTAGACTG
This sequence comes from Zonotrichia albicollis, assembly GCF_047830755.1. Taxonomy (NCBI): domain Eukaryota; kingdom Metazoa; phylum Chordata; class Aves; order Passeriformes; family Passerellidae; genus Zonotrichia; species Zonotrichia albicollis. The sequence goes on along the minus strand of NC_133826.1, from coordinate 21,004,184 downwards.
TCAACCTGCTGATGCTTGTAAAATGTCATTTTAAAAAGATCTACTACTTATATATGGAGCATAATTTTTACTCTGCAGAACAACATACATTTTGTAATATCAAATTTTTGAAATACTTCTGTAAATGAGTCATCAATATTTTGATCAATGCAAAATTGGAAAAAAAGCAAAATTAATGGTACAACTTCTTAAAAAAAACTTATGAGATACGACTCATGATTTTATAGTCAACCTGTATATTGTGGAAAGATGATATACAATGTCACTATGCTCTGTGTAACAATATCTGTTGTACAAGAAAAATATTTTAGACTTGGAAAGAAAATGAGTGAATTATTAGAATTGCAATGCAAATATAAGTACTAATTATTATTAATTGTAATATGAGTATTAGAAATACTGTTCAATTTCTTATGATTTTACTAAGTTATCTGAGCTGAAATGTATAATTATTGCCTCAAATTATAAAGAAGAAATGGCCTGTTTCCCCAAGAGGTTGTTATTCTGCTTCATAAGGCCCCAAAAAGACTCAGTATTTTCCATATAGGAAGTGGTTAAAAGAGTTCTTTGAACATGTAAACTTGATTTCAGTATGTTTTTTGAGTCAGCTTCCTCTTAGGTATGATGAGACAGTGACTTTTAAGCTGTGCACACTTCAGCTGAAATTTTACTGCCAGCCTGGATCCTTGTCTGTGGAAAAGTGTATGCTTTGGAATAGGATGAAATACCATATAGCAATGTGTAAATGAACCTGAATGTTGTTTACCTAGGCTTCCAGCATGCACATACAGTAATGATCTGATTTGGCAAGTTTTAAGTGCTAGACAGACCAAATTCACTTATTGTGATGGTTCATTAGCAGCTCAAGTCAGTGTTTAGGCTGTGCAGCAATGATTCCTAAACCCTTGCCAATTAACTGTTTGCAATAGTCCCCACTCACTGATAGGCTGCTCACTCTGGGCATGAAAATGCCTATTCTTGGGCTGTGTTTTCTGGCTTTGGCTTCTGTATTTTTTGGGGGTGAGGATGAGCAATGATGATTTCAATTTATAAAAATGACAAACAGTGGGTGGAAAGTTTTAACTGCTGTGTCCACAGGAGCTGGTAAAGCACACTACTGATGCCATGGAGAAGGCAAATCTAAGACTGGCACTTGATGCAATGAAGGTGAGTAAGGCAGTGAAGTATAGATGTCTGTTGGTGGTTAGAATAGTAGCTCAGAATTTTATTTCCTGGAGGAGATCATGTTCTTCACAACATTTCAAACATGTTTTCACAGGTTCCTGTGAGCTTTGTATGTCATGGCAAGTATAAAGTTGAGGGTTTTGCTCAAGTCTGGGAAACAAGTTCAGTAGTTTTCTGCAGAGGGCTTGTGAAATGGAACTTCCTCATTTTGGGTTACTTTTGCATCTGCTGAAAAACAGGTGTTTGTCATGTTGATCTTGCTTCTGAAATTTAGGAGTATTTCTACTACTGTAAGTCAATTTCAATCAAGATCAGTAATTTCCCTGAGAGATGGAGAGCTGTCTTTGTTTACAAGACCTTTTTATGTCATCTTAATATGATCTCTCTGGCATTACCTTTGAAAGCAATAGTCTCTTTCTGGAGGTAAGGTACCTGTCACTGTAGATTCACCTGCAAGTGGTACAAACAAATGCTTTATAGAATAACTGTGCTGCCTTGTGAATAAGGTAATATATTATGTGCTTTGCACAGCTTCAGAAGCAAAGCACGGCTCTGCTTCAGTTGCCTTCATGGCGTGAATGGTGACATTCATGTGCTGGAATTGGGAAGGTTTTTCTGTTCTCTGTGGAGAAAGGAGCCAACATGACATAAATTATATCTCCTGTTGTAAGCTGTATGGTCCACAGTAGATGCTGAAGTCAGACTAAGTTAGTTTTGGGTCACACAGCTGTCTCATATTTTGTGGCTGCCTTGAATGCCTGGAATACAAACCAGCTCACAAATGAGATTTTTAGTTCCCTTTTTTTGTTGCCCATTTTTGTGCAGTGAATGTAGAGGGATGGGCACCATGATAATTTCCCTCGGAGAGGTGCCTGAAAAGAAGTGGCACAATGTTCATCCATCTAGTGGCAGGCCATGCATCCTGGTTGCTGCTAATTGGCTTGGAAAATAACTCTGCTTTATATTTAACCCTGCTTTTTCTTTCCAGTTTGCTGGTTTTCTTCATTGTTGGTGTCTGTTGGATGTAAAAATCAAAGAAATCACCTGCCAGAGTGGCTGTGGCAGATATGCACTGACTGGCAGGCTGTAACCAAACAAAATACCACAAATTCTCACCCCCAGCCCCTCCAAACCCACAAACCCCTGAGATATGAGTGTCTTTCCTTAAGGTTGCAGCATTGTTCCCATTCTGATTTACTGTAGCCCCTGGTACTGTAGTAAAAATAACAGTGTAGCACTGTGTTTAGGTTCGAAAAACCCCGGTGTCTCTCACCAAGAGAGACAAAAAGAAAATGTCTTTGGAAAAACTGCTAGCAAAGGGGTACTGCCCCCCAGGAAAGAAAACTCTTGGAAGGATGATGCTGTTGGATTTCTTTTGGCAGCAAAAAAGGAGGTTATTTAATTGCTAACCCAAGCCATTTTAAGAATGACGTGAATGTATCCTGCACAGATCCATTTGGGAAGCTAACATAATGACTGCAGCTATTCATAGATTTTGATTAAAAACATCTTGGGGAGAAGATGTGTTTTCCTCCCACCCTCCAAATTTGTGACCATACTGAAGGGATACTGTGAAAGCAAGTTAGGAAGATCAGAATGCCTTCTCCAACTGCTGCTCTCAGCATTCCTGACCCTACCAGTTATCTCTTCTGCTCATTCCTTATCTCTAGCCATAAACACAGAAGCCCCAGCAAATTGTCACTATTACTCAGGCATCTTCAGAGCATTTTAAAGGCCTTAGTGAAATGTGTACAGTACATGTTCTGGTAAAGGGCACAATAATGATCTCACCCTGTGACTTCAGGTAGTATATCCCTTCAAAAGCCCCTTTTAAAATCTGCTGTGTAATGGCTTCTCTCTGCTGTGCAGCAGTGAGAGCAAGATCCCCCTACTGGGGCTGTAGCTTATAAGCACCCAGGTTTATGATTCATTTACACCTTGCATTCTGCTTTTCAGCTGCCTTATAGATGTTTTCTGCTATGTTCTCTATTTATCTTCTATTTACCTCCGAGGTTGGATGTTGAGTGCTTTTTCAGTAGTGAGCTGCATGAATTATGTTTCCATCTTTAATCTTGAAAATAAAAGACTAAGGAAATTCAGAAAAAACAAGCTCTTTTTAAGAATTCATTACTTGTTTCCCTCTTTCTTGATAGTAAGTTCATGTTTCAATAGATATCATGAAGAACGTTGTAACTATTATTAACAAATGCAGACACTTTTTTCCTTCTTTATTTAGGCATACATATTGTTAATTCTTAAACATCCAAGAGATTTTCAAATAAAATTACTAAATATGTAGATAAGACAAAGATAAAATTAGAAATAAACTTGTCAAAATAATCCATTACAGCAGTCTGTTATAGAGAAGTTATTATTTTCCTCTCTTTTGCTGTTGATACTCTAGGACTTGGCTCAATATGTAAATGAAGTAAAGAGAGATAATGAAACACTTCGGGAAATTAGACAATTTCAACTATCAATAGAGAATTTGGTATGTGATTTTTTAATTTACATATAATTTTAAAATCACTTTTGATCAAACATATTGATGTATTTTATCCTCATTTCATAGGATTTTATAATATTCTTGGTAATATTTAAGTAGAAGTATGTTTTGCTTGGTTTAGAATTCTATTAAAGTACATAAATCTCACTGTTCTGCATGTTGGTAGTTAAATATGTTTGTAAGTGTACAGTGACTCTCAGATGTTTCTGTAGTGGGAAAACCTTTCCCATTTGAAGACCAAGATGAATGGGCTGATTCTTTATAGTATTTAGTGTATGTTAGTAAGGAAAAGATGTTTCCTGGTCTGAGAAGTCCTTTATGGGAGTAAAAGGAGTGAGTGGTCTAACATTTGAATGTGTTGCTGTCTTCACACTGTTGCTGTATGGAATCATACATTTTACTTCTATTTCAGAACCATTCCCTCTTACAATATGGCAGACCTCAAGGTGATGGGGAAATACGGATAACAACATTAGACAAACGTGCAAGGCAAGACAGGTGATGGCATAACTTGTGGTGTTGGCTATTGAAACCTGTGAAGTAACTCTTGCTAGATTGGAGGTTGGCTCACTGATTCTTGGGGGCTTTCCATTCCACTGGGCATTCACAGAATCTGTCTGCCACTGTGAATGTGCAAAGTGATGAATGGAAAATTAGTTATTGTGTTATTGTCTGAGATCACTAAGTCCCTTACAGGGAGTTGGTCTTAAGCAAAAGTACTTTAAATGTTGGTTTTATTAGCCAGTAGTTTAGTTCTTCATCTTCAAAATTTTAAGTGCCACTGGCAAAAGTGTGTAAATTAGGACTTTCTGGTGTTAGCTTTCTGGAGTGATTTTAACCATCTCTGTATTGTATTTTCATAGGCATATCTTCTTGTTTGATCTAGCTGTCATTGTTTGTAAACGGAGAGGCGATAATTATGAAATGAAGGAAATAATAGATCTTCAGAAATACAAAATTACAAACAACCCTACTACTGATAAAGAAAATAAGAAGGTAAATATTTGTTGTTAATTCGTGTAAAATGTTTACTTTTAGCAAGAATTTGAAGCATTTTGTGGGAGTTCAAAATGTAAGTACAATTTCTTTAAGATGCTTTTCATTTTAAATATAAGCTGGCGTGAATATTTAGATTTCAACTTTGTTTATTTTGAGGTAATTTAAATGTTCGAGTAAGTCATTCTAAGGGAACACAATGAAGTAGTCTTACTGTTCCCAAAATTAATGAATTAAGGAATATACAAATGCTTTGTTATTTTTTTTAGGTTTTTTTTCCTTCTTTGTTCTTCACAACTGATGACTTTTGTATTCCCAATCTTCTTATGCAGTGGTCTTATGGCTTCTACCTCATTCATATCCAAGGTGAAAATGGTTTAGAAGTTTATTGCAAAACTAAAGACTTAAAGAAAAAATGGCTTGAACAGTTTCAGATGGCTCTGTAAGTATATTTTTATTAAGATAGAATCACATTCATCATTCATGTAAGAATTTTGCTTAAACTATACTGAAATTTTTTCATGTTTTAATACAGTCTAGTTATCTATTTTATTTGATATTCTGAGAAACAACTGATTGACATCTTCATCAACAGTATTTCCCTGAAATTCCTCTTGGAAAAGGAAGAGGGCACTGTAGGCTATGCAGTATTTTCCAACCTTGATGCTGAAACTGTTGTAGTAATGCAGTCTTAAGCAGCCATGAAGAAATAATAATTATATTAACAATAAATATCAGAACAGTGACATTTTTCCTATCCCATTTTAATTTTGACTAATTGAAGTATGTTTTTGAAAGGTGATGCTGGTGGTTTGGGAGGGGATGCTGGCATCTTTCCTAGGAGGTTTTATCTAATTTATTAGTTAGCAGCTGAATCAAGTTGCTTGGCATATTAGATTTAGTTTCAAAAGGCTGATTTCCTTTGTATGTTTTAAAGTGAGAGGAGGTTGCTTTAGACTTCTTGAAAAGTAAGTGTTCAGTTGCAGCACTGCAGATTACATTATTGTTATGCAGCATGAACTTTATTTCCATTTCTGATTCTTGTCAGAAAGACAAACATGATTATTGACACTTTGGGTATTGTGATTAAATTTAAAGCACGCACAAGGGATTTGGATGACAGGTAATGCTTGCTTTATGGAAAGAAAAAGTGTGAGGGGGAGTGAGAGGCTCCTAGTGAACACAGCATTAGCAATGGTGGGTTTGGACATGGTTGTAAAGGGGTGTGGATTCAGGAAAAAGGCTATTGTGAGCTGAATTGAGTGAAACCTCCTCAAAAATTATGTATAAATTTTTAAAAAACCTCAGTATGATGAGTGTTAATGATTTAACAGAAATATATGGAAGGAGAAGCTGAGCTGTACAGATACAATAAAGCCTGTTTACTAGATTTCCCATCTTGCTGATTTTTATTGAAGCAAAAATGACATGTGTTTTGGCAAAAATTTCTGGGTGGCGTAATTGGGGATGGAAGGAAGTATTTATTTTCATGTCTACCTCTTTCTGTCCCTCTGCTCTCCCTGCTGTGCTTTGTGTAATATCATAATTATATTTACTTAACATGTGTGTGAGAAGTGAGGCACTCAGACTTATCAGCTTCAGCAATGTGACTCTTCATCACTCTTTAGGCATCCTGGCCCAGTGCCCCAAAAAACCAAATAAAGCAGAAGTCAGGCAAGGAGCTAAGAAGAGTGGGAAGAGCGCTATGAATTTTTTTTTTTTTTAACCAATTCTTCCCAGCCATGTCTATGGTTGTGTGCAGGACCATTCTCCCCTGCCCCTCCTGGTGTTGCTGTGTGAGTGCAGCTCTGCCCTCATTCAGTGCTGGGCACCAGCCAGCACTGCTCAGCTGTTGGCAATGTGCCTCTGTCACAGGGGTTGTGGCTGCTGCTGGCCCGTGGGAGCAGAGCAGGTGGAACCTCTGTGCTTGGCAAGTGCTGCTCTTTCCTCTCTGGCAGATAGACTTGGTCTTTGAAAATGGGTGGTGGTGCCTTGCATGGATGTTTGTCTTTCTTGTAAAGCCACACCTCTAGTTTAACCTCTGTCTGTGTGGTTAAGGCACTGGGGCTGGAGCAGCAGCATCAGGGCTGAGGGGCAACATGGTGCAATGGCATTATTGCTTTATCCTTTTTGGAGTTCTCATTGCTTATCCCCAACTCTGTTACATGGGCTTGACTTCACTGCATGTTTCCCTCAGCATCTCTCCCAAAACATTCCTTGGTGCATGCAGCAATGATGATCTTCTAGTGCATGGTTAGACACAAGAGTTGGTATTTAGGAACAAACCAAGCTGAATGTGTGGAATGGTCTCTCCATTGGTTTCATTTGTAGTTTTCAGGGTTCTCATTGTCTACTGTATAGATTTTTTAAAAGATTTTTTAGATATTTTTCTGTTCTGAAACGTAGCTGTGATTGAAATTGTGCTCTTATTCATTGCATTCAATATAATTACTACTTCCATGGGCAAAATGCTTCTCATTACTTAAAATTTTACAAGACTGCAAACCCAGCACAATTCAAGGGGTGAATAACTTTGGGTTTTGATTATCAGAAGTGATATTGTTTACTGAGTTCCAGACAGAAATTTCAATGCCTTTGGGATAGCAGTGTGTTGATCTACTACTTTGTAGTTTGTGCAAGTGTTAATCGAAGAACATAATAAGAGAACAAACTAGGATCTCTCTTATTATTTTTAAAGTAAAAATTAACCTTGTTGCTACTAGAACAGACTAAAAGGCATAATTATTTCAGCTAGGCTGTAATTTCTCTTTTTGAGGGGGGGAATGTAGATGTTTATACTGGTGTATGAAACAGTGATGATAGTTTAGTTGCTGAAAAAGCACTATTGTTGAGATGCTGGTGTTATTGAAATTCCCCAGATATGGGGAATTTATTGATGAAGTATGAAATAGAGGAGAACACTGCTTTGCTGGCTGGACTTGATTTAGGTGCAGAGGGCAGGAATACATTAGGCATACTTGGTATGGAAAATCCCTAAAGGAAGGCTTGATGAAACCCCAGTGCTCTTTCCAGAGTGTTACTTTTCAGAGTAGTAGATTTCTCTTGGAAAGCTAATTTCAAAAACCTGTGAAAATATTCTACCTCTTAGCCAGCTCTGTTAGTGTAGTGTGTGGTGAGTTTTGTTTTGAGGGAGGTTGAAAATGCTTGGTTGCTGGTCATAGGAAACTGAGTAAATAGTTTTTATTTATTTAATTTATTTATTGTTTTTATGGCAGCTCTGTTCCCACAGTATGTATTTGTTGTTTTCCTGAGACTGTTGCTTTATTTAGAAAATATATAATATACCAAACACCCCGATTTCTTTTTCTTCTAAGAATTTCATGGTTCTTCTTGAGGTCTCTTAATACAGCACATCCTTATACAACAATGATACTGTGGTCTGGCTGCATTGATTTTGATGCTGTTGACCTAGGCATAGTAATACTCACAGCTGCTCATTTACCTATAGATCCCCAAAAAAAGGTTTACTGTTTACAACCCAAAATTGCTGCTTCTTTTGGAGTACTGGGTTTTCTAGATCACAATAAACTGAAGCAGGACACTGGGGCAGCATAGTTAATGTTGCAGTCAAGCTCTTAAAGTGGAAACTCTTGTTGGTGGATTGGAGAAGTTTTCTTAAAGCTGTCTGTCAGAAACCACAGAGGATGTTTTAAGAGGAGCCATCATTGCCAGTGCCCGAGTTCTGCCTTGATGTGCCTCTTCTCTCACTGCTGTGAATGCACATTCTGCATGCACAGGAGGGTGTAACCTGCTTATTGCCTTGGAAGAGATGTGGGGCATAACTGTGACTGTGGCCATCTTGAGCAGTTGCTATTTTTTTCCTGCTATTTTGGTATTGTTCATAGCAGTGGATGATGCAAGGGTAAATAAGCATATTTGCAAACATAGTGCTGCAAAGACTACTGTTACCAGCCATGGAATGTTTAAATTTGGTCTAGCGTGTCAAATAGCACTAGTTTAAATGCAAAGTCATTCCATATCCAGAATAATATTGATAGAAGTGTACAGCCAAATTACTGTTCCCATTCAGCCAAATTAGAGACATCATGTATTAAACGAAAGTTTGTCACCAATGTGATAAAGTGCATAGTTTATTTGCCATAACTAGGTCATTTAAAACCTCAAAAACTCATTGTGCGAGACACAAATCTTTTATGTTTTCTAGTAGCACATCTTGTCTAATTTCTTTCCTCTCCTATTGAAAACAGCAGAAAAATCGGAACAAAGTAATATTTTCATGTTATTTGGCTTATGCTAAAAGGTGGGAGTGTTGATTGATATTTTTGTCTAGAAAGCTCTTCTACATATGCTTTTTGATTTTAAAGATAATTATTTTTATAAGTAGTTGGCAAATATTTGTGTCAATGAATTTATGCTAACCATTCTTTTTATAAAGAAAATACTGCTTGAAAGGTGAAGCGTCCCTCCTCTTTTGTATGCCTATGTATGTATTCTATTTATGTACCTCAGTTATATTGGTACTTAGTTGACTAATTACAAGGCTTAATTTCTTATTAAAGAGCAACTGCTTTTCTCATCATTGTTGGTAAGAATTTAATTCTTCTATATTCTCACGAGATGATAGAATAAATAGTGAAAGAAAATCTGTTGATTGTTGCTATATCTGTCTCATGCTGACATTTAACACTCCCTTCCATCCACTAAATACTTTGTGTGTAGTTTGTTTCTTGATCACAGCAGAGCATGAAGCAGGTGTGTTCTCCTCACCACAGCAGCAGAGATCTTTCCCATGAAAGGCTGCAGATTATATTTTCCCACTGACAATATTTGAATCCATTAGTGTAATATGACATGTAATATCTTATGCTGGTTTGTGCTGAATTTATTTTGTCATTATGTTGTCCACTTTCCTAATTTAATTAAGCCTTTCTCAACTGGGTTTTGTAATCCACTGTAAAAATGACTGTCAGCAATTTTGACTTGAGTATAGAAACATCTTACACATAAATGCAATTTAAAAAAGCATTTAAGTTGGAAGAGGTGTGTAGAGATTTTTGGCTTTAGTCTTCTGCAAGGCTTAGGTTGCTCAGGGCTGTGTTAGCTTTAGTCCTGCTGGATTTTAAGACACAGAACCAATATTGTAAAGTCTCCTGCCACAGTGTTGTAATACACCTTTTAATTAGCCTTTACTCAGCTATTGCCTTTCACAAACTGAGAAATATATGAGAAGATGTTGCAGGCAGAGGAACAGTTAAAATTTCACTTTCTGAAGTACTATGATTGTAGTTTCTGCTTTGACATAGCTGAAATAGCAATATTAATGTCATGTCTAATTAGTAATGCCTGAAAAATCAGTGGGAAACAGGTTCATTATAGTGGTTAGGGTATGCATTAATTGTATGGAGTTAATGAATCTGATTTTTCTTTTAAATAACTAAATAAAAGATGTCAGACATGAAAGCTGTACGGCCTTCACAAAGTAGTGGTTTTAGTTTTAATTACACTGTACTTTGTTTTGGGTCACTAGAGAGTTTGTGCAGCAGCTCGGGTAGCGTCTAACATGTTTTAGAAAAATTGCTGCTTCAATTCAACATAAATTCACACCTTGCAACTCAAGGGACACAGAACATATCATCTGATAGTGAGGAAATAATCCTGAGATTCATTGATGATCAAACCTGGTAAGTGTGTGAACAACAATTTAGATTGGGAAACTACATAAATTGCATCCAGAGCTCATTGGTTTTCTAAATTTTAAAGAAAACTAGTACAAGATGCAAGGTAAATGCAAAGTGTCCTCTTACCCGTTATCATTTGTATTTTCACGTTTGCTTTGCACTCTGTGACTAATGACATTGGTCAGATTCCACTGCAATAGATCTGTTCCCTCAGTTAGTGCATTAATAATGCATGTGCATTAAGCTTTCTTCTGAAAGAATATTTGAGCTCTGACATATTGAACACTGGCATATTAAATTAAAGCTTTCTTATCAGAGCATCATGAAAGCTTTAAGATGTCTGCTGCATTTTTAAAATAACCTGCAGAGGTGTTGCACTTGTACCAACCTCATACAGGTTACCAAAGCAATAAGCAAACATGTGCCTGGGGTTTTTTCATCAATAGAAGTACTGCAGTACTGCAAAAATGAATGCCAAGTTCATGTCTGTTAAAGAAGAATGCTTGCCTGTTCTTTGCTGTGACTCCAGTTGGTTTTGATCAAATGTTTTTCAGGGTTATAAGCAATCATTCACAACATATTTATAGTTATAAAATTTCTTTAGATTATTCCAGACACAGCAAGAACTGTGTGAAGATGCTGGATATGATTAAGAGCACAGTGTAAGGACAGTGTAAAATGTGAAAGCAAACAAGAATTTATGAAAACAGTGGGTAAACACCTGAAGATGATAAATATACTTCAGTGTTTTGTCTTCCAGGTCACAAAACCCAACAACATCCCAATCCTTAAGTTTCTACAACTTAACTTAGAATATCTTAGGAATATTCCTATGACAATTAGTGCTTCTTAAAACTCAGTGAAATAAATTTGTAGTGACATGACATCATAAAAATAAAGTACCACCATCTTAATATTGGCTTTTTTTGTGCAAGGAGTTTTTTCAGTGTTAAAACATGGAATGCTGCATTACGTGTTTGTCTTGATACTCTGGTTATATGAATAGATGTCACAGCTTCTCCCTGCAAACCAATGCTACCTTTTTTCTTAGCACAGGTAGATATTTCTCTAATAATTTATAAGTTGATGGCTGTATAAATCCTGTAATTTCAGAGTGTTTGACTCCAAAACACAGATTTATCTTCAGTTAAGTGTAAATATGGTAAAATATTTAAAGCTTACCAATATAGGCAACTTGGTAAATTTGGATTTGTAGGACTTAGAACTTTCGCAAATAAGGTTCAGCCATTGAATATAGATGTATGTAAAGTATAGATGCTGTTAATTTGCAAATGCTGATGTGTGACAGAGCTTTGTTCTTAGCAGGTAGTGTTCAAAAATGTTTTACAGGAATAAATTAGCTCAAAGCCATTCACTTCCCATGCTTTTTGGGGAAGTAGACTGATAAGAAAAAGGAAAGCAATTATCTTATTTGAAACAATGCAGTATGTTTCCAAAAAGTTAACAAGATAATTTCCTTGATCTCAAAAAAGCCACTCATCATATGATCAAATAAGCAAATTTCCTAGCAAATTCTTAGAAGTTGCGTGTTCTTGATCAAAAGCAAAATTTACTTGTGATATGGTTAATTTAATTTTATAACATGTCTTCTTGATGAAGACACTTTGATGTGACAAAACAGAATGTTTGAATATTAGCATATGGAGAATTGATTGATTGATTCCTTCAGTAAATAGCATTCTCAAAGATGGTTCTGATATATAACAGCTAAGCTGGAAAAGAGAAAGTGAATTAGCTGTAAATAATCAGCATTGCTCCTGAGAAGAGAAGGTGAAAAAGAAGCTGCAAATCATCCTTTGTGAAATGGCATTGCTTACTTCTAGTGAGAGTATCCCTTAGGAAAGCCTTTTTATTTTTTTTTTTTGGTAAATAATAAAATCCTTGTAAAGATTCAGAAAGGAATACTTATTTATATTTTACTTACTTGTAAATTACTTATTTGTGACTTTCTCTCTGCCTTCTTACTTTCTTGTTGCACAAATGCCTTTCTGTTAGATGACAGCATGTTCTGGTGAAATGGTGATAGTTGCACAGAACTGAAATGGTTGGAGTGTAAAGTAAGCAGAGTGCAAATGTAAGGCTGGCTCTGTTTGTAGGGACTGGGATCCTAAGGGTGAGTCTTCTGCATGTTACAGCAGGGAGTGAGGGCAAACATGTCTGGGACCAGTTTTGCATGAAATTCTTCATATGAGATTTGGCTGAGAGCTTTTAGCCCTGTTTGACAGTAACCTATTGTTGTGGGGTTGGTGGGCTTTTTGGTTTTGTTTTTTGAGTGGTGGTAAAGTTTTCCAAAATTTTCTGGGGTGCTTAGTACCAATTGTCATGACTGAATCTTAAGGTGCTTAAAGTTTTGGAAGGAGGTCACTTTGGCACAAACTAGGAATTTTAACTTCAGGTGTCTTCTTAAAATATTTCTGTTACCAGCTGGTATTTTAGAAATAGTTACATTAATTCTGGATTTAATGATGCATTTTCTGCAGGGAAGCTAACTATTTATACAGTAAGTAAACCTGGAATAAAAACTTCCAGTATCCAGATGTATTAACCTGTGCTGTTTCCTTTTCAATCTATGCTGCATGAGTACAGCATCAGATTTCACATCACATACACTTGAAAATGATCTTCAGCAGTTTGTGCTCAGGGTGTCCATAATTCTGAACAGTTCTGGATGGAGCATTTTAAATTATTATAAGCATAAGATCGAGCGTAGAATAACATCAGCTCTGAAATACAAAGGTCTAACTTGAGGTTGAGAGTTGAGGAGAGTTCAAGGTATGGAGTTTTATCTGAGCTCCCTGTAGTATTTCTTCTTTTAATACTTAAAACAATTGCAATTCACTGCAGACTCTTTATCTGATACTTCATGCATCTCCTTATTTGTTATGCCTCTGGGCTCACAGGTGGGCATACATGCATTAACTGTTCTCTAAAGCCAAGTTTTAATTAAGTGAAATGGATATTCAGTTTCAAATATAATGCATTTCCAAAATGATGGATGCTTTTCAAGCATGTACATACAACTGAACTCTGCATAATTTCTTGTGACACGATTGCAGTTCTTGGAGAGACTAAGGTGGGAAAATGATCTTTGAGACCTGACCTAAACAGTATTTCTGTGAAAAGAAGTCAAACCCAAAAAGAAGCAGTATAATTAGAACTTCCTAGCATGTTTCTTTTTTCCCCTTTAGGGGAGAGCTCCCAACCCCAAAGGGCAGGCAGCTGTGGCACTGCACGGTTATGTAGAGCCCATGGCTGCTCCACAGCCTGTTTCCAGCCCAAACAATTGTTTCATGTTACTCAGAAAACTTCTGTGGAATTGCTGCTGGGGGAAGGGAAGGTTCCTTTGCTCTCCAAGATGCCAGTGCCACTGAGCTGTGGCAGACTGGAGGAACATCTCTGGCCTCAGTGATACCTGAGAGGTTTTTCATCAGTCCTCTAAGAACGACTTGATGCAGTCAATGTTCACAAGGCCTTTTCTTGCTCTCTATTTAACAGCAGTGATCTACCCAAGGTTATCTGGCTCAGCACCTGCTCTTGCTGATACCCTCTTGTTTTGCAGGCAATGCACTTTTGAAAGGAACTTTCTTGATCTGTTTACAAAGGGTTCCTTTTGCATTTCTCTTTGTGTGAAACATTCATTCCTTGTTTTCCTCTGCACACTGGGATTGAGCATGGATGTGCTTCTGTCTGAGGAATACCAAACTTTTTCACAATATTTTTTTCCTTCCTGTAATACATTTTCCTTTCCAGTTTAAGAAGAAAAACAAATTTAATTTAAAAATATCTAAAGTTTGGGAAAGAGAAGTTGAGTTTTTAATTAAGTACTCCAGAGCAGCAATTTTTCAACATTATTTGAATTGTTTGTAGTGGGTTTAAGCAACACCTTTTCAGTGGCCTAGACCCAGGGAGGGGGAAAATCTGTTAAGGTCTTAATGGCTAAAGCCAAGCTGGTATTGAAAAGCTGCCTGGGAAGCAATAAAAAGAAATGGCCCTCAAAATACAGCGAGAAAGAGAGAACTGGTCACTAGTGCAAGATAGCACTGGACCTTGCAGGTTGTTTGAACTGCAGTTAGTAGTTGGTGGCATTAAATGCAATGGTAAATAGATTTATAATAAAAGTAAGTATTTTCCCTTGTGCTGTGTTCTGAAGTCTCCTTCCTTAAACTCCTTGCTGGAGGTGAAACCATAAGATGGTAGATTTACAGTGCTCTGTGCTGCTGAATAGCTTCTTGTTGCTTATTTTGTGCTACAAGATTGACATTCCTAACCAGGAGCCAAAGGCTTCATGTTCTATTTGCTTCTACTCTTTGCATTTTCATAATGCCACTTTTCCTCTTTTGTGCACTCTTTTTTCAGTAAAGGCCCTGTGGTTTGTAATTTATTAATTTCCTATTTAATATTTAAACTTGCTGTAAGGATGTAATTAATCTAACAAACGTAATACTTCATTTTATCCCTTGATTATATTTCTGTTAGATTTGGCAGCCTGTAAGTTTTCAGTATTATGCCCATGCAAGACAAACGTGAGCCAATAGTTCTTGGTCTCCAAGGCTAATACTGAAATATCTGAACTGCTAAACATTCAAGGGAAGATCTACTCAGTATAGAAAAATTTATAAAATAAGACTACAATACTTTTTTCATTTTTAATAGATTAAGAAAGATGTCCTTTCTGGAAATGAAGACTTAATGGGATTAATGGGATTTTAATATATTAATTTTCCACCTGGGAAAATAGGAGGAAGGGGCTATATACCAAGCTATCTCTCAGCCTTTTATTTATTCTTTTGGGAAACATCTGTATTAATTACATATTTTGTAGAAAAGATTGAGTTTTGTGGCTGAGTGTTCAATAATTTTCTTGATGCATTTTATTTTGTAAGCCCTACCTGTGTAGAGGAAGTTAAACTGACAGTAAAAGAATATTTGTGCCTACCCCCCCGAAGATGATGTAATTTATTTGTTTATTCCAACCTATTGTGGAAGGTACTCTGTATAGTTTTCCTTGTAGGAAACAAACACGAATGTAAGAATGCTGATAAACCCTAAATTGTTGCTATAAGAGAGCCAAATGCCTGTGGTGTTCTACTGCTCTTCAGACACATGCTGATTTAAATGTCTTCCCATCAGAATATGGTTTTGTTATGGAAGGAAATTACAGTAACAAATCTTATCTAAGTTGCTTGATACTAATGATGTACACCTCACTGCCTATCATTGGCAACACTTTAGATCAAAGATAATCAAGGTTCAGAGTTGTGAAATAGAGCATAGGATTTACAAGATTTGTCAAGATTGCCAAGGTTGTGCTTTTTTTTTGGACTTAAGTATTTGTCTTTTGATTGTGACATATTTGTGTTTTGAGGGTTAAGCACGAGTTTTAAGTCTTTGATGTGTTATCCTAGCTGCTAGTGTGAGAAAACTGTAGTTTAAACTGTTTGATTTGTTTTATATGAACAATTATTTTTGGTGTTTTGAGGCAGGCTAGTCAAGAGAATTTATTCCTTGTTCTGTAGGCATCGGAATAAGCTCCTACATAAGCTCCTGTCTGACAAGACAATTTTGGGCTATCTGTATCATTAGTCTGTGGTCAGCTGTGCCATTAATCTAGGCAAAGATGATTACTGGAATGGATTTTGTCTGCAGAAGCTTGTGGGGGCTGGTTGATAACGTGACACTTCCTGACACCATTTATAAAGGTGTTGCATTATGTGGGTGGGATGAGATTGGCCTATGATCAATTTACTCTTCTGAAAAGAACAAGTCAGTAGAAAGAAATGGCACTGCAAATGTGGAGAGAATATTTTCAGAAGGGGAATATTTCATATGCACCAAGAGTGCTCCTAAGGCTGATGATACGAAGGGTGATTGAATAAGACACCTGGGTAGCTCTTTTCTACACTGGACTTGCAAAACTTTAAAGACAAAGGGACTGCTCAGAGATGGAGGACTGACTGAAGAAGATGGCCATTCTGCCCCTGGAACTGTGGCTCCTGTGGCTTGTACTGAGACAAGAATTGCATGTCCAAGTGACAGAGACTTGTGAGATCCACACCTGCAGGTCTCTGGCTTGGTGGTGTAGCAGTGAATTGGTCCCAGTGGGACTAATATTCTGGAAGTAAATTGGAAAGAGAAAGCTTTGCTCATAGGGCTCAGGGGCAGCCCAAGGACATTGCAGTAGTGACTGGAGTAAATCTGGTTATGGGGTTTCAGCAGTGTGCAAGAGAGGACGCTTGTGGTTGTCCCTTATAAAACCTCTGGTGCTGAATTGAGGAGAGAATTGGAAAAATTGTCCTAATAACATATTCACATTGACATTTTGTCTCTGCTAGAGTGGGGAAGTTAAAACTGCCTGGGGAGAAAGTAGAAGAGACAAAGGCAAACTATTTTTCCTCCCCACCTTGCTGTTGCTTGTAAAAAAAGTTTTACAATAGAATGAGGAACATATTCTGTGTCACTCTTTACTTCAGATTAAGAATTTCTGGTATATGGGTGACTTCCTGCTCTGGCCACTCATCAAGATTGTTTGATAGCAGAAATAGAAAAATTTTTTTGTTGTCTAGGGTACTTCATAATAGCAGTGGTTGTGGTGGAAGGGACTGAGGAGTCTGCAGGAGGGCTTGGCTGTCCCCCTGTGATAGTGAAGGAAACCAGTGTAAGACCCAAAATAAATCTTGTTCATTGTTTCAATAATTTTGAATTTTGCTAACAATTACATCTGGCTTTCTTTTTTTTGTCACCAACAAGAAATCCTTCTTCTGAAGAGGAAAATAATATTAGGCTCAAAATTAATATTTGCATAATACTCAGGTTTTTTTTCTGTCTTGCAATATACTCACTGGTTGGAAAGTAGAAGAGGAAAGATTTGAGAAGGATGAAATGTTGCCTTTACTGTGTTGTGAGAGCTTTGCCCTCTCTTCTGAGGATATCCGTGTAAGGCTTCCATGCTGTAACCAAAAGAGCTTCTTTGTGGTTGGACATGGCTTTGAAAAGTTGCATGTTATGCCATGACTCTTTCACATTAGCAACTTTACTTGCTGTATTTGAAAACTCAAAACATAGTATGTAATTTTTAGTTTGAAAGGTTTTGTGGGGAAAAAATTCCTATGGTTTTTGTGGTATTTGGACTTTGTCACAGATGAGCTGTGCTTAATCTCTAGCTGTAGCCTTTCACATCTTAATCAAGTTGGGTTATTTTTGTCTTGTATTTGATTTTGGAAAAGAAATATATCGAAAACTAAAATATCAAACCCGTAGATTCATTAAGTTTCTGACTTTAAATGTAAAGGCTTGCTGCTCCATACATGCTGCTATAGTGCAGCATCTCAGCCTTGTCTGGTGTGACTACAGAGCTGGACTTGGCATAATGCAGCATTACTGATCTGGTAGCAGAATGTGCAAGACTCTTCCTGCCCACAGCACTGCACTAAGTGTTCTTCTACAGAGCTTTCCTTATTCTACCTCCACATTTGGAGTAGACAACACACATTGATTTTTATTTTTCTGGGTTTTGTTGTATCGCTAATTACCTTTCCATGTTTACAGCACTCTCTCTCCAGAGCAAGCATACAATTTCTTACTTTGCCCTGTTTTTTTTTGAATATTGCTTTTAATATAAAGAAGAATGAATACAGTGTATCATCTTTGTTCTGTTAATAGGAGGTATATTTTGAGTAGTTCATGCACTTCAATCTTTGTGGAATATAGCCTGAGAGAAGAATGAGGGAGAATTTTTACATATGGAAGAAAGTTGTGTAGTCACATTCATGTGTTAAACTACTGTCTATATAAGGTTGTAATGTTTTTTTCTTTTGATCCACTTATGCTTATTATTTTTTAAGATTGATTCTGTTCTAATTAAATGAATGGAATTTTTTCTTTGGTTTGTTCTTGAAAAATGGTCAGGTTGTTAGGTTTAATTTGATATGCTTTCAATCTCATGAGTCTTGCACTTTTGGCTTATACTTATGAACACAGTTCTGCAAGATGTCCTGGTCTGAACCAAATGGTCAGTAAAAATGAGCTTTTGTTGGGAGTGAAGTACTGCAACTTGTTCTAGGGATTTTTCAGGATTGCTTGGAGTGTAGCCTAAGAAGTTTTGGCAGCTCTCTGGCAGACACATGAAATACAGGCTGCACTGAGTTAACAGCCAAAAATAATTATTTTTCTCCTGGTTTGGAAAGTTCTTGACTTTGAGATTAATTTTATCCTGCTGCTGTACTGTCCTGCTGTGGATGGGTAGCATGCACACCTGCTTCAGTTAGCAGGAGTTGTGGCATTGACATCTTGCATGTTAGAGCAGAGAGAGAGACGCAGGTGAGGTACTTAAACCAGTACTGATTGTAAGGTTATTCTCAGGCATAGAAGAAAAATTCCTTTTGCTTTTTGAGTACAGTTTCATTTTCAGCATGTTCATTTTCAGCAGGTGGATTTCAAGATGGACCTTTCTGACACTGGGTACTTAAACAAATTCTTTGGATGGTTTTTTTGTAAGCCTTTTAATTCCATCCAGGAGGGAGTGATGCTTGCATGGTTATCTATGTTTCATTGCAGTTTGTGGCTGATCTGTATTTTAGTCTGAAAGTTATTTATAATACATAAGAATGAAACTTATAAGTATCTCCAACTTTAATGGAAGAATATGTAATTTTCTATGTTGCAAAAAGCTTCTGGTTTCTCCTTTGAGTACTGTAGGTTCTTTCATTCCTGCCCTCATTATTTTTTCCTATTTTAATTCCTTTACATCATGCCTTGCTATTTTTTGATAGAAGAATACCAGAAATCTATGGAGTCCTAAGCATTTTAATATAAATAACAGTAAAAAAATTAATTAACTCTTACTGTATTTTTTTCTTGCCTGATACAGTCTAGATTAAGTTATGTACCTAGCATTTTAGCATTATTGATTTTGACAGTGTTAAGCTAGTTTGGGGATCTTCTTGAATTAAAAAAAAAAAAAGAAAAAAGGAATGAATTGAAAATGCCTGTTCTCTCATTCAGTCTTGGAAATGGCACAGATGACAGAAAAAAATTGAATAGATTACTTAATAAAATTTAAATCTGAAAACAGTTACTGGTACAACAAATCATGAGTGGTTTACATTTAAATGATACTCCTGCTTTTAAAAGGGATCAGTAGGGAAGGTAAACACAACACAAGTACACTAGTGGACCAGTGCTTTGTATATAAATGTGATTTTTGGAAATAAGCCTGCTAGTAGTGTGTTGGTATCTTGGCAGTGTGAGTAGTGATCTTTTATTTTGTTTAATTTACTGTGTGCATCTGCAGCTGTGGGCGCTGTGCAACACTTTTAAACAAGACTAACCAAACCCTGGTGAATATTTTCTTATTGCTTTGGAAGCATTCAGGTTATCCAGTATCTTACTGCATAGTTATGACCTAACTGTCCTAAATTTGCTGCTAATGTTTTCAAATATGGTGCTTCTCAGGCTGTGAGCTGCTTTTCCTTGTGCATTCACATACTAAAATATTGTTGAGAACGATCCTAGTTACTCAAACAAAAATAAAAACCAGATGTTTAATTTTCTATTTATTGTCACAGCTTATAGGGTATATTTAAGAAGTCTACATAATATCATAATCCAGATTTCATTTCAAGGTGTTTGGTAAAGTCTGTACTTCTGGTTCTTGTCAGTGAAAAACATTAAAGTCTAAATAAAACAAGTTGTTTGGGGATTGAGATTTCCTGCTGTGAATGTTGCCTCATGTTCTAGATTTCATTTAATGCAAATTTTCTAATTTTGTTTTTAGGTCAAACATCCGGCCAGACTATGCAGACACGAGCTTTCATGAGTTCAAAATGCACACCTTCAGTCGGGTGACATCTTGCAAAGTCTGTCAGATGCTTCTGAGGTATTGTCAAGGTTTTTTGGGTGCTGGTCTCCCCACTTTCTGCCCCTATAAGGTCAGGCTGGATGGGGCTTTGAGCATCCCAGTCTAGTGAAAGGTGTCCCTACCCATGGCAGAGAGTTTGGATAATCTTTAAGATTATCCCAACCCAAGCTCGTCTACGATTTTATGTTGCATATTATTGATATTCTGAAAAATGAAGCCACAGCATTTTAGCAAGGGCATTTGAGTGTGGTTGGTGCCTTTAAGTACAGGCATGGAATAAATGGACTTCAGATATGTTCCTCCTTGTCATAATTTTTTTCTTTGTTTAGCAGTGCTTTTCCTGACTAGTCAGATTGACCTGTTTTTTCAGAGATTTTTTTTAAAATTTTTTCCCCTCAGTGCAATACAGTCTAAGTGACTGTGAACAGTGGTGCAGGCCTTCTAAACTTAAAAGTCAGGAGGGCAAATTCCTGACTTTGGAGAAGTGTAGTTGAGTTACTGGGTCTGCACCAACTGCTGATGCTGTGGAGCAGCTGTTGTGCATTCAGGACTCAGCCCCCAGGATGCCACCAGCTGTGTATTCCCAAGTGCCACCCTCTGGTAAAGAGACAGAGGAAGTAGCAGCTCTGAGTATTACCTGAAGTGTCCATGATCTGTGTTTTAAAAACTGCACAAATTCAAAGTCAAGAATATTTGCTGTACAGCCTAAAAACTACTTAATGCTTAAATAGACCTTGAGACTTACAACTCTCTTGAACTGGATGCTCTTCTTCATGGTGCATAGGCAAATTCCCACTGAGATGAAGTGAAATGTAGAACTGTAATGGGATGGATGCATAATGGTACAGTTTCAAGTGTACTGTTTTGAAGTAGCTTTGGCTTACATGGAAATGGAGGCTATTATTCTGCTTGTAGTCTGAAAGAACTGTCTGGTTGTGATTTTGAAATGGCGAGTAGTGACAGAAAGCAGATGAACTGCTTGTTAGTCAGTTGTCACTTTTTCTCAAGCCTTTAAGGACTATCATTATGCAGAACAACAAATGGCTTCTAATACCTTCTGCCATGTCTCTTATGTCCTTTATCTGTGGAATTTGTCACCTCTAATGTATCACTACCTAATTTTATTTTACAGGGGAACATTTTATCAAGGCTATTTATGTTCTAAGTGTGGAGCTGGAGCACACAAAGAATGTTTAGGAAGACTAGACAATTGTGGCAGGGCTAATTTAGGTGGTAAGTCATTTTAATTGTTAGAATACCATTTTTAATTAGGACATAAAACTTGCTAGATATAATTAAGGTTTAATTTACCTCTAATTTGTGTTTATTGTAACATGCATACTTGTGAAGCTACCATTTATAAGCACAATTAGAATTGCATTTAGGATTCATGCAGATTTTTATTGCTACTAAATTGAAATGTTCCAAAGCAGGAGAGAACTGTTACAGGTCAAACCAAATTTCTTCATCAGTGTTGTATACAACAAGGAATTGCTCTTGTTTCAGTTGTGGACTGCTTATAAATAACCCCTGCAGTGCAGCACATCATCTATCATCCTTGTACTTCTCGCTTTATGTCAATTTTTGTGTTTTCCTCTCAGTTCCTAAAGCTGTTTGTGTTGCCTCAGCTTCCTCTTTCATCTCTTTGGTTTCCATGGTTTCTGTCCACTCACAATATTCACAAAAAGGTGATTGATGGCTCTCTACTTCCCACACCTAAGAACGATATTTTTTCTTCTTTTAATCAATTGCTTTGTGAATTTCTTCTCTGGCCACTGTCACTTTGCACTTCCCCTGTTGTTCTGCTCTTTGGGACTTTAAGGAATCTTTTGATTTCAACTACCATTTGGCCTCCCACAAATAACTCCAAAAATTTGACATGTTCCCGTTCTGCTCAGTATTATACCTGTAAATCTCTTTCTGCCGTCATCTGGATCTCTCTGCTAATGCTCAGTGTTAGCCCCCAGCACTGGCCGCCCTTCCCTTCCCTGTACCTGCTCTGTTGGTGGCAGTGAGTTTGTTACACTACTGCCACAGTCATAAAATCCTACTGACATTTTTGACTTTTCCCTCTGTCCAGCTTCTCAAATGTTCCTTTTTCTAAAGATTATTTTGAGTTGCTGTTGTGTTTAAAAAAGAAAAGCCATTGGAGGCACATAATGATTTCTGGGAAGTGGAGTTTTATATATTGGACAAGTTTCTAGTCATGTATCATTCTCACTACTTTAAAACCTTTGCATTCCTTTTCAGAATTATTTTATCATAATTTGTGAAGTTTCTTATGTCTCACATACTTCACATAAGCTAATGCAACCTCTTCCCTTGGGTTATTTTCTTTTTGACATTAGTGTCTGCAATCTTTGTAAAATGCCGTTGCAGAGATACTCTCTCTCCCACTTTTGAATTACGTGATGACTTCGTGCACTGCTCTTTATTAAGCTGCTGTTTCCAAATTTTGACTCTAGCTTGTTCCTTTCAACATTGTATAAGCTTGTTTCTGTCTTTGTCCCTGTGTGCATTACTTCTGACTTCTACTTGGCTTTTGGCTCTCTGTGCTAATTACCTGTCCCAGTCTTCCATGAAATCAACAGGATGGCAGGCCCTGAATTTTGCTGGAGTCAGTAAACTTTTTTTTTCTCAGCTGCTTTTCTGTGTTACAAATCTTCCATGCTATCCTCCAAGTCTGAACTCTTTACAAATCATCTTTTTGTAGATCTAAAAACCTTACAAGCAGTCACAGTATTTGTGACTGAAACCCCTTTTGGAACACAGACTTTTCACAGAACCTCCTGCAGATATTCTAAGGAAAGTAAATATTTAACATTATCTTAAAAATTGAATGTTTTAAAGAAGTTACTTGAAATTAATAGAGTGGAAAAACAAACACATACTGTTCTTTCCAAAAGAACTGTCTTTTGTGGTACAAACCACCCCTACTTCCATTTTTTTTCTTTGTCTTGCTCCTTTTCTTTTAATCACTTCTGTATTTATATTTTAATTGGATAGCTGGCACCCCAGGAGGCAGGAGCTTGTCTTTCTGTTCCTCTGTAAATATCTGTGGACACATATGGTGCAACATGCATCAGTAAGAATGACCATAAATGCCTAGACAAGAAAAGGTCTGATTTATTTTAATTTTCCTGCATACTTAAGCAATGCTGTAGAGAGAACAAAATAATGGTAACAACAAATGGTAATATTCCTCCTTGTTTTTAGTGGAATAAATTATAATTTTTAAAATTCAATTAAGCAGAATGGTCTTTTGAATTTTACTTTAAATCATCTTCCTGATGTTTGTAGAATTATACTGTCCTGAAATTGCAAGCAACTGGGTTGATAAGATCCTTTTTTGTGTTACATGTTTTGGTTACATCCAGATGTTCAGCCCCCTGTCCTCTCTTCAAGCTTCACTTTCTCTTCTCGGTCTGTTTTTTCTTCTGTGCAAAGACTCTGTGATTGCTGCAGCTCTCATACAAGGCAGGAGAGTTGTGTACGTCCTGCCTGCTCCTGGGGCAGAAGGACAGGAGGTGCTGAGCTGTGTCTTTCCTTCATCTGCTCTGTGATCATAGCTGCAAAATGCAACTCTCAAGTGCAGCTCTTGCTGTACCTCCCCTTCCTTTAACCAACAGTGAGCATGGAAAGGACAAGGGGTTTTGCTTACCTGGCTGAAAATGTCATCCCTCCACATGATAGAGGGACTTAGGCCAATGAGTAGGAAAGAAAATACTCAGGTTTTTCTCTACTGCTTTCCACTTTTACTCTTTATTTGCCTTTTTGAAGAAAGAAGAGTTGATTGAGCAGTGCTGGCTATTCAAAATGTGCACATACCAAGGGAATGGTTTAAGGAGGAGCTTTACCAGTACCTGCTTCCCGATGTGGGCCTGAAAGGGATGATACAATAAAAAAAAAAATCTCTAAAATATTGATTAGTGCAACTTCAATTTTTTTTTTTGGAGCTGTTCCTTTAACTATTCCAAAGCTATACTGAGAAATGAGGTCTCCCATAAATTATCTTTCATGCTAAGCTATGAAATGTCATTAAAGGCATGCAGACATAAAGATATAATGTAAAATTCAACATCTTCACTGCACTTTGTGGAAGAAGCATGCTCTGTAGGCACAACAATCTAACATGTTTTTAATTTTGAATACTTTTCTTTTGAAATATTTAGAGAAATTAATTTATGATAAATATAATACTTTTTAGCAGTATCAGTTGCAGCCCCTATGGGGAATGAGCACAGGCTTGTACAGCAGCAAAATGCCTGGAACACTTATTGTATTAGTATGTTTGGGTTGCTTTGTTGTGTTAGTTTGGTTTTTATCTCCCCACATTTTTTTTTAGGGGACTATTACAGCCTTTTCCACAAAGTATAATGTACATGAAACTGAATCATCCTTTTGGAAACTGGACATTGTTATTCCCCAGTCATGTGGTATTAGTTATGGCCACAGACATGGAATATATATCTGCATATGTGTAGATATATGTATTTTCTGTTTAGTCTGGTGTTCTGTCATTCTGCCAGTGCCATTACAGATGCTTCACAGCAAAATGCTAATCCTCTATGTGGTAGACAATGTCCAGGAATGGTGCTCCTTGCTTGATCCTGTTAAACTTTCTTCCTTCCTTTTTTGGTGTTTGAAGAACTTTTACATCTTGGTAATGCTTTTGCATTTCCCTTTTTGGAAATGTCCCACTGCAATTCAGTGTTAGAACAGTGAGTTCTCTGTGAACATGTGACTTCAGGCTTTTGTGAGAAGTCTTGACTGACTGCTTCCCTATGATAAATTATTTTGACTTCTTAATAGTGTATTCTCTATATGGAACAGTTTCATTTTTTAAACTATCTTTTTATGAGTGTAATTTTTTCTATGATTCAAATATTTTTCATTCCTGTTCTGTAAACTTCTTGTACTTCTAGAGGCTTATTTAAAAAAAGGTGATCAGAGTTCAAAGCACTGCAGTGGGAATATGCCATTAGGTTTCTCAAAGGCTTTTGAATTTTCTGCAGCATTTTCTGGTTCTGTTAAGTTTAAGGTTCTGTTTCCTTTATAGACCATGAGCAGATGTTTTTGCCAGCCTTTCTGAAATGATGCTTAGAACTTTCCTGAGTGGATTAAATCTTCTTAAATTTCATTCCAAGTTGCGCTTTGAGAAAATTCAAAAGACACACATCCAAAGATAGATGAAACCTTTTGAATGACAAATTTATTAAGTGTCAGATTTAGATGATACACTTATGAGAGAAACATTGACAAAATCTGAAGATGAATTGCTGTGTTCTCATACTATGCCTTATACACAAACATATGCCAGTTCTTCAGATGTTTTGCTTCAAAGAAGGCCAGTTCAGCACATTGTAGAAATTTTAGTGATAAAAGATGCAGAGTTAATCAGTTGAATTAATAAACAGAACAAAATGTTTGCATTTAGCCCTAGGGTTTTCTTGGTTGCTGTTCCTGCCCTTGCTGTTCTAAATCAGCAGTGCTGGTTGAAGTCTTCTGTGCTTGTTTCTGTCATTATTGATTTAAGGTTTTTTCCCCCCTAAAATGCTGTCCTTTACATCCTCAAATAGGTCCTCTACATTTCATATATTTTACTTTTCTGCCCTATCACGTAATTTTTCTCTTATTTGGAATCTTTGCTAATGGTCTGGTGAACTCCTGTGGGTCTTCAACAAAACTGTATGAAATCCTTAAACACAAGGATTAGAAAATGGATGGACATACTTCTGTCACAGGCCATTTATAAAGACATACATGGTGTTCTTTCCTCTGCTGACTATGAGGGCATCTCCTCTCCCTTGTTACATCTTCTGGCTTTTCAGCTGCATTCCTGAGTCTCATTTCATGGCCACAGAGCAATTTGACTCCTCTGGTGATGCTCTCCCACTAGCTGGAAGGGTTTGTGTCTGGGAATGCTTTAGACTGGGGCCTTGGGTAGGCAAGAATGAGTAAGACACACCTTTACTAGCCAAAGGGAGAAGCTGTATCCCTTGTTGTTCCCACTTCCATTGTACAGTCTGTTCTGTGTCCCTTGCAATTTCTTCAGAGGCCTCGTAGGATTGATAAGACAGTATCACTCTGCCCAGAACACACTGAAGAACTCATCTGTTTCCTAGTCTAAGCCAGCAGAATGAACAATTCCTTTTTATTTCCAGACTGGAATTTTTCCAAGTCCATCAAATTATGTTGAATTAAGTATTTTCAGGCAAATGCTTGCTGGTTCTACTGACTATTCAATATTTCAATTAGAGAAACCACCAATGATTCTAGAATCTGAAAGTGTTTTGCATATTTTAAATATAGTGCCAAACCCACAGAATTTTCTTCTTTATATTGCTTTTCCCAGGGAATGTTAAAGGTGTGTCTCATCAGGTCATAAATAGATTAGAAAAACATTAGCTGGTCATTTTTATAGTAAATCTTACTTAATTTATGCACAATTTCTTTCTCATTTGGATGATTTCTTTTGGAAAAGTTTTATATTTCTTTCGATGAAAAAGTAGTTTCTTCAGCTGTGAGATGAACTAAAAGACAATGTTGGCATATGAATAGGTTAAGTTTAGTATGGCTTTCATACAGTAATGTGCATTCCCAGTGATACAGTCCATGCTGTTCGTGTCCTAATTGCTTGCTACAGCACATTAGAGATTATTCATGAAAAGCCTGTGGTCTTGACATCTCAGAAGAAACCAGCAGCTTTCACTATTTACATTTTTGCTGACTTAATCAATAGTTGCAAAGTTGCTGGCTCCCCTCCAAACCTCTTATGTCAACAGCATTGACAAGTAAATGCTCAAATCTCACAAAGTTCATTGGAGTTATGCCGCTTTTTTAAAAACTGCAACAGAGGTTGAGCTGTATTGCTTAACTAATGATTCTTGCTCGACCTGAACAAAAGCCAGTTAGGGCACTTGATATTTTTTAGGATCCTACAGTGTGGTACATCTGGGTTACATTTCTAATTTTGTTCTGATTGAGTAATGACTGGCTAAATGACTGCAAAGGAACACGTAGTCCCACAGCTCCTTCCCAGGGATTTAGTTTATAGCTCCTGCATTTTAAATATTTTGAGTTTTGTTTTAAAATAGAAAGGTGAGTAGTTTATTACATATACTTTTTATTTACACTCTGTTTCGTTAGCATGTAGATCCAGCTGCTCTGTTGCATCCCTGAAGAACAGCTTACACCCAATTTCTGAGCTCTGTTCCCTCACTTACTGAGACCAGCTGCTGCTCCTCTTGCTTCTGTAGTAAAATATAATTATCAAAATGTGACCCAATGGTAATGTGGCCTCAGTGAATAAACAAGAAAAACCCCAAAACTGTGCTGAACTATGGCATTAGTTGACTGTCAGAACTGAGAACTCACTTGGTGATTTCATTGGCACACTGGTGCTGAGCAGAAACTTAATTAAAGTTGTCATGTGTAAAATATCTGCTGGCAGATATCCGCAGGAACTACTTTTTTTTCCCTCCTAAAAATAGAAACGAAGGTTTTCTTGGTCTTGTACTTGTGTAATGTTTGGAAAACAGGTCTTTCATGAGGATGTGATACAAATATTTCAATGCAGAATATTCTGAAATACAGGCCTATTTAAACTGCAATGAAATAACAAGTTTTAATTTTTTGAATAGGCTTTTAGGTGGAAATACAGACACTGGATATTGTGAAGCCAGAAATGGCCTTTTGGTCCATCAGTGTTGGTTTTATTTTAATCCAAATCTCTCACTTCCCTTATAATGAAATTTATTTTACATGAATGAGCAGGAGTACTTGTTATCTTCTTATGTAGTGATTTCTTGAACTCGGTTATTCAGTTATTGAAAGTTAATCACTGAATTTCCTAATTATTTATTTTAAAAACCTTTGGGATGTCATGATCGCCAGATGGAACTTGTTCATCTAGTTGGATTGGGGATATTTTCTAGAGGTAAAAATAATATTTAATGGCAATGTTTAAAAATCAGATTCATTCATTCCCATTGGAGGATAGAACACCATTACCATTTCAACTTTTTGATAAATGGCCTGCTGAAATAAATGTAAGTCTTTAGAATATAGAAAAGAAAGAAAACCTACAAGTCTGGGATAGATGTTTTGGCCTCCTTTGCAACTACTTACCTGTATAATTTGCCTTCATTTCAAGTCCTTCATAGTGCTGACATCAAACATTCAAAAGAGGAGATTTTAGTCAGATTTTGGCAAAAATTCTGAAAGGTGTGTCAGATGGTAAAATACCAAAATTTTATTGAATTTCAGCTGCATTTGGGCAACTAATTCCCTCAGGCTGCTTAGAAAACCTCAACAGACTACGTGCATCTCCTCCTTTGGAGGCTTATTTTTCTTCTCTTTGCTCACTCCAGAAGTGCAGAGGGATCCCTCTGGGTGGGTGGCAGTCCCAGAGAGCTCTCGGTGGCGGTGCTGGCGGCTCTGCGGGCGTACGTGCGCGCAGCGGTGCCAGCGCTGCGGGGCTGTGCCCGCCCAAGCCAGCGCGCAGCCGCGGGCTCGGCCCCGGCACGCCAGGGCTGCTGCTTTCCCACACTCGCTGCCTCGTGGAGCCTTTCTTTGTGGAACAAAAGTTAAAGTTTATTATTTGTTCTACTGTGGGCATGCCTTCCTGTTCAGAAGTTAGTGCAGTAAAAGTTTTCCACTGCCTTGAAGTGCACAGAGACCAGGAACGTGCAGCTTGTGCTGAGCCTCAGTAGTGTGTGTAGTGTGAGAGGCAGACACAGGCAAATACAGCTGTGTGTGCTTTGGTAAGGCACCAACCCAACATCTCGAGTGCACCCAAATACCTGCTGTCAGATTGGATGTTCAAAGGAGATGTAGAAAAGATACCCTCTTTTGTGCCTTTTGTGATGTGTGGTGGTATGTATGTACTGAAGTGTCACTGGCTTTATTCAGTCTTTCTGATGTCCCTCAGGATTTTTTCCCTAATTTTTAAGTAGTACCATACAATTTATAGTAAAAGCAAATAAAGCAGCAGTGGTGTCAGTCTCTGGTATACTAATGCAATGCTGAATTGAACATGAAACACAAAACACTTTGAAGCTAAAGGTATACATTTAACCTTGATACACCTTGTCACACTGTGAAAAGACAGGGGAAAAAAATAAGGCATGAACTCGATTTGCAATCAACTGTAGCTTTTAGTTCCCAACGAGGCAGTATTTATGCATCATTTTTGCAGTGTTCTCAGGGCTTGTCAGGGGTGGTGTCCCGGCCTGCCGTGCCGCTGCTGGAGCGTGCAGGTGCCCTGCAGCCGGAGCCAGCCCGGCCATGGGCGCAGCCCGGCGGGGCCAATGAGCGGCGGGAGCGCGGCGGGGTTTGCACAACAGCGCCCGGCGCGCCCGGGCTCTGGGCGGCTGCACGGATCAGGTGGCAAAGGAGGCAGCAGGGTTTTCTGGTACACACGCAGCACAGGCTGAGATTGCTCTGTAAAAGGTGCACAATTTGCAATCAACAATAATGCCAATTTTTACTTATGTTTCAGAACACGGAAACGTGAAACATGAGGTAAGGATTCATTTTCTTTTGCATGTGATGTTTGTTTTGTTGGTGACATAAGAGCTCCTTATTACTCTGTGTACATGCTGCTGGATAAGGTATGTTTTTCTTCTGGGTTTGCAAACAGATTTGTTTAGAGTGCTGTAGAAGTTGTCTAAGCAACAAGGTATTAATGATTAAATACAAATGTTTTCTGCTCCAAATGCGAATTAAACTTGCAGCAAAATGACAGTGCTGTGAGCACTGAAAAGGGTGGAGATGCTTTTTTAAGCTACAGGTAAGAAAACATACATTGCTTCACTACTGGTGGTTAGATCCTTACTGTTCCTAGACAAAATCTGGCTGTAGAGTTAAAAGTATTTTTTTTTCTCTGCCATGCCAGAGAACTCTGGGGTGATGAAGGATTGGCAGGGCAGTGCTTGCCTCTTCATGTGAAAAGACTATGTTTGCAGAGGTGTCCTGTGGTATGGAGTTTATGTAAGCTGGAGAGATGTTAAAATGGAACTTGAACAGAGGAGCTGCTGTGATGCACATAGCGTGGCTTGCTGTCAGCCTAGGAAGGCTGCAGGCCACCCTGGGTTATTTTTTTGGCCAGCTCCTGGGACCTCTTTACTGTTTTGTCTGTCCCAACTGACAAAATAGAGGCAGCACTTCAGACCAAGAGTATTATAGCTTCTAGCATGTATTTTAGATCAGATGTTTATGGTAATTGTTTAAATGACATAACAGTTATGAGCAGCATGTGAGTGTAAGTGTTGCTGCTCTCCATAAGCTTGGCTGTGTTTGATGCTGTTGCAGATAGGGGTAATGGGAGGATGTTATTGCTGACATGGCCGGTGCAGGGGTAGCTGTGTGCAGGCCTGACCATGGCTGTGCTCTGATGTTTGAGTTGTTTGGGTGTCACTGTAACCCTAGACAGCAGTGGGGCTGGGTGAGGGCAGCTCTGCACCCTCTGGTGAGCTCCTGGCATGTGGGCCCCAGGTGGGCTCCTGCTCCTGGCAGCCTGCAGGGGATTCGTGTGGTGACAGGGGAGCTGTGGCAGAGGAGAGGGGTGTGCTGCCTGTGCCCAGCCCCCGCTGTGCCTGCTCTCCTCACTGCATCCTCAGCCATGTCTGTGGCCAGGTCCTGCCCAGTCTGTTACGTCTCTGCCTTGACAGATGTGCTGAGTAAGGGCACTCTAAACTTTGGGAATCACCGTGTGGTCCATTTTCCTGATGCCTTTCCAGTCCTGCAACTGGCAAGCATAGCTGGAGAGCTGTGAGCAGAGCATCTACTGGGTTTAGTAGACAAGACTGCCAGGCTTCCTAAAGCTAACCATGGTGACCATACTGTGTCTGGATGAAAAAATAGGTCTACTGTTTTTTTCTAGTTGGGAAAACTTAAGACCTCCTTTCTGGAGCTATTGATTTGCTATTGCCTGTTGAATTGATCCAAAACATCAGGATTACATTAATTTTTACCAAGACTCTTCTTTAGGTGCCTGCTTTCATTCTCTCTGTACAGAAGAAAACTTAAGCATGGATGAGGAACTGTCATTTTGAAAAACATACATTTAGGTTTTATGCCAGTAAAGAATCTACTGGTAATTTATTAAGTTTAAGGGTATTGAACTAATTTTTATACAGCTCAAGAACTATTTCCTTGAAACCATTTTTCAGCCAGTCCTTTGGTGTATATGACTTAAGTTGTCACAGTCCCTCTGTTTTTATTTCAATTAAGCATTTCTCTCTCTTCCTTTGTACTTTTCTGAGTCCTGCCCCTTTCCCTTTCTTGTGCAAATCTGTGGGTGCTCACCAATCTGCATCAGTCCATATCAGTAACATGGCTTCCATCTGTAAAAAACAATAGAGGATATAACTTAGCATATTGCTTTTATCTAGTACTATTATCTTCATTGTGGTATCAGCTTTCATTTTTTATTCTATCCACTACAGATAAAGTAAAACTTGTATCCTTGATTTAATTATACATGTAGAGTACAAAGAGGACATGTCCAAGAACTTGAGAGTTTGAAAGCCATTTTCAACCCAAGCTTTTGATTTTGCTTGCCTGCTACAGGGCTTGGTAATTGGGGTATGCCTCAGGTTACTGCTTTCTGGCTTGCCTTGGTGTGTGTCCTGCATCAGCTTATATCAACGGCGAGTAAATCAGAGCAACCTAATTGTTCCCTTTGTTATGCAATGTGCCTTTCTCTACTTGGTTTGATTAAAAAATAAATAAATGCATGAATCATCATGCAAGTTACCAGATAAAACAAGTTCGCTAAAGCAGATGAGTTGTTTGCAGATATGCATTATTGCACATTGAAATTTCCAGGGATCCATAGTAAGTGTCTTAGTGTATAAAATATAGAAAATAAATTGAAATAGTCTGAATCTTGTCAGAGTTTCTGATTTCACACAACTCTGGTTCCTCCAATTTTACAGAGACAGACAAGTTACTAAATATGTTTCAATACATGCCCAGAAAATAAGGAAATTAAGCATTCCAGGGAAATTGTAGTTAGCTCCAGTTTCAAGTAGAAATAGTGAAAGTTTCTACTGTATTAAAGTAATGCAAGTGGCTTTGACTTTTGTGTTGGTGGATGTTATCTGGGGCAGATAATGCCAGGCTGCATGTTTTTCCCCTATCCTCTTCATAAATGATTAAAAAATACATTTGTTCTCAGTATCAAAAAATGCTGATGTGTGAACAAACCTTCTATGGACTCAGACTCTTTCAGCCTAGTGTCAGAAAAAATGGGATATATGAAAAAGCTATCAACATTACTAAGAATATTTTTCAAAGTGTGATCTTTTGACAAGATAAAGATAATTGTGTTGGTGGTTGGGGGAAAGAACTTAAGAAAACCAGCTTTGCCTAGTAGATTGTGGTAATGAAAGGATTGCGGTGAGCTTCCATGAAAACATGTTTATTCATATCCTTGATTCTTATTTTTGCTCTGCAGAAACGAACAAATGGAATTAGAAGAAGCTCTAGACACGTGGACCCAGGTTTGTGTCATGACTTTTTAATACTTAAACATTAAATAAAAGGAGTAAGAAAGCTGTAACTTGCTTTGTTAAGTTGCGTTGTGACTACTATTGCCATGCACACAATGCTGAAAACTTGACTGCTGAAGTCATGAAGGTCTAAAGCGATTGCTCTGTTTGTGATTTCAAAGATAAGGTCAGCTGGTTGAACTCTTAATTTTTTTCCCTTGTTTTTTCTTTAAGTAGAGCTCTGGTTCTACTTGAACAACAAAATGCCTCTGGGCTTTCAGTTAATATGATCCACCCTACTGTACTCTGTAGTTTTATAAGAAATAACTAAGGGATAAATAGCAGACAGTTTCTTATAAAGTTCAGGTTCTAAGTCTTCAAGTTGTGGTTATTCTCAGCTCTTAACTGTAGTGGTGCTCAGTGCTTAACTGTTAAGAATTGCTTTTCTGAAAGGCATAAACCAATTGCAGTTTTATACTGAACTTCAAACTGATTTTATTTTTCCTGTTAGTTTATAGTAGATACTTCTGTGGAATCATGGCAGCAGCAGCCCTTAAGAAAATTAAATGTTTGGTTATAGGTTGTGTACTCAAGGGGGTGAACATTTCCTCTGAAGACCCATTATGTGTCTGTATAAAATATTCAATGTTTTTCAGTGTAACTCTGTGATATTTTTAGTATCATTTTAGTGTCAGTAATTACATTTCTGTCCTTTATGTTTCTTGTATAGTTTAATTACTGGAGATTTGTTATGCAGATATTATTTGGAATAAAAGTAAGCTGTGGATTATTAAATATTTCTAGATGTGGACATCTGAGAATAGTTGGAGTTAAACATTAAACAGGATGGCAGTTCTGTACACCACATTATAGCCTGGCAGAGCTAAGTACTTTTCAAAAAGTAGGAATGCTGGTTGTGCCACTAGCATTGCAGCTGCCTTGGCTTGGAAAGTCTAAATGTTGTAACTAGTTGGAGCAGACCACACCTTTCTTACTCACGTACCTTTGACATGTTTTGGAACACGTATCGTCACTTTGTTCCCTCTAGCAAAATAAACCTGCTCTATGATTCTAGAAATTGTTCTGTGTGTTGTGACGACTGCAGCCATAAAAGCAAAAAATGAGCACCCTGTAACTCTGAAAATTAATACAGTCAGAGGGGAAAACATCAAGGGTAGGAATCAAAGAATGCAGAAGGGGATGATTTCTTCCAAGTGTTTGCTAACAAGACTGAGTTGTTCCCAGTCATTGGTGCCTGTTGCAGTGAAGTGTAATTGCGTGCTTGCAGAATAGGCCTTATGGGTTCAGTACCTTTAAACACAGCTGTCTCATACAGAGCCATAGAAGGTCACATAATCTAGCTTTGAGAACCCTTTGAGTATGCTGGTGATTTTACTTGCTGTTGAAGTTTGATGGAAGTATTTACAGCATCTTTATATGCAAGGATACTTTAAAAGTAGTTTTTATTGAAGATTAAATACCACGGAAATCACCAAAAATAGCTGAATTAAGTGAGTGTTTAAAAGTTGTATGTAGCCAATGCCTAAAATACAGTTCTGCTTGCCCCCTGCCTTGTCCATTTACCTACACAGAACAGTTCTTTGAGTTGTTGGGATAATCTTGTTATAGAGTGAAGTTCTTGGTCCTCATATTTTGGAAAGCCAAAAGAAATACAGAATGTTTGCATGAATTTTAAGTCCCTTTCTTAGAGACGTGGCTCTAGAAGAGTCCTTACAGAATGTTTTCTGAATTTTTAAAGGTTTTAAATAAATAGTAATTAGAAATATATAACATAATAATGTGCTCTGTACATATACCATATACTGTCAGTTTTCAAATGAAATGAGATTTTTGTTTTGCATTTTGTCAAGATAGGCATTCTGTGTCCTCCTGTAACTCAGTGGGTATAACTTTATAGTCTTTGGTAAACCTCCTAGATTATTTTGCATGATCTAAGTACTACTGTTCATCAGATTGCACACTGCCTGAGAGACAGATGCTATCCAGAGGGCAGTGCTTGGAAGAGATAAGTCATGTCAGGCCTACATTACTGCATTGAGCCTCAGAGCTTTCCAAGAGCACTGACATGCACAGTCCTGAAGAGTCTGAGTGCCAGGATGCTCTTTTTGCTGAGAGAGGTGGTCAGAAGGTTGACTGCCAGACTGCTTTGTGTTTAGGGGCTTTGGCTGGCTGCTGCTGCTGCAGCCAGTGCTGTGATGGGGCTGGAGCTTGGTGCTGGGTTAGGGAGCTGACACTTGATGTGAATCAATAACCAGCACCTGCAGTGACAGAGCAAATAGTGATGGAATTTGATATCAGCAATAAATGCAGATATTTTGGGTTGTAACTTTTCAAAATTGTTCTGTTATGTCTGTCTTGGCTATTTTAGTGAAGAATAATAATAGCATGGTCAAGTTAATGCATTGGTGCTTCTCTTTTTATGCTTCAAGTCAAATTCGACTTTTGCTGACCCAGCTTAGCCCAGAATGTAAAATGATTCAAATTTGATGAGAAGTAGTGCAAGTTGAAGGATGGTCTAAACAAAACAAGGGGAGGATTCTGGATTAAAGTATCTTGTTTTCTGCAGGTAAAGCTTATTGATGAAGGAACCAATTTAGCTGAAGTACCCTAAAGGCAATAAATTAGTTTATAGCTTTTTTATTTTTGTTTCTTTGAAGTTAGGTTAAAAGTTTTGACAGTGACAGTCTCCTCCTTGAGATTTGCTTTGTGCTGGATAAGAAAGAAAGGTAGAAGAAAAAATGATTAATGGATGATGAGTCAGAGAAATTTCCATGAAGTGAAAGCAGTGATGAGAAAAATGTGTACAAAAAGAACACTGCGCAGAAACTGTACAGGTGAAGAAAAGACTGGAAACCCTACAAAATAGGGCTTTGTCTTTATGCTGTGCACTAGGCCTTCAGCCTGCAATCCAGTTGCAGAGAGCCTCCTGATTTACTTCATCTACTAAACTTTAGTGGGACAGGTTTTAAATAACCTTTCTTTCAATTAAGCAGGAGATAATAAAGGCCATTGATGAAATGAGCTGGTGAATACATCTGCAGCTGTAAATCCAGGGAAAATTTGGTCTACAGCTTGCATGTGACTGTAGAACAACATAATTCTGCTTAATTACATTTGAGAAGTGATCAGACTGATGTCAGTTTTTGCATAGAATGGGCATGTGAAATGATAATTATATGACATTTTATTCTCATGTAGGGAATATGTTTAAGCATGGAAAATACACCCTTGGCTTAAATGACAAATGAAACATTTATATGTATATTCATAAACACAAATTCTTACTGTGTGAATTCTTGAGAAGGATGATACAGTCTGACCAATGTTTTTAATGGCAGTAACTTTGTATTTATTTTAATATGCGTAAAAATTACTGTCGTTCTCAGCTATTGAAATAGTACAGTGTATATTTGCTTTCTTTATTTTTTTTATGGTATAAAGAGTCTAAATGTGATAGATTCACAGCTTAGTGTTTTTGAAACTGGTTTTACCCTAAACACTTCTGCTAATATAAACATTGGAATTTTAATCTCTAGAAGTGTGAAAGTATATTTCATATCTGAAGGATAAACTTGGTAAAAATAGAATACTTGAAGCCTTATAGTCAAGATTCATTGTAGATTAAACTCAAAATCTGGTCTGTGAAAGATCACTGCTGAGCATGTTCTGACTTCTTAAGCAGCTGATTTCTTTATGAGCAAGAATTAAAGATTAGAAAGCTTCAGTTCTGAATGGAGGGCCAGAACCAATATTTTCTCCATCACAGAAAGTAAAATATTTGAGTAAAATATCCCAAATATAAGTAAAATATCCCAAACTTTTTTGGGATGGAGGGAAACAATACTAGCAAGTCATGTATACAGTGCAATAGCTTGGGAAAGTGTATCTTTCAGCCCACAAATTTGAAGTTGAAATAATAATTTTAAAAAGCGGTATTAATATTTCTGGTTGGTGTTTGGTCCATACTTGCTTTGTGAATCCTCTAATATGGGTTTTACACAGATTATTAAAAACCCCTTGGGATCTGAAGAGAGTCACTGGTTTCAGGGCCTGAAGTATATGCATTAAACAAGCAGCAACAGTCTGTAGGGAGAAGCACAATACTGGAGCTACATTTATTGCATTAGCTGTAGTGGGAAATAAGCTACTCTGTGCTTGATATTTTGTTGAAGTTGGATTTTGGCATCTTTTAACTAGGTTGTGTGTGATTACTAAGCAGTGAAACAATATTTGGGGGTTTGTGTAGTGTGGTAGTGTTTGCATCCTGTCTTTGGAGTAAAAGTTAGGGGTAGTGTCATATTGGCATATTGTCATATTGGCATATTTAAAGTTTCTTTTGTTAAGAATGAAGCATGCTAGACTGAGATATTTGCACAAATTCTTACACAGTGTGCTCTGTGATATGCAAGTCTATCTATGATTTCCATTTCAATGCCACTCCAAGTGTATGCCCAGCCAAAAGCAAAATCTGGCTCAAACTCAAATGCTGGGTTATCCCAACCAGGAGATAATTCTTTGCCAAGTATGCAGTTATTATAGATAAAGCTATCCTTTAAGTAAGAATTTGAAGCATGTCACTCATTTTCTTGTTTCATTGAGCTATCCAGGCACATCCTCAGCAGTCCTGAACGACTGTTGTCTTCTCATTCAGCCCAGTATAGAGAATAGCCAATTTCATGGATGAGAAAAGATAACCTTCTGCAGTGTGAAGCCCAGTGCTGAAAACAGGCATTCAGGAATTTATTTCTCCACTTGTACAGTGGCAGCAGCTACCTGGGAGTCTGGCTGTGGTTATGGTGGTCCGGTATTAACCAACTGGCCATCAATATCAGTGTTGAGAGCAAGAATTTATCTTGGTTTTAAGCTATGGAAAAAGGTCTACTAAAAAAAGCGTTAAATAACCCCCCTGTATTTTGTGAGGAGTTGACTGATGTCATTGATAGTATCTCCTTATTAGGATTGTCTTCATCAGGATGAATTAGACCAAGTAGCATCTTTTTGCTTTGGTAAAGGAATCCCTGTGTATAGACTCAAGAAACACCTTGATTGGTGTTTCTTATATACATTTAATACTGTTATTTAATTACATTTCCTGTAAATAAAATGTAGAAGTGAATAGCAGTCCCTCAAGAACTAGAATATACATATGGCATTCTTTCCAGCTTTAGATACTGTTTGCATGGAGCGTGATGTGTTTCAATGGCTGGACAAAAAGTGTGACTATAAATTAAATTGAGGAAAGCCAGGAGGAATACTGGAGCAAAGAGAAGTGTTTCACGAAGCTTTCTCTAGTGAAGAAATAGTTGTTTGACAAAGTTTGAGGTCTTTTTTAATGTTTGTGGAGCATTAGATTTACGGAGTAACTTAGGACTTCTCTGTGCGCTAGTGTTTTAAGCAAGCTACAGAACAAGATTTGATTTTACATCCATGTGACGCATGTTTAACTTTTGGCTGGTTTTATTCAGCTATGGATACTTCTTCCTTTTCTACACGGCACCTAAGCACTTTGTTCAAGGTGCCTCTACTGTGCCCAATACGTGTCTCCAGGAGTCTGTGTGGAGCAGAGGAATTGCAGGTCAGAATGGGTGTTGGGGGCAGCTGGGAGCACACTCGCTGCAAGGGGAGCACTCCTTGGCAGGAGGGATGTGCTGCTGCTCACTGGCACAGTGTGGAAACCTGGAGCTCTCTGAGGGACTTGGTCAGGCTAGAGCTGCAATCCATCTCTTGGTCATAGACATGTTTGAGCATGTTTTACATCAAGTGGCTGGGATGGGGGTTGGTGTTCGAGATCAGAGTCAGTGCATTTCTTTGCGGTCCTACGTTCTCTCAGCTGGGCCTCAATGGCTGTGAATTCAGAGACACTGAATGGTGTAGCCTAATTTGTGAGATCAGATTAATTTATCTCACATATTTATTAAAAATATGTATTACATTTAAGGTCTTTGCCTTTTTTTTTTTCTTTCCTCTGCAGCGCTTCACAAAATAATGAATTCATCTTTGTTGTGTTACAAGAAAGGACATGTCTAATGTTTTGCAGCAAGAAATTTTCCACTAATGTGTTTCTGGAAGGTGAAGCAGAGTTTTGTCTTCCAATGAAGCATTTCAAATGCAGTTTAATGATTTTTATTTGGGTTGTTTTATTTTAAATTAAAATTATTTTTACATTCCTGTTGGGGAGAGGTATTTGAAAGGTGCTGTCCCCTTGGCATCTCAGCAGTGAGCCAACATTCAGAGAAGAACATAGCCTTTAGCCTTTTCTTTTAATTAAACATCAGAAGACCCAGATGCCAAAGGGTGAAATGTATTTATTTTGTCAAACTCTTTCATCCTTGTCGAGTTGGATTGCAAGATTAGTTCTTAGTTGAGTGATTTAAACTCTTTTGTCTTACTGGATGTGTTTTTGGGACTGTCTCTATATCTTAAGCAATTAATGTTTCATTTTTCTCTTAGAGAAGAAATGGTGTTCAATATATATTTAGCCATATATTAACATAACTTTTAAGCTGAGATGGATGAAAAATCCTTCAGTATCTTTCTCCTTTTCTGCATAAAAACACTCAACATCAACTATTTTAGCAAAACATCACTGTTCAGAGATAACTGCATGGAAATTGTCAGGAAGAAAAAAAGAAAAGGTCAAGTGAGGTGGGGCAAAATGGGCATACAAGTATGATCAGTAAAACAAAAAAATACACTGTTTTGTATTTTAAACACACACAAAAGCAGTGCAGTGCAGCACTATTTAAAAAAAACAGGAAGAGACCTGTGCTATGTGGCCTAAATTTGCCTTTACTTACCTTGGCAAATGGAAGTGAATTGCTTGGTATTTGGTAGAGTTTATTGGGACTTACAAATCTTATTCGTCTTCAGGAGGACTGTTACATTTACCCATCTATTTTCATATCTGATTTTAATCTTCAGGGTGCTGTAATTCTCAGAAGGCAAAACAAAGATAATGAGGCAATGAATGATTAAAAATAGTCAAAAGTAACTGAATTTTAACAGTACTCTAAAGCATATGGTTTCTTTTTTTGTGGCTCACTCATTTTACTAAATCAGTATTTGATCACTACTTCAAAGTAATTCTCACACAAAGAATTTGGGAAACATTGTAAAATTGAAAGCAGTCGTCCCATGGGAGAAAAAAGACTGCTGAAAATTCACACAAGAGAAGCTCCCAGAACTGCCTCTGCCTTTTGCCTGAGGAAGGTTTTAAAGCTTGGTAGAAGAGGCCAGAGGCAAGATCCTGAGAAACTGATGCTGCCTTTCAGGAGGGTTTTTAATCTGCTCACCACTTTGAGATTGCCAGAGAAGGGAACAGTAAGGCTGAGCTGGGCTGCAGGCCAAGCTAGCTCA
Source organism: Zonotrichia albicollis (assembly GCF_047830755.1). Classification (NCBI taxonomy): domain Eukaryota; kingdom Metazoa; phylum Chordata; class Aves; order Passeriformes; family Passerellidae; genus Zonotrichia; species Zonotrichia albicollis. The sequence continues at coordinate 20,964,086 of NC_133826.1, read as the reverse complement.
GGATCCCTCCAACAGCAGCCAATTAAATTGATGCTGAAGGAGAGAATTTGGGATGAGGTGCTGTGGTACCTCCCTCCTTACCTTGTGTATTCGTTCCTTAGCTCTTAATTTTCCTTCCATATATTCCATCCTTCCATGTATTAGCACTTTTTTAACCTGTCTAAAATCTTTGCATCCTTCAACTGTCAGTCTCATAATTAGTTGTGTGAATAAAGCACATCTTTTTGTTTGCTTTTAACTTGCTACCTATTGCTTTGACTCCTGTATATTTTTACATCAAGAAAAAGATTAATAAGTAAGGAAATAATGAGTACTTTTCCCCTGGTCACTATTATGCCACTCATAAGTGGTCTGTCACATCCCCTCCAGCCATGTGTCCTCCAGCCTGAAGAGCTGTTGTGTGCTTAATTCTGCTGATGCAGAAGCTCTTCTGTCTGTCTGACCATCCTGTTTGCTTGTTTGTGGGCTTCTAGGTCCAAGAGTTGTCAGTCTTTCTAGTTCTGTCTGCCACAAGAAATTTCTTAAGAGTTGGTACAGAGCAGAATCTGATTATGATATTGAACTGATTGTAAAAAATACTTAGCAATTAGTCTGAGATCTGTTGTCTCTGTGATACCTGTTTCACACTCCATCACTGTGTATGAGTGTTCAATCCATATGTTACTGTAAGTCTTTCATGAAGGTGTGACCAAGTGGCCTCCAAAGATCGTTCCAGCCAGAGTTATTCTCCGATTTTGAATCCTGTTGTTCATGAAATCTTCCTTCAATCCTTTGCAAGTAGTGTTCTTTTTAAAGAAATGCTTTTGCACCTTTTCCAAGACTCAATCCACTCTTATTACCATTTTAATAGTGCTTATTAATTTTTTGAACAAGGAAGGACCAAGCACAGATTGCTTTGGGTGACTCTTCTGGACACTGCCTTCGATTTGAAAAAGATTCTGTTGTTCCAGCCTTTTTCATCCTGTCATGTTGTTTATTTAATGGAGGCAGGGGGGAAATTTTCCTCTTACATGGTGTAAGCTGGAAGAGAGTCTCATTGTGAGTCCTGCTAAAATTATTTTGCTAATCCACATTAATATATAATCCTACTTCACTGTCTGCTTTAAAGAACTCTAAACAATATCCCTGACTCAAGTCTTTATATTATCCATATACTTGTAAATTCTGTTTCTATAGTAGTCTTTACTAGTCTGCCTTGTACAGCTGTCAGATATTTGTGTTGAGACATCTATTGATTACAGCAGAGTTTCTCACAAATAACCACTTATTTTTATGGTACTGGGTTGTTTTAAGAAATAGCTTGCAGGTCTTAATTAGCAGCTCGGCGATGTAATGTTTGAATTTATTTGGTACTTAGCATGTTCAAGTAGTGACATTATAAAACCTGATCTGATGATTTTTCAGTAGAATCTATTTATTTCATTGTTTTAATCCTTAGATGTGGTTTTTCCAGGAAAAAAGGTAAGGTACTTAGACATTAAGTGAAAGAAGTTGGAGTTCAGCCCTTATTGTTGCTCTTGCTGACCTGCAAATAAATAGAAGACATGTTCAGTCTTGCACTTCTTAGAACTGGTGTTTCTTAAGCTTCAGTGTGCAACAGGGAATTAAAAAGTAACTTCGTTATCTGATACCTTGAAAAGGTGCCTCAGTCCGTTAACCATAGAGGTTATTCTTTAACCAGCCTGTTTGGAATGGGGCATGTGGACAGGGGACAGCATGAGGCACTGTCTTTTACTTCAGACAATAAAGTGTGATGTTTACTTTTCTTGAACTTTTTCCTTAATTCGGTTTGACAGCAACAAATAGCATGAAATATGGTACAAGAGCTGCATGTATGGATCACAGCTTTCCTTCCAGAACAACATAATGCTCCTGGCAGTAGCAGTCTTCTTGTGACTGGCAGGGATCATTTTAGTACTCTGGAATTCACTTAATGCTGGTATATCTTCAGCATTTTTTTCTTTATTTCTTCTTTACAGAAGACCCTACAGGTTGCCCTATAATTTTCACCCTCCCCTTTTTCGCTTTATCATGGGGACAAGAAAGGCTGAAAAGGAAAAGAGTATGAGGTTTAATGATAGGGACTTACAGCTCTGACTGCTCCTGTGCATTGTATGCCAATTACTTGTCCTTTTTTGGAGGTATTGATTTAAACCCTGTAATTGTGTGTTGCTCTGCACAAGGCTCAGGCACCTGAAAACACTGAAGGATCAACTAAGCTCAAAGAGCCAGTGCTGGGACTTAAGTGTCTGAGGTGTGTTCTTTGCCAGGGCAGTATTTTGGGAGAAAGAACCACGTCTGGGTGTTCTGCTGGTGTCAGTTTGATCTCTGGTGATTCTTTGATGTAACTGCAGGCTGTTGCCACAAAGTGTGGCATTTTTCCCCACTAAGGTGTCCCCTTACTGCCTTTTGTTTGAATCTACGGATCACCCAGTCACAGGCTAAATAACTTGAGTGAGGTAATAGCAAACTGGTCACGGGTGGCAGCTGCAGTGAGGAGATAAGTGAGATAAATCAGCCCGACTTAACTGGGATATCAGCCCATAGACTTTATTGCTTTTGGGTGTGGTTTCTGTCTTAACAAATCTCATACTTTGCTGGACTATATAAGCCACATTCAAACTGGAAACAGAAAATGGAAGGAGAACCTTCACTATTGTGCAGATGAATATGTGAGGGTTTCTTGACAGGGAAGGAAAGAAGCAAAAATATCTAAGATGCAGTGTGATTATTATGGCAGCATTGATGTCTTGACAGGGACTAAACTTGATACCCATCTTTATTGCCTGTGATAATTTACTAATAATGTCTTGATTTTGCAACAAAGATCAAGTGATGGATTATTTTATTTTGTGTTTTCATGTCTGCTTTTAAAAGAGGGTCCTTTTACAGCTTATTATTTATTCATGTAAACAGTCTTCAAGTTAGAACTTATTTTTATATATACATAGCAAATTATTCCACTTAAATTTGTAAACTATTTTGAAAATTGTAACTAAAAATTGAAAATATTTTTCTTTGATAAAAGGGAGCATATCAAAATAGTATAAAATTTTTCGTATGCTAGTTGTGCTAGAAAAGAAAGGCTGGCATAAATGAAGACAGTAAAAACGTAGTTGTAAGATATATATTTTTATACTCAGTGGATATTTTCATTGTAGTCTGAATGCCTTTGTCTAGGTGTATCTGCTAATTGGGGCTAGGGATACTACAAATTCATGGGAAAGCATCACAAAATGGGATGCCTTTTGAATTTTCTAGAATTTGTTTTCATAGATTGCCAATGCTTTAATATGCAAAGTGTGCGGCATAAAAACAAAATCCCAAGTATATACTATTTAGGAATTAAATTTTAACTGCATTGGAATGTTAACAGTGAAATACATATTCATCTTTTTTTACTTCTTTAACACAAATACTTTGTAATGAAAACAAGTTTTGTTCTCTTTTCTGAAAGAAAATAATTTATTTGCTGTAGCCTATACAGACCAGAAATAAGTGGGCATATTTTTTTTAAAAGCAGGTTTGTTTTAGCCAAAAAACACAATGTCTTTTTGTGGCTTTAATATAATGCTTTAATTCTTGGCCACATTTGTCTGTTGATGCTTGCATGCAAAGAAGGTGTATAAGGCCTGAATTTTTTTTGCATGTGTGCTAAGAACTCTCAGTTAAGAAGTAAAAGAAGTATCTGCTGTAATCAGGGTAGAGGCCACAGTGAAGAAAAATTGCTTGAAGAGTAAGATCATGAGAGTGTTTAACTTGAAAAGCTGAAGGATTATACAGCATTATGAAGAGGGTGCGTGCAGGGAAAATTATTTGTCATGTGCTGGGACCTGCCTGCTTTGCCAGGCATCAGCCTCTTCCCTTTCACGTTGTGTAATAATTTAAAATGCTTCTCTTGCCAGAGAATTTAGTTCTTGCAAGTAACACAAATGGGAGACTAAGGCCTTTCATCTTAGAGGCAGATGCTATTAGCCAATACTGAGCACAAAAGAAATTGTCTGAAAGAGAATTGAATTCTTATTTTTGCAATTCTTGATGAATAAAATGTCAGCACACATTCAGCAATGTGTGTTTTTAAATGTGATACCGGTGAAAGATTCTAGGTGGTGTAGGCATGTATTTTCATGGATTCTATATTGTTAAAATTATTCAGTCTGTGAATTCTCAACACTAGAAAAAATGTCTAGGTCCTGTACAAGATTCATTACATTTTGCACTATTAAATTCAGTTTCCAAAGTGGGGTTCCTGTTTTCAAGCCTTTTTCATCTTGCTGCAGAATTATCCCTGGGCATGGGGAAGTGAGTATTTAAAGTACAGCTCTAAATAATTGCTTCTATGGAATAATGGACGTGTATATTCCAAGATTTGTCCCTGTTTTTCAGAGCCTTTTGCTGCACTGTAATCTACTGTCTGGACACACCTTCATAGCTCATCTGTAGTATCTGCCCAGTGCAAGTTACTGGCCCCTGAGGGCAGGTGCATGTTTGAACAAATGCATGAATTAGAATGCCATGCCTGTCTATGGCATCACATTAAAAGATGTGATGATTAACACTGGTTAATCTTCATACCATGTGCTTTTATAAAAAGCAGAACCACATGTACCACACTTTTTAATTCATATGCCAAAACTCCATTTTGCTTAACTTAAAAAAAAAAAAATTAAGCTGCTGACTTTTGAGGCAGCAGGATTTTTAAAGTTTATATCCCTAATTCACCTCCTAGACTACATTAAAAGGATGAGATTTCATTACTTTGTCAAAACAAGTGAAAACTGTGTTTTTGAACCTGATTATTCTTTGTTGTTTATTCCCATGGAACATTTAATGCTCAGCTGTTTCTAACGCTTGTTCAAAGTGCTGAGACTCTTTTCTATCCCGGCAATTCCAAAATCCCTTCCTCTCACAAGAATAGCTGCCTGTGTCACTCCAAGTAAGGAGTCGTTGCCTGAATAAACATTTGAAGTTAGAACTGTACCAAACAAGAGCTTGTCCTTAACACTTGTATGGAGGAAAAGCTGCTGTGAAGAGGAAACGAAGGAAAAATAGTTTTCACTGTAAATGAATCACAAGAAGTATGTGGCAATGACCATTAGGAAGTCAGTGTCTTTTTTAGCTCTTTGCTTTCTTTCAGTGCAGTCATGGAGAGAGTCCTCCTCCTCTTTTGAGGAATTACCTGGGTTAGAGTATAAAAACTACTACATAATTTTGGAATTGCACGAGAAATGTCAGTTATTTTAGACATACTTTCTTGCATTTGCAATCTGAAATTCTCAACCTCTAGGGCATGTTCAGGTTTTCTGAATTAATATGGATCTACAAAGACAAATATATGTACTATAGGGGAAGACGGAGTGTTTGAAAGATGCAGATACAGCTTATGAAAACACTTGCTGTGCAAAGGGGATTGGGTTAGCGTTTGTCGATTCTTTCAGCAGTGTACTTGACTAATTTTTGTATTTCTTTTGTTGTAACATTTTGTTGCCCGACTTCCCAAAATCTTCAGAGTTTCTTTTCCTTCTGTTTTGAGACACAAAAGTAAATTAAACTCAGGAGTGAATCTGTGAGAGTTATGAGCAGAACCACCCTTAAGGGGGTGAGAGACAAATGGTCATCAGCCATCAAAATAAGAATAGAGTCATTCTTTCCTAACAGGCTGCCCTTGTGATTTTCTCTTCTGAAGTTTAAAAGCACAGCTTTTCAGAAGTATTTTTGTGGTGCCAGTTTTTTTTCTTGCACAGAGATGAGCTTCCAGGCTCCTTAAAATGGGTGTCACAATGTGCCAAATAAATATCCCTGCTTAAGAGTGAAGTAAGAAAATGCTTTCAGTTGGAGTTATTTTTCTAAATTAAAAAAAAATTATTCTGAAACTTAGTTTGGATTTTGGATTTTCTTGGCTAAATTTCTTATTTCTGATCAAATAAGTGCTGTCTTTAAGCAGCAAAACTACTGTAATATAAAAACAAATGTGTAGAAATAAAACAGAACTCATACAGTTTCCAAAAGCAGCCTTATAAATTGAATAACATTGCTAGTCTTGTTTATTTTCCTTGCAATGAACTCCCGCTATGATCTGCAATGTAGTTCCAAGTTTTGTGTGGATCTTAACTAGAAAATGGAGATAGAGCAATTTACCAGGGGGCTTTTTGCTAATGATCAGATCTGTAAAACCTGGGGAAGCACAAGGGCTTCCTGAGTTGTGGTGTTTTTCTGTTTCTCATAACAAGTTGTTGATCAGACTGTTAGCAGACAGATTTTTTCCTCCCACACATCTTCATTTCGGTTGATGGTTGACCATTTTTGCAGAGGTCTCTGCCAAGAATACAGTTTCTATATGCAGCATTAAGAAGAAACAGTGGAAAACTTGAGTCTTTGAAAAACATAGATTTGACAGGTAGTAAAGGACTGAGGGAACCACAAATCCTGTTTCAGTAAGGTTTTTAGGAAGGAAACAGTTGTTAGAAGAGAGGGAGGACAGTGATGGAAAGCATGGCTAGGACTGTGGAAAAAAAAAGATGTTTTTTCCAGTAGCTGGAACTGACAGAGTTCTGGAGGATGGCAGTCTTTAATTCTTCTGATGGAAGAGAAATGTGAATGTTTATCATATGTGGTTCGGAGTGCATTACATGTTGGTCACCTGAATTTTGAGATAGTGAAGATTATTTTGCCCTCCCCGCATCCTTCCCTCATATTGCCCCAGTGCTTGCAAGTTTTCTGTTTATGGAAGAAAGGGCTGCTTTACTTTAGGCAGAAACTTAACAGTTGACTTAAGGCTTATGGTAGCTGACAAATGTTTTAAAAATCAGCCTTGTGTAGGTTTTTGATTTCAAAATGAAGTAGCAAACTCCAGAGTTGTGGTTATTCATATGCCAATGGAGACTTGATTGAACAGTGCACAAAGGCAAAGCAGTTAAAGAGAAGACAAGTGGAATACTCCTGAATCCCAGTCAGCATTTCAGCCACCTTGCTTTTAAACTGGAAGGAGGGAGGTGTGGTTAGGAAGCAGTTTTTTACTGTGAAGGTGGTGAGGCTCTGGCACAGGTTGCCCAGAGCAGCTGTGGGTGCCCCATCCCTGGATGTTCAAGGCCAGGCTGCATGGGGCTTGGAGCAACCTGATCCAATGGAAAGTGTCTCTGCCCATGGCAGGAAGATTGCAATTAAATGATCATTACAGTTCCTTCCAACTCAGCCCATTCTATGATTTTATGAATGTTAGGCTTAAAATCAGTATCTAAAATTAGAACTTTTAATTACAATGACATACAAAAATAATGACTTGAAACTGGGAGAATATAAAGTTCAATTAAAATATCTTCTTTGAGGTATATGTACTTATTAATTGTGTTAATTTTTTCCAGTAGTAATTATTTAAATCATTGCCATTCTGAAGAGAGCTCTTAATAGACTATGCTGGCATCTTCATGTATGTGAGTTCTGTAATTTTTGTTATAAGTACTTAGCCTAAAAGTTAAGAAATCCCACCCCAGTCTAGTCTCTTTTGAGGCACTAATAGACTGTCTCAGAAACTGAAAGTGGGTTTTTTAAAGTCATTAGTAGTGTTGCTTTCCTCATGTCTCCTCCCCAGCTGAAAAGGACTTCTAGACAAGTTTTGCCTTGGCAGTAACAAAGCCATTGACTTCTGCTGGTTGTAGGGATAGATGACACTGATCAGGAGTTGGGAAGCTGCTCTCCTGACAAATGCAAGAGAGAAGAACCAAGTTTATGGTTTATTCTGCAATAAAATGATTATGAACAGGATTTTTAAAAATGAAGGTAGCAGAGCTGATTGGAAGAACATACAGAGAATGCCAAAGGACTTTTTTTTATATAGCTCGTGCTCAGATTAGAGCTTTCCTTTACCTAGCTTTTAATATTAATGTTGGACCTAGATGATGTTGCCAAAAAAACGTGTCAAAGCTGGTCATTTTGTGTCATGGATGCTCAGATTGTGGGTATAACAGTTCCACCTGTTCTTCACACTGCTGTCCTTATCAACCCATCTGTTTTTCTCTTTCTATCATAACTCCTTGCTACTTTGTTATTTGCAGTTATGCTTCTTGATCAAAAGCCTTCAAAGTGTAATTTTACTTACCATTGTGTAGATACTAATTTTTTCTTTCAATATGAGTTCCCCTTTGCCTGTGTCTCTTTAATTTCTTCTTTTTTGAAATTATACATGACACTGTGGGCTACTGTTCAGACATTTATTCCCATGAGACACTGCCATGAGTTACTTAGCCCTCACTTCCTGGTTGGAGTGTGCAGATGTATGGAGATGTATCTGCTCAGAGATTTTAGGTGGAATATTATCAATCACTAAATGTCAGCTTCTCTCTTAGCAGGACTGCATTCCCCGTGTTAGTAGCTGCAAAGATATAAACCAAAAAGGGTCAAAGCAAGTTCAGAGGTTCCAAAGAGACACCCAAAATGCTGTTGTGGTGAAACAAAGGACAGAATTAGTGAGCCTTTGTGCCATTTCCTATATGAAAGGCAGTGTTGTTTTCGTGAGATTCTGGAAACATCAGGATGTGGCCTTGTCAGATAGTCTAAAATTCTGTTTCAGCTTCAAAGCCTCATGAACTCAGGAGGCTTCATGCCATTTCATTAGTGTTTTTTTTTCCAGTCTGGCTGTAAATACTGGTGACTAGGCTAACTTTTTCATAGAGTAAAAGAAAGTTTTCAGTTTAACTAGAAAGAGATGTTTAATGCAGACAAAGTTGTTTCATGTCTTTCTGGTAATAGGATAAATTTATCCACAAATTCACCTTTGAACCCTGCTGTCCTATATGCTGTGTCATTATTTTGTATGTTAGAATGATCCCTGCCTGAAGCCTAAACCACCTTTTGCATTGCTTGGAAATAACAGATGCTGGAATCAATTTTGACAGATAGAGGTCATAATAGGGTGTGCATTATGCATGTTGTTAGCAAAAAATAACATTTTTGAATCTCTGCATGAAACTCTGAGGGTCATTCAGTGTTGTTTAGAAATGCAGAGCTGCTGTAAGGAATACAAGTAGTTTATTTTTTCTTGGTCTCATATATAATGGATATTCTAACTTATTATGTACTATGTTAATTCTAAATTGTAGCCTCCTTCTCTGACTCATAATTATCAGATGAAATACTCAAATGCATGGTACAGTTTATGAAAGGTTTTATTTTTCTATAATGTAACCTAATTGGTACCTTATAAATCTTGATCTATCATGCTTTCTGCTTTTCCCATGAGCTACAATTTAGATCATAAATTTATATTAGTTCTGCGACCCAGAGCCTGGCTATAAAGACTTTTCTAGGAATCTGGGGTTTTTCCTGGTTTTCAAGTGAAGTAAATTTTAGCTATTTATTGGTGTCATAATTGGATAAGTTTGGTTTTTGATTTCAATGTTGGAAACTGCCAGGCTCTTTTGTATATTTAAATTAGAAAGTTTCCTGATGAAGAACTTTGTTATGTGGAAATCTGATTTAATAGAAACCAATGGGATTTTTATCATTAATGGTAATATATGGATGAAATCCTGATCTTGTCCTTTGTGTTGGAATTTTACCCTCTTTTTAGCATGTTCATGAGTAACATTTTTGTGCCAGTTATGTTTCTGCCGTTATCAGATACTGTCAGTACTGCAGCTATGTACATTGCAATGGCAGTGTCTCTAAATGCTTAACATATTTCACATTTCAGTAATTAATGCATGGAGAGGGTCTATACTGTTTGTCACAAATAATCCATAATTATACTCTAAATAATTAATAACTCTAAAGCATTTCAGGTTTCTGTAGAATATCACTTTTTCTTGTCTGCATTATTGAATTACAGCAAGTCCTCAGGATTCTTAATGAGTATATTTGTTACGAATCCATATGCCAATTAAAAATAAAATGTCAAGAAAGACAAGGAAAATATCCTAGATCTTGCCTGTCTGAACTTCTGTAAAGCAGCTGGTGTACTGCCTCAGAGGAATTGGTCTCTTATTGAGAGGAAGCTAAAAGAACTTGGCTCGTTTAGCCTAGCAAAATGAAGGTTAATAAGGGTATGATTGCTCTCTTTAACTGTAGTATGAAAATAAAAGCAGACAAGGAAAAGAACTCTGCAGGCTCCTGTTTCTAAATGGATGTAGGTTGGCCATGAACTAATTTACACTGAAAAGTAGAAGATTCTTGTTGTGGTTTAAGCCCAGCCAGGAGCAAAACACTAAGGTGAGAAAACTCGTGGGTTGAGATAAGGACAGTTTAACAGCTAAAACAAAAGCTGCACACACAAGGAGAGCAAAAGAGTTTTCATTCACTGTGTTCCTTGGCCAGTCTGTTGTGCAGCCATCCCAAGGAAAGCTGGACTCCATCCTGTGTAATGGTGAGACAAAAGCCATCACTCTGACCATCCCTTCTTCCTCCTCCATCCCCCACTTTAAATCCTGACCACGATGTCATATGAATGGCTTATCCCTTTGGCATTTGGGGCCAGCTGTCCCAGTCATGGCCCCTCTCAGCTTCTTGTGCACCCCCAGCCTACTGGCAGGTGGTACAAGATGCAGAAAAGGCCTTGACATTGTGCAAGCAAACCCTGTTTTCAGCACAAATTCAAACCGTACGTAGCCTCATACTGCCCTTTCTGAGGAAAGCTACCCCAGCCAAAGCCAGCGCAATTGTAAATGCTCAGAGTATAGAATTCTTGAATGAACAATTGGAACTAACAGTTTTGTTTTAGCGTAAGCTTGTAAAACTCATAGATTGTTTGAGATGGTTGCTGTGTTAATGATGGATAGGTCTGGATGCACCAAACCCCAGTGTTTGTCCTTGTGTATGTTAGGAGGTGAGTGCTGACCAATTTCTGTCCAATTAAATGTCCACCAGCTCTCTGTTAATCTGCTAAAGTCTTTCTGTGCTACTGTAATGAAGTCTGCAATTGCATGCCGAAAAGGAAGGTAAGCATTCTACTTGGAGTTTCTTGACTCTTTCCCTCAATTTATTATTTTTTCTGTACCCCATTTATTTTTTCCATGCTTAAGGGAAGAGAAGACTTACCCAAAATTTAGCTATTCTAGAATAGTATGTACTTGTTTTTCATTGATGATTCAAAGATGTCATTTAGTCTTTTGTTCCTTGAAAAACTAATTTAAAAAAATGTTTAAAATGATATGACAAGGATAATCATTTTGATCTTTTCATATGACTAGCAAAACCTATTAGTTATGCACTCACTGCTTTTCTATCTTTGATACAGGCTGTGTGTGCATGTGTGCTGTTATTGATACTGAAATGAACATGGCCCTCAGTGACTCAGACCCTCCTGTTGTTGGAGAGTGAATTTACCTGCAGTTGTTTTACTTGGAGCTGTAAAGTACATTTCAGAATCTGAATCAAATCTAATGTGTGCTGAAATAATTAGCACCAAAATACCATTTCCCTTGTTCATCCGTGCATTTTTTTATCCGTGGCTTTGAAGCTAGCAGGCAGTGCCATTACAGAAGGTCTGAATGAAGACATGGCAGTGTCAGTGATTACTGTGCATTGTTGCAGTGTCCTGGGATCCTGGCCCTGCATCCCAGTTACTCAGGTGCTGGTTTATGTGAGTGTGGTGACAGTGCAGGTACCTTGTGCTAGGCAGTGAGGATTCATAGCAATGACAGTGCTGAGCACAAAGAACTCCCAGGCAGGCCAAGGACAACAATTGGATAAAATAGGTGGTAAAATTCCAGTAGAAAAATAAGATTTGTGTGTTACCATAAAAGGGACCAGCTACAGCAAGCAGTGTAGGTATCACAGTTTCTGTAGGCATTACAAAAATAAGTTTTAAGGAGAGTTCTCAAGCAAGATAATGAACTCCATTAAGGCTGTAACCTAAAAGCCTATTTAAATGATGGGATTATTTCTAGTGATGTCAAGAGGTGTTAGATCAAATCTTTCAACATTGTATCTGCCACGGTAACTTTATAGTCAAAATTGCCATTGGATTTTACAGAATCAAGCATACTGAATTATACACAAGTATTCTGGACATGGTACATTTTAACAGGATTAATTTTGTGTTACCTTTTGAATAATTCTGCTAGTTGACACAGCACAATTTCTCCTTTTTTTCCCATAGTTTTCTTGCCCTGGTTTTCAGAGACACCAATAACCATAGAAAATAAAATAGAAAATAGAAATAAAAAGTACTTTTATTCATGTTTATGATTAATAACTTTAGAACTATAGTATCTTTAAAAAACACAAGGATTTTAATTGAAAAGTACATTATTATTTCCTGAGCATATTCTGATGAGCTAAGTTCAAGGGTGGGGTTTTAAGTATTTTGTATCTTCACATTAATAATATGATAAACTAAATCACCAGATACATGGTTTTGTAATGTGAGTATTTTTTTGTGCATTTGTTTTGACTTCCATGTATGTCTCTTAGATGAGTACCTGCTGGCAGTCTGCTCATCACATACACGGAACTGTAATTCACATTCTGCTGGGGAGTTTCCTTCCATTAGGACAAACTTGTCAGATCTCAGTAGAAACTTGTGTGCAGCATTACGTCTGTTTGCCATGCAGTGCATGGAGCATTTGTTGGTGCTGAATCAGTATACGAAAGCATGAAAGCCTTCAGTTTAGGAACAAAGTAATGTCTACTATTTGCCTAAGTGGAATAATGGCTTACTAATAATTAGGTGCTCATTTTAAGTATGCCAGGTAACTTGCAGAAACAGTAAAAGTTAAGGTGTCATTTGGGTTGAGTAATGTAAGAGCTGGTATTGCTTTGCTTATTGTTTCATCAGCACTTAGGATTAGTATTTATTCATTAATACAGAGAGTAGTAATTATGGAAGGTGATTTCTTTCATCTTTCATACAATTTAGAGGAGATCATGGATATTTGTGTTTGTTGCCACCTAAATTACAGTAGTGATCTTGCAACAAAAATAAGTCCTCTGTGGCCCTGCTGATCCTTTGTTGTTAGAATGAAGTTAATGATGACCTTCCAGCAAGAAACATGTTAAATATGGCAGCCCAGCAACCTTGGCTTTCCAGCCTGTCACTCTTATCTGTAATTATTAATATATATTCTTACAAAACTCTTACTTAAGGAAAAACTGCCTGGTTAAGTTTTGAAATTTATATATCGACTTAATGATAACAAATTTGAAAATCCCATGTTTAGTTAAAATCAGGAAAATTATTCTATAGTTTTTTTTTAAAGATAGAGGGAGAATAATTAAAAATAGCTGCGTTGTGATTAAATGCTTTCCTTTAGAAATAGAGTGCAGAAATGCTTTCCTAAAAGCCTGTAAATCTTTAATATATTTGTCATGGAGTGGGTGGTACTTCACTTGATTTCAAGTATTCTTGTAGTATCAGAGCACATTCTGAGTGCAATACACTAGCTATCCATAATGCTTAAGATGTTGGTTTTTTTGTTTTTTTTTTTAAAGAAACTGTTAAAGTTATAAGAACATAGGGTTGCAGTATCTACAGATTTATCTTCTGACTGACGATACAGGGATTGCCCCCCTCTTTGATACTCTCCTGTGGAGGATTCTTGAACTGTAGTTACTAACAGTGCTTTAGTTGTTCGCACAAGCAGACAGAAGTGAGTTGCTCCCTTAAAAAAAAATATTAAAAATCCCCAGCACAGCTGTTGTCTATGTTGCAGTCAGTATTGATATGGAAGGACTAGTGTGCATCTAGAGTTCTTGACTTGAAAATGAAACCTTCAATTGATCCAGGCTTTGCTACAGGCACCCAGAAATCGTGCCAAAACATGAAAATAAAAAGCAAAAAGTGTTGTGAGAAATCTAAAAGAATTGTGATCTTGACTCTCCTGGCCATGTTCACATCGGCTGTAGGTTTTTGGTAATAGCATTCTAAAGCAGATGAGATTATTCATATTGGTGTCTTTAATGCTAATCATTGAAATCTTTGCCTTAAACTATGAAGATAGCCTTAATATTTGAACCCTATGGAGATCTATGGGTGTGCATGTACGGGGAAGAGTCTCCATAGGCATGAAATCAACTTTGCTCCAAGAAGAAAGGGGGATAGAGATGTTTTTCCAAAGTAATTATTTTCTATTTGGTTGTACCTGGTATAGTACTAAGTACGAGTGCCTTTAGTCAAATACCTGCTGAAGACATAGTGTTTCTTTGCTTGATTGCTCTCATGGTTTTCAGATTCAGTAGATTGTCATTAAGTAAAAATTGATTCTAGCTTATGGGATTTTTTTCTGTTTGTTATTTATTTTTTAAAATGTTTTTTTCCCAGGTTTACCAAAAATGCAAGTCATTCGGAACTACAATGGAATCCCACAGCCATCAGCACAAGATGGGCCACCATTGCATATCCAGGTTGGGGACACTATTGAACTAATTAGAGGAGATGCCCACAGCTTATTTTGGCAGGTACTGGATCATTTAGCAAATGGCTATATTCTGTTTGTCCAGATATCAACTTCTTAGTGATATATTGATCTCCTATTTTTTTTTCTTTTTGAACAACAATAACAACAAAATTCTTTGTGGTTTATCCAAATAAATGCCTCATACAACTAATTTTGCTTTGAAATTGCCAGTAGTTCCTATATGATTTAAATCTTCATTCTTGCAAACTTAAAGTAAAAATCCTAGTAAATAAATCTGCAAGAACATGACATTGGTGGCAATTCTAGTGAAATTATAAGTTAAGGAGTTAAGGAGCATGTTTGCAATTCAAAAAGCAAAGTTTTTGAATTTTCAGTTCTGGTTCTGTTACACAACATAAGTAAAAGCTATGTTGACAAAACCCAGTTAGTGAATATTAAATTTATAAGGGAGAGAAATAGCTCTGCAAAACAGAGCCACACCTAAACTACTTGATGCTGCCTCAAGTTAGTTAAGGATAGGGGTTTTGATGTACATGGGAGAAGTATATTGTATTGATGGCAAAATTTGCTGTCATGTGATTCACATCACTGCTTTTGTTACTAAAATTTCTTCCTAAATGAGTACTATAAATGTTGAAAATGCTGACTTGCATTCACTTTAACAGTAAATGCATTAAAATATCTAATTTTTCTTGATTGCTCTCTTAACTGTTTGTATTATTGGATACATGGAAACAGAGCTAAACAGAACTATCAGGAGATTAATAGAACAACAAGTGGAAAATAACTGTCTTCTTGAATTGATGTTCCTGTTTTGATCTTCCTGATTTTTTTAAAGCTATTATAAGGTAATGAATATAATATAAAAACTGCCTGGTCTGTCTCATGAGTTAGGTCATACTACTTCTTGTTTGTTTTGGCTTCTGTTTTTCTGGCTACAGTTAGGATGGAATCTTCTTCAAACTCTTCAGGACGGGATCAGTGAACTCTTGCTATGTCACTGTATCATCCTGAACATTTAACTGGGGGAAGCAATAAACAATAGAAATACTTTATGTAAAAAAATATGTAAATAGGCATAACCAAATCACCTTACCCCCTCACAAAAAACCCTCCAAACCCAAAGAACCAACCAACTCCCTTCCAAACCCCCCAACCTGTTACTTAGCACACCATGGGTATTTTGCATCAGTGAAAATAAATCTTTTCGAATGACAGAGTTTGGCCTGCTTAGTTTTGTATGTAGGACTTGGTTCTGCAGGGTCTGGAGTTCTGATCTGGAGAAGCATTTAAACCTGCTCTTGACTCAGGACTGGCTAGAAGGTAATCATCTGACTAATACAATTAGTACAAGCCAAAATTACTGCTACCGCGTGGTACTGATTCTATTGCCATGTTCATACACATCTGTCAGCTCAATTTACTGGCAATTGTCTTAGAGGTTGTTTGTGATTATCATGCTAAAGAATTTAGCTAGAATCTCATTGTGTTTAACTAGCAGAAACCAGAAAGTGTGTTAGGCTTTTCCCTAGAAGCCTCAGTAATAGATTTGAATCCTAATGGAAATTGTCATCTCCATTAGCATCATTCAGGAATTTTTTTTTCTCTTGTCACAGACTGCTTAATACAGATTTTTCTGAGTCTTTTAATGACATCTACATTTTAAAATGTGTATTAAGAAAAAGCCTGCAAAATGCAATTTATATTAAAATCTTTAATTATTCAAAGGGGCTTTTAGGGTAATTTACAGCTGACCCACTAGACTAATATTACAATGGTTTTCTAAGTTGACCATTCAGAAATTCAAATGATTGTAATAGATAAGTATGTGTAGTTTAGGTAAAAATAATTCATTCTTTACAGCACATCAAATAAATAATACAGGTTACTAAGCAGTGCTTGAGCTGTAGCTCAAGTGTGGTCCAACATGTCTTGATAGACATTAATATGTTTTGTTCAGTGGCTGCTCTTACTGAGTGTGGTACCACTTGCTATTCAGGTAGGACTAGTATTGAAAATAAGTATCACTTAGATGGCAGACTGTTTCAGAGCTCTACTTAAAATTAGGTCTGTACTCAAGTGGGATTTGTGTTTCAGGAGTAAATAGAATATATAGATACAAAGGGTAACCTGTATTCAAGCAGATGATGTGAAATGGGGTAAGGCAGCTTTGCTGAACACAGGTTCAAATATGTGAGATTGTCATTTGTTTGCACAGAATTATTTTTTAAAATATCACTGGTATAAAGGACTTGTAGCTTAAATACTGCCTATGTGATTTTTCCTTCTGCTGCCTCTGCACTTCTCTGTATTTTTGGTTAATGTGGTAGCTACTGTGTGTGATAAAAAATGTATAGTGATTTACAGAGAATGGTGCACTCACTTATTGTGCTTAAGATAGTACCAGTCAAAGAATGTTTTTATTTCTTTTCATAAACCCTTGTTATTTTTTTACATTCAGCTCCACTCTGTTGAATTTTCTGAGCTCTATTTTTTGTGGTGATATTATGGTAGAATTACACATTTAGTGTTACAGAAACAAAAGGATCTGAAACCCTGAAGAACTCCTCATGTGTGCTTATGAGGGTTTTTCCCTTTAAATTTTTTTTATTTTGCAGGTATGCCATCAAAAATAAAAAAGAAATATATTTGCATGGTTTTAATGCTTATAAAGTACTCATGCTTAATCTCATTGCCAAATGTTGAGAGTATATTATATTTACAGTCAGTATATTACATTTAATAGAGGTTAAGAATTTACGTACTTTTAAAAAATCAGTTAAATTAAAACATTTGTTTGCCTAAATACACATTTTGATGCCTTCATTTTATGAATCTGTGTTCAGGATTTTAGGTATGCGCTCTCTTCTACTCTGAAATGTGTCTTCACTGCCAAATATTACTACTAGGAATGAAAAGATGTTTTAAGGTGGTCTTCAGGAGAGCTTGGTTGGTGTTGAACTGTGTGTGAGCTGCTGATGCATGGATTTGTGATACTTTTGGTGCTTAGAACCTGGAGTAAATTGGTGGTGCTGCCACTCTGGGAGGGCAGCCCTTGTGGTGCAGCAGAGGCTCAGTTTAGGCCGTGCTGGATGCATTTCTGCCCCTGCTCTCCCCGTTGTTGTGTGGATGCATCTCCAGCATGTCAGTGCATCACAGCCACGGAGTCATCTTCAATTCTGCTGGCGTTCCCCTGCCCAGTCGGTTTCCACTGACGTGCATCCCTTATGGAAGTGTTTAACTCTTGGATCACGAGCTCTGAATCCCACTGGAGTTTGGTCTCTCAGGTGCTGCAACCACTGCTGCACAGTGGTGTAGTCATTGTGGGGATCTGCAAGGTTGCAGGTGGCAGCTTTCTGTAGAATGCCGGCTGAGGAGGAAATAACCTGAAAGGAGATAATTAACATATATGAAGATATCAGACACTGGCAGACATTGACAGAACTGGGAATCACATCACAGTCTCTGAGCTCCCTTCTTGCCTCTTATCTCTCAGAGCTTTCAGATCTATCAGTTATAATTACTACTTAATTATATTAAAACCTGAACCAAACAACAACAAAACCCACAGAAATATTGAGCAACACTTTATTAGAACAGTATTTTATTTTAAAAACTCTTGTCTTTAAAATTTATTGTCCTAAATCCCTGGGCGTGCATTATTATTTACTGTTAATCCCAATTATGTCTCAAAAATTGATTTTTTTTTTTTTTTAGGGAAGAAATCTAACAACAGGAGAGCTTGGATTCTTCCCAAGTGATGCAGTAAAACCTTGCCCATGTGTAAGTACAATTATTTAGTTGTTTGCCACCTTACAGGAAAACTGCCCAGTTCATTAGTTCATCAAGATAAAATTAATCTTACAAAAATAATATTGTTTCTAGTTCCTTGCTGCTTTCATGATGCGTTCAGTATTGCTTAAAGTAGAGAGTTCTTATACTTTTGGTTATTGGGTGTAAGTAGGACATGTCAAGAAAACAAGTTTGATAAGCAGGTTTCACTTTTGGGAATATTAATAAATTGAACTGTCTGAAGAGTTTTCAGAGTGTAGATCAAATATATTTTATGTGGAAGTGCACTTTCTTTATTCCCCAGCAGGAAGGTGAGAGTGCTGTGGCTCCAATCTATTCCCCAGTCACTTTGCGTTAGAGAGAGGGATTACAGCCTAGGTAGTAGGTTTAAAAATTGTAAAACTAATATAAAACTTTGAATTCTGACTACTTGATAAATGTTATTTTTTTCTTTATGCTCTTACCTGTCTTTACTTCACACAAGAATCTTCTCAATCTAGAAAAATTTGTGAAAGTAATAAGAAAAATAATTTTATAATATGTACTTAAGAGTTTTATGTACAGATGTGATGATATATTAATATACAATACACTTATTCCTTCTATGCCCTCTGTGACACTGTGCATCAGATTACTGCCTTTCTTTGTTGAGGTTAATTGATAAAAACCCATAAACACTGTAATGATTCCTAGTCTTTACTTTGCTTTAAGGTAGTTTCACTTACTTGACCCTGATTCTCAACAGTTTGATTTACTAATAAAATTGCTTTTGTTTCAGCAATCAAGGTATGCCACTTCAATGGCTTTTATAAGTAGCTGGGGTCAGCTTAGTAGCTGCATTTTGCTATGTCTTTGGGGCTTACTGTGCCTTAGTTTCCAGACCAAGTATACATGACATCCTAAAGAGTCTAAGTGTGTTAAAATACCATAAGACATCTTTAATACCCGATAATTCCAGGATTTTGTTTGAAGAGGAATGCACAGACTGTTTATAGGTACAAGTGTTTTTAGTTTGGGTGAGAGGACAAAATCTGAAATAAAGATGAAATTGTTGTGTGAATTTAGCTTTCATCCCTCCACCCTTTGCTTATTGTTAAATTTGTGAATTTCCCACCCCTTGCTTATTGTTCAAGGGTGGATTTCCCATTCCATGGTGTTACTGTTAGTGACCCCAGCAGTCATTGTGTAGTCATTGACCTCAACTGTAGCAGCACTTTTAGGAATCACCAATATACTTTAAAAGCACTGGCAGTGTAATAGAAAAATGCTGCTGGGGTGTTCTGTAGGTATCTTTCTAATGGTAAAGCTTTCTGCTAAATTTAAAATATACTATTTAGAGGAATATTGAAAATAACACAGTTTTACAGAAAGAATAAATACTATTCATGTAATGTTACCAACTGGTGTCATGATCAGAACAAAAAGATAAATTGATGCTTCACCACTGTTAACTTGGAAGGATGAAATATAAACATCTTATTATGATAAATGATGCAGTTAAAGATACTGAAACATCAATCAGGTTTTAAACATGCTATAACTTTTACTGTTATTATTAAGTCTAACCATCTTTACAACCATCTGATATAAAAATGCCCAGAAACAGCATAAAATCCATATATCAGAAGACTTTAGGAATGAATATTGAATGAAAAACTGCTGAGCTCCAGAATATCTATATTCCAGACTTTTCACAGATGTCCCTATAAACAATTTTTTCCCTTTAAAGTAAGTAGTATATGTCAGCAGACATTTTATGCCCTATATGAGTAATATCTGTTTCTTCCTAGCTTTCTTCCATTTTTCTAGTTTCTGTAGAGGTATTGAATACATAGCACAGTAGGAGCCAAGAGCTCCTGGAAAAACATTTGATTTTATCCTCTTTATACCAATGAACAACACTTGTTATAGGAATATATTTGTCCATTCAAAATTTACAAAAGCAACTACTCATCTGTCATTTAACTTCTCTGGAGGATGGACTTAAACAGTCTTTGGATTTTATATCCTTTGCAGTTTATTAGCACTGCTAGAAATATTGAAACAAATTTGAAATATTTAAGGATATCTTGCAACATGAAAAAAACGTGTAAAAACTTTGTAATTTTTTAAATGGTGGCCTTGAAGTGTGTCATCAGGTTGATCCACTGAAACATGTCTCTTAGGAATTGTCAGCATTTACACAGTCCATTTTCTGCCAGGTCTCCCTGTTAGGGGCAGAGCTGCCTGAGCAGCACCACCAGTACCTGCAGGGATGGGCAAGGCCGGTGCTGGTGCCGGGGTGAGCCCGGGCTCTCTGGGTGCCCTGCATCCTGAGGGGCTCATGGGCTGCCAGCGCTGCAGGGGCTGCTCAGACAGGAACCTTTTGTCTGCTCTCTGGGAATAATACACGTTTCCTTTTGCTCTCTCAAGAGCTTGACTAAGTGACTGTTTATTACCTGTTAAGATTTACTGCTGCACAAGCCAAACACGTGAGCCTGGTTTTTTCACAGAGAGCTTTAATGTCTTCCAGAGTGAAGTTTATTTCAAGGTCAAGTCTAGAGACTTGATAGAGATCTTGGTTGATACCTGAGGTCAAGACAGTGGGAATTGTAATTGATTGCAATTCAATCAATTTAAGTTTAGAGGCCTTTGTAATAATATTTTCCTGACTTGATTTGTTTTTGGAAGTCTCTTTTGGTGACATTCCATATATCATGAATAAAAAAATTTTGAGAAGAATGTTGCTGTAGAGTCCAGAAAATAAAACATCCGTTGGTTTTACTTGAAGGGAGAAAACAAAACATGTTTGCTTACCTAAAAATATGTGACCTTAAGTTATAAGTGTGTGCGATTTGTGTTAACATTTCACTAAAATCGATTTTTCAGCACTGTGCATTTTCACACATTGTTTTAGAAGAGTAGGGGAATACTGAGTTTTCACACTCTAATGGGAGATGATACTGTGCCTCTTGTGCATGAATAATCATTATCTATACATAAGTTTGTGTACATGTAACATACATTTTGCAAGCTGATTGCAGTTTAATTTTTAAATTTAATTTCAGAATCAAATGTCATATTTAGCAAGATACAGTTCAACAGCTGCCCAAGTCAAATACAAAGGAGTGGATGATGTCATGGGATAGAAGTTGTGGAATATCCTCAGGTCTCTCTGAAGATTATAGAGCATACTTCCCAGTGGCCAGTCCAAGGCCACACAGTCCTGAATACATGACATGAGTTTTATACATTACTGTAAATTGATTACATGTTTTAGTGTACTTTTCTACAATACAGAGCACTGAGCTATTTTGTGTATGAAATTTGAATATAGGCACTGTCAGAAAAGCTTTGTTTGAAATGTTCTGTGAAGTAAACCTACCCAAAACAAACTGTCACACAAGAAAAGAACTTAAAATATTCTGTAGTACTTTCAGAATGATACAGAATATCTGTCCTTTATTTTAACTTCCTTTAAAGAAAATAGACTTGTGGACAAATCAGATCACCTGGATATTGATAGCTAAATCAATCTATTATCTGGTTTTCAGGAAAAAGATCTTGATCCTCATTTTCTGTATCTTTTGATATCCTAGGTTCCTAAGCCAGTAGACTACTCTTCTCAACTGTGGTAAGTCTCTTTTTTTACAAGAATCTCTGAAAGAAGCAGTCACAGAAAGCAACTGTGTTTACTACAATTTAAATTATATTGGTTTAACCTTTCTAGGCTTCAGAAGAAGACATTATGTAATAGTTTGGGAAAGCAATACCATGCATTGCCTAAAAGCATTTCTGGTATAATGATTTTGATGTTTTGTTTACATGTCTGTGGCTGCACAGCCTTAGTCCCAGAGGTCTGAAATAGAACAATAAGAGATGGTTATAATATGAGGCGTGGAAGTTTATCTTACATGTTGAGTGAATAATGGAAGGAATAATATTAAATACATCTTGTATCATGAATAATTCTGCATTTCCTTAAAAACCCCCACCAACATTGAAACTGTAGAGATACAGGTGGCACCTGGAGATCTGGTTTAGGGGTGTCTATGGTGGTGCAAGGTTGGACTAGATGAATCTTGAAGGTCTCCTCCAACCTTGATGATGCTTTGAAAAAATGTTGTGTCAAAACTGCAACCACTGCTGCTCTGGGGTTTATGAAGTGTGTGAACTCTTTCCCACAACTCAGAAAGGACATGGTGGTTCTGAGAGAGCAGAGTAAGCATCACTTGTGTTCTTTCACTGATTTTATGCCTTGCCATTTTGACATGAGTTCTGACTTCCTCTTAACTTGCTAAAAGTGAAATTAGGATCACACCCAAACAAATAGTTATTATTTTACTTAAAGCTCCTTTCTAATTGGTTGTGATGTATTGGTGTGAAATTTTACATAGTGGTGGGCTGTGGTGGTGACAGCCTTTGTAAAATTATAAGATAAGCATAATTTCTGTGGAAGCCAGGTCACTTTCCCCAATTAACAGTTTAACCTGTGGTTTTGCAAATGAGTGTCTGCTGACAGCGTCTCATGATGTCCTACACAAACCACAAGGCAGAGCAAGGGCACAAATCTGCTCATGCAGCCAGGCTGCAGAGCCAGCGATTTATTTGTCTTAGCTTTCAACACTTAGCATCGGCTTTTTCAAATTTAGATGGGTTTGGCTTATTTATTTTTTTTCCTCGGGATGTTGGGTATACCCATTGCACTTGAGCCTTTAGAGGTTATGCGTAATTATGAAATGAAATAAAATCCTGTCTTGTGTAAGTACCAAATTTTCAATTAGGTCTTTTGTTGACCGGATCTACCTCTGGTGGCTGCTTCTCCATTTTGTTGCAATAAATTTCTCTAGAACTCAGGTTCAAGGTTCTGGACCACAGTTGGATTGCTTCTCTTGCAGCATATATTGCAGATAGACCAGCTGGTTTTATGAACTTTTCAAGCCAGTAGTCATTTGGTTAATGCTTGGGCTCGAGCACTTTCCTTAGCAGATATTCTATTCAAAATCAATAAAAGTACTTTTTCTAATTAGGAATTCCACAGCCCCCAGCATGATTTTTTCATGTTTTATTCCTCATTCAGAAATCTGGAAGTGGTATTCAGTTGCGATGGATATATTCTTGGCCCTCATGATATGTAGAATATTTTCATTCTCTATTGCATATTTAATACGCCTTTGGAGCTTTGAAAAAAATCATAGGCAATTTTTATTTTCCTTGTTACAGGTTTGCAGGAGCAATGGAACGATTGCAGGCAGAAAGTGAACTGATCAACAGAGTAAACAGCACTTACCTGGTGCGGCACAGGACCAAAGAATCAGGAGAATATGCAATTAGCATTAAGTAAGTGGAATTCGATTAAGAATGCCCCAAGAAAGTTTTCCTGTTCTCATTTTTGTCTAGATAGTATTTGAAATAAATATGGGAAACAAGCCACTGTTTTCATTATATAATTATGTGCAGCCTTGAAGAGAGTCAGTGTAGGAAAACTGAAGTTGCTGTCAAAAATACCCAGGATTTATGGGAGGAGAGAAGCAATGGTTTTGGAATGCTGATGTAGCAAGTTGGGGGTACAAAAATAAAGCTTGAGTATGTTGGAGAAGAGTAAGCAGTACAGTGAGATCTGTTCAATTGACTTTGGTGAGAACTCAAAGCCCTTTGCATCTCAGACTGTTCAGTAAAATGTGGGTTTGTACATTTTGTGGGGGCAAATAATTTTTTGCCTTCATGTTGTTGATCAATATGAATATAAAAGCAGGAAGTACATGGGAATTCCCAATTAGAATAAGCAGTTAGCTGTGACTTTTTTTTTCTGATGACAGATTACTTCTTTAGCTGTACTTTAATAAATATGTTTGGTTGATTAGATGTCAACTTTGTTTTGGCACAGATATACATTTTGTCTTAAGAATTTATGTGTGTGGTGTTCTAGGGGCATGCCCTCAGGTAATTATTGATTGTGTCTGATTAAAAACACATTTATATTCATAAGTCATTCATTGCCCACAGGTACAATAACGAAGTGAAACACATCAAGATTTTAACAAGAGATGGCTTTTTCCACATTGCAGAAAATAGAAAATTTAAAAATTTAATGGTAAGCATTGATTAGCTTTTTAACATTGTGAGATTTTCTCTGTAGCTGTTTCTGTCAGAGAGAACTACTTTAGTTTATGAAATTCCATAAAGCTATGTGAGTGAAAGATTTCAATTGTGTCCACTCCTGCTAATAGGATAATTTTTTATGTTTATGGTTTTAGCTCTAAGTGATAATTTTATGTACTTAAGACTACATATTTATTGTTAGGACTGGACTGTGTCCCTTGTAGTGAAGGGGAAAAGAGGAGGAATTTGAATCCCATCCATCAACCCACTCTGGAGTTAGGCTGAATCTGGAAAGAAGAATTTGATATCTTTGGAAATCTTGGTTTTTAGGAATCAATTGGATTAAAATTTATGCAGCAGCCTTCCTGAATGCATAATCAAGTATGTGAAAATGCTAAATTAAAATGAAGGACAATACAAAACAAGAGCAGGGAGAAGCCTTAAAACCAGGAAGCCTTGGAAATTATTTTAGTTTAACCACTGATACTCTTGTAAAACTAATACTCTGTAAAACAAGAGCATCCTAGAAGTGGGGAGAGATTCAATGATAATCTGTAAGTGCTCATTAGAACAGCAAGAACATAAATTTCTTGATGAAGAATGCACCAGGCTGTTTTTGCACTCTTGTCTTCATTTCACACTTAGAAGCCAGTGAGTTGTGTAGTTTTAGGGCTGGGGACTGTGAGATCTTTTCATTGTTCAGCAGTTGTTTAGCAGTAGCATTGTTTAGCTATTGTTTAGCAGTTGAAATGATGATGTTGCTCACATAGACAAGGAAGGTGGCTGCTTAATCTGTGAACCCTGCAAATGATTCATTGGAAATGGATCGTGGCAAAACAGGGCAGCTGGCGACCTGCCACACTGCCAGGTTTCTTCTAATGGCAGTGGTGCAGTTTAATGCACTGCTGCAGGCTCCAAAGTAGAGCAGAAATATAAATAAATGACCAAGTTGGATGGAAAATGAGCAAATAGAATATGCATTGCATTGCAGAGTTAGGTGGACAGAAGAAATTTCTGGTATAAGGACCTCACTGCTACCTACTTAGCCTTGCTGACATTCAAGTAGGAAAGAATTATTTTATAATACAGATTTAGGGTATTATGAATTCTGCCCTTGAGAGTTAAATACACAAGTGGTGTGGTGTTTGTACATGCTGTGGAACAACTGCTTTGTTCTGGATAGATGTAAGAGAAAAAGTAAGAGTGTCTTAAAGAAAAGAGGAACAAAAGTAGATTGAGTAGAAGTGGGAGCAGAAGAGAGACAAAGGCAGCATGCATGAAAATGTTAAGTAGTGATCTGCAGTGACACAGCATTTTGTACTGCTCTGGAGGGGAAAAAAGTAGAAGAATTCTTGTGTCTAGTTTTCCTAGTACATTTGAAAAACTTCCTCCAGAGTAATTAAAATGTGCTGAGTGTGTAGAGCAGGGTGCAGTGGAAGGTCAGTTTGGCTGCTGCTGTGAATCAGGGAGATGTGACAGGCTCCTGAGCACCCCATCCATGCTGGCACGGACTGCTTAACTCACTCGTCTGTTTGTAAGCTTGCTCCTGTGATCTGTGCAACTCATGTTTTAGAGGCCAGTTGTCAGTCAACCATTTTCATGGAAGAATGGAATTAAAACCTAAGCTTTAAAAGTAACTCTGTGACATGAAATGATTTTTTTCTTTTTCCTCAGTTTAAAACCAATTTACTTATTTTGCCTACGAACAACATGTGTCCATTTGGAATTCTAATTACTTTTACCAAACAAAACAATCCTTACAGACTTACACTGTGCAGAAAGATAACAAAAGTTTCATACTAATTATATTCCATTTATCCAGATATCCTACTTTGAATGCTACTTACTTACAAATCACACACAGTATTGTCATGCTAATTTGAATGTCTGGATATTCAGTGATGATATGAGAGTAAATTTCATTGCTGCCATTCCAGTTTGTGTGATGTGCTGACACGAAACAGCAAAGCCCAAAGAGTTCTTAGTATCACTGATGTAGGCTATTATAGGCTAAGCATTTTCGTAGCTTTTTGTGGTGCTGGATATTGTTTTGTTTTTGGTTTGTTTCCTGATTTTTTGGTTGAGTTTTTTTTTTTTCATAGAATAAAATGATTAGACACAGTATAATCTCCTAATTTTAGGCTTGGCTTGGTCAACTCTGATTTTGCAAGTCTAAATGTAAATAAGTGGAATGAATTGAAGGGTTTATAGTAAATAGATTGCTTTGTGCTTGCATTTCTGAAGACTGAAATCCCACATTGGAATGGATCAATTGAAGTACATTTCCTTTGAATTGTCCAATCACTTTTAATCTTATTCTAGCTCCATGTACAAATGATGTGGTCTTGAGATTTCTAGGGCTAGTTCAAATGCAGCAGACAATGGCTGGGGTTGAAGATTTCAAACAGAGCGTGAGCTGTCAGAATCTTGATGGGTGTTGCCTTCTTTAGAGTAGGAATTTGAGTCACTTGTCTTCTTGGTTACATAAACTATTTCAGCTATTGTTTCATATTTACATATATGAATTTTTGCATATATATGTAAAATACTCCTATGTGTACCTATGAATGGTTATATAGATGCGCACACACAGAGACAATGAAATGTTTGGATTGGGTACCATGAGAATGTCAAACACTGGATTTTTCAGTCAGTGTGCACTGACACCCCCCAAGCCTGCCCTGCCTTGGAAGTTTTACATCATCTGAATATCTGCGCATTAAGTTGCTGTTAATTTATAAGGCTTGTGCTTTATTTCAGATCTGCGTTCTTACAAATGCTTGTGTAGATAAACATAATTTATTATAGCAAAAGAGATTTGAGAAAACAGGGACATGTACCATTCCATCCATAGCAAGCAGCTGACCTTGCCTTCTGCCTGACTCCAGAAAAGCAAAGCCATCTTCAGCCGGACTTAAAGGAGCAGCAAATGTTGACTCTGACAAAAAGATTTTACTTAGCTGATTTTTGGGGTGCCTTTTTTGGTTTGTTTTGTTTAAATTTTTTAAGTGCCAATATAAAAGCCGGTACTTTATATTTAAAAAAAAAATAACCATTTTCTATGGGATGTATTGTAAAATAAGGTTATTGGTATAATGAAGCTGTCATTGTCAGAATGCTGAATGGTGTGTGATTTCAATTTCCAATGCAAGTGTTTTTCCTTTCTGAAAGGAACTTGTAGAATACTACAAGCACCACTCTCTCAAAGAAGGTTTTCGAAGTTTGGATACTACTCTTCAATTTCCATACAAAGAATTGGAAAACTCAGTGGGACAGAGGAGTAACAGAACAGGTGGCAATGGTGAGGATTATAAATTTTTGTGGATTACTTTCTGTCATGTATATGTGTGTATGTGTATATATATATTAAAAGGACAAGGTCCTTGAAGCATTTTCATCTTCCATTTTTGACATATAACCAATTACTATGGCAATGCTTTTAGCTAGGATTTTTGGAAGCTAAGCAGATTTGGATCTGCCAGGAAATTTATAAACATGTCTAGCAAGCTTGTCTTGCTGCCAAACTTAAAATCTCCCCGATATTCAAAAATTCTATTAGACATACTGGTGAGAGATTAAACTGCATGTTGCCTAGTTTCTTAAGAAATTTGCATATGTGCAGCTACAAGTGTTAATATCTGTGACAATTTCTAATCCTTAAAAAGAGATTTAAATAAATCAGTCTTGTAGCATAGCCCTATGAAGTAGCACCTCAGTAATATCAAATAATTGTGTAAAAAATTAGATTTACTCTATCATAATTATTTTTATGCATGTTTTTAAACATGGAATGTTCCTTAGGGTTCCTTTACTAAGCTTCAAAAGTTCATGAACTTTTATATATATATATATATATATATATATATACACATGTCCAATATAAATAGCAGTTAAAAAGTTGTGAGGTTTGGAGATAAACTGAGAAGCCTTGCAATGCATATGCTGTCTTTTATTTAAGCTATTAAAATTTAAGTGGAAGTTAGCATGGTTTTTAGGACATGGACAGGTTCAATGTTACTGATAAAACCTACTACATGGCTGGCCTCTGAAAAATATATAATGTTTCTGTCAAAGAGCAAATATTAGATTTGCTGTTCTGCAGTCATTGGCCGCATCTTTTTACTGTAAGAAATAAGAGGAATATAAAAATGAATGGGGATTTTAACAATATGAAGACTGCTGTAAAAGCCCAAAAAAGCCCAGTCTAGTCTGTGTGATGATGGTGGTGGCTTTGTTACTTTCATTTGCTGTTTTTGTGAGCTTTTGTTTACTTGCTTGCCTCTGTTCCGTAAGATTTCTGTAACTTTGGAGGCTTTCTTCCTCTCTTAGTTAAAGTGAAGATAATTTAGGACAAATGAATGTGAGAAACCAGCATGTCCCTGGCATTTCATTCACTGTCTCTACCTCCCAGTTCATCTTCTTTCCATTTCTGTTCTCCTTCACTGCTTCCCAGGACTTCTGTCTATTGTCTCCTCTCTGTGGTGTTCATGTCCATTCCTGGTGAATTTCTCTGCCCTGTCCCTTTAGCTCATGATCTCCTGGTACTCCTCTCTTGATTTACTTTGCTTTTTTTTTAGTTGTTATTGACTCTGAGCTGAATCAGATTGTTTTCTGTTTTTTCCTTAGGCCAGTTAGAATGTATCTCAGTTTGAATGTATCTATTCTGTCCACCAACTTCTTACTCTGCAAGAGCTCAATCCTTTCCTACTTTACAGGACACAAGATTTATGGTAGATCCTCATTAACTTCGGTCATCGTACAAAAGAAAACATCTTTTACAAGATCTTTTGGGCAGTGTGTGGGAGAGCAAGAGAAATGACTGAGGGATGCTCTCATTGTAGTCCAGGGGATGAGGAAGGGCATCTCTGCTGCAGTAACCATCAGCCCTTTGCTGCTGCAGACTGTGCTGGTGGAAACTGCAGGTTTTGTCCTAGACCAAACTGACCTGAAAAACCTTTCGATTCCTAAACTCATGTAAAATCGAATAGATTTCCATAATTCTGCTGCTTTATCTAGACTGACTCTGAATGACATGTCCTTTAATGTATTGGACAGTCAAGTGTGTCCCCATGAGTGTGGTGATTTATTTGTTGTTTTGTTTTGTTTGTTTAACCAAAATGATCATGATTATCAGTCCATCTCTGGGTCACTCTGCTTGGTTTTTAAGCTGTCTTCTTCATTTTACCAAGCTGATGTAAGAAAAGCCTTATATTTATGCTGTGTGAACCCTGCTGGGCTGGATTTAGAAAGAATTTGGGAAACTTGAGGCTGCAGTTTGGTTTAGTAGAGGAAGCAAATAAGTCCCATGGGGCAGCAGTTGGACATGGAGGTTACTGACAGCCCTCAGCGAGGAACATCTCACAGCTGATTTTTTGGATCTCTTCCCATGTAATCCAAGTGCAAGAAAAAATGTTGGAAGGAAGCTAGACAAAGTAGATGAGGAGAGAGGGGGCACTTCTCTGTATTTTTTCCATTTTGCAGCTACTCAGCATGGGGCTGAAGGTAGTGAATACAATGGGCTTTGACAATTTGAAGCTAATTTAGAGAAGGATTTGGGTTTAATGCAGTATTTTTCTCTATACTATTCACATACCTAGATTTTTTAATGAAGCCATCTTTTGAAAAGACATCAGCATTTTTTTCAAAACAGTGGATCTTTAGGATATATAACTGACAGAATAAGTAGGAAAAGTATTTCTAAAAAACATTAGTTGAACCACAGCAGACTTTGACAGAGTTTTATAATTTTCTGCTGCCAAGGTCTTTGAGCTGCTGTGAAATTGGATGGCAATACTGAATTGACTTTACTTCCCAGAAAAGAGTGAGAAAGATGTATGTTAATTTATTTTTGGTATTTGTTATGTTGTCATTTAGCCATATGGGAAAAGAAAATCAACTGGTATTTCATTTAACTTGTGATTTCTAATATGAATCATAATAAGTCACTTTGTAACTTCTTAAACTTTCTTAAATCAGGGAATTTGATTCTTGCTTCAGCATCTACTTGATTTTTAGAATAATGTTTTAGAACATTAATAAAAATCTCCTAGTGGGATAGTTATTTTGCCTTTTCCAGTTTTTGGCTTCCCACTTGGGTTAGAACTTTGCTTTCAGTCTCCTTGTCTTGCAGATGTCCCCCGTGTTGTTCTCATATTCATTGTACGCTTCTTTTAATGTGGTTGTACAAGCTGTCAGATGTTTACTTCTGTCAATATAGAACTTCAAGTTAATTGGGAAGATTTTTTGGGAAATGGTATGTTCTTTGTTAGTTTTTCAGTCTTAGGCTTTTCTAGACGCACACAGTTTGATCAAGTTTTGTTTTGCTACACAGAAAAATATTAATTCTTACATTAGATTATAGGAATGATCAACCAGTTAATGAAGTAAAGGCAAAAAAAGGGAAGAAAAAAAGGGAAAGAAAAGGGAAGAAAAGTGGAGTAAAATAGCGGCACTTTATTCTGATTTGCTGATGCAGAGCACAATCATATAGAGAAATTTCAATCTTTATGAAATTTAAATTTTAATGTAACCTAAATCATGAAGCCAAGTCCTACCTGAGGGATATTTTTCTTTGTCAGTTAACTAGGAGTAGGTATATTAACATCTTACTTATGCTTAATGTATTAACTGCCTGCTGTTGCTTAATGCATTAACTGTGTAAAGGTATCTGTTAGTAAAGTAAAACAAAGCAAGTATCATCCCAACCCTTAGGGAATCAAAAGAATTCAGCCTTTCTGCTTAGAAGACAACACCAACACCCTATAATCAAAACAGATCAGTTACGTGTAGAAATCTAGTAGGATTTCCTTGCCCACATTTACTTGTTCAGAGTTTGACACATAAAACCAACCCTCCAGCTGTATCAGAGAGAAAAATCAGGATAAAGCCTGCTCAGTTAAGGACCAGCCATCCCCCGTACAGCACAGTGTGTTCCTGTGGGCTGCTGTACTGCTCTGCCATTGTGCTTCTGGAGAAGTAAAGGCAGGTGTTTGCCTCTAAGAATGAACACTGCTTTCGAGTCAAGTGGCCCTCTTGGTTTGTGTAGCACAATTCCCCACAGAGCTGTTCCTTGGGGTTGCTGTCTCCAGTATAAAGGAACCGCTCATTCATCCCAGATACTCCCTTCAGTGTTAGAGGTGGAGAAAGCATCATCACTGGGAAGGATCAGAAGGGAGTTTCTAGAGAGTAAGAGGCCATGGAGCATGATTTTCTTGTCCTATGAGACACTAACCTAAAATGCTGTTGGTTTGCCTTGTGGAATATTTTTTTATTTCTAAACCCAAGGTTTATGAATTTTAAAATACATTATCAGTTCTGTTTATTTTATTCATGCTTGTAGTTTCCTTGTCACAAATGTATCTATTGTCATCCAGGTGAGATGCACAAAACCGTACCATTACCTCCACCATGGATTCTTGCATAAAATTATTCTAGTCATCATTCCTGCAAGTACCATTTTGAAGCCAAATCACTGTGTTTCATGTGTAGTCAGGAGAATAAATTCAGAGAAATAGCTGTAAGTGATAAATATAACCCTGTTACTTTTGGAAGGAGAATTCTTGTTCAGTAATTACAGATATTATTAGCTATAATTTAGAGGCTGCATTATCATTTATCCAGTTGAGATGGATGTTCCTTTCCAAATCACAGCTGGGAGCAAAGATCCCAACTTCATTAGACATATACACTATATATCTTTACTGCCTCTTCCAAAGAGGGACAAAATGTGAGAACAGGTCAATAAACTGTAGTTTCACTTGAAGCAATTCTAGTTAATTTAATCTAATTTTTGCATTTAAAAGTGCCCTGGTTTTATTGACAACAGAGTAGGAGCACCTGTGGCTTTCACCCAGGGAAGCTGCTACAGGGGCTTAGGATGATGTGCTGGTATTGCCTAGGCCAAGCTCTTTTTGCTTGCTCAAGGGGTTTATTGCAAGTTGGGGAAGCTGCAAATATGAGCAGTTCTGTTTGGGCCTTAAAGGATGTAGTTTAGCTGTGGAATTCCTACTGATGTTAATGATTTACAGGGCAGAACGCATGCTTTGTTTCCATGCCATAGTTTGGAGTTGACTCCAGGTCAACTTAAACTATATCCTAATTCAGGGCATGTGACTAGTGTTGCTGGGCTTAAGAGGATTTATGTATGCATGAGTTCTTGCTTTTGTAATGGTAAGAAGTGGGACACACAAAGAATTAAAAAAACTTTTGTTAAATCTGAAAATATTTGCAAGAGGCTGCAGTTACAATTTACTTCTCTGAAGCCCTAAATGGGTGACTTCTGCCTACTTTACTCTTTGAAAAATGCAATTGTTAAAAATTAAATTATAGATCCAGATTTTCTAGTTATTACAGACAATTTCCTTGCAGACATCCTTAGTAGGGAACCTCAGTTTCCTTATTATCAATGAATTATATAGTTAAAAAACTATTATTTAAATCTTATGCCAATATTTCAATGTTCTTTTGCTTTTCTCTTTTTCTCTTTTTTTTCCTCTAAGCCCCTTCTTTGTTCTGTGGGTTTTCTTTTGTAACTCCTCCAGACTACAGCTTTGTTCCCCCTTCCTCCACTCCTTTCTGGTCAGGTACTGCTTTACTGCTTTTATATTTCTTCTAAATTTGCTTCTGTTGTTTCTGTGTGCAGCAAGTGAGGGAAGGGACGAATCTAATACTTCAGGTCTTCTCTGACTCAAAAAACTGAGTTATTACTTGTTTTTCTTGGATGTAACAAAAATAAAACTCTTGAACTTTTGAATTATTGCTGCTTATTGCAGTAAGCAGTTTGAATAGGAGTTGCAAAGCTCAATAGTTGCAGCAGATTCAAGACCACTTGACTGTTAATTTGCTATGCAGTTGACATCTATGAGCTACGTATTTTCAATGTATTTGCTCAAATGCACAAACATGGAAATCTCAGTGCTTGTTGGTAAATAATACATTCGTCCCATCCCTGCAGCAAATCATACTGCAGTAGCATCTTAGAATACAGTAGTTTTTTTTTTTTTGTAGAGAATGCTTTCTTTAAACTCGGCATTAACATTATTAATTAATTTTGCCCGTCTGTTTTCTAAATATGGTTTTCTTTATTTCCATTTAACCATCTCTGGCTTTAATAGATGCAATCATTTCAAACCAAGAGGCTGCATAAAAATGCTAAAAGTAGTAAC
Source organism: Zonotrichia albicollis (assembly GCF_047830755.1). Lineage (NCBI taxonomy): Eukaryota > Metazoa > Chordata > Aves > Passeriformes > Passerellidae > Zonotrichia > Zonotrichia albicollis. The sequence continues at coordinate 20,930,701 of NC_133826.1, read as the reverse complement.
ATTGGTGGCCTCAGTCAGTGCATCAGTATGGGTATCACTTGCTCTGATCTCTAAGATTTGGTCTGCAAAGAGGTGAACTGCACCACTGGACAATTTAAGAAGAATTTTGCCAGTAGAAAGGTGAATGCCTTTGAGGAGCACGTGGAAGGAGCTGCTGATGTGGAGAAAGCAGCACTTGCTCAGGTTACACTGGCCTGCCTTTGTGTGCAGGGGTGGAGGACACTGCCCGGGGTGTGCAGAGCAGGAGTGGGGCTGGCTTTTGCCCTAGGGAAGGGAGGTGTCCAGCACAAATGCAGATGGAGTCATCAAGATCTCAGCGGGCATTATGTTTTACACCTGCCCCACAGAGACTGTCCAAATTATTTGGTGCTCTGAGAAGGGTTCTTGGGGCTTCCCATAGTTTCCTGAGGGGAAAAGGACTTAGGTGGCAGCTTTGTAGGAGAATGGTGACTGAGCTTACTTGGGCTGAGAGCATCTCTGGTGACCCCTCCCTCGATTCACCCCAAGGATTTCAGTCTCCATGTCTTGGGCTACACTTGAATGTTTTGCGCCTCAGTTGTTTCTTCTATTTCTATGCCCTTACATATAGATATTTTTGGGGCAGATACTTCTTTTCAGTAGTCACAACAATGACTGAGAATCCAAGCTAGAGGGTGCCCTTCCAGTTGACATTTGCTTTTATGAAGGACACATCTGTGGAAAGCCATTTTGGTGTAGCTGTTTGCCCTGTAGTGGTGACGCTCAGCTGGACTCCCTGAAGCACTCACCTGATCTGAAACAACATGAAGGAGTTAAATTTTAGCTCTTTGCTCACTGTAAATACTGTGAGCTTTTGTCCTTTTGGGCAGGGATAGAAGAGGACATCTTGCATTCAGCTGCCCAGTACTTGACTGTAAATTCCATTCTTACTGAAACTGGTATCTGTTCCATGAGAATAAAATTGTGAAGTGGCCTACGGTGATAGAACAGCAATCAAGACTCAGTTATTTGAACCTTATCACACATTCCCATATATTCCCACAATGAGGTTTCAATAAATTGTAACGACATTCTTTTTTTTATATGAAAAACTGCTGTATCAGAAAATTCATTAATAACTATAATAATAGGTATCAATTCAATGTCTTACATATCACAATATGCCAGTTTAAGTATTTTGTTACACAAGTGCAAAATATTAAAGGAAAACATTGATCTGCAGTGCTTAATTAACCATATCTACCGATTATATTCTGAGAGCTTCATATATTTGCTTTCTTTTTAAAAATAGCCCAATAATTTGCCTACATTAAAACACCAAATACTTATTTCATGACATTACAAATATTTTTTTCAAAAGTATCTTCAGTGGTGGCTTAGTTCTGCTGATCTGGAAGCTGGTAACAGAGGAGGAGGTTACGCTGACTGCTGAGCCCTACTGAAGGTGCTGCCAGTGCCTGGATAAGGGCACTGAGGTTTGGTGAAACAGTAAATGTACAAGTGAATGTACATGGCTTCAAGGAGCTTGGAAACTAATACACAGGAGCAACCCTCAGGGCAGTGGCTGCAGATTTATGAGGAGGCCAGAGCACAAGGAGAGAGAAACAACTACTCTCAGCTTTAATAATACTCCATTGACCTTCATGGAATTCAAGCATGTGAGCTAGACCAGCCTGCTGTGATCACAGGGAACCTCTGTTGTTTGCACCCCAGATGCATCATCAGTGGCTCAAACTAGTATTAAAATTCATTTGCACCACATCTATTTCACTGGTAATGTCCAATATACTCCAGTGTAAATCAAAGCTGATGATAGTTCCTGTAGTCATCATCTTCTGTTTGCAGAAGGAAAGGCTGGATTAAGTAAAAGCACCTTTTTCTCATTCACATATGCACTTTTCATTTGCCTCCTTTGGATTTCTCACTCTATTTCCAATTAGTTCTCTGAGTATCTCCCTTCTATTACACAAGGTTTATTTATTACTGCTTTTTAACAGCTTCTTTTCGTTTTTAACACTTTCTCTTTCCCTCCCCCCCTCCCTTTAATTTCTCATTCATCCACTTGCTGGCCCTTTCTTTCCATCAATCTATGCTGTAAATCCCATTCTCTCTCTGAGTTCTTCCTGTAGCTATCCTCTTTCTGTCCTTCACTCAGTGTTGCTTCTCTTTCCCATCTGTCCAGGTGTCCTTTCCATGTGTTGTCTGCCCTCAATTTTATTTATCCCAGGACAGCACTAATTGGGAATTCAGGGCTGATAGCCTCTACTCAAGGTGTTTTTGTGTTTGTGTCAGCAGAGAGATATGGTTAATATTTTTTTCCAAAAAAAATTAGCACTGTCATTTTCCTGTATTCCATCACTCATCTGGCTTACTTTTATATATTTCCTATCATGAGCTTCACTTTTATTTGAAAATATGGATCTTGGATTCTAAATTAATCTAAATTCTGCTACTTTCTGCCTCAAGACTTTTGAAGATATATGGTTTTGATTTCTCTTGCTTCTTTCTCCTTTTCCTCTCTGCTTTGTGACTTGAAAAAGTTAAAAGTCCTCCTTTCCCCCAGATGTGCTCCTCTTTATTCTCTATCCTGATTTTCCTTGCTATTTTCCATTTTTATTATTTGTCTATGCATTTCTTTCCTTCTTAGTTGTTTTCTTCCCCATTTTCCCCACATTTCTTCATCTTTGCTTCCTGTAATTTTTCCTTGCCCCTTTATCTTTCTAGAATCTGAAATTATACTCTGCTCCCCAGAATCACACCTTGCATCCTGCAGTGCTTCTCCAAATCTGTCAGTGAATGCTGCACGCCTGGGAATGCTTACTGACCCTCCAATCAATAACTGCTCCTCTTTTTTCCTTTCTCCAAAACAATTGCTGCCCACGATGTGCTCTTTCCCTGTAAAATTGATTACTGCAATGCTGATAAGGTATAGGACATTACATTCACGTCAGGGTCTAAACAAGTGCCATCTACATCTGACTGGCTAAGAGGGGGTAAAAAAGCATGTTTGAGCTTCAATGTGCTTAATATAGCACCTAGGTTTTTGCAACATCAATATAAGCAATAAACTGAGAGGCTGGTTCTCTGTTATATGGCATCTTTTACATAACTTATCAGGTGTCTGATAAGCATACTCTACATAAGCAGTCGGAAGGGTTGGACTAAGCTTTAGTGACATGATATAAACATTATCTGTTATCAAAACCGGGTTTTAGGCATTCTGTTTCTGTGATAGCTAATATTATTTTACATGTAGTATTCCTTGTTAGTTTAAAATAAATAGTTTATATTTTCTCTTTAAGCTGAAAGTATTTGAACATATTATGATTTTCAGATATTTAATACTATTATGTGTCTATGATCCATTGGAGTCAGAAGAAAACCTCAACACAAGCAGAATGAAAACTGTTAAGGTTTCTCAGCTCATCTGCTGTGTTTTGGGTTCTTGATTTAAATTAAAGGCACCTAGATATGAATTCATGGTATTACACTGTTGAGGGCACTGCAAAACTAGAATCTTAAAGGCATTTCCGAAGGTCTCTTATCTGTTAGGCCATGCCTACTCTCCTCTCATTATCCTCACACTGGAATCATTGAGGATTTCTTTTGCAAGTTTGGATATTCTATCTACATCAGCATTGGAACAATTTCCTATAAAACTATTTGGAAAAATGATGGTTTTTGAGTTTTTGAAGTGAGGCTTTTTGTGCCTTTGCTTTTTAAAAATTCTTCACAGCTTTATATTATTTAAAATGTCTGGGCTTTACATTGGCAAAATTCTTCTATATTGATGTACCTTGAAACTTTAAAGTGTTAATTTCACTGAACCTTAATTTTATAGAAAAATTCAATGGTGATTTACAGAATGAACTCCTGAAAAGAATAGATTTACATCAGTCAATATTAATGCAGATTGTGACAAATGATCCGTGGAAATTTCCTGTAGAAAGTCTGTAACTTTTTGCTCATGCTGATGTTAGCTTCCAGTTTTAAGTGCATTAATATTTAACTTGGGAGTTGTTTTTTGAAAGAACAGCACCTTATTCTGTATGTTTTGCTTCATTAGAAGTCTAAAGTTAAATCAACTGTAAATGCTAATAATTCTTTTGGAAGGAAATTAGTGACCTGTAAAATATGTTGATGTATATAACTGGCAGCAAGTTTTATTATGAAGCACAAGAATAAAATAATTGAGATGTATTTAGCAATCTTAGGATGGGGAATATTTTATTTATGGCTCATCTAGTTTGACTTTTCTTCTAAAAAATAAAGAGGACTTTTCCAAAAATGACCAAAAAAAATCCCTTCAGCTTTTATACTGTTAACCTATATTTAAGTCTTATTGATGTTTGTAGTGCAGATGTTTTGCATAAAATGAATGCCAGTGTATGTTGCTGTTGAATCCTTGTTTTATATTTTACAGTATTTCTGTTTACAGTGGTTTGGCAGCCTTGCCTCAAGCAGCCCTAATATTAATCTCCCCATGTGCTTCCTTCCAGTGCTGAGCCCGAAGGTGATCGGCATTGCCATAGCCAGGTACGACTTCTGTGCCCGGGACATGCGAGAGCTGTCCTTGCTCAAAGGGGACGTGGTCAAAATTTACACCAAGATGAGTGCCAATGGCTGGTGGAGAGGTGAAGCAAATGGAAGGGTAAGGCTATTTATTTTCCTTTTCCTGTGTTTCTTTCTGCCTTCACTGACAGTGATTTTGTTAAAAAAAAAGTGTGATCCTGCATTGTGTATTTAAATTCAAAAGATGGAACATGTTCTCATCTTTGTTTCATAGCAGCGAGGCAGAACTCTTGCCAGGTAGCTTTCCCAGCATCTAAATTATTGGTTATTTAATGTGACCTAGCAGGCTGAATATTTGGGCTAGGTTATATGTTTGGAAAATAACCAGGATTAATAGCACTGCTGCAGTTGACCTTTCTTGAACTGTTTTGCATGCAGATACTTGGGGTCAGGTTCCTGGTGCTGTGGAGCTCTCTTTAGCACTTTACCACAGAATGATTTCCCACATCTTTCTGCCAGAACACAATGCAATGGAACCAACCACCTTTTTATAGAAGGCTGCTGCTTTGATCTCTAGGAATGTGGCCCAGATGAAGTGACACATTTAGCAGGGATTTTTATGAACTCACTTTACACCCTGCTCTGAGACTTGGAAGGGAAGTTTCAGTTTTGACCTATAAAGGGTTTACTGTTTCAATCTTAGTTTACTGCCTTATAATGCAGATTAGTCAGAAGCATTTGAGACTGCTGTTTCCATGTTTAAAATGCTGCGTCCAGGGTCAAGGAATGTAAATTGTCTGAAACTGGAAATGATGGTTGCAAGTGCAGTTGAAGTGAATGTCCAGACTTACTGTTTTATGCAATTTGGAGAATCTTTTTTGTTGTGTACATGAGCTTGGTTATGTTAAATGGTTACAGCTTTTTAAATAGTCAATTAGACCAGAAGAAATAGGGAAGCAGAAGAAATACCCATTGTGCTTTATACATTTTACAGTGAAGAAAGCTGAACAACTCACTGTAATGCAGCTGCCCACATTCTAACAGAAGGCAAGGAATGTCCCTTTAAGTGCTGGCATTCCTTGGTAACTTTCATAGCCTGGACTTGACATTATAAATTCACTTCCGGAGATATTTTGGCAAGGTAGTCTAAAAATTTCTGCAGTCACCTCTTCTAGTCATGCTCTAGGTTTGGTTTTGAGTTCTTTCATGCATGTTAAATGGACTTCAGGTAAAAAGAAGTCTGAAGAAACCTAAAGCAAATACACAAAATAAGAAATATATTACATTGTGTCACTGTATGTCGTACATAAATCTTATTTGGCACATCAATAATTTCAGAATGTAGACAACTTTATAACTTCTGAAGTGTAGGACACTAGATTCTACTGTCTTTATCTTTGTAATCTTTTTAATATATGTGCAGAACAGACCCATCCTTGCTGTGCCTAGGACAGCCATTAACAAAAAACCCTTGTGCATCTCATGTATTATTTTGTTTTGCTTTTCCCCTTTTTAGGTGGGCTGGTTTCCATCAACTTATGTTGAAGAGGACGAATGAATTAAAAACTATCCTCTGCTGACCAGCAGTTTCAGGGATTGTAAAAATTTATATCTTCAATGTGGTGTTGGTCTTGTTAAGTATTTAAACAGCGACACTTTTGCCTGTCTGAACCTTCCAGTCTTAATGTTGGGATTTATACAGAAGTTTGGGCTGACAGATTATTACCTTCCCCAGAGCTGTGCAAGAAACAAGCTGCCAGTTTGCCATCACTGGGGATCAGTACAAAGTCCAACCCTCACCTTCCCAGAAGATCTTTGGAAAACAAAATTCTTTGTTCCTTTGCATTTCACCCTGTACTACACCATGAGTACTAGCAATTGCTGAATATTTAACATTTCTCTTCCAGCTAACATCTGTGATGGTACAAGGAGATGAAGGCTTCTTATTTCATATTACTGCATGCAGAAAACAAATTTCAATCATTCCAGTGGGCATAAAGTATAGTCAGTAGACTTGTCTTGAGACATCAAACTACTTTACTTATCAGCTTACAAACCATTTTAAATTCACAAAAACATTCTGAAGGAAATGTATAGTAAATATGAGTAGCATTCATACATATGTAATTACTTAACTGGCTACATTGAGGTCCTGCCTAGATCTTCTAACAATCTGTTTAAAGACATTCTAAAGAGGTGTAGTGATGTGGTATTGCTTTAAAAAACATTCACAAAGTGGAATAGTGTGATCCTTTATTGTCAACTCAAGCCTTTTTATGTGAGGTTTTTCATTTAAGCAGCTGACAATAAAAGTGCAGCTGGGGGATAGTCATGACAAGATGAGCTGAAAGTTTTCAGCAATAACATTAAATAAATATTGCAGACTTATTCTGAAGGAGAAAATACTAATGAAAGATGATGTCATTTCTCAAGAACAAAAGTGTTTACCTTAACCTCTTGGTTGACTTAGATGAACTTCAGTGCTTTCAATTCAGTTCTGTCTTTTCCTAGTTATACAGGAGTTTCTATCACCTTTTGAGAATGGAAATGGAACTTGCAAACTTCCTTCTGCCCTTTCCTTTCTTGTTGCCCGAGATGTCAATGGCAGTTCAATGAGGGAGTTGTCTTGTTGCAGTGTTCTCAGCATCCCCAAATGTGTCTAGGTTAGCCAGCATGAAAGACCAGGCCTTGTAAAGTGGTGTCCACTGCTTGGTGAGGCAGTGTTTACTGTAATTATGAAGAGTTAGAAATGTAGTTACAAGCTAAAATACATGTGGATGATGTCTTCAGATATTCAGTTCTAAATATTTAAGTAATGTCACTTGAAAACTTGAAAGAAAATCAAGCTCTAAAATGAAGTCAATTCATCCTGTCCTACATCCTCTCTTTTGCTTTTTGCCTGTTCTCTTTTTCTGCTGGCATCTTAAAGTTAGTGTGCACTGTCACTGCACAATTTAACCCTGCAGTGCTGTCCCAGTCTACAAGCACCATAATCTCCACTATTTGTCCACAGAGCAGAATCTGCTAGTACATATTTGGGTTTTTCTTTGGCTACCCCTAGGATTCTTTGCTTCTTTCTGGCCTTTCCTGGCTACCAAGAAGAATCGAGCACAGCACAGAGTTCACAAAAACCCCTTCATCTCTGCAACTCTTACCCACCTGCCACACCTGGCAGGCAGTGCTGTGTGACCAGGGCAAAGAGAGGAGCTTCTCCTTAGAAACTTGAGAGATTCAGCCTTGCAGATGAAATTCTGCCCATGCTCTAACTTTTCAAGGATTTACCTCAAAATGATGTAAACTGTGATTGTGTTGAATGCATTACTTGATGGAGTAATTGAGAGCATTTGTAAATATGTACATGATGCATAAAAATTTTGTAAATGATGTGTACAGCAGCGTAGGCTAGAGTATGCAGTCTTTGATCACGTTTTGCCATGCAGTTTGATTGTCTGTTGTGAGCTTAATCCTGTATTCCTTAAGGAGACAAAGATGATGCTTTCCCAGTTTTGCCTGCTTAAGGGGTAGAGGAATAGGCTCTAGGTCTGTGAAGTGTTTAGTGCTTTACGTCATTTAGTTCTGACACGAGGCAGTTAAATTCAGTATGAGTTGAAAAATATAGCAGTCATTTTCAACAGCTTGGCTTTAGAATAATTTTGAGTATTCTCTCCATCCTAAAAATGTTGTAAAGCATTTAAGTAATTCCTGAGTCCAGTAGTCATCCTTTGAGAAGAATGAAAGCCATAGGTAAACTTTACTTTTGTGTGTAAATCTGCATATCATTGTCTGTGTTTAATGCCCTGTATTGATTGAGTTAATGCTGCATCTTAAACTATATTTTGAGTACCAAAGACTTCCTAAATATTCTGGAGCATCTCTTTCATGTGCTGCTTTTATCTGTATGGAGTTGTTTTATGTCATGCAATAATGGAGTTACAGTACTTTAATTTGTACTATTTTGTAAATATGTTAAATATAATAAACTGGTTAATTTTTTTGTTTAATGACATGTCAAAATGTGTAGTTTGCTGCTGTGAAGGTTGTGCTTCATTTGTCTCACCATCTTCTCATTGTGAGAAGTTGATAATGGTTTGTTTCTGTCTCCAAGGTTTATATAATCCTTATTTAGCTGTAAAACTGAGCTGTCAGTGTAAGTGGGATAGTACAGCTTTCCTTGAGAACTTTTTATTGTCAGGATAATATGACTTGTGCCAGGAAGTGCTGAGGCTTCTTTGTTTTGTGTGGGTTTTTAAAAAATTTATTATATTTTTAGCTATATAGAATCAGTCATATACTAATGATTTTTGATATTTGTAGTTTTTTTGTTTGAAAAGAAGTTGTGCCTAAAAAGTTTGATGTGTAACTTGTCACAACATTTTTTCCACCTTCTTTTTTCTTTCTTTCTTGTATATAAATTAACATATACATTCAGGCCAAATTGAACTCAGGTTTGAAAACACAGTGTGTCTGATTTCATGGGCTACTTGATAACCTTTTTGTGATGTAGCCCATTCATGTATTTTTTACAATGTAACATGCATTATTCATGTGTTTATAAAAATATTTCTGGACAGGTGAATTAACTCAGCAAGGACAGTGATGATTCAGTTGCAGTAGGGTTTTTTTGTGTCCTTTTCATTTTTCAGTAAGAGAGGTTTTCTTGTGGAACTGCCCTTCTAACAGATAATTATTAAACCTAATGAGGCATTTACACATCTCTGCAGATGTAAGGCATAATTTTTCTGTCACCCATGAACATATCACATAACGAAGAGTCACACCTAATGTGGGATGCAAAAATGTGTCCCAATTAAATGCTCTTGTTAACAGTATCACACTCGGTCACAGACATTCTCTCCTTCCCCTTGTATGTGAGAAGAGATGTCCTCTGATGGGTGAGAAATTGAGAAAGCACTGTAATTAGGACACAAGAACCACTTGTGGCTGTGTTCTCAATAGTTTTTTCTTTTTCCATTGTAAGGCTTGGAAGCTTGAAAATCTTGCCTAGAAAAAAAATCTATCCTGACAATGAAAATTATGCCAACCAGGATTCCTTTCCCCTTTGCCTGTCAGGCAAGCCTGAGATGCTCTGAGAAGAAGAAGAAAAGAACAATTCTTGAGGTTTTAGCAATTTATAAAGGGTAGACAGAGGTACATCTAGAAAGAGGTGGTGCTTGTTTATACAAAATACCCAGACTCAGACCCCGGTTTTGTTTTGTTGACTTTAATGCTCAGTTCAAAAGGATTTGTTTCTATTAATCCTTGTCTCCTTGCTGGAAACTGGGCTGCTGAGAGCCTTACATTACTATTTTCTCTGACATTCAAGTTGTTCTCTTCAGAGCATGGCTTATTTCATTTGAGTGACAGAAGAAGCACCCCGTCCTCTCCATTTTATTGCTGAGCACATATAATAATATGACACAGTATTTCTTTGGTTATTTTGGGTCATCTACTTCTTTGTGTCCTCCAAACTTGTGTTCACTGGGGGTCATGGCACAGAGTTAGGAACAGAAAACCTTGGTGGAGTGCAATGCTGTCCAGCAAGAGCTGAGCCCTCAGTGCGTTGTCAACCCTGTTTTTGCTGCAGATGTAAAATGTGAGGCTGTAAGAGCTGGGATGATGGCAGTCAGCACCACCTGGGGCTCACCCAGCACAGGCGTGAAGGGAGCTGCCAGGCAGGGATGCTCTGCCAGGCAGGGATTCTGTGTGTGTGTGTATGTGTGTGTGTAATGCTCAGTCGTGTCCCAGGCTACCACAAGAAGCAGGAGCCAAGCAGTGAAACACGCTGTGGGATTTTGGCTCTTTCCTATATGTCCACTCTGTGGAGGAGGGGTGGTTTTGGGTAATTAGGCATCCTAAAGCTGCGAGATGAGATGTTAATCATATCCACTCTCTCACAAAATGCTGAAATGTATGATGCATACATAATTAGCAAAAAGAAATATAGAAAGGATTAAGCTTCAGAAATTGACTGCGGAAGGGTGATTCACTGCATTATCTCAGCAACTTCCTTTGAAGAACAAAGAGCCGTTTGTTTTTATAGCAAATGAAATTTGGGTTTCTAATTTAGTTTTATAATTCCTGATCTGCTGTAGTGTATTCTGCTCATTCATTATGAGGATCTCTGCTGCTTACATGACTGTGAAGTTAGATTTTATTTAATAAGCCTCCTGGAACATTTGAGTTATTGGTGATTTTTTCTGGATTCCAGTTTTCTACCTGATAAATCTGCTTTTTGCAAAATATGTGAGTTCATTATAAAAGGTTGCAATCTGACCTTAGGTAAACTTACAGGTACAAAAAATGGCAGGTTCAGAGGTGGCTGTTTACCAAGGGGCATCAGGCTGGCTTGCTTCTTTCAGAGCTGTTTTTTTAAAATGATGATAGTGGCTTTGGGAAGAACAGAAATAGAGAAGACTAGAAAACAAGTAAAAAGTTGATGCCACATCATAAACAACCTGGTGTGTGGTAACTTTTCTAAATGATTGCCCAACATATTATATGTCTCTGGAACAATTGGATTGGAAACAGAAATTCTCTTATGTCACCATGTGGGAAAACATTTGCTAATGTGGTCCTAAGCAAGGACTCTCGCCAGATAACTCTGTTTTCAATTAGTTGTCTTTTTTCCCAAAGCAATTGAAAGGTCTCCTCAAGGAGATGCAGTATTATTTCTAGGATTATAATTCTTACTTCTGCACAGGACTAATGGAAATATGTATAATTGAAGAAACCTTTTGTCTGGTAGTTTTACAATTAATGTCCTTATGGCCTGTAGCTATCAATAATGTGCAGTGTGCCAGGAGACCCCCACCCTCCTCGGTTACCTGGGTATGTACAAAGATCTTTTCTACTTCTTCTCCCTTCCCCATTACAAAGTTCAACACAGGTGTGGTACAAGTCCCACAAATATTTACACCACGTGTGTGGGGAGAAGAAAAATACAGGCAGATCATAAAAGCAGTCCTGCCTGATTTTTGTTTTGGTAGCATTAATTTCTATTGTTCAGGAAAGGGCAGGATGGGACTTCTGTTAGCTTTTGTATCGACTGCTATATTCCCAAGAACTATCGCAAGTAGAGGATGCAGTCAATGGCAGTTGGAGAGATTTATGGTTTTTGCAGTTGTGTTTTAATATATGTATGTGGCATGTAAGCATTATCGCAGTTCACAGTATTGGATTAGGTAAAGATGAAATTAGATGATTAAGAGGCCAGTTGATCTCCAGATCAGAATGGCAGGATATGGAAAATCAAACTGTAGAAATCTAAACAAAGTCTAGATTCAGCTTCTCAGCCTTTGTAATTTTGATTTGTACTTTAGGAGAACATGCCTTTTTTTGTAAATTCTCCTGAATATGGAAATGCAGGTTTAGTCTTCTTGTTACCAGAACTTGATTACAACTCCTCAAATTTATACAGTAAGACCAGATGCACAAAATCCTTTTGGTATCTTCTGAGACATGCTAGTAAACATTTTCTTTTATATATATCTACAGGTGTACAAAAGATTGCTACAGAAAATATTTGATCATAGTTGTCTTTTATATGCTACTCTGAAGAGTCACACGGCTTTAGAAAAAGTAAGTTTCTAAAAGCAATGGTTCCCAGCCTGCACATTCTTTCCTTTCAAGTCACTGATGGGCTCAGTGTGTCTCTAGGGAGTTAAGATCCCATGCTCAGGGATGTCTTTTTCAAATGTACCCTTCCCCCAAAAAAATTCTTGACAAATACTTCTTGGTTATGTCTAGAATAAATTTAAAATATTTTGAGATAATATCTTGTAAGCAGGGGCTGTGAGTGGACAGGGGGATTGGGTCACTCAGATACTGATACACTTGTAGTTTAGGAAAGAGTATGCAGTTAAATATCCATGAAGTTTTATTTACAGGTGGGAAGATTTATCTGTACCAGTTAAGACTGGGCAATTCAGCTGCTGTGGCTAAGCAGCTGAAAAGAGTAAAAGTGAACCATGGACAGAACAGAAGTTGACAGGATTTTACTTTGAAGAAGGTAAATACTGTATTGATGCCTAGTAATGGGAACATCATCTGTAAAATAGAAGTCATCATTTAGTTGATTTCTGGTAAGGCTCCAGCTTAAGTTCTTTGTCCAGCTTTGGTTACTAAGGCCTGTAAAGGATACAGGGAATAGGATACATTGAAAATATTCCTGAAGAGACTTAACAAATGTGAAGAGACTGGAATTGTCTGAATGGAAGTACAGAACAGGCTAAGGGGGGGATGTGGCAATAGCATCCACATAACTAAAAGGTTTTACATAACTTAAGAGACTGAACCCTTAGTCCAGTCCTAGTCAGTTCAGTGAATTATTTCAGTTCCTAGTCAGTGTGAACAGTAACAGGAAACACAGCCTTGAACTGAAGAAAGGGGACTCAGTTTTTAGCAAAGCTTTCTGAACGAGCTACATAGATACAAAATTACCCGGGCAAGTTGTGTTATCTGCAGCCTGGAGGTGTTTGAGCTGTGGTTAGCTAAATGTCTGTCAGGGGTGGTTGATGTGGAGTTAGAGATGCCTGGGGTACACATCACGCGTTCTTTGGAGCTCCTGCTGTGCTTCCTCCCTGGAACTGCCTGAGCCGTGCAGGGCTGCAGGTGGCTGCTGGTGTTTACCAAGATCTCATGCAAGTGTTCCACCACCGTGTAGAGGAAAAGGTAAACCAAAGGTAATGAGGTGAACATCCACAGCTAGCAGGCTGCTCAATATGCAGAGTTTGAATGTTGATGAATTAAAGCAGTTTCTTCAGGAGATGCAATTGGCTCATATTTAGCTCACAGTGTAAAAATGTTGTAAAACCACAGTCTTTAAGACTTGCTTCACAGTGGGAGGCATGAGCTGAAGAGCATTATTGCAGTTCACAGGTTTATTTTTGATAGAACATACTGTTGCTGCAACATATGTAGGTTTGTAAAATCAAAACTTTTCTTAAATATATATTGATTTCAGGGAAAGTTAACAAGAAAGGCAGCTAAGGTATCATGTCTTTCTACTTTGTTCTGAACTTAAAGAAAATGGCAGATGTGAGAAAGAAATGACTTTGCTTCAAGCCTTCTTCCCTCAGATCATCAAAGATTACATTTTTGTAAAACAAGTCCAGTTCATTTAGTTCTCAGGGAGAATTTGTGAAAGTACTGTAGTATTGAAATTTGTCCCTAAAACACAGAGTAGCAAACAAGCCATCTAGCTTGACTGTACTCTTTTTTGAAGCCAAATGGTTGAATACTAGTGCTAAGATTAATTCTACTTGGTGTCTAAAAGCATCCTTTCCTTGTTTGACCTTCTCTAGATAAATAACAGTGTTAGCTCTTGGCATGGAATCCTTTTTCTCTGTTCTAAATGTGTATAAGGAGATGCAGCTGAATTTAGTCTCCGTTTTTGGATTGTCATGAGTATTTTGTAGGTAACAGTAAAATAAATCAACAAGCTGTAGTCTAAATGAAATGCATCTCATAAAATCTAGCTTTTTTCTCTTTCTGGCTCTTCATAATGAATGCACTGTGAAGAGAAGTTTTATTTGAATGTCACTGCATGAGCAGTTCTAATTACTAATAGAATTCATCAAACAATCTAGTAGTGTAGTGACATTAAGTAATAATTAATGAACTGTGTGATATGTGGGTGCATGAAGTGACAGTGATTAACCTGTGGCCTAACAGGATGTGCTTGGAAAACAAGCAGCATATGAGATGACACTTTGTTCTTCCCTGTGTCATTGGAGTTTGGCCTGTCTCCACTCACAAAATGAACATGGATTCAAAATCAACAACCAGTTGATGTGGTTGATGTGGCTGGTATTTGGAGCATGGAGCATGTACATGTTTCACTACACTTCAGCCTGGATGTGACATGGCTGCTTATTTTGGAGCTGGTATTAATGGGTCCTTTTGTGGCTTCACCTTACTTTCAGAAAGTTGGCAAAATATCAGGATTTGCTCTATTGCTAGATTAATTTTTTAATAAATTGTAAAACCTTTGTTATCTAGACACTGAAGTTACAGCTATATCTGTGTGATATGAAGATGTGACATAAAGCACACAGAATATTCTTTAGCCAGTGTTGAAAATCTTGCTGCTTCTAGGAGAAGAAATTGGTGGGAAAAATTAAGTTTTTCATTGGTACAGCCAGTATACTTACAAAGAACATACAGATTCTTCCATTTTCCAGATGAACAGTCAGTTTTCTTTCCACAGATTAGTGTTTCTGGCAAATCCTTTGTCTTTTATTCTCATTTGTGACTTTCTTCTCTGCCTGTGTAGTGTTTCCGTGGTTCCTTACGCTCCTTTGTATCCTTTGTTCCTCCCCCTCTTGTCTGATGACATCAACAAAAGAACACTTCAGTCAATTACTCATCCCTGTTTCAGCAAGCAGCACCAAGAGGCCTTTTTCCAGCATGTGTTAAGTTTTCACAAAGAGCACCTTGCCTTGGGCAGTGGTTTCCTATTATACTTACCAGTGCAAGAAACATGTAACTTTTAATTCCCCACATAGTGTGAAAAATGCTTAGTAGAGCATTAACTTCAACTTGTTGAAATATACATAATGGAGCAGCTTTCAGAACACTTCCCAGCACAGTAACAAGCAAGGGGCATATATATAAATAAAAGAAACCCTACTGTAGTAGGAAATCCAATGGCAAAACACACGCTTAAAGCATAATCAGCATTTGCTCTAGGTATTTGAAAGTGAGCATTTCTAGTATATATTGTACTTTCCACTTCTTTTCAAAAATACCAATGTTCTATATTGCATGCTTTGATGAGGAGAGAACCTCAAATAGCATCACCATGTCACCTACTCATTGGTGGCTTTTTCATATGGAAGGGTTTGTAGGATACTCTTGAGTGTGGCTTCTCGTGAGACAGGGAGGAAGTCTGTTGTAAGAGAGAACTGAACACTCATTTTAACAACATTCTGTTAACTAATGGAGCTTGACAGAATTTTTATATTATTTCAGAATATTTTATACTATTCTGTGACTTCAATGATCCATTGTGATCATGTAAAAAAGTAGGCTGTTATAAGAAAGTGAAAATTGTGAACTCAAAAGCCCTTTGAATGTATGTGGTTATTTCCAAGATCAGAATTCACTATTACACTTCCTGGAGTGTGGTTGGAGTCGTGTTATATTTTCTTCTAAGCTTTTGAAATGAAAAAATGTGTGAAGCAGAGACCATGGAGGATATAGACTATAGTCAGGAGCTTCAGAAGAAGCTCAAGCTTGAGTGACACTGATCTCCAGGGCATAGAGAGGAACATCAGCATCCCTGTAGCACATACATGAAAGCTGAGGTTTGAAGACAAAACAGAGTTGCACAGACTGCAACCTCAGGTACTGCAGTGGGAGGTAACCATTCCTAACTCTGAGCCTAAAACCTACAGTAATCCTACAGTGTCAGAAGTAAAGCAGACTAAAATTCAAGATCTATTGCGTTTACCTGGTTCTAGCTGTCTATCAAAGGAAATGCTCTCAGAACAATTTTTTGTATGCTGGAACCTGATGCTTTTTTACTAAACTCTCTGGGATGAAGAATCTGCTGAACAAAGTTTGAGATGCATTAATGGGGACTGCTTCCCCCCTGTTTCTTATTATTTGTTTTGGCTTTCTGATTCCAACAGTAAATGCAGAAGAAATCCAAGTTTTTTCGCATTTGTTGGGAGTCAGTTACAATTTACCCAAAGGGCAAGAGAGACCTGTTAGTTGAAATTATGCTGCTTTGTTTCACTGTTCTTGAATTATTAGGACTGCGAAATGAACAACATTCTTATTTAGCATGTTAGTATGACTAATTTTAAAAAGCAACTCTCCATCTACACTCTCATAATATAAGGGATAGTCAACAACTGTCCTATGTGTAACAAAGTCAGAAGTTTTCAATTAATCTTGCACCTCAGTGCAAACATACTAAAATGTTAAACCTGAAGTTACCATTCTCAAAGAGTTGATAGGCCTGTTTGTAGAAATGCTATGCACTAGTAGGTGAACAGAAGGTAGAAACTGGACTATTGCAGTCTATAGGTGCCCAGGCAATTTGTTGACATGAAGAGAGCCAGGGAGACCTGATAGTGCAGTTAAGGGAGTGTCAGACAAGGCTGTATCTGCTTTAGACACACTCTAAATATTGCTGGGAAGTTGGAATTGATGGGTATTGCAGACATGGTCAACAAGGATTCTGAGATGTTCTGTTTAAATCCCATAGAGAAAAAGATGTAAACTCTCCAGAGTAAGATTCCACTTTTGCTGACTGTTTGCTTGCTCTCTAGCATGGCCAGAAATGGTCAAGGACAGGCTCTTTCAGTGGAGAAAACTTTTTACCATTGAGCTCTTCTCCCTGGAGTTGCCTTGGACAAATGAGTGCTCACTGGTTAGTAGTTAAGTGTTTTCCTATTTTTTCAGAATTCTTCATGTACCTAAGAGTTTCAGTAGGTATATGTAGGCACAGTTTGTGATAATTGGGAGTGGGGCTGGCCCAGCCTCATCCCCGATGAGCTACAGCTGTGAGCAGCAGGTGAGCAGCACTGACAGCAACAAGCCATGGAGTGCCCAGGGGCACTGAGCAGCCACCAAAGGGAACAGAGGGCACACAGGGGCAGGGCACCAACAGGAGGTGATAAAGGTTGGGCTAAAGATCAAGAAGGGCAGAGCTTGCAGCCTTCTGAAGTGGTTTGGTGTTGCTCTGTGTGGGTGAAGCTTTCTGATATTGTATGGTGACACTGTGTGTACTGTGGCTGTCTGGACTGCAGCATGTGCAGCAGAAGGTATGCAGAAAGGACAACGTAGAAAAAGTTGCTGGAATACTAAGTGATTATGTTTATCACACTTCTTTTATTTTCCCCCTCTTTCCCTTTCCCTCATCTTCCCCTTAGGAGCTGTTGAAAAGCTTGACATCTTTTATGTTATTTATATTGCCAGACTTGTAAAGTTTCTTACCTGACAAAGAACGTGCTCAGTGCTTGCTGTGTGAGCTGCTGCCGTGTTTAGCTTGCTTGCTCTGAGGCATGTGGTGTTACACTGGAGTCCCTGCCTGTTTACAGACAGTGTTCACAGTAACTAGGAATCCCTTGTAAACAGGCAGTACTTCTCCCTGCTATTACATACAAATCAATAGACTTTTTGCAGCTGAGCAGATCATGTAATTTCTAATATAACCAAACAGGCAGCAGCATGAAGATGATATTGCCTAAAAACAGGTGCTAGAACAAAACAAATGGTTTTATTGATTCTCTGAAGTTTAATTAAATTTTCAAAATATTTCCACCCCATGACTTTCTTATGAATTGTTGGTACAGTATAAGCACAGCTTTCTAACTAGTTTCTGGTACTTTAAGAAAAAATAACATCAGATTAAAGGATATATTCTGCAATGTTTATACATGGGAAGAATAGGTATTTGTAGTGAAGAGATTACTATCCCAAAGGCTTTTTCTCTTTTAAAGTCTCAGCCTGCATAAGACTGTTTGAAATAGATTAATTTAGAGATTTTGAGAATTCTGTTGCTGAAGAAAACCATTGTATTTGTGAGGGGTGGGTAAGGGCTGTGTGCGTGCAAGAACAGTCTCTGTCAGTAGGACTGATGAAGCACTGGGTCTGAATGCTGGACTATTTTGGAGGCTGGGTAGAATACAAAGGGATATTTTAAATTAATTTTTAGAAAACACCTGTTTCCAGCCATTACAGAACAGGTAACAATTGATGAGTAAGGTGATGCTTAAGTCAATGGGTTTTGAAGAGCTGCTCTGATGATACTTCTGTCATCCATTTGCCCCACAGCTGGCACTCACTTGTTTGGCAATGATAACTGGCTGGTGTAGGAAGAGCAATCCCAAAGTCTGGTTACCCTGTACTGAAGATAGGTGGGAAAAATCCACCTATCTTGAAAAAATTGTGATTTGGATCCATTTTTCCTTGAGACAAGGACTACAACTGGTGCATTTGAATGTAGGAAATCAGACACTGCTCTCACAAATGCATGCTGGAAGATGTTTGATTCCATTATTTAGTTATGCTTAGTGCAGTCCTATAGAGACAGGATTCAGGGGAAGCTTTTGTTCAGAATTCTAATCATAGCTGTGGTGGAAAAACTGCTACCTGGACATTGCTGCTAGGACTGGAGAGAGCATAGATCAGTTCAGGGGCACTCTGCAGGGTACAGCCTAAAACTTGTACTAGAAGGAAGGAGACATTTTAAAAGAATGACATATAATTCTATCACACAATGTCCCTGTAGGAAATACAAGTCAAGTGCACCAATAAATGGAAGAGGAAAATGCCATGGAAGGCAGTAAATCAAAATGTAATTGATTGGAATATTTAGAGAGCTTAATTTCAATTACTGAAAGTGAGACAATGGCATACTGCAAACGTCTGAGGTTTGGAGGGAGATACTTGTGGCACTTAATGTTCATCCTTTTCTTTACTTCCCAGAAAAAGTGTGCTGGGGGAGCCCAGCAGCTGACCCTGAGGGACATGGCCTTATTGCTCATTTGGAACAGTGTGTAGAGCTTCAGCCTTTTCAATAGTTTGACAGTTTAAAACTGAGGAATTGGGCCATTAAGCACAAGATTTGGTGAGAATGGAAACAGTCTAGGAGCTTGGCTGTTCTCTGGTTAGCAGTGAAGCTCTTAGTCACTGAGTCTCAGAGTGCTGCTTTTGTGGCTCGTACTGTACTGAATCCTTATTAGAACTAAGGCAATGCCAGTCAAGCTACTGATAATTCCAGTGAAGTTATACACTTCCATCATCTCTCCCACATTTTTCACGAATAATTTCATGTCTGATTTCAGTTATATTTTAACATTTTCAATTGAAATGGCAATTATTCGTTGTCAGAACCCAGCTATTACTCTTGTCAAAAAGACATATGATGCATTAGCTTAAGGGCAATTGGCAATAACTACAGAGGTGACATTCAGTTACACAGGATGGGCAGGTTCCACATAGATCTTCCTCAAGTGGTCAGGGTTTGCATGCCCTGCAGTTTGCACTGTTTGGGAGTGCTGCCCAACTAATTGTGCAAAACCAAACCAAATTTCAGTTTGGCTTTGAGACCATTTTGCTGTGATTAACATCTGCTCTCCCGTAGTTTCATTGAAGTCTTTTTATGTTTGTGTGTTATTACTCACTGAAACGAGCTTGCTGGAGGGGGTGGAAGGGGGAGCACTTTGTTGCCATGTAGTCTCCCATAGCAGTTGTGATGACAAAGCTTTCTGATTACTGAGGGGCAGGGACCAAATTATATTTTCCTGCACTATTTCAGTTTGTGCAAGATATTCTTTGCTTGTCTAGATCCTGCTATCCTTCCTACTGAGGTTATGCTTGCTTTCACTTGTTACCTCTTGAGAGGTATTTGCAACATGATAAAACATCCTTTGTTTTATTTTATTGCTGCTGGACTTGTGGGACAGATTTTAGATGCATTCAGGAATTCCACACAATTTCTGCATCTTTGGAGCTTTATAAATCCAGTTCCACTGATGCAGCTGAAAGAGGCCCTCGTGTTTTCTCTCTTATAACAGGAAGAGTGGGAGTTATAGTCAGCTGTGCGTGAAGGGAGGGGAAGAAGCTACTGGGATGGTGTGATGCAGAGGGATTTTATTTTGCAATGACAAAAAAAATTTCTCACCACAAAGATTTTTTATTTAATATTGAATTGTTCCTCACTCTATTTTGTGACACAGTTTGACCTGATACATTTTTCTGGATGCACTGTAGTTAGTGGCAGAACCCGTGAAAGCTCAGGAAAACAAGATTTCACACAGTTAATATTTCTAATTCTGTTCTCAGTTATTAGTATACAGGCATTGTTTGCCATGTAATGTAGGGGGATAGAATATAAGAAAATAAAGATAGTGTAGAAAGTAATCTCACCCCTAAGGAGTTGCAGCTGGGCCAATTATCAAAGAATGAGGAACAGGCCTGACTTTAACAGGCAACAGCTGTAAGCAATGAGACGAAGATGCTATAAAAGAGTGGGTGGCTGGGTGAGGGGGGAACTGGAGTCAGGTGGCTGCTTTGTGAAGAATGAGTCAGTGCTCTGCTCTGAGGAACTGCCCATGAGAAAACAAAAAGAAGGTATGAAACTTTTGTGATAAGGAGACAACAGTATGGAACCCCTGCAATAAGATGACAACAATGTAATTTTTCTCTAATTCTGTGCTGTTTTACCCTTCTTTGCCTTATTTAGCTGGGAGAAGGCAAACAATGGATGATTTTACTTTGTGGATCCTTTTCATGTTTTGCCTGCTCTTAAACAAGATTTCTCTGTTGGAATCCAGTTGCCACAGGAGAGTGATAAACATTGTGACATTTCAAGTCCAATGAACAATATGATAATTTACACCTAATTACCTGAGCTAGTTGTACCCATAACTTCCCTTCACGGCCTCAGGAAGCTCATGATACCCACCACCCTTGTCCTGAAGAGTTCCCTGGCTGATCAGCTTGTGCCTCTCTGAGTGGGAGGGCTGGGCTTGCTAGTCTTATTTTGATGTACCTTTCTGCTTGCTGCTGGTGCTGCCCAGTCTGTTGTGGGCACTCACCTGGCCTCACTGTGTGGGTGAGTGCAGCACCGTATCTTGTCTCCTTACAGGGAATTCAGGGCTAGGAACAGACCATTCCTCCTCCTCAAAACATGTGATTACTGACCAGCTCCTGCAATCACTTGCCTTGCAAAAGCAGTGCTCCTTGTTTATGCTTTTAGTTATCTAAGATAATCTAGCTAACCCAGCATTTCCTTATTTAAAATGTTCCTTTTGGAGAGCGGCAGCTTTCAGCTGATAACCAGTGCCCTTTGTTCATCTTTCATTGCTGTTTTCCTCATGATCGTCCCCAGGGACATCCTGGTCCTCAGATGCATACTCTGAGAACCCAGTGGCAAAAAATCCCCATGGACAGCACTGTGGATATACAGGATGATTTCTTCCCAACTGTTACTGCAATGCTTCCACCAGCATATTTCCACCTCAGATCACATTTAATTTGCATCAAAAAAGCATAAATCCTTAATGAAAAAATTCCACATGTGTCTTCTGCAACAAGACACATAATTAGTGAAGACAAACTGGCTGCAGAATTTATACAGATACTGAATTCCTAGAAATGCAAACATTTGTAATTGCCTTCTTAATAAGATATGAAGGAATAGTAAATGTTTCTCTTTTTCTTGCATGTTACAAGAAGCCACTCAGTCACAACCAGAGCAATTAGAACAAATCCCAGAGCTCAAAGGCTGTGGCAGTTTTCTTGTCAGTATTAAGTAAGAACATTTTTTCCCCCAAATGAACAGAAGCTGTAATTTTTTGTAATGTGCTCACTTGTGGGCTGAGGGGCTGGCTTTCTAGCCACTCCTTGCCCTGACAGAATTTTCCTGAGCCCGTGAATGTTGTCACCATCTGGGAATGCTCACGTCCACCTTTGAGGTTTGTTCAGGCAGTGCTACATTAATGAGATGCAACTTTGTACTTCCCATTTCTTGAAATCCATGGTCATTAAAGTCGAATTAACAAACAAGCAACAGTTCTTACCTGTTGTGGTGCTTCTTAAAATTGTTTGCCACTGGAATCTGTTCCACAAAGAATGAAAACCCAGAGCTGGCCAGTGAACAGCTGCACAACCTTCTGTACCAGCAAGAAAATGAGATGGAAATCAGAGGCTGGAAGTGGTGCAAGTGCAGGTTTGCAACAGAGTAGAAAAAAGAAAATCCCAGCAATGTGTTTTCTGGCTCTCTGAAGATAATGAGTGCAATGATGCCGTAACTTCAGTGGGAACAGAAGCAGACCCCTGGAGAATAGTGGTGGGATCTATAATGTAAACCCCCTGCTAATAACTCTGTTAAATAGCTTTGGTGTTGACTACAGAAGTAGCAGCTGCACACACTCTTGGCTGGAGAAGGAGAGTTGGGGAGATGTGAATATATGTGGGAACATCTGGTGTGGAGACTGATCAAACTGCAGAAATTATTTTCTCTGTGTTATTGCTTGATTGTTGTTCTCCATGCCAGAAAAGGAGAACGGGAGGTGAGTGTCAGACCTCTTCAGACAGTGCAGCAAATCCTGCTAAAAGGAAGAATCTTTTTTCTTCCCCTGAGTTTTGAGTTGTTTTGCTTGAAAATGAATCAACTGCAAAACTTTTTTAGGAAAAGAAAAAGCCATTACTGTTCCTAGCATGGGTGTTTCCCCTCTCTCCCCTGCAAGGCAGGTATCCATGCCATGCCTATGTATATAGGCAAACCCACTCTTTGTTTTCTCGTTTCTCTTCCTGGCTGAGAAGACATTAATTTTCCTTGTGCAGCCTGCTGCACTCAAATTCTGCTCTTGCAGCTGAAGTGGTTTCATTCCTGTGGCAAAAATTGAACTAATATTTAGTAGTATCAAAAGAATAACTGCAGATATACCAGAAATTCTTGTTTCAGATTAGATGGCTTTACAGTTTTGAGCAAAATATCATCTGGTGTAGTCCAGCTAACCAAAGCTCTGCACTATTTGTAACTGTGGTTTAGCTTTACAATCTGTGCCAGTTTGTCTTATCAGAACATGATGCTGACACCACATCTAAGTAAATGAAATAATAGTCTTGCATTGCTCGAGAGCTGTTTTGTATTTGCTTAAATTATCCATTATTCTGGTCCTGTGTGTGGGGATGGTATTTGGTTCAGCAGTGTTATGTCCCTCACAGCCACGAGATGTCAGGCTGAGGAGCAGTGCTGGGCTTAGAGTGCTCTGCCCGTTTCTGTGTCTGTGTGTTTAAGTGAAAATGATAATGAGATAAACAATGAAATCTTGGATTTTTAAAGGCTGCTGAAAAAGCCGGATGGTCAGTTCTTTCTAAAGCCCAACGAATTTGCTTAGAATTATTTACAGCATTTCCTGTTTTGTGCTAAGACATTAGAAATAAAGTGCACAGTGCCCAGTTCTCTCACTGGGTGCATGGACTTGGAGTTTGGCCTCTATTCCTTTGAGTCAGTGCCTCACTGGGAGTGGAGCTATGTGAATAATGAGTCTAAAAATGCAACCAACACATGATTCTAAGAGGGCTTTATAAATACTACCTGCCCTTGCTCAGCACTGTTGAAAGAAGTTTATAAAGTTCTAAGGCGTGTTAGAAACAAGATGTTTTTCTGGATTGTGCAGTGGAGGAGGACAAGTTTCTGTGTTTTTGTGGGTGAGTTCTTTTAAGTTTTGGATGACCTATTTTGCAAGATAGGAAGCAGGCAAGACTCACTAACCAGAACCTGACCTGCTCTCAGGAGCATTGACGAGCAGGAAAAAATCCCAGGGGCTAAACTGAAAATTTTCTACTTTGGTGAATTACTTAAATAATACATCTACAGTTGAGTCCATCTTTAAAGACTGCCTTTGTTCTGCTTGTCTAAAGTCTATGCATTCCATTTTCGCCAGGTTTTGTTGTTTTGCTCCTTTGACCTGAGCCTCCTCAGAGAGTAGCCTTTCTGTCTGTGAAGAATTCCTAGCCCAGTGTGACAAGATGCAGGGGTACATCAGTTAAAAGTAACTGAGGATGTGTGTTCTGTCTTGAACTGTGTCACAGAGTTGGAAGACTTCCATGTGGTAAAGAAGCTCGCACTTTTAGACACAGAAAGAAGGTGGGAAAACTATAGGTAGACACACTAGAATCTTCCTATGTTGGTAGAAGTACAGACCCTGCATGGAATAGGAACTTCAGAGGTATGGAAAATGGTCAGTCCCATGTAGTGCAGGCTCAAACTCATGGCTCATTGCAACTTGTGGTGTAATTTATGGAACAGATGTAGGTTTTTGAGTCCTTTTATAAATGAATAGTGTTTTTGTCACTGAGGATGTACATGAGGTACTAACTGGTGAAGTGATAGGGAATTAAAGGCTATTTGCTTCTCAGGCACTTGGTAATTTTGATTTATACTATTCCTTCTTAATTTAGTGTCAGTCCTGAAGGAGCCTGGGGGGCACTGTGACCTCTGACAGAGATCGTTTGGTGCTGGCTCACACTGTGTGTGTCTGGGTACTGGGTTCTTAATGATACAGCAGTCAACTCCAATGCTGGCAAAGATACAGAGAACATGAATGGATTTGGGACTCTTGATTTGAATCATTTTGTCTCAAGTCCATTTAGTTCACTTAGTTACGGAGTCATGACAAATTGGGCTGGAAAGGAGAAGGTTTCATATATCAGCCTAACAACCTGAAATGTCATTATTTTCATTGTGTTCTGCTGAACCCTTGCTGGTTTTGTCCTGCTGCAAGTGTCTATCTCTGTTCCTTGTTCTCAGTGGATACCAAAGATATCCCAGGAAGCCTTTTACCAAATTTTAAATGTTTCTATAAGAAAAATGATGCAGTTTTAACAGCATGTGCAGGTATTTGTGGAAAAGCAAATGTGTTTCCCTCTTGGCTGTTTAGTTGTCTGTAACAATAATGTCATAAATAAATAATGTTTCTGTGAGGGAGAAGAGGAGATGTTTATCAGATAGAATACATGCCAGCTAGGATAACTCTGAACAAAATGTTAACATGGATTAAACAGGAAAACATGCTGCTGGCAAACAAATTGCTGGTGAAAACAGCTTCAGCTAGGGAGTTCCTTTCTCTGTTGGATAGAAATGGTGCCTGCCATACAGACCAGCATCTTAAATTAAGACATTTGTCACCAGAAATGCTGGGTCTGTGGAAACATTCAAATGAGAATAATTTAAGTGCTGCAGTAGAATAATGCACAATAAATAGTACATGGAACTGTACAAATGCTACAGATTATAGTAGGATCAGGGAGATAATGCCTAAGGGATTACTTTTTCCTTTCCTGAAATTATTTTTCAATCTAATTTAAAACCTGATTCTGTTTTGTTGAAATCAAGGTGAGGTTTTCCTTTGTATTTAATGGATTCTGGAACAGGCTGTTAACAAATGCAAACTGGTCACTCCTTGAAGAATGAAACCTAATTGTTCTCAGAATAGATGCACCATTTCCACTGAAGTTCTGTGTTTTTCAGAGTGTTTTGTAAGTGTATTTTTTTTCTTCTCTGAGGCCTGGTTTTGAGATATGCAAGGTTAGCTCATCTTCATTTCACTTTCCCTTGGCTTCCTTTGCTGAGATTGACAGCTGAGGAAAAATCCACTGATAGCTTTTGTTATCAGCATGCACATCTCCCTTACAGCTGTACCAAGGCTGCTAACTAATTGCCACACAAGAATTACCACCCAGAACTGAAGTGGCCAGAAGTAATGACAAAGCCATGCCTGTCTCTGCTTGTCTGTCTCCCTGCTTTTTGTGTTTTGATTTTTAAATTTGGATGGCAAAGAGCATACATCTCACAGGTGATACTGTCTCAGAGTGATCCTATCTCTTCTTAACCATTGTGAGCCATTTGAGGAAAATAAAGTTGGCTTTATAGACTAGCAAGAAAAAAATACACTAAAGAGGGCTTTGGTGTTATTAAAGTGTATGCTCCAAGTTCAGCATGTGCTTACACTTCATTTTTAAATTTGGTTACCATCCTGAACTGACTTCCAATTCAGACTTTGACTTCTGTTACTGGAATTTTACATTTGTGGTTTTTGTCTTCCCTCTTTTAGAGACATTTTTTAGCTTAAGTGTTGGCAAAATTTTATTATCAGTAAATGGCTCTAGTAATGTGAAATTGGAAAGCATGTTGAAATTCCTACTACAGAATCAAACTGATTACTCTGTGGTTATCTAGTTATTTTTTTATATACTTTGTCAGTCCAGTGTGCTTGGTTCAAAACACAGGAAAAATCTGGTGTTTAATAAAAATAATGCTTATTGGCTAAATAATGTACATTTGAAGAATAGAAAGAGAGAAAAGAGTGGCCAGATAATGTCTGAAAGCAGCAGAATAAAATACAGATACATTGGAGATAGCTGAATTACAAAGAAAGTAAGTACATTCAATCAGTTGCTCTCTATTGGCTTGAGGGTAGTCTCTGCCATACTACAATGTACTGATTTATGGACTAATTAGTTGTACAAAACAAAAATATTTAGAGAAAATATTTCTCTCAAGCAGTCAGCAAAACAACTAAACAATAGGAAAATGGATTTTGTGTATTAAAAAATTAAATTCAATATATATTTATGAGCCTGTTCAAGATGTAGAGTCTTTTTGCTACCAGATTTCCAGTAAGCAAGAAATGTCTATGTATCAAAATCTAATTGGGTCAGTATATAGACATTCCTAGAAGAAATTAAATGCCTAAGATATAGGTATTTCAAGTCATAAAAGCTATTATATATATTTATCAAGGCATAATATTATTATTATGTGAGCTCTAATATAACCAGTTAAATAAAAATCAGACAAGGAGGGGGAAAAGAAAACCCATAATATCATTATTTTGGAAGAGAATTGTAGTGCTCCACTGTTTTTCTGTATGCATGTCTTTTAATTTATCAGACTGTTAAAATGGTTGCAATTACTTTGACTCATATATAACATCCCTTCACAAAACAGCAGTTGTGGTTTCCTTCTAGTCTTGAACTGAAGTGCCAAAGAGAAAAAAACAGACCAGCAAAAGTGCATGTGTGAGTTAAATAACACAACATTGAAACTCCAATGTTTTGGGAGGTGCAATGTAAAACAGACTTGGATGGGATAATCTGAAGTAAGTGGGTGGCAAAAAGATGCAGATGGGAGGCTATTTAACTTCAGATTTGTGTAAGTTGGATGGAGTAGGGAACTGTAGGTCTCAGTACTTATTGCGGTGGACAAGGTGTCAAAATTAATCTCTTTTTCTGAAATTGAGTTTGTAAGTCTCTCAGCATCTTCAAGCTTCAGTCCTTATGAATAAAATGGAAATAACATACTTCCTTGCTTTGCAGTAGTGTCATGAGGCTAACCTCAGTACAGTCTGGGAGATATTCTGATGTTAGATATTGTCAGTAAATGAGAAAACTGTCAAAAAATTGTTCAGCACTCCATCTACATAGTTTAGTCATCGTTCCTTACATCCTACTCAACGAGAGAATTGTACAAGTCGTTGTGCCTCTATCAGATCTGGGAAGGCAGAGGAGCACTGCCAAAATTAATTCATAGGTACCAATCCACCTACTTAGTGCCTGTGGGAGATCTGCAGAGCAAAGGAAGAAAAATAATTTATGAGGGCATAGAAAAAGCCCTGACATGAGGGAAGAAGAAAGCAAGCTGGAGTATGGCAAAAGAAAGCAGTATAATAAATGTAACTACCCGGGTGTTCTACATGTCAGCTCTCCCATCCTTCCAAGCAACAGTAATTAGAGGTAAGAGCTGTTAACAAGACATGCATCAAATGAGTCAGTGCAGCCAGGGCCTTTCAGTCCCTTCTTGTACGTGGTGACTGCAGATGCCAATAGAAGGAAAAGTATTCTCTTCTGAACACATTTAATTTTCTATGTCCTCATAGAAATTACTTTTAGAGATTTCAGAGGTGTGTGGCAGAGCGCCAATGTAACTGCTGGCTTTACACAGATTGTGGCAAGGGGATTCCTCCTGCAATGTGCTTACTGTGCTGTGGCCTGAGCCAGGCTTGTGATGTGTGGAAAAAACATCTGCTCCATGAACATCTGGACTAGATGGCCAGACTTGTGTGAACAGCTGGAGCAAAGACAAAGCAGAGGTGCTGATGGGCCTGGGCTCTTCCAGTAGGTAAGTGAGCAGAGTATCAGAGTATCATCCAGACGCAAGGGGAAACCCTCAAGTGAAGACTTGTCTGTGTGAGGCTCAAGTTCTGTGATTTCCAAATCAGGGGTTACAATGCTAAAATCTGTGCCTACAGATTTCTGAGCATGTATGTAGTGCCTAGATTGGCTTTTCCCTGAGATCTGGCATATTTTTAGTCTGGGTATGGCTTATGTTCTTTCTTTTCCTTTTCCTGGTGTTGGGTTTTCCTCATTTTACAATACTGTAAGTCTTGATAAAAGTGGACTTTGCTTTGTTTCCCTCTGGATTCCAGTACCTTTCATGTACACTTCTGTTTGCATTGAGGTAAAATTTGTGTCTGATGAGTAGTAAGAACAACACTTTTAGTTCTACTTCATCTTGATCTTGCTGGTCTGCATCTTCAGTAACCTGTTTCTGCTGCATGGGTTCCAACATTCATTTCTGTGTTTAACCTTTAAAGTTTCTACACTGTGAAGCTGTAAACCTTGTTTAATATTTGAATTCCATTTCCTGTGAATGCTTTTCAGTGCTATTAGATGAGCAAATCTCAACCTCTGTATGTGACTGTCGTTATATTTTAGCCTACTGGTATTTGGCATACATAGCTTTTAGCTGGACATGTATTTTCCAGGTCAGTTTTGAAAGAAGAATGTAATACACTTGCTTTGCATAAAGTAAAACCAGCAACAAGTAAACGATATAATTTATTTTAGTACTTGCCTAAATTTTTTAGTGCATTTTTGTAAATACATCAAATTCTCCTGCAATTAAGATGATGACTATTAAGTTATAGAAAGTAATTTGAGATATCATGATAGTTAAAACCATGACTGTTATCATTAATTTACGAACAACTATATGTTGTTTATTCTCATTAAAATACCACTACAGGAATACTATCTTTTTTATGACCTTGGTATTCATAACTCTTGATAAAGTGAAGAAAGAATGAAGTTAAGTAAGAATAGTTACCTGTTCAGGCAAGGAATAATTTCACACCATTTGGGATACATCTGTGTCTTGCTTGTTACTTGTGAGAACAAATTTGGTTTGATCCTCATTGTAAAATGAGGAGGTGTGAAGTTGTATTTTCTGATTAGAAATATAGGTTATGCATCAAAATATTATGTTATGTGTATACTAATGCTATACATAGTGGTAGTTGTAACCAAAGCTACCAAGTTTTCAATACTCTTGTAGTGTAGCACTATTCACATTCACTGTGCTGCAAAGCTTGAATGTGGTGAATTTATTCCTTGGCTTTGCCAGCTGCTTCTTGGGCTCTTTCAGGCAACTTCATTTTCCTCTCTGAATCAGCTTCTTCATCTCTGTTTAAAGATACCTGAAGTATCTGAACATTTACAGACTGTAGAGAATAAAAGTCTAGCTCTATTGTATCTTTGAGAGTTTTTGAAGTATCCCACTTGTGATAAATGGAAGTGCTTTCACTTTGAGTATCATTAGAATCTTGTAAGAATGACTTAACCTTGTGTCATGGTTTGAGCCTGGCACAGAGCCAGTGCCCCCATGAAAAGGCCTCACCCTGGTGTCTGCTGTGAGATGTGACCAGGAATAAGCAAAACAGGCTCCAACTTAAACATAAATAACACTTTATTACCTAAAACTACAGGAAAAAATAGGAAAGACTATAAGGAAAAGAAAAAAAAATTGAAAACCTTACAAAAACCACTTTTCCTCCTCCCCACTCCCTGACTTTCCCAATCCAATACATTCTCTCAAAAATACCAACTGCTCAGCCTTGGCCCCACACATTAGTATACTCAAACTGCAGTTCATGGAGAGGAAAAGGAGTCCTTCTTGTTCCATAGGCTTCTCGTGGAGACACACTGAGACCCTCGTGTGCTTCCCTGTCACTCCGGCACCGCCCGGAAAGTCCATTTGCCGCTTGTGACATGTTCCTTCCATGCTCAGTGCTCTCACCACCGAGACATGGATCAGAGCTGCTTTTAGGGTGGTCTTTCAAGGATGCCTTGTCTCACTCCAAAAAGGCACAGTCTCTGCTTTTGGGACAACTGTCCCCCCCATATATTTCCAACCCCCTGGGGCCGGGGGGTCCTCACAAATGAACCCTCCTGGTTTTGAGGCACTGCCTCCCCCTAAATGCAGTCTGTGTCACAGGAACAACTGAGTCCATGGCTACAAGAAAACGTCCAGCCCAAAGGCCACTCCAAATCATCTCTCCCCATCCAATCATCTCCACAAACTCCGGGCCAAGGTCCTTATCTCATATCATCTCTCATCTCCCTTCTTATTCAGCTTCGAGGAGGATTAGCATTTTCGCAAGGCCCCAATCATGCAGGAAAGGGTTAAAAGTTTTCAGTCTCTGTCTGTCGGACGGCTCCCACGCACGCTGCCCACACGCTGCCGCTGCGGCCGGGCAGTCCTCCTCCCCCTTTTCGCTGGCTGCTCTCCTGCTCTCCTGGGGGGGGGGGAAGAGGGGGGGGGGGGGGTGGCTGGCTGCCCGATGTCTCTTGGGGCTCCCCCACCCTTCCATCCTCGAAGCCCCCTCAACACCATCTCTATCCAGGCCCCCAGGCCTCACCGCATGGCTGGCCCCTCCCCCGCCCAGCAGCAGCGGGCCGGGCGAGGGAGAGAGGTCTGAACTCCTCGGCCGCGATGTCCAAAAAGAGGAAGTGCCAGGGCAGTGCCCTGCTTTTAACCCCTGTGTATTCTCGGAGGTGTGTCCAAACCCCACTGGCTACACCAGGTGTCAGTATGAAACTCAAAACCTTCATTGGTTTGACCACAGCTTCCCAGAATTCTCACTCCTTCCGGGTCAACCCATGACACTCCACCCTTCACCTCCGAGAATACACTTTCTAAAATTATCAACAGAACTACAAAACACTTCTACACAACAATACCTTAGATTCACTATGACTATTCATCTACCTTAACTTAGTACATGCTTTCCTTATTCTTCTTGGTCTCATCTCACAGCTTTATCTCATCATTCTCCCGTGATTCGATTTCCCGGTCCAGGGAACCAAAAAATGTCATGGTTTGAGCCTGGCACAGAGCCAGTGCCCCCATGAAAAGGCCTCACCCTGGTGTCTGCTGTGAGATGTGACCAGGAATAAGCAAAACAGGCTCCAACTTAAACATAAATAACACTTTATTACCTAAAACTACAGGAAAAAATAGGAAAGACTATAAGGAAAAGAAAAAAAAATTGAAAACCTTACAAAAACCACTTTTCCTCCTCCCCACTCCCTGACTTTCCCAATCCAATACATTCTCTCAAAAATACCAACTGCTCAGCCTTGGCCCCACACATTAGTATACTCAAACTGCAGTTCATGGAGAGGAAAAGGAGTCCTTCTTGTTCCATAGGCTTCTCGTGGAGACACACTGAGACCCTCGTGTGCTTCCCTGTCACTCCGGCACCGCCCGGAAAGTCCATTTGCCGCTTGTGACATGTTCCTTCCATGCTCAGTGCTCTCACCACCGAGACATGGATCAGAGCTGCTTTTAGGGTGGTCTTTCAAGGATGCCTTGTCTCACTCCAAAAAGGCACAGTCTCTGCTTTTGGGACAACTGTCCCCCCCATATATTTCCAACCCCCTGGGGCCGGGGGGTCCTCACAAATGAACCCTCCTGGTTTTGAGGCACTGCCTCCCCCTAAATGCAGTCTGTGTCACAGGAACAACTGAGTCCATGGCTACAAGAAAACGTCCAGCCCAAAGGCCACTCCAAATCATCTCTCCCCATCCAATCATCTCCACAAACTCCGGGCCAAGGTCCTTATCTCATATCATCTCTCATCTCCCTTCTTATTCAGCTTCGAGGAGGATTAGCATTTTCGCAAGGCCCCAATCATGCAGGAAAGGGTTAAAAGTTTTCAGTCTCTGTCTGTCGGACGGCTCCCACGCACGCTGCCCACACGCTGCCGCTGCGGCCGGGCAGTCCTCCTCCCCCTTTTCGCTGGCTGCTCTCCTGCTCTCCTGGGGGGGGGGGAAGAGGGGGGGGGGGGGTGGCTGGCTGCCCGATGTCTCTTGGGGCTCCCCCACCCTTCCATCCTCGAAGCCCCCTCAACACCATCTCTATCCAGGCCCCCAGGCCTCACCGCATGGCTGGCCCCTCCCCCGCCCAGCAGCAGCGGGCCGGGCGAGGGAGAGAGGTCTGAACTCCTCGGCCGCGATGTCCAAAAAGAGGAAGTGCCAGGGCAGTGCCCTGCTTTTAACCCCTGTGTATTCTCGGAGGTGTGTCCAAACCCCACTGGCTACACCAGGTGTCAGTATGAAACTCAAAACCTTCATTGGTTTGACCACAGCTTCCCAGAATTCTCACTCCTTCCGGGTCAACCCATGACACCTTGTTATTTAGTTATAGCAAGCAAAAACATTTTTTCCTTTAATGTGTTTGCACAATCCAGTCAAAGGGACCCAAGCCTTTGAAGGAGAGAGATTTCTTGGTATTGTCAATTGCAAACAACTAATACAGGCAGCAGCCACTACTTTTGCATCTACAATTATTTTCAGGTGCAAGGTGAGCCGTGTTCCCAGTAGATGTACAAGGCTTGGAATGTTTTCACTGATCTGTTCGGGTAACACTGAATACAGCCACTTAGAGATGTGAAAGCATCAGCTAGATCAACGCTTCTTAAAAACAGGGAACTTTAGAATATGCCTTACACAAACTGTCAGGGTAAGGGCCTGAATGATCTACATCTCATCAGGTAGTTTAGTGGAGGAAGGTGTGGCATTTCTGAATGCAGAGAATGTTTTGAGATTAACACAATGTCCTAACCAGAAAAAATTATTCAAAAAACCACATTCATTTAATGGAGCTGAATCAGAAATCAGAGATGTTTTTTTTGTGGTTAATTCATGAGAAGTCATGTTCATATATATAAACATTAGATTTTATTTATTCTTGGATGTCACAAATACTTGCAGAGAGTACTTGAGTGAAAATTACACTATATGAGAAATGGAAAATACTCATCCCAAACCAGTCCCATTTTCTCAAAGCAGACAAGCATAGCCCCAGAACCCACCTCTGCCCCTCTTTGCCATCCTAGAAAACACTGCTAATTACTTCAGTTTCTCAACAACAGTTTGCTTCTAATACCAGAAGCGTATTTCCAGTGGCAACAGTAGACTTGAGCATGTGTCCAGCAGCTGCACTGGGCAGCACTGTGTGGTGGAGTGTCTTGGAAGTGGCACAAGCACATCTGCAAACACAGCTGCCAAGGCTTTGATGGGGGAGTGGTGCCTGCTGTGTCCCCATGTGAGATGTGCCCTGCTCCAGGCCCACACCCTGCTGGGGGGCTTTCCCTAGCAGGGCTGGCACTTTGGTTCTCTCCCATACATCCCATGGTGTGATCTTTATCCCAGTCCTCCTCAGAGAGGAGCACTGGATAGCAATGTGTGCAGAAACTCAAGCCCCAAGCCTTTACAATCTGTTGCATAAATTAGCCTTCCCTGTTCTGTTTGAGGCTGTAAAAAGTCTCAAGCAGTATTTCATTGCCTGTATGTTTGTGTCTGTATAGATAATGATGGCTAGAAAAACAATTAAGGGAGACATATGCTTCGTACTGGAATTTTATCTGTTGTGTATTATGGCAAAATGGTGTCTTGGTGAACATACTGCTCTGGTGATGAACTTTCATTTCATTAAATGAAATTCACCATATGGTGCAAAATGCTGCCTCTCTACTTGTTTGTTTTGCATATACTTATAGCCTCTTCTTTTTGACACTGTGAGGGTGGGAAAGGTATTGTTGGTTAATATAAAATTTCTAATTTATAATACTAGATCCGCATTGTAGCGGATAAATGTTTGCATCCATAAATAATTAAATGTACAGTTTTTCTTGGGAATGAATTGATTATGTCTTAATATTTACATCTGTAACTTTGCATTTGCAAGGACAAACATGAATGCTAGGCTGAAGGTTGCCTGAAAATCTGGTCTTGCATATTCTATGAAAAACATTACTCACATTTCTCACAGGTGAATAAACTGCACGCATGGATGATTCTAGTTAATTCAATGGTTTTAATAAACCTAGAATCTCAATGAGGTTATAACAAATCCCCCTCGTGTCTTGGAGTTATGAGGAAGATGTATAAAATTATATGCAAGCAGAAGAACTCTTTCTAAATTTGAAGAGTCTTTTGCACATTATTTTTTTTTTCTGTTCACTACATGAAATAACTTCTCACTGGTGGCTCCGTCATAATAAAGTATTAGATCAATTATTTTTTTGAAGGCAGCATCTGGGGTAAATTTGCATTTGACTACTAAATTTTTTTTCCATTTGGATAGTTTGTTTTTGAAACAATTAGGTGGCAGGAAGACAGGTGCCTCTCTCTTAACTTCCCTGTGTTAAAGATGGTTGGTGTGAAGTGGAAATATCTGCAGTTCTATTTTCAGGGAGAAGCACCTTGCCCCATTTTCAGATGTTAAACATGTGGATCCTGGATCAGAACCAATTCTCTAGGTACAAACACAGGAATAGCAAGTTGACTAGGAGTGACTGATTTAGCAAAGCAGCTGGAACTAACATAACTGAATAAATCTATGATGAGTGCTAGTTTTAGGGTCACTGTACTCTGACCTGTTATCTGGACAACTCAGCAATCTGAAGCCTGGTCAGAAACCTTCCAGGAAAGAAGTATCCGACAGAAAATTATAATTCCATAGTAGGTTTCTTTTGCTGTTTTGATACAGAAGCAAAATTGTAGCCTAGGGATTGGGTTGGCCTTTTTCAGTATCATGAATGTGTTGCTATTTTACAGGCATTTGCAGGGAGAGGATACCCAGTCCAAGAAACCTCAATATGTTGGAAGGGGTCTGTGTTTTCTGGTGAAAAATAAAACAGATGCTGCGACTCCACGTTATCATGGAGAGATCCTTCTGCATGCTCAGGAAAAGGAATCTGTTGTTTTTCACAGCTTCTGAAGTGGGGAACAAGTTCTGCCTTCATTTTACACCAAGTTAAGTAAAAGATCACAGGTAAAGTAATGCTGAGTGCTGTAATCTCTCTCAAAGATGCACACATAATTTTAGAAATATACCTGGAATACAGTAGCAGAAACTTACACTCAAATTTTCATTTAGTAAAGTTCTGTGGAGTTTAGAGGAAAAAATAATGAAGCTGAAGAAAAGCACGGTTGATAAGAAGATTTTCCACTGAACGTATTCCTGTAAAAAATGGTAATTTTATTAACAGGTAAAGGAGGATAAAATGCACAAAATGGTATCTAAATATGTGGAAAGCCATATACTCTGCCCTGGTTTAAAAGATCCCAAGTATATGAAACTGAAACGTAGCTAAGTTGATTGTGATCTTATATTCATTACTCTTCAGCACTGCTGGCAGAATCCCTTCTAACCAAATGAGCAAAACATGCTCACTTAGCACTTTCACAAAGCCTTGAGTTTATAATCACAATTAAAGCACTTCTTTTGCAATAATTACACAATCTGAATTGGTTTGTGGTAATAGAAGAAAATTTTAATTCCCCATCTTATATCAGAAATCCACTTAGTTTTAGGTAGTCTCCAGCTCTGTATGTCACCTGTATTAACATTTATATTCCTCGCTGAGCCTGCTCAGTGTACTCTTCTGTTTTCATGAACATACTTCTAAAATATACCTGCAATCTCACATAGGCATGGCTGGCAACCAGCAGAGCACTCCATTTCTCTCTGCCTTACCTTATTTAGCCCACAAATGAGTGCAAGTGTGAACAGCAAACTTGGTACATGATTGAGGGTCAGGGCGACAGCCTGAAGAGGCAGCAGCTTGATGTCATCAGCATCTTCATAGTATTCTTTTAGAATCCTATTTCTTTTTAGAAATGAAGACCTGGTTTCCCTACCCACTTCTGGAGGCTGGGTACTGTCCTGCAAAACTTGCTTCCTCAGCAGAAAGAGGTTCTCCAAGAAAGCACTGCCCTAAATTCTGCAGTTCACCATTTGAAACAGGCAGCCAGGTAGAATTTATTTCTCTCAGGAGTTTTTCTTTTGCTGATTAATTGTTTTCTACACTAGGCTATTATGTTGGTAAAATATTTATAACCATTATGATGAAAATTGCCAGGAAATGAATTCACACAGTCCTGCTACCTTTTGAATTTTTTTTTTCCCATGACTTTGAAACACTACTGTGGTTTTGGCTTGCCTCTCTAGTCTTGCTATTCTTTTCTGTCACACTCAGTAATTGGCCTAATAAAAGGCAGTAACAAGAATTTATTACACCTTGGGCGATACTTGAAACAAACTTTATTTGCTGGAGCAGCACTTTTTATCTACTCGCTGCTGTATATTTTGACAGTCTTTCTAAATATTAAATCTGACTTTATTAAAAGTTAAATCTTGGTGCTTTTTTGTGATTGCTGCTGCTTTTGCAGTTTCTTAAGCAGAATAGTACATATATAAACATATCTTTTTAATGAAGCTTTTGGAGAAATAATGTAAGCTGTAGATCTATCTGCTTATTGCCAGAGTCCACAAAAAAGGTATGAATTAAAGACCAGCTTCTATGATATTAGAATTTAGTTTTGGAATTTAATGTGTATGATTAATTGAGAGAACAAAGATGCGAACTTTTCAGAGCTTTTTCAAGGTTCCGATTTGATGAAATCTTCCTCGAGCAAATGATGCCGTTAACATTTTAAGTTCACAAAGTAACAGCAGTAAAATTAAAGCGAGATAAGATTGCTGTGATGTAATTTCCACTTTGAAATCTGGGTTTCCTCCAGATACTGAATGGTAAAACCATAAACTTTTTTTGTTTGTTTGCTTTTTAAAAAGGCCTTAAGAAAGAGCAGTAAGTCATCCTGGAACTGTTTATGCAGGAATTTTTATTCTTTGAAATTTTCCAGTGTTAAAGCAACAAGAAAACATTTATAATGTCCTTTGGTGGAATCTTATTACACTTGTTATATATGTAAACTGATATTCTTTGATGCCAGCACGTTGCCCATACAGAGAAATCTCTGCACAATTAAATGAAAGGAAAAAGAAAAGGACTAAATAAAAAGTAATAGTTTTCTCTTACCTGATTAGAATTAAATACATTAATAAATTGTCTGGTAACACAAATAGGCAATAATACAAAAAATCTACATTGTACATTATTTCAAGAAAAATAACTTCATTTGAATACAAAAGGATAAATACACTTTTTGTCCTATAGCCACTCTTGTACAGTAGGTGAACACAGCATCTTACTGATGCAGTGCTGCTAAGGTATACAAGGATATGACTGGCTCGAGTTGTATTGAGGGGGCTGTTACACATGTGCATCACTAACATCAGACAAAGAAATCTTTCAACCAACAAGGGTTACAGAGCAACGTTCACTAAAGCACAGGTTGGAAAGGATTCGGGGACTGAAGCAGGCCAATATGGCAGCTTTTACAGATTTCCTTATACCCACAATGCACTGACAGCAAAGAATGCCGTGGTTTGGTCAGTCCACACACCGGGCGGAGGTTCAGGAGCGCACCAGAGAGGAGTAGCGGATGTCGTTGGGTTTCTGGGCTGTCAACGCCATGTCAGTCCCGCAGCCGATCGATCTGACAGAGCAGGCGGCTGCCGGCGTGTCTGGAGGCAGAGGGGAGCAGTGTCCGCTCGCAGCCCTGTCCGTGACTGAGTGATATGGCTTGGTTCAGTTCGGCCTTCCTAGTTTGTGTGGTTATTTTGACTGTGTTTTCCTTTAGGGATTCCAGTGGCGAACGCCGGGGTTCTGTCCCGTTCCCGCGGCCCGGGGCCGTGCGCAGTCCGGGTGTGAGGCCCGAGGCGCGGCCTCAGCAGCCGCGGGGCGGGCGGGCCGCGAGCAGCGCCAGCAGCGGCAGCAGGAGGAGCCGCGGCCCGGGCCCCGCTCCCTCTCCCGCCCGGCCCGGGGCCGAGCTGCGGCCGCCGCAGCCGCCCGGCTCCCGCTCGCAGCGCAGCTTCTCGCACAGGATGCCCGTGTAGGCCGGCGGGCACTGGCACCGCACGTTGTTGATGCAGGTCCCGCCGTTCTGGCAGTGCAGGAGCTCATTGTCACACACGTTCGCTGCAAGACAGCAGGGGAAGGGGGACAGAACAGAGAGCAGTGTAAGTTTGTTTTCAGCAGAAATTCACCAGAACCAGAACTGAGGCTCCACCTCCCTCCTCTTTCTGAGACATATAAGGGACTCTGCTTTTTCAAATACTAGGATTCTTTTTTTTCCCCCTAAAGGCTGTATTCTTGGAAAACCATCAAATTCACTTAACACCACTGACTAAAGTATTGATTAATTTTATATGAAGGACTATTTAATAATGTAATAATAAGAATTTTAATACGTGCCTCGTGCTAATATCTGCATCGTTATTACTGAACTGGAACTGTAGGTGGTGTGTGCTATATGAAAGGGGCAATGTGTCTAGAGCTTTTGGAAACCACGAACAGTGGTTAAAAATGCAATGTGGCTTTGCTGAAGTAAAAAGATCTGCATGAGAGGGAAGGAATCAAGAACTACATGTATTAGTGATCTGAAAAAATTGTGCAAAAAAAATAAGGCAAGCACAGGCAGGAAATTCAGCATGCTGTTGGATGGGGATTATAGGGTTCAGACATGTGGAAATAAAAGATAATGTGATTTCCATTATAGATCAAATATTTCATCCTAATTAGATTTGCTGCTTTGGTATATGGCATCTTAAAGCTATCTCAGATATCTTAGATATTGTAGCCTGATAATAACTTCAGAAATCAGATTTGACAAGGGAGTTAAGAGACAACAATACAGGCAAAACTTTTAGACATGCATAATATTATAGTATTTCAAAAGCTGACAGCTTTACTTTGTATTGCTTAATACAAAATCAAATATTTCATGAGTGACAATGCAGGGGTATGAGCAACATACTAATTAAATGTGTCAATCTGTGTTTTATTTCAGATGGTATCACTAGTATGATATGTGTTGGATTACAGCCCTGCCTTCCACAGCAAGGCAATTTTAGTAAAGAACTTGCACCTATGATGTAGGTAGAAGGTAACAGTAAAAGTTTTAACTTGGAGAATTAGGGAAAAGATTATTTGAGTAAGAAGCAGACTCAACATCATGTGATATTTATGTGTACCTTAGCCTAAAATACTCTAAATAATTCAGAATGGAGAAAGTATTGTTTATTTTATCTTAAACATTACTGTTTATTGCTACAAAGAAGTACAGTTTTGCAAATATTAATTTAATTACTTTTAAAAGCAGTCCAAATATCATGAGAACTGCAAGTGAAGTAGTCCAGGTTCTTAAGTGGTGTAATTTTACATAAATCTGTACAATTTTGTGCACCACTAACCTCACTGCTAATCTTATGTGTCCTGGCTTGCTTTCAGAAAAATAATTTTCTCACCCTAGAAGGTCTCTCCAATAGCTGTTTTCTGATGTTCTGCACCCAAGTGGGCCAAATAATGCAATATGTTGGAAACTTGTAGATGCAATTAAGAGGGACCAGTAAATCATTAATTTTTTTTACTGAGTCCTTTAGCAGTCAAAGGTTTTTATTAAGAGCTATGGATTTAATACTATTGTCCAGTTTCTGAATTGCAATGGAAAAAATTGAATATTAAGGTACAGCAACACATTTTGTTGATGATTCTATGTCTGAATTTTAATGTTCTACTCATACTTTAGAAAAAATGTGTAAGAAACAGTAAGTCCCCACCAAATAAATGTGATGAGATTAACAACCCAAAAAATACCATGGTAACAGGCAGAAAAAATTAACTGTATTTTAATACAGTCAATATTTGCATTAAATCTCTTATAACTGAGGGTATGTATCTTTGAAGTTGACTTTGTTATTTAGATTATATATATTTAGTCATCTTAATATGCAAAATCAAAGCGCTTTATCTGATGGTACAGCTACTGGAGCTGCATGTTCTGGACAACTCATTGCTGGGATGCTTCCTACAGTTCAGGCAGTGAAAATTGTGAAATATCTGCCCCATCAATACACATCCTTGTTTGCCTTGACAAACTCAGTGGGACTCAACAGTTCACTAAATGCCACTTCTCAACCAGCAGAGGAGATGTTTTGCTTCACATTTTGCCTGGAATAATTTATCCAAATTTTCTCAAGTATTAAGTAAACCATATTTTTAAAAATGTATTATAAAACAAATATCTTTCCTATTTTAAAATTTATTTTGCATACTACAGCCTGTTATTTGAAGAGATCCTTAGCCCAGATCTGGTCTGTAGTTGTAGGTGAGTGGAGATGAGGGGCTGAAGAGGTATTTTGCTCTGTGCTGGCTGTTCTGCCTGACACAAAATTCTGTCATCTACAAAATTCTGGATACAATGTTATAGATGCTGATTTCTAAATCAGACCATTTCTTTCTCATTAGGAAATTTTTGAAGTTTGCTTAAAGAAGGGATGGATCAAAAGCTTCATAGTTATTCTTATATGAATGTTTTAAATGTTTGCCCACAGGAATGCAGGTAGGTTTTATTGTTCTCAGCAAAATAGCTGAAAATTCTGGAATTGTTGATCTTGTATTGTCACAGCTTTCCTAATTTTGTGCTTTGTCTTGCACACAGACATGTATGCGCATATATGTATCATGCAGATAGCAATTGTGAGCTGGAAATCATATGAAAAAAATCTGGAAATGTTATGAAATCCTATGACTTTTTGCCAATTTTGTTTTAATTTTATTCTGACCCACTCTAATACCATTTTAACCTTTCTGAAAGTATGGCCATGATTTCTTTGAAAACTTTAGCATTGACTAATGGTTATCTGAATGGCATCACATACAAAGTTCTGACCAAAGAATGAAACATGGAGAAGTGACACAAGTAAAAGACTTAATTCTGAAGTCATCACATTGTAGACTGTTAAGACCTGTGTGGCTGAACTAGCTGTGGATTTGCTGGCAGATCTTCCTTACTTAGAAGCCAAACTGGTCACTTATAACCCAAAACAGGAATCTCATTTGTTTTGGAGAGCTTTTCAGGCCTTTTTGAGGGATGTTTCTGAGCACAGTCTCCAGATCTGTGCTACTGCATGAAGTGAAATATTTAAAGTAAACTAAAGAAAATGTTTTTAAAATTATTCTCGTAATTCATCAATTTGCAATCTAACTATGGTTCAGTTATAGGATCCTTAAAACACTTCACAAAGAAGACAGAAAAGGTGGCACAACATGCCTTGCTATATGTGCTACACACAAACTATTCTTGATCTTTAATTGCAATGTTAATGAATTTGGGAATGGAACAAAAAAGGAAAACAAGGGAAAATACCCATCTTTGAGCCGGCTCAAGGGATAGTCTTAGCCTGCCATAAATGTGCTAGTGTTTCACAGAATTTATATTGGGTATTAAATGAAATATTGTGAGTAACACAGCTGTTTGACAAATTACTACTTTCCTCTTAAATGTTCAAATCTGAATAATACATGAAAATTCCCGAGTCTCTCCAAAACTCAACTTTAATATCTTTGCAGCTTCTTGAAAGAAAAGAGTTAGACAGCTCTGGCTGATTTTAGTTCTGAGACAGCAACAGAGACAGAGAAGAAGAAATGCAGGGATTGCTCTCTTCAGTCTGGGGGGGCACCTGGCACAGCCTTGTGCTCTTGGCTTAAGGACCTTCTGTTGCTGTGTCTGGGCAGCTGCAGAGCACATGCCCAGGGCCTTCGGTTTTGCCTGCTGCCCAGACAGAACAACAAGGTGCTACAGAACATAACTACGCTTTCTTCTACACTCCTCTCTTTCCTAAAAGCCATCCAAGAGGGAAGATAATAACATTTCTACCTTTCTTTGTGCTACCTTAATTTTTGTACAGCTTGCCTACAGCAGCATCTTGTTCAGGTGGGATAGGCTATTGACACATTTTTTTGATTGTATTCTCTTTCTGCATCAAAATATGGATTTATGATGAAATTTTCTTTGTGGGAACAACATAAAGATCATTAATGACAAAGTCACAGAAAGAAAAGTTTTTATGATAGGTCCTTGCTTCCTTTCTTGAATTCTTAAGACTTAAATTTCCAACAATGTTTCCTACATTTGCTTCTATCACTATTTTCCTTCAGCCTGCGCCTTTTGTCACATCATTTGTTACAGACTTCTCTCTCCCTCTCTCTCTTTTTAAAACCATCCCTTCACTTTCCTCCTTTTTGTCTCCCAGATCATGAGTATCACAGTCCCTGGACAGGTTTGCTGGGTTGACAGCTCTGAATATATTACACAACATATTTGTCTTTTCTAAAGCACTGATGCAAGCTTTGCCCTGACTTCTGCTGCAGTGAATTTTCCATACTGTTTGTCAGTGGTTTTTGTTACTAGCACCACTGAATTTTTGACCTTGGATTCCATCCATTGTTCATAATTTTGAGAGCATGCAGGTCTCATGGCTAAAGAAATTATTCTTGTCTGTTTTTTTCTCTAATGCATTTGTTGCCTTGGTACTTCCTGTTTAGTAAAGAATATTACTTGAACTCATGAATGAGGAAGATTTCAGCACACATGCTAACAGAATATTCTGTCTGTGCATAAGTGAGTAAAAACCCAGCATAGTGAAACCCATGTTTTCAGTAATGATGTTTATAGGTAGCTCCAACATATGCAGTGGCTGTCTATATATAGACACTGAACAGCACATTGAAATGCCATGAAAAAATTGGGAGGTTTCATCTCACTGCATAAATAAGTACAGTAAATCCAGGCCAAGTACAAGTGATTTCTTGTCAAATGCAGAATTAGTTCCTGTGAATACTATGAGGAGCCTGTAACTAACATGCATTATTCTCTGAATCTGTGATCATTTAATCAATAAATGGTAAAAACAATCTCAAAATATAAAAGA
Organism: Zonotrichia albicollis; assembly: GCF_047830755.1. Lineage (NCBI taxonomy): Eukaryota > Metazoa > Chordata > Aves > Passeriformes > Passerellidae > Zonotrichia > Zonotrichia albicollis. The sequence continues at coordinate 20,887,722 of NC_133826.1, read as the reverse complement.
AATTGCAGTGAATGAAGCTTGTGTGTATGCCTGATGAGAATGTGAGCAACTGCACATACATATATAGCTAGAAAACCTCTGCAGTTGTGACAGTATTAGCAACATTTTCTCCACAATTTGTCAAATAGGCAGAAATGGAATTGAGGAATGCAAAAGACTTAGTCTCATTCGAATGCAAAGGTGTGAAATTCTTTCCAGTTGTACCCAGTTGCGTGTTCCAGTTGAACATAAGTGACTGCAATCAAAATATTTGAAATTGCCACAGTCAGCAATGAATACCTTCAGTATTTGGGAAAAAATCCTGAAAATACAATACATAATTGTATATAATAATACAATATATAATTCCTGTGTGTTGAAGACGTCTACATGGAATTCCACTGACTCATGAGATCTCACCCATGTAGCACAGATGTCAGGTAAGAGGATGTAAGGGCATGGGGAAAACAGTAGTCAGGCTTCTCCTGAAAGGTTAAAGATGCTGCTCTTACAGTTTGTGTTGTACAGAACATGACAATACTTCAGGTTTTTATAGCTTAAGTATCTTACTCATTCGAATAACCAGTGAGTAATAACTGAGATGAAGCCTTTGTCACTGAGATTTCTTCCCCTGCCTGTCTTCCAATCAGAAGTACTCATTTTACTTATTTTATTCTAATGTTTAGAATTTAATTTATTGTTACCATTTACATTACTGCCAAATGGCTTTAAAATGTTTTACTACTGTGAATATGTGTCAGTGTTGATCAGACTTCTTCAGTGCTTTGAATCCACAAACATACCTGATATGAAAAACAGCTACTGTTCTTATAAATGAGATATTCATAATAATTTCTTTGTTTGGAAGTGACACTAATTGAACATTTGCTGTAATAGTAAAACTGTCTTAGGATACTATCAAGACAAGGCAGTGGATTTTGATAGCGTGAAAATAAAACTGGTTTGCACTTCTCTACCAAAGCACATTCTTAAGCTAAGACAAAATAAATCACTGCAGACAAGTACAAGCCTAAAGCATATCTTACTGTGTCAAAATTATGGTCACAAAATGACAAACATTAATACAAAGATCTCTGGTGCAAAGTTGAAACAATGTTGTGATTAATTATACTGCCAGCAATACAAGGAAATAAACATTGACCAAGCGAGAGTTGTTTCTAAAGGCAGACATCTCCATCTTGACTTGTCTTAGAAATGCCTGTTAGGAGCACAATTGAAATGACACTTGATTTTTTATCAAACCACTTTTATTGAGTTATCAGAGAGTAAATGAATAGGGGAGTAATGGAGATACTGTGTTCACTGAAAATTTCCAGTAGAATTTTTAGATTGTTTGCCTACATATAATTTCTGGTTTTTCTGCACAACAGGCAGTTCAAAGCCAAGCCAGTTCTAATCAAATTGCAGGTGAAGTCTTCAGAGTTTCTACAAGAAAATGTAGCTATTACTCAGAGTTCTGCCCAGCACACAGGCAGAGAATGGATGGTGATTCCTCTCTCCTACAGATAGGCAGTAATTTATCCTAGCATCCACATGGGTAAGCTTAGTTGATTATCTCTCACCACTGAAAGTGCAAAATCCTGTACAGAATATGTGGGGGTTTTTAACCATGGTATGAGGATAGCAGAGGTAGAAAGTTACTGTTTTTCACAGGTTGCGTCTGTGCTTTCTCATTTTTCATCTCTATTCTTAATCTAAAATCCTTGGGTTTAATTAATAAAGAATTATGAGAAGAAATACATCTAACCTATTTCAAAGGACACGAGGAAAAACTGAATTTTGGAATTGATACTCATACATGATAGCCATAGTAGCTTTGGTAAAACTACACAATTGTGTATTAAGATGGATGAAAACAAATCCAGATTTAGTTATCTAAGAATTATAGTTGAACTAATACCTTTCAATCTTCCATGGTTTCAGGAAATGAATGATTTAACCTTTTGGTTTTCCGATTTTGATGGTTCCAATTTCATACTTGTGGGGGGAAGAAAAATTTCCCTATTCTTTTTATTGCTTTGCTTATAAAGGAGCACCACTAAATTGGTATGACCCTGATCATACTTTAGGGTAATCTCAGGAGAGCAATAAACTACATATCAGCTTTAGTTGCTCAGAAGGGACTACATGCCCCTATCATTCATATTTCACTTACAAAGCTGTAAGCTGCAGTGCCATTATTCCTCTCTGCCTGGAGAAAAATGAACATTCTTTGACCTGTCTTCTCTTCCCTTATCTGGGAAAAGAAGCAGTTATAACTCCAGAGTTGTTGTTGGTTTTTTTGTTTATTTTTTTCTATTGCCAACAGCAAGGGCAGGGTTTAGATGTAACCACTGTCATTAAAACTAGTTAAGCACAAAAAGTGCTCAGATGCAAAAGATGAAGTCAACAAAAGGCCTTATAAATTGGGGGATGGGATTTGGTTCCCTAAATACAAGCAGCTACTGCCATTGGCTTTCCAGAAGTCACTTCAGACGTGTACATGGAGCTGGCAGGTGTGTCCAGGGGCACTGGGGGCTGTCACTGGGGAGCAGTGCTGCCAGGGGCTCTGGGGGCTGTCACTGGGGAGCAGTGCTGCCAGGGGCTCCTGGGCCCTGCTCTGCTGGCAGCCTCAACCTGCTGCAGATTCCCATTTGAGACACAGCTTCTCTGCTCCAGCTGAGCTCTGCAGGCTGTGCCTGACCCCGTGGCTGCCACTGGAGCGGCTCTGCTGCCCTGGCCTGGGGGCTGTGTGCAGGGAAACTCCTGTCCTGCTGTCCTCACCCCTCCTGCCCTACTCCTGGCTCATTTGGGAGCGCCCAGCTGCCGCTGCTCCTGAGACATCTGTGGCCACTTCAATCCTGTCCAAAGGGCTGGCAGGATGACCTTGCCTGCACAGCAGCATTTTCTGCTTCATGTGCAACAACAGGATTTTCTTGGAACTTGTTTTTCCCAAGAATTATGAAACAGACCTGCAACAAGTATTGCTTTTACAGAGCACAAAACCACAGGAGAAAGTCTGAAAAACAAACTAAAGCAGGATCTTGCGAAGGTCAGCAATTCAAATACATGATTATGAATTATATAAAAAGCTGAATGTTCCTGCATCCTTGGCTGCTAAGGTGTTTGATTTGGAATAATGTTATGGGCACAAAAGAATGCAAAGAATTTGTCTTTGTTTGCAGAGAAAATAGTTTCTCTTTTGGCTATTCTTCCCAGTAAACACTACACTGAAGGCTTTGAAAATCTATTAAATAGCCCCAAACACTTGTTACTGTATTTGGCAGCAAAACCAAAGGCAAGATAATCACAACTGAAAATGCTTCCCCAATGATTAAGGGGATTAGAATAATTTTAGTAAGTGTTTTCCTAATTCTTTTTAGGGAAGGGGTAAAAGAGAGTGACAGAATGTGTTGTTGGTGGCTTCTATTAATAATTACTGCTATCCTAAAGTTATTTGTAATCTAAAATAATTTGAAAGTTGCAAACTTTCTTCTCACATTTGGCTTTCATTTATCTGAAAGCCAATTGCATGGGAGCTTTTGAACAATTGAAAAAAAAAAACCTACTGGAAATATATGTTATGATCAACTTCTAAACTACATAAACCCAGCATTTGTAATGGAAGCACCAGCGATCTTTAACTGCACTGCAGTAATTATCATGGGTATTAAAGTGGGATGGGTATGTAACTAAATGGAAGTGTGACTGATCAGCTCTTTTACAGTGACCACAAGAAAAGGTAAAGCCAACTTTGTATCTACGTGTCATTATATATTCCTTCTGTGTCCATTTGCCAAAAGAAAGGTTTAAGATATCAGGACAGTGTTCTCCTACAGGATACAAAAGCACCAGTGTGTAAAGTTAATGGTGTTCAGGAGATGAACATTCTGAATTTGTGTGAACATTGGTTACAATGCAAAGACAAAGGTAAAAGATTTGCATAATTCCTACAACATATATGAAGTGAGGGATGGGGTTTTTTGTTCAAATAACAATGCTGTGAATCAGGAGATCTTTCTGAATGAATCTACATTGATTTATTGTTTTGAGTGTGAATGAAATGCTGTAGAGTGCTTTTGCTGAGCCAGCTTTAGAATGGGGATAAAAACACTTCCCTCTAGGTGTCAAAGCTATTCAGAGTAAAACTTCTTATTGCTAGTGAACAATGGGGAAGTTGATGCCAAGGAAAGTCCAATGAGTTCCCTCCTTTTGTTTGCCTGTGCAAACAAAAGGAGAGAATGATGCAGGTCCTGTGAATTCCTGCTCTATTTATTACATTGCACTGCTGATTAGATAAATGCAACAGCAGAGTTGATTATTGTTTCCAGGGGAGTTTGCTGACAGTCAGCTTTAAAAACGTTTCTAAACCATGTAGTTTAAAAAAAGGACTATGCAATCTTGTCCAATTGTCATATGTGATTGTCAGTATTTAATCATTTTATGCAATCTCAAATACCAATGTTGTGTATTGTATCTCCTTCTAATTTCACCTATCAGAACTTCAGCTGCTTCATATTCATACATAAGGTACACAGTAAAGATATGCAAATCTTTTATCCACTCTGCTTCACCTGACCTATAAAAATATTACCTGTTGTCTATTTTTGTATGACATTAAAATTAAAAATTCAACAGGCAGATTTTTATATCCTAATTCCTGTCTGAGATATACCAGATGATAACATGCTCTCTTGTGAGAGGGATTTTAATTGGTCAATGCTTTACTTTTCCACTCTTTTCATCAGAATACCAATAAGATGATTCAAACAGCTGGCAGGTAGCACTCTGCAAAAATAAGAACGAATAAATTAATGTATCAAATAATTAAAGCTATTAGTTGCTTCATGCTAGTTTTCATCAACAATATTTATTGCTGCACACAGACTTGCTTGGGGTTATCATTGTGCATTTATCTTCATGACAGAGCAACCATTAGATGGGAAACTCCAGATAACAGTGCCTCTCTTTCCAATGCAATCTTCAGGCACACCAGTTTTTCTGCAGTGTTTTACCACGTGTAACCAATGTCGCAGTCTTAGCCAGTGTTTTTTACCTGAAAACATCTAAAAAACTGATTTATCACACAGTTCAACAAAAATGTCTGAAAGATGTTCATTATTACACACCAACCAATAGAGCTGAGGCAGGCATAGAGGCAACCTACAGGTTTTTCACAATATTGATATGCAGGCTACCACTAATAAGTTGTTTCAAGAGTAACAGAATTATATTAATGTTTTTTAACCAACTTTAAAGTTTTGCTATGATAGAAAAAGATCAGAATAAACACAGACCTGTCCTAGAGAGTAAATAGCATGCTTTGTTTTGGATAATATCTGACAAGTTCTTTCTATCAGCATATCAACTAAAGATAATGTCTCTAACTATGGATGTTGATATTGCATACTATGACAAAGTGTTAAGATAATTCAGGATATTAAAAAGACCAGAGTTATATTCTCATGAATAAGAGCTGTTTCCCTGTGAGCTTTATATGGTTCTAGCATTACTTTTGGCATGCTGCTTACATTTCTGTTTATCAATTGTGATGCACAAAGGTGTTAAAATTTAATTACTAATGAAGACTGAAATAACCTGCAATCCTTGAGGAATAGATAACTGCCAAGTGTGATTTCACTTCAAAGTACTTTCCTTATTTTGTTTAAAATTATTTTCTCCAATTTTTAATTTGTCAAGTCATGCCAGAGTTGAAAAATACCAAGGATATCTCCTTTAATTGTTATCTAATAAATTACTGTAGATAATGCGCTAGATATTTCTAAAGATATATTGTATCAATAGCTTTAAATCTAATGATGGAAAGAAGTAGTTGTGTTACCTAAAAAGTCTTCCACCTGCACTTAAGGCTGAGAAACCTTGGTCATTTTCTCCTGTTCCTGAGAGTCTGTGTGTGCAGCAATGTCACAAACCTCTGGCTTGGAAAAGGAAGGGTCACATAAAACCCACTCAATTTTTAGGAAAATGTACTTTTAGAATGCACTTTCAAAGCACCATGTTCTGACTATATTTCTTTTAAAACTCTCAGTGAAAAAGGAGACAAATTTCTGCACAACAGACCTGGGATGATGATTAATCTGTATTTCCTGACAAGTTTATCTCATTGGGTCCAGTGCTGTCATCTGCCCCAGAGAACCCTCTACATTACACAGGAGATCTCACAGCTCCGATCATGTTTGTCCTTCTCTTCCAGCAGCCTTGGCAGTGATGGCATTGGAAATCTGGCTGATCAGATCCCAGCTCCCTGAGAACTCTGTATTCCTTGACACTGACTCCTGTGGCAAGAGGGGATTTGCAACACATCTGTGCTGCTGCCTGCATGGGCTAGTGGAGGGCCAGGAAAGGCTCTCAGTTCCAGGTAGGATGAATTTTTGTAGGCCTGGAGCCTTGTGAGGGCCCACCCCTGGGGGCAAACAGCAATGGGGCCTCCTCCTGCTCCATGGAACCCCCAGGCAAGCAGGGCTGGCAAGCAGGGCCAGCCAGCACAGCGCCTGCTCAGATTTCAAACACAGCCCCAGAGTGTAGTGAGTGTATCACAGGAGTGTGAAAGGCAAAGGTTTTCTGCTGTGAGACAGCATTTCTGAAGTGGTAGCATGGCAGATCCGAGTGGGATGCTGGTTTTCTGGAGACTGCCAGAAGCTACAGAATGAGTAGCTGTTAAGCTAAAACAGCAGGAGGAGTGATGAGGGGAAGTAGTTGGAACTGGAACAGTTCTGGAGAAGGGTTTGGGCTAAAGCCAGGGCGGGTAGGAGTAGGTGAGGGAGGTGCTCAACACATCTTAGCTGGCTCAATGTTTTGTATTTGCAAAACACTTAGGGTCCTTCTAATGGTGCAGTGCAGTGTGGGCTGCAGAATCATCACTAAGTTGTCATGTTGCCACTGAATAAAAGATTTAACTGGAGTACACTTCTCAAAGTGTCTTTGCACTTTGTTTTAAATCAGTAATGGTTTAGCATGAACTAGCAAAGCTTTCAGGTCATTGCAGAAAAATTATTGCAGGATATGGCTTTATTTTGACAGGTGGTGTAAATCTTGACCCACATTTTCATACCTTTGCAGAAGTTATGCAGTGTACATGCCACCTTTCATATTTCTCCCTAGTTGTGTACCAAAGGCACGTGTGCAAACGTAATTAGAAGCATTTCAAAGCATCCAGCTCAATTTTTGAGATGTTTGTGTTGCAGTATGCTGTTGTAATCTAAGATATGTGGAATAGGATTCTCTTTCTGAGAGTAGAAGCCTCCTTGCAGAGAGCTGGGCTTTGCTGCATAATGTCAATATAATGGAGCTGATTTAAGGATGCTATGCTTGCCCTCAAGATGAATTTCCTTGCATTAGAAAGCCCCAGTTTAAATCTCATTGTGGGATTCTCCTGTTCTGAAATCAATAGGAAGTAAGTTAGGTTTTTGAATTTTGTGAGAGTAACTTGTCTGCCTTAGATGCTAGTCACTGCTTATTGCCTCATGATCAAAATGCAGCTTCAGCTCTTTAAGCTACATGTGATGAAACTGTTCACACTCCTTGGAAATGAAATTCTAAATTCTTCAAGGTAAGAGTCCTATTTCAAGGATCCTTCGGCTTAAAAAGCAAGTGGAATTCCCATTTAAAATATGTGAACCATTCAGAGCTCAGTAGTGCAGCATCTCATGAACAGAACACCCTACTGAACTGTCTCCCACGGACTGCTGTTCTGTACTGAGGACACTGGAGTTTGTTCCTCCTGCACTTGTCAGTGTCTCTGGGGACTGGGTAGTGCAGGTGGGAACAAACCTGGTAGCTCTTTATTTCAGCCCCTGTGTGCCCCTGATCTGAAGCTGCTTGGTGCTGCTTTTAAGGCTCACCTAAACACCTATTAAAGGGAGAATTCCTCATCCAAAGAGATTATGACTGAACTCCATAAAACCCAGAAGTTTTGAAGGGCAAGAATACATCCTTGGATCTATTGGAAAAGGTTTCAAATTTAAGCAGGAAAGAGAGTAAGAACAGAGGTTAGTTGGATGCTGGTTCCATGAGCTGGAACAATGTTTTTGATTATCCAAATTTACAGAGAGATCTGTAAATCTGGAAAATACAGATAAATGTCAAAAAAGTGTGAAAGATTTGGAAAACTATTCCACTCATTCTCTAGAAAGGGAATAAAGTGGGTAAACTGATCTACAGACAAGTGCAAATCAAAATGCTGGCTCTAGATTCAGCCAATGGCATCAGTGCAGTTGTTACTATTGTCCACCTTACTGTAAGTTTAAATTTTAAAATACTAGCTTGCATGTTTGATGGATTTCAGAGTCACTTTAGGTACAGAGGCACCCTAATGTTAAGGTGTGTTTCTGCTCTGAATTTAAACATGCTAAATCAATGTCATCCTAAAGTAATCAGGTTTTCTAATGTCAGATTTGTACTTCTGTAGAGCTGACTATTGTAGTATCTAACAGCTTTCCACGGCTTTCCATGTCCATCTGAACAAAATGACAGACAAGTCATTGGCAAGAAGAAGAAAACATATCAAGAAGTACCTGTCCAAGATGTAGTTATAAAAATGCAACATAATTTTGGGTATTACACTTTAATCATCCTATACCTCAGCTGCCTGTTGACATCAGTGGTATTAATGAATACAGTCCCTTTAATATAATTATTTCAAGTTGACTTCAGATGCAAGTAGTCTTCTATAGAAATTAATTGCCAACAACTGAATTATGATCAAACTCTTCCCTCTTCTCTGTAACATCTTTAAATTTCCAGCACTGTCACTTCTCACCTGATGATTACAGGTAACAATTTTATTGACAATTAAATTATTCTCTTTAGAAGCTAAGGTAAATATAAAGAGGTTGGCTTCTTCCAGAAGTCTTTTAAAATTATTTTACCATTGACTGTAGTCCAACATTAGAGAAGAACAGGCCATTATCAACAAAACCATAGCTCAAAATTGTGCTGATTTGGGAGAAATTGAAAGAGCAATGCTGTTAATATTTTACTGAACATCACGGTACTTTTGTGTGGGCTATGAGTCCCCTCTAAATTTATACTGTAAGTCCTGTAAAGCTCTATTCACTTTCACAGTGAGTTTGTGCTATAAAAGCTGATAGTCAAAGATCTGACAGAAAGCTGGACTGACATTTATGAGATCAAGCTTTTGTTCCTGATTTTATCATATCCATGTTCCTTGTCAAAATCTTTCCTTGCATGCTTAACCTGAAGAGGAATTTGAAATAGCTGGAAGGGCTGGTCCATGTCTCAGGTGTATGGATCTGGGAGAAGAGATCATGCAGACATTTATTAGAGGCAAATGCAAGGAAAAGCTAAAGGGGCAGAATGTCTGCAGGTGATTTGGTGAGCTGGTTGTATTTTAGAGTAAATGCAGAGTAAAGTGAGTATCAAAAAACCCCCAAACCTATTTAACAGGATTCTTATAAAAATTACATTGTTAGCAGCAGATTTAAAAAACTTTATAAGAAAATACATTTACAAAGGGTAAAGAAAAACAGTGCAGTTATGATGAAATGAAGGAAAAAAGAAAAGAGTACAAATGAGCTATAACAGGTTAAACTACCAAGGTAGGCCAGAAATGATTGAGAATTTTAGTAAAGTCATAAAAATTAGCCTTTAATTTTTTTTTTCTAAACATAGGAGAAGCCAGGTCTTCTAGAAAGGCTGTAGGGCAAATAAATGCTTTGTTAGGTAGGGAAGGGAAAAATCTATTAACAATGGAAGAGCTTTGGGAGGTTACCAGACTCCTGCCTGTGGTGATGGGGGCGTGTTTTGGAGGTGTGTCTGAATGTTTATACAAACATTATTTAAAAATGGAAGTCTGTTGCATCATACCACCAGAAGCAAATATTACTGCTGAGAAATTTTTTAAAAATGCAGAAATAATATTTTCACTGCTACTTGTGATTTTTCTAATTTAATTTTTCTTATTTTCAGGATGGGCTTGATTAACTACAAAAAAGGACCTGTGGCAGGTGTGATTTTTATAAAGATTTCAAGGAGATGGAGAGGAACTAGAGACTGGAAATCAGAACTTCTGCAGCAGGCAAGTTAATAGAAATTTTGATAAAGAACAGAATTAACAGTTAGATGAGTGAACATGATGAGTATGTAAGAGAGAAATAATAATGTACAAACCTGTAAAGGATTTTTTTAAAGCATCAAGTAGCTATGTGGATGCAAAAGATCTGGTTGGCAATGTATTTTACTCTACAAAAAGCATTTTCCAAGATGCCTCAGCAAGGATTTTGTTTTTTACTTTTAATTTTTTTTAATGGAATAATTAAAGCTTGAATAATAAGAAGCAGCCTAAGAATAGATGTCAGGAACTACTAATCAGTCTTATGAGGACTTACACATATAGAATTCTGCTAGAGAAGTGAACAAAGCATGGTGTAATAAATTTGCTCAGACTACAAAGGTATTGTGGCTATAAAGACCTTCAGAAGAATTTCTAAGGTGTGGGTGACTGAAACTGAGTGTTCAAGAATAAAGTATTCCTACAGATACTTGGCTTTACTATTTAGAAAAGGCACCCTAAGAGTAGTTCAGGGTGTTTTATTGAAAATTTTGACTTAATGCTCTTCATCAGTCAGAAAGGCAAATAGATCATTGAATTTTTCAAGACAGGAAAAAGAGTGAAGTGGAAACACCACAATGTCACTATATAGCTTCATGATGTGCCTATCTCTTGAACACTGCATGAAGTCCTGTTATTGAAAAGAGAGATATATATATATGTAGTAATATCATAAAAGGTGGAATGAAAAACTGTCACAGCTATAACCAGGCCATATAAAAGAAGATATTAAATAGATTACGTTTCTTCAGTGTAAAAGAGGAAAGACAGATTGAAGAAAATCACAGATTTTATGGAAAAGGTGAATTGGAAATGATTATTCATTTACTCTTCCTCTCAAGAACCAAGAAGGAATAACCAACCAATTAAACAAAGATATTTAATTATTATTGTTGATGTTGTGAACTTGTGCCCAGAACATTTGGATAACAAAAGTATTAATGTCTCAAGAAGTTATTAGGCAAATTAGTGGCTGAAGGACTCACTGATGGCAATTAAATGGTCCTTTTAAGGCCCCTTCATAAAAATGCCCCATCTGGGTGTATCTGTGCTGCTGTTGATCTCTTTATTCTGTCCTCATAAAAAGGCAGTGAGCAGGCAAATGACACAGAATCTGTGACCACTGAGCAGGCTTAAAAGGAAAGTGTGACAGATTTTTCAGAGGAAAAGAAGTCCTGCTCATCCCTGTTCAAATGAACATTTAATAATTCATAACAACTGAGTTATAAGTTTCCCCTTCAATACGCTTCCAAATGTGAATAGATTAAGTAGTAATTGCTATCAAGCTTTATGTTCTATTTCATGTACCTAATAAAAGTTTATCTAGTGGAGCTTACTTTGTATGTTTTTGATCTATTCCTAACTGACTGCAATATACTCTATTAAAATATTTATCGTAGTGCTATCAAATATTAACCATTTTAAAAGCATCTGACTGAAGAAAACAAATAATGTTACTTGTTTAAGTTTTCATGAATTTCCTGATATTTAGTTGTTCAGAACTCCCCCTGATATAGCACTAAAAATACACAAGATGGTACAAATTGTAGCATTTGAATTGGGCTGTTTTGGAAATACAGTCTGCTTACATCCATCACCACTGTCCGATTTGAGAATCTGAGTTTTGTTGTCTGAAAAGTTTTGATTTTGCTACAGTACAAGAGAATATTAGAGAGGTATTGGTTTTTCTATAGCTTAGTGGATTTTAAAAACTATTTTAGGAGAGTACAGAATGTTGGGATTTTTTTTAAGAGAAACATTTTTAAGGCATTTCCCTAATTATCCACCTGCTCGTCCTTCTGAAATTCTGTGGCTTTGTCAGGTAAAAATACTGGCAAGTTCCTAGGGTGTAGAATGGTCTAGTGATGGGGAGTGATGTGCCACGGTTGCACGGCAGCCCAGCCCAGCCTGACTGGCTGCCAGGCTTCCATCTCTCCCCAGCTGAGTGGGTTATGTTCTCCCAGGGTGCTCCTGCTTGTTCAACCAGTGGATGATTCATATCACAGAACTAACATAGCAAAAAAACCTATTCTTTTTTGGTTAGTGTCCTGCTGAGTTAGATCTGAAATCATTCAGTGAAAGGTCAAACAACTGCCTGAGAGATTGCTAGGGGTGTGGGACTAAATAGTGGGGAATTGGAAGAAGAGGGATTGCAGCACTTGCAATTAGAGCAGTTTGGACAGCCATGAAATAGCAGCTTTGAAGCTGACACCTGGGCAAGATCAAGAGGAGAACAACCTCTCTGCTCCAATCCAATCCCTCACCTTGCTGGGGAAAAATTGTTCTGTTAAAGGTCAGGTGTATAGATGTTACTACTGAACCATTTTTTTTGCTTTGGAGAAAGCAATTCCTGATCACCAGGTTATCAGAGTAAATCTCCTGAAGAGCTGCAGTCTGTCAGGAGCTTGGTGCCTCTCAATAACATGGTAACTATGCAAGCTAGTCCTCTCTTTTGAGTCTCACTCTCTGCTTGGTTTTATTTACTTGTTATTTTCTTTGGCTTTTCCACACACAGGTATTACCCAATTCACAACCCCATCTGTTCACAGAGGCCTTCCAGCACAGAGGCACTGAGATAAAGTCCTTGAGCTCTCCCCAGTACCCCTCTAGTCTATTCCTTCTGCAGGTTCTTCCATTTCCACAATATCCCACACACTTTGTAGGCAGCAGTGCTAAAAGAAGAAAATTAAAGCATGGTCTCTAGCCTAGACGTGCTACAGGAATTATGCAGATCTGTATAACTCTCGCAGAGCATCTTATGTTTTCATCTCCTCTGTGCTCTTCATAGAGGAGAGGTGCCTCACTTAATCATTTCTGTTCATATACAGTGTTTGTGTTCTGACATGTTTACTCTGACTAAAATATATTCTCCCCAGAGAGAGAGATCAACCTTCCTTTTCTCCTTCAAATCTAGCATCTCATTAAAAAATAATATCATTCCATGATATTCATACTTTGGTGAGCAACTTTCTATGTATCCTAGTATCTGTACGAGTATGCTGTGGGTTGTGTATTTTGGAAGGAACGCATTAATAAGCACATTTGGATTGTTGTTTCTCAGGTTTAAAAGACCCTGGTTTTAAAAGGATACCAGGATGGCATTACACCTGTAAGTCACCAGTACACTTCCCCTGAGGCAAGCAGAACTAGTGTTTTGCATCATCTGAGGATCAGGTAATATAATGCTGTAATTTTGTTTGTATTCTTGCCTTGCTTGTCTTACATCTCTAAACCATACTTTGCCGTGAGTTGCAGAAGTTGGATTCTGGATTAATGTAAAGAGAATTATTCTGGATTTAAATTTGCAGCCTATTGAAGAAGTGTCTGTTCCTCTTGCGTCCAAACCCCTGTACACACACACAATTTGTTTAGTCTGTATAACAACCATGTAAAATACGTATTTTGAAAGCAGTATAAAGACCAGGGACAGATGACTGTTCCCTGAGGACAACAATGCTCAGCTCCAGCAGAACTTTATCCTTTTCCATAAATTCTTCTTATATTTTACTTCCCTTCAGCTCCAAGTACAGCAGTGTGCTTACTAGTACCAGCCTTGGCACCAAACCACAGCAGAACTGAAATATATACAGCACCTGTGCAGAGGGGAGTCCTACTGTATCCTGACCAGCTAACAGCATTAGAACTGCTATTGGTTTTACAATTTCCACGTTTACAATTTCAAGTCTGATTTTCTTTGGCAACTCAATCTGCATGATGATTTTGATCAAATGCCCCATCTTCTAACATTTGTAACACATTAAAAAAATCCACCCCTAAAAAGCTCATATTTAAATAATCATATAATAAGTTAAATGCGTGCTGTGACAGGATATGAATTATCTGACAGGCTGCAGATTAATACAAGTTTAGTCTGGAAGACAGATACAAGTACTGAGTCCAATTTGAGCATTGAAGATAAGAATGCAATCCTTTGCTTGCTTCTGCTTAAATGAATGAGAAAGGGTAAAATGAGATAGATTGTTCAGACCTTGATATAAGGCATCTGATTGAAAACTCATTCGCTAAATGTTTAAGATTAGCACCATTGAACCAAGGTAATTTAAAACACTGAATTGCTATGGGGTGCCAGCTACCATTGGTAACTCTCACTCACTCTAGGCCTTTGTAGTGCTGTGGGTTCAATGTGTTTACTTGGTTTTTGTATGAAGGGAGATAGAGAATATTATTAGTCATTGAACCTTCCCTCACCTTTTCCCCCATGAGGAACATGCCTAATGAAAATTCGAGCTGTGCTGCCAAACTGATATTGGCAAAAGATCTTTTCTTTGCCTGATTGGATAAATATGCAGCTGGTTTTGGAATCAATGCTTCTGTGAGTGAAATTAAAAGATGTTACTTTAAAATGCTGTAGTATGTATGCAGTGGACTTTCGTCAGCTGAAATGTCACGGCCAAGAAATACACAAGATGCAAGACTGTGAGCAATACACATAGAAGATCAAGCGAATGCTCCTACTTAATATTTTCGTGGTGTTTAAATATTTTTGCTTTTGATACAGGTTCCTTTTTTCAAAAAACATTATGTTCAGTTAAAAGCTGGCCCAAATCGACTGTAGTTGCAGGTTAAATTTCTTGCCAGGCTTGGAGCTTTTAGTTCTGTTTTAATGTTAATTTTTAAAGGAAATCGTTCAGTTTCTATAAAATAGAAAAATCAAATATATGCTATGCTATGTAATTTCTCATGTTCCAGGAGTTCTAAAAGGGTTTCAGGACCAAACTGTTCTGTTCTGAATTCATTGCTGTGCTTTGATCCTGGTGAGAAAATCCATTGTGGGTATGTGGCAGGGAGGCCCCGCTGAGCCCAGCACGTTCCCCGCACGCCCACGCCTGCGGCCACAGGGGATCTGGGGAGGGCTCAGAAGCTGCGCCAGGCACAGCCACATCTATTGTGCCTCTTCTTCTGAGGGCAGCAGACCTTCCTGTACCAGCCAGACCCCGCTGACCGCTGCGTCTCTGCAGCACAAACCCTGAATGCAAGAAGATAACAGCTGCTATCACAGTGCTTTTTATCTGGGAGGCAAAGTCTAAAATTGCATCTGACCTCGGTGTGCGCAGAGACACCAAGCGAGGAGCGCTCTGCCTGGATCCTCAAAGGGTTTAGATTAAATCACTAAGAGTGAGGTACCTAAATAAATAGTTCTGAGGATAATAGCTTCTGTGACTTCTACTTTGTGTGGTACAAAGTAGACTCCAAACTGTAACTTATCAAATGATATATTGCAGGCCTTAGAAAACACAACTCGGCTTTTGTGTTGGTTTTTCCCTAATAGGTTTACTAATATATAAAATTATGACACTCCATTTACTTATAGAATCATACATGTAATTAAACTAGCTATGGTATAGATTTAAAGAGTTTATTTATAGTGAAGCTTCTGTTTGCACTAGGTCAATGGTTTTTAGCAACAAAGCTCCATAAGAATAGAATTTCATAATAATGCCAATAGCCTTTGTATAACAAAAAGTAAACAAGCACATATTGGTCTGTCAAGTGAGTGTGTGTATCCATCTTTGCATATCTATGTTCCTGTGCAGCACAGGCTTAGGGAAAAGCAGATCAAAACCACATGCTACGTGTCCAGACAAATAATCTTTTTGAGCTTTGCCAAGGCAACAGAATGAGTTCTTATTTTTCTCGTATATTGGGGTCTGCCTGCTTGCCCAGTCATTTGTTTAGAATTCAATGGGAAAATAAGAAAGCTAAAACTGACACTGTGCAAAATTAAATTAATTGGAATTCTGTTCCTTCATGATAAGACTTGAAATGAGATTTAAATCAGTTTGTGGTTGGTAAAACATGGCAATTTGATGTCTGTTCCATAAAACTGACAACTGCATCTAGTTGTTTTTCTTCTGAAATTGATCAGATAATTTGTTCAAACTTGGAAAATATCTGACAGTTACACAATCAGACTGAGATTTGTTCAGAAAATTACAACATAGTGAAGGAAACTCAATTAGTTTTGTCAGCAAATATAAAGGCACTAGCTTGCATTTCCAGAAACTGTCCAAAGCTTTTACAGATACTCTTGATTCAGCTAAAATCAAGCTAATTATATGCTGGGCTCAAAAGTTCCTCATTAAAAGAA
The DNA here is from genome assembly GCF_047830755.1 of Zonotrichia albicollis. NCBI lineage: Eukaryota > Metazoa > Chordata > Aves > Passeriformes > Passerellidae > Zonotrichia > Zonotrichia albicollis. The sequence continues at coordinate 20,871,544 of NC_133826.1, read as the reverse complement.
CATTATTTGTCTTATAATATTCAAACTCTAAAAGATAGAAAGTACTGAAATGATTAAGTAATTGCTTTGACAAACTGGTGTATATATATATTACTGTAAAATTTGCTCAACAGTCCTCCAGACTTTTTCAGTACCTCAGCTACTTAGTATCTTTTTTAAACCCACTGGGCTACTTAATATCTTTTTTAAACCCACTGGGTGGACACAGTGGTAAATGTTCTTTATCCAAATTCTACGCAGAGAACCATACTGATTTCTGATTTGCTTTTTTTCCTTGTATTTCGGGTCACTGCAATATTTCCAATGCTTCATAAATCCCAACGGTTATTTTGCCAGTGTCTAGGATAAGGTACAGGGTGGTAACAACCCTGCATATGGGATGCAAGGCAGAGGGAGACCTCTTATTTCTGAGTGTGTTTTTTGGGAGGTAACTAGGATCTGATTTGGTGAAGAATTAGTAATAGAGAACTTGGAAACTTGAAACATTACTTCACCTGCTTTCTGCTGCAATTCTATCTGCCCAATAATTTTGTGAATCATAACTCAAGTAGAAGCAGCTGGAAAATGAGAACACAGTCAACAACCATGTGTGAAAAATATGGTTTAAATGCCTTGCTAAATACAAGAGCTTGCTGGTAGAAGCTGAGGAAGTCCAATTTTCTCAGGTTGCAGTGAACAGTGTTGCCCGTGCAAGCTTCTTTTCTTTTCATATACTATCTTTAATGCTATTTGGTTAATTATCACAATATTACCTGAAATTATTTATTGGTTTTCTTTCCAGATATAATTTGTTGAGTTGTCACAAGTCCAGCTTTTCTGCTTCAGCGGTACCCATCACTTGGAGAGGCAGTGGTAATCCTCTACCATTATTGTCTTGTATGACTGTTGACCAATTTATAGTACTTGTCTAATTGGTGTCAGTAATTACATTTTCTTGGGATTCTCATTGTTGAGAATACAAAGCAAGCTATTGTAGAAATCTCTCTTTAATGTGTGTGTGGTTAAGAAGGCAGAAAGGCAGTGAGAGAAGGTGAAAGAAAAATGTCAGAGGACCCTCCAGAGTTTCTGGAAGTAGATAATCAAAACTGTTAAAAGAATAAATCTTAAGAATTTACTACAAACAAAATTTGCAGTAAAAGTCTAATCCTGTACATACTGAAGTGATATTTCTACTCACTTGTTTACAAGACCCGTTAACCAGAAGAGAAGCAAAATATATAGATAAGTATTGAAACAACATGTGTTCTAGCACCATTTAAGGAAAATTTCAGCTCTTGTTTTTAAGGGTGTTAAGTATACTTCAATTTTTTTCCAACCATTAGCTTTCATCTAGTTTTCACTAATTATTACAGGTACCAAGCCAATGTTTTGCAGTTACTGTCCAGGGACAGTTTTAAAGGTATGAAAGCATAATTAACTTAGTCAAGAAGCTGAAGTTTAGGACAGAAAAAAGTGAACATGCAGAGAAATAACCTTCTTTCTTTTAGTAGGAATTCTTGAATTTGGAAGTAATATGCTGATTTTTTAGTATACAAAGCTTACTTCACAGTTGCCAAGACGTGTATTTACCTATGCCAGCGGGAGCTCCTCGAGTGTTAGTGGGAGAGAGGGAGGACACTGAAAGTGCATTGAATTAACTGGGTGGCACAGTCAGTGCCCTCAGCTGGGAGTCTCCCAAGGGTCAGGCATTATGGCACTGGTACAGCCCCGAGCTTTCACGCATTCTCTGCTCCCAAGAATTGGCACATGACAGCACACGACGAGAGGCAGCGCAGCTGCAGGAGAGGGGCGACTCTCAGAGTTACTTACGTTGGCAGCCCAAGCTGTGCCAGATATATCCCGGCAGACATTTATCACATTTAGGCCCTGATGTTCCCTCCTTACACTCACAAAATCCTCTGTCATTACAGCGATCATGGACTGAACCAAAAGGGTTACAATAACAGTCTGCAGAAACAAGACAACACATACACACTGGATTCAGGTCTACATGTGGAGATAATTCATTCAATACCAATAAAGGGTGCATTTCCAGTGCTAAAGGTAAAGGAAGACTGTCTATTAAGAACATCTGGTGTACTGAATGTAATTACTACATGTCCATTTATTTGTTTGCATGTGTCATTTCAGGAAGAGACATTTTATGATGCAAAGAGAAAAAGTAGACAGAAAAGATATAAAGGCAGAAGATACCACGGTCTTGAGGGTAAGTGATTGTAACAGATTCTCTTTGGCAAGAATATTTTTGACAATTTAATGAACATTAGAAAAGCTTTGTATAGTATGGATATATCGATGTGCCATCAGGGTGAAATGTTTTGCTTTATTAAAATAAGCTTATCTGTATTACTCAATATTTTCAAAAGTGCTAGATATCTTTACAGGGCTATATAAATGCACTTTACTTATTTCCAAGATAGTCTTCCTTTATAAGTTTGAGCAGTATAATAATTTAAGTGAATATGTGCCATTAAATTGATGAGATTGATTTATCAGTGACATTAATAAACCTTTTTCGTATTCTGCAATGAAAAGCTTGAGGTGAGCACTAATGTAATGCAAAACCTTTAAGAACAGGCTTTATGCAGCCATTTTAATTTCTCTCACCTCCCAGCGTGCAGATGGAAAATGCAGTGAGGCTCATTCCCCGCTGTATATTTTTCACATGTGTTCAGCTAATTAAAGAATAAGTAGGGTAACACATTTCCTCCCACAACACTTACTGTGTTGTTCATTCACAGCCCTTTTCTTTATTGCGATTACAATATCTGTGTTCAGCTTTCAGCCAGCTGAACAAAGGCAAGGAGCTCACAGAGCTCATTTTTGGCATTCCTGTTCTTCACCTTGGTTATTTAGATTTTGTTTTCAAATGAAGGGTTATTTCATTTTTATGTAGACCCATGTAGACCCAGAGTAACTTCACTGTTAACTGAGACCACAGACTCCTTTTGGAAGCATCTGATCTCTGCATTTTGCTGATTTGGGGTAACCTGCTGGGAGTCTGGATTTATATGTTTGTGAATCAGTGCTACTTTGATGACTACATCTGCCAATTGTTCCCTATTAGGTTAAACCTCAGTGGTACCATAAATGAAAAAATGGACTTGAACTGGGAAGTTACATATGTATATATATCCAGTGAAAAAAACTAACAGGAAAAATATTGCTAGAAAGACATTTGTCATCTGTTGTCTCACTGTTTATTAACTATAAATTACAGATGGCACTTTGAACATTTGGAATGCTGAAGAAGAATAGTTACCTTTGGCAAAAGGGTTCCGCAATAATAACAGAGTCAATTAGCTGGCAGCATTCATTAATGAAGTGGAAAACTGACATGCCAAAAATACTCTGCAAGGCTAAGTATTACAGCAAAGTGAGTGCCATTGAAAAGCTGGGAATTGTGATATTAATCAGATGTATCAAATGTTTATGTAAACAGGCATAGACTTGAGATACATTCTGAATGCAGGAAGTGAATTTTGCTTCAAGAGTGTTTACAGAAAACCTTGAAAGACAAAAGCTTGGAATTACATTAAAAACAGAGGGCCCAATTCTTGTTAAAAATAGCTTTGTTAGATATAATGAAGTTACAGTGATTTAAACAAGTATTTGTGAAAAAAGTAGCCTGTGATTCTGGATGTTATATTTTCCAGAGAACGAGATCCTGAACCACTGACACGTTTCCTACGGAGCTCTATCATATAAACGTGTAGGAAGTTCCAGGCCCGTATCATGCAATTGAAGGGAAAGTAAAGAGTAGAAACAAAGTTTTAGGCCAGACCATTTTGCAAAATTAGTAGATCCAATCAGAACACACAAAAGACTAATTCTAGCTTCCATCTTTCTCAATTGATACCACAGTAATATAACCTACCGAACATTCAGGGTCATTGTCCAACACAATATCAGACTTTGTGGAACACTTCCCAAGGCCTACCAAATACTGAAGACATTACAAATCTCAAAGGTCACAATTTCAGCGTGCCACAGGGAGGCAGCAAGTATCTCCAATGCTCTTACAACAACAGGGCACTAAGGAACACTGAACAAACATTCCCAGATCATCGTAATAAGCAAACCACACACAGAAAAAGCCCCTGCAGATCTGAACTGAGAAAGAATTTTCATCCTAATCTGGGAACTATTTGTAAGGATTGGAAGATGACAGAAATGGTAATGTGTTCAGTGGGGTTCACTCTATCAATGTGATGCTTCAAACAAAACACAATGAGCATAAATAAGAAAGAAGGTGGGGAAATGGGCTGAGGTTTGCTGCTTATTAGTCTGGGCTGACAGTGGCTCCAGGACAACCCCCAGGGTTAACTTCTCGTGTCATTAGGTGTTAACTGAAGCCTAAGCCTGACTGACTGCAAGGGTGGCTCTGTTAAAAGTGTGACAGCAATCACCAGCTGAGTATTTATGTGGTGAGGCAGAGGCCATGTTTTATTACTCTGGGTCTACCTGGTGGTTTCCATGCTATCCTTGCTTGTCAGTGTGTGCATTCACTGAAAGTCACTTGGGCTTTATCAAGAAATAAAAAACTCTTCAAGCTGTTAAATTATTTTTCACACCGAATGAATAATTTCAAACTTCAGAATGCCTTGATTTATTCTGAAACTGCAGTTGCCCATATGAGGTAATTTTGCAGTTAATGTACAAATCCACCAATTTTTGATATTTCATTTTAGGAAATAAAATCTATTTTGCTGCTAAAGAAATTAAGGGCATCAAGAATTTAGATTTAAGCCCACTGTATAATACATTGCATTTGGCTCACTAGTAAAAAAAACCTTATCAGGATTTGAATTCTTTGTTCTTAAAAATTAAGCATTTTACATTTTCTCCATTGATTTAGCATCAGCTAAAATTTACAGATTTGTTATCCATGTACTTACCATATGTATTTCAGCAAACTGTGAAGCAGTTTTGATAAATCAGAGCCAAAGCCCTATTAGCTGCCATTAAACTAGCTCATCCAAACATTTGTTACCTTTCTACATACATGGCTGAAGAGGAAAGAATTAGCCTGAAAAAATTACTTTCATACGGGAATAAGACTTGTACATATCACTGCAAATCTGCTTATTAAAATGTTCATGCCAACATTTCATTGTAGTTAAACCATAGAACACTGCTTTTAAACTCAGAGAAAAGAGAAATGAGCGTTTCCAATAGAGCAAGACTGTGCTTGACCTAGAAGGGTGGTGAATCCATCAACTCTTTCACAGGTGAAAATATTCCATGTTTTGCCCAATTAAATCTTAGGAGCCCCAGATCAAGACAGCACTTTAAGAACAAACTTCTCTGTTTTCTGAAAAGTGCTTAAGTGTCTGTTCATTTCACTGACTTTACACAAGAAGTAGGAAAAACCTTTTAAGTTGGCAAATCAGCTACCTAACATGTAGAAAACAAGGTTTGATCCTACAGTTATTTCACATAGTGCAATTCTCATTGGAGTCCAAGAGAATTCTGCTTACATTAAGATGGAAAGTCAGCAAATGTTTCACATTGCCTATTTGTTTTGCTAAATAAAAGATTTAAAAAATTTATTTCCTCAGTGTCTTGGCAATTTTAAAATGCACAGTTGTCTTACCATGACATTTTAAATATATCACTTATAAATTAATTTTAAAATTACTTATTTTTGGCTTTTTGTTTACGAACTTCCTTGTCTTATGTAGCTGCAGCTGCTGTCTTAGCATTTCAGTGTATGTGGGAAAACAACATACTGAATGAGCTGATGAAAAATTCCAAACAGATCAATTTAGAGTTGTATTCATTAGGCCTATTTAGGCAGCTGAAATTATACAGCCCTGATGTCATACCAATGATGTCTGTCATCTACATCAAACAAATACGTGGGACAGTAGTTTTTTCCCAAGAACATTTGATTGTGTTAATCTCCTCAGCACAGTCATACAAAATCATGACTTGCCTACTAAAGTTCTTATTAGCTCTGACTAATTACTGGCAAAGGAGATCATGCACTTCCTGAATGCATTGCCAAGCAAGTTAAAAGGAGGACACATGAGATGCCGTGCATGGATGGATCTGTGTGTTTATCACAAGATAAATATGTAAATCTGTCAAGTTACAAACTCAAATAATAGCAACTTAAATAGTTTCTGGCTTGAATCTCAGCAGTGGATTATAAATATATTAAAATATAATTTATTCACCCGTAGTCTATTTTGATTTTACAGTATCTGCTGATTACTCTTTGCTTCCTGGAAGATGAAAAGAAAAAAAAAAATCACAATGAAAATCCAGAACAGGTCCTACTGGAGCTTATGTCCATAAGAAACATGGTATTATCTGTTTGTTATTAGAACAGTGTTTTTAGTGACTATCTGTTAATTACTGGCCATTATACAAAGGTTCCTTTATTGACTATGTTCAGGCTTCACCTAAAGTGTCCTAACTTTGTTGTATACTGTCTGTGGTGACATGAGAACAAATGCATATTCTTCTAGCGTGCTAAGATCTTAAATTTTTTTTCTAATACACTTTTCTTATTATGTTCTAACATTTTCTCTAATTCTGCAGTTTGAATAATTATCGCAGATGCTTGTTCTAAAGCACTGTTTTCACCTAGGAATCCCTTTTCTAAATTGACATTGTGTCACACTGATTTGACAAATTCTGTTTCTAACCTCATGGGCATAATTTCAGTTCCTCCTCTAAGTAGCGGGGAGGTGACACTGCATTTACAGCCCTGTGTCTGGGAGCAGAATTAGCTGCAACATGTGAAATTCAGTGAATAAAAGGGATTAACAGAGGTCCCTCCCCATGTCCTCTTGATGCAGCTGGCAGCTTTTGTAGGTATACAGGCAAGTATTCAAGAGTATGTGCAAGTAATTGCAAAAGTCAGATTGGGACCAGGTATTTAAAACTCATTAATTTTCATGTGTGACCCCAGTGTGGCTCCCTCCTATGTAAGGAGAGTACATGCAGTTTCTCAGGGTTTTCTGGGGAAAGTCTACCCGGCACCCAAAGCCAGAGAGGTTTGTCATCATTTACAGACTCAAAATGCCTCCTTGGGGCTACCAAGGCAATAGAAATGAGGTGAGAAGTCTACACAGGTGCTCTGATCCATTGAAAAAGCTCATTCTGGCTTCAGTGGCAAGTAAGCAGCAGTGGTCCCTAGCAGCTGCCAGGAGCTGAAAAGGCACAGAAGAAAAGGCGCAGTTATCCCGGGACTGACCTATGCACACATTTTCATCGTCCAGCTCTGCGGAAGCATTTCTGAAGTAGCCCAGCCTGCATAACTCGCAGTGCTGACCTCTAGTGTTGTGCTTACAGCTCACGCAAATGACCGTATTGAGCAGCTCGATGTAACTGCACCGGTTGGAGTGCCCGAAGCATTCACAGTCTTTCAAGGAAGAACAGAAATGTATACAAAGTGTATACAGCAGCAGAGTAATAGCACATTACATGCTTAGTAAAAATGAACCATGAGCAGAAGTATGAATGAATGGCACATACATGTTAATCAATGTAACATGGACAGCAGCAGATGTTTATCTGCAATGGAAGTGGAGCTGGTTTCAGGCAGGTTAGCGTGACCCGACAACCATGGCATGACGTCGGAGGTTGGCTGTTGTTGGCAGACCTGATGGAACTGAAGCATTTGCAGTTGTAAACCTTTCAGGGTTACTGGAGGTTCAGTTTCCGCTGAGAGAAATGCACATATTTTTGCACATTTGAGATGAGTATAGATCAAGACCCGGGAAAAAACCTCCTCGTATTAACAATGTTAAATTCAGTGGACAAAATTGTCAAACTTCATTATGATTAAATCCACAACTGTAAGTAAAATAATTTTTTTTTTCTGACAGAAATGGAGAATATTCAAAAATGCTATTGAACTTGGGGTGTTATAACTGGTAAGCACCTTTAGAACCAGAATGTTTTATTTTCATGGCCAAATAAGTCTCTAGTTTGACAATTTTGGCCAACACCTCCTAAAACGATTAACAGTGAAGAAAAGGAAGGAAGACAGTTATTGAAGAACTACATCAACTGTACTTTTGAGGTAAGCATTAACCAGTTTTTGTATTCTGAGATGAAAACCAGTTGGGCTAGAAACGATTATGAAAATTTAGAAATGTGTACTGACTAGAAAGCATGCTTTTTACAGCCATCTGAAATGAAGTTGGCATGACAGCCACTTAAAAAAAACCCCCTTCATTAAATATAGAATGCTAGTGCCTTTTAGTCTTTAATCACGAGCAATACTTGGCTTTATGCAGAACAAAGGAAAAATTAGAAATGTATCAATAACATTATAGAAGACAGAGCTCTGCTTTGTGTAGAATACTTGTGTAAGCCTGATTGCTCAACTCTTGGGATTATGAACCCAGAATGAATGCAGGAAAGGTTACTAGGATGATAAAAGAAGTTGAATCTATTTAAAAAGTGAAGACTAGGAAAATTTGACTTGTTTAGTCTAGCAAACTGATGACAGAAGGTATCACCTTCTTGAATAAATACAGCAAGGAGCTAAGCCTCCTGCCATCCTAATGGACAATACTGGTACAAGAACATATGGGTGTTAACTGGCTACTGGGAAATTTCAGCTGGAAATTAGAAGATGGTATCTAGGCTTTAGGGCAGTGAGGTTGTTAGACACTTTCCATTTGTCACAAAACACACTGATGCTTTACAGATGTAGTTTATTAACTGGTAGAATAAACTACAGTATGTTTCCTGCAATAATGGAGCATTGGATGCAGTGACTTGGAAGGGCTTTGAGGTCCTGAAGTTACCTTGTAATTAGATAAAGCTCTAGCAGGGGGTGTAAAATGTTTCCATATGTGACAGAGGCCAAGTCCCCTGTGCTTCCTTTCCTCTGTTATGCTCCTGGTTATGCTGGGGCACCTGATCATCCCCCAACTGGTGGAGTGGGCTTCACATACATATTTGAGCCTGTCTCTATTTTTGTAAAGAAACAACAGTTGCAGGGCATGTTTCTGAGTATGCTCTGCACTCCCAGTACATGGATATTTCCTTGGCTTTTGTCTGATGCACTGGACTGTAAATAGATTGCACCGTAAATGGATTAAATTTTTTAGACACTTAGCACAACATATGTTTCAATCTTGAGAGCTGCCTTTCTGCTGCCAGAAAACATTAATCCATTTTACATATATGCATTTAGTTAACATATATTTCTTGTTCTCTTCAATGTTTTTCTGCTAAACCAGTGTTTTGTGGTTCATGCTATTCTGGTAATTTTGATGCCGGTAACTGCTGGAGTACAGGAAAACATTTAGTGTATCAGTCCCAGTATGTTACCACTTGACACAATTAAGTAAGGAGGAAAAAATGTTAGTTTGTTGTGTTTTGCAGCTGGTCAGTCTGATTCAGCATCTCAGCCAGCCACCCTGCAGCATTTCTCCCCAAGTATATCCATCTTGCTCAAGTGAAAACTGCCTGTGTGGAACAGATGAGATCTAAAAGTGGAAAATAGCACTAGCAAACAGGAATAATGGAAAATTGGTGTGATTTTGTTTGCGTTTGATTTTTAAAGTAAGAAAGACTGACTAGTGATAAGCAATCTGATCTTTCTGAAGCCAAGATTCAGAAGCAAGGCTGTCAGCTTTTCTGTCTGACAAAGAACCTGTCTTCTGCTACCAACAGATAACTTGTTTTGGTGAGATAATACTGTATTGGTATGTTGGTCAGACTTGTTGCTAAACATTTTCATATTCCAGGTGAATTCAGAGGAAATAATTTGCTTATATACTATAAAGAAAAGCTGACTATGCTACATTATCTTTTGTATTTAAGGCAGCAGAAAAAAGTGAAATAGTTCATGAATGAATGACTGTACTACTTCCACTCTGAAACTGCAATACAACTTTCAATTTTATTACTACTACACATAATTAACCATAGCAACAGCACAAAAAAAAAAGCTGCACATTAAGCAATTCACTCTCAACACAGGGCCTGCTCCAAGTTATGGTTTGGAGTGAAGAAACCTCTAATAATTACAAAGCACTTGGATGTATGCATGGACTGTGAAACATAAGCAGGAGGACTGTTCAAGTTCAGAGGTGGGTCATCAATACTTAAGGTAAACAAAGAGACCAGTTTTTAAACTTCGTTGCATTTCTATGGGTATTGCTCTTTTACAACAACTGTGCTGTGTGAAACCAAGTCTTTGTCTCAAAGTTAACTAAGATACAGGAGTGCTCTAGTAGTCTTGCTCAGGTAAGTAAATGCTACATGGTGTAGAAAAAGCCACAGTTAACTCAAAAACAGTCCATCATCTGATCAAACATTAGCAAAGAAAAAAAAGAAATGGCAAGTAATGATTAAATCAATTTTGTGATAGTGTCTGCTTCTCCCCTGCCTCCCCTCCATGTTAGTGCACTAAATTTTTGCTGTTGGCCTGGTCAGTGAATCATTTTTACATCCCTCTGTGCTTACAAAAATAAGCTATGTAAAAAGCCCTCCTATGACTGAAATGGAATTACTTTTTGTACTGGCTACATGAGGTGCTATCCAAGCCACTCAGACATAGCACACAGAATTGCACTCAGCACCGTGCCAGCTGGGAAGCTGTCAGTGCTATATGGCCCTTCCAGCAGATCATGTGGTTCACCTTAACCAGAAAGTATTCTGCTTGTTAGACCTGTCAGAAGCACAGCTTAGGGTCCTTAGGCACACAGCTCTGACCAGCAGCCTAAAGCACTGTCACACACTGGCAAAGTCATGCAAACACTGAAGGGAATGGGGAAAAGTCTCAAAATCAGGCTGCACATGGTTTACCAACCATTGTGAAATGACATGAGCTTCTTACAGTGCTAGAAAATGCTGCTTTCAGTTCTGAGTACCACATGTCAGAAAAGACACAGATAAGTTGAATAACAATAAGGAGTGAATGGTTCAGAAACTAAAAATCTCAGAGAAGAGATAATGACAGCTAGATAGGTTTAATGTGAAGGAAAAAGGGATTGCCATGTTAGATGTGATCATTGTTTTTGGCTGATTCAGGAACTGTCAAATCCCTTACAAACTCACAGAAGCATTGACTCTCTGAGCCTCCCTGACTATTTTCCAGTGCAATGATTTTATTGAAACAATCTTGATTCTGTTGCAGAAAGCATGATAAAATTATCCACTGAAGCAGGCTCACGAATTTGATAATCTAATTGTTTTGTTTCTATAAATTGAACAATTTCCCCCCATTCTAATGCTATGCACTTACATCTTTGAGATAACATACTATTATTGTAGGGATGAAGTTCTGCTGAAGCTTCAGCTATTACGACCATTAAAACATGAAATGTCATCACATGAAACAATGATAAACACACAAGGAAGGGTAGCATCATTTCTAAACTAAGGTTGCATGAGACAGCTATTAGTGTCACTTTTTAATTAAAAGCACAAAGTATATTTCAAGAAAAGTGCATTCACAAATCATTAAATTATATTTTCTTTTTCATTTTCCGCTCACTCCATGCTCCTCCTCCATACACTAAGGCAAACAAAGGAGATTTCATTGTAACCTTAGAAATTACCTGCTTCATAACAAATAGTATGGCTCATTACCATGATCTCATCAAATGGGTCAAACTAAGTTCACACATTTCTTAATAACCCTTTTCCTTGTTCATATGTATTTCATGAATAATGAGATATTCACAATAGCTGCAGAAAGACAAAACATCTTCATACATACTCTTTACAGATAAATTGATGAGGAAAAACAATGAAAAGATCTCAGGGTTCAGACTGTGAATGACAGATATGCAAATGAAACAGGTTGCCTGTAAGTCAGAAAGAATATTGGCATCCTTTATTATATTCATAAAATTCCATCATTTTTATAGAACACTAGAACATCAGTTCCAAATGTAATGCCTGCACTCTGAATTTGCACACTTACAATAAAATGAAGACATAAGGCACACTTACAATGCATTAAAAGACACAACAATGCATTACATTCCATGGCATTTACAGATACTTCTTGAGGACATGGACAATTGATATTTTATGGATTGTTTGCCCTCAACTAATCTGCTTATGTTTCCTCTTTTACAATTTATGCATGTCACTGAGGAAAACAAGACTCTAGCAAACATCTGCTTTCTAGGCAAGGATCTGAATAGTCATATTCATACATTTATCTCCTTTAAAAATAAATGCCATGTCACTTTATTTGCCACCAACAACTGTCTAAGAAGCATATTTATTTTTCTTTGTATGGCTTATGTTTATGTGACTTAATGCTTCTGTTGTATTCAATGAAGATGCCTCACCAGTAAACTAATGGGTACACTCCACAGATATTCCAGATTCATACAGTGCAATGTTTTCACAACACAGAGCACTATGGGATCACTGTATGAATCCTAGAATTCCTACCTCTCTTGTGGTTTGCAACTTGAACAGAAGAAACAGTTGACATAGCTAATTTGGGAGCAACTGGATAGGTAATAAAATGAACAGCAAATTAGAAAAAGTGTCATATAGGAACAAATCAAAATATTAAAATAAACATCTTTATTTTCTAACTTTTGAATTTGACAATGGTTATTTTTTGTAAAGAAAGGGTAAAGTTTCAGAAAATTAGTTACACACTATCAATTATTGAATTATTTGAGCTGTAACACCCAAGATCAAGACAGGGAATGTAATTCACATCTATGCACTTTGGCAGTTCTGTGTTAGCGTTTATTTGGCGGTTTCCCCCAATCCATGACAAATGACTATATGATAACCAGAGTGGTCTGAAAAGGGTTTTATTGAATTTGAATGCATATTTATTCTGGCCAATTAGCATAAACCTAAACCCCACAATAAAATATTTAGATATAGGCAGATTTCTATAATCATTCTTTTAATACACTATCCTTAAATGAAGTATTTAATCTACAACTATATGTTAAACACTGTAACAATATGCTGCAAACACACAAAAGCTGAATAGAAATGCTTTGAAGTTTTTGTGTTTTGTGCTCCCTACCAAAACATCAAAACTAAATTTACTTAAACTCTTATTTTTGGGGAAGAAACACTGAGTAATTCTGTGCTGTTCAAAACATATTTTGCAATGAAGTTGGATCTTAGATCTCACACAGTATAATTAGGCAATGAAATCCATTAGAAATGCTAAGTATAATTTAACTGAGAATGGTTTAATTTAAAATTCTTCTAAATAACGTAGGCTAATCCTTACAGAGAGCAGAGGAAAAGAGATCAGTCTGGGTGGGGTTTTTTGTTTGTTTAAAAAAGACATGCAAAAACTTGGGAAATACAGTGAGAGCTAAATCAAATTGGAATGCTACACATTACTTTATCAGGGATATTTAGTTTTAAATATATAGTGAATAATCCAAACTAGATTCTAATCCTTACATAGCGCAAATTCTAATCCTTACATAGAGCACAGATCAATTAGTATTTTCTGTTTTGTTGGGCACATAGAAACTTGCATATATAACATGGCAGATTTCACATGCACATGGGGTGTTTTTGATTTGGTGATTGTGATCCACAGACTTAATTACAGCCCTTCCCATGTAATTCCCAACAGATTCCCAATACATCTCATTTGGTGTAAGTGGCCATTTTCTTGATTGACTTTTCATTCATTTTATCCTCCACCTCTGTGTGTTATAGCACAGAAAGGACATCCTTTGAACATGAAAGCAAGCCACAGGCCAGATTTCTGCAGGGACCTTGGCGGGGAGGAAAGGGCGGTAAATAAGAACAGAAGGAAATTATTTTTATAATGAGCAATCACTTTGAAATGTGAAGTGTAGCTGAATACTTCTTCAACTAACAAAGAATCTTAGTTTTATTGGTCATCTTAAGAAGTAATTTTGTTTCTTTCAGCGCTAATTGTCACATCACAGTATGAAAGTAATTTTTTGTGTAGCACTCAAATTGTAGAAAACCATAGGTCATTCCTGCAGAGAACTTGCTTGTATTGTGGATGGCATAAAAGCTGAGAATGCTTCTCAGCTCACTTGGGAAAACAAAGTGGAAACAAGACATTAAGAATGCGTTTGATGTTGACAGCAACAACCTGTGTTCACTGAAAAATCAAAAATTTACTCAAAATACAGATTGTGCTATCTAAACAAGTCCAAAATTTTCCTGGGCTTTCAGTGTATCACAGATTTTAGTCTGTATGTCTATTATTCCCATATTTGCAATAATGTTCACAGTCTGAGTGTTGGAACACTCCCTTTTCAGGTGAGGTTTGTTTTATAGTTATTTTCTCCTAGGATACCATTACTTAGCACCAGAGAAAAATGAGTTGGAGTATCATTGTTATTACTTTTGCCACCCTGTGGGACTTGTTGAGAGCAATTTCAGTACCTTTAGACCACTAGGAATTTTACAGCATCCTACCTTGGTTTGGTTTAGAAACCTCAAGGGAAGAAATATTCGGCCATATCCTATCAAACTTTGGAGGATCTGCATGCATCAGGAAAAATCAGGTTTTGTTATTTACATCTGTGATATTGTTCTAAACAGGCAAGCATATGGACAAAGACAGAGATTACACACAGCTATTACTGGACTAGTCTAAGTTGCACTAGAACAGAACATGACTCCACAGTGAACAAGAAAACAAGCAATTGATGATTCCCAAAACACCAAATGGACATAAAATACTGTGCATAACAATTTCTCTTCTATGGCTTAAAATATAATTTTTCATGATGAGAAGATATCCTAGGCCAATATATATAGTTCTAACACCAGGAACAAAACAGGAACATATTGTGTTAAATCTGCTCTGCAGAGATAAAACGACAGTATCAGACAAATATGGACTTCTTACCAAAGACACATATCTTACTGTAACATCCTGTTTCAGGGCCTTTTGAGTGAATTACATATCTGTTATCAGAAGAAATATATTTACCAGTAGAGTGGGCCTCTTCTTTGGCTCTCACACTTTTGTGCGTTTCATCAATTTCCTATCATCTGATATGTCTGCTGATATATTTTACAGCTTGATATTTTTTTTTGTCATAACGTTAAATATCTAAGTTTCTTAGAAGTTTTACAAAATGTGTTACTTGCATGAAGCATTTTGTGGGAGCAGTAGAATTAGCTGTGTCTCTTTAGATCTTCATCTCCTTTGATTAATATGTTCTGGGGCTGGGGAAGTGAGGAATGCCAACCCTTAGCAGACTGGTGCTGGGTCTTGGAGCTGAAAGTGAAGGGGATGGGGTTCTGGGGAAGGAAAGAAAACTTGTTTCTCTGTTGCCATCTGCCTAGCTTTGAATATTAGACTTGGACAATGTTTTTATACTCTTTTCTGAGCACTGCAGTGGTTGTGTCTTGTCTGAATCAAACAGAATTCTTCTTAAGGGTCACATCAGCCTTTGTCCCTGAAGTCCTCCCACACAAAGAACAATGAAAGGAAAGGATGGGGACCTGCACTGTGCCATTTGCTGTTAGGCAGTCTTCTGCAATTGAATGGGTCCAGTTGTAATTTAATCACACAATTACATCAGATTCTTGCATTTTTGTGCTTTTTCTTTACCAATCCAGAAAACAGAAGAAAGAAAAATGGAACCAGTTAGGTAGATTCTCAAAGAGTCTACATATTGACTGACATTAACCTGCCTGTACAGGTCAGATCCACCAATTCCCACACATAGGAAGTGCAAGTGCCCCAGTCAGAGTGGATGACAAGAAGTATCTCCAAGCTGTCCCTAGGGAGGTGCTGTGGTAACCCTCACCCTTCCACTGACACAGTGCTATCAAGCACCTGACAGACCACCTTCCTCCTCATCAGACACTCACTGACAAATTACTTGCACAGTAAGTACCCTGTCAAATTTTGGTAGATTTAGGAACACTGAGACTTGACCTAAACATTTTAAAGTGACTGGACATTAGGCATAACATAAAAATCAGGAGTTAAAAAAGGAAAAGCAGTCATTATGGACTATGTTGTCCTGCTGTCTCCTGAGCTTTTTTTTTCTTTTAGCCATTGTGCAGCGTCAGAGTTGTCACTGGGCACATTTCAGACTGGAGCTTCAAATATCCTACCTGTATTGTTGAGTACAGTGTGGTGTGCTATAAAAATCCATATGTATAGTGGTCTTCAACTGAAAAGGTATTACTAGGTATTACCAGAGGTAAAATTAATGGTTTCAAAGAACTTTGTAATGCCTTAGGACTAACCCTCTGGAATTTGTCATTTCATAAACTGTAAGTCCTATACAGTAAATCAGATACTTTACATAATCAAACTGATATAATCAGTAATATTTAATATATAATTTATCCTGATCATGATTTTTATAAGTAATATTATTCCTTGTAATGCAGAAAAAAAATTTACATATTTTTTAGAAATTCTATAAATGCTATAGATCTGTGCTTGTTTTAGCAAACTTAAAATGGAGGTTGTGACTTACTGCAAAATAATTAAAAATTCCCTAACCCTTTAAATTAGATGACACTGAACTGAGTTTCTTAATGGGCACCCAAAACAATAAAGTTGGAGCTTACAATGCCTGGAGATTACCATTTAAGTATTATTACTACTGATTATTACTGGTTATTACTGCTAATCATAACCATATTAGAAGGGACTTCTGGAGGTCATTTATTTCCACAGTTTGCTCATGGCAAAGTCACCTTTAAAGTTAGATGAGGTTGTTGAGGGTCATATCCAGCTGAAACCAGCTGCTGCTTGGCAATGTGGTTAATGCTCCTTAGACTTAATGCATCTGTCATGTGCTTTTTTCAATCTTTGGTTAAGAGGGTATCTTTTACTCATATCCTTTATTCATGGCCTATATTTCCATCAAGATTACAGGTTTCTTGATAAAGGTCTCTCTTTGGATCTTTGAATGTTTTTTTAATGGCACTGACTTGAAATGTTTTATCGGAAAAGGTAGGTGAGAAGTCCAAGAATGTTGGATGTCATTCCCACATGTACATTGGAGCAGATGAGTCATCCCTTGAACAGACACTGGGAAGATTCATTTAGCAGCTAGTTATTCTTTCACAGCAACCTGTGAAAATATTTCTAGTCCTTGGTGATTACCACCAAGGGCTTTATTTATAGAGGAGCTGACTAGATAAACCAATCTTTTCCAGAAGTTCCATGCCCGGAAAGTGCTTTTTGTAATTAGAGTAATTATTTACCAGAATAATAAATGAATCTTGGGGTAGGTATTCTATAATTCTATTCTATTTTAATCTACTGTAGACTATTCCATGACAGTTGTTCTGGGCAAACAAGGCTAAGAAATGTGAAAAGAGTTTCTAAATGTATGTTTGAGTGTTATTATTTAAAAGTGAAGCTACTGTAGGCATCTTTAAGAGTGGAGGTATGCAAGCTGTGTGACTGAGAAAAAAATCAGATATGACATTTTAAATTTACATTGGATATTTTTGCATCTTTAGTTACTATTGTTCCAAAGACAATTACATGTAGAAAGTAACTACTGAAAAAAAAATTAATTTTCTGAAGAAAAAACTTACTGCATTATATTTATTAGATGTATGATAATTTTCTTTTTCTCCTCCCAGTCTTTTTTTTTTTTTTTATTTCCTCCCTGACATACTGTATCAGAACTACTTCCAATATTAAATGAAGAAAATCTGCCTGAAATATTCACTGGAAGTCAATCTGCACCATGGGTTCTATCATGGTTTCAAATGGGGGAAATAAAGGAAATGAATGGGGAGTTTTAGACTAATTCCAACCTGACAGCTGCACATGAAAACAACCTGTCACGATCTTGGCAGAAATTAATGGGCATTTTGTTGGTTTCTCACTCCAACCAAGTACTGAGCTGGCAGTAAAAGGAAAGTGCATTCCCAGAGAGAGGGGCTGTCCCTGCTCAGGGATGAGGGCAGAGGTGATGGAGCACAGAATTCTCTGCTGCAGCCAACAGTGCCTGATCCCCTCCTCAGGTGATCCTGCAGGCCCAGCCCACAGACAGTGCAGTTGCTGGAAATTACTACCCATAAATCTCCAAGTCTTAAATAATGCTCACTAGTGGCAGACAGGGAGCGCTTGTGTTGGCAACTATCGTTATTAATTTAATTTTTAATAACAATAAGGAACCCCAGTGAGATATGCTGATTAAGATGTTTTCTAACTTTCTTTCAATTAAAAAAAAAATTAAAAATGTATCAGTATAAACTTAATGATTCAGTAGAACTTCATGTCTTTAGCCACAGAAAGCTGGCCTTGCTGCTACCTATTTTAAACCATGAGTAGGCAGCAGTAAATATCTGTTCGCAATTAGAGATGCCTGCTGAGGACAGTGGACTTATTACAGTTATTTTAGGTGCTAATATTGAACAAAAAAATTAGGATTGTTAAGAAATAATGCTCACTGAAATCACGGGCAGATTTAGTAGCTGCTGGAGTAACCAAGTGTGTTTATATCAGGTTATATTCCACCATTTCTTGCAATCATCATTGTTACAGCATTTCTATCTCCTTTGGTCTTTTGGAAGCTATGATAATCTGCCTCACATAAAATTTGCCTTTTAGCATTTTCATTAAACTGCAAAATCTAAATCACTGAAAGAGAGAAATGCTGATTTTTTTTATCAACCCTTTATTAAGTTAAAAAAATAGTAGGCCAATATTAGGCAATCTTTCTTGGAGCAATGTAGGAAGTTTCATACCTGTTCCTTTGAAGAAAGGAGAATTCTGCATAAATGTGAAGATGTGGTTGTTTTATGGTAGCTCCTCAGCCATAACAGCTTTTATAACTGTTGGAAGAATTTAAATGTAATTAGTCCTTAATGTGTCCACTTGCAGAGTAAAAAGAAAGTGATCTTTTCAGAGGATTAAAAATAATCCAAGGATCCATCTCGGGAAACCTTCAGATATCAGAAAAAATATACCACTGATTTGAACAAATTTTTGGCTGATTCTCAAAACAGTGAGGGCTGAGGGAATTCTTCAATTTTAAGTATTTCCATTAAAATGTTTATGGAAGTGCACAATGAATGCCAGTATTTTTGGAATGAAACATTTAGGTACTTTGTCATCAATTACTTTGTTGATTGTTTGCAGAGGTTGTGTTCTTATTTTTTATTTGGACTGGTTCTGCTTTTTCCTGTAAAAATGTTAAAATTGTCTGATCACATGGAATTACTGCGCAGTAATTCACAACTGATGAACAGTAAATCAAGATTTTAATTTTTTTTAAATCACTATGCTGATTTGGAAACCTCATTCTTTGCTTTAGTCAGTGAAATAAACTGATGTCTTAAGGAACAGAAAGAAAAAGATGAGAGGGTAACATAGAAATGCATTTTTTCCCTTTTTTTCTGTCTATTTCTCCCCAAGTTTTATAGATAATTAGATTTTAAAATATCTTTTTGGGTCATCTCTACTCTCTATAAACTTCCCTGAGTAACTGAGCTCAACTTGCATATAGCAAGTGCCATGTGCTTTGCATGGGTACCATGGTACATATTGAAATGTTGCCATCTTATTTTCTAGAGTATCCTATCACTAGATTATTTATTAATGGTTAAAAGAAAGATAACTATGAACTGAGTAGTTCTCTATATATTGCAGCACATTAAAAAACATTGAAAACACTGTGTTTTCAGATTGATAGACTGATTTTAAATAACTCAAGATGATGGTGGAAAACTGGGAAGAGGAATGAGAAACAAGTCTAAACTGTCAGTGGCTGTGTCTGACACTGCTGAGCACAGCTCTTCTTATCTGTTAAAATTGGTGGATCTGGCAAAAGCAAAACTGAAACAAAGGCTCCCCCAAATCCCACCCAAGGACCTGGCAGTGCTCCCTGGGCAGCACTGGTGGTTTCTGACCCTGCCCTTGAAATCACTTGATTTATTTATGTATTTGTCACAGCAATTTTAGCAAACAGGCAGTTTCTGCTCTGTGCTGGGCTCCGTTCTGCTTCCTCACCTTCGAGGGTCACACCCTAGCTATAGAGCAGGAAACTGCCTTTGTTGGGACTCCTACCAGGTACAATTATCTGTAATGGAATTATTTGGAATGTAAATTTCTCTCAGATCCAGTATTCAAATGAGCACATCATACCACAAAGTCCGTTTGTATTTTCTTTCAGCTCAGTAATGTTTTAATATAGTGTAAAATTGAATTTTTAAAGCAAAAGATTCCAAGAGCTTCAAAGCATTAACGGAGGGAAAACAACTACTGGCTTGATATTATAATCAATTATCTAGATAAGGTGATTGCCTTAGACTGGAAGCCTGATTAACAACATTATTTATTAGAAGGTCAGATTTGGATAAAATTAAATTGAAATGAGAATATTTTGCTTATATGTCCAAACTAATAGATACAGTCTGAAGACAATATTTGAATGCTTTAAGGAGATAAATATCTTAATGGTCCCTCAACAGTACAGCTTTCTGTAAAACTTGACCTCAAATAATGATAAAAAAGTAATGTACAACCTAGTTATGCATGTTTATGCCCTGCTGACATGTCTTGGGTATAGACTCTAGTCTAGAGCTTGGCATGGTAATGGCTTTGCTCACACAACTGAAGATTTAATAAGAGAACTTCTTGGTTACTGCAAAAGGGCAAAAATCGGGTCCAAAATACTTTGTGTTGTTATTAAAAAAGAAAAGAAAATCCACTGGTATTTACTCTCACCTCCTTTTAAGATATCTATTACCACATTAGAATTTCATTACAAATGTGAAAAACAAACAAAGCTACACTCATCCAGACACTATTTTAGCTCCAGAAAAATACCTATGAGATTTTTCAAGGTTAAGAAAACAATAAAATAAGAAAGTGCCCATTCAGTCTTTTTTTATTTTATTACTTCATCCTGCATTCATTATCATTAAAAAAAAAGTTATCTTAATTTAAAATTGACTATAAGGAAGAACAAAAACATAGAGAACAAAGCAGAAAATATTGTTTGGTTATTGTGATTGCATCTTGCACTTGGGTGCATGGTCTGTCTCTAAACTCTGACTCATCTGCCAGCAGCAGGCTTTAAGGTGATAATCGCCCACACAGAGCTATTTGCACATCATGTCTATCTTATCCTCTATCTAATTATACCCTCTGTAACAAACTGTTTAGCATAATTAGTGGAGTTATGCTTTGCAAAAAAAAAAAAGCAATAGTTTAGAAGATTCAACTTTTTGAAGGCATCCATGTACAGATTAGTAGTGTTGGTATTTCATCACAATAATGAACATTTTGATGCACTGGTCTATGTAAAATTTGTACAATCATTATTTTAGCAAGTAAAATAATGCAGTTTTCAGGATATTTACATACTATATATAAGCATTGATTAAAATTATCAAATGGTTTTGGGACTCATTAATTGCTAACACTTTCACCAGTATTTTTTCAGACATGGCTGAAAAATGCTGAAAGAGCCAGCACTGCAATCAAGAATGCTGGAAATGATCAGAGAACCTATTATTCAACTGATAGACAACAGCAGGTACAAATGACCTTAATGGGAAAGCTCTGGGTTGTTGTTTTTGGGGTTTTTTTTGTTTGCTTTGTTTTCTTCTCGATGATCAGAAAGGATGTTTACTAATGACCACTGGTTTTTTGTGTTCAAATTTTAGTGCTAAGCTGCTTTAATACAAAATCCTTTGAGGTAAAAAAAAAAAAAAGGAAAAAAGAGAATAATACATATATGTGCACACAGGTGAATATATTTTATTATTTGCATGCTTTCATTGCAGTCTCAAAAAAGTGTTAAATGAGCATTGCTTGAGGTGGCATCTTCTTTGCATGCTGGAAATTTAGTGTTTCTGACTCCCCTGCCCCAACCCCATCCTCTTTATAAACTAGAAAAATCTGGGAGCACACAAAAGCCAATACCCCCCTGTAGGTGTTTGCTGCCAGGTAAAATGAAACCCAAACTGTATCTCCTGAGAGTAACTTCCTGCCCCCAGATAGGGAAAAACTCTGCTGATACGAAAACAAATACTGTGTTAGCATAGGCAAAACAAAAATCATGCAGAATCCATTAAAGCAGCCACGACTAATTAATCTTGTTTGGTTTTGTGTGTTAATTGGACTTCTGTTAAATTCTATTTGAGAACAGGATAAATTTATGGATTCTATCCTTGTTTAACAAAAATTCTGCTATTCCTATGTTATAGAAGAGGTGTTCAGAACATTAAGCAAGTAGACTTATTTCTCCCCTGAGATATTTAAGAAAAATCACATGGAAAAAGCAAGCAGAGTATCAGTATTTACTTGTGCTCCTGAAGAGATGCTCATACTTCACCCTTTTCAGGTAGACAAAGAAACATGTCGAATTCTACCACATATTATCCCAAGACATTAACAGCAGACTAAAGATAAAACACAGATTTGCATAAACTCTTGTATTTCCTATAGAATGTTAAACAGAATTTTCTCTGTCTGAAATAAACTGTACCAATCATCCCAGTGTAAAATACAAAGAGGTCAACAATGCATCCTTTCAGCTCACCATAGTTCAAAAGGTATTTGAGTTTCCCTATTAAGTTTTCAAAGGCCAACATCTGCTGATGCTCAGAAATGGTAGATGTGGTGACGAAGGCTGTATGGAGGGTGAAGCGAAAACACAACCATATAGACCATGCAACACAGTAGTACTAAGAAACTATAGCACAATCAAACTCCAAAGAACTATTTCCCATTCATCCCATTTCTGTTATTAACGGCAGGAGTATTTCTGAGAATGGTGACATAAACTTATTCTCTTTCATTTAGTTAATTTTTTTTTGTAATGTATATATGTATAAACACAAAGTTTTGAAAATAGCACATCACTATGAATCTGCAGGCGTGCAAATACCAGAGCAGACACTAGAGCAGGCAAATGACATTATTAAGATTGAAGGCTTTCATTTGCACATTATTGTCATTGATGCTGTTGTTCTATTTAAAGCAGAAAACAGATGCTGTGGCATTCAGCTGCTAATGCTGCTTGCACTTGCAAGGGAGATAGTTTTGATGGCATTTAACTTGCCTGTCTAGAGCTTGACAAATCAGTGCTATTCATCAGCTTAAGTAAACTGAATTGATTAAAAATTTATAGTCCTGACCCTGCATCATATGAAGTGAGACAGTTTTACCCAAATTGTGAAAAACTTTTCACTTGGGTATCAGGTATGGCAAATTACATTTAACAACTGTGGTATTTTATAACTGTGATTGTCCCGTATTATGCAAGTTGTGCCCAAACTATCTGCAAAGCTAAGGCTGTGGGGAATATTCTTTCCTTGAGCCACAGCGGGATCCCATTTCTCCCTCCCTGCTTTATTGGCAATTAACTAACGTGCCATGACTGTGTGCACTGCTCAGCTGTGGAGCTCAGCCGAGGCTCACAGCTCAGCTGCTGTGCACTTGGTCTCTCCACATGTTTTGTTTAAGTAATCATCTCTTTCATTGATATAGTAGTTCTTTATGTAACGGTGTCATGGTTTTGTTATAGTTTGAGTTGCATTTTGGTACTTTGATTACATACAGGAAAGCATTTTTCTGTGAAGGAACACAATTCTATTTATTTTGTGGAGTAAAGCCGAGTTCAAAGCCTGCTAAAGTTAATGCAGATTCCAGCAGATACACTGCATTTGCTAATCTACTTCATAGAAATGAAAGCTATTCCATTTATAAACTTTTCCATGTGCTCTTTGAATTTACACACACATATACATACACGAAAATTATTGGTCCTATACTTCTGTTATTAGCAAACACTTTTCTTCAAAATGCTCAACAAATATTTTCTCTGCAACAGTATCTTAATTCTTTGTGTCACACTAGTTGTATAGGACTCGGTGCTCATCTGCTGATAAGATCGATCAGAAAATCCGGGGCTGAATGCAGATGTAAGGAGTGACATTGTCTCTGACCACATAATAACAGTTACATGTTAATGCCAGAGAGGAAGGCCAATAAACAGCCCCTGCACCACAGGGCATGCTGTCAGAGAAACATTATCTACACCAGAAAGGGATGTTGGGAAATCAGATCCATGAAGCTGAATGACAATGCAGAACAATACTGGTTTTATTACTTACTACCAATACTGGAAATACTGGGTATACCTGCAGAGAAAGAAAACACAAAGAAGTGTAGTTAGGTGTTTGCTGTAGTTGGGTGAACTATTACACCTAAGATTCTGAAAACATCTTTAGAATTCTTTTTCAATACATAGTTAAACTCAAGCATCTGCTATTATGTGCCCAGTCCTGTATAAATGCAGTCTTTTAGATTTTTCAGTATGGGGCTGCAGGGACCACTAAAATGCATTGACAGATGGGATCTATACCAGCTCTCTGAACTTCATGAATTTGTTCAGAACAGTTTTGTATTTCAACTAACCAGCCATTAGGTTTAATGCTCTAGATAAAAATATCAGTCATGCATGTATTATGCAGATCCAGGAGAGTAATTTAACCAAGGGATAGATGCACTGCTAACTGCTTTGGCCAGCTGCTTAAATCAGTTGGTACCTTCTGTTGCATTAATTGTATAGAACTATTTTTTCCCTCTTTTACCTGACAGTTATCCAAATTAAGCTATGTAAAAGAAATGTAATTGAGTGAAACAATCTAATGCAGTAGGTTGGCCATATTGATTAAGCCTCTCATTGATTTATTTTTTTTTTCTGTGTTCATTTCAATTCCTAAACCGAATTAATGCAAGGAAACCATTCCAAAGACAGGTGAAATTTACCATAAGAGGCGGGGCTGTTAAGGAGTAAACTCCTTCACTGGATAAGCAGTGTGAGATCTCATGCTGTATAATGCAATCTCAAGAACTGGCTTCTTGTCAGGTCTGCCCTGAAAGCTAGGCTTTGTGTGTAGCACAAAACTATGGATATGAAATCTTTCCTGAAATGCCATTTTCTTAAGATTAAATGCCACTGTTAATGGACTGTGGCTCATCACTTGGGTTAGTCAGAAACTGCAGATCAGTATTGAAATCCTGGGTATTTGCAGCCTCTTCCTTAAATACAGTTTGCCTTTTTAAAGTTTTATTGATTTTGTGGCATGCATTTTTCTTGCAGAAATCTGTCTGTTTCTCCATTAAACATCTGCTACACTTCTTTCATCTATCTTAAAGTTCTGCCTTACTCAGAGACAGCATGGACCTCACTCTGCAATTAAGTGAAGGAATGTCTTGAGAATAAATGATATTCAATGTCAGCAAGGTTGCAGAGTCAAGCTGGGAGAAATCCTCACTTGTGGCATGGCTAAGACAATGCTGAAGTAAGAGAATTTGCAGAATGGGGACCAAAGCCAGACTTGTTATGTTTCCCCACATCAATCCTGGGACACATATCTGAATTGCAGCTCCTGGGTTTCATAGCCTATGGAAGCTGTGGCCTGGCAGAGCACCATGGACAGTACCTGCTGCTCACCCAGCCCCACACTCAGATGCTGTTTGCAAACTTAATTATTTCTACTTCTGCTGAGATTAACATGTATTTTCCAAAAGTTTAGCACCATGAGGTATTGAAAGCTAAATGCAAATATCCTCATAATAAAACAATGTGGTCATAGTTCCAATAGTAACAAAAAGTGTTTTTTTTTTTTTTTTGTTAAGATAATTAAAGAGAACATCTATCCCTTTATTTTAAATGTCAAAAAGACAATAAATTTTCAAATATTTTTCCTTGAATTTTCAATAGCAGCTTGTTTCAAGTTTTGCAAGTCATTGTAGCTGGTTTAAATTAGCAGGATTAGCTTTCCTTTATACACTCATGGAACCTACACAAATATTAGAAAAAAGACAAAAACCGTGTTCTCGCATTCACACTTGTGCTGTGAAATGGTATTTGTATTTCCTTTGGGTATACTCCCCCGCCTCAAACCTCTCTGTCTCCTACACATACATACAAATATCCTTTCCTTTCTCTCCTGAACAGATTGTAGCAAAGGAAGAAGTTTTCCTGCAAGTCTGCTTGCCTCATATTATCGTACTTCAAAATTTTCAATGAATTCATAGTGATAAATGCTTCCTGGGCAGAGAATAATGAACACAAGATGCCTGCTAGCCTGAGGGCTCTGTATTAACCTTGCAAAGATATCTTCAGGTTCTGTTTCAAAAGCTGTTTTGCTATTTCTGTACAGAGTTTCTTAGCTGGTGTGGTGTTCTGTAACCAGACTGGTTTTTGTACAACCAGGTATCCCTGTGTCAGGTGACTGGCCTTGATAGTGCACTACTTTATGCCCTTCTTACTAAAGAGAGTGAGAACGACACTTCTGAGTTTGTCTGGAAAAGGAGCTGGTTATGTAGGGCCACCAAGCAGGATCTATTAACACTCTGTGAAAACCGCACATATGATGGGGAAATTATTCTTAGAAGGAGTGTTTGTGTGAGATCTGGAGTTACATATTGAGGCTAGCTCTTGAATTCAGCTGAGCTGGATTTGCTGCACGTCTTTAGGTAATCAGGCACAGGAGGTGTGATTCTGCTCTCCCTCTCTGTCCGTGTGGAGGCAGGCAAGGGCCTGAGTGCAGGGCTCTGCCCGTGCCACTGCTGCTGGGGTCTGTGGGGTCATCCCCCCACTGCTGGGGACACCCACAGGCTGCGGGGTCATCCCCGCACTGCTGGGGACACCCACAGGCTGCGGGGTCATCCCTGCACTGCTGGCCCTTGGCTTGAACCTGGTCTGTTACATGGTGTGGATCGTTTCCAGTCAGCCTTGTACTGAAATCTGTGAGTACTCTGCAGCAGTGAAGTGATGGGGACAGGTTAGAGAGATGAAGGATCAGGCCTCCTTTGATGGACAATTCTATTGAACAAGGTACAAAAAGGGATTCAATTTACATCTATTCAGTTGTTAAACCAAAGCAATGTTCAGCCTAAATTATCTTCCAGTTGAAATCACTGCGATGGTTACTAATGGTAATAGATTTATAGTGAAGGCACATCAAGTAAAGCATGCAAAATAAGTTCAGAGGTTGGTACTGCCCCTGAAATTGTAAATATGGCAGGAAAACGTCACTAATACTATTTATTATTTCTGACTTGACTTGAGGGTGGTGGTTTGGTATATTACATGTTCACTGTAAGTGCATCTAAATATATATGCATTACTTGAGCGAAAAAAATCTGGTGTTTTCCTTTCGTATTATCTTCTGCATCTGCCCTGTAATTTTCTCATTTCCCCTACTTCCAGAAATGGGTTGTTTTAGCTCTTAGCTACCATGGAGCTGGCTATTGAGATGAAGAAAAAAGCAAATCAGATGCTAGCGAAGAAAGCAAGTTTTTGATTCTGTCTCTAGTTTGTGTCAGTGTGAAATCCTTAACACAAAGAAATGGATCAAGCTTTCAGTGAGAAGGACCACACTGCTGCTTCCAGTGTCAGGGCAGGTCATACCCTGCAGACCCTCTTAGCACCTCCATTGTCAGTGCCTGCATGTGCTTCTGGCAGGACTCTTAAACAGGAACAAAATACAGAGCTTTTCATATCAGTGTCAGAGCAGGGATGTTAATGCCTCATCCAATCTTTTGCTAGAATATCTGCCCTGCAGCATGACAGCACTCCCTGCAGTGAGTCTTTCTTCCCTTTGCAGCTCTTCCATTGAGGCATGATTGCAATATCAGATGCTCAGCATCAATTTCAGAACTTCTGAATTCTCTAGCAATTTAAAGCCCTGAGAAGCTCGATGATACTGGTGTCTTGTAATCCCTCAAAGGGAGTGATCATTATGATCATAGGAGTAAACTTTTCATGGATTGTTAAACCTGTAGTCAGACAAAGGATTACACACAGTGAAAGAAAATTCTTTGGAAATTTCATCTGTTTCATTGCAAGAGCTCCAGAACTCCTGCTACTGTTAATTTTGCAGTTGTTCCTCTGTATAGATTGAATTCATACCAAAGGAACTGCTCTGATGAAGTTTGTTATCCCTCACCTCTGCTTTCCCAAGCGATATCACCAGAAATAAATGGGACAGAGGAAACAGCTATTGTTTTATTGGGTAACATATTTTAAAATTTGGACTTCTTCATGTTGTGTTTTAATGAGTCTAAACAGTATTGAAAACTCTGCTTAGGAAACACCCAGCGAGATCAAAGGATTTTCTTTTTCAAGTAATTGTAATTTATTGATAGAATATTAGAAACTTTGAAAAGCCTGAAACTCAGACTATTTTTAGCACTTTGAATATCTTAAAACAGACACTTTGCCTTCCCATGCTGCTGCTGCTTAAGGACCAGAAGTCTCTTTCATGTCACCTTTTCACTGTATATGGCAAAAACAGAGTTGTTTGAAACCAATGACGTACAGAAACATTTCCCAGCAACAGATGTCACCACATCCAGCACAAACAACCAGCTCAGCAGGGTCATGCAAGAGGGGAGAGTGCTGAAGGATAATTTTTCAAGCCCTATTTTAAAAAAAACACAGCATGTTATTTATAATGCATTGTTTTTAGGTATGTGCCTGCAATGTTTTGCTGGCTATTGCACTGGATACCCAGTTGAAGGAAAATGAGTTTCTCAGTTGCAGATTTTGCAGTTTTTCCTGACACTCCTGTTTACCTGAATGCTCTTGATACACTGCAGTTTTGTCCTCTAAGTTTCCCAGCCTTCTGTGTGACATGTTCCTGTGGCTTTATACCTTCTGTAAGCTTCATGGACTAATATTAGTATGTAATATAAATATAAAATAGGAGCAATATGAAGCTTTGCTGTTTTGTGACTTATTGATTGATATCTTCCTTTTTCTCTTTGAAACACATTGTCAAAAACATCAAGGAGCAAAATTTTTTAACTTCAATATAAGTGTCGCATTCCTTCAAATCAAGTCATAAAATAGACACTGGAAAACTTCCAGGTACTTGGGAGAATGGGCCCTTAGAAAATGGGACACTGTCTAGTTTATGAGTCTGCTTTGACTGGAAAGCAGGATGTGTGATCCTTTCAGTTAGAGGGATCCTTGTTACCTGGATTCCTGACTAGAAAGTGCAACTTCTTGGACAACTTCATTTATGCTGGTCCTTCAGGATGGCTTTGTGTCAGCAAGTATTTATGGGGAAAACTGAACATCAGTGAGGGTAACACCAGTGCACTTCTGGAGGTGCCATAAGTTTTGCCAGAAACTGTTTCTGCATCCATCCTGCATGGATGCCTTGTAAGTCTTTTGCCTTTCAGGGAGGTTTAAGGCTGTGCTGCTGAGACAGAGGCTGTACCATGGCAGGGGGACCCACTGCAGGAGAAATTTGATAAACTGAGATTGTCTGCCTGACTCTTGAGTGAACAGAACCACCAATGTTTCCCAAAGGTCAATCCTTTGTTTCATGTTGAACAATGAATTACGACAGTCATGTAACAGCTGGGAGGGAGTTCTGCTGAGTGTGGGGCACTTTGGATACAGGTTATTGGTGGTGAAGGGACTGACACAAAGCGAGCAGGCTTTGATGCAGGGCAGCTCAGTGCAGTCTGAGACAGCTCTTTCTGATGGAGCAAAGAACCTAAGTGCCAAAGATGATCTAAACAATGAGAGGAAGAAAAGGGCTGGTGCTGTCAGACACATACAACTGCTGAGGAGAAAAGCTATCCTGTAATACAAAGTAGAGAGAAATTCAATAAGTTCACTTTGTGTGTCAAAACATATTGCAGAAAAAACTATCTATAGAATGTGGCAGCACAAGGGAATGAATGTAATCACAAAATAGTCAATAAGATAGAGTGGAAATATAAAATAAATGCTGTGTGGAGACAAATGGAGAAATATTGTTAGTGCCAGTAAACAACAGAGTACTTGCTGTCTTTCACAGGTAAAGCATGGAAATATGTTTTGCATTCTCCTGAAGAACTCAGGGTGACTTAAAATGGTGAAGAGATAAATGGATAAAGAAAACAGCTTTGAGTCAAGGTTTCCGCTCTGACTACAGAATAATCTGCAATGGTCTTCTGTTTCAGGAGCTGTAGCTTGAAAAGGTATGATAAAGTCTTACTGGCCACAAAAAAATGGCAGAAAAAGAGCAATGGAAATAAAAGAAGTTCCAGCTGGGAAAGATTTAGAAATAGTCATTAAGCTTCTTGTTGAATCTGAACAAATTTCACAAATTCAGAGAATCTCAAGAAAGAGTATATTTTTATTTTTCATAAAATAAAAAAGTTCAGAGTGTTTCATTTATACAACTATTTTAAACTGTATCTTATTTAAGCATATTCATGTAAACTTCAAATATATTTAAATTTTTAAATAATTTGGTCTTAGATGAAAAAGATGGTCTTTGAAAATTAGAGGAAGGAGAAGTATCAAAGGAACACTGTATTACTGGATTATACAAAGTGCCCCCAGAGAACTGAAGTAATATATATGAAGGGAAGTTATTTCTAGCAACATGTTCCAGGAGCTATTTCAGAATCCACACCTGACTAGGGAGAGTACAACACCAGGGCTGCACTGCTGACCACACGATGGAGATGGTGACATAAAGGCAACAAGTTAAGTGAAATTGCACTGGCTGTGCAGAGAGTTTACACAGTAATGTAAAACTTCATGTGCTCCAACACATACAGCCTTAAATCAGGAAGTGGCAAAAGAAACGAAGATTTACATACCATAAACGACTCCTGCTTGTACCTAAGAATTAGACAACCCACAAGAAGAGAAGCTGATTTAGTTCTGAAGCAGTGCATAGGACACAATTCAAGAAGTAGTTATCAGAGAACCACTTCTGGACTGAAACTCAACATGCTTGTTGAGAAGGAAAAGAAAAAAAAAAATCCACTGCAGTAATATTTAACTTTGAGAGAGCGAGGAAATGAAAATGAAGAAGTTAGATAAAAGAAAAGTAAAAAGAACATCTAAAAAGATATGCATGCAAACAGCATGGAAGCAGCTGGAGGACAAGTGTATGAGAGGCTCAGAATAATCATACAGAACTCATTTCTTTTTTTGTAACTTATAAAAATTAGCTCTCTTATAAGCAAAAAAAAAAAAATCCAAACCCCAAAGCGAAATTGAAAACAACAGAATGTAGATGATTTTGGAAAGATACCCTTCAAATGTGTAAGTCTTCTCAATGGAGAAAGATGGGAAGAAAAGCATAAAATCTGCCAATTTAAATATAAACCACAGTATTTTGAGAATCAACTTCCTATGGACACAGAAGTTAGAAATTGTTTTTTGTTAAAACCATCATACTAGAAGCAGGAGGCCCAGAGAGCTAACTGGGAAGATAGGCAATTGAGGTATTATTAATACTATGACAAATTAATAATTAATTTAATATTGAATATAAGTTGTTTTCACTGATGTTCACAACAAAGAAAGAGTGATTCTCACCTGCTGAGCAATTTTCTCTAAGTCTGTTAGCATCTGAGGTAAATGGTATTGAACGAGAATTGCTATGAGGAAATGTTGCCCCAAGAAGTATTTTACAGGAACTAACTATTGTAACATATAACCTGCAATTTAAGTCAGTCTTGAGGCCAGAAGAGATGTTTTAACTGTGGTACCTTAGTCTTAAAAAAGGACTCAAGGACTGATCTAGAGAATAACAAAACATAGAAGAGGCACATTTTTATGTTATTGTAAAGAGCCATGTTGTTTTCATGTCTAGAATATCATGTGGAGTTTTAGCCTCCTCACCAAATAAAAAAATGACACCACAGAACCAGAAGAGAAAGCACAGATGATCAGAGATGTGGCATGATTTTATGATAAGATCAGAGAGATCAGGATTTGTCATTTAAAAAAAAGACTGGAGGAGTGGATAAGGTCAAGTCTATGTAATGATAAATGGTGTACCAGATGTAAACAGAGATGCATTATTCTTTGTTCCTTCCTTATCTGAGGAGGTACTGGCTCGACCATAGAAAAATATTTAAGGCAAGAAAAATAAAATACCTTTCACTCATTGTCTCACTAAAATTTGAAAGGTATTGCCATAAGGTATCACTGAGGTCAAGCTTATGTCAGTTGGGTGTCTCTCTCTGTTCAGCAGCCAGCAACCCCAGCAGTCCATCTCAGAAAGCCAGTTTATTTCATGGTAACTAAGAAGATGAAGAAGAAATCCTTCATGCTTCTTCCTGTTTGCCAGAAATTCCTGCAGCTGATGACTGCTGAAGTCAGGATTTGAGGTAAGTGGAGTATTTGTCAGCTCATACAAGGTTATGTTTTCATGATGCTACCATCATCATCATCAACCCCAGGAATGACTACCTATTATTTACAAAATGTTTTGATTTTTGATGAAGCTGTATATTTGCTGAAATTCACTGATGTTGTTTTAACATAAAGTTGATTTAACAAGCTTCAGACACACTTTCAGTAGGTGCTAATTCCACTGTTCTGTCTGGTGCATGCTCAGCTGACTGGGAATGAGGTAAAACTCACAGCAAGCTGAATTTAGCTAAAATCAACCTGGTAAATCTCACCATATTTCCCAAACATAGTGTCATGGTTTGACCAGGAAGGAGTGGGAATTCTGGGAAGCTGTGGTCAAACCAATGAAGGTTTTGGGTTTCATACTGACACCTGGTGTAGCCAGTGGGGTTTGGACACACCTCCGAGAATACACAGGGGTTAAAAGCAAGGCACTGCCCTGGCACTTCCTCTTTTGGACATCGTCGGGCGAAGAGGTCAGATCTCTCCCCCGTCCGGCCCGCTGCTGCTGGGCGGGGGAGGGGCCAGCCATGCGGTAGGCCTGGGGCCTGGACAGAAATGGGGTTGAGGGGGCTTCGGGGGGGCTTCGAGGATGGAAGGGTGGAAGGTCCCAGAGAGTCAGCCCTCGGGCAGCCAGCCCCCCCCTCCCCCCCCCCCCCAGGAGAGCAGCCAGCCAGGAGGAGAAGGAGGAAGACTGCCCGGCCGGAGCGGCAGCGTGTGGGCAGCGTGCGTGGGAGTCGCTCCGGGACCGACAGCAGAGACTGAAAACTTTTAACCCTTTCTTGCATGATTGGGGCCTTACAAAAATGCTAATCCTCCTCGAAGCTGAATAAGAAGGGAGATGAGAGATGAGATGACTTGGCCCGGAAATTGTGGAGATGATTGGATGGGGAGAGATGATTTGGAGTGGCCTTTTGGCTGGACTTTTTCTTGTAGCCATGGACTCAGTTGTTCCTGTGACACAGACTGCATTTAGGGGGAGGCAGTGCCTCAAAACCAGGAGGGTTCATTTGTGAGGACCCCCCGGCCCCAGGGGGTTGGAAAAATATGGGGGGGACAGTTGTCCCAAAAGCAGAGACTGTGCCTTTTTGGAGTGAGACAAGGCATCCTTGAAAGACCACCCTAAAAGCAGCTCTGGCCATGTCTCGGTGGTGAGAGCACTGAGCATGGAAGGAACATGTCACAAGCGGCAAAAGGACTTTTTTTTCCCCGGGCGGTGCCGAAGTGACAGGGAAGCACACGAGGTTCTCAGTGTGTCTCCACGAGAAGCCTATGGAACGAGAAGGACTCCTTTCCTCTTCATGAACTGCAGTTTGAGTATACTAAAGTGTCGTGCTGGGCTGGGCAGTTGGTGTTTCTGAGAGAATGTATTGGATTGGGAAAGTCAGGGAGTGGGGAGGAGGAAAAGTGGTTTTTGTAAGGTTTTCAATTTTTTTTTTTTTTTTTCCTTTTCCTTATAGTCTTTCCCTATTTTTTTTTCCTGTAGTTTTAGGTAATAAAGTGTTCTTTATGTTTAAGTTGGAGCCTGTTTTGCTTATTCCTGGTCACATCTCACAGCAGACACCAGGGTGAGGCATTTTCATGGGGGCACTGGCTCTGTGCCAGGCTCAAACCATGACACATAGCTTTCAAGTATTAATTCTGTGAGCCACACTCAGTTTTTATAACAGGCGAAAAAAAGTGAATACTCTTACAAAATGTTTTCCCCTGCTTTTTGGAAGTTCATTTTTCTCTGCTCGGTAAGAATTTTATCATAATTTCATGCCCCCACACTTCATGGTTTGTTACTTGGTCTATTACTCTCACATTTTACTTGATAAGGTCCTGCTTCCTATGATCTTCATTTCTGAGTTTTGATTCTTCACAGCTGCTGCTTTGAAGTCTTAGATAACATTTTGAGCATTGCACATTGCTCCTGGTTTTAAACTTTTCCTTCAGCTGCATACATAGCTCTGTTTCTCTCAAATAACTTTTTCAATAAATTGTTATATCTAATATTTTAAAATGAATGTTTTGCTTTTAATCAGGGCAAAACTGTGGACTTTTTTTAAAGGAAGCTAGTAACTTCTGTCAAAAGGTATCCTCATTTTCTGTCCTTTCTTCAAAGACATTTAAGTCTGTTGCTCAGTTCAGGGGGATTCTGAATCACTGTGTATTTCATATATGTGTGAAAGGGAGAACTGAGGGTCGTAATTGTCTTTGTGCCCTCTCTTTCAGTACCATGTTTTATTTTGGCCCAATCTTGTCCAGAACCAGGAAATAGAGCT
Source organism: Zonotrichia albicollis (assembly GCF_047830755.1). Classification (NCBI taxonomy): domain Eukaryota; kingdom Metazoa; phylum Chordata; class Aves; order Passeriformes; family Passerellidae; genus Zonotrichia; species Zonotrichia albicollis. The sequence continues at coordinate 20,837,193 of NC_133826.1, read as the reverse complement.
GTCAGTACCTTCTTGCTTTGGATAATAGGAAGTGTGCTGGAACAGTACAGCTGTGTGTTGTGGAGTGACTGTTAGCTGGAAACAAGCAGATGTAAAACCTCAGGTTGTGCCCTTGCTTTCTCTCTTCAATACTTGATCTACAAGAGTGCATCTGAATCTGGACTGCAGGTTAACATCAGGGAAACGTTTCCCAACCTTTAGAGCTTTAGTTAGTAATATGAAAAATCTGGCCTGAAGTGTTTTTCCCCCCCATTTTTAAATGGAGAAAAAATGAGCAAGGATCTCACATGTTGAGCTGAGAGTGTCACTAATCTCAAGACAAACAAGGATGTATGAATAGAGAGCTGAGGGCACCATGGCTGGAGCAGTACTGCAGTTATTCCCACTGTTTTCTCTTATCTGTGTGTATTTTTTATGTGAAGAGTCCTAATTTTTTCATTCCTTAGCCCTTTCTGTGCAGTGTCCAGGGATGTGTCTATGGATATAAACACGTGGTTCTCCTGGAAGTTATCTACAACCACGTGAGAGCACAGATAATGTATACTTACAATTAGCACTTACAAATTGACACCTTGTCCAGTTACACACACCGAGTCAGAAAGAAATGACAAACCTTTGCAAACATTAATCTTCCTTCAGAGTCATGATATGGGGCAGAATTGTAACAATGAAATATCCTTATTATACAAAACTACTTACAGATATTAGCAGTGCCCTTAGGTATAGGCAGATAAGAACCAGCGCTCCATGGTCGGCCCTGATAATTCTTCTTGCATTTTCCACAGTCTGGGCCCGTTGTGTTATGCTCACATTCACAAAGTAGTCTTTTGTTTTCTTCTTTACAGCCAGTAGCATGAAGGTTGCACTTACACCTAATTTTAAAAGGCAAAAATAAAACAAAGTGGGATATTATTTAGAGGTGAGGTGAGGTGAGTTTAAGCTCAAGTTTTAGAAAAGCATGTCCTACGGCAACAGCTCGATTTCTGTGCTGTCCCTCTGCTATTGTTCTACCATGAAAGCATGACATCACAAAGCATCGCTGCAAAGAGCAAGCTGCAGATCGTCAGCTCACACAGGTGTAAAGGCAGAAATGTCACTAAGATTCCAAGATGCTGAATCTTGTTTTCACTAATGCAGCACCACTGAGAACAAATAAGTTATTAATTTTTTTTTTTTTTACAGATAGATCTTGCAAAAAATCAAGAGTTACTATTTCCAGGAACAAAACAAGTCCTCTGCTTATGTCCTTACAGAATTTGGTCCAAATTACACCCTGGAAGCCTGAGAAAACAGACTTAATTTATATATCCTCTGCAATACCACACTTCAATAGAAGGAAAGCTCACTATAATGGTGTCTTGCCATTCTTGTTCAGCAAGTACTGTCTTGTTCAGAAAGGAAATTTATTTTCCTGCTTTAATTTAATATAGCTGTAGTAGCTGAAGGTCAGGCAAATTATTTTGGTAGGCACATTTAGTTTTACTTGGGGAAGAAACCTAATCAAGCCTTGTGACAAAATCATTAGATAAACCAGATTCTGCATCTGGTCTTAAAACAATTGTATTTTCCTTAAATTCCCCTCTTTTCCTGAAATTAGGACACTTGCAGAATGGGAGTTAGTTTCATAAACAGTAAGGTATTTTCACCTCTTTCCATCCCTTTCCAACAGATGTCAAAACCAGCTAAAATCTATTTCTGTTTGGGGCTGGAGAGAAAACCAGTATTTAATGACCTTTCCTGTTTGTTTTCCTAATGACCATACATCTAGTAATTTGCAGGGTTCTCATGTGGGCATTTGTCACCTGTTCCATACAGTGACCAATAATTAGAGCAGAACAACATGTGGAATGGCCAAGTGCAAATTAACAGCTGTCAAGCTGACTTCCATTTGGAAGGAATATGACCTGAAGCAATTGGCCACATACATATATGTCCCCAGGGTAAAACAAGCTTGCAGTTGTCATAAGGAGCTGCTGGAGAAAATCCACAAGAATATGTAATGCAGTAGATGGTGGAGCATTCTCCTTTGTGCTAGAAATGAATGAAACTGCTGTTATTTGAGCAATGCTCATTCTAAAGAGAAACAGGTTCAGCACTTTTAAAATTGAAATGACCAGAATGTATTCAATATGCTGGACAAGAGAAAGAGAATAATTTTTACACAGTTTACAAAATATGTGTGCTTGAAGACTAAATCAATTGTGAATTTTCAGTGAGTTGCCATAGCAGAAGGAAAGATGCTTGTCTGGGCATCAGTGAATGACATCCATCTATTCACTAGACACTGAACCTTTTGGTAAAGGGTACTGCTATTAAAAAAAGCCATGGGTTGTTTTACTGTCCACAGGAGTATGAAAATGGAACATTCCAAACAGGAGAGATATACAGTAAGAACAAGACCAAAAAATAGAGGAGAAAAGCAGGAGTGACTGTCAAGTAACTAGAACAAATTAGAGAGAGGAAAGGACTGGATTTCTTTGCTCAGGAGCAGATTTCTGTTTTATTGTAGGGACTCAGTGTCAGACGCAGCAAACTGATCCAGACAAGAGGAAAAAAGTGGTTGATTCTGAGGAAAAGCTGTAGTACCTAGTGCTCTGAAAGGGTGCTGCAGATTTGTACAGGAACTGAGGTGGGGGAAGATAAAGGTATGTCCGTCTGCTAATTGGAGTAAATATTCACAGCTCTTTTAACAAGCACCTGAAAATAAAGAATAGTTGTGTCACAAAATCTTGTGCAAAATCTCTTTGCACTTCTTAGATGCTGTGCTTGTCAGATGTTCCTGAAGAGAGACTGACCCTTCCTTAGTTTTGCATGCATGGGTAAAAGTCTTGGATAGACTCGACCTCTCCATCCTCCTCTGCTTCTATGCAGTCCTGTGCCCTGCCTCTTCACATACATATGCAAAATATATGCATGTATTTATATATCTGGATATATACATGCATACACAAATAACTCCCATAGAGCCTCACCATTTCCTTTTACTGCCCACTTGCCCTAATCCCCCTGTGTCCCACCTCTTTAGAGGCTGCCTCCTCCTTTCCCTGATTTCCCAGGCGAGAGAGCATGGGCAGCCCAGCTCTGCTGCCTGCCCTGGTGCCCGTTGTTTGAACTCCTTAGGGCAAGATGCTGCAGAGGAAGTGATTCTCAGCCCAAGGTGCAGCACCCACACCAACACCAGGCAGCTGTTCTGGGGTCCTGCACAAGGCATGCTGTGTGACTGCAGCCACCAAGCCCCACAGACAGAGACAGCGAGACATCCTGCAGGGCTATCTTTGTACCAGGTACAGGCAGCTTTGCACAAAAACAGCAAAATGCATTTTCTTCTAGAAGTAGCTGGCAACCTCCTGTCAAATTTTAAAACCCTATCAACTGAGATTTAAAACCTACAGCCTCTATATAGGCATTCAGACTAAACACACACAAAATAAAGTAGGGACATTTTAGCCACCTAGCTTTGTAAGTGGAAGAATTGCTAAATAGCTTTTCTCGTCCTAAACCAGTGGAATAATCAAAGATTCATTCAATCAATGCCTTTATGCAAATCAACTTATTTATATGCTTTATATGTATTTTTGAAAGCTTTCCCAGCAGAATTACCCAGAATGTTGCATCCCATCTTAAAAGAAAATACCAAGTAATAATAAAAAACTGAAAAAAAAACCAACCTCAACCCAAACCCCCCAAAGCATGCCCCCCCAAAAATAAACAAAAAGGAAAAAAAAAGCTATGTGGGGAAAGCAGCGAGCAGTGAGTAGTGTAGCCTTCTAGGAGTATGATATAAAGAGAATAACAGGAACAATAAGTTCAACCACTCAAAAAAAAAAAAGGACTAATCTAAAACTTTTGCAGGCCCAAATCTAACATTAATAACTGAGCAAAAAAAGAGCCAACCATGGTGAATTTCCAAACAATCCTCAGAAAACTTCAAACAGCTGTGTACACTTTCTAATGAGAAGAAAATAATGAACAAATGTGGTCACTCAGTTTTACTTCAAGACTAGCTAAAATTAAGATTAAAAGTACATTCATATTAAAAATGTAAAATCTGACTTAATAATAGTTAGTTATACTAGGCACAAAATTAAATATTTAAAACCCCCCCTAAACCCAAACCACAAAAGATCACATAATGTGTGGTAAAAACTCTGCCTACTTAGTGTATAGGCAACAGAAAAGTTGGGTTTGGCTCACGATTATTTTCATACAAGTATGAAAAAATCTGCAGATTAATAAAATCTGAAGTGATTGAACTGATTGTCTTGTTAGTGTCAGCAACTATATATAAGGAGTAAAAGAGTGGAAGCGTAAGTAAAAGATGATGTTCAGAAGACTGAACCAGAGGCTCTGATTCTCTTCTTGCACCATTTTTTTTGTGGAAGCCACTTGACAGATCTTGAAGAGAGTGATCATGATTTCCACTGCAAATCAAGAATGTAGCTGAACAGTGAATGTGTGCAAAATGCAGGCAGTGCTAAAACTGAAAGAGAACAAGAAGCATCTGTAGAAAGCAAACTGGAGGGTACCATGTCTGGGGAAAACCAGGCCAGTATCAAAATCTGTGGTGTATGTGGAGACAGAAACAGGGAAATAATATTTCCTATGCTTTTGGTTTTTTATGAAGGGTGCACTAGGAATTGGGCAATCTGTCCCAGGGACCTCATCAGAATGTACACATGCACAGTCTCAGAGACTTCTGCAGAGAAATGTGTGTTGTGCTTGAGGGACAGACTTCTCTGGATGACTGAGAGAGGTAAATGAGCGTAACGGGGCTGAGAGATGACTAGAGTACAATAAAAAAGCTGCTTCTATTTGCAGAATAGGCACTAAGGAAAACAAATATTTAGGGTTACAGAAAGAGGGCTATTTTGGTAAAAGTAGCACCCAGACAGACCATGAGAGAATCACTCTGATGAGATACTTGGATTGTCAGTGGTGTGGAAACAAAGCAGCACAGTCTGGACCTTAGGAATTCCAGCTGTCAATCAGCTGAGCACCACTGATCTGGGAGCAGACTTGGGCTCCCAGCAGATCACTCAAGATGTGCAATCAGCTTCCTATGGAGGATAACCAAATTCATCTCTTTCTTATGGAAGATTACCTTTCTTTTCTACTCCAGGGAGAAGGAAGGATTTTGTTATCTTATACGAATATCCATGGTGATAAATTATTACTGAAAATCCTAGGTACCATTTGTAATTTCATTAGCCACTTGCTTTGAAGGCCGTTACTGCTGTCAATCTAAAATAGTAGCAAAAGGTTTAATTACATACAAAACACATTTAACACAACAATCCCTGTGTTGATGCTTCCATTGGCAGAATGTGATTGTCTGGCCTGCTTGTATAAGAATGGAGAAGGTCTGAAAACCTAAAAAACTGATTTCACCTCCAGTGTACTTAGTTCCATATGACAGTATTCCATGCCCATTTAGAAATCCAAACAAGAAAGTCCAAGTCCTGTAGAGGGTATGATGTACATACACCCAGAAAGGCAATTACTGGGTAGCAGTGGGTGGGTAGCAGCTGCAGGCACACCAAGTGGGTTTGCCTGCACACAGAAGGGGATGACAGAGGGAGCTCTAATCAGTACAGTAGGTTTGAGAGCACAGGTTAAGGTCTAGAAAACAGAAGAGGGTCTGTGCTGCAGCCTCTGCACTGCACTGACTAACAGCTTAAGGGCAAAATCTCATGTAAGGACACAGCAAATGTTAAGGGCAAAGTGCAGTTCTGAGATACAGTACATGCTCACTGTAAATGGCACTGCTGAGGTCTAATGCTTGTATGACTTTAAAGAGAATGACTGAAGTCCATGATTATAAATATCAACAACTCCATGGACAATTAGGTCACGTATAGAGAGATGTAGGCCTTGAAATGGCTTTCTACCTGAAGGGAAAAGCTGTCTGCCATTTATATCTGGTGACAGTTTTTGCAGACTTTTTTATTATTGCTCCTGGTGGGGCAGATCTGTCAGTGCTGAGCTTGTGGAAGTGAATGCCACAGCCCCACAAAACTTGTCTGCATTTGGAAACTTCCACCCTGATGTTTCTGCAGCACAGTGGATATCCATCTTCCCAGTTCAACCTGCTAAGCAGCCTGGTTATAGCACACGCAAGAACACATTTCCCTCAACGTGCAAATTCAATTTTGAATCACTGGAGATTGATATTGCTGTCCGATGCTATAAACCCTAATTGTGTGGGAGAACAAATTTGTTTTTCTGACCACTCATCTCTGACAGACTCATTATTTTGTCATAAAGCAATTGAAATGATATTTTTGGCAGTTACATAAGGCACAGGAGCGCTGTGGCGCACTGACGGAGCAGTGCTGTTGTGGTGGGAGCCCTGGGTGTGCTGTGCTCCTCACAGACTCTATTTACATACAGGCAAGTGACATTAAAATGCTGTAAATATCACTAAGGTAATTGCTAATAGCGTGCTGACGCTCCCACAGGGGAGTGCCAACCAACAGACTGGGGGCACGTGAGGGGATCCTTGATGTTCAAGAGATCATTCACGAGAAAACAGACAAGAGGAGCTCTTTGATACATTTTTAACGACTAGCCATATGTTCCTCACTTAGATACATCTTTGAATCATTCTAGGTCATTGCCAAAGTTTAGAAAATTAACTTGAAACCAACTTGGAAGCCTTCTGCACTGACTCTTCCCTTCTGCACGCCATGAGTCGGCTCCCTGCTCCCAGGTAAGCCAAGCCTGAGCTTGCAGAGGAGTTGGTGTGTTTGCTCTTCACATTACTGCCCACACAATGAAAAATACCATCCCCACATAGTTTTAATTAGGCATTTTAAAACACTGTTGGCAATGCTAGGAGCCTTAGTCAGCTCCCCAGTGCTAGCAACTACTTCCAGTACCTTGTTACAGTTGTCCTAAAGGACTTGGCCGTGTTTATCATGGCATCAAACGTGTTGAGGCTGTCATCTACATTATGCCTCTCAAGCTTACTAATGACCTTGAGGCAGCTTCCCCAGTGAGGTTTAGGTGTCTAATGTAATGTAGACAGAGGAAAATTCCACATTACAAATACATTTGAAGTGATACCCCAGCCAGGAAGGAGGATGAGATGTAAATTGAGAAAGCAAAAGTCAAAATATACCATGAAATCTTTGTCACTGAATCATTATTTTTCAGATTTAATTTTTAAAAATTTTTTACTCTTTATCAGACAGATTCATCATAACTTGAAAAACTGTATGTACAGGTAAGTTACAAACCACTTGCACTGTTTGTGCAAGTGTACAAGGTAAACATCATTACTTAGGAATGTCTGGTTATCCTTTAATTTTGTCTACTAAGTGAACATATTTTCATTGAGGCTCAGAGTCTCAGAAACATCATGTTGGCTGAACAATATTATTCATTATATTGTAAGATTTTTCCATGTCATGTCAAAACCCCAAAGTATGCTGATCCTTACTGTAGTTTTCTAAGCTTAATAGATTTTGTGGGGATAAAAATAAGTATAAAGGATACTGTTGTGAAGAAATAAAATGACTGCTGGCAAGTTTATTTCTGTGGGGATGCAGCATCAAAATGGTAACAAGATAATTACTGCAGTCTTGGCTACCAATGCTCACTGTAAGGACTGACCCATCTGAAGTTTTTAGCTAAAAGGGTCAAAACCACCTCAGGACAGTTGACACTCAGAAAATGGCATGGCTTGCTGGCTGCAAGTAGGTCTGCTGAACAAATGTTCTGGCTCACATGAAGCAAAAAAAGTAACTTCTCTTTTCTATTAATATTTTTTTAGTCATATAAGTATCTTAGGTCCACAATGATGTATGGAATCTAAATGCAAAGAGGGCACTGCGTCTTTTTCTGGACATCGGGAATAAGACCCCTGTGGTCTGATGGTTAAATGTAGCCACCATAGTGAGAGTAATGACATGTGAGTCCTTTTTTTCACTTGTTTATTTCTGGAAATGCATTTGGTCGCCAGTTTTTTCCCCTGTCCTTTTCCCTGAATTTATCTAATACATCATAATATCTCACTGAAAAAAAATTCCTTTGTGGAATAGGGCTACATCAATAATAAGGGATAAACAAATTCAATAATAACAAATATAACTTTGTATAGGTAGATACATTATTCTTTCATTTGCAAAGCAAGGACTAATGGTGGATCAGGTTTTTAAGCTTCTTAAATCTGTAAGGAGCTTTGTGGTTAGAAAAGAAGTTTAACCTGTGCTCAGTAATCCTGCTGCACCTTAGTACCTTAGAATCCAGAGATTTACAGAAGCCTCTTCAACTTTATTCTTTACTGTTTCGTTTTCACTGCTAAATTTGGGAGGAAATTGAATTAGATTCCCACAGGCAGTATGGAAAATTGGGGAAAATAGCTTCTTTTTCTCCCTCAGCTGAATATAATGTATCTGGTGGGGAACAGCAAAACCAAGGCACAGAGAGCATGTTTGCTTTGCTTTCTCAGTGGCCTACTTCCAAGTAGTTTGGAGAGCTTGAAATTAAAAAAGAAAACAAAGTCGAAAAGGGCAGCATAATTTCCTTTCCCTCAGTCCCAAGGCTCACAGAAAGCTTGCAGGGCATGGAATTGCCCACTGTTTACACTAAGCCAATCCAATAATAAGAGTATGCAAGCGCTAAATTTAAACATTAATAACATTTATTGTGTTCATATGCTAGTAAGCATTTCTATATACTGTCAGGTAAATGCTGGCAATACAAACAACTACAGCATCACTGCTGATCAATTTATATCTCAACCTGTATTTGATTAAGATTGATTATTGTCTGATAGATGCATATTATCTTCCTTTTGAAGCAAAACATTGAGGCAGGTCCTTCTGGCTTGGCTTCTCCTTTGCCCCTGCCTCTTTCAGACAGAGGGCCACAAGCTACCATACCTTGCCAAATAAACTATAAATGTTTCTGAAATGCAGTAGGTTACCACATGACAGCCTTCCAGACAAACTGCACGCATCACAAACCCAGAAAGGAGGAGGCAGTAACCTGAGCAAATGCCTCAGTAGTTAAGCATTTATAACTGTTCTGATTTTGTGACTGCATAAAAGAGTGTCACAGACTAACAGATATTCTGACTTGAGAAAATATTCAGACTTTCTTCAGTTTCCTAGATCCAAAGTCTAAAAGTAATCCACCGATGCATATGTCTAATAGAACAGAATACCTAATTGAGTCCAAGTTATTCCAGTTTACCACATTAAAAAATACCTATCCTTAAACACTTCTATAAACTTAGCCAAGTGGAGTGGACACATACTTTTTCTAACTTTGATTCTACATTCTCTAAGTGTTAAGTTTTTCTAACTTTGATTCTACATTCTCTAAGTGTTAAGAAATAAATATCTGACTATATAGCCGCTGTTAGCTGCTGTAGAAAACTAACTTCCATTCCCTTCCTAAACATTCATTTTTGCATTTTCTTCAGAGGTATTAGTTTTTATGGAAATGTGTCAATAAAGAAAGTGATTATAAAATCTGCTAGAGTTTGCCAGCAGCGTGTTCTGCAAATACTTTCACTCGTGAACACACTTTGTCAGATTCTTAGCTGAAGTAAATCCATCTGGCTCCTGTAAATTCAATGAATTTATGTTAGTTCACACTGCCTGAAATGAAGCCTAATTTGTTTCCAGCTTTCATTCATATTATCCTAAGCTTGGTGGCTGTATTTTTAGGTAGCGACAGATAATCTTTTTATAATTTTCAGTGGCAGGTCCAAGGCCTTGAATAATCATGGGATGGAAACTGGGAATCAGTGGAGGATAAGAAGCCCAGATGTGATGTGCTTAGGGACAGGACTGCCGTCAAGGCAGGATCCCAGTATTCCACATTGTTTCCATGCACCTGTTTTGCTCTCATCTTTAACCTCAGAAATAGGAAGCTTTTCTTACCTACATGAAGGATGCTGACAAACGTCATGTCTCTACCAGAAAAGAAGCAAAACCTCTTGTGAAGATGAAGATCAAGGTCAAGAATGACAGTTCCTTCCAGTGCTACCAACTGGTCATTTAACACTAGTGATTGTTTTGGTAGGTTCCCAGACTACCAATGAAGAACTGAGAAAAAGTAGCTGATGTAAACTCTAAGTACATCAGTGTTACAAGTAGTTTTGCTTTTTCTTTCCCTCTCACTTGAGAATTTTTTTCTTTCTCACCAGAATTCTTTTGGTCTCACCTACTAAATTGCTGTACTTCACACAGCAATCAATGTCTTGACACAGAGAGGGCAGAGGGGGAAGCAGGTGTTGCAGAGGTACTACAGAGCCCAGGTGTTCTGAGTTGCCATGATGTATCTTCTGTTTTAATTGGTTTGCTCTAAATATAAAGAAAAACTAGGAGATGGTAGAAACTTGAATATCCTCAGCTCCCCATAGTGTTACATATCAGAGTAGCAAGGTGTATTGAGACAAGAACACATCTCTCTCCACCCACCAGCTGGAATAACACAGTCTGCTTGGCAGTACCCTGCCATTGTCTGTCTGATAGTGCAAAGAAGTTAGGGTGCACGTTATCTGAGATTTGACAACTACTCCTTGCCATCAGGATATTAAAAAAGAAAAGCTTTTGGTATTTAAAAGTTTTTGGTGCTGTCCAATGTCCTTCTTACCCATTCTTAGTTTGCCATCCATCATTTGGCAGTTATCATTATCAGCAAGTCAACAGACATGGAAAGACACCTGAAAACCGCCTTCTATCTTAATCACAACAATACCACCAGGCAGGATTTAACCACTGTATTGCAGCAGTTGTTAAAGCGCCTGTAGATCTAAGAATGTGGTACACAAATCTTGCATGAAAGGTGCAGCAATATATCACTGCAAAGTTTTATAGCTTACAATTTTAAAAGGAGAAGTTAAGAAATCCTTAGGAGTCATTTTTCCTTCTCTTTTCTCCTGATACAGATCTGAACACTGGATTTGAAACTCCCGGCATTGTGCTAATGTGCATCACCACTTTGAAGTTTATTGAGAAATCAATTTTTCTGGGTTTAGTTTAATTAATAAGTACCAGTCTTACATCTGCTCAGAAGCTCTCCCAAGAAAGCTGCTCTAAGACGCCAGTGATTACGCCAAGCTTCCTGTCTTTATTTGTAAGTAGTATTTCACAGCATCAGCTGCCAGCTGGTCTGAAATTCTTTTTCCCAGCACAACACTGAAAAGGAACAATTTGTTGTGTGGGAGGTCTAAAATTGTGGCCATTAAATTACCATCCAAGTGGACATGGTTTACAAATCCCATTCAAAAATGTCATTTAGCTGTCTGCAGTGGGAGAAATTTTATTCTTGCATGCAGCAATACCCGAAGTGAGCTGTTAGGAATTTGTATCCATGACTGATGCAGGACAGACCTGGCTGAAGCAGAAATATCTGTAGTAGCTTAGAAAAAGACTTAGGGCATAGCACCTATTGTATCACAGTAGGGAATATTTATTGTCAAGACAGCAGTGTTTCTGCTACATGAGAAACAAGCAAGGTTAATTTCATACTGATTTTGGTAACCTTTGGGGGACTATAACTGAGAAAAGCAGCATAAAGATATCCATGGTGCACACAGAATTCAACACCAGGGAAACCAGCTCTGTGAAGCCATACATCTGCTGCTCTTCTTAAAAGGTTTTAAAGCATTTCTGTTTAAGAGACCTCCCAAAAATACTCATTTAAAAGCTCAAATGTGTCCCCAGTAGTCACTGCTGTGGATGATACACAGGGAAGACTGGGGTATGGGCTGGAACTGGCTGCCTCCAAGGGAGAGAAAATACACCTTGTGCTGCTCTGAGCAGTGCTCCTGGAGGGGCAGGGGGTGTCCAGGGCTCACTGCTGTCCTTGCTGGTGGAACCTCTGCACCCCAGGCAGCTGCAGAGCTGGGAGGGCAGGATCCCTGCATGTAGGCACAGAAGGGGTGCAGAAACAGCCCACCCTCTCCACACTGGCTTTTGACACCAGGGATCACCTGAAAAAGTGAGACCTCTGATAGCTTAAATGCAATGAATAGCCAGGTCCTGCTCCTACTGCAGTCAGTAACAGGAAAGGTTTCCCTGTGGGTGCTGGTATCAGGATTCAGTGAGGAACCTTCTCCCCTGCTCATTCTCTGATAGGCATCTGTTGTGACCAGCTCTGCTTTAAATTCCCTCTGGTTATGCTTGTGTCTGTAGGTGAGGGGATTTTACAAATCAAAAAGTCCTGAGGAGATTTTCACCTCCTTTCCAAATAAACACAAAGACCAGGGAAAAATTTGTTTCCAAGACGATGAGTTGTATTAAGAAAAAAGCAAACTAGCCCTGCCAGAGGTGCTGCTTCAACCCCAGTGACAGGAGCCATGCAGGACGTGCATATGGAGCTGGAGCAAGGGGAAGGAGCCAGCAGAAAAGCTTCAGGCAGGTCATCAGGAGACCCACTTACTTCTCTTTGAAAAGAGCCAGGAAGAAGTCAGACTTTTATCCAAAGATAAAAGGTCTATTGAACATATCCCCTTTTTTTGCTACGTGTGTTGGCCACCTTTACTTTAGGTGAACCACCAATACACACAACCCACAATAAAGCATACAAAAAAGAAAGGCTAAGTTCTTTCCAGTTAAGTTTTGTTAATGGTTACATATGACCTAACAGTCCTTGAAAAGCCCAGGCTGTAAGTACTTTCAACAGAAAAAAATCAGATTTCCTTTTTTTTTTGTTGTTGCTGTTTTTGTTTATAGGAGGTGTGTTGGGGAAAGATTAAAAAAATATTGATAAAAGCACTTTTATTTTCAATATCACCATGAAATGTCTGGACACTGTTTGGACATTTAGAAAAACTGCTGGGGTAAGTGAAGGCATAAACAGAAATCTAATTCAGGCAATTGTCTTTTACACTTTTGAGAATCCAGACATGAAAACTTTTGGCACGAGATTTAGTGGCCTGTCCTCTTACTGGATATTTTAGAATGATAAATATCTAAAATATTTTTGAATTGTACAGACTAATGCTTGATTCTGAAAACCACCTTAACATTTTTCTTTTCAGGCTCATTTCTACCTTGACCTCATCTGCATAGAAGCCACTGCCTGATGTTCAGTGCTGTAACCACTCTGAAAGGCACCTTTTTACCCAGGTAAACTGAGTCCTGCTGTTCTGCTGGTTGTTGCTGATGTTACCTCCAGGTGCTGCTGAATCAGTCCTTGGTGCCCTCTGCAGCCCAGCCCTGGCAGCCACGGCTGGGTGCAGCATGAGTGCCAGGTGCTTACATGAGGGCATGTTAATTGATCTCTTTTTGAAAAACCACATCACTGAACTTCAGCTTTAAGGAGAATTATAAGGCAGCTCTGTTCTCTTCTGGACTGTATTCCAGGGTATTCATGATTAAACCAGCAAAGCCGAGAGTGCTTAATGACTTGTTCAGAGTAAGGGAAGTTGAGTAAAGATTTCAAATCTAGTTTTCTCTTGGTGTTTTCTTGTGTTTCATTAGGGTTGACTTTTAAAATGCTTAGGCCTCACACCTCCACCTAAAGTAACTGGGAATTGGTAGCTGCTTATTATCAAAGCTGACACTCCCAATCCACTTTAAAATACATTGAGCTTTTACAGTTCCTCTTTTTGCCTTTTTTTTTTCTTTTGGTTTTTCATCTTGATTGGAGTCATAACTTGAAAGAGAAATGTGTAAAAACAAAACAACATTTCTCAGTGTTTATCATGTTAGCCTCAATTTTTTTAACTTCTAAATTCCATACAATATAAGCTCCTTGTCACGGAATAATTCCCTCTGGAATGATTATGATACAAATTATTGGCCACTAGTGCCATTCCAAGTAATTGATTTTTTCAGCTCACTGACTGAACTGAAAAAAAAAAAGCTGAGGGGAAAAAGTCATTTGTGTCAAATGAAATATATAGTTTTACTTTCAGATTTTAAACTGCATTTTACAATATTTTGGACAATTTTAAAGAAAAAATATTTCCAAAGGAAAAATTGTACCACTTTTGAGTTTTTAGAAAAATTAGTCAAAAAGTATTTACTAAAGTGGGTTGAATTCTAAAGATACTTTCAGCCATCCTGGACAGAAATTTCTTCTGTGAATAATTTATACTTCAAAAATATGAATCCTTTCTCTTGCTGAAGAAAACTCAATGAAAAGCAAGCTGCTGAAGTATGCCAAAAGCAACTAGCATCCTACAGCTAACTTAAGATACTGAAAAAGAGATGCTGGGTCACCCTGTTTCTAGCCCTGCTGGTTATAACAACACAACAAACACAATGCTTTATGTTAGGAGTAACTTTAAACAGTTTAGGAAATAAAGTCCTAAGTGTATCTTTTTAATTTGGGAAAACAATTCTTTCATCTAATATACTTCAATTATTGATTTGTGTAGAGAAAGCTTGTTTTCTTTCTCAGAAATACCATATGATAGTACTTTTCAATTATAGACACTATTTATTGTTATCTTGAAGCCAATAAACTGGCTAGAACTGCAAATGTTTTATTATGTTGTATTAAAGTCAGAAGAATTATACAAAGATGGGAAAATACTTTTTAGTATTAGAATGCTTGAGATAGGTGATAAATGGTCCCATTTTCACTTGCTTTTTAGCAAAGAAAAATTTAAGGGGAATAATTTAAGTGCATAATCACAGAACTCTGTGAGTTGTCAGGGACCCACAAGGTGATCCCTAGATGGTCTCTGGGTGTGATTCCATTGGCTGACGTGGATTTCTCAGAGCTGGGTGTCCAGAGCCGGGCAGTCCTGGCCAGATGCAGCTGGAAAGGAGCTCTGAGACCTCAGACAGTGAAAGGCAGAGGGGACCTGGCTTCTGGCACTGGCCTTGGAGCAGTGGGTGATGTGTAGACATGAGCAGGTGACACGTGGACATGAATGAGTGACATGTGTGGACACAAGCAGATGACACGTGTGGACATGAGCAGGTGACACGTGTGGACATGAGTAGGTGATGTATGGACACAAGCAGGTGACATGTGCAGACATGAGCAGGTGACATGTGGACTTGAATGGGTGACACGTGCGGACACGAGCAGGTGACACGTGTGGACATGAGCAGGTGATATGTAACGTGTAGACACGAGCAGGTGATGTGTGGACACGAGCAGGTGACACGTGGACATGCATACAGGCCTGCCCATCCACCAATGCTGTTTTCACCCCAGTGCCAAAATAGCTCTGCCCTTGGGTTTGGTAGTTGTCCAAGCCACAAACTTATGTGACATGGGACAAGAGACTTCGTGTATGTCACTGTGAAAAGGGGTTGCTGACACTGCTTTGGGAAGCTGAAGTGACAAAGGGCTGGTAGTTTTAAAGCCTTGTATTTTAAAGTCTTAAAATTCTGACCTCATGTCAGATGAGAATAAAATAGGGATTGCTTTTGGCCTTCAAGTGCTCTGGAACATTTATTATTCATGTTTGTTTTTAACAAATACTGGGTAAATCAAAGAATGTTCACACAGACACTGCAGTGTCCACTGAGAGGCTGGGAACGTGTTTTTGTTGTCTGTGAAAACAGACATGCTGGGGGGTCAAATTTGATCCAGTGACTATAATATTCCATGTACCAGAAGAAATAAACAACTTCATTTATATTTTAAATGTTTCAAATCAATACTTCCCTTCATATTCTGTGACCCCCGCCAGGAAACTCTTATAACTGAAAATTTAAAGAATAGATTTTAACTTATGAATAATGTAAGGCTGTCACAGGGGAAAGCAACAGTGAAATACTGCTGACAGAAACAATCAGTACATGTTTATACTGAAGAACAAACCTTAGCAATTCCATCTTGCATAACACAGCTTTTAAAATCCTATACAAACTTTTCAGTTTTCCCTGAAATGTCAAGCAGTCTTCCTCAGCCTTAAACTCCACTGGAAAATACACAAGCTGTTTCTCAAAGACTGAGCTAATCTGGAAGTAAAATATATGCATATATAGAATAAATAGCTCTATGAAAAATAATAGAGAACTAATAGATGCAGGTAAAGAAAGAGCTTCGATTTGAAAAAAACCCCCAAAGTCCTTAATACAGGGAGGTCTAGCAGTATCCACTTCTCAAGTAGCAGGTTATTACCAGGAATAGATCTAGAAAGATAGGACAGGATCCATTTTGGGGCACAGACACTCAGATGGTGAACCAGAGCTTCCTTGCAGTAAAGCATTCTTCAGGGCATAAGTGTGCTGTTTGAGTCTTGTTTGCACACTGACAGAGAGTTGCCATCCACTGAAAATAAGAAGAGGTATTTGTCCTGATGAGTAGGAAGAGCCACAGTGCCCTGAGAGAACCCTTATAAAAATGCTTGTATGACACATAACGTTATTGTTAATGAATTTGGGCATAATTATCACAAACTCCCTGAATTATGCAAATAAAAAAATCAAGAAGAAAAACATAATGGCCACTTCATTAGAAAATATTTTTCTAAGTAACACTTCTGGGGATGAAGGAGTTATTGTTTGTCTGATGTGTTTATAGCTGTGTTCTCTCTCTCAGACAATGAGGGCTGCAGAGGGGAAGGAGGGAGGCAGCTCACTGGAATTTAGGATGGTGCCCACAGCAGTCATGCCCTCCTTTCCCACCACTGCTGTTCATTGTTGTTCCCCATCTATTCTCATGCCTGCTCAGCATTTTCTCCTGTTGACCTACACAAGCCAGGAGGGGGAAGCAGTATGCAGGACTCAGAAGTGTCCCCAAATCTTGTTAAAGCAGTTCTCTGCTTGCAAACTGGGCAAAAAACATCAGGAGAGAAAAAGGGCAGCACTTGTAGATTTTCTGGTATACACAGATTTATCATGATAAATAGCAGATTGACTGAGCCAAATGACTTAGTGGCCATATAATCATATCACAAAGGGGACAAGCTTCTGGCATCTGTTCTTCTAACAGAAGTTGAATGTAGCTTGTTTTTTTTTTTTTTTTTGAGAATCCAATATTTCTATTACTGTTCTTTTTTTTCTCCCTTATGCAAATCACTCCTGTATTTTGTCTCAGTTTTACCCCTTCATAATATTCTCAGGGTTTTCAGATGCTGACCTACTTGTGAAGGTAAAGAACTCTATAAAATAAGAAAAAAAGTGTTAGTCTGTAACAGGTTTCTCTTGAAAGGCAAGCATTGCAGAATGGGAACTCTGAGAACACCTCTTACAAAACAGCTGCCCCCTCTCAGTCTTACCAGCCCCTGCTCCCATGGCTGCAGGGCAGGACAAGTGCCCTGCTCTCCCCTACACCTCTGGGCAATTATTTATCTTTTCGTGCTTGACTAATGTAGTTATAGCAGCTGTTTCTGTGGGTTTTCTTTTTTAAATGTGCTAAGTTTATGATGATATAAAAAGTACACATTTTATGTGTTAGGAATTAGGGGGAAGCTGCTGCATGCAGGACATCAAGAGTGGACTTTACGGTGTATTAACTGTGTTTGCATTGCAGCAGTATTTACACAACTGTATAAAAGATATCTCTCCTGTTTGGGAGAGAGATACTCTCTCCACTCAGCCCATTTTAAATTGCTGAATCTTTTTCAGCGACAGTAAGCTCTTTTTTTTTGTGGTCTAATATGTGCAAGAGATTTTTCAAAAGCCCTGGTATAATAAAACACAGTCAAAATTTCCAAAATCTCCAATTTTTTCCAAGAGTCAGCACTCAACCACTGTTACATAATTTAATTTTAAATGCCAAATGTCTCTAAAAATCTGTGAGTGATGCATCAAGTGATGTTCTTTGGATGAAGCCTTTAGAGCATATGTATCTCCTCTCCACAATTCATGAGCAGGCTGAATGTCAGCCACACACTTGTGCATTTGTTAGTCAAAGCACGGGTATGACTGTGCAGGGAGGAGAGCAGGGAACATTAAAGGTAATCCTTTGGACTCAGAGCCCTTTGTCATGCCCGTGGTATCGCTGTCTCGCATCTCTCCTATTTAAAGCATCTATATTTTATGAAGCACTAACAGACAAACAAACAAACCAACTTATAGACCACAAAGTCAGCATTAGTCTCCAAAAGCAGCCATTGGAAACATGAGGTATTGCAGGATCTGCTCTCTCAATACAGTGATTCAGTATCTTTAAAACCCTAAAGCTCCAATATGTATTTTAAGGCATCAAGTCTGAAGCATGAGATATTTGTACATGGCAGAATGGAGGCTGTTGCTGTCATCGACCTGGAAGGATTACTGTTGGAAACAATCACCACACTGAGGTTACTCCTGCAGTGTCTAACTGACCTACCTGATGAGAAGGTACAATGATGCAAACTGCTTTGGGTGTGTAAGGGTTCTACATTATCGAAACTTTCTTTCAAGACATGTATACTAGAGGGGAAATGAAATATTATTTTTCATTTTAATTTTAATTTCATCCAACTCTTTCTCCACTCCCCCTTCACCACTCAGGAAAAAGAGAATGAAGCCCCTTAGTCATACCTGCCCCAACCCCCCTCCCGTCCAGCTTCTGGATTAGGTTGAACATTTTCAGTAGCAGAATATTATTGCAGATGATTTGATCTTTTGCTCATTACTAACTGTAACCCACCATACTCAAACCACAGCTTCCCATCTTTTAATTCTCCTCCTGTGTTGCAGAGGGGAAGGAGCTGCCCTTGCTGGCAGACTGCAATTCCTAGGGGACACAAGTGATTAAAAATGTAACTGGCTCCTTGCTGTTTTGCTGTCCTGCTGGAAGAATTATTTCAGGGGCATTCAAAGGAAGGAAGGCATGGTTCCATAAACACAGGATCCTTAATGAAGCTTGTTAAATGATAAGCAATTTTCTGCATTGATGAAATAGAATAGCTTGACTTTTTTATTGCAAAGGGAGCTGTTCCTCCTGAACGTTTCCATTCCGTCTCTGAGGCACTCGGGCAGCGACTCCCCATGAGCTACAACTGAAGGAGTGATGATCACATCACGGAAAAGAGACTCAGAGACAGTGAGAAATGAGCAGCTGGAGGTATGTGGGGTGTGGGACAGGGGAAGGAGGATTCCCCAAGTGGGTCACTGGCAAAGCAGATGCCTTATACTGCACCTCTGTCCCCAGGCCCAAATGCCATTGCTGCTCCCTGTTCTTGCTGGCTCCACTCCCCCAAGGGAACAGCAGGTTGTGGGACCTGCTGTGCTCTAAATGCGGGCCAGAAATGATAATTTGTTTTAAAAAACAAAACAACTTTTCCAAGTCAATTCATTGTTGTGCTTACATGGCAGAATCAACAGCTCTAGTTCTAAGAGAAGAAACAGCCCACAGTTCAATAAATATGAGAGAAATCTAAGGCCAAAGAAAAAGATCAGCTACTGAGGGAATGAATTTCATGTTTCCTCTCCTGCACAAATGGCTACCAGAGTTTCCTGGACTCCAGTGCATGTTCATGTGCTTGGTTGGATTAGCTTTTCTGAACAGGCCTAAACCAAAGCACTATAGAAACATTACCAAATCAAAGAAGTTAAATTACTGTGGTTATGACAATTTCAGTAAACACCATCCCAACACCTAAAGATCTTTAATGCACAAGAGAGTTCAAGGGAAAAATAAGTAAAATCTGTTTTATCACCTATAAAAGTCAGAAACAATAAACTATCCTGCAACCATTCTGTATCTGGTAACTTGCATTAAAATATATATAAAGTATACTGGGAACTGAAGCAATGCTTCAGTTCAATAAAACGAATATAATTAAAGAGAAAGAATCCTGTTTTTCCTCTGCTTGCAATTTCAAATGAGAGCTTCTTAAAACTTGTGACCATTGCTGGAATCCAATTCAGAACCTCAGCTTATCAAATTCCCTGCTCTGGCACCATGCCTTTGAGGTATTATGAAGCGCTCCTCATCAAAGCATCCCTGTCTATAAATGCTCCCAATTACTTTAAAGAGCAGACACCCCATTTTGAAACTGGCAAGTGTTCCCTGTGAATCAAAATGGAGTCACCAAACGTGCAGCCTTCAGCTCGTGCTTCTTTTCTTGAAAGGTAACAAAGGAAAACGTGTTAGCACAAAAAGTCTCCTTGTAACATTTTAAACTTGAAAAGCTTTGCAGGACAGCACACCTACACAATGCCACCGCTTTTTGGGACACTATAGACCACACATCCTATCCTGTAATTCATTCTGGGATAGGGAAACTGCCAGGCTAATGAGCTCTCCTGCAGCCTCTTCCCCTGCAGGTGCTTCCCTGGAAGCACAATCTTAAATCAGACACAGCAATGCCAGATGTAACCTCCTGAACAAACTCCATCCTCACTCCCACTGTGGTCTGAGCAAGCCACGGCAGCACGAACGTCTGACTTTGATGAAAGCACAAACTTCTTTTCCATTCAGACAGTGGAAGCCAAATTAATTCCTCAGCTTCTTTAATGCTGAGAGCCACATCTCAGGAATTCAATACAAGAACATATTAATCTCTCTGATAGGTGATAGTGCAATATATTACTGATGGGGGAGCCAGCACGTCAGCACTGTGATAGTGACCCTGACCAGCAGATGACTGAATGGGTAAGGAGTGAAGGAGCTGCTTTGGCTTGAAGGCACAGCTCAACTTTGGCAGGCAGTCCTTCACTCTTGCCCCACTGCTAATTTTCCAACGCATTACTTTGTGGCATGGGTATCCAGGAAACCTCATTATGAAGGTATGTGACAGCCCCTGATAATACATGTCTGTGGCAAAATAATTGATCCCTCTTTGCAGTGGTGATCTTTAATGCTCACGGGGCTTGGGAGGCTATTAGATGGCAGGCACCCTTTGATGGTCTCCAGCATAATACGTTACCAGACAGCAATGTGCCACCTATCTATCACTTGCAAAATAATGTCATCCCTCAAAAAGGGCCTGGCAGTTGGGGTTAGCAGAGGAAGGGGGCTTAATTATATTTGTGGATGAAAAGGTGTCCTGAGAAAAGTGTGCAGCCTGATTATTTATTGGCTGTTCAAAAGCACTCAGCACAATATAAGGAAAACATCAGGCTCTCCAATACAGTAGTTCACATTGCTGTTACAGACTCTAGCCTTGAAATCAAGTTCAAGCTGAAGAACAAAATTACCTCTTACAATATGTGGTTTACTTCTGAAAATGAAAAGGGTAAGAGACGTATTAGCAGTGTTGGCATTAGTGGAGGCAGCTGTTTTTAGATATTTGGTATTTCAGGGATGTGAGTTTAGCATCATTACTAGAAGTACAGCTTACTATATTCCTCTGCTAACTTTCCAACAGTGAGCAGATGGTTACCCTATTACCAACCATTTGCATTTAACATATTGTAATGATTTATATACCACATGCCACCAAGCAAAGTAAAAACAGTTGATGGTAACTAATTAGTTGAGCGTGAAGATGTATATCTCAATGTATAGATCGTTATTGTGATAAAATTTAATCTTCTTGGTTGTTATTAGGTTTAATGTGTGGTGCAACAGAAATATTGGTGGCAGTTAAATGTGAACCTTCATGTCACTTTACCATTGAGACAGTATTGGTATCATTAATATTTCCACCAGCACTCCCCTACATGCCATTTTATGAATGATGGTGACAGAGGGTAGATTATAATAATCCATTATTCTTCTCTACCAATCCTTCTTAAGTGTATTTCAAGGTATTTTATAAATCCTAATGTATCAGATAATTGGCTCGCATTACAGGACAACGCACATCTGGAGAGGGTGGAAGTGGGAATGCTGCTTAGCAGAGAGGAAGTACGCTCAGAGCTACCATAAACACAGAAATGGATTTAAGAGAGAGAATGAAAAGAATCACAAGGTCTTCAAGGGAGTTTGCAAGGAACAAGCTGACAACGACTGACATTGACATGAACATCAAAGTCAGAAGATAGACTCAAGGGTTCAGAGGAAGAACATAATTTTAGAAACCTGCCCTCCACAACTAGAACATGGGCAGGTCTATATGCCATATATGGCACTATCCATGGTATGTCCCAAGGCCTGATCAGATGTAACCTACAGTATGAAGCTATGGATTATAAGCCTTATCCTGAAATGGTTTTTGTTCACTTCTTGGCTTATTTCAAAATGGTAGCCACCACTCCAGATATGTCAAAATAATTCACAGTGAAGTACAGCTGGGTTACTCCAGAGTATAGCAGCATTTCCAGCATAAAAGTCTGGATGAACTGTTATGTGAATAACCAATACTGGTGACAGACTGACTCTAAGGCTCCAAGGACTCAGTATGCTGCAAAAATTACAGGTGGTCTCATTTGGGAGTTGCAGTATGTCAAGAGGTTCAGCAGTTCCTGCTCCCTCCTAATGTCATTAAGAAACCTCTTGCTACTCAGCATCCTTTCATTTCTACCATATCCCACAAATTTCCAGGGACACAGCCTGTTCTCCTGCAAAGGGCTGCAGCCAGCATTCTGCTTTCCTGAATGCGTCAGCAGCCAGACTTTCTCTTGGGAATTCGACCTGCAGTGTAACTCTTCGGCTCCTTTTCCCTGACACTATTGCTGCCTGCTAAAATTGCAGCATTGCCATTTGTTTCTGGAACTCTTTCTTTACTTTTCCATGAACTAGATGATAATCTAGTTGAAAACTTCCCCTGTAGCTCAGCCCAGTTAACGATATGCTTCACCTGTGTTTTACTGAGGATTTTTCACCAGAGCCTGCTGTGATCAAATAGGGACTGTGATGATTCCCTTTGAGCACAGGTCACTCGTACTGCTGAGGCACAAAAATCCCTGAGGCGGACTCCTGAGGGAATGGCAGGAAGGGTCCTGCAGACCCCACATAATGATACCATTAGACCTTGACCTTTACTAATTCACTTTCTATTTCTGAATAGGTGTGACTGTATCACTGGACTTGACAGAACTGGCTGCTTTACATCAGCTCTATCATATGGATAAGAGCACACTGACATGTGTGAGTTTTTTTCTCATTTTTTTAAACAGAAGCTGGGATAGCCTTCTGACTTCTGTCCTCCCTCCCTCATTCCCCCCCCTTTTGCTCCTTCTGTCCTCCCTTCCTTTTCATCACCTGTTTTCCCTCATTCCTCCTACATGCATTTGAAGCTCAGTGAGTTAATAAGAGTAACTTCACTCAAATAACTCCTGACTTACAGGATGGCATCTGAAACGAGTATCAAGACTGGTCTCTTGTTTCAATACTTAACTTCTAACATACAGGGAGTGATACAGAGCATATCATGGCACCATTCTAAAGGGAAATGGGAGGAAAGGCAGTGGGGTAACTCTCTTAATTTCAGATATTTCCCTAGATCACAGGTGAATGATGTGTTATTTATTACAGCTACAAAAAAAACCCCAGAACAAAACAAAAGAGAGAGAAGGATCACCTGTCAAGAGAAAGGACGTGGATATTTTGGGTTCAGCTACTACTTTCTGAGGCACTTCACACACTGAGAAGTGTCGAGGAAGAATCAGCATCTAAGCAGATGCAGTCAGGTACTGACATGAACAAAACTAATGGCAGGCAATATCACAGCACTGGTACCCATGGAAAGGATCAGAATGCAAACTTAAAAAAACCCCAAACCCACGCCTCAAAAATGGTAGCTCCTATTACTTGTGATATAGTTGGAAATTTTTAAACTTTTAATGTGATAATATGTTGTACCACTCCAGCTTTAACTTCAACCAGAAGGACATCCCTGTGCCAGGAATCAGTTGTATATGTGATACAGGAGATCCTTAAGCTTATTTCAGTGTTTGCATTAAATTGCACTCTTTTCAAATGAAAAGCTTAAAAGGAAAGAAAGTTTCTGCAAGCTATTGGAATCACTGAATTTATTCAGAAGGCTCTTTGGATTGCTTCTCAGCATACAAAGCAATACAGAAAGAAAAATCCTCATTTCTTTCATCAGTATTTTTATCTCTATTCCTTTAATATTCAATGGCAAAATGAATTATACTACAAAAGGTTTGGTGCCTCTCCTCAATAACCCTGATCCTGCATGATACTGAGCTTCCTTGAAAGACAGCTGGGGGACATCAGTAGGGAAATACTTGATGTCTTGCAAAAAAGAAAAGATGACCAGATGCTAATGAGCTAAGTGATAAGTGAAACCTGGGGATTTAAACCCACTGATTAATTTCAAAAGCATATAGCAGAATGAGGGTCCTAGACAGCATTCAGACTCCACTGCTCTGCTCCCCTTCCAGCCACTGTGACTGAGGCCACACTGAGCTGATGGCCAGGACTTCTGCCATCAGGATGCAGGGGAGAAATCAGTATTATCCAAACACAGGCACCAGTAAAACCCGCCCAGGACACCTGTACTGAGTAAACCCCTGGAGATGGTTCATGTGTGAATAAACACCACGACCATTTATTTCAGCTCCTGATGACCCTAGATTTGCTTACAGAAAATGAAGGACCATTCTCCTTAGTGACATACTACAGTAGATATATTAAAAATGCAAAAATTGCACTTGGGACTTACAGATCAATTGACATGCTCTTAAATACATGCTTCTTTTTCTTTCCTGTTCTCTAATGAGTTTATAATTTAATCAGAGAAACTGCTAGATTCCCTCCAAATACTAGTGAAAATCTCAAAGGAGAAAAGCTGCTTATGCAAGTGTTCCTGTAAAACAAAGAGTATTCAAGTATGGTAAATAACTACCAGAGTCAAGAATGGTATCCAGTTTTTTGTCTCCTTAAAAGCTTGAAGCCTACATATCTTAATATTCTGAGCTGAACATCAATTAAAACATTTTCTATTATAAATAAGACTACAGCATTTCTATAGATTATAACTTCCCTCGGGCAAAGCTCTGCTTTTGAGGTAAATTACAGAGGGACATTATCATATAGTGTTGCCAAGTATATGACAGAGTAACATAGACATTTACTCCAATTAATCCATCCACAGACTGCACCTGCAGAATAAGGCAGAGGATGGCACCCAGCAGAGCCCAGCCTGCCTGGTGGAACCGTGTGCCTGAAGCTGCAGGGTGAGCTCCCACTCAGGGCAAGGCCCTCACCCACCCCAATCCACCACAGCCTCAGGAGCAGTTCAGCCTCACAGCCGGCAGGAGCAGCGGGCTGAGCAGGGAGACAAAAAAGCCCCAACCCCCTCAACAGCAAATATATTTTCCTTCAGATTAATTTATTCAGATGCTGAGATGGATTTGAATTTCGAATAGATAAAGTGAGAGCAAGGAAGTGCTAAAACTGAGGTTACTTTACATTTGTGTATTGTGAGTTAGAGGTTTCTATTGCAGCTGGGGCTGCAACCGCAGCTGAGACGCGGTCAGAAAACCCTGGGGCTTAAATACAGAAGCTTCAAGGCGAGAAGAGTATAAAAATAAATTCCAGAGGGCTTAATAGCATTGTGCAGAGACTGGATATTCTGGTGTCACAAAGAAACTGGTGGCTCTTAGATCAAAACCTAATCATTCAAAAGCAATAAGAGCCTTTGTTTTACCCAGCCAGTCATTCTGTTACCCACTGGGACGACAGATTTTACAAGCATCCTGAATTACAGTTAATTTACAGTGTATAAATGTACATGTCACTGACAATATAGAAGTTAGAGCAAAACTACTTTAAAATTAACATGGTTAAACCTTCAGCAGTCTCATCCAAAATCTGCTAGGAACCTTGAGCTTGACTTCAAAGGAATTATTATCAGCATTTTAGTGAACTTCAACAAAAATAGGTTTAAAACTGGGAGCTGTACCTCACTGCTTATTACCAGGACTGTCCTTCCCATGGAATTGAACACAGGTAGAGCCTGCAGACGGGTCAGGCCACCTCTGCAGGCAGCACAGTGAAAGAAACCTTCCTGAGGCTGCGGCACAGGGCACCCTCTGATCCTCTGCAGCAAGGCCAGATGAGGGGAAAATGTCTGCTCTTTCTTAGCTTCCCATCTCAGAAGACTTTATTTATGCATTAGTTGACCTTTCTAGCTGTTAGGACCATCTTGCTTCAGCAGTTAATTAACACAAGTGCCATAATTTAATACAGTTAATGCTACTTTATGCCCTTTAATGTACCTTCCATTAGTGATATTATTGTAGTATTACCCTGTAAATTAAAATAAGATCAAGAATAAGAGAGGCTCTCTTTAATTAAGGTACTGGCACACTGCATCGTCCATTATTCACTAGAAAAAATCACCCTGATTTAGTGAAGCAGACCATCAGTAAGTCAGAATTAGTTCATGTGGATTATTAGGTTTCTTGAATAATGGGAGCACAATGGGGCTGAAATTGCTAACAGCCACGTTTCCTTTTTTTCATCACCTTAATAAATACACAATGGAAGTGGTAAATTGAAGAAGAATAAACAGGTGGTAATAGAGGAGAAAAGGCATTCATTGAGAGGTTTTCATCTCTAATGCAACATACATCAGGCTTATTTCACACCAAAATGCAAAGTAATGACAAAACAAACCTATATTAAGTGGGCAAATCTCCTGCCTATAATTCATTGTGAAGTATTAACCACCACATAGTCCTGTATATTAAACATAGTGGCTTTAAGATAGATGCTTTTCACTGTCATTGATGCTTAAAACACAGTGTGAAACAAATTACATTTTATGCTGCCTTTAGAAATATGCTATTATGAGCTTTGGTGATTTTAACTGTATTTGACCTACAGGTTATGTTTTTCAGAAAAAGGAATAGCTTTAAAGTGGCTGCCAGCATCTTTCATCCACTACATGTCAAGCTCCTTGGTAACCTCCTGTCTTCATGGAATAATCTAGTCTAGTTTTACCAAATTTATATAAATAGCTGGGTCTCAAAGCCCAGAATATGAATCTTGGTAGCAAAACAAAATAATTTTGTAACAATTTCCAGTATACATTCTCAACTAAGGAGCAAGAGCTGGAAAGCTCAGCTGAACTGGAAACTGTGGCACAACTACCCTGGTAACCTTTGCTTCCCTCCTCTGGTTCCCATGCTCAGGCCATGCCAGGGAACATGCTGGGATTGTTGATTGGGAGACTCTGGTGGGGAGAGGCCATAAAGTTTCTGGAAGAGACAAAAAATACCTAAAACTAGGTAACAGTGGGCTCATTGCAAGTTACAACGGGTGCAACTGAACAACCAGGGGCTGTGTACTGTAGCCCCACAGCTGCTCAGCAGCAAGCAAGCCATAAAGCCTTTAACAAGGAAGGCTCACTAGTTATTGAAGGAAATGGCACCAAATCCCAAAAGAGCTGTTCTTCTCATTAGCAGAAAAGTGATAAGAATTCACATGAATCTAATCTACTGAGGTACTATTACACATCAGATACTTCTTTTAAAGTACATGTCCAATTACTGCAGCATTTAGACAACAAGCATCAGCATCAGATAAGTTCTCTGTACAGTCATGCTTCATTTCTACAGATAATTTTTCACAAGATTGGTGAGCCCCAGATGTGCTCAGAAGGTTTCTGTTTCTAATTTGCATGCAATGCACTTTTTTTTAATCCTTCAGATGCTTTCTTTGATAAAGTAATGATAATCTAATTGAAGTCAGACTAAGCTCCTAATGGGTTTTCAGACAGGGAACAGGCTTTCCTTAAAGCCTAAGGACCTACAAATCCTGAGCTTTGATATGATGCCTCTGATGATGTAGAGCTAACCTATGTGGAGGGAGCCCAGAAGAGAAAATATACACATTAAATAGGTGCTATTTTTCTGTATTGAGGCTAATTTTACCAAACTATTTCAAACAGTATCTTAAGCTGTTCATGATCCACTTAGCCCTCCCAAGAGACTTCAGAAAAATAATTTACAATGTAACTAATGAGCATTGCAAGAAGAATTCTTAAAACAGCAACATTTATTTTAGGTTTTCAAATGTTAGACTAGTAATTTTGTACGTGCGGATATATAGTTGATGTGGACACAGAAGACTGTAACTGCATGTTAAATCTTCAGTCCTAAGAAATGTATTTTGATGATTTTGATTTTCACTACAGGAGTAATAGAAAAACAGTCAGCACTGTTTTATATAATCACTATTTTTTTCACTCAGTTCTGAGTCTGCAAAGAAAGTCCCTGACCTTCCAAGATAGATTAGCTTTTCTGTTTGTTTTGATACTTAGATTCTCTTGAAGAAAAAAGTTTTTTAAAAAGGAAGTCTTAAACCCCTTATAGGAGAAACAGAGAAGGAACAAAAGGTATATCAGACTGGCAAGTGAATTGCTAATAGAGGTGATCCCACTTATTTCCTCTGAACAACTTGGCATCTGAGACCCATACAAAGGGATCATTCTCCTGCTTGAGGGCATCAGTCAATTGCTAGTTTGAGCTGGGAACAAAATTTCTGATAGGAATGTCACTGCAGTTATTATTTTTGGAACTACAGCACTTGATACCAGCCACCACTTGCCCTAGAGGTAACCATTTGTCTTGAACCCAGCTGAATAATCATCTTTGTTATATTCAAATCAGCCTATCTAAAACACTGTTGGGTTTTTTCCATTTTAATTCAGCTTCTCTGCATTTCAGAGCTAATTAAAGTAGAAGGAATGGGCGCTAATCTCTGCTGCTTTCCTTGTCCACAGCCAGACCTAGTGGGAGGGGTTTGGGCAAGGGTTGCTGTATCGACCACAGCTCACATTAGAGACCTGGAAAGGTCAAATGATAAAACAGAATCTCTGTTTTTAGTTAACTGCCATTGGATCAGACTCCAACTACATAAGAGAAGAAAGTGTTTGACTGCTAGGGTGACTTCCTGAGTCAAGACCTTAACCGTCCTGCCTGTGAGACCCAGGGCTCCAGATCCAAGGTGAGTGCCAGCAAACACCCAGAACTTGTGCCACTGAGTCAGAAACTTCTGGTATGACAGCAGTGGCCTTCAGTTGAGCCAGATTTCCAGTGAACACTGGCAGAAAATATCATCTTCTTTGGGGAAATAAATAGTTTTGAATACCTTTTCAAATCAAACACATATGCCTGTTTCTAAAGTTATATATTCTCTTACCTTCCGTATACCCTTATGTCTGAAATTGCATAAAAGTAGCGCGCCAGGTGTTGCTCATCAACATATATTTCACCAGTTGCTGGCCTAAGCAGTCTTATCCTCAGATCTGTGATGGTAAAGAAATCTCTTAACTTCTTGGTGGTATCAAGCTGGCCATAAAGAGAAGCCATGTTATGAAGCCGAGGTCCAGCAAAAAAAGCAAATCTATCTTTGATTTCAAAGTGGATTATTTTGCTATTTGTCATGTACCCAGTAGAGTATTCCTCTGTGCAAATGATTTCTAGGACTGTGTGCTGTGATAAATCCCTCACTGATTTTGGATCCATGTGAAAAGCATCTAAGCAGTCTGTGGCATAGTACTGGTAGGGCTGCCACGTTCGTCCATAGTCGAGTGACTTCTCCAGGATCATTTGGTCTGGACGGCCAGATTCAAAGGTGATGACTATGTTATCTGTAAGCTCAATGGTTTTGTTCCAGGAGAGGGTAATATTAACATGAAGAGGCTTTGGATAGTCCTTCCAAGTTGTGGACTGCCAAAACGTGGAGGGATGTCTTCCTTCCAGATCGAACATCAGTTCTGGAGGATGAGCCAGTTCTTGGGTACTTGCATCACATTCATTATTGCACATGTAGGGATTCCCCTGGAAAAGAGCAAAGCAGTGTTACAAGGGGCACCACAGAGGTGAGTGTGACACACAAGATGTTTCTTGACTGAGGACCGCTTTTTCCAAGAGGAAAGTCAAGAAAGAAAAAACAAATGCCTGCAAGTAATAACTTTATCTTAATGAGATTAATCCTGGCTGTTTTACCTGTTGAAGTACAAACACAACATAGACAGCACCCTTGTGTCTGTACTGTAGACATTTTTCTTAATATATGTTAAGAAAGGAACAAATTATTTTATCCTGAACAACTTGGACCAGAGATTGAGTCACAAAAGACTAAGAATGGTATGCAAGTCTCTAATAGCTCAGTAACTCCAACTCTTGTTAGAAAGATTCAGCAGCCAAAGAGGATATCTTTTTGAAACAAGCATGTTCCTCAGAGCTATGCCCAAAAAAGTACTAATTTTTAGGGCAAGTGTATTTTGTTAGCAGTGCAGCCTGTGTGTATTCAGTATGAGCCAGTATTCAGTACACTTTCAAGTTTCCTTTCACCCAGGTGGGAAATTTATCATGCTTAACCAGCTCAACACTGCCCTGCCTTAAAACATTTGCACTTGCAACCAAAAGCCATTAGAAAAACAGTGCTCTGTCAGCTCTGGGACTTGATTCAGGTATCTGCCATCTTATTACAGGGTACCAAAGTACTTCAGAAAAGACTTTTCATGAGGCACCAGGTTCAATTTATCAGGACAAGATAATCCAGCACTTGATTAGGTGGGAGATGTCAGTGGCTCCAGCTGGAACACTGCCAAGGTGGCAGGAGCTCTGAACTGAGGGTTGAGTTAAAAACAGCAACAAAAAAAGCTTGCCAATAGTGCACAGTTTTTTACTGCTGCTTGTCCTCTGGAGCAAGGTGAAAGTGAATTATTCTCTTTCTGGCCTTTTGATGCATTAACTTTCACACTACAATCTTCTGCTTCTTCACAAAGGCTATTTTGTCTGCAGATTGGGGATATCTTGCGGCAGTTGCCAAGATATCAGACCCTGTAGGCTGCACTGAATCACGTATATCTAATTTCAGCTTTCAACAGTACGTTAGTATTTTGCTACTTGTTCATTCTGTGTTTGTTCCAGAAAGCAACTGCTCCTCTCTCTGTCCTTCCCTCCACCTGATACTCAGATTGTGGAAGAAGCCTCTATTCACTGACAGTCAGCACTGCTGGGGGAAAATATGCACATGCCTATACGTGGCAGAGCTCGATGAGGTCATTAATGTAGGTGTTATTGTCATTACTCAGAGCTCCCTGCACCTGCCCTGAAAAGAGAACAAGCCCTGGCATGATGATCAACCTTTTCTTTTCTTGTAATTGCAGTTATACTTCTCTCCATCTCAAAGCCTGAGGGCAATGAAGTGACTCACTGCTATCCAGTGTGGAAACAAGTTTCAAACATGAGTTTCCACCTTGGCCACTGCTCTGCTCCTTGATATACTCCCACAAAACACAAGCAAAAGAACTTCTGCACTCACTTTGACCTCCCCACTGGCAACTTCCTCTTACCTGGGTTGGAAAATGCTATTTTCTTTCCCTTTGTTGTTAATACAGCTGAAGTGCTAAAACTGACAACGACTGACTGGGACTGGAAGTTAGGGAAAAAAACTACATGACAACAAAAAGGGTTATTTGAAAACCAGCTGTAACTGGAAATACTCTGCAAAATTTTGTCTATAATCTGTTACAGCTCTGATTTCAAGCTCATGGTTGCTATTTCTATGCCTTCCTTTTGAATAAAACAGTGAAAATTAAAAGTAAGCTTCAAGCAGGAGAGAGAAAACACAGAATTTTTAAATATTTAAGCTCCATTTAATATACCAATGGTAGAATCTGCTAACTTACCCAAGCCTATTTTCCTCAGGGAAAATATATATATTGTGAAATCTGTAAAATTCCAGATCCTTTGGCTATATGTAAATATCAGTTTATCAGAAGATGCTCAGATTGCGTAAGTCACACCTGTCTGCGGTTGCCCAGAAAAATCTGATCACTTAGATCTGTGTACCTCTAATCTATATGCTTTATGCTTCTGCTTTGGCAAAAGCAACTGCACTGGGCAGTCACAGGTATCAAAACCCAACAAATAAATGCTCCTGTGCAGCCAGACAGGTGCATTAAGCACTGCTGAGGGATGGCTTTAGTTTCCTGCTCCAAAAGCAACCGCTGAGTCTGTTGTGACTCTTTGTGCTAAAAACTAAAGCTACTCTGATCCCTTAGTCCCTGGATGCTGGAGGAAGCATGTTTCATGACTTCCAGCAGCTAACCCAGGTTGTATGGGATGTAGTGTTTGTTTCTCTCTATTGGTTGATTTATTTTACTCCCTTTGCCTTTTATGTTTTAGCAAAAGCTGAGGTGCCAACACAATCAGAGAATAACTGGGAGAGGATGTTCTAAAAACACTCAACCAGCTAATTGAATACAGTATGACAGGGAGAGCTGCCAGCCCTAGCTTGCAACTGAAATGCAGTCCACAACCCTGTGCACAGAGCTTTTTAGGGAAAGATGAAATTATTCCCGTTAATGGCAGAGTATTTTGAGAAATAGGTCAGAATCCCAGTGCTGTCCTGTCCTGCACCTGAAACTCTTCCCAGTGGTAACAGCAGTGTCACAACCTGCCACTGAAACACTGGGATAAGGACATCACTGCAAATGAGAATCCTAATGAAAGCTTCAGGTATATCCTCACCAATGAACTTAATTATTCTTTTGATTTTATGGCACAGAATTCTCTTTTAAGAGGTGAATGATTTGATGACACCAAAATAACCTGTGTGGAGTTCAAGTGCTTGAAAGTAAAAATTAGGAGAAAAAAATCTAAGCTGATTATAAGACAATAAAATAAGTGTCCTGAATTCTAAAAGGAGGAGAGAAATTATGAGTTTATGTAAATTCCCCTATGTCTACTGAAATGGCAATTGCTGATGTAATTTTGAAATATTTAATATAATTATTGCTTCAGAGGCTTGGAATCAGGTTCCCTTTTTCTCTGCTTGCAACTTGGCTTTTAACTGCTTCTAATTAATCTTAAATGTAATTTGCATGGTAAGTCATACTTACATTACCAAAACAGTCTAAAAGGGTCTTACTCTACACAAATGTCCCTCAGTACATGTTATTATGAAAACAATTAATGTAACTGAGATTAGTTACATACTTTAATGCCTTGATCTCTATGATAATCCTCTTTAAGACTTTTGTCTCAGTAAAATGAATACAACAAAAACAAACTTTGTCCAATTTGTGAAAACCAAGCTCAGTCTGTGTTGGGGCCATCTGAAGGATCAGACCTTTCGCATCTCTAAGTAATTTTGTGCCCAGCAGGCAGCTGTAAATAGATCTTCATTTAAGCCTTCCAAGACACAGCTCTTCAGTAGAACAAGGTGGAAAATATTTACAACTTTTCAAAATGATATTTAAGCCATTAAGAGAGTTTTAAATAATTAAATACTGATAAATACTTCTAAACACTTTAGTGCCAATTAGCATAAAAGGTAGCTGAGTCTTTCCCAACACCACAACCATGACCACCTAAAACAACCCACTATTTTCCTGTACAGCAATGGGAGATTGATATTAGATAGCTCCTTGCAGGCAGTCAAATTAAGCTGCTATTAATTTTGGTTTTGGCTGCTCATGGAATTGAAAATATTACTGAAACTACTGCCATGGTCTAAGTGTTGGTTTTAGGAGGAGGTACCTGATTTGCAGGCACAGTGAGGACATGTGGCCATATCACATGACTCCACCACATTCAGCCCAGGCTGGAAAAAGCAGAGTTACCTGAGAAGTTCCTGAGTAGGCTGACTGGGCCCAGTAGGTTTCCCCTCAACTAGCTGGCTTTAGTTTGTTTTAGGACACAGCAATGTCTCTCTGAGCCAGGCAGCTTGAACTTTTATACTGGTGTTGGAGGTGCTCTGCAAGTGTCCCTGGCTGGGACACTTGCTTTTTCCCACAGTTTTTTCCTTGCAAACAGCCTGAGCCCTAGTCTGCATTTACTGCCTAGGGTTAGGGTTACACCTATGGTTAGGGTTCCAAAAACCACAAAGCCCAGAGCTCCAGGCACACTGCAGCTGCAAAAGGCATCCCAAGGGAAACATAAAATTGCCACAACAGGCCTTCCTTCACCTGGCCTTGCTCCCCCTGGGCAGCAGTGTGTCCTACCAAAAGCCTTTCCAGGACCAGCACAGTGACCCTAGGGTGAGGATTTAGGCCAAAACCAGATGTCCAGCAGCAGTGTGACCTCTCAATGTCAGCAGGGGAGCAGCAGCAGTGCGGCAGCTGCTGTTCAAGGGCTGCAGTTTGGGTGCTGCTGTTCAGGTGAAGCCTCTGGTCTCTCACCTGTGCAGCTCCTCAGTGGCACCCACTCAGGCTCAGGGTTCAGCTGAAGATGTTGCTCCTTTCAATGTGCTCCCTGTCCACATTAAGACCTCATGGACTTTCTCACTGAGGAACAAAGACAGAGGGCCTTAAATCTTCTGTAGCGTGAAGACTGGAAGCTGTATCACAGATTTCATGCTGTAATGGACACCTGGCTAAATCCCTACAGAGGATTATAACTTGCATTTTCAAACTGGTGAAGGCTGCTGAGGTCAAGCTGGCCAAGACTTAAAAAGAACCAAAGTAAATTTTCAAGGAGTGAGTCACTCCAACTGATTTTTTATACCACTGCCACAAGGTAATTAGATCAGATGCACGAGACAAGAAATAAATACAGCCTCCCTTATGTCTGGAGTGTGGCTATGTGGTAAATTACCACATTCAAGTCACACTTTTAGAAATAATGGAGTATTTCTGTTTTCCTTTTCAAAAGATCATTACAATTAATTCACTTGGTGCATGCTGTACGTTGTAAGTGATTAATTAGACAGTAATAGCTAACAGCAGCAATTGCCCTAATGCTTACATTTGGTTTCTAACCAGGAATTACTTGTTTACCATGACAAAGCCAGATTATGAAACCATTAATTGTGAGATACTACTACACCTAATAAGGTGTTGTTCTGCTAAAGGCAAACAGTCAGTGAGGTGGAGGACTGGCAAGGTCCAGGATCTGGTGCATGATAATTGATGTTATCAAAGCCACTACATCCATTAGCTGGTTTGAGAGCATCTTGGTCAATGTCTGCAGAATTACTGCTGTGATGATGACAGCAATGGCTGTAGACAAGAACATTTTACCATCAACAGCCTTTCATCACTGCAGTGACAGCATTTTAAGTTAAAGTGATTTAAGTTAAGAAAGAAAAAGTGCTAAAACCTGAGTGGAAGATTTGATGCTCTTTCAAGTGCTCCCAAGCGAAGGCATCTGGATGCCCAGACTAGCACTTTGAACTCTGAGCTGCAGGCTGAACAATGTACATTCTTCAAAATGAGCAAAAAAGAGAATAAAAGCATGTTTAAATCAATACCTTCTGGGGAGACTTAAAAAGATTAAACCAGGGAGGATGTGACTGGACAAAAATAGACAATAATGCTTAACAACTTCATGCACTTTTAAGCTTGAAAGTACATTGTAGATTATGGTCCTGATCGTGAAACAAACTCGGTGTAAGAAGGCCCTTGTAACTCAGATTTAGAAATTATATTTAAGCCTCTAAAAATCTGGCACTTTTGCTGTGTGGCACACAAACCTAGCTAATTATTCTTCATGACAACACCTCCACGAGGTATGGAATCCTACACCAAATTTACATATAGATGCAGAATTAGAGAGAAATGCTTTTGCGTGATGAACTCGGTAATCCCTGATTATATTGTACTGTTGCTTGCAAAGCCTTTTGGTAGATCATGTGAAGGTATTCCTGGCATACAGAACAGTTCTCAGATTACTGCCTCTTTTCAATACTATGGATTGAAAATGCTGCATAGGAAAACATTTAATATTTGCAGCACCAAATGCATTGGTGCATTTGCCAAAGGCATTTACTTCCTAGAAGAACATTCTCTATTTTTAGTAACTTTAGTTACTTTTTGAAAATGATTTTCAATTTACTCTGTGAGTCAAATGGCGTTTTGTTTCCACTGAAATATTTCTACCCACTTCTGGGGAGTGAAAATCCTTCTTTTCCTCACTGGTAGCTTTCTGCTGCTGAAACTGTCTCTGACTTGGCAACCTTGCTGATGTAACTTTGGCCATTTGATCCTTCTGGCACAACCTTATGGCAGATCTTACTGGAACCGACCCCAGTGTGGTTTTGTTATTTCAGAAACTCAATATTGGTGTTTTCCTCTTGCATCAGCAGGTATCTGGCAACATAATCACTTTCCTATTTATAGGTTTTGCAGTGTCATGCCATGCCTGATGCTGGGACCCCACTGTGCTGAGCTCTGGCTGAACAAGACAGCAAATGTTCCAAGAAAACTGAGTTTCTTTTATACCAGATGAATACCTGGATTTAAGTAACTGAAATGCAGGGGGTATAATATCCCCTTCTCTCAGAACAGTGGCACTTGTCCTGGCTAAAGCAGCCTGTCCCTGAGAGCCCTCCTTGGACAAGGCAGCAGAGGGTATCCATCTCCAGCATCCTGCTCAGCTCAGCACTTGTGTCTGAGGCAGTTTTCCAGCCATCCTGCTGCCCTGCAGGAGCTCTGGCAAGGAAACAGTGCAGGAGGTACAGAGGGTGTCCTCAGCTGGGAATAGCTTATGCTGCCACTAACAACAGCTTGGGGTGTCCTTGCCTTAGCTGTTGTGCTCTGATACAGCTCTCATCCTGCTCACTTTCTGATTACTTTGGGCTATCCATGGATTAGAATGGGAGCCATTGAGAAGGCAGAAAGAAGTCTAAAACATTAAAGCTGAAAGGTGCCATTCCTGAGCAAGGAAAAGCCAGTGCAGAGGGAAGTTGGTCCATTATTATGAACAGATGTTATCAGTGATCACAGTGAGCATCAAAATCTGAGAAATTAAATCATCCTGGTGGGGACAGGAGAAATCAGGGTGCTGGAAACACTAAAATTTTTTTTTGTTGTTGTTCCTTTGTTGTTATAAATGGTTTTGTTCAGAGTTTTGGTCCATAAAAGAAAACTGCATACCAAAAAGTTTGAGAAACAGGTTTTGATAGCATGGAAGACCCCTGCAGGCCTTAATGTCTTCCCTCTCCCAGCCTGGGAGCAGGGATTGATGTCCCTGACCAGCCCCACCTGGGCCCCAGGCCAAACCCTATTTAAGCTCAGTCTCTGTTCTGATGCACTGCTTGGCTAGAAGAGTACTGGTACTACCAGAAGGGATGCAACAGCTGGGAATGAAGTGAAGCAGTGCAGATAAATTGACTGGCTTAAGGGCAACATGAAAATGCACCCTAAATAGTGAACAAAGAGCTAAATTATGCCTGTGCTGTTGTACTGATGCTTAAGTGAATGAAAGGTCACTTACAAACAAAAATAGCTGCTTGCATGTGCAAGTGTTATGTTGTAGAAGACTACTCAGGGAATGTGTGTGTCTGTTGGACTTAGACACAACCATTTTTGTCACAACAAAATGAATTTCACTGCATATGTCCCCCCAAGGCATCATTATAATTTTATTCTTACAGAGAGCAGCAGGATTGAGGACAACAAATTCAGATTATTTCCTTTCTGACAGATGTAAACATAGCACCTTCAAATGCTTACCCTGGTCTGCACTGCAGGTATTGCTGTTGCAAACTCAACAATCTAAATTCAGGTATTAAGAATTCTGTTTTTTCTACTGGAAATACTTTACTTCCTCTGTATTTACACACCTGTGTGAGCATGCTGTATATTTTTAATTTGTTTTGCCTGATAATTTTATTATTTCTTGAAAGTGGAACTGTAGAATATGCTACAGCTGGGAAGTACAGCAGTGTGATGGAAGGCATAGCTTGTTATGTCATTGTGATTGTAGGTTTTATGTTTTATTCTGAATAGTGGCAGGCTGTGTTAGTGCAGATAGCCAAAGGCACTGTACCAAGCTATTCCGATTGACAAGAAGTTGATACAAAACTATTTTCATGCACAGAAAAGCACAACTCCTTTACTAGGAACTAGTTAAAAGGGAAACTAACAAAACCAAATCCCAAACCTTTCCTAGCTTTGTGGAGACAGAGTTCTTGTTTAAGTATTCACCCTCAGAAACAAGATCTTACAATTTATTTCTCACTGGTGATCTTCACCAACTTAAAAGATGCTATTTGATTGCCTAGATATGCAGCTACACAGTCATTCTGCAAAATCTGTGGGATATTGACTATGAATTATGGCAAGACAATGAGCAGAAGAAAACCAAATCCTCCACGGTATTCATTAATGGTTGCCTGTGACAAACCACTGTCAGCTTTAATAGTTTTCCTGGGGTGATTCTTGCTTCCTCTGTGGGAGACTTTTGAGATTGCTAAAGAGGATTCCTAAGTTGTAGCAATAGTTAAATAACTTTCATCAAATGTAATGCAAAGCAGTTAGAAAAAAGTTATCTTCGATTTCATTTTATTTCTTCATAAAGAAGTAATCTTTTTAGAACAGATGGTCTAATCAAATACCTGCACAACCATCACTAAGTAATGCCTATATTCACTAGAGCATTACCAGAACAGTGAGCTGATGTTTTACTAATCACCCCAATGAGAGAAATGCTGAGTGCCATTCAATAAACAGTTAATTTCCCACTGCTGGACTAGCTTTTCCTTTGTTATCATTGAAATCAGACAGCCTTTCCAAGCCAGGGCAGGCTGTCTTCCCCAGCTTTGACAGTCCTTGATTTTGCGTGCTATCACACCAGTTTGAATAGGATGCAGTGTAGTAGCTGTGAATGAGGATAGCAAAACCAGGTCACTTAAAGCTGTAAAAAAACTTCAATCCACAATATGTAATATTGCATGTTTATGTAATGTTTTGCATACTACTTTTTAGCTCTAAATCTCCAGATTACTTACAACCATGTTCAGCTGCCCACAAAGTTACAGGTGCAAGAGACCAGACAAAGAGGTGAAGTAATTAGTGCTCAGACAAGTGGTGGCTAAGCCAGACCCTCTTCCTTTGCCTCAAGGGCCTTTGTTTCAAAAAGAATTTTTTTTATCAATTTTCTTTTCAAAGAAAAATATTTTAATTAATGCTATGGCTAATGCCATAGAGAAAAGAGAGTGCAAAGCCAGACCACAAATAAAATGGACTAAAGAGACAGAAGAAATTCTTTTCTTGATAGGGATATCTCAGCTGTGGTTTTGGGACTGTCTGCATCTGTAGACACTGTTCATCGTACTCCAGAGTGTTATTAGTTCTGTGTGCTCGTGGACCTCTTGCAATTTGTATTTCTACAATAACTGTAATTTTATTTCTGATTCTTAACATCAGTATTATTTTTGACAATTTTGGACCTACTAATACATCTATTGCTATTTTTAATAAGTTTTAGAGCTAATGGATTGGCACTGAATGTCAAACACCACAATTAGAATTGCTGACATTATGCAGAAACACTGTTCCTAATATCTATAAACCCCCTTCCCCCCATCTTATTATTGCTACCAAATCTGCACTCATTTCTGTTGAATTTGGTGTTTTGTGGTAGGATTTCCAGGCTTAGAGGACCTTTGCATGTATGTGACCCACTTAAAGGAAGAATGAAAAAGAACATAAACAATAATGACAGTTGTAAGTGAAATCCAATTTCACCTCATGTCTCTTAAAAGGTGGGCAACATTGTTTTCCCTTCATTTGTGTTTGTCAGGATGATAAAATAAATATTTTTAATGAGTCACAGTGTATACCTACAGAAGGTGGAATTGTTATAGAGACAAATTTGAATGTTGAATTTCATTATACAGTGAAGGGATGTCTTATTAGTATTCACAATGAATTGTGTGATGTCTCTCCACATTCAAATTAGAGTACATAGTGCTTTGAAAAAGAATAAAGTCACTCATCAAATCCACATTAGGATACTGCACCAATATAAGTAATTCAATCAAAAAAAATCCCCATATATTATCTTTTGAGGAAGGGTTGCAAACTGTGACAAACTGGTAATTTGTTCAGTTCTGTGCTGGAGAGTGTAATGTAATTTCCTTCATGACATATGTCCATAATAAAAAATAACCACACAGCTCTGAAAAATATACAATGACTTCCTAAAATCATTAATACTGTTATCAGCAAATTAATACTTCAGGTATGGTATGTGCTTGCACTGCCTCCTAACCACCTGTCACTTAAAAAACTTATTTCATCATAGCGCACTGGAACATGGAAGAGCCCAACTGGTTGTGTGGCAGCGCTGCTGAAAGGGGAAGGAAAGCAGCTGCTCGTGTGCCATGCAGAGGGCAGGGTGTAATGTCTGTGTGAGCCCTGCTGCTGCCTCAGGTGGGCACCTCAGGACAAATGGGATAAAACCACTCCCAACAACATTTCATCGCCTCAGGTATTGTCCCAAATGATACAGAGTACCTCCCAGGCCTGAATGTGAATATTTTACCTAAAGTAAAACAAGAGCATCTTCAAGTGCAAGCAAGGCTTATGGTAAGGTATGTAACACTTTCAATTAACTCATCAGATGTGTAGCATGCAACCAACTCCCCTGAACTGAGGCTAACTTGCTTCCTAGATTGTTTATAAAGTAAATCAAATCTGAAGAGGCTTCTTTCCCTACAGAGCTGTGGCAAGACTTCTGCAAGATTGGGTCTCCTCCTGAACAACTGCATGCCTGTAGTGTAACCAGGAACAGTCCTGAATTCATGGCACATGAACTGGTAACTTTGTTAGTAAGACCAGGGCAGCCTGGGCCATGCAGTGGTCTGGGCATTTCAGTGCTGCTTGCCTATGGGGGTGTTGTGCTGCCCCAATCCTTTTTCTGAGCTGTAACCCCCGCACCCCGAGATTAAATCTGCATGTGTACGCTAGGACAAGACAACTGTAACTCACAAACACTGTCGAATTAATATAACCTAAAAGGCATTTGGCTTTTGGTAAGCATTAGGTGGAGGAGTTTCTCAGAAGAAGAGACTGAATGTGATTTTTCTATAGTGGTAAAAATAGACTTTCTACAGTCGCCTGCTGGGGTGCCTGAAGGTAAAGTTTATGGACAGGGTTTCCTTTTATGCTAATACATTTCAATCTATTACAGAGCAAGTTGATAAGAGAAGCTCTAACTATGCTTCTTTCCACTGTACCACCCTGGGAAGTAATAAATTACAGCCTATTATGTTCCCTATCAGTCCTACCCATCACACATCTTACAGAAGATGTGATAAAGAGAAACACCTTGGCTAGAGTAATGCAATTAACTGCTGCCATTTGAAATGTGAAAAATTACTTTCTCTTATTCCAGCCTGCCTAGTTGCTCAACTAATTTTGAGCAAAAATACTGTTTAATGACTTAATGGTTGACTGTATGACTACTTCCCAACAGATCCTCTTTCCTGCAGTAGGTGCAAGCAAGGTCAAAACCTTTCACCAGCCTGCTGTGTCCTGGCTGTGCAGCCCAGAGGTCGGGGTGCCAAGGGACAGGAGAGTACTGGGACAGCCCAGCTCCACCTCAGCTGCCTCTGTGAGGGGCACGACAGGGACAGCCGCTCCCCAACACCCGGATGTGCTTCTGATGTCAGCTGGCAGCTGGGCAAGGCAGCATCTGAAGCCAGAAAGGAATGAATGTGAGAGATATGCTTCCATGTGTTCCTACAGGGACTCAGTCATTTAAACAAGCTAGCACTGCTCAGCATTTATCTTTAAATGGCATTTTAGGTTCCAGCTAGTATGAAAGGAGCTGTATGAAGTGCTCTTACTAGAATGCAAGTATCTGTTTATAAAATGAGTCAGTACTTGTAAGGGTGCAAAAATAAAAGACCTCAGAGCAGGTGAGGTATTCTCTCATCTGACAGAGAATTTAAGGCTGTACTGTGCTACAAACCAGAGCCATATGCCCCTTTCTTTAACGGTATGCAACATTTACATTTCCTCCTATAAAAAACCCTTAGCATATAGCATCTGAGTATTTTCAGGCCCCAATAAAGTGTTTTACGGATAAGAAGTGGCATAGCTCTGCTTGTAACAATGTCTTTAGACAGCATATAAAATCACCCTGTTCCACATGGCCATCTGTGATATGTTAATGCAAAAGTAAAAAAGAAAAAAGCAACTTCAAAAGATATGCCCTTGGATTTTTTTAATTTTCATTTCTTCTAATTTTTCACTGGGCATTTACTGAAAGTGCTGCAGTGAGATCAATGGAAAATAACTCCAAGTTTTAGCCTATAGTGGAAGTGAACATAAGGCTGTAAATAATTTTAAATGGATTTGAGATTATTTTTGTGAATTCTGTTATACAGCACTTGAATGCACCAGTTAATAGTATTTTGTGGGCACATGCAAGTTCAAAAAGCTGGTCAATAATTAAAATATATATAAGAAAAAGGCAAGCCTCTTAAGGCATTGATTTTCATGACTCACAGTGATATAGTAAGGTTATGGAAATTATGTATTAATGTAATTTATTCAAAAAGCTGGAGAGATACTTGTCTTTGCATTGGAGCTTTAAAGAAAAAGAAAAATCTACTGTTTACCTCTTATCTCCTTGCAAACATTTGTGACTCTGTATCTCTCTACTTATCTGGATATATTCTGTAACACAGTACTGACTAACTTGTAATCATAAAATCAATTCCTCCATGTGATATTATGCCTACTCAAGTTCCTTCATATTTCTCAGACTGCTTTTCTAGACTTCATTTTGTATTGTTATTTTGCAGATATAGGAGAAACTTAAAGTCACAACTATCCATACATACATACATATATATATGTATATATATATACACATACACACATATACATACATACA
The DNA here is from genome assembly GCF_047830755.1 of Zonotrichia albicollis. NCBI lineage: Eukaryota > Metazoa > Chordata > Aves > Passeriformes > Passerellidae > Zonotrichia > Zonotrichia albicollis. The sequence continues at coordinate 20,794,885 of NC_133826.1, read as the reverse complement.
TATATATATTTATGTAACATTTTCTTGTAGGGTCCTGTTCCTGTAATCCCCAAACCTGGAGAAACTGCCTGCATACTTTCAGGTGTCTGAACGTGGCTGATACCAAATGTTTGGATATGATGCTACAAAAATAGAAACTTCTGACTTTTTTTTAAACCTGCAAGCAGGCAAGAAAACCATTTAAAACTTTGTGTTGAATATATGAAGGGATATTTAAGTAGTCATAAAACAACCCTATGACATAAAAAATATTTTATTAGGACTTTATTTAAATTCTCTGAAGTTTCTTTCAATGAGGCAAATCCCATCCAGAGATTCGATTAATTTAATTCCTAGACATGAATTTGCTGAAACCAACAGATGTTCTTACTGAATAAAAACGTGAACAGCAATTGAACAAAAGCTCCAGGAGGTATCCCAGTGCTTATGGAGCCCCAGATCATCCTGTCACCTCCCAGCAGTTTTTAACTCTGCACACACTGAACTTCTCCAAAGCTGCTTTGCCATCAGCTGCTCCCCCAATGGCAGTGGAGGAAAATGAGGAGGCAGTTTTTGACTGAGGGAAAACTAAAAGTCACTGCTCTGCTCCTGGAGCTTGCAGGTGTGGCAAGGCTTAGGAGAAGATCCCTGCAGCATCCTGGGGCTGTGGGGAATCCATGAAAACAGGGAATGGGGGCCTCAGCCACACCTGAAGGCAAATAACAGGCAGTAAAACAAATATGACTCAAGTAAGTCTGAGGAGTAATTGTGTTTCTCTCTGAGTGTAAGGCAAGTGTGTTTCATACCAGTGCTTGCCTTCTCAGGTGCTGCCTTTGTTAATTAAAGAAATGCTTTATAATAGAATAGCTGTCACAGATGATATAATGCTATCACTTTGATATCTTAATTAAATTACACTGCAGGCTCTAAGTCCTTCAGGACACCTTCATTTCAGATGCTCTGTGTTTGTCAGTCACCATCACAAATAGAATTTTGTTTTGTTTTGTTTTTTAATACCTACACCTACAAATGCCTGGCTTTATTAGTTGAGTCTAGGCTAGCAGAGTAAAGGTAGCCATGGGATGATGGCTACAAGAGATTAGCCTGAGAAGGCAGATTTGCTGAGATTCTGACTAGCTTTTATACAATAATGAATCTTATCACCCTGCAGGAGAGTTTAATGTAGGTTATAGAGTAATGGTGTTCAAATGTGGACTATGTACTGGATAGTCCACATTTTCCATTAAAAATCATAGATGTCAAAGAGTCTAAACTCAGTGTTTGTCATCCTGTTTCTTATTTGCAGCAGAGCAGCCAATTTTCAGCTTACACAATGATCCAAGGGGCATAACTGGGTTGAATGCCACAGGTCTGTGTAAAATGTTTGTAGTTCAATTACGTGAACAAGATTTATACAATGGTTGAAGCTAAGCAGAGGAAATAAATCTTTCTGCTGGCTGTCATTCTGTTGAATGTCTTAATTATTACTGTTTGTTTACATGTTGGTACTGCAGTGGCATAGCATGGAGTGGTGCAAGCCCACAGCTTGCTGAGGGCCATTGTCCAAACAGGGGTGAAGACAACCTCTGCCTGGAGGCATTGCCCATCTTGACAGCATTTTAATATCTCTCATTGTCAGTTTTATTATTTTGTTGATGGCCAGCTGCTCTTTTGTCACTATTACAGTGACAAGCTGTCAAGCATGTGCTGGTCTTAGCAAAGCTCAGGTGTTTGCTTGTTGCTGTGCCTTGGAGAAGGGGATGCAAAACAGCCCCATCCTACACTCCTGAGTAAATCCAAGTAGCAAAACTTCAGGAAGCAAAATAAGTATAAGAAGAAAATATATTCATATATACATATATGTATTTGGTGCTGTTACTCTGGCATTTGTGATGGACAAGTCCTTCATGTGTCACTCTTAACTCCCACTGAAGACTGTGGGAATCTTTGCACTGATTTAAATTGAAGCAGACTTGCTCCTAGATGCTCCAATTATGGAAACAGCAGCAAGAGCTTATGAGACAAAATTTTCTCACACTGGGAGAAAAAAATAATGAAGGGACACACTGTATTCGATGTGGGACACAGAACAAAATCAGTCTCTTAATGATTATTAGTTGTAAAGGTTAAAAAAATGACATTGCAACAAACAATGTGCCCTTTTAGTCACCTCAGATGAGGACTGATCTCCTACTGTGTTTCATTGTTTGGCATTATTTTATTACTGGGCTTAACTTGATGTACAATTAATTATTCCTTAATATATCTGCATTAAAAAAGTGCCAAACACCAATTATGAATGATGACATTTAAAATAATTCACCAAGTGAGTGTAATTAAGTTACAAATAGACTGTTCTGCAAATAGAACTGCTGCTCTGAGGGCAGGCTGCAGCATGCTGCCTGCATGGCATTAGCCAGGCAGGCACTCCCGGTGCATGTGTGCACTAGACTTGGGAAACAAAACTTTTCTGAACTGGTGAAATAACCAAGAATAATAATTACCTGTGAGTGTGATCTTGTAAGAAAATATACCATTCATCTATAAAGGCAATACCCCAGACTGCAGTGTCCTAAGTGATTTCATGCTTTGTATTTTTAAAATCATTCTTTAAAGGGCCATTGCAATATAAATCAACTGGTGAGAAGGCAGCAGGAAGGATTTGAGTTTTGAATCTGTAGTAGAGCAGTTGAGTAAGAAGGGTTGGGGAAGGCTTAATAATTTTTTCAGTGATTCAACACAAGCAAGTACTTGTAAGAACAATACATTTCCTTTCTTGCTGTACAGTTGCTTTTTCAGTTTTAGAAGAAACTCTTGTTTTTTAACACTCCTCCATGACAATACAGAAGTTACATGCACAGGATATTCTCTGTTGCATTCCTAAATTGCTCCAGAGTTTGAGGGAAGATAATCTCTAGCTTTCTGGATGGTATCAAGGGTGACTGAATAGAATTTCTGGGAAACTATAAATTTACTCTTTAGTGCTGTGAAAATATAGATAATCTGGACTATAGTGTTTTTATATTCTTATGTTTAATGAAATGCTATGGGAAATCTGTGTAAATAAGGATAAAGTGGGAATAACTCTTCTGACTTTGTTAAAGCTGCAACAGACAACAAAATTAGGAAATTAGATCTTGTAACATGTAATAAGTTCCCTGCAGTACCTGTAATCAAAATCAAATTTCTCTTAAAAATACATTACGATTTTAGAAGCTGAATATTTTGATATTTGAACATGTGTAATAAATTATATTTTGGATGCTTGACCAATTGCAACTGATGCTGGCACAATTTTCGGGATTTTTACTTTTCAAAGTGCCCAGGATGGGTAACTGCTGCAGAAGTGGAAGTTTCAGGGACAGAGGAGCCGTGGTTGGGCCATGCTTTTCACAGGCGGCATTTGCTGACACATGCTGTTGATAATCTTCTGGCCAGAGAATTAAATGTGAATTCTTTATTTACAGCTCAGAGCCTTTGCTCCCCAAAGCAGTGAAGTTACTGCAGCTGTACCTGAGAGCTGACTGTGTGAGCTGCAAGTGCCACTGCACAATGGGACCAGTGACCGCAGGGTCACAGCAGTGATCCGTTCCAGGGCACTGCAGCCCCTCCTCCTGCATTTCCACAGGTAGGCTTGGGCTGTGTCCTTGGTCACGAAGGAAGTTTGAAAAGAAAGTGGGGGGGAGCAGAGGGGGAGGAAAGTGCACAACTAAATTTTGAAAAAACTTAGTGACAACTGCCAGTAACACCAGGTAAAACTGAAACAGAGAGGTGGAAATGGTATGGAACAGGAAAGGAGGGGTGTAAAGCACTGAGATCATCAGAAAAAAACATGCAAATGCCAATTGAAGTTTAAAAAGACAGCCTTTTGTCACTGTTTTCTTCTTCTTTAGTTCTCAATTATTTCAGGTCGTTCCCCTGAATATATGTCATGGTTTAAGCCAGCTGGCCACCAAGACCTGTGGAGCTGCTCACTCAATCCCCCTGCAGAAGACTGGGGGGAGAGTTGGAAGGGTAAAAGCCAGAAAATTTGTGGGTTGAGATAAAAGTTTATGGGGAAGGTGAAAGCCATGCACACAAGCAATGCAAAACAAGGAATTCACTTGCTTCTTCCCATGGGCAGGCATTCCTGCCCTTTTTTTCTTTAAATCTGTGGTAACACACTCTAAACTGCTGAACTACATTCATGCATATAAAAATTACACCTTCATTTTGCTGGCTATGAGGCAAACAATTGAGTGTCCAGTCTGAAGGCAGTGGAGGAATTTTGTACACAAGAAGAAAAGCAAAAGGAAATAAAAGGTTGCTGTCTTAAGATGGGTAAAGAAAATGGGATGTTAAAGGGCTAGATTACAAAAAAGTGGGCTATCATTAGGTAATTTTCCCTACTGCCTGATTTCCTTTTGCTCCTCTATCTTAGTCAGATTATGCTAAATAATAGACATTATGCTAAATGACAAAACAAATGGTAAAGACCAGCACAAGAACTTCTCATGTAGAAGTGCCAGAAGTGCAACTTTGTAAAGTTGTATTTTTTCCCTTTTTCCCCAATAGTCTAAAGATGCTCTTACGAAGAGTATATGCTTGTGAAGAAAAGTGGGCTTCTAATGGAACTAAACCATAATTTATTTTTATGGCTTGCGATGTTAAGTAATTTTACTTAACATGCCATTTTTGAAACTAAATGCATGACAGAAGGAAAAGCATGAGACACAGCAAATGCATGAAGGAAGATTTATACTGAAAAATAAACTGCTGCTCTGGTTCACTGACACCACATTCCTCCAGCATTAGGCAACTCTTGCAGGTGAGTCTCCTACAGTGTTTGACAAATACGTCTACTTCTTAACGTGCTTCTAAAATATTTTTTTTTCAGATGAGGGAAAGAGGTCACAGCTTAACACTAATTGAGTTATTGAATGGACCAGTGTGAGAGTCTGCACTGACCACTGCATGGAGAGGTATTGCAGCACAGCATTTTGTCTGCCGGTTGCAGAGATTTAGCAGCAAGTCAAAAACTCCTTAACTATCTGTTTGGTGTTACTGTGTCACATCCATCATCACCACATCTACTACCCTTTACTTGACAGTTTATCTCATTATAGCAGCTAAAAGGAAAAGGGTCCTCTGAACCCTTTCTGACTGTGGCTGCTACTGGCTCCACCAGGAAAACAATTAGGAAACAAAGCCGCTATTGGCAACACTACCATCTTAAATGCTTGCTAAGATCTTTTATCAGGCTCTAGTGATTATTTTTAAGTTTAAAAATTTTTTTTTCTGCTTTATTAGCCTACAATTAAAGTGAATTATATGAATGAACAAAGACAAACTTCATGTCTGCTGCAAAGTTATATACAGCCTTATAGATTATTCCTATTTTTTAAGCATTGCTTGGCAAGGCAATTTTAAAAACCTATTTAGAGCATGTACGATTGCTGAATGTTTTACTTTTTGTCTTCTTTTCAGTACCTCATAATTTTATTGCTGCAAACAGCAGTATGTGATCATGTGTTTGGACAAGAAAAGATGATCAGCAGGAAATATGACCTGTGAGTCTATCTGGTTAATAAACATATTTCAGGAGAGGTACAGGAGATAAATGAAAACCTAATGGTTCCTGCCTTTATCCTTAGCCAGACTCAAGGATGTCTCCTAATTTGACTTGAACATATTTTTGAATTCCATTAAAGCTAGTGTTCCTAAAAATACCTGTAAAATCATTTCGATACTAATTGGAACATTGTGTTTTTTCTGCAGGAAGCTTCATATTCCTACTTCTGCCTCAAACCAGCCAATTTCTAGGAGAAACATCATGCAAGTAATTGCATTTGCCTGCAAAGCCTGGGTCACTCTGTTGCCAAATGATGAGATTCAAGGCCTAGAAACTGGGATCTTTGCAAATTGCGTGCCAGCTACAGCCAGGATTCGGGTGGGCTCTTTTGCAAACCATTTGTCTCATCTAAACAAATCTGCCAGTTGTCATTTTCCTGTAAGTTTTTAAATTTCTTTTCTCTTACTTCAATTATGAGAGGTACATCACTACTGAGGGCCATGTTGCTATCTCTACACTGAGGCATTTTAAAGTAAATGCTTGTTTTATACATCTTCTGCTTTCTAACCTGGTTTACATAAATTACTGCTACTACATTATTACATACATTAATGCAGATGTATGTCATGGCTTCTTGATGTGGCAGGTGCAGGTATCCTCACTTCTCAGGGGCCCTGCCTTGCCTCAGTATGTTTGCAAACGTTGAAGCCTTAAAGATGTTTTCCCCACAGAAGCCACAAGGTAAATGCAACAAGTAATCAATCTTTGGAACAACAATCAGGAAATCTCCTAATGAGCATCCTACACAAATGCAATAATTAATCTAAGCTGTGACCTGAATGGCAATGAATACAGTCAGCCTGAAATGGTGGTCATACTGTACTCATGTTTTTGGCTTTCACAAATAGTCTGTTATATGCAATACAAACACATTGGGCTGTTTTGAATACTAATTTCAGGAGGGGAATGTGACACAAGGGGTGCATGCAGATCAGGTTGTCTGTTCTTACATGTTCAGAGTAAGGCAAAACACAATGTCAATGTCAAAGCAGAACAGGAAGGATATAATACACTCAGAAACCAAAAAACCCCAAGCCATCAAACCTATAGCACAAACCACACAGCAAACCCAGTCCTTTAACCACAAAGCCTCAGACAAGCAATCGAACGAGGGCTGTGAGCAATAAGTGGTGGAGAAAGAGAAGTGTTTGGCACAGGTTCAAATTAGGCAGTGTAAGCTCTCCTTTATTAATTAGGAGGACATGTAATTTGAAAATTGCAGGCTGATCTTCAGCCAGTGTAAGTCAGCCTAGTGCCATCTTGCTCAGTCCAGTTAAAGACAGTAATGCAATTTTTCTGAGACAATACATTTTTTAATCTGAATTAGTAAGTAACACATCAGGAGTCTACAAAATGAATGTGTTTCTTCTTCACCTGGCATCAGCATTGGGCATTAGAAGCAGGTGGGCAGGTTTCAGGCCCCAGTGAGCAGGCTGGAGGCCGTTGTGCACAGTAATGTTTCCAGGGCAGCACAGCAGAAGTGTTTTTAAATAAAAGCAAAAGCATTTCCCTAAGGATTAGCATAATGCATCTTCTAACAGACACCTCTAACAATCTTTTCTTTTACACAAATTTTCTCTTTTTAAATCCACCTACTATAATTAACCTAGGAAATGCCTAAAGAAATGCCACCAAAAAGAAATTTCTCCTTGACAAATACAGGTAATCCTTACTGATTTTCACTATCAGACATGTAAAGATGGGATTTGTTAATTTATATATTCACTGTTTATCTGTTTAGTTTGGCTGTCATTCCAAAATGATGCGGGGTTAAAAAAAAGTAATTCCTTGTACTTCTTCTAGTGGTAGCTCACTAGGTGAGATTGGGTGGATGCTCGCTAGGGACTGGTGAGAAATGCTCATCATGGCATCTTTCTCAAATGACACTGAAATTGTCTTGTGAATCATTTCCATCACCTAAATTTAACTGTGTGTTAAGCTATTGTACCAGGTCCATGAAAAGGTAGGGCTGACCAAAGGATGAAAAAGTCTGACAGGTAACTATTGAGCAATTACATGTCAAGAAGAAAATTAATTGTTAATAATAACCTCGCTTACTCACAAAGAAGGAGCATGAGGAGCAAACTGAAAAACTGTAAATTTCACGCAGAAGAAAATTTCTACCAACAATGATTTCTGTATCTAGCAAATACAACTTTTTAAAAATGTTGACACAAAACACTTTTAATTGTTTCAGGTTTTTGGAGGAGGAAAGAAAAAAGAAAGTGGGATACAGAAAAGGACTGGCAGTTCTAGACAGACCATGACTTCTATCTGTGAGATTTTCATAGTTGAGAATAATAAACCTGAGGTTTTATTTCAATAGATAACATCGGCTATTAAAAACCAAATAAACCAGATCTACAGACTATCTCTCACCAGTACAGCTGCTCAGGTATACATGAGTAGATGAAATATGTTACGGGTATCCCTGCTGAAATGTAAAATGCAAGTGCTGAGAAGCTAACCAAGCTGTATGAAAGCATACCAGCTGGGCTGAGACGGCAAAGGAGGAAGGTCAGGAACTCTGAAAAGAAGAAGGATCAATACCAAAGTCTTGAGAGGAATACATTCAAGTCCTACAGAGAAAAAGAAAACTACCTTAGGTGAATTGTCAGAAGCAGCTGCCTGTTCAAAAAATAATGGTGCTTGCTCTTTTGCTCAAGTTTCTTTTTCTTTTTTTTTCCTTCTTTTCCTTTTCTTCTCTGCATTCCTGCATGATAACAGAAAAAAAATGGTGCCTCTATGTGCTATTGCAAAAATGTTGAAATCTAGCAAGTGGAAAAAGGCTAGAAAAATAAAAGATTAAAAGTGTTAAAGTATATTCAGCAGCCAAGAAGCTAACCCAAAACCACAGGTAACAAATTCATGCAGATGTCAACTTAAAGTTCAGATGGATCAGCATTTCAAATGAATATTCTGCTGGGCTTTTAAAGAGAAAGGTAAGAAAGAAGGTGATAAAACTGGAAGTATTTTTTCAAGCTTTCTTTGGCCGTGCAGTCTTCTCTGTAGTTCTGCATAATGGAAGAGATATTCAAATAATCTAGTTTTTTGAGGGTTTTTTCCCTGCAAATTTCTCAACTAGAACTGGTTTATTAAATAATGGAAATTAGTGAGAAACCTCACTAACTAAAACACGAGTTCCTTTCCCTAGACATGGCATCAATGGAGAGCTTTAGTACCAATCCTGGGCTAGGGGTAAGGTGCAGGAGGAATGAGAGGAAGCACAGTGCTCAACCCGTCTCATCCCCTGCTCTCACATCACTCCATCTTTCCTGAGGCTCAGATTTTGATAACCCTTGCTACGGTAGGAGTTGAAAAATACTAATAGATAGAGAAAATAAGAGCAAACTTGTACCAATACTGCTAAAGCTACTGATGTTAGTCTGGATTTAACTGGTGCAAATGGGAGTACAGCATGGATGTAATCAGCTGAAGAATAAGAATTACTGTGCAAAAGGCAACATTGCATAAACTTAAGATCTATAAAGTCTCTTAGTTCTAAGGGACTTTGTGTTTTTAACTTAGTTACAGCTATGATGTGCAATGAGATATGATGCATGCTAAAGACCTTGGCTATTAATTAGTAGCAATAGACAGGAATGAAAGATGAATATCTAATGTTTGACTGATTCAGTCTCCAGTGAGAGTGGCTGGGTATTTTAAATGCGTGCCTGCATTTCTGGGGAAGATACAGTGAGCGGCTTGATGCCCACAGCAGTTGGCACCAAACAGTTGGCAGCTTCTTCATCTGCCTCTCAGGAGGGTGAGAGGGTTTACACCAGGGTTTGGTTTCATGTTTAAACCTGCCATGGAGAATGACACTGATGATCAGCGAAGAGACAGTCAGCAAAGGCACCCATGTCAGGCACAGTCAGAGAAATGTTGTCTGTGCAGTTCGAGTGACTGCTCAGAAATAGGTTAAACCTCCTGAGGCATGGTCACCATGGATTCCATGGGGCTTGGGGGGCTGTGTGCTCGCTTGCACAGGCAGGAGCCTGCCCTCACCACCTGCCACAGACAGGAGCACAGTGAGCAGGGCTGCTCTCCATCCCCACTCTCTCAAGCTCCTCTGTTCAGAGATAAAATTATGTCTAAGGGGGCTTAATGCTCTGAGTGTGTGAATGCCTGTGTGTATCACAGACCTGTGATAATCTAAAGCCTCAGGTATTTAGACGTCCTTTTAAAAGAATAGCCCAAATAATGTTTAAACACCTGAAATGGAGACCAATGAAATTCTTCTACAATAGACTTTTTTAAGACACGCTTCATTACAAAAAGCCAGTAGGATCATGTTCCTCATAAGGGCAGCAGCAGCTAAAACATACAGTGCAAACAGATCTATTATTTACTATCCACCTAAAGCTTTATCAGTGCCAGCAGTGAGCCAGACTGAATCTTATCAGCAAAGCTGCTTTGACATCAAGCTGCTTTCCTCCCAGAGAGTTTTCCTGGATTCTCCAGGCCCTGCAATGAGAACTGGAGAAACATGCAGGACAGTGTACAAGCAAACAAGGCTACAGAAGCAGCCTGTGCTAAGCATTGTACACTCTAAACCTCTTGCCAACAGCTGTGAAATTATTCTTTTTTCAGATCTGAAAAAAAAGAAGAAATAATCACAGTTTTATTTTTTCCTCAAAAAGTCCCAGAAACAGTGATAGGACTTTTAGGGAAATGCTACAGAAAATGGGAGAGATTTTAATGGGTCCTTTGAAACAATGAATCAGTGGGGGAAATGTGTTTTCTTACATAATCCATCACCCTGATAAAATTTGCACTTGCTCTGTTAGGGAGTAAACTGGCTATAAACTGTTCTATGCTGGGAGAGCAGCACGGTGCGTGCTGCAGTCTGCAACGAGGACACACAACTTGGGGATATTTTGAGCTGAGTGATTTACATAAGCAAAGAGCCTGATCCTGTGCATGCAGGACTATGGAGCAATGGAGCAAGCAGGGAAGCAAAAGAAGGAATCACCTAACTTCCATGCATTCCCTTGACTGTGGTATCCAAAAGAAATGATAGGAAGAAAATCTGGCTGTGGCACGGCTGGCATGGGGCTGGCTGGGGCATGCACTCTGCTTTTCTGCCTGCTGGTCAAGTAGAAGGCTCTGATGGTTGTGAAGATGAAAACTTTTCATTTGTTCTTCTCTGACAGTCTCACACCTTTTGTGAGAAGTTTTGAGAACTGTGTATCAGCGTTGAGGATTTTTAAGCATGGTCTGTGGAATTTGGAGGCAGTCAGCAGAAACAGCAAAGGCAACCAGAGCAGGATTAATGCAGATTGTCTTGGACTGCAGATACAAATCATACAATTGCACTGACACCTGAAGAGTTATGCTTGTAAAATACCTAAATATTACAGGTACAGAGCATCAACCAATCTAAAAATTACTAAAGCCCATACAAATATAAAGTTTTCTATACAGTCTTATAGCTGTCATCTTTCAACCAGAGTCCTCTGGGAATCAGAAATACTTCATGCTTTGAAAATCTTTATGAATCCACTATGGAAAGGAATTATGCACAGCAGTATGTCTAGAAAAAAACCTCTAAACCACTGTTTTTTTTAAATGCTCACAAAACTAATAATTCAGGGTAATTAAACTCAAAATCATTGCCTTTTTAACCTTACAGTGACATTATTAAACAAAGAAGCAAAACAGCTCTCAGATTTATCTTTGCTTGATCATCTGAGTTTTAGCCGATTATTGTGAAAGATGAAACCCCCCAAATTACCACCAGCATAAAATGAAAATAATAGAGGATTTTTTCCCTCTGCTTTCTCATCCCTTCATCATCCCTCCACTGGACAGCACTGTGGATTTAGTTCATATCATTGTGGTTTGCCACAGGTTAGGTCAGGCTGCTTCTCTTGCACAGGGTGTCAGAAACAAACACATGAGAAAAGAACACAGGGGAAAAAAATGCTCGACAGTAAGAGTGAGGAAAATTGCTGGGAGCGTTAGGCAGGCATCACAGCTGAAATAATTTCTGCCTATTTAAAAAGATAATGTTTCAATTTGGTACTGTCGCTTCAAAACAAACATCTCCTTGAAGAAAATAGTCATTTATTGTAAGACTAGTCTTGAAGCTTGTTTAGATGTTCCCTTTTCAGAACAAGAGTAACTCACAGCAGAGAGATACATTGAAAAGTGTGTATTTTGTCAGCAGTAAATAGTAGTAAATACAATCCTGCTCTTTCCATCCTGCCATTTATATAGTGAAGCTGGCTGGGATGCCAGCTCTTCTGTCCAAGAATACATTAGCAATTCATCAAAAGAGCAAATGTCGTTATACATGGGAAGCACAGGGAATTATTTTGCATTTGATTTCCAGCTCTGATAGCATCATTATTGATTTAAATATTCTCCTGCATAACATGCACTAGACACAAAGGATCATTGTATTTTTGAACTTCCAATCACAGTCATCCTGAGTTGCCCGAATACTGATGGCTTTAATACAAATGAGCACACAAACCCCTTAGGCCGGACTTCTGGCCTGCTCACTGATGAAGTTCAACAGAAGCTGCCAGACTAAAGCAGGGTTTCTGAAATATTGAAGAATGCAACCCTAAAACAGCTGTATGAGTATACTCTATACCCACAAAGCCAGGCATGAATCCTTTAGGGCAAAAATCTGGTTTAGGTAGAAGTAGTGAGAAAATGAGTAGAAAATGAAGAAGGAAACATTTCCTTGTGTTGCCTGTCTTAAGTAAATAATGGCACGGTGAGGCTGGCACAGTGAGGCTGTGTAATCACAGCTCAGCCTCCCCAGGTGACAGAGCCTGGGCCTCCCTGTGAGTACAAGGCTCTACCACCACCCTTAGAAACACCCATTTTAAGGAGAAAGATAGGAAAAGACCAACCTGATAGAGATGAGGTGTGATAGTTTTTCTCTAAGTGAAAAGGCTTTTTACTGTATTCCTTGAAAATGCAACTTTCTGATTTATGTAAAGCACAATACTATCTGGCTGCAATGCTGGCTGTACAATGGGAAATTATGCACGTGTTGGAACTCCTGGGTTCTAAGAAAGGTGTTTCTTTGTATGTTCCTGACAGACATCATGTGTCAGACCACAACTGAAAGGACCGTGATGATGGGTGCCTACGGTACATGGCCAAGGCCTCTTCAATAACCTCCCAAGCTGCATTAGGAAACTTATAGTGCTCCAGAAAACAAGGACTCACGGACAGCCTTTGGTCCTCTTGAAGAACAAACATTAAGTCATCACCTGAATGTGAAAGAGACTTGGCAGGAGACTGGGGCACAAACCAGTTCTGGCAAAGGTTTGCAAGATGTCCAGAAGAAAGATGGGGAGTTGTTTCTGCAGCTAGTGAGACACTATGTTTTGCCATGGGTGGAACAGGCAGGACTACAGCTTCCAGTAATTTACGGCTGTGTATGGATTTAAATCAACAGGAAGAAACCAGGAAAAGGAAACAAAAAGACCTATGACTCCATGTGGCCATATCTGAGAGGACTAGCTGGGATATTCCCATAAGGCCAAGATAAAAAAGTGAGGGTGAGAACTTGGTATAAGAAAGCACAAGTTTACTATTCCTTGGTTACTCTGCTTGTAACTAGTATTGGATACAGTGGAGAACTGGTACTGAAGGAATTTGAACCCTCCCTCTGTTTCCAAAAGGCAAACAAACACACAAAAAAAAAAACCCAGAGAAGGGCTTTGTTTAGATAAATGCACCCATCCAAAACCAAGAGACATGAAGTGCTGCTGGGCTCAGACATGATGACACTTCCAGCTCACAGAGGGCTTTGACATCTGCTCCCCAGTGACTCAGGCTGAGAGATGAATTCATGGCCCCTCCCTAGAGGTCACAGACCCACAGCAGTTGGCAGCTGAGACTGGCTGTTCATGTCAGCACAGGATTCATCAGCTCTGCTGACTGCCCTGCTGGCTGCGGTTTAGAGCTAAACCAGGAGACCTCAGGGCTGAAGCAGAGGGGGAGTCATCTGTGGCCTCTGCTGAGGGAAAATGGGCAACAACCCCAGCAGGCAGAGGAGGACACTGCAGCACAGGACAATCTATCTTCAGCCATGTGGTGCACTTGTTGAATGAGGATTAAAAGACACTTGGAACATGAGACTCTGTGAAACTAGAAAACCTTCAGAGATGGTGGCCCATAGAGAGAACAATAATGACAAATAAGATTACCACCTTTCTTCCAGATGCTTCACTAGATTAGCATCTGCTTTATTGAAATGTGTGTCTAGCTTCAGTCTCCACTCCTGGAAGTGATGGAGCCAGTCGGACTTTTATCAGCAACAAGAGAGGACTGTGGTGCCAAGACAAGAGAAGACAGGACATGTACACCCATTCATACTGCAGCTTTCCAGACCCTGCTGGCACAGCTCAGCTTTGTCACATTTAGTCACAGACAGGTTACAATTATTTTCTGTTTTCTTTTTTTCTCACTTAGCAAATTGCACTGGAAAAGTTTAGTTATCAGAACTAACTCATTTCTGCCACACTGGTAATGACATACATAACTGCCTACATGCTATATAAAAATTCAGTGATCCCATACCTAGAAAAACACATGTATGTGGGCTAGGGAAAGAGTGGGATGAGGACAGGTACAAACAGCATGATTTGGTTAGCTTGACTGAATGTTAAGCTTCAGTGTCTTATTCCAAGCTACCTACTTATTTAGAGGTTTGGATTTTTGATCATACAACTTTTCTATAAAATTAATACTTTTTTTAAAATAAAGTTTCCTCTGTTGAGAAAGCATCAGAACACACTCCAGATATCCAAGGATGACAGTGGATTTGCTCTGCTTGATTTATTTATTGAAGTTTTATCCACCTACATCTTTCTCAGGTGCTACCATTCTGCTTCCAGTTTCACATTTTAAAAGGAGTATTATCTTTCTAAAAAGAGGCATTCTTCAAATCCTGTGTAATCTCCACACTAGACTATTACTTCTAAAAATATGTCTAAAAATGCAGTGCACGAATATATTTTCATCATATAAAAATACAGTGCTGATGGAGTGCTCCACTCCCAATTAATTAAAGTGTGAGTATTGTAACATGCATTTATTTTTTTTCAATTCCATTTTTTCATTTTTTTAGGTTGACTTCTTTTGAGAGTCATGATGAAAACTTTGCCTCACCATGGACTCAACTTTCAGAAGCAAGGTGATAATTAGGCATGAATGATTCTTCTGTTTGAAAACCTCCACAAATGTACCCAATTAAGGTTGGTAATGGTGGTTGTTAACTAAGAGCTTAAGTAGGCATGTCAAGGGCAGTCAGTAGATACTGGTACTGTCTGGAAGGCTCTGATGGCTTCTAGTCAGTCCTGAGCAAGGTAAGTTTCAAATTACTTGAATAGGACTTGAGGTTTTTATTCAGCTTTTTTTTTTTTTTTTAATGGATAGTGTTTCATGGGCAGCCAGTAACATTACTTTTTATGCTGTGGTTACCTATTGAAAGTGTTGTGTGCTAACCTCTGCTGTGTGTTACTGTGTCTGTTCTGGCTGGAAGGGCTCTCAGCAAGTGGTGATTGTCAGAGGACGATGCTGGCAGGAAAGAAATGGATTGACTGATGTTGAGTCTCTGCTGGCGCTGGTGCTACTGCCATGGATGTGCTCTGGAGCTCCTCAGTGGCAGTGCTGTGTCTCAGTTGTGCAGTAATGTTGGTTCTCAAGTTCTCAAAGCTCAAGGCTTGTGAGGTTGTGTGCAGAGCCCTCTTGGCTCACCAGGGAAAGCTGCAGCACTTCAGGAAACACAAAAGGCAAGCCTGGGGCAGCTGCAGTAGTGTGTCCAAGGTGCTGGAGTATCCACCACCAGAATAGCTCTTTCTTTCCTAATTTAAAATTTGATATGTACTGTGAAAGAAAAAAATCCTTCAAGCAATATGTGTTTAATGCCTTGTTAGTGAGGGACTTTAAATAAGTTGACGTAAAAAAGGACTCTCTATTAATCCAAGGTTACCCTACTTCACAAAAGAGCTAAGAAACTGCACTTGGTGTCAGATGCTCTGAAAGCACCTGGCTGCCATGCAAACTGTTTTCCAAGAAATTAAAAGCATACAACCCCTCCAATAAGTGATGGAAAATATCAATTGTCAGAAACTTCCCAGAAAAGTTTCTTCCTTGATAAATTTGAGAATCTTCACGTTGTATTTTGCTTAATGCTGATTTCAAAGTATCTTACCTTAAGCTCTGAGGGGTTTGGTGCCTACTGAACGTTTTGTAAAGTATTTTCTGTGGTAAACCAAAGTTCTTTCATGTCTATAAAAGAACTTAAGACAGCACTGTGTGTATGAAGCAGAAACTTCCATGGGAAAAAAATGTCGTAACATTAAGATGCAAAAAGAATAGGATAAAAACACTGGAAATACTGAGATGTCACTCCATAAATCATTGTTGTACCCTCTCTTAAAATATAATTTTGTTTGCCTCACCTGACACAGGACATTGCAGAAATAGAAAAGACTCAAGATCATGTGATAGAAATTAAATGTCTGGACTGACTGCCACAGGAGAAAAAATGAGAGCATGTTTAGGGAGAACAGTGTGACTTGCACAAAAGTACTAAATGAGGGGATCTATTTGTTATTTAACCTAATGAAATGAGGTAAATCAGTGGAACAGGCAATATATTTTTAATTAATTACTGATGGAGCTTAATCCTATGATGTTTAACTGAATGCCTGGGCAATGCAAAGAAGGTGAAAAATGTGATGCAGAAACGCATCAGCACCATTTAGGTCAAGGTAGATTCTGGACTTATGTTGGTTGTAGCAGAAGCAGTACTGAAATAGAATAAAATGGCTATTTAAAACCTGAAAAGAAAAAAACCAACAACCAACTGCTTCAAACCCCATCTTCAACCCTCAAAAGGTCAAATTCAGCCCCAGAACAGCAGGTACAAAGTATACACAAGTTGAATTTGGTGCTAGAAGTGTATGACTTTATCCTTCATCTCCAAGGTTTTACTGTATTTTTAAAAAAAATTGTTAAAAGCTTGGACTGTGTTGTTATTCTCAGCACAGTCCCATAGGCTTTAATGTGACTATCATATTTTATTTGTGCATTTTAGTCAAATGCATTAGTCATGTATCAGAGATGACCTTGTAAGGGATAATGTTGAAAGCAGGAGAATATTATATTATGAAAAGTAATTTAATTAAAATGATAAAAGTTAATAAAGACAGAGCATTAAATAAAAAACAAGCTCAGGGAAGGCACCAACTCTAAATGGAAATAGGCAGTGAGTATTGTCATTCTGATGTATTTTTGCTCTAAGTATGTCCATTGTTATGGGTATTTGCAAGTGAACGTAGTTAGCATGTTCCACATTGTCGAATACAGGATAATCTACACACGAACTCTTTTTCTTGCAATATTAAAAAAAAATTTAAAATGCCCATTAGAAAATACTTAATAGCAACTGCAGAATACAAACCAACTGAAAAAGGAAACAAAAATAAGAAATGACCACTTTTCCTGAGAAGGCATGGTGGACTTGGTTGTCTGTCTGCATCAGTGCTGCAGGACTGGGAGGGACAATGCAAAGCTTGCTGTAGAATGCAGGCTCTAGCCTGTTCCCTTGGCTGTGGGATGGAAAACAGCTTTCACGTGCTGGGGATGGTACTGGAGGTGCAGAGCAGCTGTGGCTGTTTATGATGCTGAGCAGAGCCAAGGGGAGCGCAGGGTTAGCAGGGCTCTTGCACCGCCCTGCAGGAGGGGCAGTGGCAGCGCTGTTTGTCCCAGGGGTCACCTTCTCTGTCCAGGTTGGCCGAACCAGGCTGGCCCTGCTCTCCTACCAGAGATGTGGGGTTGTGCCTGTGCCCAGAGAGCATCTGCTCCTCCCCTAGGCAGAGCTGTGTACACAGGATACAAGCAGGATGCGGAGGTTGTGTTTTTCTACTGGAAGCCCAAAGAGAGGAGCCAAGAGGTGTATTTATATCCACTGCCAAAGCAGAGAAAGAAAATGTACAAAATTCTGGTCCTAACTTACATTAAAAACTTAGAAAATGCCATCATTACAGTCTTATGTACAATATGGCCTGAGGATGTGACCGTGCCAATTTGCACATCCTCAGGAAAACCAGTGATTATCTCAACATGGTTAGAAGAAAAACTCCTGACAAAATAGAAATAGAATGAAAAAACTCGATAACACAAACACCACCAACACATATGAATCTGATTAAATGCTGCCCTCACTGAGGAGAACAGTGCTTTATGTTCAGAAGATGTGCTATGCCCTGAATGAACACTCGAGCTATTTAATCCAAATATGGTTAAAATGAAAATTGTGTTACCCCTTTTTAGCCTAAATGGTGGGCAGAGCTTGGCACAGGGAGGCTGCCTTTGGAAACGTGCCGGTGGCGTGTCAGTGCCGCTCTGCAGCGATGATGTGATTGCGATTAACGAGCGGCACTGTGAGGGGGATGCTGACTGTAAAGAGCAATCCCATCACCTGACAATGGCTCTGCGATGAAATCTCTTACACAGATTAAAGAGGGAAGGGCAATAACTCATCAGAAAAAGCAGAACTGTCTGCTTAATTACTTGAAAAATGTCTGAGCCACTACCTTTTATGACACCTGGTGGGTATAAACATGTCCACGGTTTTAATTAATTTTCCCTCTTCTTTCATTGCACCTGTATAGCCTGGAGAAATGCAATTCCAATGAAATTACAATTGCGCATTTCTATATGAGTTTGAAACACACTTTGGCAATAACCAAAAAATGAGGCATTTCCATGGATTTAATTAGAGACAGGAAGTGTACTGGGAAAAATACTTCCCAACAATTATAATTTTTCCAAATCAAGCCACAGTGCAAATTGCCTTCTCTTAATTCATAAAACTTAGCTTTTAGGTGTCCATTTTAATTTAAAAAGATAATGGAGGAGGCTTTTCTCTGGAGTGAAGTAGAGTTATGGTGAAAATCCATCTTGGCATTTTGAAAGCAGCAACAGCATAAGCTCATACTTTTGACCTTGCAGTCCTGCTAGTCTCATTTAAAATTGATGAGTGAGACCCTTGCATTTGTTCTGCTGAAAACAACACTTTTTATAATGACTTTTATAAACATACCACTAATTGTGGTGAAATGCCAGCTCTGCAGAAAAATGAAAGGAGCAGAGGTCTCTCTCCCCCCCCCCTTTTTTTTTTTTTTTTTTTTTGAGGCAGGAACAGGTTTGCTTCCATTCTTTGGGGACACGAACCACTGACTTGTCAAGCACAGCCTGACAAGCAAAGCTTAAGCAAAGATACCTTGTATGTTCCTTCTTTCATATCACTCTAGGGAAGTCATGGTTATGCTGGTCTAAAGCAGACAAAATTGAGATAAAACCCTAAATACAAATTCTGCATAGAAATCAAGTGTTCCCTAAAACTCACAATTACTCAGACACAACAGGTAACCCTTCTAGAGCTGAAGTCTTTCACTCCTTTCCTGCATTAGTCTGTGAATTTGTAAAGAAAGCAATTGCTTTAGAGGTTGTAATGGTTTTAGTGGATGAAATCGGGACAAATTAAGGACGCAGAGTAAATAGTGGGGGAAGCAGAATCCAAAATGTGCAGGAATAGTGCAGTCACAGCAATACAGTATTGACATTTCTATCAATCCTCAAGCTTCACTGCCTGGGAGTTTGGGTTGGTGTAGGACCAGCGCTTGGGCAGTAGCCAGGATCTGCAGTGTTCCACAGCACTGCTGATGAATACAATGATGGCCTCTGGCATGGCTAATGCTGACCAGAACATTTTCCATGGGCCCTAGCAATAAAAACACAAACCTTCTGAGCTGCTGAGGAATGCTTGAAGCTCACCTCTAAATTTTATTGGTGTCTCAGTCATTAAATTTCTCATTCTATGGACAGGTACTTCATAGTAAATGTAGTTGTAGTTTCTTAGAAACTCACTGACTGATACTGTTTGATAGCATGTTCATACAGATGTTTAGCTAGGTCTTATTTTATGCCATCAAGCACATTACACTTGTTTTAATTTTTTGCTTCAAAGGCTTAACATCTGGAAGGTACCAAATTAATAACTGGGAAAATGTCAGTCCAAGTATACAAAATACTTTTAATGATGATATTTGTATCTTTGTCATGCAGAAAAAAAACAAAACCCAATATACTGATAGTAATCAGATTCAAAGCAGCACAGCATGAATTTTCAAGGTTTTTTGACACCATTTTTAGCAGCATTTTGGATTCCATGTCTTCCCCTCTCCAGAATGGCTGTGTTTATCATTTAACATGGCTAGAAAGCTCACAAGTATTATTAGGTACACAACATTGTTTAGTGTAAATGCATTGAATTGTTTGGGCCTATGATGTACCAGCGCAGCCAAATAACTCTAAGATGGGTGTGTCTTGGAATGACCAGTATATCCCTTGGGAAGCAGGCATCTGAAATCTCCATATGCTTAACTGCCCTGAATAAAGCCATGGCAAACCTGGCATGTTGAGGAAAGAGACATTACAATTTGCTGCTTAGGAGGAATATAGCAAAAAGCCAGGTCCAGAAGATGTCTGTTCCTTTGAGCATGTTGCTCCTTCCAGTGCACGTCATGCTGAGTATCTGTCCGGACAAACTCTGTTTGCACTGGCATGGAAGACAATGCAGAACTGGACCCTTGGTTTTAAACCTGAGGGGCTGGGGGAGGAAATGAGGTTGCTGTAGGGCAACTGATCAGCAAGAGGAGAGGCTGTAAGTGACTGAAGTTGAGAACTGTGAGTCAAAAGCAGGACTGCAGGGAAGGGAAACTGTGATTGCAGGAAACATTCTGCAAAGAATGACTTAAAGCAAACAGGATCTGCTGTACCTCCTGCCTGTCAGGTGGATTAATTTGGAAAGTCACACTTAGGCTAAATATGTTTCCACTGTATTTAGTTGCACAGAGCAGAGAACTGAGCTAGCTATAAATCTGTTGTTTAGATGTTCTTGTGATAACAAAAATCCTGATAGCTTGGGTAGCAGACGCGTTGCTTTGGCAGTGCAGTGCTCATCATGGGCTAATTGGCCTTGCTGACAGTGGACTGGCTCTGCCAGATGATTCATAGCTTCCATGCTACATCGCTATCATATCACTGTGATAGTCTTTCCTGTCCATCTTCCTAGTTAAACTCTCTTTGAGGCCCTTCCTATACTGTGTTTTGATTGCAGCAACAACCTTTCTTCTGGCCTTGACAAATGCAATCTAGGTCTATTGATAACCATCCAGAAATCCAGAATGCTTCTGCTAAGACTGTTTTTCTAGCTCATTGCATGCTCTTGTTGCACTTCAGCACCAGCTACTCCTGTATCTCATCTGCCATCAGCCGTTTGCGCTCACTTTTGAAACCTTTCACTGCCTGTTCCTGCCACACTCATCACCTCCAGTTTGGTATCAGTCAGTCAGTGCTGCCCTCATAGCACTGCTTGATGATAAGAGCCTTTACTCCTTACCTGTTTGTTTTTTACTTACACTTTTTTTTTATCACAGAGGAACCCTTGTATTTTCTTCCATGCTGTTTTTCACACTTGAGAGGAGTTCTCCATAAAACTCAGTAAAATGAGATAATTAATCTCCTTAAAGGGCCCTCCCCCTCTTTTTCAGCAACTGGAAATATGGTACTAAATATTAATTGTGTGCTGTGTTGCAACTAGTATCTTTCATGCTGACTAGTGTGGATTCCTTACTTCCCTGGACTTCAAAACTTGTCCACAGAATGAGAGCTTGCATTTGGGGTAGGGAATCACCCAGATGTTTGGACAGCATGCAGTTAGCACAAGAAGGGCTCATAAATACATGTTACCCTAAATAATACCATTGTATAAATATTTTTACAGTGACAGCATAGAAAATGCTCACTTGGGAATCAACCAGTTAAACCCCCATCTTCAGTAAGTTTATGGAAATGATGCATCATTAAGTGCCGACGCAGAGTGTGATATTACTTTCTGCCTGACTTCCCCTGCAGACTCCCACAACTTTTTAGACATTGTTGCCACTGTTCTTATGCTATTTGATATTCAGAGAACTCTGATTACCTTGTGACAAAGAAAGGATGAGAAGTGTGGAAAGGGTTTCAGAAAAAGAAACTCTGGACTGCTTGGCTGAAGGAGACATATTGAGAAATGATAGATACAAATAGATTAAGTTGCTGTAATAGCCCCATAAACTTAAAAAAAAAAAAAAAAAAGAAAGAAAAACAACTAACTGGAATGCCTGAGTTATAGCAGTCATCTCCTAAATTTAGCTGGCATGGCAAATAAGTGCTATTCCTTGAAAATTACCACTGTGACTGACTTCTAACAATTTTATATGAAAGCAGGAACTTTAATGCTCCATGATCTCCTGTATAGCCTATAAAGCACTAAAAAAATATATAGTTAATTCTTTTGAAGGTACCTGGAGTGAACAGTGAGATGGACAAAGAAATATGAAGTATGGTTTTCTATAATTTTCTTATATTAATTTTCCTCTGGAGACCTCTTAATCACAGTATTCAGAAGGAGCTTGCACACTAAAGCATTTAGAAGCAGTGCACTGCTGTGGGAAGTTGAGTGCTCATCCATGGAACTGGTGTGAGCTGAGGTGCAGGTGCTGGCTCCTGTTCACAGCATGTTACTGCAAGTACATGGATTGTCACAGGCACTGCAGGTGAACAAGAAGATCATGGTATAAATCATTTTATTTGAGTCAGAGGTCTCTGGGTTTTGGAGAGTACCTCATGATGCATTTGCTCTACCACACAAATATTAAGTGCAATGAAAGTCTGTCAGAGGCTGCATTTCTCAAGAGCAGTCCTAAAACTCTGTGCTTCAGCTCATGGTAAGAAACTGTAGTTTAATCAGCTACCACTGTACACATTTATTTCTGGTCATTGCAATTTAGATTAGTTCATGCCTCTATAGGATTTCTGTCAGGCATCCTGGTTACAAGTGAGTCATTGCTCTGGAGAAGGGACCAACTCCATGCACTCACAGATATCCACATTTATCACGGCACAACACCTACAAACGCTTAGGTCTCCTGTGAAGGGCAGGAAGCAGCACTGATTTATGTGCTATGAACTCAAAGGAAACATCATAAAGAGAGTATTTTAAACTTAAAATAATGCTATTCTTAGCTGGCAAGACTTGTGATTTTGATCCTTCTCAGATACACAGCCAACAGTGAGCTATCTGGCTGCACAAATGCCCCCGCTTTTCTTCTCTTGGTTAAATCTGTGATTTGAATGCACACTCCAGTCCTCAGGAACATTATGTAGATTTGCAAAACTTTCAGAAAGACTTCCTGTCCATTAGCCACTGGCTGCTTTGCAAAAATGCATAAAGATAGGGTTTTCCTCTTGTAACAGATGTAAGCTCCTTGCACTGTTGTTCAAACTGCTTGAAGGAAAGCAACATTCCTTTCCTCCTTTCGCTGAAATAGTGGCATCTCTCAACATAAACTGAAAATACACTTGGAACTTAATTTGATGCAGCTCTCACAATTTCATATGCGAGGGATGAACAAATGAGGATCAGCTTTTTGTAATTAGTGAGGCATACTAGAAGGACCACAGCCTGTAAAGTTTTCTGTGCTGCAAATGACTAATGTTCTTGTAGTACCAAGAAGCACTTAAGGTCTGTGTCCAGTTCTGGGCCCCTCACTTCAGGAAAGACTTTGAGGAGATGGAACATATCCAGAGAAAGGCAACAAAGCTGGTGAAAGGTCTAGAAACTAAGTCCTATGAGGAGCAGCTGAGGGAGCTGGGGGTGTTTAGGCTGTAGTAAAGGAGGCTCAGGGAAGACATTTTGCCTTTAAGATGACCTGAAAGGAGGCTGTAGCCAGGTGGGGCTTGGCCTCTCTCCCAGGCAGCCAGCAACAGGACATGAGAAAATTACTTCAAACTGTGCCAGGGGAGGTTCAGGTTGGACATCAGGAAGAATTTCTTCTCTTTAAGGGTAGTTAGCATTGGAAAGAGCTTCCCAGGCAGGTGGTGGAGTCACTACTCCTGAAGGTGGCACTTAGGGCCATGGTTTAGTTGACAAGGTGGTGTTCAGTAATAGGTTGGCCTCAACTGTCTTGGAGGTCTTTTCCAAACTTAGTCATTCTATGATTCTGTTCTGTCTGAAAGGTGTTAAAAAATTTATTTCAGTTGTCATTCTTGAAGCTTATTTGAAATAAATTCAGTTTTTAAATTTATGAACATACTGTAGGAATTGTTACCTAGAGTGTGGAGCAAATTAATGTATTTTGGTTTCCAGTTTATGCTCATCACAAATGAAGAGGGAGAAAAGTAGTCCTAAAGAGCACTTCATTCTGATTAAGACTTGGAAGAACTCTAGGCATAATTTAGAGCACCCTGTAGGGTACTCTAGCTTGGCTTGTGTTGGTCACAAGTCCAGCATTCTGACTGTCTGGAAGGGTTTTTCTCAGGCCTGCTCCATGTCCTCCAGCTGCTGGCATGATCATCTCCTCAATAAGCTTTTGAAATAGGGGGAGGATCAAAGAGCAGATGCCATTGAGCTGATTTTGCCAATCCTCTACCACTGGAAGAATTTTTCCTGTGACAGTGAAAATCTTCTGCTCCATCCTAAGACAAACCAAAAGTTGGGGTTTTTTTTTTTTGTCTACTTAACATGGTGAAGGCAGTATGGAGAAACTAAACCAGGGTCTAGATGCTTCCACAGTGACTTTAGTAGGCTTGCTCTAGACTCAGAGGTGCTACTGGCAGTGCAGAGAAGCCCATGGCAGATAAAATAGGTGGTTCGTAATGAATGAGGCAGAACTCTGCAGTAAATTCATCAGGGACACTGTGGCAAGCCCCAAAAGGGAAAGAGGTCTAATATCCATTGAAGAGTGATGATAAAAATAAATTTTGAACAGCTGCTCTCCTCAGTTTGCACTAGACAAGGACATTTTTAAGGGTAAATATTGTTTAGAATAATCTAAAAGCTTCTGCATAATGAATTATGCACCTTTTCTGCAATACCCTTCAGAATAGCTACCCTGAGTTTTATCACAGGACTGCCCAAAACCATTTTCCTAAAAAATCATTAGAAAATACATTCTATAGTTCAAAATCTGGACAAAGTGCTTTAGCAAACTTCACAGCAAAGCAGGAGCAGGCTGCTGGGTGAGTGGTGACAAGGTGTTTCATAACTGAGGATCTGCAAACCCTTGCTGACAGCAAGATCAGCACAGTGGGACCAGTGTTCAAGGAAAGATATTTTAAGTTTGCCAGAAATTTTACGGCTCTTGTACAACCCAAATCGTCATAGAATCAGTTAAGGCAATTTTTATTTCTGAAGGGCAGCATCTGGCCTACTTGGCATGCTTTAAAATTTCAAATGTGTATTTTTCAAAGCAAGAAGCGTAACAAAAATATATAATTTAAACTGGCAGAACATTATACTTTGGATGACATTTTGTAGTTAATAACAATTTAATATAGCATAAACTGTACTTCTGGTGCAACCTAGAAAAGCATCACACAGTTTAGAACAGGCATGCTAAAAGTTCATTTCAAAGTGGTGGTGCAAGCAGGCTCTGTGGCTCTTGCAGGAGCAGTAGCTTCTGCGTTATTGTTAGTGACTGGTTTTAGCATTTGGTACTTGTAAATGGACAAGATTCCGAAATCAAAAGGGAATGTGAGGGGTAACACCTTGCTCATGGCACTGCAAGATTTATACCACAGTTTTGTCTGTTCCCTAAATCAAAGGCCGTACAAACTTTAGGAGACTTGTACCAAAGAGCCTGCCTGGGCCTTTGGCTCGTGTCCTCATTTGCACAGAAAGCCGTCCCTGTGGCTGAACCCGACCTCGCCGGGTGCAGGAGCAGCTCGTGCGTCATTTGCCCTTCCTTCCCCTGCCCTGCTTTGCACTCTGTGTCACTTACATTCCATTTTCCTTCCATCGAGTGTCCAAACATAATCTGGACATGGCTTGGAGAGCTAAGCTGTGCCTGAGCAATGCAACTGAGCACCAGCTGCCTTTGTTTGTCCTCAAGTACCATGATACTCCTCCACTCAGTACATTCTGGAGAAATCTGGGAGGCCCCTCACTGTGCCTGGGAATGGCCAGACCCTGGGACATGCACACACCCTGCAGGCTGGAGGAAAGCCAGACTGGCTAATTCCTCATTTGTGTCAATGTAGTTAAGCTTCTTCCTAATGATATTTTGACCTGGGCAGAGAAGAGGAGCCATATGGCATCTTCCACCCCTGACAACAACTGCGGTTAGTGTAATCAGCACATTAGCTAGGTGATTTGTTTAGATTCAGCTGTCACTAACTTGTGGCAAACTCAATTACAATTAAGTTGTGTATTAGGTAGACTCCTAATATAAACTGGTTTCATTTTCATATGCCATTTCAATTATATTTTCTGCCATAACCCTGCTTACAGATGAAGTGTCCTGACTAACTCTTCCTCAGGGTCATTGCGTTTCCTACTTTTTAACTCAGGAACTGAATTTGTCTAGCATGGCAAATCAAAGAGCTACAGCATCAGCCAGAGAGCCATGCAACAATTTAAAAAAAATAATGCACAATCATTAGCCTTAATACATCCCTAAATCAGCCTTCAGAGCCCCACTTTTTAATTGCTTTAGACATCTGTGTTTCAATTGTGGTCTAAGCTATTTAAAATGGTGGCAATGTCTTTCCTTAGTTTTGGACAATATGCAGCCAGTGCAGCAGCAGGTGTAAAGGAGGGCTTTGAAAGTCACAGAATCACAGAATATTCTGAGTTGGAAGGGACCCACTAGGATCATCGACTCCAGCTCTTAGGTGAATGGCCAATACAGGGATTGAACCCACAACCTTGGTGCTGTCTGCACCATGCTCCAACACTGAGCTAATAAACCACTGTTTGTTTTTGCAATCTGCTGTCCTTGGAGGTAAATGATGTTTCATGGAATGGCTCTGGGTTGCAGCAGCAGTTGAAGGTGTTTATGATGTAGGTTTTCTCAAAAAGTGTTGATGTAGTAATGATACTTGTTTAAGTCCTTTAAAATTCCCAATTTCCCCAGACACTATCCTGTGTTTAATAACAGGATGAAAGAGCCCAATAGTACTAACCCCCATCCTGCAAAATGAACCTTCCTTCCCCAACACCCTGAGGACAGAACTGTGATATCCTCTCCTTTTTGCAGTATAGATTTCTGAATCAAATATTAATGCTAAGCATAATGTAAATGGGTTCATAAAGCTTAGAAGAGAGAGAGACAATGTTGATGGTTATCTAGGGCTATACTATTTCTCAAATTTACTGCATTAACATGTTAGTTAACAGAGGGCATGTAGCACTTAAAAGCTTACTGCTCAAGAATACTGAATGGCAAAAAAAACATAGATGCTGTCAGATCACTGCAGTTGATTTACAAGCTTTTGGTTTTGAACTATAACCTCAGAAAAACAGCGAGAAAGATTGCAATAATCACAAATAATGATCAAGCATTGAATTATGGCTTTGATAAATGCTTTCAAAATTGCAATGATAAACAAATTAGCACTCTTTTACTGTGCAATAAATAGGCACAGCTTGCTATTAAAAGAACAAAAGGATCTAGTTTCTGTAGGTATTTAGGGTAAGTGTGGGACAAAATACAGGGCAGCAGACGATGGAGACTTAATCCCAAATGAACACTATGGATATCATTCAAAAATTCAGCAATTCTCTGAATTGTCTCCATCCCCTGCCTGGAATGGAGGAGACCAGAATGAGATGCAAATCAGTGCATTTATCTAATGAATAATGCAAATGAGTGTTCCTCTTATGGCATGGCAGTCTGCAGGAATCCTCTCTGCCTCACCTCACATTTCGTGTGGATTTAAGCACCATGTGTCAGAAGAAATTAGAGAACAGAATTGCCAAGAAATGACAAAGCCTTGGAGCCCCAAGTCAGTGCAGACAGCAAGGTACATTAAGATGCATAGTAGAGAGGAGGAGAGAGCAGACATCTCATTAAAATGAAAATGTTGCTATTTTTCCTTCACCTTGTTAATCAAATTGTATGACAACTTAATCAGCAATTATTTCTGTGGCTACTAATTAGAAACATCCTCTAAAATGATACCAAGGTGGGATCTCAAAAACTTGCCAAAATCTTTGTTTGGCTAATTTTTTTTAATGCTGGTGTTATTTTATCTCTCTGGTATCAGTTAACTGCATCAGCATTTTTCTCATAGCATCACAGAGCATACTGCATCTTATCCATTAGTCACAAGCCTTGCTGTAACTTTCCCTTAGCATCTAACATTACCCTCCAAAAATATACTCAAGCAAACAAATCTGAAGGCATGCAAGCCCTGAAAATCAACTCCTCCCGCCCCCCCCCCCCCCCCCCAATCATATTTTGTCTGAATGTGTATGTGATTCAGAATCCAGGATGGATTTCATCTGCTTCATTAAAACCTCTCAGCATGTAGACCAGCTATGCTGCCGCAGCTGGCATCAAGTCCCTCCTCTTCATCATTGCACTGAGTCTTCAATCTGGGGATTTGTGAAATTTATGCTTTTCTGACTGGTACTCTCTTAAAATACAGAGCTGGTATAGCCAAATGAACAAAGCCATTTGTTCCCTGGACAACTTCTTAGTTATCACATACAGAGTAGTAAAGGACAGGGAATGCACAGAAACCAGAGGTCTGAGAATGCAGTTTGGCCAGGTTCTGTGAAGTCCAGTTCAGGGTGGAGGGAAATTGCCTCCCCCTTGGAAAGGGAAGTGCACCTCAAAGTTCTGAACTGTAAAGCTGAGAAATTGTTTTAATCACTGAACTTTGGGGTGCCCATTGTGTATATGATGCAATGTTAGGGCTGTGTTCCCATGGGTCACTGAGCCATGAACCAGCAGGCAACAAATTGTTGGTTTGGTTCAGTGACCCATCAAAGAGATAATTCTATGTATTAAGCAAAAAAAGAGATTACAGATATCTTACTACATGCACTTCCAGGAAATGTGAAAAATAACCCAAACCAAAAAACAAAACTAAACTCCAACCCTTTTTTCTCACAAGCTGACAAAGACATCATCGTTATTTATAGTTGTGCTTCAGTTCATCAGTTGGAGGCACACTGCAGAAGATGCTAAAGCACTAGCGACATTGTACTAAATTAAGAGCTTGCAGTTTTTTTATAATAGTTGAAAGCAAAGCTATTTCTCCACTGGGCAGCTTGTTGCAAACTCCACAATGCTGGGAAAAAATGGTGTATTATTTTGATGGATTTTCTCTCAGGTCAATCCTAGTGAATCAAGGGGGAATTGCCTGGGATGCAGGTCTACAAGGAATTTGGTGTGAACTCCATGAAAATGCGACTTGCAGCCAGTAGCATTTTCACTCTCTTAAATTAGAAGAACACGGGTAGGTTCTCTGCTCCTGTTGGCAGTTACCATGCCAGAAATATACAGAGAGTTTAGGTTTCTTATAGCAAGGGCAATGGTAGCTACAGCGAAAAAAACACTGTTAAAGCAAACTAAGACGTTGATTTGAAGCAAGGAGACAATTAAAGCACAGCCTTTCTGGAAGAGTAATAAAAATGTCACTGCAAATGACAGATTGTTACAAGTCCTTGGCTTCTTCCTAGCACTGCAATAGAATACGGTGTTAAATCAGTTCCCAGAGATTATTAGTGGTATATGTTATTTTCCCAAACTCAAGGAACTCAGTATCATTTCATAAATCAACTGTGGGTTAAAATTAGATTTTTTTTTTACAACCTTAGTTGTGTGACCATTGCACATACAATTAGCAAAGAAAATTAGATAAAAAATATAGCTGAAATCTGACTCATCAAACTTGAAAAAGCTAAAAACATTCCACCAAAAACCCAAACCAAATTGGAAAACAGCTCTTTTCTATGACTTCTTAATGCTTGTGAGTTTCATTGACTGCAGAATAAGATGCTGAAACAAAGATATTGGAGGAGGATATAGGAGTAGGAATGGACTCTCATTTCTCATTAGCCTAAAGTTCTGTAAAGTAGCTCTAAGGTCTTCCTCTATTTTGTTGTGCTTACTATCTGTACTGCTTTTTCTGTATCAAGCATTAAGAAACCTAGGCCAGAAAACTGTAAGTAATTAAAGCAAATAATAACTGAACCCCATCACCGGGCATGTGAAGATCTCCAATGTGCAGGCTGGAAATAAGTTTCTGTGTTGTCAGGTACAGTGGTATTGCAGGCTCAACTCTAAGTCCGTCTGTCGGGGGTGTTTCTGGGCCAGATAACGTCTTCTAACAAAGTCTCAGTGACAATACCATTAGAATCTCACACGCCTTTCTTATGTGGCAGAAAGCTGATTTCTACTGGAAACAAATTATCCAAGAACCCTTTGAGCTCCATGGAAGGGATCTCTGTTACCATCTTCTGAGATGAAACATTGCTGTGTGGATGGCTTGCTAGGGGGGGCTGCAGCACCCCTAGAACACTCTGGTGCGTGTTGGATACAGGGCAGGCTGTGCCACCAAGACCAGCATTCCCTTGTGGGTTCCCTACTAGCTCAGATGAGGAGGTTTATTGTCCTCTTCTTCAGCAGCTGCCCTTTGCTACAGCCGCACTGCCAATGTTCACACATGTTGCAGCAAAATGCTGTGCACGTGATCCTTGGTTAAGAGGGGTAACTTTGAATTACAAAGTGTTTCCAATTTATTTAATCACTGTAAAAGTAAACTTGTTCTGCTCCTCCTGTGATGCTTTATACAGCTCATAATTATCAACAAAGCAATTACTAAGAGTAAAGGCAGTGACAGCAAAGGTTTGCTCAGCATTGCCCTTACATCTGCTTTCTGTGGCCTTGGTGGTTGGCTGGCTGAAAGACAAAAAAATCAACTGTGGCTTACATGACAGGAGTTGAGAGAAGCTCATGTACGGTGGTGTCATCAAGAAAGTGTTGAACAGGTCATCACAGGCACAGATGCCATTCATCCCTGTAATAATTTTGTGAAGAACATTTTTCTTCTTGGTCAGCTCCTGTAAATCTTCTTTTGAAGTTAGGAGAACTGGCCTGACAGGAGGAGGATGTTGATGGCTGCATTAATAGGTGTAATGACCTTGAGGATGGGAACTGAAAAAAGCCCCTGTTACTAAGGTAAAACTCAGCGATGCCCTGCTGCTTTCTGATTTTTGTTTCTGACTTAGGCACAATTTTATTATTCCAAACCCATCACTTAGTAGTATGATGGCCTTGACATGATACAATCATCAGAACAAGATTTACTTCAAATTCTTGGCCAGATTGTTATTGATTGGGAGAGTCAAACACTGCTTTGTAAAAGGGCCATGTCTGCTTTTTCTGAGCTCCTGCAATGTATTTACTGTCCTAGAGAGTCAGCACCTGGGAAAAGCAGCATGGTGAGCAGGTCCTCATCAACCAATCAGCATTCCTGCACAATCTTTTCCCATTCTAGTGCTGAACTCTTTAAACTTAGAAAACATCTAGAAAAGACTTTACCTTACCCATCTGAAGTCCACAGATTAGATATGTGTGGTCTGTACCGTTTCCAAAAAGAATATTATCCAAATAGGATATCAGAATTCTATGTAAGAACAAGCCCATCAGCCCTGGTGGCCTCTCAAGGTGCAGAACATTAAAGGTGTGACAAGACAGGGATGCAGACAGAAGGAAGGCAGGCAGGCCCTTCTGCTTCTTTGGAACAACTCCCCATGTCTCTCTTCAGTCTTTGTTTTCTCCCCCCTTTTCAAGACAGGGAGAGAGGGGCTGGCACCCTGGAGGGCAGCATGGACTGCACAAGGGCAGATGTGTGAGAGCTGCCTGCCACACCATCCCATTAAATGTACGTACACTTTACACCAGCTGAGGACTTGTAGACTGTAAAAGAGGGAAAACAATTGTCTGTATGGCTTCAAAAAAACTCAAACCAACCCCATCTGGCATTTCAGGTATCAGTCCACTGTTTAACATTGAAAAAGTGGCATACTTTTTATAAAGGCTTAAAATCTGACAAAATGTTCTGCTGAAACCCCCACCTTGTCTGATTAACAAAGGAAGGGCAACTGTTGTAGTATTTTCTGAGACCTGTTTTTAAACTTATAAAACTTGAAGTTCATGATTGATGATGCCTGGCTAATGTTTGAGTGCTACAAGCAATAATGGTGCAGTTATGGAGAACTATGGGATGATTAGTCAATAATAGTCGTCTGTCCTTTTCAATTATTTACAAATAATCCAGGAGATGCATAAAGCTAAAATAGAATATTTAAATATGCAAACCCTGTTAAGTATTCTGTCTATGTATCCTAGCTGCCACCTTCCAGATAGATGCTTTTATTCTTGTATGCCCCAAAACCAAGATGCTTTCAGTGTATTCTTGTATGCCCCAAAACCAAGAAAAGATGGATAATGTCCCATTCTCCAAAACTTGTTTTGTCACTAGGGACAAAGAGCCTTGCACTGAAGATCACAACGGCTGAACTAATCCAAAACCCAGCACCAATAAAATGAGTAAAGAAGATTTTAAAACTGAAAATGCTGGAAATAATTGAACTTCAGTGAAATTGCTTCTGACAAGAAAAATATTAGAATATAAAGGCATACAGTTAACTTAAGATGGTTTTATGGTTTCTAGTTGAGCGTTTCAAACTGGTACAGTGCAGAGGGTAGTGCTCACTACTGAGGAAGCTGCATTTTGTTGCTATCCATTGTTGTCAGTAGGAGTCCTTCTGTTGCCTAACACAGGACACGTTAATTTCAATGGAAGATTGTATTTTAAGCCCTGTTGATGTAAAGTCAAACATTAGCTCTTAGGCATGAAATATACATGACGAGTCACTTCTAATTTCCCTTTAGTTATTGAAGTGTATCTTTTTTAAAAAATCAAAGCCACTGCTTCAGATGACAAAAAGCTTCTGTGTTTTTAACATTTTATTTTCAAAGGCTTATCCCACTTCTTTTTCAGGAAAATAGGGTTTTCAGCTGCAAACATGCTGGCAAAAATTTACCCCACTAATTTAGTGAGGGAAGCTCCAATGCTTGAACCCCTTAAACTCGTTACTTAACGTGTCTGGAAGTCTGAATCAACCCTTGTGAAGTGAGACACCTTGCTAGGATATTTCTGCAGGCTATCCCTACAGTATTTATACTACTTGGCAGATCCATATGGTCAAGGAAGCCAAGAGGCATGTCAGTCTGCAAGCCTGTGTTAAAAATAGAGGAGGAAAACAGCACGTGTAGAAAAAGTTGTTTTAGCAGTTAGAAAATTGCATTCTGTACTCTTTTTTTTCCCTACAGCTATGCGCGTTGCAGATTTTAGAGGATGAGGGCTTTTGTGTAGTTGTTTGCTATTCCTTTTTATTTATTTTTTACCATCTCCCCACCCCCAGTCACTTGTAAATGTCACCCACAAGTAGCTCTGTTTCTAGTTTTCACTAGAGGAAAACGTCTTATGAGCAGGTGTAGCTGGTAAAAATCAAATTCATGAGTTAAAATGTGGCTCGTGACAGTTTTACAGATAAAAATCTAAAATGCACCAAGATGTTGGAAAGACATGGCATGTACATTTAAGAAAATGCTCCTCTCATCATAATGGTGTCTTCTTTTAGAGGTTTTACAAATACTTAGCTATAAAAATTCTCTCTGAGCTGAAGCCTGACATAAAATATCCCTGATATAGTACAAGTTCTTGCTTGTAGTAAATATAATTAAAATTCACTTGCACCCTTTTCTTTCCTCCCCTTTTTTTTATTCCTAAATTCCATATAAACAATCTGCCTAAAGAACTAGAAGATGAGAAATAAAACCATTTTCCAGAAAATACAACACATCAAACATCAAAGCTACATGAAATCACTTATGCACGTTGCCAAGTCAGCTCAATGCCAAGGATTTTTCTGTCCTTAGCTATATTTGTACTTGTAGATCAAGATGATGTCACCACAAGTGACCTGTGAAAACACGAATTTCCATACCTAAAATGTCTACAACAGTAATTGTTTCTACAAGTAAACTGGGTACAGAGCTACCTATTTTTTAACTAGGGAGACTAGTGTTCCAGTGTGCACAGCAATCTGCACCTCATCACTCAATAGTATCTGGGATTATTTTTTATTTTCATATTCAGGCAGTACTCATAGGCCTTGAAAGAAGTCAAGAAATATTTGGATTAGCAGATCTCTCATCCAGTTTTAGCTACTCTTAAATAGGTATGTTATTTTATGTATTGGAAATGGCAGTTTTGGCAAAGCAGTATCAGTATTAAAAAAAGAAAAGTGGCAGTGGTACTCGTGCTAAAATTGACCAGCTCCCACAGATTCAGCCCTTTCTAAACTCGGTGGGTAAAAATAAATGACAGGTTTTCATCCTCACATAATGAGATGGGTAATTTCCATACCTTGTCAGGAGGAATTGCTAATGCCTGTCTGTATTTCTCCCCCTCTGCTTCCCAGCATAAAGCAGAAGGGATGAAAGCGCAGATTATCATCTCAGTTTGTACATTTATTTTTTCTTGAATGAATGAAGGTGATTTGAGTTGCATTAGGACTGGATGCTTTATAAGTAACACAAACATCTAAATGTTAAAATCATTACTCGACAGTCAACTTACTGATTTCTTCCTTCTCAAAGGACTCTGGGGAGCCCACTAACCAGAATGGTTGTCCTGGTGTACACTAGGTTTGTAGAATTCTCAGCTGAGTTCATTTGGCTTTGTTTCAACAAGATGCTTACAAATGGAAATTTTAATATATGGAAGTGCCTCAGGAACTTGCATTTGGTTTCCAATGATTCTTAGCTTTTACAAAGTACAAGCACTGCAAGAAAAAGACATGAAACTCTGGGGTTCAGAGACATTTAGCTACTAAATGGAGATGGAAAAATATGTTTATCCAGATAATTTGAACAAACCTGAGCAGCATAAAACTATCGCTGCTCAGTTCTGCCAAGTAAATCCAAAATTCACATTTTGAGACTTGTCTACCACAGTGGGAAGAAATATAATATCATGCTCCTTGTACAGTGTCCTCAGCCTGGACAGCCTGATGCTGCACACTCCCTTGGGACTGAGGGCATTGTGCCCCTGACCAAAATGTGTGAAAGCAAACTGAGGGAGTGATGCTGCAGCTCTGCTCCTCCGGCTGCCTGCGTGACACCGGCAGCTTAGGAGCCAAAGGTCACTCTGCTCAAAGGAGGATTTGCCATCCTGGAAAAATCCTAAGTTGAGGCTTTCTAGCAGAGAAGAAATGGGGTCACCCAGCTCTGCCTCCTGTCAGTGCAGGAGGGATGTGCTGTCCTGCCCTGGCTGAGGAGCACCAGCTGGGGTGTGCTGCTGTACTGCACCGTCCCTGCTCCCCAGCAAATCTGGTGAGGAGCCCCTCTGCAGTGAGCCACGGGCTTCAGGTCACCTCTGCCTCACCAGCAGCAGTTCAAATTATGACAGGGCCAGTAAATATTTTATTTATAAAGCAGTATTATTTTACTTCACTAAAGGTGCTGCTGAGGGGATGTTTCTGGTCCAACTGCATTGACAGCAAGCCATTCACATTCAACATGAATGTCTTGGAATTTATTTTATAGTGGAAGATATTTATTTCTTTACAAAACTGGTGTTGCTGGTTCCATACTCAAACAAGGCCAAAACTCCAAGTTTCCACAGAGTACTTGGGTATCTTACTCCACGTACCCATCTCAGTGCTTTGGGGGGCTCAGGGAGGATGGAGCAGTGGGGGGAGGCACCACCTCAGGTATTTTAAAGAACCTCATCCAGAGAGCCACAATCTCCCCCTGCATGGTTCCTTGCTTTTTAAGATCAATTCTTATTTTAATAAATGTCTAAAAATGTCCACTCTTCCCAGCTCATTTCAGGGGAAAAGCAAACCAAACTGGAAGAGTAAGTAGTAAATGGAATAAAGGCAATGCTAGAAAATGCTAACAGCTGCTCTTACAAAGTGTATTTACAAAATATAAATCTACTTAAAAGGATGCTCTTCTACACATACTAGTGACATGTGCTTTAAAACGGCAACTGAAAATATGTAGAAACCGTATATTTTGTTTAGGATCCCTGTTTTACCCTCAAATATTTTTAACAACTGAAGTACTTTGTGGGTGTGCTTTTGTTTTGTTTCAGGCTTGAAAACATTCCAATACCCAAAGTGTAACTGAGGAGGAAAAAAAAAAGGCAACTGGACAGAGTGTTGTTAAAGATTTACTGGAGCATCTTGATATGTGATAATGAATAAAATGCAAATCTGCTTTACTACCAATCCTTGGTTTTGATTTATGAGCAATTATTAATTTTTAGATTGCTTCCAGTTGGATGAAAATAGAGATTTTACCAAACTATTTTTTTATTCCTGCTGTCACTAAGTATATACCCATCTTTTTAAATCTTGTAGGAAACCAAGGAATCCTTTCCCATGAGAACCAAGGAGCCTTTGCAGAGTGTACAGCAGGTGCTGCCAGAGGCACAGGTAGGCTGACGTGTGGTGCTGCCCAGTGGGAGGGAGCTGGGGGACAGCCAGTGACCCATGGGGACAGACAGATGGGGACAGTCCGTGACCCATGGGGACAGACAGACAGGGACTGTCCGTACCCCTGGTGTCCCTCCTACCCCACTGGCTGCTGAGGGGCTCAGTGGGGCTGGATGGGAACAGCCTCAGCAGTGAGGCTGAGCTGTCCTACCCTGCTGGGGACAAGCCAACAGGGGCAGGGCGGAAGCTTTCAGGTCTCAGAGTATTACGAATTAAATGCAATGCAATGAAATGTTTAGTGACTTAAGAGGAGGCACCAAAATAAAAACCCCTCTCTCTGAAGGGTAAGGTGCTCTACAGTGACAAAGCAACAGCTGTAATAATTATGTGCCCAAAGAGTTCAAATTAGATGAATGCAGATGTTGTAAATGAGGTCTGCAGTAACTTTGAGCTGTACATACTTCAGAAATATACAACTATGAAAATCCACTTTAAACCAGACAGTAGCAAGAACTTCATCTTTAACTTCCTGTTCCCATTCTACCCCATGCTATCTAGTAAGACTATACAGATAGAATCCTTTGTTTTTACTCAAATTTAGCTCATAAAAGATAAAAGCTTTTTTCTTAACAGCATCTTTTAATCATATTGCACAACACTGTTTTAAAATGTCTCATTTGAGAAAGTATGTATAATGCCAAAATGCTATCAAAAATAATTTTTGTTTCACATTGTGATTTACCCATTACTCAGAAAAGTATCTGTTCATTTAATTATTTCAGTAAACATAATACTGGTATCACTATCTATGCTACATAGTATTTCCCCCTTTTTAAGGAATATGAGCCTACTTGTAATTAAAGGAATGCTATATTAATGATGCCAAAAGTCTCAGAGGGAAAAAAAAATTAATGTCCACCTCATAATATTATGCCAGAATTACATATGTGCAGAATACTTTTTAATAATCTTTGTTTCTTAATTTAGTTTTGATTGGCTATGAAATACGAAGTAGCACTCAAGGGCTCAAATTTCTACTGTCATCAGCATTTCTGCTCTATAAATTGTACAAATGTACAGGACTCCCATCTGCAGGCTCCTTTTCAAGCTTCTATTTAACCTACGAAGGATATTAGCTGCAGGCAACTGTAATTGATGATAATTTCATCATTTTTAGCTGTGGGATGTATTATGATATCTAGGTCTAAACACAAACAGAAAATTATATTTTAATGTTGCCATTTGAGCTGCAAACACAGGTCGGTAACACAAACCCGTCTCTAGTTTGCAAATTACAGCAACAGCCACTAGGAGTCTCCTGGTCAAATTCATGATGAATTTGCACAGTATTCTCAGCTCAGGTTTGCATGCAAACCCCATGCTAAAGTCTGGATTTCAGCAGAGGCCAGTCCCTGTGCAGGGCAGGTGGGAGTGGAGTGACAGGATCTCTGAGCTGTGAGCAGCATCATCGGGCTCCTGAGATTGTACCAGGGATAGAGCTGGCACATGTTTTAGAAGGAAAGCCAGAAGCCACCTACACACTGTTCTGGAAGAGCAAAATATGGTCATGATCATAGGAAGTCAGATTTGTTTCTCTTTATGACTGGACAGAGTATTGTGGATTTGTTCTTACAAAGAGGGAAGTAGATTTCACCAACTGTTAGTTATTCCCAGGGATTTCAAGATTTGTTTTGCACTGAAGTGCTGCAGGCCACAAGAACTAGCACCACCAGGTACTTCAAAATTTGCTTAGTGTGAAACCTGCAGCTCAGACCTGAAAATATGAATAGCTTCTTCCTCTTTTCCTCTCTCCTCTCCTCTCCTTCCAGGCCAGCTATGCACAAGCATACAGTGCCAGACATACTCTGAGCAATGCCAAATGCTCAGAGTTCATAAATTACAGACCTGCCGGAAGGGGTCATGCTGGCGTAAACACTGTGGCTGTTCAGTCCAAGTCTGTGACTGACAAAAGATGTCCACATTTCCTTGAAGGAATACCACAGAAAGCAGTCATGCACCTTCTGCCAGCATATGTAGCTTGCTCTGAGACACTAGAGACTGCTTTAAAATGGACAGGGAAGCCAGAGGTGACCAGAGACCCCTTCCCCACAGTGCTCATTATCCTGTAGGCAGGAGGAGCCCTTATTCTTACTCTTATATACTTATTCTGGAAGGATGCTGTCAGATCCTCCTTACAGATATATGCAACTCCACATCTAGAAATTTTAAGTGTTCAACTGCTCTTAGCCACTTATTTGTTTATAAGTTTCTTTTATGCATCTCTCCTCTTGAGCAAAAATCCTTTCCAAGCTGTAGAAATCCTGAATGACTTTAAATCTGATGAGATTTTAAACAAACAATAATTTGGAAGATTATTTGGCTTCTACTTTTGGAGCTCCTTGGTTTCATTTTCAAACTTTTCCCTGCAACCAAAAGGACCAAGGAAAAAAAGACGATGTTTTAAATGAAACCTGAGACTCTCATATAATCATAATTGTAGGACTCCAGGGGTTTGAGGTTTCAGAATAATCTCATGAGCTGTCAATACTGAATGTCACCAGAAACGATAATGTTATTCTCAGAATAGATGCCTAAAAGCAACTGTGGGATAGTTTTTTCTGTTGCATTCTCCCCATAATACCTAAAAATGCTGTTCTGGGGGGACATCACAAAGCTACCTGCAAGTGGTGAGCTGACAAATGCTGGCCTTAGCTGCATGCTAGGGCCGTTATATTTTGCAACAAATTTACATATGCAAAGCCCTGTTATTCAGTCTGTCAGCTAAACAAGGAAAGTACAAATTCATCACAGGCTCATAAGAACATTTAATACCATGGGGAATATGCAGAAATAAGTAGGGGGCCAATTTAACCACCCATCTCCTCTGTATTGTATGCTTGCACACATTGCAATGCACGCCTGCTTTGTGTGTTATTGCAGATTATTATCAGCTACTCTCACAGACTGCCTTAGATTCTACCATAATCTCTCAGCAGGACTTGCATGAAATTCTCAGTCTGGTTTGTTTCAAGGATCTAATCTATATTACACCAAAGGCTGACAGACACTCAACAGTTAGTACCTTAGTCCATTTGGTGAAGAGAAAATTAGTAAACCTGATCAGGAAACTGACATGCAAATACAACAGGAGGCTGCTTCAACCTCCTTGTCATCCTGCAGAAGCAGACTTGGCTGCTTGATACCCTTGTTTATTATTAGAATAGCTGAAAAGACCCTGTTCTTCTCCAAGTCAGCGTTAACCGATTTCAATAACAAAACAGTGGTACAGGTTTGGCAGGCACATAGCCAGTACTTACAAGAAGAAAACCAAGCACTTGTATAAGCCAGTTTGGCACTTCACCGTGCTGAAAAGAAACCTTTGCATCTTTGTCACTTCAAATTTGGGCTTTTTTAGCACAAGAACATGCCTAACATGAAA
Organism: Zonotrichia albicollis; assembly: GCF_047830755.1. NCBI lineage: Eukaryota > Metazoa > Chordata > Aves > Passeriformes > Passerellidae > Zonotrichia > Zonotrichia albicollis. The sequence continues at coordinate 20,755,462 of NC_133826.1, read as the reverse complement.
GAACTTTTTTCCACTGCCCACTTTCTCCAAGTATGTCAGTGCTATCTTCTTAACTCATTTTCTAAAACTAAAAGTGAACACTACAATTCAAGATCTCAGAAATTCCAAGGGCTCAGCACTACAAAATACATAAAACCTCATTTTGCAGGAAATATCTAATTCCTACAGCCAGCTATGGTACAGATAGACAATGCATTTTTAGGGATGAGAATACTCTGCTGTGAACCATGGGCAATACCTTAGGAACATTTAAATATTTCTGTCATTTTCCTTATGTTTCAAGCAAGACAAGCCATTACCAATGCATATCTAAATACAGTGGATATGTACAATCTACATCTATCCTGGAAACAAATCCCACAGTTTATCATGTAAAAGTCAGTCATTCTACACTTGTGTGGCTGAATGCACACTCTCATTCTGTGGGCTCTCTCTCACTCTTCCCCAGGTACTCCCCTTTCTCTGCTTCTCATGTGAGGATTCTGGTGGCCTTCTGCATCTCACAGGCTTAAGCTGCAGGTGAGCTACAGCTGTAATCTCAGGTCACTCCCAAGCAAACCTTCCTCCCACATCACACCACTGATGAACTGGTGTGCTCAAATGTTTTCAGGGGGAGCTCTGGCACCATTTTTAACACTTAGATTTAATCAAAATGTCTTTTCTTTGCCTTGTTGTTTTTTGTTTAAAATTGTTGTTCTAACTAGAGTGCATACTGATAACAAAGGCCTTCAGAAACTTACAGTATTACTTAAGATAGGAGCTGCTGCAATGTTTATCTGCACTAAAAGGAAGAAACAAGTTTTGTTGGGCAAGTTTGTTTCTTATGGGTTTTTTCTCATTAAAAGAAAAACTTTTTGCATTATATGATGAGTTACTAAATATTACTGAGTGCTAAATCACAGCTACTACTATTCAGATGGAAAAATGTATTTCAAGACTAAGAAAAAAAACCAATAAGACAATATTATGTGGGGCACATGACTTCCATTTGTTTTTAAACAGTGGCTGCTTGAAACTGCTTGGAGATTTAGAGCGTCAAAGACATGTCAGCAGAGATGGATTAGTGGGCAGAGAGCAAGTGGTGCAGTCAAAGGTTCATAGTGAATGTAATTTATTCATGCAGCTTTGCAATTTATCACGTGTCTATTACCATAATGTATGTGGGAAGCAGCTGCATGCGTGCAAATAATGCCTTAAATGTATGTGTGGTTGGATCTGAACTCCTTACACAACAGCAGTGGTGGAAAACGATGCCACAAGGCATTTAAAAGCAAATTTCCTTCCTGCGGGGATGCTGTCACCCAGCAATGATGATTTGTACACAGGCAAACAAGTATCTTGTAGACTTTTCTCAGTTGTGATAACCTCATTCACCAGAACTCATTGGTCTTTCAAATCTAAATAATGTAGGTAATGTGGAGCATGTTTCCAGTGCTGTATTAACAGATGTAAGTGTGCATGATTTGTAAAACAAATCTCTTATTTTCTTTTTAAAGAACTCAGTATCTTCCACTCACTATTTAACAGAAATATCCAATTGCAAAGAAAAGAGAGCCTCTGTAAGTGTGAGCACAAAGAAGTTATCTACAAGTTAAGATCTCTTTATATGAAACTTCTCACAGTGTGATCTATCAAACACTTGGGAGCAGCACAGCTGTAAATATTGATGTACATACATATATATATGTGTGTGTGTGTATATGTATATATACATATATAGCGTCTGTTAGATTCTTATACTTGTACATTTACTTACCAAGCCAAACATTTCCAAACCCAGTCTATTTTAGGACCATGTAAAATGAGGAGCTCTGGTCTCTCTTAGTTTGCTTGAATGCCTACAGTTTCAGCTAGAAAGAAAGCTGTGAGTAGTTGCTAGAGCTTGGAGGTGATTTTAGCTGCACTGTCCATATAGACCTGCTACAGCTCCGTGGGCAGCTGGGAAAACTTCAACAGCCCAACTCCCAACACCATTTTTTAAGCTTTAGCAATTTGAGTTCAACCGGTCTTGCTGTTTGGAAATTAGACTTATGTATGCCATGCTATGATGCTTTAAACTGATTTAGTAGAATCAGTTCATTCAAATCTTTCTTGATCAGGCAAAGGCCATCCCAGTTATGGGTTAGCACAATAAGAGTTTTATGCTGATTTCTTTTGATACATTAAAAGTTGCTGTAGAGAGACAATGAATTCCGATAAAGCCAAGTTAAGTCCTCATAAGCAGAACATCTCATTGCTCAGCTTAATGTACTGCTCAGAGTTTTGTACAGCAGAACCTTTCACATTTGGAATATGATGCAGGTTTTCTTGGATAATTTCTGTGCACTCTAGGGCTTCTATTCTGAAGCCATCTATCACAAATATACCCCCACTAATTATGCAAAATGAAAAGCTTGCCTTACCATCGCACAGAAAGTTTCAGGAGGATCTCCACATGTTATGTCGGGGGGATCCAGAGTCACTTTTACATATTTGATCATGTCTCTGGCTTCTGGCTGGCAGGCCATGTAATCCCATACTTTTCCTTCTTCCGTGTAAATCTGAGTCTTACAGACGTCATAGTGTCCCCACACAGAGGGGTAGTGCTGCATCACAGAGGATACAGTAACCCAGAGGGTGTGAAGTGACAGGAATCTTGACAAATACATTTCTAAATCCTTTATGTCAGCTTTGTAAGGATGCTCAGTGCTGGCGTATGTGCAGTCTAGAGATTATATGTACATATAACGTATGTAATTATAAAATAGGTTCCAAATCAAACGTGAAGCATTAGGATGGGATGTTTGTTTCACTATGTTAAACACTTTGGTAGAAGCCACCCAGGCCCTGATGACAGCCTTTCACAGCCATGCAGCGCTTGTCCTTCGACTTATAACTTATCTGTCAGGGCTTCTTGTAAAAGATGTCCAAGAGCAGATAATAATTTGTGAAGTTGCAGGTCTTGAGCTCCACTGTCGATAACCCTGAGTGATCCTCCGTGCTCAGGGCTCGCAGGGGATGCCTGGACACACTGATAAATCAGTATCCGAAGGAAGAGGGTGAGTGTCTATAGGCTGGTGTCTGTTTCCCATCAATCATCCTTTTCTTCTGGCACCAGCACCCTTTTAGAAACAATAAAAATTAGGAGTTATTGTCCAAGAATCAATGCATTACAAAATACACGATATGTTGACATTTTGAAGGTTTGATGCAATACAAAGCAAATTGGTACAAAATGGATAACCTTTACTGTGGGTTCTGTGCTAGAATGAAGAAACTACCAAAATAATTCACAGTGAAAAGTATTTTGACATGAAGGATTTAACTGTACTCTAACAAAGACAGATTTATAATGTTCCAGGTGAGTTAGAGGTTCCTGCTTCCAAAACTGTATTTTCACCCTAGCAAAACTGGAGAGCAAACTACTGAATTCAGCCATGGCCCAGATGGTGCAGGCAGGCAGGGGAGTAGGCAGCCCAGCACTGCAGGGCAGCAGCAGCAAAATTCTTTTATTCAAGTGACACAGAGCTGGGCATCAGGGCTAGCAGGTGCTAGTAGCTTCTTGACAGGAGGACCTCATGGAGCTCTAAAAGCCTTACAGATTTCTTTTAGATTATTATTATTATTTTAAGACTAACAAAGATATGGCAAGTACAATTCAATTTCCTTGACGTTTCTTGTTAGCATTGCAAGAGTTTTGCTCCCTTTTTTTCTGCCTTTGAACTGTGATTTACTGACCATATTGATGACAAACTATCTGATAAAGATAATGGCTTATTTTGTAGCTTACTATAAGAATGCTTTCCCCCTTTATTTTCTTAGGTTTGAGGGTCGCTGTACCTGAGTACGCAGCACCTATTTCACAGCAGATATATGCCCTTTACCCTCTTCAGAAAACAACTAGAGATCTCCTCACTTTGTAGCACCTGAATCACATTATTACAGGTATAAAATGCTAGAAGTATATCATAGCAACTTCAAATATATATTTCCTAAATATTGCAGGAAAAAAAAAATTCCAAATTCTGTATGAAGAAAACTGCAAACACAGAGTAAGTACCCTAAACAGGGTCAAGGAAAATCAGTGCTAGGAATTCCAGTGCATTTGTCAGCCTGTGCCACCCGAGGTTGGGGAGCCAGGGCGCGGGGCTGTCGGCAGGGGATTTCAGCCACACGCTGCAGCACTTCCACACTTCCTTTGTCTGGATGCTAAAACCGAGCCAGACCCGCCGGACAGATGTTGAGAAACAACCGTAAGTCGCCACTTTCTGCAGCCTGCTTTGCTTCCCAGCTTTAAATCATGCCCAGTGTCATGAACCTCCTACATCCCACAGCCACGGGAAGAGGTGTGTGACCTGGTAAGCTCCTTAACGTGTCACGTTGGGAATATTCACTTTCCAAACTTATCTTCAAAGCTATTCGCAAACAGCTTCCCTATATTTAAATAATGCTTCATCTTAAACTGAGCTAAACTACAGACACCATGAAATGCCAACAGATGGTTGAATTGTGTTTCCATAGCAAAGTAATTTACAATAATTGCTGTATGGACGTAAATGCAATTTTCCATTATATTCATTTTATCAAGTGTTACCATACAACTCTCATGTATTTTATCAGAATACGCAGAGAATATCTGAATTTTCCTGCAGTAACAATTCTCAATTCGCTCAAACATATTTAAGCTTCAAATCTGAATCTGACACAAAAGCAGAAATATCTAAGACCAAATTAAATTTAAATCTCTTTAAGAAGCATGCTGGGTAGTACTGTTGGCTTTGTAGCAACCTTACATTCTTTTTTTTTTTTTTGTTTTCAGTGGGAGTGTTTGCATATTATTTTGGAATTCAGTAATTCAGAGAACATTTTCCATATAATTTTAAAGACACTTCTTCCCCTGTTTCCTTTCCAATGTATCTGCTATTCTGAAGAGGGAAAAAAAGCACCTACAAGAGCCCATAGTTTAGGGTTATAGGAAACTATGTCACTATAAAAATGGGAAAAAACTCCTTGCTAGAAGAAGCCACAAATTATTTTTAATTTATGGTAAGTCAAATACCTTTTATTTGAGATGGCTTGGTCATAGCTGGAATAAACAGTAAGTAAGTAAATAAATACAATTTTTCTGTGTAGAAATAAGAAGTTACTGAGTGTAATTATATTTAGACTGCAAGCTTGTATATTGAAGCAAAAAAAAAAAAGTTTTTCTTTAATATCTTCCTTTCTAGCTCTTTAATTACCTGTAATATTTTATAATGCTGAGACTCAGATTCGCTAATAAACCAGGACTGGGTAGGACTAAATAATGTGAAGCAAGCTGCTACCTTAACACACTGTGCTAAAATACTTCCCATATAACGAATTCTCATTAAAGTAAGCCAGTCATAATGATGGTCGTTACACAGAATTATAGACTATAACATCGATTGAATTTAGTGCACTGACAAGAAAAAAGTGCGAAGAAGTGCAAGACATCTGAGCATTAGGCAGCTGTAGCCGTGTACAACAGACACTCCTGACAAGAAGCAGCCAATTATAGCTTAAATTTCTGGCATATAACCAGTTCTGATTAATAGTTTTCCATTACATTACAGACATATTATTAATGTATTAAAAATGTCAAGCTTTGGCAAGAACTAGTATGGCATGGCCCAGTTAGTCTGCAATATCTTCTTTTAATGAGCTTCCATTGATATAGAGAAAGGTATTGACCAAAGCACATTAAGGATCATGTGCTGAGTGCTGCCAGGTTTTTTTTCTGACAGAGCTGTATGATTTGTCTTGCATTTGTTTGTTCCTGCAGAGTCACTTGTGATATGCGTTTTACATTTTAGTGCCCTATTGCTAAGGACATACCTATTTGAATTATTTTGTAGAAAAAACCTTTGGAGTAACATTTCTGAAGTTTACAGCTGTGCCAGATGTTTAGTGATAAGCCTCTAGCTGTGGGCAACACATGGCAATGGGGCTTTTTGTCCCCTGTAATGCCTGTGCATTTGACCTTAGAAAAAGGTAATCAAACACACCACTACTAACTACTGTCTGGCGTCCCGATTCCCTGTGCCCTGCTAGTCACACACCCTGGGTGTTGGGGGCCATGGAGGTGGCAAAGGAGGGACCAGCATCCTTGATGGCTGAGGGCAAGGGAACGGCAAACTGCCCCGACGACTTCAGCAAATGTATGCAAAGCCTCCAGAGCACGCTGCTCCCGGCGTCTGCTGTGTGGGGCAGCAGCACTGGGGCCTTGAACATTCCATGTGCCACAGCCTCTGCACTATGGAAAACACCAGGAGGCACCTGGGAGGCACGGGTGCAAAGGCCACATCTGGCTCTGCCTTCCTCTCGGAGCGCGGCTCTGTCTGCGAAGGGCCGGGCGTTCTGGCCACAAGTGAGGATGTCACAGCCATCCGAGAAGAATGGCATGCAGCTGACCCCCAGACTGAAATCAGCTGTGAGCAGGCTCTGAGCACATGCATCCCTTTCCAGATGGGGAAGTCACAGCTCATGCAGCGTGTCATTTCTACAGATGGAGGAGACACCCCCTTTACAGAACAGATAAAATGCATCTTGGCAGCACCAGTGCCAGGGAAGAGCTTCAGGTCTCATTAGGGGCTGTTAGCAAACACTCCTCCTTTGCCTCCTTCCATCAGTGTGAAAATCCACCCCCTTCCCCTCCTCACAACCAGAGCGGCTGGATGTCTTGCATGAGCTCCCTGCTGGGAAATCGCTGTGAGATCCATAGGGGTGGGCTCTTGGGCCTCTCTTTGGCAAGCCACAGGAACATGAGGAGGTAATAAAATAGTGACCATCTCCCACACTGACCATGCATTGGACTGAGCATACCCTGCCAGCACGCAGGAGCAGGAAGGAGAGCCAGCAGCAGACCCTACATTGCCTGAGGAGAACTGGCTGAAACAACGAGGCAAGGCAAGGAGTGCCGGCTGCCACCTCCCCACCGCGGCAGCTGCGGAACAGATTTTTCCAAAGGAAACATGTTTCAAGTTTGTATCCCGAAGAGCTTAAGCAGATGAATGGATCCAATCAAGCCCAAGTAAAAAGCGCCTCTGCGTCCACTCCAGTTGTTAATTATATAAAGCCAGTTTAGAACATAGGAAATTATGTTCTAACCCTCATGCAACTTACATTTACTAACCTCGTGTTGTATACCATGTTACACCTAGGCAACTTGAGAACCTTGTACATATATATATACAAACCAACCCCTTTTATAAAGGCAAAATTATTTATCTATTTTATCTATTCAAAGAAGAAGAGAACCTGTATTTAATGATTTAATACACATTATTTCTGTCAATACTTGTATGAAATGCAGTATACTCAAGCAACTACTTTGGTGTCTTTGGCCTCAAATGCTGTTCCAATCAAAGTTTAGATTCTATTCTTATCCAGCTTATTTAACTATTTAGCAGAAAAAGATTTTTTAGCCTCAGGAGAAATTTAAAATGTCAATAACTAATTAAAGAAAATAAAATACAGCTACCAAAACCCTGCAATTTGGCACTATACTTGAAATACTTCTGGTTTTCACACATTATTCTTTGCTGACTGACACATCATACTACCACTGCCATTGCTTGCCAGGTATCATCAGCTGTCAGAATATGGAGTAAAAAGCATTTCAGCTATTTAAATTTTACAGCCTTAGTACATGGCTGCTTTTTTTCCTCTCGCGTCTTTATAATTGTTAGCGTCTTGCCTTAAATATCTCTAGCATCAATCTGTTCTGCAAGCTTTTCCTCTGGGAATTTAAGTTAGCATTTGGGGAAGTTACAAGCTTTGTTTTTGGGTTTTTTTCAATGACTCTTCATGCTCAATAAGGCGATGCATGCTCATCACACAGTGTATCCAGGGCTACAAAGCTTTCAAGTTATGGTGTGAGCTGATGACTTTCTAACTGAAAGTTCTCAGGCTCAAAAATGAATGCCTACCGGTTGCTGAATTTGTTCTGCGCTATTGCTGTATTTTACATAAATAGCTAGAAAGTTGGTGCTGCTTATCAATGTCAGAGGTTTGAGACAAAGTTCATAACTCCATGAGAGTATCACCACTGTTTGAAACTCTCTAGTAATCATCCTGTTAAGGTCCAGAAATATACCAGAAATTAACCTTTATTTTTTCCCCATGAAAAGCACAAAACGAAAAAAACCAAAACAAACTACCACTGCCACAACCACAACATAAAACAAGCCAGGGGAAGTTCTGCTGTTTTCTTCCCTTTGGCGGGCTTCCCCGGCCACAGCTTCTCATCCTGAACCGCATTGTCCTTAGGCAAGACAGTGACTTATTCCCTCTTTAAAAGCATATCCACCGCTTGTTCCACTCACTGTCTTTGCTAACATTTCTGTAGAAGTAATGCTGGCTCCTACCACATCAGATCCGGAGTAGTGAAAAGTTGATTGCAGAACAATAAAAGTGTATCAATCAGAGGCCAAAACCGCACATGCACCAACTTTGAGAGTAGAAAAGCATCTGTTTTATCGCGTCTAGCTGATCGGCGCTGCTCACCGCCATGCGGGGTTTTCTCTGGGGGTTCTGTGTGCGTGTGAATGTTTAGAAAAGCCGCCTGCAATTTCCGATGCAAGGGAGGACACCAGGCTGGGTACCAGTGACCGATGCCCGGCGCCGCCCGTGCCCGACGGGGCCGCCGCTCTCCCCGCGGGGTCCGCGCTGCGGGGCGGGCGCGGCGCGGCGCGAGGGACGCGCCCCTCCCTCAGGGCTCGCTCGCGCTCCCTCAGGGCTCTCGCATCGCCCGCGCTCCTTCACAGCTCGGCGCGGCGCGGCCCGGCCCGGTCCGACCTCCGGCTCCCGGTTCCGAGCTCCGGCGGAGGAGGCACCGCGCAGGTACCGCCCCAGCCCGGCCCCAGCCCCGGCCCCGGCGCGCTCCGCGCCGCGCGGGCGGCAGGGGGCGCGCGGCCCGCACCGATCCGCCGGCGGTCAGTGGCCCGAGCCCGGCGGGGCGACCCCCGCACACAGCCCCGGTCCCTCCAGGTCGCGCAGCCCCCGCGCCCCATCCTGCCCCGGAGCGGCATGCGGGCTGTACTCACCCTGCGGGCTCGGGCCGCTCGAGCCTCACCGCGGGGCGGCACGGAGCCGCCGCGGCGCTGGGACGCGCTGGGGCTTCCTCGGTGGCGGCATGAAGGGCCGCGGGGAGGGCGTGAGGCGGAGGGGGGATGTTCTTCCCCGGGAAAGTTTCCGGCGGGTCGCGGATGGGCTCGGCGGGGCCGCGGCTGGGCCCAGGCACTTGTCGGCGTCGAAGTTTGGCGGGGCGCGGGCGGCGCGCGGCGGGCGGGTGGCCGCACTCCTCCGGCGCTCGGCGGGGCGGCGGGCGGGTCCTGCCCGCCGGGCTCCCCGCCCGCCACCGCCGCTCAGGGCGGGAGCGGCCCCGCGCGGGGCGCCGGCGTCCGCGGCATGGGCGCGCGGCGCGAGCGGAGTGCGCCCCTGGCCGGGGCTGCGGCGCGGAAGGCTCCGGCGGCGCGGCCAAACTTCGGGGGGCGGCGGCGGCAGCGCCTCCTCACTTCGGAGCGACCTCGCCGCGACTGCCGGCGAGCGGGGCGGCGGCAGCTACCCCACCTCCGGGCCCGCGCAACGCGCGGCCCTAGCGCCGCCGCCGCGCCCGCCCCCCCGCCGCCGCGCTCCCCGCCCCGCCGCCCCGCGGGCGCACCGCCGGCGCCGCCTGCCCCGCCGGGGGGCAACGGGACGGGACCTACCGCCCGAACAGAGCGGGAGCCGCCCAGCCGCCGGCAGGGCTGTGGCTGCTCCCTGCCCGCTGGAGTAGCTCTAATTTCCCCGTGTTATTTCGGCTTCAGCCTGGTACCGCACAGGCGGAGGTGCTGTCCGTGCTGCCGCCGTCCGAGCCCCGAGCCCGGCGGGCTGACCCCAGCGCCCCGCCGCAGCCGCGCTCGGCTGCAGGAACAGGGCAGCGTGCCGTGCCGCCCAACTCGCCGGAGGGTCCCTCCGCAGTGCTGGGCACGCCGGGGAAGCGCCGCTTCGTCCTCTGCCCACAGCACCGAAGTGCCACCGACACAGGGAGGCAGCGCGACTTGTCCTGTTGTGGTGCTGCGGTGACCGCCCGCCCCGCACCAGCCCCTCGGGGCTCCTGAAAGACGCGAAAACCCCGTCTCCTCCTTCTGCTGTGCTTCCTCGCTCCCTCCTGCACGCCCTCTACTTCTGTCGCTTAAACGAGAGGCGCACGCACTTCTCCCTTTTAGATTTCTCCAAGCTACAAAACAGTATCTAAAACTAATGACTATCAAGTCCCGTGCAGGAATTGTGCTTACTTACTCCTGGCAACTACCTGGTTACTGAAATTGACCGACTGCAGCTGCCAGCGCTGGGCAGTGGGACACTGGCTGCATTGTGAACGCTCAGAAGCTGCGTTTATCGTTTGTTTGCGTGTTTTGCATGTTAAGAGGTGTTAAATGTATTTATGTAGGCAACAGTGCCGTTGTATTTTGTTGACAAAATTTGGCGGTTTGCAATCCCAGTAGGTAACCAGATGAAATGAGGCAGTGGGTTTATGGAAGAGTAAGAAATTTTTTCTCTATTTGAGCCATGGAATTTGGTAGGTTGTGGAAATAACTGGCAGGAGTCATTAGGAAGGACAGTTTTCTTCTTTTCCCTAAGGCAGGTAACCCAGCAAAGTAAAAAAAGATGCCTTCTACTTCCTCCCAGGTTTTTTTCTCTGTGTGGGCAGTGGTGTTGTTTCGGCATTTCCATTCATTCTCTGGAATCTCTGTGGCCGTGTTAGTGCAGGTACCACATGTATGGAAAAGTTCTTTGTGTGGGAAAGCCAGGAATGATCAAAGGGGTGGTAAAAACCAGCTTCAGGGATTTTCAATCCCCAAAAGCAGTTCTTGCTTTGTTTGCAGCCTCCTGGTCCCTGAGGTACAAACGGATAGAAGATGGAAATCAGTAAATTTTTTCTTCCCGCTTGAACTGGAAGCATGCCACGCATCGAGGCTCCATAGGGCCTTTTGTAAAGAAGAGGGGCAGAGTTTCAGTTGGAAGAAAAGGGTTGTTTTCCTAATGACTAGACAGATGGTGGGCTGTACAGCGAAGTGCAAGGGACTGTACATGCTGAGGCAAGCCCCTGCAGTGGCACATGTGGATGGAGCAGCCCTGCTGCCTGTGCCAGCTGTGGGGCTCCGCTGCCTCCTGGCGCGGAGGAGTGCAGTGGCTTTGTGCATCTCTGGGCCAGGCTGGATCAGCTGTTTGCAGGTGCTGCGAGGGGAATGGTTTTGGAGTGCTGGGGGAGTGTTGTCTTGCTTTAGACTTGAACTGGGAGAGGATGCCTTCTTTCCACGTGTGGAGAGAATGGCTCCTCATGTCACAGCAATGCCACTGGCAGTGGGGTACTTGGAGAGTGCCATTCACACCTGCTCTGCACCTTGTGCTGCTCCGGTTGCATGCCCTAAACCTCACCTCCAGACATGTGCTGGAAGTTTTCTCTCCTCTGTGCAGAGTCTTTGGCCTCCTGGGGCCAGTCCCTGGTGGGACTGGCTGGCCACAAAGATTAAAGGCAGGATCGAGTCATCTGATACGTCAAAGATCATTAAGTTCTTCATGCTAATGGTATTGGCCTCTTCTGCATCAAAGCTAGAGCAGCTGGTTTGAGTGCAGTGTCACCAAGTCTGAGATTAAATGTGCTTTACTGGTAAAAATGATGGCGAAAAATCAAGTCTAGTCTGAGGATGTGGCCAAACTTTACAGCCAAATTTTAAGCTCATGAGAGAAAAGAGATCTGATTTAAATTATTTGTCAAAGGCTGTTGAAAGGATGAAAAAGCAGATGGAATTCAGCAGCTAGAGATTTATCTGTGTTGTTTTTGTTCTTTTTAGAGTGACAAGCTGGAGTTAAAGAGAGAAGGGACAGTACTTTTATATCCAAACTGAAAATACTGTACCAATACCTGTACTAAATTTCTGACAATTCTTTTAGTAGTCAGTAATGAGTTTTCACACGTAAGTGGGCTGGGCAAGTCACTGTCACAGCACCTTGAGACTGGACTTTAGCAGGATTCCTGAAGCAGATTTGATATGTAGACAGAAGATAAGATTAACCAAAGTTTGAAAGGAATATTTAAAAACACCTCAGGTCCCACTGCCTGCCTTACAGGATTGGAAATTGACTAAAAATGAAGATTTAGCAGTTGTTAAATACCAAAGGATGGAAAGTCACAACACTGGCAAAGTGTTATCTTGAAAGTGCTTCCAGCAATATTTTTTATGTCTTCTCAGTAATAGCTGGCATTGGCCCCTAACAGAATCAGGGAAGGGGATTAATTTTTGATTACTGGCCTGAACATGGGAGCACCTATGCCTATTAGGACACTCCTTGCTACAAGGCATCATTTATACTGGAAGCAGCATAAATTGCTGGTACAGAAGTGATACCGCTGATTGCAAACTTTTCTGGTGAAGCACCAGCTGAACTGCAAGTTTTTAACCAAGTCCTAAATCTAAACAAGCTTTCCATGTTTTCAAGCTGCGGTTTGGCTATTTAGTGCATCCCCTCATGTGCCATTATGAATCTTTTATTACTTGCTGTAGTCCAAGTTGACCTCTAATGATACAGCAGAATTATTTTATTAGTGCCTTTCCCCACGGCAGGGTACTGCTGCAATGGGCAGTAGCAGAGTACCTGGCTTTGCCTGAAGTAGCAGCTGTCCCTGGAAAAGTATCCAGAGGCACAGGGAGTTTCCCTGCCTGAAGCTCAGTGTTTCAGCATGCTGGTGGGCTGAGGGCTGCAGTGAAAACTGCAGGTGTGATGTGGTGCAGCAGCTGGGGCCTGACCTCTGAACAGAGGCTGCTCCTGGTGGGGCCAGAGCCCTGGCAGGACAGAGGAGAGGAGGCAGTGGCTGCAGCTGCTGGGACTGAGTGGTGGCAGGGAGGGTCCTGCTGTGCAGAGAGCGGCTCGGTGCTTCTGCACACCTCTGCTCTGCGGAGCTACTGGCTGCTCCATGTGCTGCTCTGCTCCTCCATCACACTGCATACATATTTCTGACCTCTTTTGTCACCAGCTGAAGGAGTTTTTGCAGAGCAGCAGGCAAAAGGTACAGGAGATAAGAGCAAGAGTAGTGCTAATTTGCCTGTGCCTCCTACTGCTGAGGGGAGACAGGGGTAGAAATGGCAAGAAACAGCAAATTCTCCCAGCGGCAGAGCTGCTCTGTCCACTTTATTGCTGCTTTGCCCACAGTAGTTTAGCCTTCTTTAAAATCAATTGGCTGTCTAGAATTTGAGTGTTGTTCTGGGCTTCCATGTTTAGTGCCTCCAGTGCTTACAGCAGAATGATTGGAAAATTGTATTTAGATAAATGACAAAATCAAAAAGTTTCTGCATTAGAGTTGTTGAACCTGGAGAAGAGAATGCGCTAGAGAGACCTTATAGCACCTTCCAGTTACCTAAAGGAGACCAACAGCAAGAGAGCTGAAGAAAGGTTTTTACAAGAGTATATGGTCATATGAAAAGGGGAAATGGCTTTAAACTGAAAGCAGATAGATTTAAATTAGGTATTAGGGAGAAATCTTTTACTCTGAGGGTAGTAAGGCTCTGGAACAGGTGGCCCAAAGAAGTGGTAGATGCCCCCTTCCTGGAATTATTCAAGGAGGAATTGGATGGGGCTTTGAGCAACTTGTTTTAGTGGATGGTGTGTTCCTGCCCATGTCAGGAGGATTGGAACTAGCAACCAACTCAGGACATTGAATGATTCTATGATTTGTACAGGCAGGGGACAAATCCTGACCTCTGTTCAGTGAAGTAGTGAATACACAGACATCCCTATGTAGTATTTTGACACTGCTCAAGCTTCAACATAGCTCAAGGGCAGGGGACAGGGAGGCTACTGAAAAAAATGTCACCCCTTGCTCTGAAACCTCCATCACAGTACAGTTTGTGAGAGTTTTTCTCTGAGCAGGCTGGGTGACAGAACAAAAAATACTGGCAACTACAGGTGCCTTGTCTAGACCACAACTTCCATCACAGCACTGTGCACCAGCAGACCCAGCTTAGCAGGCCTGGGCAGTCCTAGTGGGAAAGGCCTGTGGAGGCACACCCAGTGCCTCCTTACACTGAGTAAGGTAATCCAGCAGCCAGCTGGGAGTATGATGTTACACTGATGAACACTACATCCAGAGATATGCGAGTCATCCTACTCCTGCCTCCATTTCCATACAGCTTGATAATGACTTTTTCTCCGTAGAGGGTAAGGAGATCTTTCCCAATGATGTTTCAGAGCTGACAGCTTCTCTGAACAGGACATTGGGGTCTGAAATCTTGAAATACGGTAGGTATGAAATCTGGGAGAAAGAGTACCTCATCAGCAGTGTTTTTCATTTGGCTGGGACTGTTTCCTGCTTGCAGGCTGTGGGACCCCATTACTTTTTCCTCAGGTCTAGGGTAGAAAATGGACCATTTCAGGTCTCCTGAGAGCAGTGTGTTTGTAATTCCCATGCAGTTCCCCAGGGAATGCAGGCAAAGAATTTTCATGAGATGTGCCCTCTGTGAGAAGGCAAAGTCAGTTATTTTTTATACAAAGTGTTGTTCTTAGGTATTGTACTTGTTGATTCAGAGATGTATGTAAATTACAGCCTGGATTTCCACTTGCAGAATGAAAAATGTCTTGTTCTAATAATAAATACTGAATCTCTGCTGTTCCCATTTACATAACATACATGACACAATGTGTAAATCCTCAACAATATTTTTTCAGAATTTAGCAGCTTGTTTTTCTGCAAACATAAACATTTATTTTTAGTGTTAATAATTAATAATATGCCACATGCACATAATAAATGTGAAATCTAATCTTGTATAGACATAAATGTATCTGCCAAAGTGGTCTTTCTGTGCTGTAAATGACTCTCACAAAGTGGCAGCATACATTCTATTTTCAATCACTTTTTTTTTGTTTTGTGAACAGATATGCCATTAAATTAAATGTTTTCCTTTGCAATTAACAAATACTTCACACTTTAAAGAAAAGAAAAATACTCGATAATTATTTTTAAAAGGAAAATGGCTAATAAAAGTCTTTGCAGCTGTATCCTAAGCAAAATACAGACAGAAATGTAGAAAATCCCAGCAAGGGAAT